>NC_135823.1:61924067-63309099 GCF_964213995.1 Mustelus asterias
CGACACACAGAGAGATCTGGGAGTACAGGCCCACAGATCCTTCAAAGTGGCAGCACAGGTGGAAAAGGTGGTGAAGAAAGCAGATGGCATGCTTGCCTTCATTGGCCGGGGCATCGAGTATAAAATTTGGCAAATTATGTTACAGTTGTATAAAACATTGGTTGGGCTACATTTGTAATACTGTGTCCAATTCTGGTCGCCGCACTACCAGAAGGCCGTGGAGGCTTTGGAGAGGGTACAGAAAAGGTTTACCAGGATGTTGCCTAGTATGGAGGGTATTAGCTATGAGGAGAGATTGAATAAACTGGGATTGTTCTCCCTGGAAAGACGGAGGCTGAGGGGGTGACCTGATAGAAGTTTAGAAAATTATGAGGGGCATAGATAGGGTGAACAGTTGGAAGCTTTTCCCCAGGGCAGAAATGACAATTACAAGGGGGCGCAAGTTCAAGGTAAGGGCGGAAAGGTTCAGTGGAGATGTGGGGGCAAGTTTTTTACACAGAGGGCGGTGGGGGCCTGGAATGCACTGCCAAGTGAGGTGGTTGAGGCAGACACGTTAAGTCTTATCTGGATAGACACATGAACAGGCGGTGAATAGAGGAGAGGGATACAGGAGGTTGGTCGAGTTAGGACAACATGATCGGCGTGGGCTTGTTGGCCAAAGGGCCTGTTCCTGTGCTGTCCTGTTCTTTGTTTTTTGTTAGTATTGGGAGAACAATGAGCCCTCCTCCCATTTCTCTGTAATCTCAATGGCAGGCTGCTTTGTTGATGTCAAAGATAAGGAAGAATCTTTTGTCCAGACATGTGGAAAAAGGTTTTTGCTTTGTTCATGCTCTGCGTTATCCACCCCTGCACAAGTCAAGGAGGAGTGGGGGCACATTCTGTCCCACTTTATTTTGCACTGTTTAATCATTTTAAGTTGCAAGTGCAAACAAGCGCACAAAATGAATCACTTCACATACCCGGAAGGTAATACCTCATGAATATAATAACATTGAATATGCAAATGGATACTTAGACCTTGCTTCAAGTGCATTTGAGTCATCAAAGACAGAACCTGCAGCTTAATTGTTTAAAAAATAGAATAATGAATATACAGGAATGAATCTTGAAGCTTTGAATGATCTTAAACCTCAAGACCAAAGAGCAGCTAAGCACTGAAATGCA
The DNA here is from genome assembly GCF_964213995.1 of Mustelus asterias. NCBI lineage: Eukaryota > Metazoa > Chordata > Chondrichthyes > Carcharhiniformes > Triakidae > Mustelus > Mustelus asterias. The sequence goes on from NC_135823.1 coordinate 61,925,232, forward strand.
GTTAGGCCTTGAATCCATTGGCCTAAAGGTTTGATGGCAGCCAGACAGTTTTACATTAAGCAATGATTTCTTCACACATCCGAGCTGTGTCCATAAGACATAGGAGCAGAACCAAGCCACTCGGCCCATCGCTCCGCCATTCAATCATGGCTGATTTTTTTTCTCATCCCCATTCTCCTGCCTTTTCCCCATAACCCCTGATCCCCTTATCAATCAAGAACCTATCTATCTCTGTCTTAAAGACACTCAATGACCCGGCCTCCACATCCTTCTGCGGCAAAGCGTTCCACAGATTCACCACTCTCTGGCTGAAGAAATTCCTCCTCATCTCTGTTTTAAAGGATCGTCTCTTTAGCCTGAGGTTGTGCCCTCTGGTTCTAGTTTTTCCTACTAGTGGAAACATCCTCTCCACGTCCACTCTATCCAGGCCTCGCAGTATCCTGTAAGTTTCAATAAGATCCCCCCTCATCCTTCTAAACTCCAACGAGTACAGACCCAGAGTCCTCAACTGTTCCTCATACGACAAGCTCTTCTTTCCAGGGATCATTCTTGTGAACCTCCTCTGGGACCCTTTCCAAGGCCAGCACATCCTTACTTAGATATGGGACCCAAAACTGCTCACAACACTCCAAATGGGGTCTGACCAGAGCCTTATACAGCCTCAGAAGTACATCCCTGCTCTTGTATTCTGGCCCTCTCGACATGAATGCTAACATTGCATTTGCTTCCTAACTGCTGACTGAACCTGCACGTTAACCTGTCATCCATATTTTACTTTCTTCACAGAGTTTGAAGTACTCTGGTGTCATCGGAGTTCTGCATTAAGTGTAAATTTATCTGACTGTAGCAATCGTGCACATCTCAGGGAATACTTCGCAGTGGAAAGATTGATCTGACTAATCTCACCCGTGGATGTTTTTAAAAATCTTTTCATTCATTTGTGGGACATGGCCAGCATTTGGCTGGCTGGCCAGCATTTGTTGCCCATCGCTTGTTGCCCTTGAGAAGGTGTGGTGAACTGCCTTCTTGAAATGCTGATGCAACTGAATAGCTTGCTGGGCCATTTCAGAGGGCAGTTGAGAGTCAACCACATTGCTGTGGCTCTGGAGTCACATGTAAGCCAGACCAGGGAAGTGCGGCAGATTTCCTTCCCCAAAGGGCATTACTGAACCAGATGGGTTTTACCGACAATGGTTTCAGGGTTGTCAGTAGATTTTTAATTGCAGATATTTTTTATTGAATTCAAATTCCACCATTTGCCATGGCAGGATTCGAACCCAGGTCCGCAGAACATTAACTGAGTTTCTGGATTAATAGTCTAGTGACAATACCACTAGGCCATCGCCTCCTGATATGGAAATGACCACGATGGTGTTGACTGTATAGACCCAACCTGTTCAAAATGCCGAACTGCAGAAGGAGATCATGCAGCACATCGAGTTTTCACCGACCACAATTCCACCCCATAGCCCCACACATTTACTCCAGCCAGTCTCCATGAAACTAAGATGCAATTTAGCATGGCCAATCGACCTAACCCATCTTTGGAGTGTGAGAGGAAACCGGAGCAAACTCACGCAGACACCAGGAGAACGTGCAAACTCCACGCAGGCAGTGACCCAAGCCGGGAATCAAACCCGGGTCCCTGGCGCTGTGAGGCTGCAGTGCCAACCACTGTTCCCCGATGTTGCGCAGTTAGAAAAGTGACCCACCATTGGAGGTATGACAAACTGCCTCGATGCCGCTGTAAATCCGATTTTTGCCCTCTTGCGATATTGAACAAGTGACTGGTCTATCTCACAATCATCCGTCATTGTTCCATTTATAAGAAGCAACATTCAAAAGGGGAGAAAAATGCATTAAAAAAAGGAACTGTTCTCCCTTTTGTAAATTAAGCCTGAAAGGAGCTATTAATTCAGTAAGAAGCACTGGCATTGCTTTATTCACTGGGCGAATATTGGGAAGCTATAAGAGGGCAGATACTATGCCCACAAGGTTCAAACACATCATGCCATATGTCTGGGCCCAGAGGAAAGAGGCACTAATCGAGGTAGTTGTCATTTGTAATAACAGCAAGGGAGTGTGTCGTGAAGGAATTCCATCTGGCATTGCCAGAGGCAACTGGCTTCCATTCACAATCAGCCGCACTCCTGTTACTTCACTGGCTAATTTAGAAATAACAAGTTTTAATAGCCAGACAACTTTACGTGCAGCAACTGTGCCTGCAAGTACAGGATCAGTGGTAGTGGGTTTAATTGTTTTGGCACAGTCCCAGTGAAGGCTGCATGCAGAAGGTGAGTGGGAGACAGGCTCACTCACACCTGTTCAGGCCCTTTTCCCCCAGAATCAAGCTGTAGGGATCCATGTAAGTAAATTATTAAAATTACCAATCATTAGGTACAGAAAAAAAGTGAAAGAAGTTAAGGGAATGTTAACATTTGGAATATAAAGTCCAGAATAAAAAGGAGGAAGTTTAGCTACAGGTACACACAGCCCTGTTTAAAAGTTTAAAGTTTATTTATTAATATTTATTTATTAAGGTCCCTGGCGCTGTGAGGCAACAGTGCTAACCACTGTGCCACCGTGCCACCCTCTCCTTCCTTTGAGGCACTCCTTTAATCCTGCCTGATTGGTCAAACTTCTTGTTTAAAATTTATTTATTAGTGTCACAAGTAGGCTTACGTTAACACGATAATGAAGTTACTGTGAAAACCCCCTAGTCACCACACTCCGGCGCCTGTTCGGGGACACTGAGGGAGAATTTAGCGTGGCCAATGCACCTAACCAGCACGTCTTTCGGACTGTGGGAGCACCTGGAGGAAACTCACACAGACATGGGGAAAACGTGCAGGCTCCGCACAAACAGTGACCCAAGCCGGGCATCGAACCCGGGTCCCTGGCGCTGTACGGCAGCAGTGCTAACCACTGTGCCACCGTGCCACCCCTGTTTACTCCACATGTGAACTACTGTGAAAAATCTGGGAACTGCACCTTAAGAAGTTTAATTGGCCCCAGGACAGTGCACGGCAGGCTCATCTGAATATTACAGAGCCCCAAGGGTTAATCTATGGGGAGAGATGAGCAAAAATGTTCTATGTTCTATGTTCTATGTTCTATGTTCTAAAAATGTGTTGGTTAGGTTGATTGACCGTGCTAAATTGCCCCGCGGTATTCAAAGGGTATAGGTTAGGGAGATTAGCCAGGTTAATACTCGGGGTTTGAGTCACAGAATCATAGAGGTTTACAGCATGGAAACAGGCCCTTCGGCACAAATTGCCCATACCGCCCTTTTTTTAAAAAACGCCTAAACTAATCCCAATTGCCCGCATTTGGCCCATATCCCTCTATACCCATCGTACCCATGTAACTATCTAAATGCTTTTTAAAAGATAAAATTGTACCCGCCTCTACTACTACCTCTGGCAGCTTGTTCCAGACACTCACCACCCTCTGTGTGAAAAAATTGCCACTCTGGACACTTTTGTATCTCTCCCCTCTCACCTTAAACCTATGCCCTCTAGTTTTAGACTCCCCTACCTTTGGGAAAAGATATTAACTATCTACCTTGTCTATGCCCCTCATTATTTTATAGACCTCTATAAGGTCACCCCTCAGCCTCCTATCTTATGCTCCAGAGAGAAAAGTCCCAGTCTATTCAGCCTCTCCTTATAACTCAATCTGTCAAGTCCCAGTAGCATCCGAGTAAATCTTTTCTGCACTCTTTCTAGTTTAATAATATCCTTTCTATAATAGGGTGACCAGAATTGCGCACAGTATTCCAAGTGTGGCCTTTCCAATGTCTTACCAACAAGACGTCCCAACTCCTGTATTCAATGTTCTGACCGATGAAACCAAGCATGCCAAATGCCTTCTTCACCACTCTGTCCACCTGTGACTCCACTTTCAAGGAGTAATGAACATGTACCCCTCGATCTCTTTGTTCTGTAACTCTCCCCAACGCCCTACCATTAACTGAGTAAGTCCGGCCCTGGTTCAATCTACCAAAATGCATCACCTCGCATTTGTCTAAATTAAACTCCATCTGCCATTCATCAGCCCACTGGCCCAATTGATCAAGATCCCGCTGCAATTGGAGATAACTTTCTTCACTGTCCACTATGCCACCAATCTTGGGGTCATCTGCAAACTTACTAACCATGCCCCCTATATTCTCATCCAAATCATTAATATAAATGACAAATAACAGTGGGCCCAGCACTGATCCCTGAGGCACACAGCTGGTCACAGGCCTCCAGTTTGAAAAACAACTCTCTACAACCACCCTCTAGTTTCTGTCAAGAAGTGGTTATGGAGATAGGGCAGGGTGGGTGGTGGGCCTGTGTCAGATACTCTATCGGAGAGTCGGTGCAGACTCGATGGGCCAAATGGCCTCCTTCTGCACTGTAAGGGTTCTAAGATTCCAATGTTACATTAACTGGACATGTATTCCCCGGAATGTAGGAAGTTAAGAGGTGATTTGATTGTGCTTTCTGGGATGTTGAAAGGAATTGACAGGGTAGATAGAGAGAAGCCTTTCCCTTGGGTTTGGAGTTGATTCTGGGGATGAAGGGGTTGGCAAAGAACAAAGAACAAAGAAAATTACAGGACAGGAACAGGCCCTTCGGCCCGCCAACCCTGCACCGACCATGCTGCCCGACTGAACTAAAACCCCCTACCCTTCCGGAGACCATATCCCTCTATTCCCATCCTATTCATGTACTTGTCAAGACGCCCCTTAAAAGTGATGTACGAGGAGAGATTAAACAGTTTGGACTTGTACTCGCTGGAGTTTAGAAGGATGAGAGGGGATCAGATCGCGGTATATAAAATTTTAACAGGGATTGATAAATTAAATGTAGACCAAATGTTTCCTCTTATGGGGCAATCTCGAACAAGAGGTCACAGGTATAGGTTGAGAGGCGATAGATTTAAAACTGTGTTGAGGAGGAACTACTTCTCGCAGAGGGTGGTGAATGTGTGGAACTCACTGCCCCAAAGCGCGGTGGATTCGGAATCATTGAATGGTTTCAAGAAACTGATAGATATATTTCTAATTAAGAAAAGGATAAAGTGATATGAGGAACAGGTGGGGAGGTGGATTTGAGACCAGGGAGAGATCAACCATGATCAGATTGCATGGCGGAGCAGGATCGAAGGGCTGAATTTGCTTTTTTCTGCTCCTAATTCCTATTTTCCTATGACTGTTCTCCTTGGAGAGAAGAAGGTTGAGTGGAGATTTTATAGAGATGTTCAAAATCATGAGAGGCCTGGACAGAGCAGATGGGAAGAAATAGTTTCCACTTATGAAAGGACTGTGAACGAGAGGGCACGGATTGAAAGTGATTAACGAAGGAAGGAAATGTCTTGTGAGAAAAAACTTTTTCGCACGGTGAATGGCTCAGGTCTGGAATGCACTGCCTGTGAGAGCGAGGTTCAACCGAGACATTCAAAAAGGAATGAGATGATTATTTGAAAATAAACTATTTACAGGGTGATGGCTAGAGAGTGGGAGAATGGCGCTAGGTGAAATTTATTTCAGAGGGCTGGTGTAGATATGATGGCTGAATGGTCTCATGCTGCATATAACAATCCTGTGGTGGCACAGTGGTTAGCACTGCTGCCTCACAGCGCCAGAGACCCGGGGCAGCACGGTGGCACAGCGGTTAGCATTGCTGCCTCACAGCGCCAGGGACCCGGGTTCAATTCCGGCCTCGGGTCACTGTATGTGTGGAGTTTGCACATTCTCCCCGTGTCTGCGTGAGTTTCCTGCGGGTGCTCCGGTTTCCTCCCACAGTCCAAAGATGTGCGGGTTAGGTTGATTAGCCATGCTAAATTGACCCAAATAGCACGGGGGTTAGCAGGTTTATGGAATAGGGGCTGGGTGGGATTGTAGTCAGTAGAGACTCGATGGGCCAAATGCCCTCATTCTGTACTGTAGGGATTCTATGATGACTCTACCAGCTTAAGCCTTAACCCCAAATGAACTATTTATTTGTGCCTATTTCCAGTTCTGTAACATCTCCTGACCCTGCTTGAGCCTCAGTTTATCATCTGCTGAAGCCTTCATCTAAACGTCTGCAGCCTGCATACCTGACTGCGCCAATGCTGGCTGGCTTGGCACATTCTACCTTCCGTAACCTTGAGATCATCCAAAACTTTGCTGCCAAGTTCTAACTCGCACCAAGTCCTGTTCACTCACCACTCCTGTCCTTAGTGACAAAACTAGAGTCCATATTAACCAATACCTCAATTCTAAAACCTTTATTGTTGTTTTCAATCCCTCCACAACATCACTCCATGGTTTCTCTGTAATCTCCTCCAGCCTCAAAGTTCTTTGAGGTATCTAAGCTCCTCGAATTCTGGCCTTTGGAACACTCTTGATTTTAATTACTCTGCCACTGGTGGCCATGCCTTCAGCTGTCCAGGGCCTAAGCTCTGAAATTCCCTCACTACACCTCTCTGCCTCATTACCACTCTTTCAAGACACTCCGTACCTGAGGTCACCTCCAGTGGCATGGCGGGCAGCACTGCTGCCTCACGGTGCCAGGGACCCGGGTTCGATTCCTGCCTTGGGTCACTGCCTGTGTGGAGTCTGCACGTTCTCTGCATGAGTTTCCTCCGGGTGTTCCGGTTTCCTCCCACAGTCCGAAAGATGTGCTGATTAGGTGGATTGGCCATGCTAAATTCTCCCTCCGTGTACCCGAACAGGAGCCAGAGTGTGGTCAAAGATCAAAGATCAAAGTAAATTAGAGCACAGGAACAGGCCCTTCGGCCCTCCAAGTCTGCACCGACCATGCTGCCCGACTTAACTAAAACCCCCTACCCTTCCAGGGACCATATCCCTCTATTCCCATCCTATTCATGTATTTGTCAAGACACCCCTTAAAAGTCACTACTGTATCCACTTCCATTACCTCCCCCGGCAACGAGATCCAGGCACCCACATCCCTCTGTGTACAAAATCTGCCTCGTACATCTCCTTTAAACCTTGCCCCTCGCACCTTAAACCTGTGCCCCCTAGTAATTGACTCTTCCACCTTGGGAAAAAGCTTCTGACTATCCACTCTGTCCATGCCTCTCATAATCTTATAGACTTCTATCAGGTCGCTCCTCAACCTCCGTCGTTCCAGTGAGAACAAACCAAGTTTCTCCAACCTCTCCTCACAGCTAATGCCCTCCATACCAGGCAACATCCTGGTAAATCTTTTCTGTACCCTCTTCAAAGCCTCCACATCCTTCTGGTAGTGTGGCGACCAGAATTGAACACTATATTCAAGTGCGGCCTAACTAAGGTTCTATAAAGCTGCAACATGACTTGCCAATTTTTAAACTCAATGCCCCGGCCGATGAAGGCAAGTATGCCGTATGCCTTCTTGACTACCTTCTCTACCTGCATTGCCACTTTCAGTGACCTGTGTACCTGTACACCCAGAAGCCTTTGCCTATCAATACCCTTAAGGGTTCTGCCATTTACTGTATAACTCTTAAGGTGACGAGGGGATTTTCACAATTAATGTAAGCCTACGTGTGACACTAATAAGTAAATGTTAAAACTAATATCTCTTTATGTGTCTCAGTGACAAAAATTGTTTTGTATTACTCCTGTGAAGTGAGTTGTGTAAGACAGCAATAGCCTTACTGAAATAAAAATTAACTTTGTGAAGCACTGCTGCCTCACAGCGCCAGGGACCCAGGTTCAATTCCAGTTTTGGGTGACTGTGTGGAGTTTGCACATTCTCCCCGTATCTGCGTTGGTTTCCTCCGGGTGCTCCGGTTTCCTCCTACAGTCCAAAGGCGAATAAAATTCTAATAGGGTTGGACAGGGTCAATTGGGAAAGAATGTTCCCGATGGTGGGGGAGTCCAGAACTAAGAGTCAAAGTTTGAGGAAAAGGGGTAAATCTTTTAGAACTGAGTTGCGGAGAAATTTCTTCACGCAGAGGGTGGCGAATGTGTGGAATTCACTACCACAGAAAGTAGTTGAGGCCAAAACATTGTGTGATTTCAAGAAGAAATTAGATATAGCTCTTGGGGCTAAAGGGATCAAGGGATGTGGGGGGAAGGGGGAATCAGGATATTGAATTTGATGATCAGCCATTATAATAATGAACAGCGAAACAGACTCGAAGGGCCGAATGGCCTACTCCTGCTTCTCGTTTCTATGTACAGGCTAAGTGGATTGGCCATGCTATATTGCTCCTTAGTGTCAGGGGGATTAGCAGGGTAAATACATAGGGTTACGGGGATAGGTCCTGGGTGGGATTTGTTGTCGGTGCAGGCTCAATGAGCCGAATGGCACTGTAGGGATTCTATGATACTCTATTCTAAGCTTCACCAAATTATCGAGATGCTGAGCGGAGGTCAATGCGTTCTGTTAAAACCTGCAGAACTGTAGCACTCTGCAGTAATCATGTTCTCCCAGACAGTGATATCAAATTGAACAAAGCCATGCCGTTTGGAAATGAAATATCTGTGTTTGAAATGTGTCAACAGATCCGCGGAGATAATGAGTTTTGACCACATCTGGAAAGACACAAACTCAGGTGGAAAATTGCCAACAAAGCTGAATAAAGAATTGCTTCTTCGCATCCCCAGCTGATTGAATGAAGCTTAAAAAAGATTGACACTGTCAAGCTGGTGTTTTCAAACTCATTTCTCAGCGTGCGAATGGAAATTTTGGCCGCAAACAAATGCTAATTGGACTATACGTGCCCTTACTATTCATTCTTGTTCCTCCCTGGAATTAAAGATTAAATGTTGTGTCAGAATCCTGGAACACCCTCCTTAACAGCATTTATGGGTGGCACGGTGGCACAGTGGTTACCACTGCTGCCTCAGAGCACCTGGGACCTGGGTTCGATTCCCGGCTTGGGTCACTGCCTGTGTGGAGTCTGCATGTTCACTGCATAGGTTTCCTCCGGGTGCTCTGGTTTCTTCCTACAGTCTGAAAGACGTGCTGGTTAGATGCATTGGCCATGCTAAATTCTCCCTCACCGAACAGGTGCCGAAGTGAGGCGACTAGGGGTGACTTGGTCTGTCGTGAGAGCAATCGATGTGGGTTGGACCACTCACCGGTGGTTGTAGATATTTTGCTTGTTACATATTTCCAACAATTGTTAGGGACAAGTAATCATCCAGAGGATAGTGTAGGTTTGTAGTGTAGGCTCTGATATATTTTGGGTTAATTTAATAATAATGAATCCAGAGCTATTATTTCCTGTAATTCTTATGTATGAACCAGAATAAGTCAAGAAAAGGTTCTACCCTTGGGACATGGGCGGCACGGTGGCACAGTAGTTAGCACTGCTGCCTCACAGCGCCAGGGACCCAGGCTCGATTCCCGACGTGGGTCAGTGCCTGTGCAGAGTCTATATGTTCTCCCCGTGTCTGCGTGGGTTTCCTCCGGGTGCTCCGGTTTCCTCCCACAGTCTGAAAGACGTGCGGGTTAGGGTGCAATGGCCATGCTAAATTCTCCCTCAGTGTCCCCGAACAGACGCCGGAGTGTGGCGACTAGGGGATTTTCACAGTAACTTCATTGCAGTGTTAATGTAAGCCTACTTGTGACACTAATACATAATAAATAAACTTAAACTCTTCTCTTCGTGGGAGTTTCCTATGTGTAAATTGACATTTCAATAGTAGAGATTACACTGTAAAATACCTCATTAAATCATAGAATCCCTACAGTGCAGAAGAGGTCATTTGGCCTATCGCGTCTGTACCAACTCTCTGACAGAGTATCTTACCCGGGTCTTCTCCCCCGCCCCATCCCTGTAATCCCACACATTTACCATGGTTAATCTCTCTAACTCACACATCTTTGGACACTAAAGGACAATTTAGCATGGCCAACCTAACTAACCCATATCCGGAGGAAACCCACGCACTCATGGGGAGAACATGATTGATCGCGATACCTCTGATGCCATATCAAGCAAAGACTAGTTTGTATGCAAGAACAAATAGGCTTTTATTAGCAAAAGACTTGGAGCACACCCATGCTGATGAACTGGTCCAGAGACTGAGGCAGGGGGTGGGGAGCAGTCACCTTTATACCTGGACCAGGGGGGGAGGAGTCCCAGGCAGGGCCGGCAGGGGCGTGTCCAGGCATGTCACACACACACAGGCAATAAGCTAACAGTGGTTTACCACAACCTCATTGGCCATAAGGTGCTTTGGGACATTGTGAGATGGGTGGCGTGGTGGCACAGTGGTTAGCATTGCTGCCTCACAGTGCCAGGGACCCAGGTTCAATCCCGGCCTGGGTGACTGTCTGTGTGGAGTTTGTACGTTCTCCCTGTGTCTGCGTGGGTTTCCTCTGGTTTCCTTCACATTCCAAAGATATTTGGGTGAGGTTGATAGGCCATGCTAAATTGCCCCTTACTGATCCAAGATGCGTAGCTTAGCGAGGTGAATATGTGGGGTCACGGGGACAGAGCCTGGGTAAGATGCTCCGTTGGAGAGTCGGTGCAGACTCGATGGGCTGAATGACCTCCTTCTGCATTGTAGGGATTCTAGGATTCTTTTTCAGGGAGATAGATGAGATGTTGCAGCTGGGAAACTGAAACCAAACATCGCATCAGGATCTGATGGAGCCCACCAATTTATCAGAACCTGAAAATCATTGTATTTTGAGATGTTACCCATCACTAATTGCCCTTGAACAAAGTGGCTTGCTCGGCCATTTAAGAGTCAACCACATTGATGAGGTTCCTGAGTCACAGGTCAAATAATGGCAAGTTTCCTTTCCCGAAAGGGCATTAGTGAACCGGATTGTTTTTTATGACAGTTAATGATAATTTCATGGTCACCATTACAGTAACTAGATTGAGTTAATTCCACCAGTTGCCATGGTGGGATTTGAACCCAGAACCCCAAAGCATTAGCCTGAACCCCTGGATTGTTAGGCCAGTGATATTTCCACTGAACAGCCGTCTCCCCCTGAAATACTTTTCTTTGTGTTAAATATTATTTTTATTCCTGTTTGCTATCACATTGGGTTTTACGATGGATAATTCTGTGCAGTGGAATCCTGATAAGTATTCTGATTTGCTGTAAGTGCTTTACCTGAAGGTAGGACAAATATTTGTTCTGGGAACCAGGTGCAGCAACATTTTAAATTGCTTTCTAACCTTGTTATATGAAGCGCAGAGAAAAAAAATCTCCAACTCACCCTGGATTTCCATAAACAGTAAATGCAAATATCTCATACCTGCATATTTATGGACCAAATTCATTGCTTGAATTTTTGCAATTCAAGCAAAATAAAACCAGAAAGTAGTTAATCGGCAACGTTTGAGATATAATTAAGTGAATAGAGTTAGCTTACGGAGCACCTCATCATTGGAGAATATTATGGCTAGAATTTTCCAACCTCGCCGGTGACTGGGATTCTCCGGTCCCGCTGCAGTGAGTGAAGTTTTGGCTGAGAGCCAAATTCTCCATTCTCACTGGCAGCGGTGGAGGGGCGAAAGAGATGGGAGAATCCTGGCCTCCATCTTTGGATGAAGACGAAATAGTTAAATGCAATGATGAGAATGGTTTGGTGTGAGACAGTGGGCGGAATTTTCCTGTCCCGCCCATTCCAGGCAGAAAATTCAGTGGATCATGCAAAGTTCCATTGACCTTGGGCGGGAAGTTCCGGTCTTGGGGTGTCCGCAGCTGGAAAATCCCACCGTAGAGTTACGTAGAACGAACAGCACAAAAATAGACCATTTGGCCAATGTTTATGCTCCACACAAGTTTTCTCCCATCCCTCCTCACCTATCAGTGTACATTTCTATTCTTTGCTCCCCTGTGGGGAGGTAGGGACCTGGTGGTATTTTTTAAAGTTTATTTATTAATGTCACAAGTAGGCTTACATTAACACTGGAATGAAGTTACTGTGAAAATCCCCTAGTCGTCACACTCCGGCGCCTGTTTGGGTACACTGAGGGAGAATTTAGCATGGCCAATGCACCTAACAAGCACGTCTTTCGGACTGTGGGAGGAAACCGGAGCACCCGGAGGAAACCCACGCAGACACGGGGAGAATGTGTAGACTCCACACAGACAGTCACCCAAGCCGGGAATCGAACCCGGGTCCCTGGCACTGTCAGGCAGCAGTGTTAACCACTGTGCCATGATATTGTCACTGAACCAGTAATCCAGGGACCCAGGGTAATTCTCTGGGGACCCGGATTTGAACGCCCCCACAGCAGATGGTGAAATTTGAATTCAATCGAAATCTGGAATTAAGCGTTCGATGACAACCATGAAACTCTTGGCGATTGTTGTAAAAACCCATCTGGTTCATCCAACAACTGCTGGTCCAACAGTGAGACTGTCCTGCTATGGGGACACGACTCCTCATTTGCTCCACATATGTCATTGTTCATACTTTGAGCAGACTGATCCAGGCTACTGAGGCAGGTTTAAACCCCTTCCTGGCTGGGACACTGCTCTTGCATCCACTCCGAGTGCAGCTGAATGTTCCTTTCCATGAGATTGGCCAATCCCTCATGTTTGGAGCTCACGCTTGGAGCTCATGTGGTTGAACCCCCTGGAGCTCTTTTTTAAAAAATTTATTCACGGGACATGGGCGTCGCTGGCTGGCCAGCATTTATTGCCCATCCTTAGTTGCTCAGGGGCAGGTGAGAGTCAACCACATTGCTGTGTCTCTGCAGCCACATGTAGGCCAGACCAGGTAAGGACGGCAGATTTCCTTCCCTTATGGACATTAGTGAACCAGATGGGTTTTTTCGACAATGGTTTCATGGTCATCAGTAGATTCTTAATTCCAGATATTTTTTCTTGAATTCAAATTCCACCATCTGCCGTGGCGGGATTCGAACCCAGGCCCCCAGCTGAGTTTCTGGATTAATAGTCCAGAGATAATACCACTAGGCCATCACCTCCCCTAAATGACAGCGACAAATTCCTCCAATTGCAGTCCTGGAGCTCCCACTGCCTCAGGGAACTCTGCCCGATGTTCACACATCTGGTCCTGATTGGGCAAATCCTATGCCCCAAAAGGCTGCAAGTACCCACCCACTGGGGCAACATTCCTCCCTCCTCAGGGGGGGACTGTGCACAGCTGCCTCTGACTCTGACACCTCCTCATGAACTCCAGTGCGCTGACTTTCACCCTCTGCCACCGACTCGACACACGTGATACATCTCTCCCAAGTACTTGTATCTGATGTTGCGTGGGCTAGTATGTTCTGAACACATTCAGGGAACTCTTGTCTCCCTTTGCCCTTTGCACTATTACAGGTGTAACAGGAGGATAAAGAGTAGACCATTTAGGACAGAGATGAGGAGAATTTTTTTCACCCAGAGAGTAGTAAGTCTGTGGAATTCGTCACCACAGAAAGTAGTTGAAGCCAAAACATTGAATGTTTTCAAGAAACTACAAGGCAGAAGTCAGGAGTGTGATGTGTTACAAGTCAGGTCAACTTCAAGGTGTTCTATGAAGCTCACCTGGCCTGTAACGTTTTACGTTGAATTTGGCTGGGACGAGCATGAAAGGTTTCACTCCAAGTGTGTTTCAACTGGCCCACGAGGAGCTTTTATCAAAAACAAAGTTTAATTAAGAATATTGTTGACATGTACAGTAAGACAATTAGCAAGAACTCTTAATAATTACAAACAAGAAACACAACAACCACGATAATGTGTAACTCTTAAGGAAATATCTCTGACGTATTCCAACCAAAGCCAACATCTAATACACAAAACCCTCCAAATAAACACGATACAGCCTAGGTTAATGCCCACTTGTTAAAGGAATCCAGCTTCCTGGGTTGAGTGCTGAAAATCCCTTGTGAAGAAACTCAGAAGAGGTTGTAGTCAAATCTATTTCCCAAAACACAGCTTCTTTAAGGCAGGATCATTAAGCCTCTCCTTCAAATAACTGATAATAGTTTCCGAAGGAAACAAAGAGAAGAACAGGGAGTGAGAGAGAGAGAGAGAGCTGCTTCTAAGTTTGCTGTTAAACTACTTCAAACACACTCCCCAAAACGAAATTGAAAGCCCAAAGGAAAAACCCCTATCATCACAGCTTAGCTCCATCACCAATGACATCACTGAAGCTGTAAGATGTATGATTTTTTAAAAAAACTTTCTTAAAGGTGCATTCACATGACAGATGGAATGCTCCCCGCTTGCCTGGATGGGTGCAGCTCTAACAACACTCAAGAAGCTTGAAACCATCCAGGACAAAACAGCCTGCTTGATTGGCACCACATCTACAAACATCCACTCCCTCCACCACCGATGCTCAGTAGGAGCAGTGTGTACTATCTATAAGACGCATGCAGCAATTCACCAACAATCCTTAAACAGCACCTTCCAAACCCACAGCCACTTCCATCTAGAAGGACAAGGGCAGCAGATACCTGGGAACACCAACACCTGCAAGCTCCCCTCCAAGCCACTCATCATCACTGGAAATATATTGCCGTTCACAGTCATTGGGTCAAAATCCTGGAATTCCCGCCTTAACAGCATTGTGGGTCAACACACAGAACATGGACTGCAGCGATTCAAGGAGGCAGCTCACCACCTTCTCAAGGGCAACTAGGGATGGGCAATAAATGCTGGCCCAGCCAGCGACGCCCATGTTCCACTAACAAATAGAACTAAGGTGACTCCAGACCCTTAACAATGCCCTTAACTGCCCTCTGAAATGCTCAGTTCAAGGACAAATAGAGATGGGCAACAAATGCTGGCCCAGTCAGTGACACCCACTTCGAATAAATAAAAAAGAACTCAAGACAGGGATCACTAGATTTGAGGGTAATAAGGGGATAAAGCAATTTTGGGGAGATGGGGAGCTACCCATGACCTGATTGAATCGGCCAAATGATGTATGAGGAACGACTAAGGACTCTGCGTCTGTACTCATTGGAGTTTAGAAGGATGAGGGGGGATCTTATTGAAACTTACAGGATACTGCGAGGCCTGGATAGAGTGGATGTGGAGAGGATGTTTCCACGAGTAGGGAGAACTACAACCAGAGGGCACAACCTCAGGCTAAAGAGACGATCCTTTAAAACAGAGATGAGGAGGAATTTCTTCAGCCAGAGAGTGGTGAATCTGTGGAACTCTTTGCCGCAGAAGGCTGTGGAAGCCAGGTCATTGAGTGTCTTTAAGACAGAGATAGATAGGTTCGTGATTAATAAGGGGATCAGGGGTTATGGGGAAAAGGCAGGAGAATGGGGATGAGAAAAATATCAGCCATGATTGAATGGCAGAGTAGACTCGATGGGCCGAGTGGTCTAATTCTGCTCCTATGCCTAATGGTCTTATGGTGTTATGACCCACTCCAGTTCCTAGTCCTTATGTTCTTTAACACAATGATGGGGCTATTCGTGTTTTACCCAAATGTTATCTGGATTTACTGACGTGTCTCTCTCTCTCTCAAATACCTCAGTTATTTGTGTTTTAAGCTGTGCCTTTGACATCGTATTTTGATTGGTAGATTTGCATACATTTTCACCTACATTTTGTGTGGCTCTGCCAATCTGAATTGCAAAACGTTTGTGTAAAGGTCAAAGAGTCTTGGAATGCTGGGAAGTCTTATTAATGGTTTATGCATGGCAAATTAATCTGCAGGAAAAGCAATTTTGATTGTATCTATCAATGCATCGGTAGACATGCCAAAATGTCCGTTCTGTCCACAATTAAAGCTTTAACTGCTTATGGAATGCACTCTGTACTTAATGAAAAATGCAGCCAGATCCAAATATTTTATTTATGCATGAACTAAGAAAAGCTATTTTCAAGTATTCTAACATTCATAGAATCATAGAATCCTTACAGTGCAAAATGAGGCCATTTGGCCCATCGGGTCTGCACCGATTCTCCGACAGAGCATCTTACCAAGGCCCTATCCCCATAACCCCACGCATTTACCCCACTAATTCCCCTAATCTACACATCTCGGGACACTAAAAGGCAATTTAGCATAGCCAATCCATGGTTTGGGGCGTATGTGGGGAAAACCTTTTTTACCCAGAGGGCGGTGACGGTCTGGAATGCACTGCCTGGGAGAGTGGTAGAGGCGGGTTGCCTCACATCCTTTAAAAGGTACCTGGATGAGCACTTGGCTCATCATAACATTGAAGGCTATAGGCCAAGTGCTGGTAGATGGGATTAGGTGGGAGTTCAGGTGTGTCTTGTGTATCAGTACAGACTCGATGGGACGAAGGGCCTCTTCTGTAGTGTATGATTTTATGATTCTAATCCACCTAACCTGCACGTCTTTCGGACTGTGGGAGGAAACCAGAGCACCTGGAAGAAACCCCACGCAGACATGAGGAGAACGTGCAGACTCCACACAGATAGTCACCCGAGGCCAGAATTGAACCTGGGTTCCTGGCACTGTGAGGCAGCAGTGCTGGCCACTGTGTCGCCATGCCACTTTCAAACATGCAAGTGCTGACAATGCACTGGCCACAGTGATGTTATATGGGGTGCATCTTCACTTATACATATTTAACCATGTTTAACCAGAGCATTCTATGCTTGGAGCATGTGATAATTCTAATGCCTGTACTGCATATTATTACCACATTATATTACCACTGGTAGCATTTCAACTCTTAAAGCTATCCTACATTTTCAAAGCACACTGTTAAATAGGTCTATAAACTGTTATGCACAAGGTCTTGTGGCACAGTGGGTGGGAGCAGGTACGATAGCGGAATTTAAGGGGCATCTAGACGAATACATGAATAGGATAAGAATGGAAGGATATGGACTCTGTAAGTGCATACGGTTTTAGTTTAGGCAGGCACCATGATTGGTTCGGGCTAGAAGGGCCGAAGGGCCTGTTCCTGTGATGTACTTTGCTTTGTTCTTTGCCCATACCTCTGAGCCAGAAGTCCCACCCCAGAACCTGATGGCCAAGGAAGGTGCATTCATAGCACGGTCAAGCAGGTAGGGTGTGTCAACCTGAAAATCCTTCCAAACATGTCACTAGCTGGTGGTAAGAACTGGTCAGCCATGCTTGATGTGGAGTGGTGTCCATCAAGCTTTAAGTCCCTCGGCGACAGACTAGTGACCCGTTCCAGGAACAACTCAAGAACAGCTTTTTCTCTGCTGCCATCAGACTTTTGAATGGACTTACCTTATATTAAGCTGATCTTTCTCTGCATCCTAACTATGATTGTAACACTACATTCTGAACCCTCTCCTTTCCTTCTCCGCTATGTACTCTATGAACGGTATGTTTTGTCTGTAGAGCGCGCAACAACAATATTTTTCACTGTATCCCAATAAATGTTACAATAAAAAATCAAATCAACTCAACTAACAAAGAACAAAGAACAATACAGCAAAGGAACAGGGCCTTCGGTCCTCCAAGCCTACACTGATCATGTGTTCCGAACTAGACCATCTGTTTGTATCCCTCTATTCCCAGTCTGTTCATGTGGTTATCTAGATAAGTCTTAAATGATCCTAGCGTGTCTGCCTCAACCACCTTGCTTGGTAGTGCATTCCAGGCCCCCACCACCCTCTGTGGAAAATACGTCCCCCACATATCTGTATTGAACGTTGCCCCCCTTACCTTGAACTTGTGACCCCTTCTGTTTGTCATTTCCGACCTGGGAAAAAGCTTCCAACTGTTCACCCTATCTATGCCCTTCATAATTTTATAAACTTCTATTAGGTCGCCCCTCAACCTCCGTCTTTCCAGGGAGAATAACCCTAGTTTACTCAATCTCACCTCATAGCTAATACCCTCCATACCAGGCAACATCCTGGTAAACCTTTTCTGCACTCTCCCCAAAGCCTCCACGTCCTTCTGGTAGTGTGGCGACCAGAACTGGATGCAGTATTCCAAATGTGGCCTAACCAACGTTCTATATAACTGCAACATCATATGCCAACTTTTATACTCTATGCCCTGTCCAATAAAGGCAAGCATGCCATATGCCTTCTTCATCACCTTTTCCACCTGTGCTGCCACCTTTAAGGATCTATGGACTTGCACACCCAGATCCCTCTGTGTGTCTATACTCCTGATGGTTCTGCCATTTATTGTATAGCTCCCCCCTGCATTAGCATTAGATCTACCAAACTGCATCACTTCGCATTTATCTGGATTAAATTCCATCTGCCATTTCTCTGCCCAATGTTCCAGCCTATCTATATCCTGCTGTATTCTCTGACAATGTTCATCACTGTCCGCAACTCCAGCAATCTTTGTGTCGTCTGCAAACTTACTAATCAGACCAGCTACATCTTCTTCCAAATCATTTATATATATCACAAACAGCAGAGGTCCCAGTACAGAGCCCTGCGGAACACCACTAGTCACAGACCTCCAATCAGAAAAAGACCCCTCCACTGCTACCCTCTGTCGTCTATGGCCAGTTCTGTACCCATCTAGCGAGTTCACCTTTGATCCCGTGAGATTTAACCTTTTGCACCAGCCTGCCATGAGGGACCTTGTCAAATGCTTTACTAAAATCCATGTAGACGACATCCACGGCCCTTCCCTCATCAATTGTTTTTGTCACCTCCTCAAAAAACTCAACCAAATTTGTGAGGCATGACCTCCCTCGTACAAAGCCATGTTGTCTATCGCTAATGAGACTATTCAGTTCTAAATGTGTATAGATCCTATCTCTAAGAATCTTCTCCAACAATTTCCCTACCACGGACGTCAAGCTCACTGGCCTATAATTACCTGGGTTATCCTTGCTACCCTTCTTAAATAACGGGACCACATTTGCTATCCTCCAATCCTCTGGGACCTCACCTGTATCCAATGAAGAAACAAAGATTTCTGTTAGAGGCCCAGCAATTTCATCTCTTGTCTCTCTCAGCAATCTAGGACAGATGCCATCTGGCCCTGGGGATTTGTCTACCTTAATGCTTCCTAAAACACCTAACACTTCCTCCCTTGTAATTGCGATTTGCTTTAACGGGTCTACACATCCCTCTGAGACACTACCAATCAACGTGTCCCTCTCCTTTGTGAATACTGATGCAAAGTATTCATTTAGGATTTCACCTCCTTCCTTGGGTTCTAAGCATAATTCACCTCCTTTGCTCTTGAGAGGTCCGACTCTTTCTCTGACAACCCTCTTGTTCCTAACGTATGCATAAAATGCCTTGGGATTCTCCTTAATGCTGTCTGCCAAGGACATTTTGTGACCCCTTTTTGCCCTTCTAACTCCCTGTTTGAGTTCTTTTCTACTTTCTCTGTATTCCTCCAGTGCTTCATCTGTTTTTACCTTATGTATGCCTCTTTTTTCTTTTTGATTCGACCCACAATTTCTCTGGTTATCCACGGCTCTCGAATCCTACCTTTCCTGTCCTTCCTTTTTACAGGCACATGCCTGTCCTGCACTCCTATCAACTGCTCCTTAAAAGACTCCCACATGCCAGATGTGGATTTACCCTCGAACAGCCTCCAATCAACAGCCACCAAATCCTGCCTAATCCGGCTGTAGTTAGCCTTCCCCCAATTCAGCACCTCACCCATAGGACAACACTCATCCTTTTCCATGACTATCCGAAAGTTTACAGAATTGTGTTCGCTGTTCACCACATGTTCCCCCACTGAAACTTTGATGACCTGACCGGGCTCATTCCCCAGTACTAGGTCCAGTATAGCTCCCTCTCTAGTTGGACTAACAACATATTGTTCCAAAGAACCTTCCTGGACACATTTTACAAATTCCTCCCCGTCCGGACCCCCAGCCGTAAGGGATTTCCAGTCTATGTGAGGGAAATTAAAGTCTCCCACTACATCAACCCTATTTTTTCTACACCTGTCCAGAATCTCCTTACATATCCATTCTTCAACTTCCTGTGGGCTGTGGGGAGGCCTGTGGTATACCCCCAGCATAGTGACTGTGCCCTTCCTGTTTCTGAGCTCTACCCACAGTGTCTTGTTACATGATCCTTCCAAATTGTCCACCCTCTGTACCGCTGTAATATGCTCCCTAACCAGCATTGCTCCTCCCCCACCTCTTCTAGCCCCTCTTTTGTCTCGCCTAAAACACTTATACCCCGGAATATTCAGCTGCCAGTCCTGTCCTTCTTTTAACCAAGTCTCTGTCACTGCAACCACATCCAAGTTCCGCGCATGCACTAAGGCTCTAAGTTCAACTAATGATGGAAACAGATGAAAGTCTGCCTTAGTGCACCACTAAGTGCAGGAAGAGAATTCAAATTGGAATAAACAGTCGTCACACATTGACCCAAACACAAGCTAAGCCAAAATCTAAATACTGGACATGTTGAAAATATGAATTACAAACAGAAAATACCGGAAATACATAGCAGATCTGTGGAGAGAGAAATCAGATTAGCACTTCAGATCTGTGACCTTTCTCCCGAACCCATAGATCAAACTCAAGAAGGTTTATAGAAAGTAATGAAGGCGAACAATGTTGAAGAGATGAACAAATATCCCATCAGAGAGAAGAGCAGAACTTCTTGAAGATTGGCATCCTTGGAAGATAAGTAGGAATGAATTAAGCAGCAATATGCGGATAACCAGGGAAAGAGTAGGGCCCATTAAAGACAAAGGGGGAAATCTGTGGGTGGAGACAGAGGACATTGGTGGGATGTTAAACAAACATTTCACATCTGTGTTCACCCAGGGGGCGACACAGTGGTTAGCACTGCTGCCTCACAGCACCAGGGTCCCGGGTTCGATTCCCGGCTTGGGTCACTGTCTGTGCGGAGACTGTACGTTCTCCCCATGTCTTCTCCCCATGTCTGCGTGGGTTTCCTCCGGATGCTCCGGTTTCCTCCCACAGTCCGAAAGACGTGCTGGTTAGGTGTATTGGCCGTGCTAAATTCTCCCTCAGTGAAATGGGATTAGGTGGTCAGATCAGGGCCTTTCATGCGTCGGTGCAGACTTGATGGGCCGAAGGGCCTCTTCTGCACTGTGGTATCTGTGTTGAAACTAAAATACTGTGGATGCTGGAAATCTGAAATGTCTTCTGCCACTTAAAGGGAAGATTACTCAGTAAGATTCATATAGTGAATAAAACCTGTTGATGTTTAAAGAACGGACTCATCAATTTGAGGCAACAATTTGATGTTGCTAAGTCAACTATATTTGTTGGTGCTATTTTAGCAATATGATTCCAAGTGGTATTGTTATGGGGAAATGGATGTGTTAGCTAATTAAATATTGAAGTGGTTCTACCATTTCATTCCCATATTTTACAAGCAAACATAATACATTGCTATTGATTTTTACAATCTCTCATTTATTCTCAGTGGCTGTCCTTCCCCCTGTCTGAAGCATTTGATTTTGATTTGATTTATTATTGTTGCATGTATTGGTATACAGTGAAATGTATTGTTTCTTGCGCTCTATATAGACAAGTATACCGTTCATAGAGCACATAGGGGAGAAGGAAAGAAGAGGGTGCAGAATATAATGCTAAATTCATAGCTAGGGTGTAGAGAAACATCAACTTAATACAAGGTAAGTCCATTCAAAAGTCTGATGGCAGCAGGGAAGAAGCTGTTCTTGAGTCGGTTGGTACATGACCTCAGATTTTTGTATCTTTTTCCCGAAGGAAGAAGGTGGAAGAGAGAATGTCCGGGTTGCGTGGGGTCCTTGATTATGCTGGCTGCTTTTCCGAGGCAGCGGGAAGTGTAGACAGAGTCAATGGATGGGAGGCTGACTTGTGTGATGGACTGGGCTACGTTCATGACCCTTTGTAGTTCCTTGCGGTTTTGGTCAGAGAAGGAGCCATACCAAGCTGTGACACAATCAGAAACACTGCTTTCTATGATGTATCTGTAAAAATGGTGAGAGCCGTAGAGGAAATTGCCGAATTTCCTTAGTCTCCTGAGAAAGTAGAGGCATTGGTGGGCTTTCTTAACTATAGTGCAGAGACACACAGATTAGAAAGGATAGGGGGAAATTTTCCAGTCCCGCTGCAATGATCATCGTGGGCAGGGTGGAGTATTTGACAGATCATTTTAAGGTCTGCTGACCTCAGATGGGAATTTTCAGTCTCAGGGCAGCAAAATCCCACCCTGCACTGGAGACAAACACAGATTGGGTGAACATTATGTGGAAATCTTCATCAGTCCACTGCGAGTGTGACCCTCAAGCCGCCATTCACTTGCCATTATAATTCTTTAAACTGCCTCCCCTCCCCCTCACACTTTGACCTCTCTGTCACTCGGTTTCCTGCATTGTTTGGGGTGGCACAGTGTATTGGAATACGTTGAAAGGTATTGTTTCTTGCACGCTATACAATGGTTAGCACTGCTGCCTCACAGTGCCAAGAACCTAGGTTCAATTCTGGCCTCGGGTCACTGTCTGTGTGGAGTCTGCACAGTCCCCCCGTGTCTGCGTGGGTTTCCTCCGGGTGCTCTGGTTTCCTCCCACAGTCTGAAAGATGTGCGGGTTAGGTGGATTGGCCATGCTAAATTGTTCCTTCGTGTCAGGGGGAGTGGTAGGGTAAATACATGGGGTTATGGGAATAGGGCCTGGGTGGGATTGTTACTGGTGCAGGCTCGATGGGTTGAATGGCCTCCCTCTGCCCTGTAGAGATTCTACTCTATGTTCCAAGGAAGCTGAACAGAAGCTCAAGGAATAGCTCCTTATCTTTCCATTATGAGCACTTTACAATCTCGTGGATTCAACAATGAGTTGAACAATTTCAAATCATATCTTGCTGCCATATTTTTGAACCACTGTTGCTGACAATGGTTTTGCATTTTCAGCTCCTCCAGACACAACTTTAATTTGATTTGATTTGATTTATTATTGTCACATGTATACAGTGAAAAGGAAAGGAGAGAGTGCAGAATGTAGTGTTACAGTCATAGCTAGGGTGTAAAGAAAGATCAACTTAGTGTGAGGTAGGTTCATTCAAAAGTCTGACAGCAACAGGGAAGAAGCTGTTCTTGAGTCGGTTCGTACGTGATCTCAGACTTTTGTATCTTTTTCCCGACGGAAGAAGGTGGAAGAGTGTGTTTCCGGGGTGCGTGGGGTCCTTAATTATGCTGGCTGCTTTGCCGAGGCAGCAGGAAGTGTAGACAGAGTCAATGGTTGGGAGGCTGGTTTGCGTGATGGATTGGGCTACATTCATGACCTTTTGTAGTTTCTTGCGGTCTTGGGCAGAGTAGGAGCCATACCAAACTGTGATACAACCAGAAAGAATGCTTTCTATGGTGCATCTGTAAAAGTTGGTGAGAGTCGTAGCGGACATGCCAAATTTCCTTAGTCTTCTGAAAAAGTAAAGGCGTTGGTGGGCTTTCCTAACTATAGTGTCGGCATGGGGGGACCAAGTCAGGTTGTTAGGAATCTGGACACCTAAAAACCTGAAGCTTTCGACCCTTTCTACTTTGTCCCCGTTGATGTAGTCAGGGGCATGTTCTCCTTTACGCTTCCTGACGTCGATGACAACCTCCTTCATTTTGTTGACATTGATGGAGAGATTATTGTTGCCGCACCAGTTCACCAGATTCTCTCTCTCCTTCCTGTACTCTGTCTCGTCATTGTTTGAGATCTGACCCACTACGGTGGTGTCATCAGCAAACTTGAAAATTGTCCCATTACAACCCCCATAATCATCCCTTTTATTATTTAATCCCTCCTGTCTTCCATTCTATCACAGGCCTTCCCCTTTCTTTGCTGTTCACTTTTCTCCAGCTTTGTACATGCTTTGGACCTTTGGCATCTCTCCCTTGCCCAATTCTGATGAAAAGTCATCAAGCTGGAAAGTTTGGAGGAATTTAATGCCCTCTCCCAGGGCGGGCTTGGTGGTTGGGCTCAATTAATTCTGTTTGCCTGTCGTCCACCACTTTTTCCCCCTTGCCCTGATTATAATCTGTGGCAGGAAGGCTGGGGGGGTGGGGGGAGGCTACATGTCCCACCACCGATTGAGGCCCTGACGTGAGCAATTGATGTCCACTTGAGGGCCTCATACTCCACCACTGCTGGGGCAGTTCCCTGGCAGTGCCAGTGGGAAATTCTAAGCCAGTGCGGGGACAGTGGCACAGTGGTTAGCATTGCTGCCTCACAGCTCCAGGGACGTGGGCTTGATTCCAACCCTGGGTCACGTCTGTGCGGAGTCTGCACGTTTTCCCCGTGTCTGCGTGCATTTCCTCCGGGTGCTCCAGTTTCCTCCCACAGTCCAAAGATGTGCGGGTTAGGTTGATTGGACATGCTAAACTAACCCTTAGTGTCCCAGGATGTGATAGGTTAGAGGGATTAGCAGGATAATTAAGCGGGGATAGGGCCTGGGTGGGATTGTGGTCGGTGCAGACTTGATGGGCTGAATGGCCTCCTTCTGCACTGTAGGGTTTCTATGATTCTATGATTCTATGACAGTGCTGGGAGGGGTGTGGGGGAGGGGCAGGGGTCCACAGAGAACTCCTTTTCACTGAGGCAGACTTTCAAAATGGCTGCCCAATCCTCGCGAGACTAAGTTGCTGGCGTGACGGACAAATCAGAGGCTGCCTGCCAGCGAAACATCGTGGGACGCACACCTTGCATGTTTTTTTCTAAGTGTGGGACTATGCGGCAGAGTTAAGTCGCTGTAGCTGTCGGTGGCATCAATGCTGCTTTCCCCACCCGCTATTGGGCATTGCCAATTTCCAGATAAATTCAGCCCATAACGTGGCCAAGATTAATTGGGTATCTTTTCGACTTGTGATATTTATCTGCTGGTGACCCGGCTGCGCCTTCACTGACATAACATACAAGACCTAGAGCTTGAAGCGTCATTCGATTCCCACATGTAGTTTTATTTAAATCAAGCAGAAGTTTCCCATCAATATGCTTCATTTGATTTGAAAATTCATCCATCCAATCTCAAACAGACTTTACTTTTCTGATCTGCAAAGTAATTAATGTTTGCAGGGGAACAGCTGAAAGATTTGCAGTGGACTGGATTTCCAGTTGCAATGCTGCATCCATTGACAGATGATTCCTCTAAGGGACAGACAGAATTTTCCAGACTCCCCGTGCCCTGCAACGGGTTTTCCAGTAGCAGAGAAGGCTTGCCATTGGCTGCTGGCGGGATCCTCCGGTCCCGCTGAAGTCAATGGCCATTTGCGCTGTTCGCCGGAAGCGCAGCCAGGGATCCCGTCATAGGAGGTCACCGTTGGCAGAACTGGAAGATCCCACTGACAGGAAGGGCTGGAAAATTAAACCCCAGGCTTTCTTTCTTCAGGGAAGAAAGAATACGGTTTCGTATCTAATGTACATTTCAGATTATTAACAGCGTTATTGTGATCCTAACTGATGTTAATACCAGACAAAAGGGTAACGTGCCTTGATAAATCCTAACTTTGGGAGAGATTCTCTGGCTTCCCCGTGGTGTGTCTCGCGGTGGCAGGAGGTGGCATGTCGCTTGCAGGTGGCGGGAGGCAGCATGCCGCTCGCAGGTGGTGGGATCTTATAGTCCTGCTGTTGCCAACAGGGTTTCCCATTGAATGCACCCCCTCGCCATCAGGAATCCCATGGTAGCGGTGCACTGTCGATGGGACCGTAAAATCCCGCCGGCACGAACAGCAGCAAGATTTCACCGTTTGTTTTTCTTTTAAACAGTGGAGGTCAGTTACTGAACACATTCACAAGAGTCTGCCAGTGCACTGTCAACACAAAGAATAAAACATTTACTAAACAAGAGAGAATGAACTATATTACATGAGACAACAGAGCTGGAAGGATTCAATACAGATAGCAAAAAATGATACAAACTCACATTATTCCTTTTATCCCAGAAACCCTTATTGACACCAAATCCCAGTGAAGATTTGCCACTGTCTCAACACCAGGGTTTCATGATTGCGTTAGCTGTGTTTCAAACAGTTTTCTCCAGACGGATTTCTGAGCATTCAGTAGATGTTTTTCTTCAGCTGGTATCTCCCCCCGGGACACCCCCAAAAAACAATCTAAAGTCGCTATTACTCCAACTTCAGAGTAAACACATGAATTCCTTAAACACAGTTCCCTAAGAGGCCTGTGGGCTTTCTTACTAGAGGGATTAGACCTTCTGCCTGCACTCTCTGTCATACACATGCTAACTGACCCTTCTGTGCTTCCCTATCTCTCTGTATGTCTCTGGACCCCTGTTGCCAGGCAACAGCAATTTTTTTCCGCTTCATTATTTTTAACTTCACTAAACTACAGATCCCTTGGTAACACATTTCTTCACTTCAAGAGTTGTAAAACTTCAGTAAAAATGTTATGAAGGGGAGGGTGATCTCCTCTCAACACTGAACCACTCAACGAGAAGTACCTCCCTTTCATAATCTATCAAAGGGTGTGTGAGAAATAGTACCATCTGCCCACAGCGATTTTTAGTGTTTAAATCAAAACCTGAGTCTCTCTCTTTAAAAGAAACAATTAACATTTTATTTTATTTATCTAACAGTGAACAGATTAACTAAACTATTAACACACCGAATAAAACATTATTCTTATGGAATGCTGTTTAGATAATTACAATTCCCACTTATTAACCAACAAAAAAAATAGAATTTTTATAGTCACACTCACAATGCAGTCAGGTTTATCGACTTCCCGGAAGCTTATTTTTCTCTTTGTTGACTTCTCCTATGTTCCGTTGGTCTGTTCTTCTGTGACGAAATGAGACTTTCTCTTAAGACATAAGTGTGGCTGTTACACTGGCAGAGACAGTGACTGTCTGTGTCTCCCTCTCTAGCTGAGAACTGTGGCAGCTTTCTGGCAGAGGGAGTGGCTGGGCTGGTAGTTTGGAGCTGGGAGCTGTAGCCTTTATGCCCACAATGACACATCAAAAATCCCACAATACGATTGGTTTACAGATTATCAAAACACAAAATTCAAATTTGATAGGCCGCTGCTATACAAATGCCGAGTTCAAATTGATTGGTTAAAATTCAAAAACGTCTCCTGATTCAAATTTCTAAAGCCTGTTACCAAAGCAACCCTGTTGCTTTTGCCTGATATATTGTTTCACTCTGTACTGGATTTTTGCGCCTATAGCTCTTTTGTACAGTAAAAAGAAACGAAACCACCTTTTAAACAGACAATTTTTCAACTCTCACCATTTTTACAACTGTTTCACAATTTTTATAATTTTGCAGACATTAACTTCACAATAGTACACAAACAGGGCCCCAGACCTTCCTGCACCCAGCTCACAAAAACCTCTAAATGAAACTAAAAGCAGGTTTCACCTTTCTTCACACTCAAATACAAAAAATAAGTTAAACTGAAAGTCATACATTGTTTTTGATGGTGCATAATGGAGAAGGAAGGTCCATAATTTCCTGCTTGCAGGTTTGACGCCCAAACCCTGGCTATCCATAAACTGGACTTGTCCGAAAACCGGACATTTTCCATATCTGGTTAAATCCTTTAATTTAATAGCTACCGTGTCTACCTTTGTGCAATATTGATAACTAAATGAAGAGCTTCACAGATGGTAAATGAGATTACTAATAAAATAGTTGATCCTTTTTTACTCGGGAGATCTGGGCACTGCTCCCAGAGTAACAGACTAAGCAAGGGAACGGTGTTGGGTTGGTCCCAGAGAATGGAAACAACAAGAGTTGTGAACGCCCAGGATCTCGGTCCACTGCAGCACTTTAAGATTTGCACCCCTCTGCCCCCCCTCCCCCCCTCTGCCGCCCTCCCCACTCTCCCTGCCCACCCTCGAGTGCCCTTCCTATAACTCTCCAATCACAAAGCTCTCTGTTCCAGTGGATGGGAGAGAGTTGGGGATTCGTCGCACATATCTGATTGCTAAATTCCTGGGCGCTTTCAGGTCCCATGTCCAAATTTCGGGAAAAATCCAAAATCTAGCATGGTCTCAGCCTTGAGAGTGCTGGACTTTGAACATGGGACATGTAGGGCAGGGATCCCACCCCCCCTCCACCCCCCCCAACCTCCCCTCCACCCCCCGTCCCACCCCTCCCCCCTCCCCTCAGTTGTTTGTACCCTCTGCCTCCGTGGAAGATCCGGCTGGCGGAAAATCCCGCCCTATATTTCTGATCAGATTTGTGTTTCTCAAACCTTTTTGATGGAACAACTCATCTTCACATGGGTTAGTAATCACAGAACCCCACCCCTCTAAATTATGCTTATGTAATAGGAGGAGGTGGTGGCGTCGTGGTATTGTCGGTGGGGTAATAATCCAGAGTCCCAGGATAATACTCAGGGGACCCGGGTTCGAATCCCTCCGTGGCAGATGGTGAAATTCGAATTCAATAAAAATCTGGAATTGGCCATGAAACCATTGTCGATTGTCATAAAAACCCATCTGGTTCACTAATGTCTTTTAGGGAAGGAAATCTGCCGTCCTTACCTGGTCTGGCCTACATGTGACTCCAGAGCCACAACAATGTGGTTGACCCTTAAATGCCCTCAGGGATGGTCAATAAATGCTGGCCCAGCTGGCGATGCCCACATCCCATGAACAAATAAAAAGCAATTAAGTTCCTCAGACTCAAATCAACTTCATTATTTGTTTTTGCACCCTCGGGAAGTCCATATCCTGCGAATGCATTTAAATAATAGTTGTACTATGAAAATGATGCATCTAAAGTGTGTTTTAAAAATGCGTTCATGGAATATGACGTTTACTTCCAGGTACAGTACAGGGTGGCACAGTGGTTAGCACTGCTGACTCACAGCGCCAGGGATCCGGGTTCAATTCCCAGCTTGGGTCACTATCTGTGTGGAGTTTGCACGTTCTCCCCGTGTTTGCATGAGTTTCCTCCGGGTGCCCCGGTTTCCTCCCACAGTCTGAAATATGTGCTTGTTAGGTGCTAAATTCTCCCTCAGTGTACCCAAACAGGTGCCAGAGTGTGGCGACTAGGGGATTTTCACAGTAATTTCATTGTAGTGTTAATGTAAGCCTACTTGTGACTCAAAAAATAAATTTAAAAAAAAAAGATACCAGTGACGTTATTGTGCCTGCTTTAGTGTTGTGTTGTCTGAGATGTATGAAAATGAGTGCACTGTTCGACAGTGGATGCAGCAAGTTGAGGTTTTGATTTGATTTGATTTTGACTTGATTTGATTTGATGTGCTATTGTCACATGTATTAACATACAGTGAAAGGTATTGTTTCTTGTGCGCTATACAGACAAAGCATACCATTCATAGAGAAGGAAAGGCGAGAGTGCAGAATGTAGTGTTACAGTCATAGATAGGGTGCAGAGAAAGATCAGTTTAATGCAAGGTAGGTCCATTCAAAAGTCTGACGGCAGCAGGGAAGAAGCTGTTCTTGAGTCGGTTGGTACGTGACCTCAGACTTTTGTATCTTTTCCTGATGGAAGAAGGTGGAAGAGAGAATGTCCGAGATGCATGGAGTCCTTGATTCAAATACCAACACTATAGTTAAGAAAGCCCACCAATGCCTCTACTTTCTCAGAAGACTAAGGAAATTTGGCATGTCAGCTACGACAGTCACCAACTTTTACAGATGCACCATAGAAAGCATTCTTTCTGGTTGTATCACAGCTTGGTATGGCTCCTGCTCTGCCCAAGACTGCAAGAAACTACAAAAGGTCATGAATGTAGCCCAATCCATCTCACAAACCATTCTCCCATCCATTGACTCTGTCTACACTTCCCGCTGCCTCAGAAAAGCAGCCAGCATAATTAAGGACCCACGCATCCTGGACATTCTCTGTTCCACCTTCTTCCGTCGGGAAAAAGATACAAAAATCTGAGGTCACGTATTAGATGACTCAAGAACAGCTTCTTCCCTGCTGCCGTCAGACTTTTGATTGGACCTACCTTGCATTAAGTTGATCTTTCTCTCCACCCTAGCTATGACTGTAACACTACATTCTGCACTCTCTCCTTTCCTTCTCTATGAATGGTATGCTCTGTTTGTATAGTATGCAAGAAACAATACTTTTCACTGTATGTTAATACATGTGACAATAATAAATCAAACATTGCTGTGAATCAGGAGTCACATGTAGGTCAGACCAGGTATAAATGGCAGATTTCCTTAAGGGGCATTAGTGAACCTGATGAGTGTTTACGACAATTGAAAATGGTTCCATGGTCAACATTAGACTTTTTAATTCCTGATTTTTATTGAATTCAAATGTCACCATCTGCCACGGTGGGATTGGAACCTGGGTCCCCAGAGTGTTAGATTGGGTCTCTGGATTATTCATCCCCTGACAATACCATAATGCCACTGCCTCCCTCTATCATCCAGGAGGGACTGTTGACATCTCTCTCTCTTCAAGAGCGAGAGAGGTGGTTGTAGCTAGAGAGGCAACACTCCACATCAAACATGGCTGACAAGGACTCACTCCTGCACTTCCTGCCTGTCTGAGCCATGTTGGAAGGATTATCAACCTGCTTTGTCACAATTAAGTCCTGGAGTGGACTCAAACCCAAAGCTTCTGGCTCAGAAGTGGAGGGGCTACCTACTAAGCCAGAAGACTTCCTGGTGGCACGGTGACACAGTGGTTAGCACTGCTGCCTCACAGCGCCAAGGACCCGTGTTTAATTCCAGCCTCGGGTAACTGTCTGTGTTGAGTCTGCACATTTCCGCCGTGTCTGCATGGGTTTCCTCCGGGTGCTCCGGTTTACTCCCACAGTCCAAAAGATGTGCAGGTTAAGGTTATTGGTAATGCCAAATTGCCCCTTAGTGTCAGGGGGATTGGCAGGGTAAATATGTGGGGTTACGGGAATAGGGCCTGGGTGGGATTGTTGTCGGAGCATCCTCGATGGGCCAAATGGCCTCTTTCTGCATTGTAGGGATTTTATGATTTGAAGTAAATCCACCTTAAAATTGGACCTCAGTGGATCTACAGCCTGTTTTACACACTGCCTGGAAAGTACTGCTGCTCTGAGCAACAATTTCACCCACTATAGACCTCAAACCTTACAAACGAGTAAAAGTACAGTTGAAAGAGCTACTTCACACAATCACTGGCATCTGACTGACCTATTCATGGAAGTCACTGTGCTGCAATGGAAAGCCGATGATTGTTCGTAACCGTAGTTACCAAGAATTGCATGACATCAAGAATAAATGGGAAGTGTACTCCAATGAAGTGGAAAATACAAAAATGTTCTTAAAGTGCTTGTGCTGGCAGCAAGATTCTATTGTTACAATACCACTTAACCTTACCAGCTCTTCATTCTGTCCAAGAACTGCTCAGCTCTCCATGTGCTACTTTCTCGGAGAGTTTTACTATTGAGCAAATATCTCTTCCAATTGGCTTTTTTCTCCCTGCATTTGAAAGATGGTTTCTATGGTTTTCTCTATTCTTCAAACGTTAAATTGCCCCTTACTGTCAGGAGGACTAGCAAGGGCAAATGCATGGGGTTATGGAGATAGGGCCCGGGTGGGATTGTGGTTGGTGCAGACTCGATGGGCCAAATGACCTCCTTCTGCTCTGTAGGGTTTCAATGATTCTATGATTCTAGATGCAGCCTTCATCTCTCTCATGAGGTAACACTTCCAGTTATCTTCATGCCAAGGAAATACACTGGGGGCGATCTTACCAATATGCTCCCTCAATATGATTCATCAAGTAACAATAACATTTATATTTCAGCAAGACTTCAGTTGGGCCACAATATATTGGACTAATGTGAACTCCCATATCAGCACTGTCCCCACTTAACACATGTAAAACCTGTAGCAGAATGTTAGACTGTGATGCACGCTGTATGTACACCCACCCACCCACCCCGCTCGCCATATCCCCATTGACCCACACATTTCCCATGGCCAATCCACCTAACCTGCACACCTTCAGATACTAGGGGGCAATTTATCATGGTCAATCCACCTAATCTGCGCATTTTGGGACACTAGGGGGAAATTTAGCATGGCCAATCCCCCTAACCTACACATCTTGGGATAGTAAGGGACAATTTAGCATTGGTCAATCCCTCTAGCTACACACCTTAGGACACTAAGGGGCAATTTACCATGGCTAATCCATCTAACCTGCACATCTTTGGACACTAAGGGACAATTTACCATGGCTAATCCATCTAACCTGCCCATCTTTGGACACTAAGGGACAATTTACCATGGCTAATCCATCTAACCTGCCCATCTTTGGAAACTAAGGGGCAATTTACCATGGCTAATCCATCTAACCTGCACATCTTTGGACACTAAGGGGCAATTTAGCATGGCCAATCCATCTAACCTGCACATCTTTGGACACTAAGTGTCAATTTAGCATGGCCAATCCACCTAACATACACATCTTGGGACTGTGGGAGGAAACTGGAGCACCCCTCCTCCCCACCCCCCAACAACCCAGAGGAAACCCACACAGACATGGGGAGAACTTACAGACTCCACACAGACAAGGCCAGAATATAAATTGCAGGTGCAGTAAAGTGATGGAAATCAGCACAACTGGGGATAGGACTGGGCTCTTGGCAGTGTCCATGACGGGCCACAATCAATGCAATTTGTTTTATAACTAGTAAGTCAGTATCCGGAGTCGATTTATCCGACCCACCAATTTGATACTTGCACAAAGAGACAAATTTAGCTGAAATTTTCTGGCCCTTCCCGCCGATGGGATCTTTCGGTTTCACCGACAGTGACCACCCGCCCCCCCCCCCCCCCCCCGCCCCCGCCCCCACCTCCCTATCACTCACCACGGCACATTCCCTGGTGGTGGCGGCGGGTTCAGGGTACGCAAAGCCCCATACACATCGGTGAGACTGGAAGACCTTGCTCTTGCTGGTCAATGGTGGACTGCCTCTGCCGCTGGAAAGTACGCCACCAGAGGGCCTGTAAAATCCCCACTCAAAATGGTGGATTGAGTGAGACTTGAAAGTAAACAGCTGCTCCCAGAACGTACCAAAATGTAGAATGTTAGATTCAATCGAAAGCGAGAAACGCATACATGATAAAAAAAGTTTCTTCCACAACCTCAGAATGTCCCAGAGCACCTTATGGCCAAGAAGTGTTGGCACTGGTGTAAGAAGGGGAATGTGACAGCCAGCTTTTGTACACTGTGCGATCTTGCCAACATGCCAAAGGCCAGATAAACTCCTTTGAGGATGTTGATTAAGGAATAATCATTGGTCAGGAAAGCAGGGATGGTCCCCCTGGTTTTCTTTGCAAAGTGCCATGGGCTCTTTTACATCCACCCGCAAGGAGGATTCAGTTAGTTTAACGTCTCAGTCAGAAAAGGGACATCTTTAACAGTGCAGCACTCCCACGGTGCTACAAAATTACCCGCCTGGTGTTTGGGTTTAAGTCTCTGCAATAAGTCTTAAATAACCAAAGGCTATTGACTGAGCCACGGCTGATTTTCAGCACTCATAGAACCATAGAACCACAGCATCAGGGAAGGCGATGACCTAGTGGTATTATCACTCGACTATTAATCCAGAAACTCAGCTAATGTTCTGGGGACTTGGGTTCGAATCCCGCCACGGCAAATTCAATAAAAAAATATGTAATTAAGAATATATTCATTTTGATTGTGGGAAAAACCCAGTTGGTTCACTCATGCCCTTCAGGGAAGGAAATCTGCCGTCCTTACCTGGTCTGGTCTACATGTGACTCCAGAGCAACAGCAATGTGGTTGACTCTCCACTGCCCTCGGGCAACTAGGGATGGGCGATAAATGCTGGCCAGCCAGCGAGGCCCATGTCCCATGAATGAATTTTTAAAAATCCCTACAGTGCAGAAGGAGGCCATTTGGCCCATCGAGCCTGCACCCAGGCCCTATCCCCGCAACCCCATGTATTTACCCTGCTAATCCTCTAGTTGACAGAGAGAAAAAAAGTGTAAAATTTTCAAATAAAAGCAAAATACTGCGCATGCTGGAAACCTGAAATAAAAACATATCAAAACAATTTCAAAGCCCAATAAAAATCAGTAAAGCTGGCACCAGTAATAGTGAGGTCCTATTTTAAGATAGACAGGATCAGTTTGGACAAGCTTTACTGATACCCTTTGACACTGGGGGGGGGGGGGGGGAGGGGAGGGAACAAGTGTTGGACATTATATTGTCACGTGAGTATACCTTTAAGAAAGGTTGTTTTAAAAATCATGCATCTTACAGCTCCAGCGATGTCATTGGGGGTGGAGCTAAGCTGTGGCAGTCAGGTGATAGAGTTTTCTTTCCTTTGGGCTTTCAGTTTTGTTTTGGGGAGTGTGTTGGAAGCAGTTTAGCAGCAAGCTAAGAAGCAGTCTCTCCCTTTCCCTGTTCTTCTCTTAAAGAAGCTGTGTTTTGGGAAACAGGTTCGACTACAACCTCTTCTGGGTTTCTTCACAAGGGATTTTCAGCATTCAACCCAGGAGGCTGGATTCCTGTAAGAAGTGGGCATTAACCTATGCTGTATTGTGCTTGCTTATTTGGAGGGTTTTGTGTATTTGATGTTGGCTTTGGTTGGAATATGTCAGAGATATTTCCTTAAGAGTTATACAATATCGTGGTTGTTGTGTTTCTTGTTTGTAATTATTAAGAGTTCTTGCTAATTGTCTTACTGTACATGTCAACAATATTCTTAATTAAACTTTGTTTTTGATAAAAGCTCCTCGTGGGCCAGTTGAAACACCTGAAGTGAAACCTTTCATGCTCATCCTGGCTAAATTCAATGTAAAACGTTATAGGTCAGGCGAGCTTCACAGAACACCTTGAAGAATCTGACCTGGCTTGCAACAATATTGAAAAAATAGTTTAAAACTCTAGAATATGTTTATCATCTCTGCTATTTATTAAATGGATTTGAAAATCTTCAGTTTAGTCTCTGAGAGGCAAGCTGTTAGCTTCAAGAAGGCACCTCAAGGGCACAATTAGCCAGGGGCTAGTCCCAGGCAGGGCTTCACAAGTGTTAGATCTCAAAGTCTGTAAAAACACTGTGGAGTTGTTCTGCCATCTACTCTGACAGCTAAATCATCCAGGATAAACTCAGGGAGGTAACACTAAAGAATGTATTGAGCACTGGGAAAACAGGACAAGGGAGTGTAATTGATGTCTACAAGCCAGACACAAGTCGTTATGTTAAAAACCAGTAGCCGGTAGTAAATCAGAATAGATAATGTGTATGAGTCATTGGATATTATAATCAAGTAGATGTGCACATGTTGTAATTGGTCAATTGTATTCGCACTTTAGGCATGATGTAAACCTAATCGATAATTGTGAGTGGATATAGATAAACTCCTGTGCAAAAGGACATCTTTTGATCAGTATATGCTAATTTCTTGCAATCAGATCTTAACTATAATTGTTTGAATAGATCTTGAATCAGGGCTTTTCTTCTTGGTGTACCACTAGTTGGAGCACTGGAGCAGCCCGTACTATAGTTCGTAATAAAGACCTTGTCTGAAACTCCAAGAGTGGGATTCTAACGCCTCGCTCACCCCATGACCCTCCAACTCGATTTGAAGTTGGCTGATGACACCACCGTAGTGTGTCGGATGTCAAACAATGACAAGACGGAAGACAGGAATGAGATAGGGAATTTGGTGAACGGGTGGGACAACAATAATCTCTCCCTCAATACCAACAAAATGAAAGAGATAGTCATTGAATTCAGGAGAGGTAGTGGAGAACATAGTCCTGTCTACATCAACGGGGATGAAGTAGAAATGGTCGAGAGCTTCATATTTTTAGGTGTCCAGATCACCAACAACCGGTTCTGGACCCCTATGCCAACACTATAGTTAAGAAAGCCCACCAATGCCTCTACTTTCTCAGAAGGCTAAGGAAATTTGGCATGTCCACTACGACTCAACAACTTTTACAGATGCACCATAGAAAGCATTCTTTCTGGTTGTATCACAGCTTGGAATGGCTCCTACTCTGTCCAAGACCGTAAGAAACTACAAAGGATCGTGAATGAAGCCCAATCCATCAGGCAAACCAGCCTCCCATCCACTGACTCTGTCTACACTTCCCGCTGCCTTGGAAAAGCAGCCAGCGTAATCAAGGACCCCTCGCACCCCGGACATTCTCTCTTTCACCTTCTTCTGTCGGGAAAAAAATACAAAAGTCTGAGACCACGTATCAACCGACTCAAGAACAGCTTCTTCCCTGCTGCCGTCAGACTTTTGAATGGACCTACCTCGCAATAATTTGATCTTTCTCTACACCTTAGCTATGACTGTAACACTACATTCTGCACTCTCTCCTTTCCTTCCCTATAAACGGTATGCTTTGTCTGTATAGCGCGCAAGAAACAACACTTTTCACTGTATGTTAATGCATGTGACAATAATAAATCAAATCAAATCAAGTCAAGACTGGAAAGTCCTGCCTGGGGTCAATGGACCTTTGCAGGGCCCACCAAATTTTCTGTCCCACCGGCTGCAATTCCTGTGGCAGGCGGGATGGGAAAATTCTGCCCCCCGAGAGTCTTTGTCTGATTTTCTCGAGAGTGAGAGAATGAAGTACACTATAGCTGATCAGCTGCATTTCTCTCCCACTCCAAGTTTCACTGTTTCTTTTCCGTTCTGTAGTGTGACGGCACATGTTGAATTGAATAAAACACAGATGAATAGGATTCGTCATTATTAACACAGGCCTCTCTGGCTAAAACTGCCCCCACGCAATGGAGGGAGCAAATGAGTGGCGGAAACACGATTCAATTAGCAGTGATATCGAAAGGTTTTCTTTCCTTGCAGTTTTCAGAATCTTGCTGGAGTGCTGACTCTGCACATGCCTTAGTCTAAATGCGACTTTACATCAAGTGACACATCAATAAATTACAGTCCGAGTGATAAAAAGGGAAGAATTGCAGTACTTGGGAAGTTAGATACATCCATTTCTGTGCTGTCAATTATAACATTACCGCAAATAAGAGATACCGCTATTGACTCTGGCAATGCATTCAGGTTACCAATTTAATGCAGGTCACATCTAACATCTGCAGAAAAAATACACCACATAAAGCAGTAACACCAACACTGTCACACAGTTCAAAGTAGCCAATTATGGGCGGCACGGTGGCACAGTGGTTAGCACTGCTGTCTTACAGCACCAGGGACCCGGGTTCCATTCCCGGCTTGGGTCAATGTCTGTGCAGAGTCTACATGTTCTCCCCTATAAGACACAGGAGCAGAATTAGGCCACTCGGCCCATTGAGTCTGCTCTCCTATTCAATCATGGCTGATATTTTTCTCATTCCCATTCTCCTGCCTTTTCCCCATAACCCCAGATCCCCTTCTTAATCAAGAACCTATCTATCTCTGTCTTACAGACACTCAACGACTTGGCCTCCACAGCTTCTGCGGCAAAAAAGTTCCACAGATTCACCACTCTCTGGCTGAAGAAATTCCTCCTCATCTCTGTTTTAAAGGATCGTCCCTTTAGCCTGAGGTTATGCCCTCTGGTTCTGGTTTTTCCTACCAGTGGAAACATACTCTCCACGTCCACTCTATCCAGGCCTCGCAGTATCCTGTAAGTTTCAATAAGATCCCCCCTCATCCTTCTAAACTCCAGCGAGTACAGACCCAGAGTCCTCAACCATTCCTCATACGACAAGCTCTTCATTCCAGGGATCATTCTTGTGAACCTCCTCTGGACCTTTTCCAACACCAGTGCATCCTTCCTTAGATATGGGGCCCAAAACTGTTTATAATACTCCAAATGGGGTCTAACCAGAGCCTTATACAACCTCAGAAGTACATCCCTGCTCGATTTCCTCCGATGCTCTGGTTTCCTCCCACATTCCGAAAGACGTGCTGGTTAGGTGGATCGGCCATGCTAAATTCTCCCTCAGTGTACAAAGAACAAAGAAAATTGCAGCACAGGAACAGGCCCTTTGGCCCACCAAGCCTGCACCGACCATGCTGCCCGACTTAACTAAAACCCCCTACCCTTCCGGGGACCATATCCCTCTATTCCCATCCTATTCATAGTAAGAAGTCTCAAAACACCAGGCTAAAGTGCCACTCACCTGTTAAAGGAGCAGCGCTCCGAAAGCTCATGATACCAAATAAACCTGTTGGACTTTAACCTGGTGTTGTGAGACTTCTTACTGTGCTTACCCCAGTCCAACAGCAGCATCTCCACATCATCCTATTCATGTATTTGTCAAGACGACCCTTTAAAGTCACTATCATATCTGTTTCCACTACTTCACCCAGCAGTGAGTTTCAGGGACCTGAACAGGCGCTGGAGTATGGCAACTAGAGGATTTTCAATGTAACTTCATTGCAGAGTGTTAATTGAAGCCTATTTGTGATACTAATAAATAAACTTTTAAAAATGGCCGGAAAGCTACCACCTCACCCGCTACAGAATTGGCGCGAGTGAGGGTCCGACAACGGAAATCTCTGTTGACCTCGGGCGGGGATTTCCAGTCTCGCCCGAGCGAGGCCGTGAATTCCCGTCCAATGTGTTTAAGATTTTCATTCAAGCTTTCAGAAGTTCTCCTGTTTAACTAAGTGCTTGGTGCTTTTGGTGGGTCGTTGTTAAACAGTTGAATCAAGAGTGGTATTATAGAACGTAGCAGGGACTGCAAGGATCAATTCTTGAAAGAGGATTGGAGCCTCCCGACGTTGTTCCCAATACGATATGTCGGCAATCACCCCTCGGGCATCTCCCAAAGAAGTCGTTGGCAAACAAAAGCCTCTCTGAGCTGTGCTTACTCAAAGGAACGTAGTAGACTGCTCGGATTCTGAATGAATGGAGTGAAATGTACAAGGAGTCAAACTGAGATCTCGCTCTATGTTCGCAATACTCCAGCTGTGCTAACAACCTCTCAGTATTTCAAAGTGGCGCTGGATGAATGCCTCATCTAGTTCAGTAGCAGAGAAATACAGTAAGAGCAAAGTACCCTTTTTTCTATATAATTAGTGAAGTTGACCACAGTCCGTATTGTGACTGATACAAATTTCTGGAGCTGAAATTGCACTCTGGAATATTAATGATCAAATGGGCGGCACGGTAGCACAGTGGTTAGCACTGCTGCTTCACAGCTCCAGGGACCTTGGTTCGATTCTCGGCTTGGGTCACTGTCTGTGTGGAGTTTGCACATTCTCCTCGTGTCTGCGTGGGTTTCCTCCGGGTGCTCTGGTTTCCTCCCACAGTCCAAAGATGTGCGGGTTAGGTTGATTGGCCGTGCTAAAATTGCCCCTTAGTGTCTTGAGATGCGTAGGTTAGAGGGATTAGCGGGTAAATGTGTAGGGATATGGGGGTAGGGCCTGGATGGGATTGAGGTCGGTGCAGACTCGATGGGCCGAATGGCCTCTTTCTGCACTGTAGGGTTTCTATGATTCTATGAAATCACCAACTGATCATGTGAAATGTATTCGTCTAATGACCATGTCAGTGCTATTATTTGAGAACAGTGTAAGTTCCATGCGAATGCAACTCTTACATTAATTGCCACACTGTTTAAGCTCATCCTGGGTTCTGAATGCGGCCCATGAGACATTTTGTTGACTGCTGCTCATATGCAGAAACTTTTCACTGGTTTCCATCCACGTAGCTTTTTCCCTCCCGGTATGACTGGACGGCACGGTGGCACAGTGGTTAGCACTGCTGCCTCAACGCTCCAGGGATCCGGGTTCGATTCCCGGCTTGGGTCACTGTCTGTGCAGAGTCTGCACGTTCTCCCCTTGTCTGCATGGGTTTCCTCCGGGTGCTCCGGTTTCCTCCTACAGTCCGAAAGATGTGCTGGTTAGGTGCATTGGCCATGCTAAATTCTCCCTCAGTGTACCCGAACAGGCGCCAGAGTGTGGCAACTAGGGGATTTTCACAGTAACTTCATTGCAGTGTGAATATAAGTCTACTTGTGACACGAATAAATAAACTTAAACTTTGGGGAAGGAAATCTGCTGTCCTTACCCAGTCTGGCCTACATGTGACTCCAGAGCCACAGCAATGTGGTTGAATCTCAATTGCCTCTCAACAAGGGCAACTAGTGATGGGCAATAAATGCTGGCCAACCAGCAATGCGCATGTCCCATGAATGAAGAAAAGAAATATATAATAGATACAGAATAATATCCACGCTACATGATTAATAACCGATAGATTCGCTGCAAGTTTATTCATAATCGGAAGTGCATTTTAAGAATGAGACATTAAACTGAAGCCTGTTTGTCTTCCAGGTTAAAATCCAAAGGTGCTTGTTGAAGAAGAGGTGCTTGTTGAGGAATTCTCCTCAATTCCCTGGCCTCATGCGGAGTCTGCACGTTCAGCAGCAATAATAATCTCTTCCTCAATGTCAACAAAACGGACTGTCGGAGGAAACAGAATGAAGAGTAAAGGAGAACATGCCACTGTCTACATCAACAGGGGCGAAGTAGAAACGGTCGAGAACTTCAAGTTTTTAGGTGTCCAGATCACCAACAACCTGTTCTGGTCCCCCACGTCGACACTATGGTGAAGAAAGCCCACCAACGCCTCTACTTTCTCAGAAGACTAAGGAAATTTGGCATGTCAACTACGACTCTCACCAACTTTTACAGATGCACCATAGAAAGCATTCTTTCTGGTTGTATCACAGCTTGGTATGGCTCCTGCTCTGCCCAAGACCACAAGGAACTACAGAAGGTCGTGAATGTAGCCCAATCCATCATGCAAACCAGCCTCCCATCCATTGACTCTGTCTACACTTCCAGCTGCCTCAGAAAAGCAGCCAGCATAATTATTGACCCCAGGCACCCCGGACATTCTCTCTTCCACCTTCTTCCGTCGGGAAAAAGATCCAAAAATCTGAGGTCACGTACGAACCGACTCAAAAACAGCTTCTTCCCTGCTGCTGTCAGACTTTTGAATGGACCTACCTTGCACTTAGTTGATCTTTCTCTGCACCCTAGCTATGACTGTAACACTGCATTCTGCACTCTCTCCTTTCCTTCTCTATGAATGGTATGCGTTGTCTGTATAGCGCGCAAGAAACAATACTTTTCACTGCATACTAATACATGTGACAATAATAAATCAAATCAAATCAATCATCTCCCCATGTCTGCGAGGGTTTCCTCTGGGTGCTCTGGTTTTCTCCCACAGTCCAAAGATGTGCAGATTAGGTGGATTGGCCGCGCTAAATTGACCCTTAAGGCAGGAGTTTACGGCCTCGCTTGGGCGAGGTCGTGAAATCCCACCCGAGTCCAACAGAGATTTCCCTTCTGGTTAGTTTCTGCCTTAGTGTCAGGGGAACTAGCTAGAGTAAATACGTGGGGGTTATGGGGATAGGGCCTGGGTGGGATTATGGTTGGTGCAGACCCGATGGCCAAATGGTCTCCTTCTGCACTGTAAGGATTCTACGATTCTATGACCCACTGGGTCATACGATTGGACAAATTCAGGGCAGGAGTGGATCATTTGGTCTCTTGACCTAATCCTCGAGGATCCATGGAACCTGTCTCACACAACACAAGAAACAGGAGCAGGAGGAGGTCACCAGGCCTTGCAAGCCTGCCCCACCGTTCAATACGGTCATGACTGATCTATGCCAGCCTCAACTCCTTTACTGTGCCATTTCCCCATAACCCTCCATTCCTCGATCTATTAAATATTTATCCATCTACACTTTGAATGTAACAGTGATCTTTATGAGCCATTATATATAAATATAATTTGCACACACCCCAATCTCACCCAAACTACATATCAGGCGGGATTTTCTGGCTGTGACCAAAGATCGGAAAATCCCACCCGAGGTCAACGAACCTTTGCATGGTCTGCTCCGATTCCCGTGGCGAGCGGAACGGAAAAATTCCACCCATAATCACCTGGGAGAGTTAGAAAATACAAATAAAACACAGTTTAAGTAGCGGCAAAAAGAGGGAAAATTCCTCCATTAAGG
The DNA here is from genome assembly GCF_964213995.1 of Mustelus asterias. NCBI lineage: Eukaryota > Metazoa > Chordata > Chondrichthyes > Carcharhiniformes > Triakidae > Mustelus > Mustelus asterias. The sequence continues at coordinate 61,966,934 of NC_135823.1, forward strand.
TGATTCAAGCTAATCCAGCTGCAATTTCTTTTCTTTAATGGGATGTGGGCATCGCTGGCTTGGCCAGCATTATTTGCTCCTTCCTAATTCCTTTTGGGAAGGTGATGCCTTCTTGATTTTCTGCAGTCCCATGGGGTGCAGGTACACCCACAGTGCTGTCAGGGAGGGAGTGCCAGCATTTTGACCCAGCAACAATGAAAGAATTGGCGACGTAGTTTAAAGTCAGGATGGTGAATAGCATTGGAGGGCAGCTTGCAGTTGGTGGCATTCCCATACAGCTGCTGCCCTTGTCCTTCTATTTGGCAAAGGCCAGGAGTTCGGAAGGTGCTGTCGAAGACAATGTAACTTCTGTGTAAAATACAAGAGGGGACATGGTGGTTAGCACTGCTGCCTCACAGCGACAGGGACCCAGGTTCGATTCCAACCTCGGGTGACTGTCTGTGCGGAGTTTGCACGTTCTCCCCATGTCTGTGTGGATTTCCTTCAGGTGCTCCAGTTTCCTCCCACAGTCCAAAGATGATGTGGAGTTGCCGGCGTTGGACTGGGGTAGGCACAGTAAGTAGTCTCACATCACCAGGTTAAAGTCCAACAGGTTTATTTGGTAGCATGAGCTTTCGGAGCACTGCTCCTTCATCAGGTGAGTGCAGGATTTGTTTCGCCAACAGGGCCTATATAGACACAAACTCAGTTACAAGATAATGGTTCGCATGTGAGTCTTAACAGGTAATCAAGTCCAAAGATGTGCAGGTTAGATTGATTGGCCATGCTAAATTGACGCTAGTGTCAGGGGATTAGCAGGGTAAATATGTGGGATTATGGGGATAGGGCCTGGGTGGAATTGTGGGCGATGCAGACTCAATGGGCCAAATAGCTTCTGCATTGTAGGATTCTGTGAAAGTAAATTTGAGTTGCTTTTAGTAACTTTAGATTGATGCACAGATACACTTCAAAATTCCCTTTAATCATAATCCCTGTCGGGACACTGTCCAGTACAAGAACATTTCAGAACAAAATTCATCATTGTGCTTCTTGATGAGCTGTTTATGCAGCTAAAAATAATTTATTGGTTGGTAACTGTTTAGGTAGAACCTTGGGGATGAACTTGAAGGGGCAGAGAGCCTTTTAACTTTTTCTTCCTTCTCTGAAGGCATCTTCAAGAAAGAAAATGTAGGCTCATTCCCAGTCAAATTTCTTTTGATTTGATTTGATTTGATTTATTATTGTCACATATATTAACATACAGTGAAAAACACTGTTTCTTGCGCGCTATACAGACAAAACATACCATTCATAGAGAAGGAAAGGAGAGAGTGCAGAATGTTGTGTTACAGTGACAGCCAGGGTGTAGAGAAAGATCAACTTAATGCAAGGTAAGTCCATTCAAAAGTCTGACAGCAGCAGGGAAGAAGCTGTTCTTGAGTTGGTTGGTATGTGACCTCAGACTTTTGTATCTTTTTCCCGATGGAAGAAGATGGAAGAGAGGGGTCCTTAATTATGCTGGCTGCTTTGCCGAGGCAGCAGGAAGTGTAGACAGAGTCAATGGATGTGAGGCTGGTTTGCGTGATGGATTAGACTACATTCACAACCTTTTGTAGTTCACACAATTTGGAGCTCCTTATTCCAGTTCTTGGCTGTAGAGTTGAGGAACAGTTTTATTCCGTATATACATGGACAGTTCTGACCCCGAGCAGGCCAGCCTTTTCTCTCCGAACTGAAGCATTGACAACTTATTTCGAGAGTTTTCTCTGTCTTCACAACATTTCCTCCTTCTCACCTTGATCGTCTTTCTGCATACGCTGTTATTGATTCCTGATTTAACATGTCAATGCAAGCTTTAATGATAGCTTCAGGCCCTGCAAAAGTTTAATCTTGATACTATTACTCTGCATGTCAATAACTATCCTGTTTCATTAGGTTTTTCCCTTGAGCCCGTTCATTAAATGCTCTAACTACAGTGCTGGATGCTAACTACGTACGAATCTCCATGGGCCCTCGAACATGTTTGTTAAATATCTCGTGTTCTCACATTTTGTTGGTTGATTGGTCTGAAGTTGGAGGCCTTTGTGTCTTCTGTAAGCTTTTCTGTCACACCGCCAATCGATGAATCAGTTCTGGCATCTTCAAGCTCCCAATGAATCCTGGAAAATCTCAGCGGGTCTGGCAGCATCTGTAAGGAGAGAAAGGAGCTGATGTTTCATGCAAACACAGAAACATAGAAGATAGGAGCAGTAGGAGGCCATTTGGCCCTTCGAGCCTACTCCGCTATTCATTACAATCATGGCTGATCGTCCAACTCAATAACCTAATCCTGCTTTCTCCCCATAACCTTTGATCCCATTCACCCCAAGTGCGATATCCAGCCACCTCTTGAATACATTCAATGTTTTGGCATCAACTATTTCCTGGGGCAATGAATTCCACAGACTCACCACTCTTTGGGTGAAGAAAGGGTCATCTGGACTCAAAACATCAGCTGTTTTCTCTCCTTACAGATGCTGCCAGACCTGCTGAGATTTTCCAGCATTTTCTCTTTTGGTTTCAGATTCCAGCATCCGCAGCAATTTGCTTTTATCTCAATGAATCTTGGTGGCTATCCTGTAGTTTACTAAAGTTCTTCCAATTGTTTGATCTAAGTGTATAGGCTAAACCACATTAAGGTGGACAAGAATGTCCCAATCACAATTGTGTTGATGGCAAACGGTCAACTTCTCAGAATGGAAGTGGTCACGGCAGCCTCTCCTATGGTTGGAGGAGAAGAACAAAGTATTGTTATTTACAAAGAGGGGTTCAGCCCCTAAAGTTAAGAAGCATGATGGCCAGGCTAGCAACATATGTTGGGGAAGCTTTAAGGATCCCAGGAACAGCAACAGCACCTGTAAGCTACTAGCACCAGTCAGCTCAACTACTTCGGACAGAATGGTGGCACAATGGTTAGCTCTGCAGCCTCACAGCACCAGGGACCCGGGTTTGATTCCCGGCTCGGGTCACTGTCTGTGTGGAGTTTGCACATTCTCCCCGTGTCTGCGTGGGTTTCCTCCGGGTGCTCAGGTTTCCTCCCAAACTCCAAAGATGGGATCTGGGGAACAAAACGGGAATCTGCTGCTGATCCAGCTCCCACGCATCTGCCAAGGCCAGGTAGCTTCTCGATGACTTTAGAATGACAGTTTGAAGGACTGGCAGAGTTTAAAAAAAAATACTTTCCAAAAATAAATGTGACATTCTCAGCCACGTGTTAATGAATAATGCATCAGGTCTTATGGTGGAATTGAGCACAAAGGACTAATTAAAGTGCGCACTTCTTGATTTGTGCTTTAATTAGGTCCTTGTCCCATCAGCCAGAACGAAGACCAATGCATCATTGTACCATCACATTATCAAACCAGACATACGCAGGATAGGCACAATGATGTGGCTGTGCACAATTCTACTGATGAGCTTTGGAAGCTTCGAGACCTTCAGATTTATCTTCACCGGTGTTATTGGTGCCTGCAAAACAGACATTTCCAACCGTTTCCAAAATCTAAAGCCAGATTGAGAACATTTGATGGCACAGTGGTTAGCACCGCTGCTTCACGGCGCCAGGGACCCAGGTTTAATTGCGGCCTTGGGTCACTGTCTGTGTGGAGTCTGCACGTTCTCCCCGTGTCTGCGTGGGTTTCCTCCGGTTTCTTCCCACAGTCCAAAGATGTGCGGGTTAGGTTGATTGGCTGTGCTAAACTGCCCCTTAATGTCAGGGAGTGAGAGGGTAAATATGTGGGTTTATGGGACTAGGGCCAGGGTGGGATTGTTGTCGGTGCAGACTTGATGGACCGAATGGCCTCCTTCTGCACTGTAGGGATTCTATGATTCTATGATTTCTTTGGATGAGTGGAAATAAGACACAGGGGCAGAAATAAAAATCTCCCAAATGTTTCAAATTGGATGTCCACAGAGTTGTCCCGACCCCTTGCTGTAATGGCGATGGCACGTCAGTGAAGCCCTTTGAAGTGTGAATGGCTAAAAATGGTCATTAATGCTAAATTCCAGGGATTCTGCAAAGTTCCCTCTGCAAATTCCCATCACCCACTCCCCCCTTGATGCTTCTGATCCGAATTGTGATGGACTAATTGACTGTGGCTGAAATTTAGATCTGCTTTCTTTTCCCCTGTCTGGTGTTATAATCTTATAATGTTATAAGACTTCTTACTGTGCTTACCCCAGTCCAACGCCGGCATCACCACATCATGGTGTTATAATGACAGTAAGAAGTTTAACAACACCAGGTTAAAGTCCAACAGGTTTATTTGGTAGCAAATGCCACTAGCTTTCGGAGCGCTGCTCCTTCGTCAGATGGAGTGGAGAAATACTCACAAACAGGGCACAGAGACACAAAATCAATTTACAGAATAATGGTTGGAATGCAGTCTTTACAGATAATCAAGTCTTAAAGTTACAAACAATGTGAACAATGTGGAGGGAGCATTAAGCACAGGTTAAAGAGATGTGTATTGTCTCCAGACAGAACAGCGAGTGAGATTCTGCAAGTCCAGACAGGTGTTATAATGAGCCATTGTTATTGGAATTCCAGATTCATGTCCCTTCAATGAGTTTCTGCCCTTGTCGAATTCTAGATTTGATTTGATTCGATTTGATTTGATTTATTATTGTTACATGATTTAGCATACAGTGAAAAGTATTGTTTCTTGCACACTTTACAGACAAAGCATACCGTTCATAGAGAAGGAAAGGAGAGAGTGCAGAATGTAGTGTTACAGTCATAGCTAGGGTGTAGAGAAAGATCAACTTAATGCGAGGTAAGTCCATTCAAATGTCTGACAGCAGCAGGGAAGAAGCTGTTCTTGTGTCAGTTGATACGTGACCTCAGACTTTTGTATCTTTTTCCCGATGGAAGAAGGCGGAAGAGAGAATGTCCGGGGTGCGTGGGGTCCTTAATTATGCTGGCTGCTTTGCCGAGGCAGCGGGAAGTGTCGACAGAGTCAATGGATGGGAGGCTGGTTTCACATCCCTTCAATGGGTTTCTGTCCTTATCGAGCAGCTGAATAAGCTGTGATCTTTGACAGCACTCCTTCAATAATGGGGTTCAGGTGTAAGCTTTTCATTCAGGCGAATGTTCTGAGTTATGAAGATTATTTAAGCTTCATCACTCCTAAGAAATTTGAAATCCTGACGTTAAATATTGGTTGGGCGAGGGGGGAGTGATATTTAACATAGAAACGTAGAAGATAGGAGCGGGAGGAGGCCATTCAGCCCTTCGAACCTGCTCCGCCATTTATCACGATCATGGCTGATCATCCAACTCAATAGCCTAATGCTGCTTTCTCTCCGTAACCTAGACAGAAGCACCACACAAACCACAATCTACCCACTGACTTCCATATGACCGGCAAAAAACCTATTATTTTGTTACAGTAAATTTGGAGTTAAAAGCATGTAGCAACTTTAAGATGTGAGCAGGGGAGGGGGGATTGGTTTGCTAACCATTCCCATCCAAACCCCCATCTTCCCCCACCCTCCCCGATACTCCCACGCCAGGCCATCTTTCTTTTGTTTTTAAGGCTTGTTGCAACCGCTCACAGCTCTCACCAATTTTTACTGACGCACCCCAGAAAGCATCCTTTCCGGATATATCAAGCTCGGTATGGCTCCTGCTCTGACCAAGACTGCAAGAAACTACTACACAGGGACATGGGGGGAAGGCGAGATGGGGGTATTGATGATCAGCCATGATCGTGATGAATGACGGAGCAGGCTCGAAGGGCCAAAAGGCTCCTCCTGCTTCTAGTTTCAATGTTTCTATGATATCCAAAGTGCAAAGATGTGCGAGTTAAGTTGATTGGCCATGCTAAATTAATCTTTAGTGTTAGGAGGAGTAGCAGGGTAAATACGAGTGGTTACAGGGACATGGCCTCAGTGGGGATTGTTGTTGGTGCAGGCTCGATGGGCCGAATGGCCTCCTTCTATGATTCTATGATATTCTGAGAAGGAAGGAGTGCAGTTTGTACACTTCCCCAGTCTTATTTCATTCAACAAGGTAAGCCCGCACACTTTAAAATGTTGCAACTCTTTGCCTGCAGAGCCTTGTCTTCCAGCATGAGGCAATTCCCCCCACACTGAAGCTGCCAGCGATTAAACAAATGGCCTGGTTGTGGAGAGGTGCAGACTCCGAGTTCAGTTTGGCCTTCAGTCTTTTGCCAATGCTCTGAGATCTGTCACCACAAATCACCTCTCGGTTAGCTTCCAATACGCACTGATGCAATGTGCCCCCGCTGACGGGATCATGGCTCAGAAGCTGATCTTCATTCAGTCTTTGGGACCCTGAAACCTTTGCTGCATGAAAATATCAGACTCCGCTGCAGACTGTTGTTCATCAAACACGGGAGGACAAATGTGAACCAATCCATTACGCCAGTAACTACACATTTATATTTCTCACCTTGCAGTAAGGGATACGGATCACAGATTGCAGAATTCAAATTCATGAGATAACACCCCAGGTAGATTTTGGGGGCTGGAGGAGGGGTGGGTATGATATAACCTTCTTCCTGTTCTCCACTAGCTCCCTCTATTTCAACAACCATTCATAGAATCATAGAATCCCCACAGTGCAGAAGGAGGCTATTTGGCCCATCGAGTCTTCGCTGACTACAATCCAGGCCCTATTCCCGTAACCCCACATATTTACCCTGCTGATCCCCATGACATTAGGGTCAATTTAGCATGGCCAATCAACCTAACCCACACATCTTTGGACTGTGGGAGGAAGCCGGAGCACCCGGAGGAAACCCACGCAGACACGGGGAGAATGTGCAAACTCCACACAGACAGTGACCCGAGGCCGGAATTGAACCTGGGTCCCTGGCACTGTGAGGCTATTCAGTCCAAGTGATTTATTACAATCCAGGACAGGATCTCTGACAGAAGTTTAATTTTATTTTATTAGACTCACATTAACACTGCAATGAAGTTACTGTGAAAATCCCCGAGTCGCCACACTCCGGTGCCTGTTCGGGTACAGAGGGAGAATTTAGCATGGCCAATGCACCTAACCAGCACGCCTTTCAGACTGTGGGAGGAAACTGGAGCACTTGGAGGGAACCCACACAGAACGTGCAGACTCCAGACAGACAGTGACCCAAGCCGGGAATCGAACCCGGGTCCCTGGCGCTGTGGGGGCAGCAGTGTTAACCACTGTGCCTCCGTGCCGCCCTAAGATTTCTCCTCGTCTCCCCTCATGTTATTTTGTGAAGAATCCTAAAGCTGTACCCCCTGATTACTGACCTTCCTGTCTGTGGAAATAGTTAGAATCATAGAATTCCTACGAGCCACCGTGTTGCTCATGTTAAGGATCTGTAGAGAAATGGGATGAACAGGACTGGCAATCGAGTTGAGTTTATATCCCAGAGTGACTTGATCAATTCTCGTGTTTGTGATTCAGTTGAATGCAATGGTGACCCGCCTATGCAAATGGGTCCCCTTATATCAGCACACCAACTGGGAAGACAAGTTGGTGGCAATTTAAGGCAGCAAGTTGCTTCTTAAGGGAGCATTTTTTGACAGTGCTATGTGGAAAGCAAGTTATGGAAGCATCATTCCCATGAAGAATCTAATCATCTCCCCTTGACGATCAATGGTATTAGCATTGCTGAATCCCCCACTCTCAGCCTCCTCGGGGTTACCATTGACCAGTGACAAGTGGCAATTAACTCTCACGCCACACAAATGCCAGGCAGTGACCATCTCCAACAAGAGCGGATCTAACCATCGCCCCTTGACATTCAATGGCATTATCATCACTGAATCAATGAAGGCAATGGAAGACCTCAGAGGAAGCAATAAAGAATCTTACAGTGCAGAAGGAGGCCATTTGGCCCATCAAGTCTGCACCAACCACAATCCATCCAGGCCCTATCCCCATAACCCTATGCATTTACCCTAGCTAGTCCCCCCACCACTAAGGGGCAATTTAGCATGGTCAATCCACCTAATCCGCACATCTCTGGACTGTGGGAGGAAACCAGAGCATCCGGAGGAAACCCATGCAGACACGGGGAGAATGTACAAACTCCACATAGACAGTTACCCGAGGCCGGAATCGAACCTGGATCCCTGGCATTGTGAAGCAGCAGTCCTAACCATTGTGCCACCATGCTGCCCCTAAGAACTCAAGCAATAGGTAATGGAAGACTTCAGAGAATGCAATGAAGACCTGAAAGAAGAGGTAACAAAATACCTTAAAGATGAGGAAACAAAGACCTCAAAGAGGAGGCAATGGAAATCCACACAAAGTGGATAAGAGAAGACCCCAGAAGGAGGGCAATGAAAGACACCAGAGAGAGGGCAACAAAACACCTCAGAAGTAGGGCAACGAGAGAATTGCAGAATGGAAACAAGTCAGCATTTCACCAGAGACAGCCCTGACCACCAAGGAAGCCAAAAATGAGTTGGCTGAAGTTAAGACACGTAGAAATTAAGGTTCCATTTGTGAAATGGACATGTCCAGTCAGAAGATAATGGACTCCTCTCAGAAGAAATGCAGAAATGAAAGACTTCAGAAGAAACAAGGAACTGTTGAACAGAGAGGTATCTGTAAAAAGAATTAAAGCTCTCGAGACGACATTCAAACAGCAAGATGAAATGGCTGACAGCAAACTTGAAAAATAAGTTGCAAAAATATACAAACTGAAGTTAGAAAAGGAGAACTTAATGAGACAATGGAGAATAAGCTGAACTCCATGAAAAAGCAACTAGAAAATAAGAACAAGTCCAGTGAAGAATTGGATCGGAAGAATAAGAGCTTATGGAAGGGAAACTGAAAGTGGCAATGCAGGTGGAGAAGGTAGTCAAGAAGGCATACGGCATGCTTGCCTTCATCGGCCGGGGCATTGAGTTTAAAAATTGGCAAGTCATGTTGCAGCTTTATAGAACCTTAGTTAGGCCGCACTTGGAATATAGTGTTCAATTCTGGTTGCCACACTACCAGAAGGATGTGGAGGTTTTGGAGAGGGTACAGAAAAGATTTACCAGGATGTTCCCTGGTATGGAGGGCATTAGCTCTGAGGAGAGGTTGGAGAAACTTGATTTGTTCTCACTGGAACGGCGGAGGTTGAGGGGCAACCTGATAGAAGTCTACAAGATTATGAGAGGCATGGACGGAGTGGATAGTCAGAAGCTTTTTCCCAGGGTAGAAGAGTCAATTACTGGGGGGCATAGGTTTGAGGTGCGAGGGGCAAGATTCAAAGGAGATGTACGAGGCAAGTATGTTATCCAGAAGGTGGTGGGTGCCTGGAACTCGTTGCCGAGGGAGGGAGTGGAAGCAGATACGATAGTGACTTTCGAGGAGCATCTTGACAAATACAAGAATAGGATGGGAATAGAGAGATATGGTCCCCGGAAGGGTAGGGGGTTTTCGTTCAGTCGGGCAGCATGGTCGATATAGGCTTGGAGGGCCGAAGGGCCTGTTCCTGTGCTGTAATTTTCTTTGTTCTTTGTTCTTTGACACTGAGAAATTAACTGAAGAGGTAAAAACAGTGAAATTGACAATAGACTCAGCAATTCAGACAGAGAAAGGAACTGCAATTACGTGCCAGAACAAGATTGCTGAAATGCTCATGCTAATAGAAAAGATTATGACAAAATGATCAATGAAAAAGATGCAGCACTGAAATGCTGGAAAGAGAATAAACCTTATCACGTAACCTGAGTACCGGAAGCAGATGATTACGACCATTCCTTCATCTGTGCCAGACCAAGGATTGTGAAAAAAAAACTCGCAAGACATAAGACCTTGTTGCATTGTTTATGTTTCTGCGTGTATTATCATGTAAGGCACTCGGCAGAGTAAGGGTCAACGTGGGACTGGAGAGTGGCACCACCCACAAAGATGATGGAGGTAGTCGCACGGTCAGAGAACAGTCTAGAACTGAACTCTATAAGCAGCAAGCCTGCATGGAACAGATCCGTGCAAGACCCATATTTGGAACTGTACATAGTTAAAGCCTACCAATCGAAGTTTGTGGGCGGGATTTTATGGCCTCGCTCGTCCCGAGACCATAAAATCCTGCCCGAGGTCAGCGGACCATTCCATGGTCCACCCCTCGCCTGTTCCGATTCCCGTGACGGTAAAATTCCAGCCTTTATGTTTAAACATACAAGTCTCAAGATCTCATCAATGAGCCATCACCACTGCAACATAGAAGAACCCGTGTTAAGTACATAATATGAAACTTCAGTAATGGATCAAGTTAAATCCCTGGAATTATTGTCTCCAAGATTGGACCCCTGTTCTACCAACGTGAAGGGATGGATCATTCGTATACACGTGGCCTACTTGAGGAGTAGAGAGGCACTCCAGCAGTCAGTGTTGCCATCAAGAAACGTTTTTGAAACAGTAAGCACCAAAGTACCTGATTGACCTGTTATAGACATAACTGATGGCTCTGTGGAAGGAAGCAGTAATGAACTGCCTGTGCCACAAGTGATATACCCATTATTAGAGTTCCTGTTAATGTTGATTCTGTTGAAGCATCAGAGACTACAGAATTACGCCGACCCACAAAAAACAGAAAAGCTCCTCAAAGACTGGATTTATAATTGTCCAATTCATGTGTATAATGCTTAGTTAGAATTTAGGACTGAGTAAATTAGTTCCTGAAGATTGTATAAAGGAGTTAAAGGGGGAGGGATGTGATGATTGTCCCTTTCAGGGAAACACAGCAGCGGCATGGTGGCACGCTTTAAGGAGGCTCTTTCAGAGGCTCCATTAGTAAATCGCAGCCTCACAGGGCCAGGGTTCGATTCCCGGCTTGGGTGACTGTCTGTGTGCAGCTTGCACATTCTCACCGTGTCTGCGTGGGTTTCTTCTGGATATTCCCGTTTCCTCCCACAGAACATAGATGTGCTGGTTAGTTGGATTGGCCATGCTAAATTGCCCCTAGTCTCAGGGGGATTGGCAGGGTAAATATGTGGGGTTACAGGGATAGGGCCTGGGTGGGATTGTGGTCGGTGTAGACGTGATGGGCCGAATGGCCTCCTTCTGCACTGTAGGGATTCAACGATGATTCCATTCTATGAAAAGAGTCACCTGGGTGACCAATTGGGAATTAGAATGGGGAATCATCCCAGAGGTTGGTGCTGTATTTGGCAGGAGACTTGTAGGGAGGTAGACACAGCCAAGCAGCTGCTAAACAAATTTTATTAATTAATCCTTTTTGTCACGGAATCATAGAATACCTACAGGGCAGAAGGGGGCCATTCAGCCCATCGAGCCTGCACCGACCACAACCGGCCCTATCCCAAAACCCCACGTACTTAACATAGCTAGTCCCCCTGATGCTAAGGGGCAATTTATCATGGCCAATCAACCTAACCCGCACATTTATTCGGACTGTGGGAGGAAACCGGAGCACCCGGAGGAAACGCACACAGACACGGAGAGAAAGTGCAAACTGCACACCGACGGTAACCCGAGGCCGGAATTGAACTTGGGTCCCTGGCGCTGTGAGGCAGCAGTGCCAACCCACCATGCCACCGTGCCGCCCCACTGTTACGGGAATAGGGCCTGGGTGGGTTTGTGGTCGGCGCAGGCTCGATACTGTTTCCCTGATGTTCCCGATGTCATCAATGTTGTTTGCCGCATCAAACGAATGGTCGTTGTCCAATGGCAGCTCCGTGCATTGTCCCCATTGTGGCAAGCTACCATCATTCAGGACCCTCAGGCCATTATAAGCCGGCTATGTTTTTAACTCAAAGCAGCAGTCACAACAAATGTACCATGAATGAGATTTAACGCTTGTAATCTTTTTTGGCTTTCCTCACAAGACATCTTCATCAGAGACCGTGCCAGTGAACTAAAACTCACTGAAGAGTTGTTGGTGCAGTCACATGCCAATAAACACAAAACAAGTTCACCAAGAAATTGGATTAGGGGTTTTACAAAATTCGGGCTAAGAAGAGACAATTTTCAAATCTTTGTAAGCATAGTTGAGTCCATTTAATGATCCAGCTGATGCATAGTAGCAAAATATAATGAATATAAAATAACTTGTGAAATTGTTAGCATTCATCATGATTAACGTGGGAAATGTAAAGTATTCTGACCACATGAGGAATAGTGAACCAGCTCTCTTTTATCAGCCCTCTTGGTTGGCCATGTTGGTCATGTCTGTTACGACTCTCATCAATTTTTACAGATGTACCATAGAAAGCATCCTATCCTGATGTATCACAGCTTGGTATGGCTTCTGCTCTGACCAAGACTGCAAAAAGCTATAAAGGATTGTGAATGTAGCCCAGTCCATCACGCAAACCAGCCTCCCATCCGTTGACTCCGTCTACACTTCCCACTGCCTCGGAAAAGCAGCCAGCATAATCAAGGATCCCATGCACCCAGGACAAGCGATGGCACGGTGGCACAATGGTTAGCACTGCTGCCTCATAATCGTGAATCTGTCCAATTAGTCCCACTCTGCTTCCCTTCCCTTATGGCCCTGCTGATCTTTCTACTGTGAATACTCATCAATTCTCCTTCTGGATGTTATTGCTTGCTTTTGAATCACTTTCTGCCACCCCACATTCTGCCACCCTTCCGGGCAATGTACTGTCTGTCACAGCAACCTGCTGCACAAAAAAATGAACAAGTTAGCTACTGGCACGCCAAGAGAGCTACAGGGCAGAAGGGGGGCCATTCAGCCCATCGAGCCTGCACCGACCACAACCGGCCCTATCCCAAAACCCCACGTACTTACATAAGGGGCAATTCTGTGCAGAATTAATGAAGTTCCAAGTGCAGGTTCTGGCAAGGGTTTCCACCATCCTGGTCAACAGGACAGGCATCACCAGAGCTGCCTGCTATCACACTTAGTCTCAAAGTGGGAGGATTCCACCCTCGGTTTATTAGTTACTAAACCCAAGAAAAAATAATAAAAAATGTGATGTCACAAAGACAGGTGTGAAATTTACAGGACCCAAATAAAAGTTAAAACAATAAACAATTAAATCCTTTGCTTGTCTTTGAGGCATGGAGATTGCTAAACACAGTGACCATTTTAAGTTAACTGGTTTCCTTTAATTTCCAGGATTTCAATTGAAATTCTGATAACTTCACATTTCTGGACAAAATGTCAGCTTCAGAGACAGAGGGAGATTCCTTACGCTCTGTTCAGCAGATTTTGAGATGATTTCTCTCTGGGCCTGGCTTGGCAAAACCTGTTCTTAGATCTTCTGTCCGTATATTCCAAGGCAATAAACCAATTAACATGTCTTTCAGTCACTATTGTAAAATACATAATCACATTTTTTGATCTCTTATAAGAATAGATGTTTGAGTTAGATATTTCAAGAGGAATAGTGGTTAGGAAAGAGAATTTGACCATGAACTTGACAGGGGCAGGCTGGGTAGGCAGCAGGAGGAAGTTTTGATAGAAAGCCCCAATGCTAAGTTTTCTCAAAAGTCCATGTTGTTTTGTCTCCAATATGTGCATACTTTTACTTGGGCGGATTCTCCACCTAGATCCTGATTGATAGGTTTTGCTTCCAGTTGGTTAGGGAGTATTCTGGATCAGGTCACAATGGTGAGCACTAGTGGGAACATGGTGCAACAGTGTCCGATCCCACACCCCCAGGATGAGAGGTGGGACCCCAGTGAGAGTATCAATCCATCACCTGAGGCTGCTCTGATGGGTAGTTAGGGCGGTGGGGGAAAGTTTCCTTCTCCTCTTGGTCCACAGTGTCGCCAGTTCATTAACATAATAGGAGGACAATATTCATACTGAAAGTGCTGATTTTATGCCCCAGTCCGGCATTCGAGCTGTCGGAGACCTTGGGGGAAGAAGGAGTCTGCCACATTGTTAGCAAGAGTGAGGCAGTAAGTTTATTTTGGGGGTGTGAGGCCTCAGGATTTCCTATCTCTCTTGGGCAGCTTGGTGGCACAGTGATTAGCACAACTGCCTCACAGCGCCAGGGACCTGGGTTCGATTCCCGGCTTGAGTCACTGTCCGTGCGGAGTCCGCACATTCTCCCCGTGTCTGTGTGGGTTTCCTCCGGGTGCTCAGGTTTCCTCCCACAGTCCAAAAGGTGTGCTGGTTAGTTGCATTGGCCGTGCTAAATTCTCCCTCAGTGTACCCGAACAGGCACTGGAGTGTGGCGACGAGGGGATTTTCACAGTAACTTCATCGCAGTGTTAATGTAAGCCTACTTGTGACACGAATAAACAAACTTTAAATGATTCTTAAAGGCAGTCCCAAGATAACACCTGATATGCGGTTACCTTGAGGATACCTCTTCCCACACTGCCTGTAATGTGCACGAGGACTACCCTGCTCTCTCCTTTTTTTTCTCAAAATCTACCTCTTTGACTGATTTTTTGTTCACACCATCGAAGATTTTCCTTCTTTGATTCACTGTCCTTTCTTTCCAAGCAACTTGGGCAACCTTTCTATGCAGGGCATAGAGCCATAGAGCCACAGTCATAGAGGCTTACAGCATGGAAACAGGCCCTTTGGCCCAACTTGTCCATGCCGCCCTTTCTTTTAAACACTAAGCTAGTCCCAATTGCCTGCATTTGGCCCATATCCCTCTATACCCATCTTACCCATGTAACTGTCTAAATGCTTTTTAAAAGACAATATTGTATCTGTTTCTATGGCATGGTGACATGGTGGCACAGTGGTTAGCACTGTTGCCTCACTGTGCCAGGGACCCGGGTTCCCGGCTTGGGGGGTCACTGTCTGTGCGGAGTCTGCGCGTTCCCGCCGTGTCTGCGTGGGTTTCCTCCGGGTGCTCCGGTTTCCTCCAACAGTCTGAAAGATGTGCTGGTTAGGTTACACTGACCCGAACAGGTGTCGCAGTTTGGCGACTAGGGGAATTTCACAGTAACTTCATTGCAGTGTTAATGTAAGCCTATTTGTGACTAATAAATATACTTTACTTTATTACTACCTCTGGCAGCTCATTCCAGACACTCACCACCCTGTGTGTGAAAGAATTGCCCCTCTGGACACTTTTGTATCTCTCCCCTCTCACCTTAAACCTATGCCCTCTAGTTTTAGACTCCCCTACCTTTGGGAAAAGATATTGACTATCTAGCTGATCTGTGCCCCTCATTATTTTATAGACCTCTATAAGATCACCCCTCAGCCTCCTACGCTCCAGGGAAAAATGTCCCAGTCTATCCAACCTCTCCTTATAACTCAAACCATCAAATCCCGGTAGCATCCAGGTAAATCTTTTCTGCACTCTTTCTAGTTTAAATGATTAAATGCAGTGTAAATGCATGTAGTCATTGACAATGGGCATTCAACGCCGGTAATCGATTCTTTACCGTTTTGGTTTTCAGCTTTGCTTCCACATGACTTGGAAACTGACAAAGGCCCTGATAACACCATCAGCACTCATTTAACACAAACAGAGACACCTAAAGAGAATATCAATGGACCGAGATACAAATGAAGGTTAAAGTTAATTGCAATTCATTTAACATTAATCATTCTAAAATGGTTGGTGTCATTGATTCACTTTTAAAGGTGGGGCATTGGAATGTCAAAGTCATCGAGGAGTTCAGAGGAAATTTACAGAATGGTGCCTCAAGGGGCTAAGAGCTGAGGTTGTTCTCCTTAAAGCAAGGAAGGTGAAGGAGAGATTTAATAAAGTTGTCCAAAATTACCAAGCACTTTCATTGAGTAAATAAGAAGCAAATGAGTATAGCACAGTGGTTAGCACTGCTGCCTCACAGCGCCAGGGACCCGGGTTCGATTCCAGCACTGGGTGACTGTCTGTGTGGAGGTTCCTCTGGTTTCCTCCCACAATCCAAAGATGTGTAGTTTTGGTTGACTGGCCATGCTAAATTGCTCCTTAGTGTCAGTCGAATTAGCAGGGTAAATAAGTGGGGCCACGGGGATAAGTCCTGGGTGGGATTGCTGTTGGTGCAGGCTTGATGGGCCAAATGGACTCCTTCTGCATCGGGGGGATTCTATGAATCTAACTATTTCCACAGACAGGAGGGTCAATAATCAGGGGGTGCAAGTTTAAGATTCTTCACAAAATAACAAGAGGGGAGATGAGGAGAAATCTTAGGGCGACATAGTAGCACACTGGTTAGCACTGCTGCTTCACAGCGCCA
This sequence comes from Mustelus asterias, assembly GCF_964213995.1. NCBI lineage: Eukaryota > Metazoa > Chordata > Chondrichthyes > Carcharhiniformes > Triakidae > Mustelus > Mustelus asterias. The sequence continues at coordinate 61,983,048 of NC_135823.1, forward strand.
GGGACCTGGGTTCGATTCCCGGCTTGGGTCACTGTCTGTGTGGAGTCTGCACGTTGTCTGCGTGGGTTTCCTCCGGATGCTCGAAAAGACGTGCTGGTTAGGTGCATTGGCCATGCTGCATTCTCCCTCAGTGTACCCGAACAGGCACCAGAGTGTGGCAACTAGGGGATTTTCACAGTAACTTCATTGCAGTGTTAATGTGGGCCTACTTGTGACATTAATAAATAAACTTTAACTTTTCTCGTGCAGTGGACTGTTAAGACAGAGAGTAGATTGCCTGGAAGGGTGGCAGAATGTGGGGTGGCAGAACATGATTCAAAAGAAAGCAATAACAGTCAGAAGGAGATTTGACGAGTATTCGCAGTAGGGTCATAGGGGAAGGGCAGGGGAGTGGGACTAATTGGACAGACTTTTCAAAGAGCTGGCATAGGCATGATAGGCTGAATGGCCTCACTCCTTGTGTCAGGCACCATGATAAAGATATTAAACCATTGTGCCAATTTCACCAGCTGAGGTTCCAGTGCTTTCGGGAAAGTTGGCTTTAACTAAGGCAAATGGTATGTTGACTTTCATAACAAGAGGATTTGAGTATAGGAATGGAGATGTTTCATTGTACGGGCATTAATGAGGCCACATCTGTAGTATTGTGTGCAGTTTTGGTGTCCTTATCTGAGGGAGGAAACCCTTGCTATGGAGGGAGTACAGCGAAGGTTTTGGTGTCCTTATCTGAGGAAGGATGTCCTTGCTATATAGGGAGTATAGCAAAGGTTTACCAGGCTGATTCCTGGGATGGCAAGTTTGTCACATAAGGGAAGGATAAGTCAGTTAGGATTATATTCATTTGGAGTTTAGAAGAGTGAGAGGGGATCTCATGGAAACCTACAAAAGAAGACTTCCTATTTTTGCACATTTCTTCCACTGTAACTGTAGATGAACCCTCTCCAAAATTCATCTCCTCATTCTTCTCACTATCATACAACGTAGAGGCAAAATTAAAATATTTCATTGTGGCCTTCATTCAAGTATAGACAGGGTAGATTCCCGATGGTGGGGGAGTCCAGAACTAGGGGTCATAGTTTGAGGATAAGGGGTAAACATTTCAGAACTGAGGTGAGGAGAAATTTCTTCACCCAGAGAGTGGCGAATGTGTGGAATTCACTACCACAGAATATAGTTGAGGCCAAAACATTGAGTGATTTCAAGAAGAAATGAGATAAAGCTCTTGGGGCTAAAGGGATCAAGGGATATGGGGGGGGAGGGGGGATCAGGATATTGAATTTGATGCCAAAAGAGGAAATGCTGGAAAATCTCAGCAGGTCTGGCAGCATCTGTAAGGAGAGAAAAGAGCTGACGTTTCGAGTCCAGGTGACCCTTTGTCAAAGCTAAAATTATTGTTGAATTTGATGATCAGCCATGATCAAAATGAATGGCGGAGCAGGCTCAAAGGACCGAATGGCCTGCTCCTGCTTCTAGTTTCTATGTTACTAAAACTGCAAAATTTTAACACCTCTGAGCCGTGTCATCTCATTTGTGTTGAGAGTCTGTGGTGATACCCAGTGTGCTCTACTCCTCATTAAGGATTAAAGTGAACTGCACGCTTGTTGCAAATAGCCTGTAGGTGTGTAAACCAGTGCACAAATTGAAGGCTGAAAAGACGCAGTTCTTCACACCTGGCCTTGAACATCAGGGAGAATTTGTGAAAGCGGTCAGTAATTACAAATCAGAAGCACTCGCACAGAAAATATCAGAGACACAATATGTGATAAATGACTGTTGGGACTGCTGAATTATTTGTGATCAGTTTACAGCAGTGCCTATCTGCGCAAAGAGCTGATCGCGCAAAAAGTCCCACCCTTGCACCTTATTTGATTTATGGTTGTTCCAGGAGATTATATGACAATCCTTTATTCATTTAAGAAAATTAATTGGATGGGCAAAAGTCTGTTTAGAAGCATACAGAAAAAACAGTTGCGCACTCCCAGCCTTACTTTTGTTTTCTCTTATCCGTGTCTGACACTCCTAAACCTTACTTGTTAGTGTCACAAGTAGGGTTACATTAACACTGCAATGAAGTTATTGTTAAAATCTCCCAGTCGCCACGCTCCGGTGCCTGTTTGGGTACACTGAGGGAGAATTTAGCATGGCCAATGCACCTGACCAGCACGTCTTTCAGACTGTGGGAGGAAACCGGAGCACCCGGAGGAAACCCACGCAGACACGGGAAGAACGTGCAGACTCCACACAGACAGTGACCCAAGCCGGGAATCGAACACAGGTCCACGTGAGGCAGCAATACTAACCACTGTGCCACCACACCATGCCGACAGATGCATGGAGATATGCTGTGGTGAAACTCTCACGTGTTCATTTATTCTGTTGCTTTGCATTAAAGTGAGGAATAACAATGTCAGGCATTAAACACCAAACTTGTGTCTTCCCCAACCATTTATCACCTCAATTATTTACTTGACATTCAACTTTAGTCCCTTTGTAATTCGAAGCTTTAACGTGCCTATTTAGGAGTCAGCTTTGGCTTCAGCATACTTGCCTCTCAATCAGGTTATGAGTTCATAATGTGGACCGATCAATGACATGCATGAAGTCAAAATTGTATTTTCAGAAGGAACTCTTCAAATGCAGACAATAAACATACAACAAAACTTACTTCAACCTATAATTCAAAGAAAGGGTTTAATAAGGAAATTTCATTACTCCAAACTTGGAGCCTTGCCCTGGGACAATCCAAGTTCCCAAAATTCCCAACACGTTCTTATTTATCCTGACTCAGCTGGTCAGCTGACCATCACATCATTCTGCAATTGGTTCCATGGTTTACTGGGTCAGCTGACCCTTACAGCTTGTTATCATTGGTCACATAACATCCGATACAAAGTTGTCACTGGTTACATTCTAACAACAATCCCAACCGAATAGGCCAGGAACGTGAGGAATCTTCTTATCAGATATGCTGGTCTTCTGCTCTTGAAGAAGAATGATATGGAATAGAATCCCTACTGTGCAGAAGGTGGCCATTCAGCCCATCTAGTCTGGACTGACTCTGAGAGAGTATCCCACCCAGGCCCAGGTCCAACCCCCACGCTCCCCACCCCGTTATTTATCCCTGTAACCCCACATATTTACTATCACTAACCTACACATCTTTGGCACTAAGGAGCAATTTAGCATGGCCAATCCACCTAGCCTACACATCTTGGACGCTAAGGGACAATTTAGCATGGCTAACCTGCATATATTTGGACTGCGGGAAGAAACTGGAGGAAATCCATGCAGACACGGGGAGAATGTGCAAACTCCACACAGTCTCCCAAGGCTGGAGTTGAACCTGGGTCCCTGGCGCTGTGAGGCAGCAGTGCTAACCACTGTGCCATTGCGCCGTCCCATCTCAGCGCTGTTCTCAGTGCTTTACATGATGAGGACAAGTCAATGGAAGGGTTAATTTTTGAAAACTGAGAGAACGAGAGGTCTTCTAATTCCTAATGTAGTGGGAACTCAGGCAGATGGGGAATGTCACTCAAACATTCTGGTTAGACATAATTGAATATTGCAACACATCTGGTAAGCGATTCCTCTGATGCTACTGAACCTGTGAAATGCTTTGATATCGGCCCACTCCTCTGCAAGCTGTTCTGATCGCTGCCGTGGGACCTGAGTCAGGAAATAATGTTGAAAATATAATGACATTAAAGAAATTCCTGCCCAGTGAAGATGTCAATGCATTGGGAGTAATCTAGTTAAGAGCACACACAAGCACTAGGCTGCAATTCTTTCATTATTTTAAAGTTCTAACTCGAGGTTGATGTCCATAGAGACACCGACACTTCCACAGAGTCAATAACTTATTCCTAATTGAAGACATACAGGAAGCAGCAAGTCCATTTTATTGCTTTGGCTATGATGATTTCTCAACAATTTTTAGATTTTGCCCCATTGCAAAATATACATTTCATAAATAGCCTTAATGAACCCTGCAGCACACAGCGAGACTAGCAATGCACAGTCTGATATGTGGTGTCGTAGCCCTTTAAGGGGTGGTTCCCTGAAAGAGTCATGTGACCCACTGATCCAGCCAATCCAGAGCCAAGTTGAGGTCTCTGCCCGATTTGCCTGGGCTTGTTCCAGGATCGGAGTGTTGGGCCTGTGGGGTTTAAGGCCTTTTCCCTTGTTCTGTGAGGTATATAGTAGTTCTGTTATTAAAGCTTTGTTCATTCAAAATCAAGCAGGGAAATGCCTCCAAAGAACAAAGAAAATTACAGCACAGGAACAGGCCCTTCGGCTCTCCAAGCCTGCACCGACCATGCTGCCCGTCTGAACTAAAACCCTCTACCCTTCCGAGGACCATATCCCTCTATTCCCATCCTATTCATGTATTTGTCCAGATGCCCCTTAAAAGTCACTATTGTATCTGCTTCCACTACCTCCCCCAGCAGCGAGTTCCAGGCACCCACCACCCTCTGTGTAAAAAAACTTGCCTCATACATCTCCTTTAAACCTTGCCCCTCGCACCTTAAACCTATGCCCCCTCATAATTGACTCTTCCACCCTGGGAAAAAGCTTCTGACTGTCCACTCTGTCCATGCCTCTCATAATCTTGTAGACTTCTATTAGTTTACAAAGCCTCCACATCCTTCTGGTAGTGTGGCGACCAGAATTGAACACTATATTCCAAGTGCGGCCTAACTAAGGTTCTATAAAGCTGCAACATGACTTGCCAATTTTTAAACTCAATGCCCCGGCCGATGAAGGCAAGCATGCTGTATGCCTTCTTAACAACCTTCTCCATCTGCGTTGCCACTTTTAGTGACCTCTGTACCTGTACACCCAGATCCCTTTGCCTATCAATACTCTTAAGAGTTCTGCCATTTAATGTATATTTCCATCTGTATTGGACCTTCCAAAATGCAATACCTCACATTTGTCCGGATTAAACTCCATCTGCCATCTCTCCGCCCAAGTCTCCAACCGATCTATATCCTGCTGTATCCTCCGACGGTCCTCATCGCTATCCACAATTCCACCAACCTGTGTGTCATCCGCAAACTTACTAATCAAACCAGTTACATTTTCCTCCAAATCATTTATATATATTACAAACAGCAAAGATCCCAGCACTGATCCCTGAGGAACACCACTTGTCACAGCCCTCCATTCAGGAACGCACCCTTCCACTGCTACCCTCTGTTCTCTATTACTGAAACCTGTGCCCCTCATAATTGACTCTTCCACCCTGGGAAAAAGCTTCTGACTATCCACTCTTCTACAGCTTCCACCCGAAACACATGAAAGAAGCCATCCCCTACGGACAAGCCCTCCGTATACACAGGATCTGCTCGGATGAGGAGGATCGCAATAGACACCTCCAGACGCTGAAAGATGCCCTCATAAGAACAGGATATGGCGCTCGACTCATCGATCGACAGTTCCGACGCGCCACAGCAAAAAACCGCACTGACCTCCTCAGAAGACAAACACGGGACACGGTGGACAGAGTACCCTTCGTCGTCCAGTACTTCCCCGGAGCGGAGAAGCTATGGCATCTCCTCCGGAGCCTTCAACATGTCATTGATGAAGACGAACATCTCGCCAAGGCCACCCCCACACCCCCACTTCTTGCCTTCAAACAACCGCACAACCTCAAACAGACCATTGTCCGCAGCAAACTACCCAGCCTTCAGGAGAACAGTCACCATGACACCACACAACCCTGCCACAGCAACCTCTGCAAGGCGTGCCGGTTCATCGACACGGATGCCATCATCTCACGTGAGAACACCATCTACCAGGTACACGGTACCTACTCTTGCAACTCGGCCAACATTGTCTGCCTGATATGCTGCAGGAAAGGATGTCCCGAGGCATGGTACATTGGGGAAACCATGCAGACGCTATGAAAACGGATGAATGAACACCGCTCGACAATCACCAGACAAGACTGTTCTCTTCCTGTGGGGGAGCACTTCAGCGGTCACGGGCATTCAGCCTCTGATCTTTGGGTAAGTGTTCTCCAGGGCGGCCTTCACGACATACGACAGCGCAGAGTCGCTAAGCAGAAACTGATAGCCAAGTTCCACACACATGAGGACGGCCTAAACCGGGATGTTGGGTTTATGTCACACTATCAGTAACCCCCACAGCTTGCCTCCTGGACTTGCAGAATCTCACTGGCTGTCCTGTCTGGAGACAATACACGTCTCTTTAACCTGTGCTTAATGCTCCCTCCACTCACATTGTCTGTATCTTGAAGACCTGGTTGGTTGCAGAGATTCGCATTCTAATCAGTATTCTGTAACTTGATTTTGTGTCTCTGTCTGCCCTGTTTGAGAGCAGATATCCACTCCATCTGACGAAGGAGCAGCGCTCCGAAAGCTAATGGCATTTGCTACCAAATAAACCTGTTGGACTTTAACCTGGTGTTGTTAAAACTCTTACTCTATGACTGAGCCAGTTCTGTATCCATCTTGCCAGCTCACCTCTGATCCCATGCGACTTCACCTTCTGCACCAATTTGCCATGAGGGACCTTGTCAAAGGCCTTACTGAAGTCCATGTAGACAACATCCACTGCCCTATCCTCATCAATCATCTTCTTCACTTCCTCTACACCCTGGCTATGACTGTAACACTACATTCTGCACTCTCTCCTTTCTTTCTCTATGAATGGTATGCATTGTCTGTGTAGCGCACAAGAAACAATACTTTTCACTGTATACCAATACATGAGACAATAATAAATTGATCGAAGATACTGATGGTGTCCGTCTCATTTCCTCTTCATCCTTTCATTCCCTATCTCTGTTGGAGCTTTCATCCTGTATTCACCTACTTCCTACGATCACCAGTTTTAAGCTGGATTTTATCTGTATCATATGTTTTTTGCTACATTTTTGCTCTTGAAAGAGACGCATGAAATAGTTACAAATGAGTGCAATTGTCAGATCTCCCAGGAATTTTAGCAAGAGAGTGAAACATTTGATCCGTTTATCCAAGGCGACAGTGCTGTAACAATAAATCATGTAAGGCTAACAGCAACTTGTGGGAGTCACGCAGTGAAGGTAAATGAAAAGGCCTCCAGCGCACAGGTACGTAAGGATGCTTTTTCTGTCATCTCAATCAAAATTCAACTTTGTGGTACAGCTTGTAAATGGCCATGAAGTGGAAACATTTTTCACACACGTAGCCAAGTTCATGAAATTCCCATGTGACCATCTCTTCCCACATTAGAAAAGTGACTGCACGAGGGCGGCACGGTGGCACAGTGGTTAGCACTGCTGCCTCACGGTGCCAGGGATCCAGGTTCGATTCCCGGATTGGGTCACAGTCTGTGTGGAGTTTGCATGTTCTCCCTGTGTCTGCGTGGCTTTCCCCCGCGTGCTCTGGTTCCCTCCCACACCCTAAAGATATGCGAGTTAGGTTGATTGACTAATGCCCCTTAGTGTCAGGGGGACTAGGAGGGTAATTATGTGGGGTTATGGGGATAGGGCTTGGGTAGGATTGTTGTTGGTGCAGGCTCAATGGGCCAAATGGCCTCCTTCTGCACTGTAGATTCTATGAAACTTTTTAAATTGGCTGTAAAACACTTTGACACTTCGTAAGGTCGCATAAGGCTCTATGTAGATACAAGTCTCTCTTTCTCTTGTAAGTAAAGCAAATTAATGTCAATTTGAAGGCATTCTGAGAAATACGGACTGGAATTCTCCAGCTGTTCACGTGGGTGGGATTCTCCGCTCCCGCTGGCTGCACATCCCCTGCCCGTAGGTTTCCCACTGGCGTGCGGTGACATCAATGGAAATTCCCATTGACAGTGGCTGATCCAGGGAATCCCGCGGCGAGCAAAAAACGTGCCACCTCCTGCTGGCGGGAAACACACGGCTAGGAGGCCGGAGAATCTCACTCATGGTATCTATGCTTGGGTGCTAACACTTTTCCTTCAGTCACAGAGATTAAATCCATTTTTATCAGAAAATGTCTGACCATTAGCTGTGAAATTTGCTTAATGGAAGCTTGCGAATGTTCAGCATTTGAGGTATACAAAGTAGCATGTGGTGGATGGGAAGAATATGGAACAGAAATTTTCTGATTTGATTTGATTTATTATTGCCACATGTATTAACATACAGTGAAAAGTATTGTTTCTTGCGCGCTATACTGACAAAGCATACTGTTCTTAGAGAAGGAAACGAGAGAGTGCAGAATGTAGTGTTACAGTCATAGCTAGGGTGCAGAGAAGGATCAACGTAATGCAAGGTAAGTCCATTCAAAATACAGGAATGAGATAGAGAATCTGGTGCACTGATGCAGCAACAATAATCTCTCCCTCAATGTCAACAAAATGAAGGATTTTGTCATCGACTTCAGGAAGCGTAGCGGAGAACATGCCCCTGTCTACATCAACGGGGATGAAGTAGAAAGGGTCGAAAGCTTCATGTTTTTAGGTGTCCAGATCACCAACAACCTGTCCTGGTCCCCCCATGCCGACACTATAGTTAAGAAAGCCCACCAACGCCTCTACTTTCTCAGAAGAATAAGGAAATTTGGCATGTCAGCTACGACTCTCACCATAGAAAGCATTCTTTCTGGTTGTACCACAGCTTGGGATGGCTCCTGCACTGCCCAAGACCGCAAGGAACTACAAAAGGTCGTGAATGTAGCCCAGTCCATCACTCAAACCAGCCTCCCATCCATTGACTCTGTCTACACTTCCCGCTGCCTCGGCAAAGCAGTCAGCATAGTTAAGGACCCCACACCCCGGGAATTCTCTCTTCCACCTCTTCCTTCAGGAAAAAGATACAAAAGTCTGAGGTCACGTACCAACCGACTCAAGAACAGCTTCTTCCCTGCTGCTGTCAGATTTTTGAATGGACTTACCTCGCATTAAGTTGATCTTTCTCTACACCCTAGCTATGACTGTAACACTACATTCTGCACCCTCTCCTTTCCTTCTCTCTGAACGGTATGCTTTTTCTGTAAAGTGTGCAAGAAACAATACTTTTCACTCTATGCTAATACATGGGACAATAATAAATCAAATCAAATCAAAAAAAAGTCTGATGGCAGCAGGGAAGAAGCTGTCCTTGAGGCGGTTGGTATGTGATCTTAGGCTTTTGTATCTTTTTCCTGATGGAAGAAGTTGGAAGAGAGAATTTCTGGGGTGCGTGGAGTCCTTAATTATGCTGGCTGCTTTTCTGAGGCAGCGGGAAGTGTAGACAGAGTCAATGGATGGGAGGCTGGTTTGTGTGATGGACTGGGCTACATTCACGACCTTTTGTAATTCCTTTCGATCCTGGGCAGAGCAGGAGCCATCCCAAGCTGTGATACAACCAGAAAGGATGCTTTCTATGGTGCATCTGTGAAAGTCGTAGCGGACATGCCGAATTTCCTTAGTCTCCTGAGAAAGTAGAGGCATTGGTGGGCTTTTCTTTTACTTTCTTTTTTGCTTCTAAGTGCTGGCTCAGGTGAGGAAAGTGGTGTGTAGCTCACCAGTTCCCCTGTCGGCTTTTCTCATCATATTGTCCAGCACTTAGAAGAAAAAATACCTGGAGGCATGCCTCACGCTGTCACACTGGCATGGCGACACCTTTAAATGCCGGCAACTTCGCGTTTCAGAATCTCTGGTTTAAGAAAGTGGGACCCTCCGCCCACACACATACACATGGAGACTCTCCACACACACATGGGCAACCTCTGCCCCTACACAGGGACACCCCCCACATCTACACTGTGATCTTCCCTCCCCACAGACACAATATACCCCTCCCCAGTGTTCCCCTGAGAGGCAGTGCCGGGTACAGTGCCAGGGGGCAGTGTCATAAAATCATAGAATTACTACAGTACAGAAGGATGCCATCCGGCCCATCGAGTCTGTACCAACTGCAGTCCCACCCATGCCCTACCCCATAACCCCACACATTTACCCTGCTAATCCCCCTGACTCTAGGGTCAATTTTAGCATGGCCAATCAACCTAACCTGCACATCTTCAGACTGTGGGAGGAAACCGGAGCATCCAGAGGAAACCCAAGCAGACACGGGGGGAAAGTGCACAGACAGACAGTGTCTGTGCACAGTGACCCAAGTTGGGAATCGAACCCAGGTCCCTGGCGCCGTGAGGCAGCAGTGTTAACCACTGTGCCACCGTGACATCCAATGCTGTTATGTGGCAGTGCCATGGTACAGAGCCAGAGTGCAGTGCCAGGAGGCAGTGCCATGTGGCAGTGCCAAGGGGCAGTGCTAGGGTGCAGTACCCAGGTGCAGTGCCAGGGGGCAGTGCTAGGGTGCAGTACCCAGGTGCAGTGCCGGGGGGCAGTGCTAGGGTGCAGTGCCCAGGTGCAGTGCCCAGGTGCAGTGCCAGGGTGCAGTGCCTGGGGACAGTTCTGAGTGCAGTTCTGGGCCAGTGCCAAGGGTCAGGGAGCTGCACCAGGATGCCATGGGGCAGTGCCAAGGAGCAGAACCAGGGGACAATGCTAGGGTACTTCCCCAGCATGCCCCACCTCTCCCCGTCCTGCCTCGAGTGTTGCACTTACCTGTATGTCCTCAGCAGCTTCCCTGCACCTGGTTTCCACTTTTCAAATCCTGTTGTAAACCTTGCTGATGTGGCTTCATGTCAGCGAGGGCGGGAGTTCCCAATGTCGAGGGGGTTGAGTGATGGAGCGGAGAAGCTCGCTGATGAGACATAAATGTATTTAAATGAGGTTCCTGACCTTCCTGGACGGGAATCTCGTTACGTCAATGATGGGGATCAGGAGCAATCGGGTTCCGAGATCTCGCCGGCGAAATTCTCAGTTTCAGCCTCCCACAGGATTTTGGTCCTGAAAATCCCAGCCATGGTGTTCCATCAACATTGCTTTCAGCTTTAGAACCAGGTGGGATTTATCTTCTCTCCGACCATGGTAACTGAAGGAAAATGGAAACGTTTTTTAATGGATTTTTCAGTTCAGTAACCCAAAGTTTGACAGAATCAATAAATCGGCGATGACTACACCACAAATAACAGCTCCTCTGCTGAATTATTGTGTCTCTGACTTACATGTAAAAGAAATACATCACCAAACTACTTTATACTTTATCGTTTTTTTAATTTGCAAAGACTACCTTCGATTTCCTGTCGATAGACTCAAACTGTAGTTGAACCGAACAAAGAACAGTACAGCACAGGAAACAGGCCCTTCGGCCCTCCAAGCCTGTGCCGCTCCTTGGTCCAACTAGACCAATCGTTTGTATCCCTCCATTCCCAAACATAAAGATTTACAAGACTACGAGTGGCATGGACGAGTGGATAGTCAGATGTTCTTTCCTAGGGTAGAAAAATCAAGTACCAGGGGGCATAGGTTTAAGGTGCGTTGGGGAAAAGTTTAGAGGAGATGTGCGAGGCAAGTTTTTACACAGAGGGTGGGGAATGTCTGGAACGCGCTGCCTGGGGAGGTGGTGGGAGCAGGTACGATAGCGGCATTTAAGGGGCAATTGGACAAATACATGAATAGGATGGGAATGGAAGATAAGGACTCCGTTAGTGCAAACGGTTTTAGTTTAGGCAGGCATCATGATCGGCACAGGCTTGGAGGGCCGAAGGGCCTGTTCCTGTACTGTACTTTTCTTTATTCTTTGTTCTCTTGAGGCTATGAAAACGTCACATTCAGACTTGTTTTAATCACAATCGCAGATATCCTTTAAAAATGGAAGAAATAACAAAATTGAATTTAGCTTTGCCACTTCTAACACTTCCACGCAGACTTGCAGAAGGCACTGAGCCTTGTTCTGCTGACAACACATTCTCCTATCTGATCTTTATGTCCATAAGACCATAAGACAGAGGAGCAGAATTAGACCATTCGGTCCATCGAGTCTGCTCCACCATTCAATCCCAGCTGATAGGTTTTTCATCCCCATTCTCCTGTCTTTTCCCCACAACCCTTGATCCTATTACCAATCAAGAACATATCTATCTCTGTCTTAAAGACACTCAATGACCTGGCCTCCACAGCCTTCTGCAACAAAGAGTTCCACAGATTCACCACTCTCTGGCTGAAGAAATTCCTCCTCATCTCTGTTCTGAAGGGTCGTCCCTTTACTCTGAGGCTGTGCCCTTGGATTCTAGTCTCACCTATTAATGGATGCACCTTCCCCACGTCCACTCTATCCAGGCCATTCAGTATTCTTCATCCTGAAGGAATAGGTTGCACATCATGCAACCCCATTGGGTGGCACAGTGGTTAGCACTGCTGCCTCACAGCACCAGGGACCCGGACTCAACTGCGACCTCGGGTGACTGTCTGCATGGAGTTTGCACGTACTTCCCATGTCTGCATGGGTTTCCTCCAAGTGCTTTGGTTTCCTCCCACAGTCTGAAAGAAGTTCTGTTTAGGTGGATTGGCCATGCTAAATTGACCCTTAATGTCAAAGGTTGTACAGGTTAAGTGGATTGGCCTTGCTAAATTGCCCCTTGATGTCCAAAGATGTTCAGGCTAGGTGGATTAGCCATGGTAAATGCGGGGATAGGGCGGAGGGTAGGATGCTCTTTTAGAGAGTTGGTGCAGACACATTGGGCTGGATGGCCTCTTTCTGCATTGTAAGGATTCTGTGGTTCTATGAATGTACATCAATTAACGGGCCTCATTCTTCGCCGAGGAAATGGAGATTCAGGAGAGATGAGAAGGGAACTGGAGCCGCTCTATTTTAAATGGATTCTCTTTAATTTCCCAAAGACCGGGGGTGCTAACAACCCTTGTTCACACCTAAATAACTGTACACTTGGCACGTTTCATTGACTTGAAAACTTGTGAACCCAGCAGGCTGATACTGATGAGCAAAGGTTACAAATAAAGGCTTATGATTTGATCAGATATTTGCCTGTGATCAACAATTCAGCAAACACTGAGGGCCATTTTCAAATTAATGGAAAATAAAATCGTGTTTGATGGAAAGTGGACAATTAGATGGAAATCCCACTGTTTTAGCCATAAGGCCTGAAAATAAATCATGGCTGTGCCTATCAAAACTTTCTGTACCTTTTGCTCATTTGAAAATAGACTTCAGTTGAACCAGAAGATGGCTGCAACAGGTCAGATGACACACAGAATTGGCCATCTGTTCTGGAGGCTTCCAACCGAGATTACAAGAACAAAAGAGTTCCTCTCTCATCCCTCACACGCCATTGCAAGGCCAAATTACAATCACAGAAGTAGACGACTAACAGACAAATGGACGAACCATTTAGGTTGGTCTTTTGATTTAACATTAGCCAGAAAGAGCTCCAGCAGATCGTGATAGTCCAAGCACCCGGCCAGCATCTCTCAACTCCTCGAAAACTGTTTGATTTAGAAAGTCTCTAATCATCACCTGCCAAGTGATCTAAGCTGAGAAACCCCATTGCGCTGCATCTTTATTCACTCCCAGGATTTTTATGATGCTCTCCCCAAACACCCTCTGGACTTTAATTTCTGAGGATTTTAGAAATCACATGAACTAATTTTCATTCTTGTGGTTTTCCTGTTATTGCTAATCAAAGTTATAAAACTTCCTCCTTTCCTTCATGTGTGTGTGTGTGTGCGTGTGTATTTGTGTGAATGAATATGTATGAACATGTATGTGTGAGTGCGTGTGTGAATTTGTGTGAACATGTATGAATGTGTGTGTGTGAATATTGTGAATCTGCGTATGTGTGAATATATGTAAGTTTGCGTGTGTGTGAATATGTGAATCTGCGCGGGTGTGTGTGAAAATGTGTGTGTGTGAATATGTGTGTGAATGTGTCTGATCATGTGCAAATATCTGTGTGTGTGTGAATGTGTCTGAATATGTGTGAACCTGTGTATGAGTGTGTAGTGTATATATATGCATGAATATGTGTGTGTGTGAGAGTGTGAATGTGTGTGAGAGTATGAATATGTGTGCTTGTGTGTGTGTGGTGTGTGTGTAATTGTGTGCGCGTGTGTGTTTGTGATAGTGAAACTCTGATTGAGAGATGTATTCATAAGAGAGAATAGCAGGCAGTGTAAGGGAATATAATTGTGTGTATGTGTGAGTGTGTGTATGTGAGTGTGTGTGTTTGTGTGAGTGTGTGTATGTGAGTGTGTGTGTATGTGTGAGTGTGTGTGTGTGTGTGTCTGTGTTTGTGTGAGGCATGTGTGTGTGAGTGTGTGTGTTTGTGTGAGTGTGTGTATGTGAGTGTGTGTGTATGTGTGAGTGTGTGTGTTTGTGTGTGTGTGTCTGTTTGTGTGAGGCATGTGTGTGTGAGTGTGTGTGAGTGTTTTTGTGTTTGTGTGTGTGTGCATGTGTGTGAGTGTGAGAGTATGTGCGTGTGTGAGCGTGTGTGTGTGTGTGTTTGTGTGTGTGTGCGTGTGTGTGTTTGTGTGTGTGTGCATGTGTGTGCGTTTGTGTGTTTGTGTGTGTGTGTGTTTGTGCGTGTGTGTGTTTGTGTGCGTGTGTGTGCGTTTGTGTGTTTGTGTGTGTGTGCGCGTTTGTGTGTGTGTGGCTGTGAACACTACCCCTTCCCCACCCCTGGTTTGAATGTGAATAAACTAACCCATCTGAGTTAATCATAACGCTGCGAGTGATTTTGAAATCGGATTACACCAACTGAGAGTTTGGGGAAACACTCCTCAACCTTCTTTAAAAAGAAGTCAGAAGCACCTCGCCTTACGGACAAATGGGGGAGGGGGAGGGGGGAGATAAAGAAGTTTAGCTTCTCTCTTCCTTCTCCGTAACACCGTCCATTTCTCGCTCAGAGTGCGAGGTGAAAATCACCCCCTTTGTTGGAAATCTCCGACTGAGGTCAGAAGATGAGCAAAGAAAGGGCAAATGCCTTTCGAGCTGCATTGAGTAACAGTGTTCAATGTCATGGGTTTCCTTTCCTTTCCGCTATGTGTTTACTGTTTTCCAACTAATCCTTCATTCAATTAGAATCTCCACCCATGATCTCTTGAGCATTTTACTTTGCTCTGAATCTCTCAATGGCATGCGACCTTGCCAAATATTGCCTGAAAGTCAAGAATTTGGACTGCATTTCATTTACCCTTAAGCTGCATCCAAAAACTGCACTAAATGTGTTCAGTGTGACCTCGCTTTTAAGAACCCTGTTTGCATTTATTATCTCCAGTCTCGCTGGGGAATGCTGAGTTTGTTATTTTGTAATGAATTCTGTATTTTTCCTCATCATCAGCAGTTGTTTCTCAGACTGAGAATGGTGACCCCACCCTGGAGAGCTGGATGGATTGAAAATATTTCCCAGTTTTTGGCGTCATACAATTCCATTAATTCCAGTTTCATGAGTCAACAATCGCTGTGATTTATTGATCAGATTTTACAGTGGTTAGCACTGCTGCCTCGCAGAGCCAGGGACCCGGGTTCGATTCCCGGCTTGGGTCACTGTCTGCGTGGAGTCTGCACGTTCTCCCCGTGTCTGCGTGGGTTTCCTCCGGGTGCTCCGGTTTCCTCCCACAGTCCGAAAGACGTGCTGTTTAGGTGCATTAGCCGTGCTAAATTCTCCCTCAGTGTACCCGAACAGGCGCCAGAGTGTGGCAACTAGGGGATTTTCGCAGTAACTTCATTGCAGTGTTAGTGTCAGCCTACTTGTGACACTAATAAACAAACTTTTGGAATAGACAAAATCTCATGACAAATTAGCATTTGTTTGGTGCTCCTGCTTTTAGTTCCGATTTTCAGCATCCATTTCTTAATTTAAAAAGGATCAGGTTTTTTCCCAACCCACCTCATCAGGAATGTGATATCTTACAATTAGACCTTGAGCTGAGATTGAGCGTCATCTGTGTGCGGTGATCTGTAGACTGGAGATAGAAGAGAGGAACGTGGTGTAAAACAATTCGGGAAATGAGTCAAGAAAAGAAAATAGTGGGGTTGATCTTAACAAAATTTGGCAAAGTTTTTAAAGTTTATTGATTTATTAGTCATTTGTTAATGATTAGTCATTAGTTATTTAGGGCAGCCTGGTGGCACAGTGGTTAGCACTGCTGTTTCACAGCGCCAGGGACCCGGGTTCAATTCTGGCCTCAGGTCACTGTCTGTGTGAAGTTTGCATATTCTCCCCGTGTCTGCGTGGGTTTCCTCCGGGTGCTCCAGTGTCCTTCCGCAGTCCAATGATGTGCGGGTTAGGTTGATTGGCCATGCTAAATTGACCTTAGTGTCAGGGGAGATTAGCAGGGTAAATCTGTGGGGTTACGGGAATAGGTCCTGGGTGGGATCGTGGTCGGTGCAGACTCGATGGGCTGAATGGCCTCCTTCTCCACTGTATGGATTCTATGATTCTATAAGTAGGCTTGCATTAACACTGCAATTAAGTTATTGTGAAAATTCCGTAGTTGCCACACTCCGGCGCCTGTTTGGGTGCACTGAGGGGGAATTTAGCATGGCCAATGCACCTAACGTTTCGGACTGTGGGAGGAAACCGGAGCACCCGGAGGAAACCCACGCAGACATGGGAAGAAAATGTACAAATTCCACACAGACAGTGACCCAAGCCGGGAACTGAACCCGGGTCCCTGTCGCTGTGAGGCAACAGTGCCAACCACTGTGCCACCGTGTCGCCATTCCAGCAAGAGAAATTGAGTGAATTGCGCCAACAGTTCTGACCTTTATTTCCAAATGCTACCATGGCCTCACTCCCTGCCTCTCTCCTTTATCTCCCTCAGCCCCATAACTGCACTTCAATTCTGCCTCTTGAGAATTCCGGATTTTAATCACCCCCATTACGGTGACTGCAGAGGCACTAAATTCTGGAATTCCCTCCCAATATTTTTCACTGTATGTTAATACATGTGACAATAATAAATCAAAAATTCTCTCCCTCTCATAGAATCCTTACTGTGCAGAAGAGGCCATTTGGGCCATTGGGTCTGCACCGGACTCTCCAAAAGAGCATCTCACTAGGCCCCCCCCCCCTCCCCCATATAACCGCTCAAATTTACCATGGCTAATCCAGTTAACCTACGCATCATTGGAAATTAAGGGGCAAATTACCATGGCCAATCCACTTAACCTGCATATGTTTGGAGTGTAGGAGGAAACTGGACTGCATGGGGATACCCATGCAGACACTGGGTGAACGTGCAAACTCCACACAGTCACCCTAGTCCGGAATTGAACCTGGCTCTCTGAGGCCGCAGTGCCAACCACTGTGCCACCGTGCCACCCTCTCCTTCCTCTCTTTCTTCCTTTATGCACTCTTTAAACCCTGCCTCATTGGCCATCTGCCAAGTGACTCATTGTCAATATCTGTTCCATACACACCTTTTGATGGTTATTATGTTCAAGTGTGACATCTAAAGGCATTGTTGACACGATGAAACAAAATGTAACAGTGCCACAGAACTGGACTGGAGTATTCACCTAGCTTGTGTCCTGAACCGTGCATCTGACTCTGTGGCAAGCTGATGGAAAGAGCTAAAATCATGTAAGTTTAAACATCGAACGAAGCTGCTAGTTGCTAAAATTCTACAGAGAAACTCCCAATGAGAAACCATTTGCCTTAGCTACAGATAACAGTCAAGAACCATGGCTGCATTAATTATCAGGTAGACAATGTTGGCCGAGTTGCAAGGGTATGAACCGTGTACCTGGTAGATGGTGTTCTCATGTGAGATGATGGCATCCATGTCGATAATCTGGCACGTCTTGTAGTGGTTGCTGTGGCAGGGTTGTGTGGTTGTCTACCTGATACGCTGCAGGAAAGGATGTCCCAAGGCATGGTACATTGGGGAAACCATGCAGACACTACAACAACGGATGAATGAACACCGCTCGACAATCACCAGGCAAGACTGTTCTCTTCCTGTGGGGGAGCACTTCAGCGGTCATGGGCATTTGGCCTCTGATCTTCGGGTAAGCATTCTCCAAGGTGGCCTTCACAACACACGACAGCGCAGAGTCGCTGAGCAGAGACTGATAGCCAGGTTCTGCACACACGAGGACGGCCTCAACCGGGATCTTGGGTTCATGTCACAGTATCTGTAACTCCCACAGCTTGCCTGGACTTGCAAAGTCTCACTGGCTGTCTTGTCTGGAGACAATACACATCTCTTTAACCTGTGCTAATGCTCTCTCCACTCACATTGTCTGTACCTTTAAGACTTGATTAGCTGTAAAGACTCGCATTCCAATCATTATTCATTATTCTGTAAATTGAGTTTGTGTCTTTATATGCCCTGTTTGCTGTTTATGAGCAGAGCTCCCACTCACCTGACGAAGGATCAGTGCTCCGAAAGCTAGTGGCGTTTGCTACCAAATAAACCTGTTGGACTTTAACCTGGTGTTGTTAGACTTCTTACTGTGTTTACCCCAGTCCAACGCCGGCATCTCCACATCAAGAATGTCATAGTGACATTCACTGTGTCTGTTCCCCTTGCTAGCAAGTAAAAAAAGCTTGGGAGATAAAGTATTCACCGTGCATTGTCTGGTTTGTCCTCAACAGTACAAGGCCTCATCCTGTCAGTGTGGATCTCGTTTGGTCGAGTCCAAGATGGGATGCAATCTTGTTGGCTTGGATTTTGTTTGTCCTTCATATGGGGAAGGTGATTTGCTTTAATTTGAATGTGCTTTTTGGTCGAGAGTTAAAGTACGGGAAGGTACCAAAAAAAAAAGCACTAGAGACTTGGTAGATATGCCCAGAAAGGAGAGAGGTGGGCACTGATGAATCAGGTAGGTAATCATGAAGGTGTCTCAAAATGGTGGCACTCTTCGTAACACAAAGAACATTGAAAAAGACAGAATGCATAGAGATAGCAGGTCCATCAGTGTGAAGGGGAAACTCCTCCAAAGGATCGACAATAGTTGTGATGATCTTGTCTCTCTGTCTCTGTAACAGGAGAAATGAACCCACCCCCCCCCCCCCCCAACCCCCACCCTCCCACTCCAGCCCCCAACCCCTGGTCTGTTGCTGGGCGGCTGCTTCTGGGTGGGCTGTGGCATTAGACGGGGGGCAGACTGGCATCAGAAAAATGGTGGCGGGTTACGGAGATGGCTCCAAGATAGAGCTTTAGATGCCCACAACTGGCTGGCACAGCAGCCTGTCGCCGGCAAGGCTGAATGGAGGTGAGAATATAGCAGAGTGCCGAACCAACATGTAAGATTCAAAACTCACCCCTCCTCCACCTCCAGAGCTGCCTCCAAGTGGCCTTGTTAAGATTGTAGGGAGCACCACAGGAAGGCTAGAATTGTGCAAGTGTTTACAAAATAAATCTTCCAGATGGATGGAGATGACTCCCACTCATGAACATGATTACATGCACAACACTTTCAAATGGGCATTCTTTGAACAGTGTTTAATAAACTGTATTGTTTTGAAAAGTTCAGTGCAAGACTTTGAGATAAATAGATAACGTCCTGGAGATTAACAGGGGTTGGTTAAGTAGGCGAGGTTGATGTTTTTGGTGAGTTCATAAGTTCCTAAGATATAGGAGCAGAATGAGGCCATTCGGCCCATCGAGTCTGTTCCGCCATTCGATCATGGCTGATATGCTCCTGATCCCCATTTTCCTGCCTTCTCCCCATAACCCTTTGACCCATTACCAATTAAAAATCTGTCTAGCTCCTCCTTAAATGTACTCACTGTCCCAGCATCCACCGCACTTTGGGGCAGCGAATTCCACAGATTCACAACCCTTTGGGAGAAGTAGTTTCTCCTCAACTCTGTTTTAAATTTGCTACCCCTTATCCTACGACTATGACCTCTCGTCCTAGAATGCCCCACAAGAGGAAGCATCCGCTCCACGTCTACTTTATCCATACCTTTTATCATCTTGTACACTTCAATTTGATCTCCCCTCATTTTTCTAAATTCCAGAGAGTGTCGGCCTAAACTGTTCAATCTCTCTTCACACGACAAACCCCTCATCTCTGGAATCAATCGAGTGAACCTCCTCTGAACTGCCTCCAATGCCACTGCATCTTTCCTCAAATAAGGGGACCAAATCTGTGCACAATACTCCAGGCGCGGCCCATCCTGGAGATGAGCATGAGACGAGCGTGGCCAGAAAATCCCTCCCATAGAGTCGTACAGTGCAGAAAAGGCCTTTCGGCCCATCGAGTCGGCACAGTGGCGCAGTGGTTAGTGCTGCTGCCTCACAGTGCCAGGGACCCGGGTTCAATTCCAGCCTTGGGTCACTGTCTGTGTGGAATTTGCCCATTCTCCCCGTGTCTGCATGGGTTACCTCCAGGTGCTCTAGTTTCCTCCCACACTCCAAAGGTGTGTAGGTTAGGGGGGATTAGCCATGCTAAATTGGCCCTTGGTGTCCAAAGATGTGCAAGTTAGGTGGATTGGCCAAGCTAAATTGCATTGTCAGAGGCTACAGAAGGATATAGATAGGCTGGAAATTTGGGCAAAGAAATGGCAGATGGAGTTCAATCCTGATAAATGCGAAGTGATGCATTTTGGTAGAAATAATGTAGGGAGGAGCTATACGATAAATGGCAGAACCATAAAGGGTGTAGATACGCAGAGGGAGCTGGGTGTGCAAGTCCACAGATCCTTGAAGGTGACGTCACAGGTGGAGAAGGTGGTGAAGAAGGCATATGGCATGCTTGCCTTTATAGGACGGGGCATAGAGTATAAAAGTTGGCGTCTGATGTTACAGATGTATAGAACGTTGGTTCGGCCGCATTTGGAATACTGCGTCCAGTTCTGGTCACCACACTACCAGAAGGACGTGGAGGCTTTGGAGAGAGTACAGAGGAGGTTTACCAGGATGTTGCCTGGTATGGAGGGGCTTAGTTATGAGGAGAGATTGGTAAACTGGGGTTGTTCTCCCTGGAAAGACGGAGGATGAGGGGAGACTTAATAGAGGTGTATAAAATTATGAAAGGCATAGATAGGGTGAACGGTGGGAAGCTTTTCCCCAGGTCGGTGGTGACGTTCACAAGGGGTCATAGGTTCAAGGTGAAGGGGGGGAGGTTTAACACAGATATCAGAAGGACATATTTTACACAGAGGGTGGTGGGGGCCTGGAATGCGCTGCCAGGCAAGGTGGCGGAGGCGGGGACACTGGGAACGTTTAAGACTTATCTCGATAGCCACATGAACGGAGTGGGAATGGAGGGATACAAAAGAATGGTCTAGTTTGGACCAGGGAGCGGCACGGGCTTGGAGGGCCGAAGGGCCTGTTCCTGTGCTGTATTGTTCTTTGTTCTTTGTTCACTCAGTGTCCCAAGTTGTGAAGGTTCATTGAAAGCCTAGAGTGCAGAAGGAGGCCATTTGGCCCATCAAAGCTGCACTGACAACAATCCCACCCCAGGTCCTATCCCCACCACCTCACACATTTACCCTGCTAATCCCTCGAACCTACACATGCCAGGATGTTAGGGGGATTGGCCATGCTAAATTACCACTTAGTGTCCCAAGATGTGAAGGTTAGGGCAACTAGCAGGGTAAAAGTGTGGTGTTTACAGGGATGGGGTTAGGTGGGATGTTCTTTTCGGAGAGTCGGTGCAGAATTGATGGATCAAATGGCCTCCTTTTGTACTATAAGGATTCTATTTTATGGTTAAGATGTTGCTTTTGTGAGTTCTGCAAGCCCGAATTATAAAAGGACTTGTTAGGGTGGCAGTGTTGCTTTTTAAATTGCAGTGTGAATGCTAATGTGTTAAGAAATACACCATGATGTGGAGATCCCGGTGTTGGACTGGGGTAGGCACAGTAAGTAGTCTCACAACGCCAGGTTAAAGTCCAACAGGTTTATTCCAACAGAAATACACCACCTGAAAGCCCAGTGCATAGACCTCAAGTTATGTTGCCCACCAACCCCCTCTATTCCGAGGGAAAATTCTGATTGTGTTGGCTGCAGTCAATAACTATTGAATTGCAAATGTCCGCAAGTCCTTTGCAAGCTCAGCACACAAGCCCTGACTTTACTTACTGTCATAATCCTCAAACAAGCCATCTGAATCCCTCAGATTGTGTTGTTGCTTTCCAATGCATTCGCAGCCTTTCAACTTTCACAAGATACATGCGGTTCTATTTAATTTTTCACGGTCCCGTGTATTCAACCTCTTCTGTAAAATCCTCCAAGTTTAATTGTGGCTTGTGCCTGGGAGGAGGCTGATACAGGGATTGTGATGCAAAGGAAAACATCCACAATAAAACTTTACAAGAACTAACTAGGGAAAAAAAAGACCCATGTTTCTATCTTTAGAATGTCTCAAAGTGTCTTTAAGCCACTAAAGTACAACTTTGAAATGTCAAAGTCTCTGTGACAAGGTAGGAAAAATGGCAACTGAGGGAAAATGGGAACTTGCCTTAACATCCCAGGTGAAATATTATATACTTCATATATAGCAGAGCAATGCAAGGTGGCACAAGTTTCTAAGTGTGCAACAGGTTTATTTATAAGATCTTTTCAATAAAATCTTTTTAAAAATTCATTCAAGGGATGAAGCATTTATTACCCATCCCTAATTGTCCTCAACAGGTTGTTGGTGAGCTGCCTTCTTGAAGCGCTGCAGTCCACGGCTGCACTTAAGTTTACAGCACAGCTTCTGCGGTGTCTGTTTAACTTTGCTCTGAGTCCACACCCAGGTGTAACCAATCAATCACAGTGAGCATAGATCAGTTAACTGACTCCTAATAATCAAACTCAGAACAATTGAACATTACACGAAAGTTGGCACTTCTGCAATGCAACATGCCCACAAGTGAGCCCAGATTTTGTGTTCGGGTATCTGGGGTGGGACTTGAACTCACAACCACCCTAACCCGGAGCTGAGGCTGCTAACACAAGGCCAACACTCCTATGAAGAGCTGCAGATGGCATAATGGATTGTCAGGTTGTATGTTGTCATTGTGCATGCGTACAGTTATGAATGTCGATAGATGTTGGACAGGATTCTCTGCCCCCCCCTATGGTGCGTTTCTCACAGTAGGAAGCAGCCCACTGTTTGTTGGCGGTAGGATCCTCTGGTCCTGTGCAGTCAGTGGGTAGGGGTGCACCTTCGGCAGGACCAAGAGATACCATTGGCATGAACATCCAGAAAGTTCTGGCCAATTCCCACAGTCCAGAGATGTGCAGGTTAGGTGGATTGGCCATGCTAAATTGACCCTAGTGTCAGGGGGATTAGCAAATACATAGGGTTATGGGGATAGGCCATAGGTGGGATTTGATTTGATTTGATTTATTATTCTCGCATGTATTAACATACAGTGAAAAGTATTGCTTCTTGCGCGCTACGCAGACAAAACATACCGTTCATAGAGAGGAATTGTTGTTGATGCAGGCTCGATGGGCCGAATGGCCTCTTTCTGCACTGTAGGGATTCTATGATAGTTTTTCATATTTTTATCTGGTTTTTAGCAATTTTGACTGAAAGTTTAGTTGTGCATTTTTTTCCCCAACCCTCCTCAGATATTTTCCGAAGCACTCTCTGAAGAGTCCTAACATGAAGAAAAGTACAGCGACAATTCATTTTATCGAATCCAGTAAGGAATCAAGGATACCGTGAGGTAATTTTAAAAGTGCAGCCTGGTCAGACTGGAATGAATTCTGGAAGCAGTTTTTCCACACGGACGGTATCAGAGATTTAGAAGCCCTGTTCCCTAAATGGCTATGGATGCGGGGACAATTGAAGCTTTTGGGATTGGGATAGACACATTGCAGTTCTGATGAAAGATTTTCAACCTGAATTACTCTGGCCGGAATTTTACCAGCCCGCCCCCCCCTCCCTCCCCGCCCCGATTCTGGGGGCTGGCGGGGGCTTGGAGAACAGTATTCTCCATTGGCTTCGGGCGGGATCGTACAAACCTTGAGCGGACGTGCCGGTAACATTCTATCCTCTGTTTCTTTACCACATACGTTGCCAGGCCTCCTGAGCACTTCCAGAATTTTCTGTTTTTATTCCAGATTTCCAGTATCTGCAGCATTTTACTTTTGGCAGCTAAATGTCCACTGGAGGGAATATCAAGGGAGATGGGGAGAAGCATCTCACCAAGCCTATTTTGACAGCGCCTTCCAAATCCATTATCTCTACCACTTAGAAGGACAAGGGCAGCAGGGAACACGATCAGCTGCGCATCCCCCTCCAAGCCAACGGTGGCACAATGGTTCGCACTGCTGCTTCACAGCACCAGGGACCCGGTTCGATTCTTGGCTTGGGCCACTGTCTGTGTGGAGTCTGCACGTTCTCCCCGTGCCTGCGTGGGTTTCCTCCGGGTGCTCTGGTTTCCTCTCACAGTCTGAAAGACGTGCCGGTTGGGTGGATTGGCCGTGCTAAACCCTCCCTCAATGTACCTGAACAGGCACTGGAGTGTGGCGACTAGGGGATTTTCACAGTAACTTCATTGCAGTGTTAATGTAAAACTACTTCTGACGATGATAAGTAAAAAAAAAGCACACACTGTCCTGACTTGCAAATATATCTCCATTCCTTCAGTATCACTGAGGCAACATCCTGGAACATCCTCCCTAACGGCACTGTGGGTGTACGCACAGCACTGTGGGTGCACCAACACCACATGAGCAGCAGTGGTTCAAAAGATGGCTTCCCACCACTTTCTCAAGGGGCAATTAGGGAGTGGCAATAAATGCTGGTCCAGCCAGCGGCGCTCCCATCCCATGAATTAATAAGGAAAAAACAATCTCGCTCACTGGAAGGCCCAGTCCCAGAAGACAATGAACATCGATAGAAAGGAAGACCAGCAGAGTGTATAACAGAATGTAGATGGAGGTAACAGACACGGTGGCCCAGTGGTTAGCACAGCTGCCTCACAGCACCAGTGACCTGGGTTCGATTCCCGGCTTGGGTCACTGTCTGTGTGGAGTCTCCACATTCTCCCCTTTTATGCGTGTGTTTCCTCCGGGTGCTCCGGTTTCCTCCCACAGTCTGAAAGACGTGCTGGTTAGGTGCATTGGCCGTGCTAAATTCTCCCTCAGTGTACCCAAACAGGTGCCGGAGTGTGGTGTCTAGGGGGTTTTCACAGTAACTTCATTGCAGTGTTAATATAAGCCGAATTGTGACATAAATAAATAAACTTTAGATTAACAATCACCTGTTTCATCTTCCTGCCTGGGTCTAATTTCAGCCTCTATATCTGTCCAGTCTAACACCCTGCCAAGCAAACTTTTCTCTCAACCTTTTTCAAGATAAATACATGCTAGCAGTGTCCATACACCTCAGTGCCCCACATCAAATACACACAGCTTCTGTGAGCTGCATGGTAATCAGACAAGTGCAGGCTCAGTAAATATTGCTGCGTTGGCAATGCATGACTGCTGTCATGCCTACTTTCTCAATTTAATCACAGTGATAAATAGCGCTGCCCTGAACCACTCTTCCTAACTACCCACCGCACCAGTTGCTTTCAGCTTTTAAGTAATTAAGTGCGTCTTTATTTTTGCTCGCTCTCTTTTCTTCTCATACTTTCTCGGATAATCTGTCTTTTCTGTTTTCCCGAACCACTTCTCTGCATTGTCTGTTCATGGCAATCATTCACTCGGATTTGCTTTTCATAGGGTCGAGATACAGAAGTTCAGCACCTTCCATCACTTAGTCAGATGTGGCTGATTTGTACCTTAACTCCACCTCGCTGTCTTGGTCACCCTCACGCTTAATATCCTTATATAGGCGTCGGAATGTAGCGACTAGGGGATTTTCACAGTAACTTCATTGCAATATTAATGTAAGCCTGCTTGTGATATTGATAAATAAACTTTAAAGAACAAAAATCTATCAAACTCAGTGCTGAAACTTTCACATGACTCCCAGATTCAACAGCTTTTTGCAGGTGAGAGTTCCAGATTCTCACCACCTTTCGAGTAAGGACATGCTTTCCCACAGCACCCCTGCACGGCCCATCTCCAATGTTAGATTGTTCAAGACTCCCCCATCAAAGGAAATAGAGTCAGAGAGTGAAATTCTCCCAATTCGCCTTCCACCGGAATGGTAGCATACGGGACACGAACCATGTAAAGGCCCATCGATCTCGGGCGGGATCTTCCGGTCTTGGGGTGAGCGCGGCCGGAAAATCCCTCCCACAGGGCTGTACAGTGCAGAAAAGGCCTTTCAGCTCATCGAGTCGGCACGGTGGCACAGTGGTTAGCACTGCTGTCTCACAGCCCCAGGGACCCAGGTTCAATTCCGGCCTCGGGTCACTGCCTGTGTGGAGTTTGCACATTCTCCCCGTGTCTGCGTGGGTTTCCTCCGAGTGCTACGATTTCCTCCCACAGTCCAGAGATGTGTGGGTTCGGTTGATTGGCCATGCTCAATTGTCCCTTAGTGTCAGGGGGACTAGCAGGGTAAATACATGGGGTTAAGGGGAATGGGTCAGGGTGGGATTGTTGTCGATGCAGTCTTGATGGACTGAATGGCCTCCTCCTACACTGTAGGGATTCTATGGAGTCTGCACTGACAACAACTACCACCAAAGTCGCGCTAGACCCATTTTCAATCACTTGACCCATATCCTTGAATGTTTTGATCTTTTTCAAGAAGTAGTTTCTCTTTATTTAATTTATCAATATCTTTACTCATCTTTAAACCAGAGATGAGAAGGAATTTCTTCAGCCAGAGAGTGGTGAATCTGTGGAACTGTTGGCGGCAGAAGGCTGTGGAGGCCGGGTCATTGAGTGTCTTTAAGACAGAGAAAGATAGGTTCTTGATTAATAAGGGGATCAGGGGTTATGGGGAAAAGACAGGAGAATGGGGATGAGAAAAATATCAGCCATGATTGAATGGCGGAGCAGACTCGATGGGCCGAGTGGCCTAATTCTGCTCCTATGTCTTATTGTCTTTTGGTCTTATAGAAGCATAGAAAACTACAGCACAAAACAGGCCCTTCGGCCCCACAAGTTGTGCCGAACATATCCCTACCTTTTAGGCCTACCTATAACCTTATTATCTTAAACATCTCTACTAGTTCACCCCTCAATCTCATCTTATCCTGTACTGCCCATTCTCCTGTCTAAGTAAGTCCCTTTTGGTTAAGAAAACATGTCTCCTTCTGCATTTAGTATGTCTCTTGCCTTAACTCCTTCTAAAATGCCAGTTAACACAGCAGCAGGGTGAGGCAACAAAACTCTCACTACAACAATGTGGGGAAATTGGCCTCTACCACACTCCCAAGTTACCATTTTAACTGCAATTATTACAATGAAGATAAAGCCTGATCACTGGAACTAAAAAATAGCGGAACAAAATTACTGTATGAAACACTGGTTAGGCCACAACTGGAGTACCGCATGCTGTTCTGGTCACCACATTATAGGAAGGATGTGATTGCAGTGGAGAGGTTGCAGAGGAGATTCACCAGGATGTTGCCTAGAAGGTCTGGGCCACAAGGAGGTGTTGGATAGGTTGGGTCCGGGGTGGCACTATGGCACAGTGGTTAGCACTGCTGCCTCTCAGCGCCAGGGACCGGGGTTCGACGCTGGCCTCGGGTGACTGTGTGGAGTTTGCACATTCTTCCTGTGTCAGCGTGGGTTTCCTTCAGGTGCTCCGGTTTCCTCCCATAGTCCGAAAGCTGTGCTGGTTCGATGGATTGGCCATGCTAAATTGCCCCTTATTGTTGCGGGATTAGCAGGGTGGGGTTTACGGGGATAGGCAGTGGGTGGGACTGTTGTCAGTGCAGGCCCAATGGGCCAAATGGCCTCCTTCTACACTGTAGGGATTCTATAATTCTGTGCTGTCAACGTCTAGCAATCTATGAAATCTAAGGAAGTGTTTCGTCCAAGACCTCTGTAATATCTCCTGGCTGGTGATTGATGAGTAGCACAGGGAGAAACCTAATTTCAGGTAGACCTTGGGAATCACAACTCGAAAGATTAGTAGAGCAATTCATAACCTCCCCAAGTCCTCTCACTTCACACTTCATTCTTACAATTTGATTGGAGAATACTGGAAATGCCCACCAGCACATCTGACCATATTCCAAAACAATTTGAGAAGCTGGGGCTTTTGGAGGTGGGAGTGGGCTATTTAAGTTCATGGTTTGGGGTGGCATGGTGTCACAGTGGTTGGCACTGCTGCTTCACAATGCCAGGGACCCAAGTTCAATTCCCGGCTTGGGTCACTGTCTGTGCGGGGTCTGCACGTTCTCCCCGTGTCTGCGTGGGTTTCCTCCGGGTGCTCCGGTTTCCTCCCACAGTCCAAAGATGTGCGGATTAGGCTGTTTTAGTTTAGTTATTAGTGTCACAAGTAGGCTTACATTAACACTGCAATGAAGTTACTGTGAAAATCCCTGAGCCGCCACACTCTGGCGCCTGTTCGGGTACACTGAGGGAGAATTTAGCATGGCCAATGCACCTAACCAGCACGTCTTTCAGACTGTGGGAGGAAACCGGAGCATCTGAAGGAAACCCACACAGACACGGGGGGAATGTGCATACGCCACAGAGACGGTGATCCAAGCCAGGAATCGAATCCGGGTCCTTGGCGCTGATTGGGCATGCTAAATTGTCCCTTCGTGCCAGGGGGGATGTCAGGATAAATACGTGGGGTTACAGGGCCTGGGTGAGATTGTGGTCGACGCAGAGTCGATGGGCCGAATGTCTTCCTTCTGCACTGTAGGAATTCTATGATTCTATAATTCTCGTCTCTCCCTATATTCAGTCTTCTCTCTGTACTTTTCTGAAGTGTATCCTATTGTATCAATAACAATTGCGAAGTTTATTTCAGAACTTCACATGACGGGCATTCAAATAACAGCCAACGGATCAAGAATAAGTCTTTCATAGAAAGCCAAAAATTCCCAGTACAGAAAACGTCCTTCCATATCTGAGAAAAGAAAAGCAAAGGTGGATTAAGTCTGATTTAGCCACTTTATCTGAGTCGGAAATGTGAAGCTCAGGAAATTGCTGTGGAGGAATGAGACTGAGGGGAAAAGAAAAGGCTTTCACTCATCACAGAATCCCAGAATCACGCAGTGCGAATGAGGTCTTCATCGAGTCTGCACCGACACATGAGAAACACCTAACCTACCTGTCTAACCCCATTTACCAGCACTTGGCCCTGAATGCCAAGTACTCATCCAGGTACTTTTTAAAGGATGTGAGGCATCTCGCCGACACCACCCTCCCAGGAAGCGCATTCCAGACCGCCACCACCCTCTGGGTAAAAAAGCTTTTCTTCACATCTCATATATACAGCAACCTTCATAGCCATTGGATATCCCAAAGAGCCAGTGAAGTGTTGCAATGTAGGAAATGTGTAAGAACATAAGAAATAGGGGAGGCGATGGCCTTGTGGCGTTATCGCTGGACTATTAATCCAGAAACTCAGTTAATGTTCTGGGGACCCGGGTTCAAATCCTGCCACGGCAGATGGTGGAATTTGAATTCAATATAAAAATATATCTGGAATTAAGAATCGACAGATGACCGTGAAACCATTGTCGATTGATGGAAAAACCCATCTTGTTCACTAATGTCCTTTAGGGAAGGAGATCTGCCATCCTTACCTGGTCTGGCCTACATGTGACTCCAGAGCCTCAGCAATGTGGTTGACTCTCAACTGCCCTCAGGCAACTAGGAATGGGCAATAAATGCTGGCCAGCCAGTGACACGCACATTCCACGAATAAATAAAAAAATAACTGCATAGCCCTTCAAGCCCACCCCACCATTAAAGATAATCATGACTGATCTTGGGTTTAATTCCATTTTCTTGCTCACTTCCCATAATCCTTGATTCCCTGAGACACCAAAAATCTCTCTCTCAAATGCTGGCATATCCACAACTCTCTGGTCTAGAAAATTCCAGAGATTCATAACCATCTGAGTAAAGAAATTCCTCTTCATCTCACATCCAAATAATGGGTCCCTTATCCTGAAACCGTCCTCCCTCGTTCCAGGGTCCCCGCCAGAGGAAACAGCCTATGGCCAGAACTCTATCACCTTGCCTGCCACGGAATTGGTGCGGGTGAGGGTCCGACAACAGAAGTCTCCATTGACCTCAGGAGGGAATTTCTGGCCTCACCCGAGCGAAGCCATAAAATCTTGCCCAATATTCCAGGTGTGGTCTCACCAAAGCCCTGTACAACTGTAGGAAAGACTTCCTTATCCTTGTATTCCAAACTCCTTGCACTAAAAGCCAACATGCTATTTGCTTTCTTAACTGCATGCTGTACCTGCATGTTAGCTTTTCACATCCCTTGTATGAGTACACTCAAGTCCCTCTGAATATCAACATTTACAAGTTTCGTTAACAATATGCTGCTTTTCCATTCTTTTGACCAAAGTGAATAACTTCAGAGTTCCCCACATTATGCTCCACCTGTCTAACATGTCTAACATGTCATGGGATTTATCTAATTTACTGGTTATGTAATCAAAAATAGAATGTAATAGAATACTCTCCATTTGTCTGGATGGATACAGCTCCAGCAACGCTCAAGAAGCTCGACACCATCCAGGACAAAGCAGCCCACTTGATTGCTAACCCTAACGCAGCCATTCAATCCCTCCACCATGGACGAACAGTGGCAGCCGTGTGTACCAACAAGATACACTGCAGCAACTCACCAAGCTTCCTGAGGTAGCACCTTTCAAGCCCACATCCACTACCATCTACAAGGACAAGAGCAGAAGATATCTGGGGACACCACCACCTGCAAGTTTTCCTCCAAGTGACTCACCATCCTGACTTGGAAATATATCACCGTTCCTTCACCGTTGCTGGGTCAAAATCTCAGAATCCCCTCCCTAACAGTACTGTGGATGTACGTATACCTCAGGGACTGTAGCGTTTCAAGAAGGCAGCCCACCACTATCGTGTTAAGAGCAAATAGTGATGGGCAATAAATGCTGGCCGAGCCAGCGATGCCCACATCCATTCAATGACTGTTTAAAAACTCCGATGAATTTGTCAAATGGGATTTCCTTTTCGTGAAATCATGTTGACTTGCTCTAATCATAATATGCTTTTCTGAGACATTGGGTGGGTTTTTCCGGCCGCGCTCAATTCGCTATGATTCCCATGGCGGGCAGGACAGGAAAACTCCCCCATTGTCAAGACTTCCTTAGTAATGGATTCTAGCACCCTCCCAAAGGCTGATGTTATCTCTCTTTCTCTTTCCTTGCTGGCTCCTGCTCTGCCCAAGATCACAAGAAACTACAAAGGGTCGTGAATGTAGCCCAGTCCATCAAGCAAACCAGCCTCCCATCCATTGACTCTGTCTACACTTCCCGCTGCCTCGGAAAAGCAGTCAGCATAACCAAGGACCCTACACACCCCGGACATCTTTTTCTTCCATCAGGGAAAGATACAAAAGTCTGAGGTCACGTACCAACCGACTCGTACCAACCAATGGGCAATTCGTGATTTGGTGATGTGTAATGAGGCAGACTTGATGAGGGAACTTAAGGTGAAGGAACCCTTAGGGAGCAGTGACCGCAATATGATAGAATTTACCCTGCAGTTTGAGAGGGAGAAGATGGAATCAGATGTAACGGTATTACAATTAAATAAAGGTAACTACAAAGACATGAGGGAGGAGCTGGCCAGAGTTGATTGGGAAGGGGCCGAGCAGGGAAGACAGTGGAACAGCAATGGCAGGAGTTTTTGAGAGTTATTTGGGAGGCACAACAGAAATTCATCCCAAGGAGGAGGAAACATGCTGAGGGGAGGATGAGGCATCCATGGCTGATGAGGGAAGTCAAGGACAACATAAAAGCAATAGAAAAAGCACACAAAGTGGCAAAGATTAGTGGGAAGCCAGAGGATTGGGAAGCCTTTAAAAGCGAGCAGAGGACAACAAAAAAAGCAATAAGGGGGGAGAAGATGAAATATGAGTGTAAGCTAGCTAGAAATATAAAAGAAGATAGGAAGAGTTTTTTCAATATATAAAAGGTAAGAGAGAGGCAAAAGTAGCCATTGGACCCCTGGAAAATGAGGCTGGAGAAGTAATAATAGGAAAGCAATGGCAGAGGAACTGAATAGTTACTTTGCATCAGTCTTCACGGTGGAAGACACCAGTGGGATGCCACAGCTCCTGGAGAGTCAGGGGGCACAGGTGAGTGTAGTGACCATCACTAAGGAGAAGGTTCTGGGGAAACTGAAAGGTCTGAAGGTGGATAAATCAGCTGGACTGGATGGACTACACCCCAGGGTTCTAAAAGAGATAACTGAGGAAATTGTGAAGGCATTGGTGGTGATCTTTCAGGAATCATTGGAGGCAGGGAGGGTCCCAGAGGACTGGAAAGTTGCTAATGTAACACATAAGAACATAAGAACATAAGAAATAGGAGCAGGAGTAGGCCATCTGGCCCTTCGAGCCTGCCCCGCCATTCAACAAGATCATGGCTGATCTGAAGCGAATCAGTTCCACTTACCCGCCTGCTCCCCATACCCCCTAATTCCCTTATCGATCAGAAAACTATCTACCCGTGATTTAAACATATTCAACGAGGAAGCCTCCACCACTTCAATGGGCACCGCTATTTAAGAAGGGAGGGAGGCAGCAGATGGGAAATTATAGGCCGGTTAGCCTGACTTTGGTCATTGGCAAGATTTTAGAGACCATTATTAAAGATGAGATCGCAGGGTACTTGGAAGTGCATGATAAAATAGGACTGAGTCAGCACGGCTTTGTCAAGGGGAGGTCATGTTTGACAAATCTGTTAGAGTTCTTTGAGGAGGTAACAAGGAAGTTAGATAAAGGAGAACTAGTGGACGTGATTTATTTAGATTTCCAGAAGACCTTTGACAAAGTGCCGCATAGGAGACTGTTAAATAAATTAAGTGCCCATGGTGTTAAGGGTAAGATCCTGGCATGGATAGAGGATTGGCTGACTGCTAGAAGGCAGAGAGTGGGGATAAAGGGGTCTTTCTCAGGATGGCAGCCGGTGACTAGTGGTCTGCCTCAGGGGTCAGTGCTGGGACCATAACTTTTCACAATACACATTAACGATTTGGAGGAAGGAACTGAAGGCACTGTTGCTAAGTTTGCAGATGATACAAAGATATGTAGAGGGACAGGTAATATTGAGGAAGCAGGACGGCTGCAGAAGGACTTGGAAAGGTTAGGAGAGTGGGCAAAGGAGTGGCAGATAGAATACAATATAGAAAAGTGTGAGGTTATGCACTTTGGAAGGAGGAATGGAGGCATGGACTATTTTCTAAATGGGAAAATGCTTAGGAAATCAGAAACACAAAGGGACTTGGGAGTCCTTGTTCAAGATTTTCTTAAGGTTAACGTGCAGGTTCAGTCGGCAGTTAGGAAGGCAAATGCAATGTTAGCATTCATGTCGAGAGGGCTGGAATACAAGAGCAGGGATGTACTTCTGAGGCTGTATAAGGCTCTGGTCAGACCCCATTTGAAGTATTGTGAGCAGTTTTGGGCCCCATATCTAAGGAAGGATGTGCTGGCCTTGGAAAGGGTCCAGAGGAGGTTCGCAAGAATGATCCCTGGAATGAAGAGCTTGTCGTATGAGGAACGGTTGAGGACTTTGTGTCTGAACTCGTTGGGAGTTTAAAAGGATGAGGGGGGATCTTATTGAAACTTACAGGATACTGCGAGGCCTGGATAGAGTGGACGTGGAGAGGATGTTTCCACTAGTAGGACAAACTAGAACCAGCGGGCACAACCTCAGGCTAAAGGGACGATCCTTTAAAACAGAGATGAGGAAGAATTTCTTCAGCCAGAGAGTGGTGAATCCGTGGAACGTTTTGCCACAGAAGGCTGTGGAAGCCGGGTCATTGGGTGTCTTTAAGACAGAGATAGATAGGTTCTTGATTGATAAGGGGATCAGGGGTTATGGGGAAAAGGCAGGAGAATGGGGATGAGAAAAATCTCAACCATGATTGAAAGGCAGAAGACTCGATGGGCCGAGTGGCCTAATTATGCTCCTATGTCTTATAGTCTTATGGACTCAAGCACAGCTTCTTCCCTGCTGCCATCAGACTTTTGAATGGACCCACCTCGCATTAAGTTGATCTTTCTCTATACCCTAGCTATAACTGTAGCTACATTCTGCACTGTTTCCTTTCCTTCTCTATGAACGGTATGCTCTGTCTGTATAACAAGAAACAATACCTTTCGCTGTATACTAATACATGTGACAACAATAAATCAAATCAAATCAAATCAAAATCTGTTGGAACTGTTCCAAAATCTAGGAAACTTCAGAAAATCATAGTTAGCCCATAGAATCCCTATAGTGCTCTTTGGCCCATCGAGTTTACACCGACCATGATCCCACCCAGCTCCTAACTTTGTAGCCCCACGTATTTCCCCTGCTAGTACCCCTGATTGGGTCACTGGCAATGGCAATTTAGCATGGCCAATCAACCTGACCTGCACATCTTTGGACTGTGGGAGGAAACCGGAGCACATGGAGGAAACCCACGCAGACACGGGGAGAATGTGCAAACTCCACACAGACAGTGACCCAAGCCCAGAATCGAACCCGAGTCCCTGGTCCTGTGAGGCAGCAGTTCTAACCACTGTGCCACCTGCCACTCCCATCCACCATCTCTGCAACTATCTCTTTTAGAACCCCCGGATGAGGGCCATCTCAACCTGGGTTTTAGTCCTTTTCGTCCCTTAAGTTAAGCGATTGCCAATTTGGAGACAGCAATGCCCCACATGATAATCTGTTTTTTTGGGGATGTTGATTGAGGGGGTAAATATTTACACTTCAAAAGTATCTTGTTGAGTGTAATTTGCTTTGGAATCTCCTGAGGTTGTGTGAAGCACCGTAAAAAAGGAAGTCTTTTCCTTAATTTTTAAAATCATTTTAAAGCGAATCGATATTGTAAAGTACGGTAGAGCAGTTGTGGTACTAAGATTGAGAGTGTCACATCCTGTCATAGCATTAGCTCGTAATTATTGTGTAATGAAAGGCAATGCAACCTATAAATTATTCAGCATTGGCAGAAAAATAAGTAAGATTTAATTGGAGTATTTAGTATTACATATGAATTATGTAATTTTATGATTGTGCCTGAAAGCGCATGAATTATTATAATTATTTGCAATTTATAGTTGGGTCTCACGGAAGTCGTCTTTGAAAGAGGTTGTTAGAAACATAGAAAACAAATAAATACTGTGGCCGTCTTGGTACGTTATGGGGTATCGCAAATCTGTCAACAATTTTTTAACGGAATTATTGCAGGCAAAGAACATATTCAGAATTACTTTGAGCATAAGATGGGAACAGAAACTGTCAGGGAAAGGCACTGATGAAAAGTGGAACTTTTTCAAGGAACAAATACTGGGTGTCCTTGATAGGTATGTCCCTGTCAGGCAGGGAGGAAATGGCCGAGTGAGGGAACCGTGGTTCACAAAAGAGGTGGAATGTCTTGTGAAAAGGAAGAGGGAAGCTTATGTAGGGATGAGGAAACAAGGTTCAGATGGCTCGACTGAGGGTTACAAGTTAGCAAGGAACGAGCTGAAAAAGGGGCTGAGGAGAGCTAGGAGGGGACATGAGAAGTCCTTGGCGGGTCGGATCAAGGAAAACCCCAAGGCTTTTTACTCTTATGTGAGGAATAAAAGAATGACCAGGGTGAGGTTAGGGCCGGTCAAGGACAGTGGTGGGAACTTGTGTATGGAATCAGTAGAGATAGGCGAGGTGATGAATGAATACTTTTCTTCAGTGTTCACCAAGGAGAGGGGCCATGTTTTTCAGGAAGAGAAGGTGTTACAGGCTAATAGGCTGGAGGAAATAGATGTTCGGAGGGAGGATGTATTGGCAGTTTTGAATAAACTGAAGGTCGATAAGTCCCCTGGGCCTGATGAAATGTATCCTAGGATTCTTTGGGAGGCGAGGGATGAGATTGCAGAGCCTTTGGCTTTGATCTTTGGGTCCTCGCTGTCCACGGGGATGGTGCCAGAGGACTGGAGAGTGGCAAATGTTGTTCCTCTGTTTAAGAAAGGGAATAGAAATGACCCTGGTAATTATAGACCGGTTAGTCTGACTTCGGTGGTTGGTAAATTGATGGAAAAGGTCCTTAGGGATGGGATTTACGACCATTTAGAAAGATGCGGATTAATCCGGGATAGTCAGCACGGATTTGTGAAGGGCAAATCGTGCCTCACAAATTTGATAGAATTTTTTGAGGAGGTAACTAGGTGTGTTGATGAAGGTAGGGCGGTTGATGTCATATACATGGATTCTAGTAAGGCGTTTGATAAGGTCCCCCATGGTCGGCTTATGATGAAAGTAAGGAGGTGTGGGATAGAGGGAAAGTTGGCCGATTGGATAGGTAACTGGCTGTCTGATCGAAGACAGAGGGTGGTGGTGGATGGAAAATTTTCGGACTGGAGGCAGGTTGCTAGCGGAGTGCCGCAGGGATCGGTGCTTGGTCCTCTGCTCTTTGTGATTTTTATTAATGACTTAGAGGAGGGGGCTGAAGGGTGGATCAGTAAATTTGCTGATGACACCAAGATTGGTGGAGTAGTGGATGAGGTGGAGGGGTGTTGTAGGCTGCAAAGAGACATAGATAGGATGCAAAGCTGGGCTGAAAAATGGCAAATGGAGTTTAACCCTGATAAATGTGAGGTGATTCATTTTGGTAGGACTAATTTAAATGTGGATTACAGGGTCAAAGGTAGGGTTCTGAAGACTGTGGAGGAACAGAGAGATCTTGGGGTCCATATCCACAGATCTCTAAAGGTTGCCACTCAAGTGGATAGAGCTGTGAAGAAGGCATATAGTGTGTTAGCTTTTATTAACAGGGGGTTGGAGTTTAAGGGCCGTGGGGTTATGCTGCAACTGTACAGGACCTTGGTGAGACCGCATTTGGAATATTGCGTGCAGTTCTGGTCACCTCACTATAAGAAGGATGTGGAAGCGCTGGAAAGATTGAGGCGCTGCAGAGGAGATTTACCAGGATGCTGCCTGGTTTGGAGTGTCGGTCTTATGAGGAAAGGTTGAGGGAGCTGGGGCTGTTCTCTCTGGAGCGGAGGAGATTGAGGGGAGACTTAATAGAGGTTTATAAAATGATGAAGGGGATAGATCGAGTGAACGTTCAAAGACTATTTCCTCGGGTGGATGGAGCTATTACGAGGGGGCATAACTATAGGGTTCATGGTGGGAGATATAGGAAGGATATCAGAGGTAGGTTCTTCACGCAGAGAGTGGTTGGGGTGTGGAATGGACTGCCTGCAGTGATAGTGGAGTCAGACACTTTAGGAACATTTAAGCGGTTATTGGATAGGCACATGGAGCACACCAGGATGGTAGGGAGTGGGATAGCTTGATCTTGGTTTCAGATGAAGGTCGGCACAACATCGTGGGCCGAAGGGCCTGTTCTGTGCTGTACTGTTCTATGTTCTATGTATATACAGCATAGAAGCAGTCCATTGGCCTTTTTTTGTTTATTTGTTCAGGGGATGCAGGTGTCGCTGGCTGGGCCTGCATTTATTACCCATTCCTAATTGCCCCTGAACCGAGTGGCTTGCTTGGCCATTTCAGAGGGTAATTAAGAGTCAACCACATGGCTAGGATTTCATAGAAACCTAGAAACTGGAAGCAGGAGGAGGCCATTCAACCCTTCGCGCCTGCTCCACCATTCATTACGATCATGGCTGACCATCAAATTCAATATCCTGATCCCCACTTCCCCCCCCCATATCCCTTGATCCTTTTAGCCCCAAGAGCTATATCTAATTTCTTCTTGAAATCAGACAATGTTTTGGCCTCAACTGTTTTCTGTGGTAGTGAATTCCACACATTCACCACCCTCTGGATGAAGAAAATTCTCTTCACCTCAGTTCTCAAAAATGTATCCCTTATCCTCGAATTATGACCTCTCTTTCTGGAGTCCCCCACCATCGGGACCATTCTTTCTGAATCTACTCTGTCTAATCTGTTAGAATTTTATAAGTTTCTATGCGATCCCCCTCTCACTCTTCTAAAGTGAATATAATCATAACTAACCTAGTCTCTCCTCATAAGACAGACCTGCCATCCCATGAATCAATTTCTTCCCTCAAGGACATTAGTGAACCAGATGGGTTTTTTTTTTCAACAGTTGACAATGGTTGGATGGTCATGGTTATAATTCCATATTTTTATCGACTTCAAATTTCACCATCTGCCGTGGTGGGATTAGAACCCGGGTCTCCAAAGCATTATCCTGGGTCTGGATTACTAATCCAGTGACAATACTAGTACACCATCGCCTCCCCTGTTCCAACATTTATGTTGTACCTCAACCTACTCTAGCACCTCTTCATCTAGCCCACCAAGAACACCCCACACATGCCTGACAAACAAAAGAAACTCCCACCGCCACACAACCCAGTGTGTCCTCCCCCCCCCCACGCACCCCCCCTCCCCCCCCGCCCCCCGCAAGACAAACATGAATAATAGAAAAAAAGAAAAACTGCAGGATATAGGAAAGCTTTCTGGTTGTATCACAGCTTGGTATGGCTCCTGCTCTGCCCAAGATCGCAAGAAACTACAAAGAGTCGTGAATGAAGCCCAGTCCATCACGCAAACCAGCCTCCCATCCATTGACTCTGTCTACACTTCCCGCTGCCTCGGCAAAGCAGCTAGCATAATTAAGGACCCCACGCACCCCGGACATTCTCTCTTCCACCTTCTCCCTTCGGGAAAAAGATACAGAAGTCTGAGCACATGTAGGACCTGACTCAAGAACAGCTTCTTCCCTGCTGCCATCAGTCTTTTGAATTACCTCGCATTAAGTTGATCTTTCTCTACACCCTAGCTATGACTGTAACACTACATTCTGCACTCTCTCCTTTCCTTCTCTATGTACAGTATTGCTTTGTCTGTATAGCGCGCAAGAAACAATACTTTTCACTGTATGTTAATACATGTGACAATAATAAATCAAATCAAATCAGACAACAAGCCACAATATACGGGCAAGGCACCACCAGGGGCAACAAGGATTGGACGTCAGCTGAACGAAAAGAGGCAGAGCAAGAAGAAAAGGGGACATGTCCTCTCTCTGTCTGAGCCCAAAAACCTATCAGGAGATCCACCTATTCCTCTCTCCCTCATGAACATGCCTCATGTGCGGCATGATGGCACAGTGGCTAGCTTTGCTGCCTCACAGTACCAGGGACCTGGATTCAATTCCCAGCTTGGGTCACTGTCTGTGTGGAGTTTGCACATTCTCCCTGTGTCTGCGTGAGTTTCCTCCGGGTGCTCTGGTTTCCTCCCACAGTCTGAAAGACGTGCTGGTTAGGTGCATCGGCCATGCTAAATTCTCCCTCAGTGTACCCAAACAGGCGCCGGAGTGTGGCGACTTGGGGATTTTCACAGTAACTTCATTGCAGTGTTAATGTCGCCTTACTTGTGATGAATAAATAAACTTGAGAGCGTCCCCTTAAAGGCATCACCTCAACTACTCCTTGTGGTTCAATAGGGGCTTTGCATTATTACCCACTCCACTTGGCATTATGAATGCTTCCAGTCAATAAACAGTTGGGTGGACAGATGGTGTCAGTCTGACATGTTGGCAGCTATTGCAGCTAAACACTCGTAACCCAGAAAAAGATTTGAAGCAGCGATTCAACACAATCTGTCCTTTAAGTCGGACTCACTGAATCAGGCGGGGTTTACCTTTGACGGGACTGCGTGTGTGTGAATGGAGTTGGACATGTGCACAGGGAGCTGATGCTATTAACATCAGAGAAACGTATCTTCAGTGGCTGCCCCGGGAGATTATCAACTCCCCATCCAGCCCAGCCGGGTAGGAGGGACAGCACAAAGGACAAGAGGCAATAGGATATCTTAATAAAAAGAACGAGTGTCAAGCACCCAGTTAGATAGCCTGGTTGCTCCTGCAAGGCTGAAAAAACGGACTGATATATTACTGGCATTTGAACCACAATAAATCTCTATAAAAGCTAATTTCTGCCGATCTCTATCTCTATCTTATCTCCCCTTCCAGCAGCTGACCTTCTACTGAGAGCAAGGTCTCTCCAGTATGGTGACTGGACTTCTCGTACACGTACAGAACGAAGTAAATTCTGTTCTTGGGAGGGTGCTGGGGTTGGGGGGCGAGGGATGGGGGTGGGGGCTGTTTTCCCATTGACAATCGGAGAGCTGGAGTGGTCTGCGTACGTGGTGGAAATTCCCAGCTTGGATCACTGGCTGTGTGGAGTCTGCACATTCTCCCCGTGTCTACGTGAGGTTCCTCCGGGTGCTCCGGTTTCCTCCCACAGTTTGAAAGACGTGCTGGTTAGTTGCATTGGCCATGCTAAATTCTCCCTCAGTGTACCCGAACAGGCGCCAGAGTGTGGCGAGTGGGGGATTTTCACAGTAACTTCATTGCAGTGTTAATATAAGGCTACTTGTGACACTAATAAATAAACTTAAACTAAAGTAAAGTAGAGCAAAGGAACAGGTACTTTATGACTTGTCTGAAGAGGACTGGTTGATGTAGAAAATTTATCCGTATTTTGATTACGACGAGTCTGTTTTGTGTTCTTAATAATGGGTTTTGCATGCAGGGGATTGTTGCCTATTATGCACAACTGAAGGAACTTAAAGGCAATCTTATATTGTGGAGTTACATCGATCCCACAATGTCTCTTGACCAGTGAAGAAAGGCTTGCAGGAGACAGGATGCTGCCATCAATCCAGAAGGATGTTCTGCTTACCATACAGTTGAGCAGCATTGGATGGATTCCAATGTTGAGGTGATGCCAGATATGCAGACCGTAC
Source organism: Mustelus asterias (assembly GCF_964213995.1). Classification (NCBI taxonomy): domain Eukaryota; kingdom Metazoa; phylum Chordata; class Chondrichthyes; order Carcharhiniformes; family Triakidae; genus Mustelus; species Mustelus asterias. The sequence continues at coordinate 62,023,631 of NC_135823.1, forward strand.
AGCCCAGTGACTAGCTGATTGAATCATACAGCATGTTCATTCAGTTGTTCCTGATAGGCAGAATGCAGGCTGTATTCAACCAGCCCACACCAGCAAAACAAATCTTCCACTGTGAAATGTGATTGGGCAGCACCTGCTAAACAATCCTGAGCGCGCCAATTGCTACACAAACAGCCAACTTAGCACTGCTGCCTCACAGCACCAGGGGCCCAGGATCGGTTCCCATCTTGGTTAACTGTCTCTGCAGAGGCTGCACATTCTCCCCACATCTGCGTGGGTTTACTCCGAGTGCTCTGGTTTCCTCCCACAGTCTGAAAGACGTGCTGGTTAGGTGCATTGACCATGCTAAATTCTCCCTCAGTGTACCCAAACAGGTACACTGAGTGTTGTATGAAGACCGGTTGAGGACTCTGGGTCTGTACTTGTTGGAGTTTAGAAGAATGAGGGGGGATCTTATTGAAACTTACAGGATACTGCGAGGCCCGGATAGAATGGACATGAAGAGGACGTTTCCACTCGTAGGAAAAACTAGAACCAGAGGGCACAACTTCAGGCTGAAGGGACGATCCTTTACAACAGAGATGAGGAGGAATTTCTTCAGCCAGAGAGTGGTGAATCTGTGAAACTCTTTGCCACAGAAGGCTGTGGAGGCCAGGTCACTGAGTGTCTTTAAGACAGAGATAGATAGGTTCTTGATTACTAAGGGGATCAGAGGTTATGGGGAAAAGGCAGGAGAATGGGGATGAGAAAAAATCAGCCATGATTGAATGGCGGAGCAGACTCGATGGGCCGAGTGGCCTAATTCTGCTCCTATGTCTTATGGTCTTATAAGTGCCAAAGTGTGACGCCTAGGGGATTTTCACAGTAATTTCATTGCAGTGTTAATGTAAGCCTTCTTGTGACTCTAATAAATAAACTATAAACTTTGGAGAGTAACGGAAAACAATTAGTGAAATGTAATGAAGTATCTCTTCTGATGTACAAATTGAAAAGAGCAGTGGATGCGGAAACCCCATGGAGCTTGATTGGACATCTTCCTGCAACTGATAAGTGCAAATCATCAAACTCCGTTAGCAGGTCCCGTTGTGGTGGGCTAATTGCTTTGCTTCCTTGCCATCAGGTTTTTTAGCAGAAGCAGAGAATGCCATTGTAATACCACATTCTACAACTCCCAGTGCCGAGGAAGGAGCAGCGCAGCCAATTATCTGATGCACGCAGAAGGACTGAGTGACAAAAACAATTTAAGTCAAACCTGTGAACCTCCTCTGGGAAGAGGCAGATATTAGTCATAGTCTGAACAGTTATTCAGGAAGACTAAAAGAGTGGTTTAATAAGAATGTTCGCAGCCGCTCACACCAGATCCCCAAACCAATATAATTTAAATTAGGCGGTGGTTGTTTGAGAATCTCTTTCACTGGGCTTGAATGTGAAATATTAGCCTTTTGCCCCGTGGCAACTCCAAATGTTTTCTTCCAAAAAAAAGCAAAGAGTTCAGGTCGAATCTCTATCTCCTTCCTGCCTCACTGCAGAGGTTTGCATCTGGCTTTTCTTTGATCCCTTTTCCTCCGATGTCAGCATTTTATTTTGTTCTGCTTATTTTGTATGTTATTTTCTCTTGCCCAGAGTTGCAGTTACAGCAAACTACTGCTGTTTAGCACTTGCAAAAGATGAGATACCGCGTGGATCATGGTGGGACGCATCTAGTGAATTCTCTGGTGAGTTGGAAGTTATATTGCTGCATGAGTGAGCACACGGTGAGGGTTGCATGTAACTAATGAAGATAGTTTAATAGATGTCCCCAGCAACAATGAAATGCTTTTTTTAGGATACGAGTAGCCGCTTGGCAGTACAAAGAGACAAGGAGTCGAAGCTTTTCATTTTGCTCCCTTCAGGACAAATGCAAGAATGCCAAATTTCAAACTATCAACAATTTATACTGTAGAAGAAAAAGGTGCTGATTCGTTGTCAAATCAGCTCTGATTAGCCAGGACAATGCCTCAGAGAAAGCAATGATCTCTCCAAGCTCCTGGATAATTCAAAAAAAGCCTTGAACATATTCCTTTTGTTTACAGAGAATGGGTCCTTGTGTGTGAATCTTTAGGGCGGCACGGTAGCACAGTGGTTAGCACTGCTGCTTCACAGCTCCAGGGATCTGGGTTCGATTCCCGGCTTGGGTCACTGTCTGTGTGGAGTTTGCACATTCTTCCTGTGTCTGCGTGGGTTTCCTCCGGGTGCTCCGGTTTCCTCCCACAGTCCAAAGATGTGCGGGTTAGGTTAATTGGCCATGCTAAATTGCCCCTTAGTGTCCCGGGATGCACAGGTTAGAGGGATTAGCGAGTAAATATGTGGGGATATGGGGATAGGGCCTGGGTGGGATTGTGGTCGGTGCAGACTCGATGGGCCGAATGGCCTCTTTCTGCACTGTAGGGTTTCTATGATTTCTATGATTTCTACATGTCACTTCCAGCAAGTACAAATGAGCCACTTTGCAAGCTTGACTGATTATATTAAGTTGGTTGTTGGTGTAGCAATTGACGCGCTCAGGATTATTCACCAGGTACTGTCCAATCATATCTAATAGTAGAAGGTTTGATCTGTTTAATGCTTTAAGTTTATTTATTAGTAGTGACCCAAGCTGAGAATCAAACCCGGGTCCCTGGCACCATGAGGTAGCAGTGCTAACCACTGTGCCACCATGCCACCCATTAACACTGCAATGAAGTTACTGTGAAAATCCCCTAGTCACCACTCTGCGGCACCTGTTCGGGTACACTGAGGGAGAATTTAGCTTGGCCAATGCACATAACCAGCATGTCCTTTGGACTGTGAGAGGAAACTGGAGCACCAGAGGAAACCCACGCAGATTAGGGGAGAATGTGCAGACTCCACACAGACAGTGACCCAAGTTGGGAATCGAACCCGGGTCCCTGGCGCTATGAGTCAGCAGTGCTAACTGCTGTGCCACCGTGTCCCCCTAGTTTCCTGGGACTAACAAAATTTTTGAATAACTCTTTATATCCAATATTCCACGCACTTTGCAGACGCCACTGCTTACAATGCAACCAGATGAAATATGTTGCAATAAAGGCATTATCATGTCGGTGGGGACATTTAATTCTTGGTCACTATTCTTAAGGGAGTCTGTCATCGTAAATGAGTCAATCCCTTTGTTAAAATAGCTGGATGAAGAATTTCTTACAAGCCTACGCATTACTGATTTTCCACAGGATAATTTCAAACCAGGGTTTCTTTTTGCAGTTCATGCATCATGAAGGTGGCATGGTGGCCCAGTGGTTAGCACTGCTGCCTCACAGTGCCAGGGATCTGCGTTCAATTCAGGCCTCAGTTCACTGTCTGTGAGGAGTCTGCGCAATCTCCCCGTGTCTGCGTGGCTTTCCTCCGAGTGCTCCAGTTTCCTCCCACAGTCCAAAGATCTGTGGGTTAGGTGGATTGGCCATGCTAAATTACCCCTTAGTGTCAGGAGGATTTGCAGGGTAAATATGTGGGGTTACGGGGATAGGGTCTGGGTGGGTCAGTGCAGGTACAATGGGCCAAACAGCCTCTTTCTGCACTGTCGGGATTCTATGATCTTCAGGGTGAATGCGGATCTATATATTTCAAATTATTGTTTAGGGTTAAATAATTGTCCAGATGTGGTAAGTTCTTTTTGATGGGCTGTCTTGTTTTTAATTAATTTTTATTCCTTACACTGACAGGAAGCTTCTAGAATTTAAATTGTCTGGGCTCAACTTTTTCCAATGAAATGGTATCAGTCGGATTCTTCCAACTTTCCTACATGCCTTATCTGCACTTACCTCCCCCACCCCCCACCACCCCCGCCGCTATCCTAGTCACCAACTCAATGCAACATGTTACAAAGGGGATATTCATTAGTGGGCTTAAAAACCTTAAATCCCCTTAAACTTGGCATTCATTGCCAGCTGGCATTGTCATCCAGACAGAAGATTCCAGTCCGAAGTTTTCCCAGTTGGCAGTCGCATCGTTCTCTGAAGGATCACCACTCACAAAACATGGCATCACCGGTATTCCTGATCACTGGAGATTGTTCCAAATTCAGGACACCCAGTTCTCCTCAGTAGCGACACCTCGGGGGTAGTTTTAACTGGATGCGTGCGCCACTTTTGGGTGGAACACCCGTTTGACTCCCCCTCACTCCCGTAGAGTCACCCCCAGTTGAGCATAAGATGGGCAGGATTTGCACCCAATGGTGCGCCCAACCCCATCAGATTACTGAAGGTGTATTTGGTCCAATGGGATTTCACCATCATTGTCTCCAAGTACCTGTCCTATTCTGGAAAATAGGATCATAGAGTTATAGATCATAGAGGTTTAAAGAATTGAAACAGGCCCTTCAACCCAACTTGTCCATTGATGCGCGATTAAATCACTCGGGAGGCTGGATCATAGAACATAGAACATTACAGCGCAGAACAGGCCCTTCGGCCCACGATGTTGCACCGACCAGTTAAAAAAAAAAACTGTGACCCTCCAACCTAAACCAATTTCTTTTCGTCCATGAACCTATCTACGGATCTCTTAAACGCCCCCAAACTAGGCGCATTTACTACTGATGCTGGCAGGGCATTCCAATCCCTCACCACCCTCTGGGTAAAGAACCTACCCCTGACATCGGTTCTATAACTACCCCCCCTCAATTTAAAGCCATGCCCCCTCGTGCTGGATTTCTCCATCAGAGGAAAAAGGCTATCACTATCCACCCTATCTAAACCTCTAATCATCTTATATGTTTCAATAAGATCCCCTCTTAGCCGCCGCCTTTCCAGCGAAAACAATCCCAAATCCCTCAGCCTCTCCTCATAGGATCTCCCCTCCATACCAGGCAACATCCTGGTAAACCTCCTCTGCACCCTCTCCAAAGCCTCCACATCCTTCCTGTAATGTGGGGACCAGAACTGCACACAGTACTCCAAGTGCGGCCGCACCAGAGTTGTGTACAGTTGCAACATAACGCTACGACTCCTAAATTCAATCCCCCTACCAATAAACGCCAAGACACCATATGCCTTCTTAACAACCTTATCTACTTGATTCCCAACTTTCAGGGATCTATGCACACATACACCTAGATCCCTCTGCTCCTCCACACTATTCAAAGTCCTCCCGTTAGCCCTATACTCAACACATCTGTTATTCCTACCAAAGTGAATTACCTCACACTTCTCCGCATTAAACTCCATCCGCCACCTCTCGGCCCAACTTTGCAACCTGTCTAAGTCTTCCTGCAAACTACGACACCCTTCCTCACTGTCTACCACACCACCGACTTTGGTGTCATCAGCAAATTTGCTAATCCACCCAACTATACCCTCATCCAGATCATTAATAAATATTACAAACAGCAGTGGCCCCAAAACAGATCCCTGAGGTACACCACTTGTAACCGCACTCCATGATGAATATTTACTATCAACCACCACCCTCTGTTTCCTATCCGCTAGCCAATTCCTGATCCAATTTCCTAGATCACCCCCAATCCCATACATCTGCATTTTCTGCAGAAGCCTACCATGGTGAACCTTATCAAACGCCTTACTAAAATCCATATATACCACGTCCACTGCCTTGCCCCCATCCACCTCCTTGGTCACTTTCTCAAAAAACTCAATAAGGTTAGTAAGGCACGACCTACCTGCCACAAAACCATGCTGACTATCACCTATCAATTCATTACTCTCCAAATAACTATAAATCCTATCCCTTATAATTTTTTCCAACATCTTGCCGACAACAGAAGTGAGACTCACCGGTCTATAATTCCCGGGGAAGTCTCTGTTCCCCTTCTTAAACAATGGGACAACATTCGCTAACCTCCAATCTTCTGGTACTATACCAGAGGCCAACGACGACCTGAAGATCAGAGCCAGAGGCTCTGCAATCACTTCTCTTGCCTCCCAGAGAATCCTTGGATAAATCCCATCCGGACCAGGGGATTTATCTATTTTCAGACCCTCCAGAATATCCTGCACATCCTCCTTATCAACTGTAATACTGTCTATTCTACTCCCTTGCAACCCAGTGTCCTCCTCAGCTATATTCATGTCCCCTTGCGTGAACACCGAAGAGAAATATTGGTTCAATGCTTCACCAATCTCCTCCGGTTCCACACATAACTTCCCTCTGCCATCTATAACTGGCCCTAAACTTGCCCTAACCAACCTTCTGTTCTTGACATACCTATAGAACGCCTTAGGATTCTCTTTAACCCTATCCGCCAAAGTCTTCTCATGTCCCCTTTTAGCCCTTCTAAGCTCGCTCTTCAACTCCCTCTTAGCCAATCTAAAGCTTTCTAGTGCACTACCCGAGTGCTCACGTCTCATCCGAACATAAGCCTCCTTTTTCTTTTTAACCAACAAAGAAACTTTTTTGGTGCACCACGGTTCCCTAGCCCTACCAATTCCTCCTTGCCTGACAGGGACATACCTATCACAGACTCGCAGTAGCTGCTCCTTGAAAAAACTCCACATGTCGGACGTTCCCAGTCCCTGTAATCTCCTAGTCCAACCTATGTTTCCTAATTCTCTCCTAATAGCCTCATAATTACCCTTCCCCCAGCTAAAACCACTGGCCCGAGGTTCATGCCTATCCCTTTCCATCACTAAGGTGAACGTAACCGAATTGTGGTCACTATCACCAAAATGCACACCAACTTCCAAGTCTAGCACCTGGTCTGGCTCATTTCCCAGCACCAGATCCAATATAGCCTCACCTCTAGTTGGCCTGTCTACATACTGAGTCAAAAAACCTTCCTGCACGCTTTGAACAAAAACTGACCCCTCTAACGAGCTAGAGCTATAACAATTCCAGTCAATATTAGTCAAGTTAAAATCCCCCATAACAATTGCCCTATTACTTTCACTCCTAAGCAGGATTGACTCCGCAATCCTTTCCTCAACCTCTCTAGAACTTTTAGGAGGTCTATAAAAGACTCCCAACAGGGTGACCTCTCCTCTCCTATTTCTAATCTCCGCCCATACTACCTCAACAGATAAGTCCTCATCAAACCTCCTCTCTGACACTGTGATACAATCTCTGACCAATAATGCTACCCCTCCCCCTCTTCTACCTCCTTCCCTACTTCGACTAAAACATTTGAACCCCGGGACCTGCAGCATCCATTCCTGCCCCTGCTCTATCCATGTCTCTGAAATAGCCACAACATCGAAGTCCCAGGTACTGATCCACGCTGCAAGTTCACCCACTTTATTGCGAATACTCCTGGCATTGAAGTATACACATTTCAAACCCTGCTCCACCCCACCTCTGCAATGCCGTGCATTGCAGTCCCCATCCATGCATCCCTCACTTTCAGCCCCACTACTCAGGATCCCTCCCCCCCCCCGAATCAGTTTAAACCTCCCTGCATGGCCTTAGCAAATTTACCCCCCAGGATATTGGTCCCCTTCTGATTAAGGTGTAGACCATCCTTCTCATAGAGGTCACACCTTCCCCAGTACGAGCCCCAATTGCTTAAGTACCTGAACCCCTCCCTCCTGCACCATCCCCTCAGCCATGAATTCAAACCTTCCCTCTCCCTATTCCTCTCTAAACTATCCCGTGGTACAGGCAAGAGTCCAGAGATAACCACTCTGTCAGTCTTGGCCTTTAGTTTCCACCCCAACTCCATAAATCCCTGCCTAATATCCCCTTCCCCTATCCTCCCTATGTCGTGTGTCCCCACATGTACAATAACTTGTGGTTTATCTCCCTCCCCCCTAAGAGTCCTGAATACCCTGTCAGACACATCCCGGACCCCAGCCCCTGGTAGGCAACACACCAACCCTGAGTCCCTACCTTTAGTTCCGACCCTCCTATCTGTCCCCTTAATTGTGGAGTCCCCAATTACAAGGCCCAGTCTTTTACAGCCCCTAACCACCTGAGCTTTCTCACTCGGCTCACCCCCAGAGATCTGCTCTCTATGCCGTACCCGGGAAATAAAGGCTTTTATTAGTACCAAGAATGGAGCGTACTATATAACAATACAATCCCAGACTAAAGGGTCACTAGGCAGTGCAGTGACCTTTATACTCCTACAGGTAGGCGGAGCCAACCGGAGTGTACCACAGAACAATACCAACAGGTAGAACACCCCAACCCTAACCCCAACAGTGACAACAGTAACATATGTACAAGTATCCATAGTGATAACCATCTATGGTTCAGTACCCATAGTGGTAACCATCTATGGTTCACCACATCCATGCCGCCCTTTTTTTACCATTAAGATAGTCCCAGTTGCCTGCATTTGACCCATATCCCTCTATACCCATCTTACCCATGTAACTGTCTAAATGCTTTTTAAAAGACAAAATTGTACCCGCCTCTACTACGACTTCTGGCAGCTTGTTCCAGACACAAACCACTCTCTGTGTGAAAAAATTACTTCTCTGGACCGTTTTGTATCTCTCCCCTCTCACCTTAAACCTATGCCCTTTAGTTTTAGACTCCCCTACCTTTGGGAAAAGATGTTGACTATCTAACTGATCTATGCCCCTCATTATTTTATAGACCTCTATAAGATCACCCCTCAGCCTTCTACGCTCCAGGGAAAAAAGTCCCAGTCTATCCAGCCTCTCCTTATAACTCAATCCATCAAGTCCCGGTAGCATCCGAGTAAATCTTTTCTGCACTCTTTCTAGTTTAATGATCACATTGAGATAATAAAATAATTGAGATTGAGGCCGGGATTTCCTGCTCCTGTTCAGATCGGACAGGTGCAACGACAGGAGTGGAAAATATCACAAGAAGTCATGTTTTATGTTGGCGTAAGCGCATGACACAAATGTCCCCATCATCCCACCCGACAGTGATGGGGCCTGTTTCCGGCAATCTTTTTCTTTATTCATTTGTGGGATATGTGTGTCGCTGGCTGGGCCAGCATTTATTGCCCATCCCTAGTTGCCCTTGAGAAGGTGGTGGTGAGCTGCCTTCTTGAATCGCTGCAGTCCATGTGCTGTGGGTTGTCCCACAATGCCATTAGGGAGGGAATTCCAGGATTTAGACCCAGTGACTGTGAAGGAACGGTGATATATTTCCAAGTCAGGATGATGAGTGACTTGGACGGAAACTTGCAGGTGGTGGTGTCCCCATGTATCTGCTGCACTTGTCCTTCTAGATGGAAGTGGTTGTGGGTTTGGAAGGTGTTCAACATTGGGAATCTCATTTGAATACATTTACATGTCATTATATGCCGGAATCATTCCCCCTTCCCCACCATCTATCATGGCATGGTGGCAGGATGGTGTGAAGCCTGACTGGTCTCTGAAGGCTTTCACCTGGTGAGCAGAACCTCTCACCTCCCCCCGCCACCACACCACCCCCCACCCCCCACCGTGCCCCAAGAGGAGCTCAGCTCAGGTGAGTGCAGTGCTTGGGGGGAGGTGGGAGGGGAGGGTGTGGTGGAGATGCGCAAGCCCAGGTACTGCCTGGGGATGACCCTGGCACTGCCAGGTTGCCAGCTACTACATTTGTACTGTCTGGGTAGCAGTAGCAGCGGTGGCCAGGTAGTGCCTCGAGCAGTGCCAGGGTAGAGTCAGGGGGTGCTCGGGTAGTACCCCAGGTAGTGCAAGGGGCAGTGCCGGGAGGTGCCAGGGTGAGTTGGTTTGTACGCTGTGCACTCAGGTGGCCTTTTAAAATGGCGACCCAGATCCTTGAGTTTCTAAGTTGCTGGCCGGTGATTTTTTGTGCAACCCGTCACTTACAGGTTTTTTTCTAAGTCCCAGACTATATGGTGGAGAAAGCTACCATTTGCCATGTCCCCTACAACTCTCACCAACTTTTACGGATGCATTCTTTCTGGTTGTATTACAGCTTGGTATGGCTACTGCCCTGACCAAGACTGCAAGATTTATTTATGATTTGTTTATGATTTACATAGATGATTTGGAGTTGGGAACCAACAAAATTCGCAGATGACACTAAGATGAGTGGCAGAGCAAAGTGTGCAGAGGATGCTGAAAGTCTGCAAAAGGATATAGATAATCTAAGTGAGTGGGCGAGGGTCTGGCAGATGGAGTACAATGTTGGTAAATGTAAGGTCATCCATTTTGGTAGGAATAACAGCAAAATGGACTATTATTTAAATGGTAAAAAATTGCAGCATGCTGCTGTGCAGAGGGACCTGGGTGTCATTGTGCAGGAATCTCAAGGAGTTGGTTTGCAGCTGCAGCAGGTAATTAAGAAGGCAAATGGAATTCTGTCCTTCATTGTTAAGGGATGGAGCTTAAAAACAGCGAGGTTATGTTGCAGCTGTATAAGGTGCTGGTGAGGCCACACCTGGAGTACTGTGTACAGTTTTGGTTTCCTTACTTGAGAAAGGATATACTGGCACTGGAGGGGCTACAGAGGAGATTCACAAGGTTGATTCCGGAGTTGAGAGGGTTGGCTTATGATGAGAGACTGAGTAGACTGGGACTATACTCATTGGAATTCAGAAGAATGAGGGGAGATCTTATGGAAACATATAAGATTTTGAAGGGAATAGATAAGATAGAAGCAGGGAAGTTGTTTCCACTTGTGGGTGAAACTCGTATTAGGGGGCATGGCATCAAAATAAGGGAAAGCAGATTTAGGACTGAGTTGAGGAGGAACTTCCTCACACAAAGGGTTGTGAATCTGTGGAATTCCCTGCCCAGTGAAGCAGTTGAGGCTACCTCATTGAATGTTTTTAAGGCAAGGATAGATACATTTTTGAACAGTAAAGGAATTAAGGGTTATGGTGAGCGGGCGGGTAAGTGGAGCTGAGTCCACGAAATGATCAGCCATGATCTTATTGAATGGTGGAGCAGGCTGAAGGGGCCAGATGGCCTACTCCAGCACCTAGTTCTTATGTTCTTATGTTCTAAGAAACTATGAAGAAACTTGTGAATGAAGCCCAGTCCATCACCCAAACTAGCCCCCACCCATTGACTCTGTCTACACTTCCCGCTGCCTCGGCAAAGCAGACAGCATAATTAAGGACCCCACACACTCCGTACACTCTCTCTTCCACCTTCTTCCTTCGGGAAAAAGATACAAAAGTCTGAGGTCACGCACCAACCGACTCAAGAACAGCTTCTCCGCTGCTGCTGTCAGACTTTTGAATGGACCTACCTTGCATTAAATTGATCTTTCTCTACACCCTAGCTATGACTGTAACACTACATTCTGTACCCTCTCCTTTCCTTCTCTATGAATGGTATGCTCTGTCTGTATAGCACACATGAAACAATACTTTTCACTGTATACTAATACATGTGACAATAATAAATCAAATCAAATCATTGCCGTCAGTGGATTCAACACCACTTCTCCAATATTGCCAATATCTGGGAAAATCGTAGCCAAATTATTGCAGAAGTTGACAGTTTTGCGCTGCGGGTACAATTTGAACCCAAATGGCACACTCTGGCGTACTGTGTGAAATGCTGCCAGATATCTGGTTGTCTACATTGACGGCCTGCTATGGCCTCATCAAATACCATTCCCCACATCCCCTGTTTATCACAGCTTGAACCAGGATCACAACCAAGTTCCGGTGGCACTGCACCTGGAGGCAAAAGGATGAATGTATATCCTATTCAGACAATGGGGGGGATTTTCCGGCCACACTCACCCCACAGCTGGAAAGTCCCGCCCCAGGTCAACAGGCCTTTGAATGGTCCGTGTCCCGCCCACTACCATTCCCCTGACAGGCACGACGGGGAAATTCTACCCTATGGCTCTTGTTTCACTTCACTAGGAGCACTAGAAGCAGGAGTGGGCCACCAAGCTCTTCAAGCCTAGCCCTGCCACTCAATACAATGATGGCTGATCTACACCGGCCTCAACTCCTTTTCTCTGCCTTTCCCCATAGCCCTCTATTCCTCGATCTGTCAAATATTTATCCCCCTCCACTTTAAATACTTCTAATGATCCTTTGGGGCAGAGAGTTCCAGAGAGTCACCACCTTCTGCGAGAAGAAATTTCCATGCACTTCAGTTTAAATGTCTGGCCCAAAGATGTCGGGTTCAGTGGATTGGCCATGTTAAATTTCCCCTTAGTGTCAGGGGGACTAGCTAGAGTAAATGCATATGGTTATGGGGATAGGGTGGGATTGTGGTTGGTGCAGACTAGATGGGCCGAATGGCCTCCTTCTGCACTGTAGGATTCTATGATTCTATGATTTATCTTGTAGCTATGTCCCCTTTTGGAGACACACCCAACCAGCGAAAACATCTCACCATCCACCCTGTCAGGCCCCCTCAGGATCTTAAAGTAAAGTTTATTTATTAGTCACAAGTAAGGCTTACATTAACACTGCAATGAAGTTATTGTGAAATTCCCCTTGTCGCCACATTCGGGTCAATGCACCTAACCAGAACATCTTTGGACTCTGGGAGTAAACCAGAGCACCCACGCAGACACAGGGAGAACATGCAAACAGATAGTGACCCAAGCCGGGAATCGAACCCGGGTTCCTGGCCCTGTGAGGCAGCAGTGCTAACCACTGTACCACTGTGCTGCCCCTTATATGTTTGAATAAGTTCGCCCCTCACTTTTTTAAACTCCAAGGAACACAGACCCTGACCATTTAGTCCCTGTTGATAAGACATCCCAGGAATTAGCCTGGCGAATCGCCTTTGGACTGCCTCCGATAAAGAGGGAGGACAAAATCTGACTGCAGCATGAAGTGGGTGTAATCAAACATTTATCCACCTGCCCAGTTCTCTTGGCTGCCCACAATGTGTGGCTGCAGTAATTGGATTCCGCCCCGTCTCCAGCCCCCTGCCCACCCTCCCCCGCCGCACCCCACCGCCTCATCCGAGTGTGTCATCGGCTAAATTAATCAGAAGTCAAATGGCACAATTGTCATGACTTGCACCATTTGTTGAAATAAGCTATCATTATAATTAACATGAATTTGTGCTGAGCAGCGAGGACTCTAGATGTAATCAAGTGAGCTGACATGAGGAATTAATGAACTAAATGGTAATGAGCGGTTGCACTGAAGGGCACGGTTAAAGCTGGTAGAATGACTCTCGCTGCTCACGGCCGACCAGCAGTGTTGGAGGCAGGGAGGAAACGGCGGCACAGTGGTTAGCACTGCTGCTTCACAGCGCCAGGCTGGCACTGCCAAATGGGCACCCCCTCCTTGTCCCCTGTCTCCCAGATGGGGAGCCTCAATGTCCTCTGTCCCCAACAGTGGCATGAGGACACCTGTTCCCCATTAATGGGGGCCATGATGTGGAGATGCCGGTGTTGGACTGGGGTGGGCACAGTAAGAAGTCTCACAACACCAGGTTAAAGTCCAACAGGTTTATTTGGTATCACGAGCTTTCGGAGTGCTGCCCCTTCATCAGGTGAGTGACTCTTTGACAAAGGGTCATCTGGACTCAAAATGTCAGCTCTTTTCTCTCCTTACAGATGCTGCCAGACCTGCTGAGATTTTCCAGCATTTTCTCTCTTTAGATTCATTCAAAAGTCTGTTGGCAGCAGGGAAGAAGTTGGTTTTGAATCAGACATAAGAACATAAGAACATAAGAAATAGGAGCAGGAGTAGGCCATCTAGCCCCTCGAGCCTGCCCCGCCATTCAATAAGATCATGGCTGATCTGACGTGGATCAGTACCACTTACCCGCCTGATCCCCATAACCCTTAATTCCCTTACCGATCAGGAATCCATCCATCCGCGCTTTAAACATATTCAGCGAGGTAGCCTCCACCACCTCAGTGGGCAGAGAATTCCAGAGATTCACCACCCTCTGGGAGAAGAAGTTCCTCCTCAACTCTGTCTTAAACCGACCCCCCTTTATTTTGAGGCTGTGTCCTCTAGTTTTAACTTCCTTACTAAGTGGAAAGAATCTCTCCGCCTCCACCCTATCCAGCCCCCGCATTATCTTATAAGTCTCCATAAGATCCCCCCTCATCCTTCTAAACTCCAACGAGTACAAACCCAATCTCCTCAGCCTCTCCTCATAATCCAAACCCCTCATCCCCGGTATCAACCTGGTGAACCTTCTCTGCACTCCCTCCAATGCCAATATATCCTTCCTCATATAAGGGGACCAATACTGCACACAGTATTCCAGCTGCGGCCTCACCAATGCCCTGTACAGGTGCATCAAGACATCCCTGCTTTTATATTCTATCCCCCTCGCAATATAGGCCAACATCCCATTTGCCTTCTTGATCACCTGTTGTACCTGCAGACTGGGCTTTTGCGTCTCATGCACAAGGACCCCCAGGTCCCTTTGCACGGTAGCATGTTTTAATTTGTTTCCATTGAGATAGTAATCCCATTTGTTATTATTTCCTCCAAAGTGTATAACCTCGCATTTCTCAACGTTATACTCCATTTGCCATATCCTCGCCCACTCACTCAGCCTGTCCAAATCTCTCTGCAGATCTTCTCCATCCTCCACACGATTCACTTTTCCACTTATCTTTGTGTCATCTGCAAACTTCGTTACCCTACACTCCGTCCCCTCCTCCAGATCATCTATATAAATGGTAAACAGTTGCGGCCCGAGTACCGATCCCTGCGGCACGCCACTAGTTACCTTCCTCCAACCGGAAAAACACCCATTTATTCCGACTCTTTGCTTCCTGTCGGATAGCCAGTCCCCAATCCACTTTAACACACTACCCCCAACTCCGTGTGCCCTAATCTTCTTCAGCAGCCTTTTATGGGGCACCTTATCAAACGCCTTTTGGAAATCCAAAAACACCGCATCCACCGGTTCTCCTCCATCAACCGCCCTAGTCACATCTTCATAAAAATCCAACATGTTCGTCAAGCACGACTTTCCCCTCATGAATCCATGCTGCGTCTGATTGATCGAACCATTTCTATCCAGATGCCCTGCTATCTCCTCTTTAATAATGGATTCCAGCATTTTCCCTACTACAGACGTTAAGCTGACCGGCCTATAGTTACCCGCCTTTTGTCTCCTTCCTTTTTTAAACAGCGGCGTAACATTAGCCGTTTTCCAATCAACCGGCACTACCCCAGAATGCAACGAGTTTTGATAAATAATCACTAACGCCTCCACTATTACCTCTGACATTTCTTTCAATACCCTGGGATGCATTCCATCCGGACCCGGGGACTTGTCCACCTTCAGTCCCAAAATCAGACTTTTGTATCTTTTTCCCACGGAAGAACAAAGAACAATGAACAAAGAAAATTACAGCACAGGAACAGGCCCTTCGGCCCTCCAAGCCTGCATCGACCATGCTGCCTGACTGAACGAAAGCCCCCTACCCTTCCAGGGACCATATCCCTCTATTCCCATCCTATTCAAGTATTTGTCATAACGCCCCTTGAAAGTCACTATCGTATCTGCTTCCACAACCTCGCCTGGCAGCGAGTTCCAGGCACCCACCACCCTCTGTGTAAGAAGGTGCGTGGGGTTCTTAATTATGTTGGCTGCTTTTCCAAGGCAGCGGGAAGTGTAGACAGAGTCAATGGATGGGAGGCTGGTTTGAGTGACAGATCGGGCTACATTCACGACCTTTTGTAGTTTCTTGCAGTCTTGGGCAGAGCAGGAGTCATACCAAGCTGTGATACAACCAGAAAGATTGCTTTCTATTGTGCATATTTAAATGTTGATGAGAGTCGTAACTGACATGCCAAATTTCCTTAGTCTCTGAGAAAGTAGAGGCGTTGGTGGGCTTCCTTAACCATAGTGTTGACATGGGGGGACCAGGACAGGTTGTTGGTGATCTGGATACCTAAAAATGTGAAGCTCTCGACCATTTCTACTTCGTCCCCATTGTTCTCCACTACGCTTCATAGAATCGTAGAATCATAGAAACCCTACAGTGCAGAAAGAGGCCATTTGGCCCATCGAGTCTGCACCGACCACACTCCCTGAAGTTACTTCCTGAAGTCGATGACTATCTCCTTCATTTTGTTGATGAAGAAGATTGTCATTGACTCCAGGAAGCATAGTTAGCAAAAATGGAAGCTTTTTTTTAATGGTAACATGTTTAGAATGAACTCCAAACCACTTATTTTTCAAAATTTGTGTTTGGCCAATGTTTTGGAATATTAAAAATGAAGTTACAGCATCCCTGCTGTTTAAAGTAGCAGTTTGCCTTCCTTGCATTGGAAATGCTAATCTAATTCTGCCCTTTAGCCACCAATTATATGCTTCCTCGTTCATGCAAAACTTAATCAGCCAGCTCCTGATACAGTGAAACTCCTTATTATAATGAAGCATTATTGTGACAAAGAAGATTTAGCTAACGAAGCTTTGATTTCATTGTATCCTCATTTCTCCAAGATTATGTTGGCCCAAAGTTAATTAGTAGCAATAATGTAAGAATTGAGGGTCTGACCTTTCTGATTGTGGGTTGGAACCGACATCAACAATAATTAGGAGTTAAATCACACCCTCGAATGTGACAAAGTCTCCTCAACACTATCATTAAAAAGTAGTGAGGCAGCTGGATGGACACCCATGAGCTGGACTTTGAATGGTCTATGAGTTGGCAGCACTGGGGACCAACAGAGCTTGGAAGGGTGAAAGTGCAGTGCGAAGCATCTATCAGTAGTTCATCTTCACATGAGCACAGTAATTCCATGGTCCTGTCCCAACCCATAATTTGCTTTGTAATCGTAGAATCCCTACCATGCAGAAGGAGGCCTGCACCGTCTCTCTGACAGATGATCCCATCAAGCCATTTTTTGATTTGATTTTTGATTTGATTTGATTTGGTTTGATTTATTATTGTCACATGTACTGGGATACAGTGAAAAGTATTGTTTCTTGTGCACTAGACAGACAAAGCATACTGTACACAGGGGAGGAGATTGTCTAGTGGTATTATCGCTAGACTATTTATTAATCCAGAGACTCAGCAAATCTTCTGGGGACCTGCGTTCGAATCCTGCTACGGCAGATGATGGAATTTGAATTCAATAAAAAATAAATGGAATTAAGAATCTACTGATGACCATGAAACCATTGACGATTCTTGGAAAAACCCATCTGGTTCACTGATGTCTTTTAGGGAAGGAAATCTGCCATCCTTGCCCGGTCTGGCCTGCATGTGACTCCAGAGCCACAGCAATGTGGTTGACTCTCAGCTGCCCTCGGGCAACTAGGGATGGGCAATAAATGTTGGCCAGCCAGCTATGCCCATGTCCCATGAATGAATTTAAAACAAACATAGTGAAGGAAAGGAGAGGGTGCAGAATGTAGTGTTACAGTCATAGCTAGGGTGTAGAGAAAGATCAACTTAGTGCGAGGTGGGTCCATTCAAAAGTCTGATGGCAGCAGGGAAGAAGCTGTTCTTGAGTCAGTTGGTGCATGTCCTCAGACTTTTGTATCTTTTTCCTGACAGAAGAGGGTGGAAGAGAGAATGTCCGAGGTGTGTGAGGTCCTTGAATATGCTGGCTGCTTTCCGAGGCAGCGGGAAGTGTAGACAGAGTCAATGGGTGCGAGGCTGGTTTGAGTGATGGACTGGGCTTTGTTCATGATCCTTTGTAGTTTCTTGCGGTCTTGGACAGAGCAGGAGCCATACCAAGCTGTGATACAACCAGAAAGAATGTTTTCTATGGTGCATCTGTAAAAGATGGTGAGAGTCATAGTGGACATGCCAAATTTCCTCAGCCTCCTGAGAAAGTAGAGGCATTGGTGGGCTTTCTTAGCTGTAGTGTGACTTTTCCGTAACCCCATGTATTTACCCCATCAATCCCCCGAGTGTACACATCTTGCAACCCTAAGGGTCACTTTACCATGACCAATACACCCAACCTGCACATCTTCGGATTGTGGGAGGAAACCGGAGCGCCCGGAGGAAACCTACGCAGACACGGGGGAGAAGGTGCAAACTTCACTCAGACAGTGACCCGTAGCTGTAATGGAACCCAGGTGCGAATCACTGTGTTACAATGCCGCCTCTGTGGGTGAGGGAAGCTCCTCCTTTTACAAGTCAACTCAGAAATCCCTGGAATTGGAAGAATTAGATTTTCGCTATTTCCCTCGGGATTCTACTGGTCCCCGATTATAATTATAATGGAAACCACTGAAGTGCGAGCCAGACATTCTTTTCCATTTAAAAGAATGTTCACTGCCTTCCTTTACTTGTTAGCTGCATGCTATTTTCTATATTAAAAAAAGCACTGCATAGAGATGGTGGCCATAAATCTGAGTTACGACCACTCGGACAAGTGGAAGTCTCATGGTGATGACATACCTAGATTGTATATATACATCCTCAGTGTGGAGCTTTGTGTGTAAGGTGTAAATATTGAAGATTCAGGTGAGACGTCTGCAATGTTTGTCCAAATTTGCATCAATTGCCTTCTAATTCCAACAACAGCAGGTTATAAGTGGAGAGTTTTCATAGAATCAAAGAATCCCTACAGCGCAGAAGGAGGCCATTCGGCCCATCGAGTCTGCACTGACCACAATCCCACCCACCCCTATTCCCGTAACCCCACATATTTACTCTGCTAAACCCCGTGACACTAGGGTCAATTTAGCATTGCCAATCAACTTAACCTGCACATCTTTGGACCTGGCCAACATTCCTCCCTCCACCAACAATAATCAGATGTCGGCACGGTGGCACAGTGGTTAGCATTACTGCCTCACAGCGCTAGGGACCCGGGTTCGATTCTCGGCTTGGGCCACTCTCTGTGCGGAGTGTGCACCTTCTCCCCGTGTCTGCGTGTGTTTCCTCCGAGTGGTCTGGTTTCCTCCCTCAGTCCAAAAGACGTTTGCCCCTTAGGTGTCAGGCGGACTAGTTAGGGTAACTGCATGGGGTTATGGGGATAGAGACTGGGCGGGATTGGGGTCA
The DNA here is from genome assembly GCF_964213995.1 of Mustelus asterias. Classification (NCBI taxonomy): domain Eukaryota; kingdom Metazoa; phylum Chordata; class Chondrichthyes; order Carcharhiniformes; family Triakidae; genus Mustelus; species Mustelus asterias. The sequence goes on from NC_135823.1 coordinate 62,042,441, forward strand.
TTGCAGACTTGATGGGCCAAATGGCCTCCTTCTGCACTGTAGGATTCTATGATTCTTTGATTCCATGGTTAGATGCATTGGCCCTGCTAGATTCTCCCTCAGTGTACCCGAACAGGCGCCGGAGTGTGGCGACTTGGGGATTTTCACAGTAACTTCATTGCAGTGTTAATGTAAGCCTACTTGTGACACTAATAAATAAACAAAGCCCATTCATCAGTAGAATCTTGCTATGTACCAAATGGTTGATACCAACTGCTCACATAACAGCAGTGACTACATTTCAAATCCAATGCATTGAAGTGATTGAGGGAATGTGTCGAGGATGTGGCATGGTGATCTAGCAATGCAAGATTTTATTTTCTTCTATTATTTGCAACACGATCCCCGTTCTGCTTTGGGCTGTCATTTCTTTACTTCTGAATGCATCGTGCTGGCGAGCGTGTGTACTGGAGTGTTAATATTGATGCTGCCCTCTCCATCATTTGTCACTGCTTTCTCTCACGCTGGCTGCACACAAACACACACATAAAAAAATAAAATCGACGACAAAAACATCCAGGCCTGCAGCATCCTCCGTTTGCTTTTCTTTTTAAAACGGAAATCTTTTTGATGGGCTCATCACTTCCCTGACACGAAAACAGGAATGTGGGAGCCAATCTGATTTGATTTGATTTATTATTGCCACATGTATCGGGATACAGTGAAAAGTATTGTTCCTTGCACGCTATACAGACAAAGCATACCGTTGATAGAGTACATAGGGGAGAAGGAAAGGAGAGGGTGCAGAATGTAGTGCTACAGTCATAGCTAGGGTGGAGAGAAGGATCAACTTAATATAAGTTAGGTCCATTCAAAAGTCTGATGGCAGCAGGGAAGGAGCTGTTCTTGAGTCAGTTGGTACGTGATCTCAGATTTTTGTATCTTTTTTCCGATGGAAGAAGGTGGAAGAGAGAATATCCGGGGTGCACAGGGTCGTTGATTATGCTGGATGCTTTTCTCAGGCAGCGGGAAGTGTAGACAGAGTCAATTGATGAGAGATTGGTTTGCGTGATGGACTGGGCTATGTTCAGAACCCTTTGTAGTTTCTTGCGGTCTTGGTCAGAGCAGGAGCCATACCAAGCTGTGATTCAATTGAAAAAGGATGCTTTCTATGGTGCATCTGTAAAAATTGGTGAGAGTCAGCCACAGTTATTTGTGCCGGTCAGGTTAGCCATTTTGTAGGTAGAAATTCTCCAGCCATTCCAGCTGGTCGGATCTTCCAGTCCTGCCAATGGCAATTCCCTGCTCCGGCAGAGGGCGCAAACAATAGGAAACTCCGTTGGCAGGGGCAGAAGATCCTGCCGCCAACCGATGGCCGGTGATGATGTGGGGTGAGGGGACGGGGGTGCATTTCACGGAAGTGGAGTGGCAGAAGATCCAACCCTTAGATTAATCTCACCTGAACACTATTAAGGTCAATTGAAAGGGGTAATTATGAGGGATGATTTGAACAAGGTTTTTCTTGTTGTATCACAGAGTGGTGGAAATAAGGGGCGGAATTTTACATTCTCTGCCTCCGGCAGAGTTTTTTGGTTCCATCGAAATCAATCGATACTTGAGCAACTCGTCACATTTCAGACCGCCCCCCCCCCCCGCCACCACTGCAACAGAAACATCCGCCCAACATTCTTACTTTTCTATCAGAAAGGCAATGGGATTTATATTTAAAGACCTTGCTGACACACTACCCATTCTGCCATTCCTGTCCAGCTCTGACATCCATCATTATGAAGTGCTTTGAAAGGCTAGTCATGGCACGAATCAATTCCAGCCTCCTGGACTACCTGGATCCACTACAGTTCACCTGCCGCCGGAACAGGTCCACAGCAGACGCCATCTCCCTGGCCCTGAACTCAACCCTGGAACACCTAGATAAGGACACCTATGTCAGACTCCTATTTATTGACTATAGCTCAGCCTTCAACACTATTATTCCCACTAAACTCATCTCCAAATTCAGTGGCCTGCCTCTGCAACTGGATCCTGAACTTTCTAACTCACAGACCACAGTCATTAAGGATAGGCAACAACACCTCCTCCACGATCATCCTCAACACCGGTGCCAAGCAAGGCTGCGTTCTCAGCCCCCTACTATACTCCTTATACACCTATGACTGTGTGGCCAAATCCCCCTCCAATTCGACTTTCAAGTTTGCTGACGACACCACCGTAGTGGGTCGGATCTCAAACAATGACGAGACAGAGTGCAGGAATGAGATCAAGAATCTGGTGTACTGGTGCAGCAACAATAATCTCTCTCAAAGTCAACAAAATGAAGGAGATTGTCATTGACTTCACGAAGCGTAAAGAAAAACATGCCTCTGTCTACATCAATGGGGACGAAGTAGAAAGGGTCGAGAGCGTCAAGTTTCTAGGTGTCCAGATCACCAACAACCTGTCCTGGTCCCGCCATGCCAACACTATAGTTAAGAAAGCCCACCAACGCCTCTACTTTCTCAGAAGACAAAGGAAATTTGGCATGTCAGCTACGACTCTCACCAACTTTTATAGATGCACCATTGAAAGCATTCTCTCTGGTTGTATCACAGCTTGGTATGGCTCCTGCTCTGCCCAAGATCGCAAGGAACTACAAAAGTTCGTGAATGTAGCCCAAACTATCACACAAACCAGCCTTCTATCCATTGACTCTGTGTACACTTCCTGCTGCTTCGGTAAAGCAGCCAGCATAATTAAGGACCCCACGCACCCCGGACATTCTCTCTTCCATCTTCTTCCTTCGGGAAAAAGATACAAAAGTCTGAGGTCACATACCAACCGACTCAAGAACAGTTTCTTCCCTGCTGCTGCCAGATTCTTGAATGGACTTACCTTGCATTAAGGTGATCTTTCTCTACACCCTAGCTATGACTGTAACACTACATTCTGCACTCTCTCCTTTCCTTCTCTATGAATGGTATGTTTTGTCTGTATAGCGCGCAAGAAACAATACTTTTCACTGTATGCTAATACATGTGGCAATAATAAATCAAATCAAATCAAATCAAGTCTATCAAAAGAATGGTTACATCTGGCAGATCCATCTCGAAAACCAAAGGGGTCGTTTTGTTGTCTCGTCACATTTGGAGTATCTGTCCATTGTCGAACCCATCTGATTCCGCCAGGCCCTTTCTATTCTTGTCCAAGCTGCCAGATTATCATTCAGGTGGTGGCTGCAATATTCTCCCCCCTGGATTCTCAATACTCTGCTGCGGAGAATGCACTGCCAACTCCCCCATTTATCTCCTTCTGCGAGACATCGAGACTCAATGTCCTGATTCCCTTGCCCCTACTGACTTTGTTCCAGCAATTCTAACCAATAATGTTGGACAGGGGACTCAAAACATATTTGTGACATGACTGTTTAAATCCCTCTTACAGCAGCTTCATCCAGTTCCATAAGGACAGCATGGTGGCACAAAGGGCGGCACGGTGGCACAGTGGTTGGCACTGCTACCTCACAGCGCCAGGGACCTGGATTCGATTCCCGGCTTGGGTCACTGTCTGTGTGGAGTCTGCATGTTCGCCCCTGTGTCTGCGTAAGTTTCCTCTGGGTGTTCCGGTTTCCTCCCACAGTCTGAAAGACGTGCTGGTTAGGTGCATTGACCGTGCTAAATTCTCCCTCAGTGTGACCCGAACAGGCGCCGGAGTGTGACGACTCGGGGGTTTTCACAGTAACTTCATTGCAGTGTTAATGCAAGCCTGCTTGTGACACTAATTAGTAAACTTTAAAATTTTATAAATCCAGCAGGCAAAAGAAAATATTTGCATCTATCCAGCCCCTCTCACAACCATAGGATTCGTTGTTGCCAATGAAATCCTTTTGAAGTGCAGCCACCTTTTGTGGTGTCGGAATTTACAAAAAATTGAATTAATTTACAAGACTAGATCACCCAATCGCATTTAGAAAGGAATAAACTCATTAACGATAGTCAGCATGGTTTTGTGAGAGGGAGGTCATGCCTCACTAACCTGGTGGAGTTTTTTGAAGAAGTGACGAGAATGGTTGATGAGGGAAGGGCCATGGATGTCGTCTATATGGACTTTAGTAAAGCGTTTGACAAAGTCCCTCATGGTAGGTTGGTGCAAAAGGTTGGATCTCATGGATCACAGAAGACAGAGGGTGATAGTGGAAGGGTCTTTTTCCGGCTGGAGGCCTGTGACTAGTGGTGTTCCGCAGGGCTCTGTATTGGGACCTCTGCTGTTTGTGATTTATATAAACGATCTGGAAGAAGGTGTAACTGGGGTGATCAGTAAGTTTGCGGACGACACGAAAATGGCTGGACTTGCAGATAGTGAGGAACATTGTCAGAGGCTACATACAGAAGGATATAGATAGGCTGGAAATTTGGGCAAAGAAATGGCAGATGGAGTTCAATCCAGATAAATGCGAAGTGATGCATTTTGGTAGAACTAACGTAGGGGGGAGCTATACGATAAATGGCAAAACCATAAAGGGTGTAGATACGCAGAGGGAACTGGGTGTGCAAGTCCACAGATCCTTGAAGGTGACGTCTCAGGTGGAGAAGGTAGTGAAGAAGGCATATGGCATGCTTGCCTTTATAGGATGGGACATAGAGCATAAAAGTTGGGGTCTGATGTTGCAGTTGTATAGAACGTTAGTTCGGCCGCATTTGGAATACTGCGCCCAGTTCTGGTCGCCACACTACCAGAAGGACATGGAGGCTTTAGAGAGAGTGCAGAGGAGGTTTACCAGGATGTTACCTGGTATGGAAGGGCTTAGTTATGAGGGGAGATTGGGGAAACTGGGGTTGTTCTCACTGGAAAGACGGAGGATGAGGGGTGACCTAATAGAGGTGTATAAAATTATGAAAGGCATAGATAGGGTGAACGGTGGGAAGCTTTTTCCCAGGTCGGTGGTGACGTTCACAAGGGGTCATAGGTTCAAGGTGAAGGGGGGGAGGTTTAACACGGACATCAGAAGGACGTATTTTACACAGAGAGTGGTGGGGGCCTGGAATGCGCTGCCGGGCAAGGTGGTGGAGGCGGACACACTGGGAACGTTTAAGACTTATCTAGATAGCCACATGAATGGAGTGGGAATGGAGGGATACAAATGAATGGTCTAGTTTGGACCAGGGAGCGGTGTGGGCTTGAAGGGCCGAAGGGCCTGTTCCTGTGCTGTATTGTCCTTTGTTCTTTGTTCTTTGTAATCACATCCTCGCACATTCCCACATCGCTCCACATCCTAAACAGGGTGGCAGGATGGCACAGCGGTTAGCACTGTTGCTTCACAGCGCCAGGGACCCAGGTTCGATTCCCAGCTTGGGTCACTGACTGTGTGGAGTTGGCACGTTCTCCCCATGTCTGTGTGGGTTTCCTCCTGGTGCTCCGGTTTCCTCAACACTCCAAAATATGTACGGTTTAGGTGGATTGGCCATGCTAAAGTTCCCCTTAGTGTCAGGGGGATTGGCTAGGATAAGTGCATGGGGTCGTGGGTGTGGGGCCTGGGTGGGATTGTGGTCGGTGCAGACTCGATGGGCTGAATGCCCTCCTTCTGCACTGTAGGATTCTATAGATAAATTTTTAATCATTGTTGTTATGTCGGCAAATGACAGCAGTTAATTTACACACAGCAAGCTTCTAAACATGAATGTAAATCGAGTTAATCATTCCCAGTCGTAAAAGGCAACAGTTGTTCCGAGCCTCGGCAATGTCCCACTGTTATTTGCTGTCTGCATCCAGTTTCTCCTGAGGTGGCCATTATTTGAATCAGTTCTAATTCACTAAACGATGATTTTTATTTGTCGTGCCTACATTCAGGGTTGTCGAGTTAGTTTTGCAGAGTTGGGAGCAAACCACAAGCTGTCATCAAACTATTCCCAACGTGAATGGTGAACTGAGAGCTCTGAAGATCCGGACAAAATACCGCGGATGCTGGAATCTGAAACACAAACAGAAAGGGCTGGAAAATCTCTCCCACAGAAAGTAGTTGAGGCCAAAATGGTGTCTGATTTCAAGAAGAAATTAGATATAGCTCTTGGGGCTAAAGGGATCAAGGGATATGGGGGAAAGGAGAGATCAGCTTATTGAATTTGATGATCAGCCATGATCAAAATGAATGGCGGAGCAGGCTCGAAGGGCCGAATGGCCTACTCCTGCTTCTAGTTTCTATGTTTATGCTTCTAGCTCAGAATACTGTCCTATATTAGACATTATATTGCAACATTACATTACAACATTATATTGCAAAAGTACATTACAACATTATACTACAATGTTATATTACAACATTATATTACAATATTATATTGCAACATTATATTACAACATTATATTACAATATTATATTGCAACATTACATTACAACATTATATTACAATATTATATTGCAACATTACATTACATTATATTACAACATTATATTGCAATATTACATTGCAACATTACACAGCAATATTATATTACAACAATATATTGCAACATTATATTACCATCCTATATTACAAACTTTGGCTGCATCTCAAAAGTGAACACAGTAAGAAGTCTCACAACACCAGGTTAAAGTCCAACAGGTTTATTTGGTCGCAAAAGCCACTAGCTTTTGGAGCGCTGCTCCTTCATCAGATGAGTGGGATTTCACTCACCTGACGAAGAAGAAATTCCTCCCCATCTCAGATCCAGGTCAGGTAAGGACATTCAGTTGCATCAAAATCCATAGTTTCGCACCCCCCAAAATCTCTACCCCATTATCCCATGAGCGATACCATTGTGTCTGTAATGAGTAACTAAAAATATAAATACAGTTGCCAAAGGACCTTACTTGATAAACATCAGGAAGCTACTATAAAACTCATTAGTTAAGAAATTAATTAATTGTAACAAGTGTGATTAAAATACAAGGATCATTTATTTTCCTGTAATGTTTTGAAGTATTAATATCTCACTCAGTGGTCTTTTTTATTGCTTTGCAGCTATAATAAATTGAAAAATTTTTGATCAGGCAGTGTAGTTTTAATTGTTCTGTGTTTGATTATGTGAGGTTGCTAACTGATCGATGTTCACTGTGCTTGATTGATTCAGCCTGGATGTGGACTCAGAGCAAATGAAAGAAGCAACACAGAAGCTACCAGAAGTTAAGCTGTCAGCCTGGGTGCAGACATTTTGCGATTGCAGAAACGTTTTAAAACTCTTGTCAATAAATCTGTTGCACACTTAAGAACAAGTGTCATCTCTGCTTTACTCTGTGATAGATGAAATGCACAGCTGGCAGCTCATGTAGAATCGGGATGGAACATGCATTGGCGATGATGGTCAGATGTGGCTGGGTGTCAGTTCCATACATACAATCATTCATTGCATCTTCATTAGTTGGTGCCATGACATGGCACAGATGGCATCTCTCCTTGCATCCACTTCAGGATGTTCCGAGCTCCTCTTTGGTAACAATTAAAATTAAGATTAGGTGGGCGGCGGAAGTCAGGCATCAGGCTCGGGATCATGTTTGTGCTTTGTCATCCCTCTTCATTTTTGCCCACTGCATCTCCTCTTTAAGCGTCAGAAGTGTTGCCACTGAGAGGAAATATTTTCTGAGCCTTTCGACAGAATTTTTTGTCCCTCTTTATTAATTTGTGGGATGTGTGCATCACTGGCGCGACCAGCATTTATTGCCCTTTGGGAAGGTTCTTGATCTGCTGCATTCCATGCTGTGTGTTGGGTCCGTTCATTCCTTTGAATAGACGAAGACAGCACTGGAACGGAGTTTAAATTAATTTCTTTATTGAGCAAAACTTAAAGAAACTTAGATCATTACAGAAACGGGAAGAAAGAGAAGAGTCTGAGATTGGCTGCGAATCCAGTCCCTGTGCTGATCACACACTGAACTCAATAACAAAGCTCAACTGCAAACACAGAGCTGAAACTACAGTATATATCATTCGTTATCTTATTATCAAAATTGTTTGGCACATGCTGTCTCCAACTTGGAGAAACAGGCCTTGCAGGTGTTATTTATGAAAAACTTGTTTGGCTTATGAAAAACCTTGCATTGTAGCCTTCAAAAATGCAGTCAATGTCTAGCTAATACAGCATGCCTTCTGAGTTTTAAAATATAATCAAGAGTTAATTAACCCCTCCAGTCTCGCATTTAAATGTAATTGCATAGGCAGAAATATCTTTAAATGAAGTCTTTGCATAGATGAAGCAAACCATACACAGGATCCTTCAGCGCTGTGTTAGTACGCTGTGCTTTACCCTTTTCTGTAGCACTCTGGTGGGACTGAGGGCCTTTCACATCAGAACCAACCCCAGGGTGGTGAATCTGGACTCATGTGCAGGCCAAAGCAGCAGGAGGGGCAGGTATCCTTCCATGAATGGCATTAGCGCACCAGGTGTGTTTTTATGACCATGTGGTCCTCTCATGTTCATCTGAATTTTTAAATTCTGAATTAATTAGTTGAGCTCAATTTCCACCAGTTACTGGGATTTGAACCCATGTCTGCAGAGCATTAGTCCTGGCCTCTGATCACTAGCAACATTTGGTAGCAATGAACTATCATCCCCAATTGCTGCTCCTCCGACTGTCATGTGAGTGTACCTTTAAGAAAGTTTTTTAAAAATCATGCAGTTTACAGCTTCAGTGATGTCATTGGGGGTGGAGCTAAGCTGTGGCAGTCAGGTGATAAGGTTCTCTCCTTTGGGCTTTCAGTTTCGTTTTGGAAGCAGTTTAGCAGCAAGTTAAGAAGAAGTCTCTTTCTCTCCCTGTTTTTTCTTCCCTTTGTTTGGTTCTGCCTTAAAGAAGCTATGTTTTGGGAAACAGATTTGACTACAACCTCTACTGAGTTTCTTCACAAGGGATTTTCAGCACTCAACCCAGGAGGCTGGATTCCTGTAACAAGTGGGCATTAACCTATGCTGCATTATGCTTATTTGAAGGGTTTTATGTACTGGATGTTGGCTTTGGTTGGAACACATTGGAGAAATTTCCTTAAGAGTTATACATTATCATGGTTGCTGTGTTTCTTGTTTGTAATTGTTTAAAGTTCTTGCTAATTGTCTTACTGTACATGTCAACAATATTCTTAATTAAACTTTGTTTTTGATTACAGCTCCTCATGGGTCAGTTGAATCACATGGGGAAGGGGTGCTCAGGGCTGGACATGGGAGGGGTTCACAGAGGCAGGCCATCAGTGGTGGGGCGGGAGGGGCTGGGAGGTAATCAGAAGGCCAGCAATCAGGAGACTGGCGTTGTGGGGGGCCAGTGTGCATGAGCCAATCCCCCTACTGACAGATCGACACATGTGCAGTGGTCTGCAATCCCACCCAGGCCCTACCCCCACATATTTACCCGCTAATCCCTCTAACCTACGCATCTCAGGACTCTAAGGGGCAATTTGTAACCTGGCCAATCAACCTAACCTGCACATCTTTGGACTGTGGGAGGAAACCGGAGCACCCGGAGGAAACCCACACAGACACGAGGAGAATGTGCAAACTCCACACAGACAGTGACCCGAGCCGGGAATCGAACCCAGGACCCTGGAGCTGTGAAGCAGCAGTGCTAACCACTGTGCTACCGTGCCGCCCATTATTTGCATACACAACTTGCTTTAAATTTACCATCGTGTTCGGATGAAAACTGAAGCATTTGTCACACTCATTTATAATAAAAATTGCAATATTCATCAGAGCAACAGGGGAGACGTTGCATTATACACGCTGAGGAGATTAATCTTATTATCAGTTTGGCCTGGCACTGTAATTATTGGATATGTGTTTTCATTTCTACAAATTATTGATGCAAACACAATCGCGCTATGCTGGCTAATAAACATTGTGTGAAAATACAAGATCATTAGCTTCACCAAGGTCATTTTGGGAGTATGTGTTCCCTTAAATTAATTTCCTTCTTCCATTTGACAAATATTCCTTGCGGCAGCAAGCACGCAACGTGTGATGGATAAGATCTTTTCAACTGTGCTTTCTTTCACAGTTGCTCTGACAACGTTCAAACAACTCAATGGGGTGGGGGTGTGGTGGGGGAGGGGAGTAGTTTTCCCCTCCCGCCCGCCCGCCACGGGAATCGTAGCGGCTGGTGGGGGCGGACCGTGCAAAAGCCCTTTAACCTTGGGCGGGATGTTCCAATTTTTGGGGCGAGCGCGGATGGAAAATCCTCCCCCCACGCCCTCCCAGTGTCTTCAAAAATGAAAGACGAAAAAGCTCTTCGCTAGAGAACGTTTGAGTCCCTACCTCCGATTACCATCACCTCTCGCCCACGACTATTGATTTGATTTGATTTATTATTGTTGCGTGTATTGGGATACAGTGAAAAGTCATAGAGTCATAGAGGTTTACAGCATGGAAACAGGCCCTTCGGCCCAATTTGTCCATGCCGCCCTTTTTTTTAAAACCCTGAAGCTAGTCCCAATTGCCCACATTTGGCCCATATCCCTCTATACCCATCTTACCCATGTAAGTGTCTAAATGCTTTTTAAAAGATAAAATTGTACCCGCCTTTACTACTACCTCTGGCAGCTTGTTGCAGACATTCACCACCCTCTGTGTGGGAAAAAAAAGTGTTGTTTCTTGCGTGCATTCAGACAAAGCATACCGTTCATAGAGAAGGAAGGGAGAAGGTGCAGAATGTAGTGTTACAGTCATAGCTAGGGTGTAGAGAAAGATCACCTTAATACGAGGTAGGTCCATTCAAAAGTCTGATGGCAACAGGGAATAAGCTGTTCTTGAGTCGGTTGGTAGATAACCTGACTTTTGTGCCTTTTTCCTGATGGAAGAAGCTGGAAGAGAGAATGTCCGGGGTGCGTGGGGTCCTTGATTGTGCTGGCTGCTTTTCCGAGGCAGCGGGATGTATAGACAGAGTCAATGGATGGGAGGCTGGTTTGAGTGACGGACTGGTCTTCGTTCACGACCCTTTGTAGTTTCTTGCGGTCTTGGGCAGAGCAGGAGCCATACCAAGCTGTGATACACCCGGAAAGAATGCTTTCTATGGTGCATCTGTAAAGGTTGGTGAGAGTCGTGAGACTACATGATCATTAACGCAATGGAATTAAGGAGAAAAGACACCTTTCCACCAATAAGATATGGGACAAATAGGCTGCGAGGCAGCCCAATTCCTCCACTTTATAAAACTCATAAACAGTGTACAAATGATTGAGAATTTGTTGCACTCAAGCTGACAACATATGATCTATGAACTCCAATACAAACCACAGAATTCAACAGACCTCCCATTTTTAATCTGTAAATTCCCATATTTTGCAACATACTGTAATTATTTGGTGACTGAAATGTTGGCAATTGTGTTATGTTATGTTTTATTTTTATGATTGTCTACAGTTGTAGATTATGATTAGTTGTTTCACTTGTGTTGCCATGGCAACTTGGCACTTGCCGCCATGATGAGTTTTCAATAATTCGATTATCTATCTATCTCTCTTCTGCGCAATGAGGCGCTCTTCACAAACAGTTTCCCTCTAGTGGTTTGCTACTACAATCTTTCTGTGTGCTTTTTTGTTTAAAGTTGGTGTTGCATAGCATTATCAGGGGCTATCGCGGTCTAGTTCCAATTGTTCAAGGATTGGAGGTGGACAGATAGAAATGTTTCAGGTATTGCAATTAGGGATGAAGGAGGTGATGGCCTTGTGGTATTATCAGTAGATTATTAATCCAGAAGCTCAACTAATATTCTGGGGACTTGGGTTCGAGTCCCGCCATGGCAGACGGTGGAATTTGAATTCGATTTTTAAAAAATCTGGAATTAAGAATCTACTGATGACCGTAAAACCATTGTTGATTGTTGTAAAAACCCATCTGGTTTACTAATGACCTTAGGGAAGGAAATCTGTTGTCCTTATCCGGTCTGGCCTACATGTGACTCCAGAGCCACAGCAATGTGGTTGACTCTCAACTGCCCTCGGGCAGTTAGGGATGGGCAATAAATGTTGGCCAGCCAGTGACGCCCATATCCCATGATTCAATTAAAAATAATTAGGGAGCTGGCCTAGTCAGCGATACCCGCATCCGATGAGTAAATACAAAAAAAATCCCTATGGAATTTTCCCATCCCACCCACCACGGGAATTGTAGCAGGCAAGACACGGGCCATGCAAAGGTCTATTGACTTTGGGCAGGATTTTCCGGTCTTGGGGCGAGCGCAGCCGGAAAATCCCGCTCTCTATTCCAATTAGTTTGGAGAGGGTTAAGGTTGAAGGTACATTCTTTTGAACATTTACCCGAAGAAGCAGTTAGTCTCACGTTGAATGTTTGTCTTCAGGTTGAAATATTAAATAGTTGCGATTCAAAATCAATGATTTGTTGCTTTTCATTGGTGAAAGGAGAGAAGAGTCGCTGAAGCGTTTCATTTTGCACCCATCCGGACAAACACAAGAATTCCAAATTTCAAACAGTCATGACAGCTTATACTACAAAAGGGTACATCTTGGCTGGCAAGTTGACTCTGATTGGCCAAGGTGTTTCCATGGAGAATGTAACGTGGAATTATAGGCCCACATCCCAGAGGAATAAATGTAATGTTTTTTTCAGCAATTCCCAACATCTATCTGGGACTTCTGCTGGCTCTTTCACTTGCTTTATAGTTTGAGACTAGGATAAGCCCTGGGAAATTTCAAGATCTGTACCTGTAAAGAAATGAAGTTGGCAGTTCTGTTATAGTTAGACACTTGACAATCCAGAGCCACACAAAGCACCCGGGAACACCGGAAATTCAGGAAATAATAAGCAGGGCAAGTCAGGAAGTTCAGCGATAGTAATGCCATTGAATGTCAAGGAGAGGGGCTTAGATTCTCTCTTGTTGGGGACAGTCTTACACTTGTGTGACTCAAACATTACTTTTCACCTGTCAACTCAAACCTGAATGTTATCCAGGGTCTTGATCCAATTGGACATGAACGGGTGACACGGTGGCACAGTGGTTAGCACTGCTGCCTCACAGCGCCAGGGATCCAGGTTCGATTCCCGCCTTGCGTCACTGTATGTGCGGAGACTGCACCTTCTCTCAGTGTCTGCGTGCGTTTCCTCCGGGTGCTCCGGTTTCCTCCCACGGTCCGAAAGATGTGCTGATTAGGTGACTGTGGTGAACCATCGTTGGTTCCCACCAGGTAGTACTGAGCCAGGGTCTGGCCAGTACTATGAGTCTGTATATATGTTACTGTTGGGGTTAGGGTTGGGCTGTTCTACATGTTACTGTTGGGGTTAGGGTTGGGCTGTTCTACCTGTAATATAGTTATTATGGTACATCCCAGTCGGGCTCCGCCTCCTGGGAGAGGTATAAAGGTCACTGCTCTGTCTGGGACCCTTCAGTCTGGGATCGTGTATTATATATGGTAGCTCTATTGTAGTAGTCAATAAAAGCCTTTATTTCCTCGAGCATCTCTAGCCTCGTGAGTTATATCGCGCATCAGTGACCAAAAGAGAAAATGCTGGAAAATTTCAGCTGATCTGGTAGCATCTGTAAGGAGAGAAAATAGCTGAGTCCAGATGACCCTTTCTTCACCCAAAGAGTGGTGAGCCTGTGGAATTCATTGCCACAGGAAATAGTTGATGCCAAAATATTGAATGTATTCAAGAGGTGGAGGGATATCGCATCTGATGTTTCAAGTCCGGATGACCTTTTGTTAAAGGTTAGGTGCATTGGCTGTGCTAAATTCTCCCTCAGTGTACCTGAACAGGTGCTGGAGTGTAGCGACTAGGAGATTTTCACAGTAACTTCATTGCAATGTTAACGTAAGCCTACACATGGTACCAATTAAAAAAAAACACCACTTCAGAGTCTGAAGAGTCACAAATGGAACTCAACACCGTGCAGTCATCAGTGAACATTCCCAGTTCTGACCTTATGATGGAGGCCCAACCATTAGTGGAGCAGCCTGAAGATTGGGCAGCGCGGTGGCACAGTGGTTAGCACTGCTGCCTCACAGCGCCAGGAGCCCAGGTTCAATTCCGGCCTCGGGTGACTGCGAGTGGGGTCAGCACGTTCTCCAGCACGTCTTTCGAACTGTGGGAGGAAACGGGAGCACCCGAAGGAAACCCACGCAGACACTGAGAGAATATGCAGACTCCACACAGACAGTCTGCACGTCTGCGTGGGTTCCATCCGGGTGCTCCGGTTTCCTCCCACAATCCAAAGATGTGCGAATTAGGTTGATTGGCCATGCTAAATTGAAACTTTGTGTCAGGGGGACTAGCACGGTAAATGGGATAGGGCTTGGATGGGATTGCGGTCGGTGCAGACTTGATGGGCCGAATGGCCTCCTTTTGCACGGTAGGGATTCTATGATTCTATAATTTTATGATTCTATGACTAATGGGGCTGAGGACATTACCCTGAGGAACTCCAGCAATAATATGCTTTAACTAAACTGATTGGTCTCCCACAACTAGAACCATCTTGATTCATGCGAGTTGCGACTCCAACCTGTGGAGACCATCCTCCCTCCCTCACTCCCTGCACCGATTCTCATTTACTTCAGTTTTACTATTTTATTTGCTTGAAGGAAATGTTAATAAGGTTGTAAGTGTGATCGAGTGTACTTGATATCAAAGCTACTCAGACCCTGTCTGTGCTTCAAGACAAAGGGATGAAAAATGTAGTTAATATATCCTTAGCCCCATGGTTGGAGAGCCCAGGCGGAGCTAATATTTTGAGATAAAGGTTATATCAAATGAGTTTGAAACAATAAAATACCAATTGGAAGTTTTTGATGGAATTAATTAAGGGGCACAGTGGAAAGGCAGAATATCAGGTCTCCTGAGTGAACATGTTTTCAGGATGTTTTCTATCCAGAGAAGAAAAGCTGTTATGTGAAGATGTACAAACACAGTTATGTGCATAAAACACGGCTCATTCTGATTATTAATGTGCACTGCTGCCTCACAGTGCCAGGGACTCGGGTTCAATTCCCGGCTTGGGTGACTCTCTGTGCGGAGTCTGCACATTCTCCCCGTGTCTGCGTGGGTTTCCTCCAGGTGCTCCGGTTTCCTCTCAGTCTGAAAGATATACTGGTTAGGTGCATTGGCCATGCTCAATTCTCCCTCAGTGTCAGTCAGAAGGATTAACAGGGTAAATACGTGGGGTTATGGGGATCGGGCCTGGGTGGGAGTGTTGTCGGTGCAGACTCGATGGGCCGAATGGCCTCCTTTTGCATTGTAGGGATTCTATGATTCTATGATCTTGCACCCCCGCCGTCCCCGCCCGTGACTATGTAGATTTCCTCCAGATTCTTCAGGTTTCCTCCCACACTCTGAAAGACGGGCTGGTCATGTGCATTGGCCACGTTAAATTCTCCCTTAGTGAACCTGAACAGGTGCCGGAGTGTGGCGACCAGAGGATTTTCACAGTAACTTCATTGCAGTGTTAATGTAAATCTACTTGTGACACCAATAAATAAACTTCAAATTTATCAGAAGCAAATCAAATGGAGATCATCAAATAACATAGAACATAGAACAGTACCGCACAGAACAGGCCCTTCGGCCCACGATGTTGTGCCGAGCTTTATCTGAAACCAAGATCAAGCTATCCCACTCCCTATCATCCTGGTGTACTCCATGTGCCTATCCAATAACCGCTTAAATGTTCCTAAAGTGTCTGACTCCACTATCACTGCAGGCAGTCCATTCCACACCCCAACCACTCTCTGCGTCAAGAACCTACCTCTGATATTCTTCCTATATCTCCCACCATGAACCCTATAGTTATGCCCCCTTGTAATAGCTCCATCCACCCAAGGAAATAGTCTTTGAACGTTCACTCTAATAGAACAATATAACAGAAGCACTACTGCCATTCCCCCACAAGGCTGTGTCCTCAGCCCCCTACTATACTCCATATACACCTATGACTGTGTGGCCAAATTCCCCTCCAACTCGATTTTCAAGTTTGCTGACGACACCACCGTAGTGGGTCGGATCTCAAACAATGACGAGACAGAGTACAGGAATGAGATGGAGAATCTGGTGAACTGGTGCGGCAACAATAATCTCTCCCTCAATGTCAACAAATCAAAGGAGATTGTCATCGACTTCAGGAAGCGTAGAGGAGAACATGCCCCTGTCTACATCAATGGGGACGAAGTAGAAAGGATCAAGAGCTTCATGTTTTTAGATGTCCAGATCACCAACAACTTGTCCTGGTCCACCCATGCTGACACTATCGTTAAGAAAGCCCACCAACACCTCTACCTTCTCAGAAGACTAAGGTGTATAAGATGTTGAGGGGCATAGATCGGGTGGACTCTCAGAGGCTTTTTCCCAGGGTGGAAATGTCTGCTACGAGAGGACACAGGTTTTGGGTGCTGGGGGGTAGGTACAGGGGAGATGTTGGGGTAAGTTTTTCACACAGAGGGTGGTGGGCGAGTGGAATCGGCTGCCGTCACTGGTGGTGGAGGCGAACTCAATAGAGTCTTTTAAGAGACTCCTGGATGAGTACATGGAGCTTAATAGGATGGAGGGTTATAGGTAGGTCTAGAAGGTAGGGATGTGTTCGGCACAACTTGTGCGCCGAAGGGCCTGTTTGTGCTGTAGTTTTTCTATGTTTCTATGAAATTTGGCATGTCAGCTACGACTCCCACCAACCTTTACAGATGCACCATAGAAAGCATTCTTTCTGGCTGTATCACAGCTTGGTATGGCTCCTGCTCTGCCCAAGACCACAAGGAACTACAAAAGGTCATGAATGTAGCCCAATCCATCACGCAAACCAGCCTCCCATCCATTGACTCTGTCTACACTTCCCGCTGCCTCGGCAAAGCAGCCAACATAATTAAGGACCCCATGCACCCTGGACATTCTCTCTTCCACCTTCTTCCGTTGGGAAAAAGATTCAAAAGTTTGAGGTCATGTACCAACCGACTTAAGAACAGCTTCTTCCCTGCTGCTGTCAGACATTTGAATGGACCTACCTTGCACTAAATTTATCTTTCTCTCCACCCTAGCTATGAGCGCAACAATGCATTCTGCACTCTCCTTTCCCTCTCTATGGACGTTATGTTTTGTCTGTATAGCGCGCAAGAAACAATTCTTTTCACTGTATGTTAATACATGTGACAATAATAAATCAAATCAAATCAAAACATGACAGACCGACATGTGGAAGAACTGTCAAGCTTCAAGACAACCTGAATGTATAAAGTCAGAGACTTTAAGGTGGGGACACAAAAACAGGAAATGCTGGAAAATCTCAGCAGGTCGGACAGCATCTGTGGAGAGAGAATAGAGCCAACGTTTTGAGTCTTTTCTGCTCTGATGAAGAGGTTTCCAGACTCAAAACATTTAGCTCTCTTCTCTCTCCACAGATGCTGTCAGACCAGAAGGAACCTACTTGAATGTGAGCAGCACTATGCTTGGCAGGTAATTGGGATCCACACATAGTTAAAGACTACCGATAACGTGTTCATGTTTAAGCATACACGTCTTAGGGTCTCATCAATACAACACCATATGAAACTATAACACAAAAACGCCCAACGTCCAAACAAGATTCTGCCCAGAGAGTAATCTTAGTAACAGCTGTGATATTTACAGCTGTACCAGGTTCCAGCTTTTGCATGCATTATACAGCAAAATACCGTCCACATGAGTAAAATATAATGAATGATGGCACTGCCCGACAGATGGTTTTATTGTGATCTTGCTCCCACGTCAAACTCCTCAACAGTTACACAACAAAGGTTAAATTGGCAAAACAAATGCAAATGATAGTGTTTTATCTAGAATGCAAACAGCATTTTGTGTCATGTCTCTCTAAAGAAATACCCACATGAAAAGCAACACAAGTAACTTGGCGAACGAACACCAATTTTAAGCAATTTCCCGAAATCAACAGCCCCATGCTGTTTGAAAATCAGATCTGAATTTCCAAATGGGTGTTGTCCAGGATGGTGCAATGGGCTGGAAGAATTGGAGGCCATGCAAAGATTCAATAGCAAGAGTGTAAAGCAAACTCCGAAGACCAGCTGGAATGAACGGTTGAAGAGGAGACTCCAATCTTATAACCGGGTACTTAGCTAAACAAGGGTCAGTCGAACAATCCCAGGGAAGGTGGCAACTCTGTCGCACCCTGAGATTAATGGGGCATGACACTCAATCGGAATCTCTGTGCAAATGCAACGCCAAGGACACTATGGCCAGGATTTTATTTCCATGCCCGCCCCAGAACCAGCTCGCAGAGCGGAATTCTCTGCTGGCCTCGGGCAGGATATTATAAACCTCGTCCGTGTGAGGTCGTAAAATACCGGCATATTAGTCCCATCATATCAGTGTCCTATAGATCATCAGCCACTGAGTTATAAAGCTTGAAGTTGATTTATTAGTGTCACCAGTAGGCTTACATTAACACTGTAATGAAGTTACTGTGAAAATCCTCTCGTCACCACACTGCGACGCCTGTTCGGATACACTGAGGGAGAATTTAGCATGGCCAATGCACCTAACCAGCACGTCTTTCAGACTGTGGGATGAAACTGGAGCACCCGGAGGAAACCCACGCAGATACAGGGAGAACGTGCAGACTCTGCACAGACAGTGACCCAAGCTGGAATCAAACCCGGGTCCCTGGTGCTGTGAAGCAGTAGTGCTATCCACTGTGCCACCACTGAGGAAGGTTGAGGAAGTTTATTTCACTGAAGCCATTTCACTTCCATGTGGTGGTGGGGGGGGGGGGGGGGGGGGGATGTGGGAGGGGTGGTGGTGGGGGGGTTGGTGGGGGGGTGTCAGGGGGGAGAGTCTAGATTATTTCAAATACTATGAACAGAACTAAACTGAAAGGGAACTTCAAGATGAATTAATTACTGAAACAGAATTGACTCAAGAACAGCTTCTTCCCTGCTGCTATCAGACTTTTGAATGTATCCACCTTATATTAAGTTAATCTTTCTCTACACCCTAGCTATGATTGTAACACTATACTCTGCACCCTTTCCTTTCCTTCTCCCCTATGTACTCTATGAATGGTATGCTTTGTCTATATAGAGCGCAAGAAACAATGGACGCGATCTTACCGCCAGTTCGTGCGATGCTCCCGCTGCAGTGAGGTCAGAGAATTTGACGGCCAGCAAAATCTCCATTCGCTGCGGCAGGGTAGGAAAATCCCACCGGCAAGAATGGTGGTGAGAATCCGGCCAATACTTTTCACTGTATACCTATACATGTGACAATAATAAATCAAATCAAATCAAAATCAACAAATTCTCTTAATGGTTTTAGACCATAAGATATAGGAGCAGAATTAGGCCATTCAGCCCATTGAACCTGCTCCGCCATTCAATCATGGCTGATAAGTTCCCCAGCCCCATTCTCCCACCTTTTCCTCATAACCTTTGATCCCTTCACCAATCAAGAACCATTCTATCTCTGTCTTCAATACACTCAATGACCTGGCTCCCAAAGCTTTCTGCGGCAATGAATTCCATAGGTTCACCACCCTCTGGCTGAAGAAATTCCTCCTCATCTCGGTTCTAAAGGATGGTCCCTTTATTCTGAGGCTGTGCCCTCGGGTCTGAATCTCTCCTACCAATGGAAACATCTTCCCCACGTCCACTCTACCCAGGCCTTTCAGTATTCTGTGAGTTTCAATGAGATTCCCCCTCATCTTTCCAAACTCCATCGAGTACAAACCCAGAGTCCTCAGATGCTCCTCGTACATCAAGCTTTTCATTCCCGGGATCATTCTCTTGAACCTCCCCTGGACCCTCTCCAGGGCCAACACATCCTCCCTTAGATACTGGGCCCAAAATTGCTCACAATACTCCAAATGTGGTCTGAACAGAGTCTTATAAAGCCTCAACAGTACATTCCTGCTTTTGTATTCTAACCCTCTTGAAGTGAATGCTAACATTGCATTTGCCTTCCTAACTACCCACTCAACCTACAAGTTAACCTTAAGAGAATCCTGAACTTGGACCTACAAGTTACTTTGCGCTCCCGGTTCTGAATTTTCTCCCCATTTAGAAAATAGTCTATGCTTCTATTCTTCCTACCAAAGTGCATAACCTCACACTTTCCCACGTTGTATTCCAACTGCCACTTCTTTGCCCACTCTTCTAACCTGCCCAAGTCCTTCTGCAGCCTCCCTGCCACCTCATTCATCATGTCAATTTGCGATTTATAGATCAAAAGCCCACGCCTCGAATGGTTGACCAAATTACCTCCAGGACAATTGCGTTCAATTCTTTCGCATTGCTGTGGAATTTTATTATCATGTATAACATGAAACACATGTACCTAACGGCCTTGGCGAGCATAGTCTATTTCACACTGTGCCCCCACACCCAATTGGATATGGACTATCAAACATGCGGGTGCGTTGGGTATTGTGGGGCTGGCAAAGAGTTCCTCACTGCTGTAATCATCTGCTTCAGCTAATTCCAGATGGATTGAACCGGAACTGAAGAGTGCCTTGCCCCTGGGCACAGGCGGAGAGTCGCTCATTTCATTTCTATGTTTCAGGCGGTTCAGTGTTTTGCCGTGATGCTCAGGACGATGTGCCCGAACTGCATGCCCCCTACCCTACCCACCCACCAAATCCTCCTGCCGTTGGTGACTGCCCACTCAGCCTAGTGGTTGCTCCTGTCCTGGAGGGGGATTTTGACACTGTCACCAGAGCCAGGGTTGTTGCCAGTCAGGTGCCGAATGTGGCCTAATGGCATGTTCCAGTTTTGTCGGTTGAATCTTGCAGGTCTGAGTGAACTGACCCCGCTTTTGACTGCTGGCGGGATGTGTTTATCTCTCTGTTATTGCTCAGGTCACCACATTCTTTCATTCTGGAGGCATATTAATTTGTGCTTCTCTTCATACAGAGCTGAGAAGTTCTGTCATTTGAGGAGAGACTAAGTCGGTTAGGATTATATTCTCTGGAGTTTAGAAGAGTGAGAGGGGATCTCATAGGAACTTACAAAATTCTAATAGGGCTAGACAAGGTAGATTCAGAAAGAATGTTCCCAATGATCGGGGAGTTCAAAGAACAAAGAACAAAGAACAGTACAGCACAGGAAACAGGCCCTTCGGCCCTCCAAGCCTGTGCCGCTCCTTGGTCCAACTAGACCAATCGTTTGTATCCCTCCATTCCCAGGCTGCTCATGTGACTATCCAGGTAAGTCTTAAGCGATGTCAGAACTAGGGGTCATAGTTTGAGGATAAGGGGTAAACCTTTTAGAACTGAGGTGAGGAGAAATTTCTTCACCCAGAGGGTGGTGAATGTGTGGAATTCACTACCACAGAATGTAGTTGAGGCCAAAACGTTATGTGATTTCAAGAAGAAATTAGATATAGCTCTTGGGGCTAAAGGGATCAAGGGATATGGGAAGAAGGGGGGATCAGGATATTGAATTTGATGATCAGCCATGATCAAAGTGAATGGCGGGGCAGGCTCGAAGGGCCGAATGGCCTCCTCCTGCTTCTAGTTTCTATGTTTCGATGTACATACGCGCCTACATTTTGTTTCGATCCTCAAATCATTCCGGGAAATCATGCATCCAGTTGTCTTAAGAGGTCTAAAGAACTGGTTACTTATTCTTGACTATCTCCTGGACATCTCTATGGGCAATAACAATGTACATTTATATTCAGTTTAAGTTTATTTATTCATGTCACAAGTAGGCTTACATTAACACTGCAATGAAGTTACTGTGAAAATCCCCTAGTCGGCACACTCCGGCGCCTGTTTGGATACACTAAGGGGCAATTTAGCACGGCCAATGCACCTAACCAGCATGTCTTTGGACTGTGGGAGGAAACTGGAGCACCCGGAGGAAACCCACACAGACACCGGGAGAATGTGCAGACTCTGCACAGACAGTGACCCAAGCTGGGAATCGAATGTGGGCCCCTGGCACTGTGAGGCAGCAGTGCTAACCACTGTGCCACCCGTGCCACCCATGGCATGGCTGTGACAGGAAATAACTGATGAAAAGGTGGGCTGGATGTTACCACAGCTTTCTGGTAAAGACAAATCACTGCATTTTCATAGAATCGAATCATAGAATCCCCATAGTGCAGAAGGAGGCCACTCGGCCCATCGAGCCTGCACCGACAGCAATCCCACCCAGGCCCTATTCCCGTAACCCCACGTATTTACCCTGCTAATCCCCCTGACACTAAGGGGCAATTTAGCATGGCCAATCAACCTAACCTGCCAATCTTTGCAGTGTGGGAGGAAAGCGGAGCACCCGGACAAAACCCACGCAGACACGGGGAGAATGTGCAAACTCCACACAGACAGTCACCCAAGCCGGGAACTGAATTCAGGTCCCTGGCTCTGTGAGGCAGTAGTGCTAACCACTGTGTCACAGTATCAACATTAATCTAATAAAGCAGTGGTTCCCAACCTTTTCCTTTATGTGGACTATGAGACCATCATCAAAACCTTTTGTGGACCACAATGCATGCAAGCTATTTCATACATCTTTTTGTACATTGTCTATGGCTGACAGGACTCACACTTATATATCAACAGATATTAAAAACATGGCTATTTCTAATAGTTTATGATGCAGAAATACATTACACTCATCACATTTATTTGCAGTAGACCTAACAGTGGAAAGAGATAACGTTTACCTCATGAGAAAACTGATGTTGTTTCTCAGATGTCAAACGCTGGATGTCAGCTTCCAGGGATGACGGTCACAGTCGGAGATCTGGTTCAACGTTAAGTTTATTCCGATTTTTGGTCTTCAGTGTGACAAGCTCTAAAAATCCGGTTTCACAAAGATAGGTTGTAGGAAAAGGCATCAGAAACCTTCATTAGTTCATAAGATGCAGGAGCAGAATTAGGCCATTCAGCCCATCGAGTCTGCTCCGCCATTCGATCATGGCTGATATGCTCCTCATCCCTATTTTCCTGCCTTCTCCCCATAACGCTTCAACCCATGACCAATTAAAAATCTGTCTAACTCCTCCTTAAATTTACTCACTGTCCCAGCATCCTCCGCACTTTGGGGTAGCGAATTCCACAGATTCACAACCCTTTGAGAGAAGTAGTTACTCCTCAATTCTTTTTTAAATTTGCTCCCCCTTATCCTAAGACTATGGCCTCTCGTCCTAGAATGCCCCACAAGAGGAAGCATCCGCTCCACATCTACTTTATCCATACCTTTTATCATCTTGTATAACTCAAACTGATCTCCCCTCAGTCTTCTAAATTCCAGAGAGGATCGGCCCAAACTGTTCAATCTCTCTTCACACGACAAACCCCTCATCTCTGGAATCAATCAAGTGAATCCTCCTCTGAACTGCGTCCAATGCCACTACATCTTTCCTCAAATAAGGGGACCAAAACTATGCAAAATGCTCCAAATGTGGCCTCACCAGTGCCTTACTGCCTCGTCGGACAGTTCTGGGTATTCTGAGGCAACTTTATGCCAAAGGTCGGTCAAGCGGTTCTGAGAAAACTCCAGCTTTAAGGCACTGTCACAGGACAGTTCCACAAGGATGTCTCATTCTCTCGAGGTCAGGATTGCGAGGATGCCGTCATCGAGGTGCGCAATGGGATTTTCTATCCAGTTGAACTTTGTGTTGGGAACAGGGAAGTACTCATGTAGCTGTGTTTTCAAACTTTGCAGGTGCTCTTTGAAGTCATGTTTAGAAGCTGCACTTTCGCCCCGTGGCCAGAAAAATCTGACAGATTCGCAAATGTGTCGCAATTTGACTGCTCAAGTCGTTTGGCCCACATCTCCATTTTCTGGACCATCGCTTCAATTCCCGCACGTGAAAAACTGTCACTGATTTCCCCTGAAGACAGTGATGTTTTGGTGGTGTTTTTTGAAGAAGTGACCAAAATGGTTGACGAAGGAAGGGCCGTGGATGTTGTCTATATGGACTTTAGTAAAGCGTTTGACAAAGTCCCTCATGGTAGGCTAGTGAAAAAGGTTGGATCCCATGGGATAAAGGGGGAGGTGGCTAGATGGGTGGAGAACTGGCTTGGTCATAGAAGACAGAGGGTGGTAGTGGAAGGGTCTTTTTCCGGCTGGAGGCCTGTGACTAGTGGTGTACCGCAGGGCTCTGTATTGGGACCTCTGCTGTTTGTGATTTATATAAATGATCTGGAAGAAGGAGTAACTGGGGTGATCAGTAAGTTTGCGGACGACACAAAACTGGCAGGACTTGCAGATAGTGAGGAACATTGTCAGAGGCTACAGAAGGATATAGATAGGCTGGAAATTTGGGCAAGGAAATGGCAGATGGAGTTCAATCCTGATAAATGCGAAGTGATGCATTTTGGTGGGAATAATGTAAGGAGGAGCTACACGATAAATGGAAGAACCATAAAGGGTGTAGAGACGCAGAGGGACCTGGGTGTGCAAGTCCACAGATCTTTGAAGGTGACGTCACAGGTGGAGAAGGTGGTGAAGAAGGCATATGGCATGCTTGCCTTTATAGGACGGGGCATAGAGTATAAAAGTTGGGGTCTGATGTTGCAGATGTATAGAACGTTGGTTCGGCCGCATTTGGAATACTGCGTCCAGTTCTGGTTGCCACACTACCAGAAGGACGTGGAGGCTTTGGAGAGAGTACAGAGGAGGCTTACCAGGATGTTGCCTGGTATGGAGGGGCTTGGTTATGAGGAGAGATTGGGGAAACTGGGGTTGTTCTCCTTGGAAAGACGGAGGATGAGGGGAGACTTAATAGAGGTGTATAAAATTATGAAAGGCATAGATAGGGTGAACGGTGGGAAGCTTTTCCCCGGGTCGGTGGTGACGTTCACGAGGGGTCATAGGTTCAAGGTGAAGGGGGGGAGGTTTAACACAGGTATCAGAAGGACATATTTCACACAGAGGGTCGTGGGGGCCTGGAATGTGTTGCCGGGCAAGGTGGTGGAGGCGGACACACTGGGAACGTTTAAGACTTATCTAGACAGCTATATGAACGGAGTGGGAATGGAGGGATACAAAAGAGTGGTCTAGTTTAGACCAGGGAGCGGCGCGGGCTAATTGTTCCTTGTTTCTCGTGGAAGTGGAAATGACTAGGGTTGGGAAGCATTTTCCGATCAGGGCCATTGTGATCTCCTGGACTCGTTTCGATCGCCTCAGGGGGTCGGAGAGGAATTTCCCAGATTTTTTTTTTCCCCATATTGGCCCTGGGGTTTTTCACTCTGGGTTTTCGCCTCTCCCTGGAGATCACATGGTCTGGAATGGGGGGGTGGGGGTGAGTTAATAGGTTGTAATGAACAAAGCATCGTAGCTGTGGGGGACAGATCGGTGGATAGGATATTGGTATGTAGATAGGCTGGAAAATTGGGCGGGGATCCTGGATTCAGGATTCAATCCTGGACCGGGGAGCGGCGCGGGCTTGGAGGGCCGAAGGGCCTGTTCCTGTGCTGTATTGTTCTTTGTTCTTTGTTCTTTGTTCTTTTACTCAGATTGAGACCATTTAAGTGACTGAAAATATCTGCCACATATGCCCATTTGCCAAGTCACTGAAGCATTGTGAGAGTTCAAAGTAAAAACACTCTCGCTTCATCATGCAATACAAAAAGACATGCGACTGCCTTTCCTCGGGAGAGCCAGTGGTCCTCATTCTGCACAAGTAGTTGATGGTGGTCATTGTCCATCTCATCACATAGAGCTGCAAATATTCACAAATTCAGTGGATGGGCCTTGATCAAATTTACTGTGTTAACCGCTTCCTCCAAAACGATCTTTGATTTGATTTATTATTGTCGCATGTATTAGCATACAGTGAAAAGTATTGTTTCTTGCGCGTTATACAGACAAAGCATACCATTCATAGAGAAGGAAACCAGGAAGTGCAGAATGTAGTGTTACAGTCATAGCTAGGGTGAAGAGAAAGATCAACTTAATACAAGGTAGATTCACTCAAAGGTCTGATGGCAGCAGGGAAGAAACTGTTCTTGAGTCGGTTGGTACGTGACCTTAGACTTTTGTATCTTTTTCCCGATGGAAGAAGTTGGAAGAGAGAATGTTCGGGGTGTGTGGGGTCCTTAATTATGCTGGCTGCTTTGCCGAGGCAGCGGGAAGTATAGGCAGAGTCAATGGATGTGAGGCTAGTTTACATGATGGATTGGGTGACATTCATGACCTTTTGTAACTCCTTGCAGTCTTGGACAGAGCAGGAACCATACCAAGCTGTGATACAACCAGAAAGAATACTCTCTGTGGTGCATCTGTAAAAGTTGGTGAGAGTCGTAGCTGACATGCCAAATTTCCTTAGTTTTCTGAGAAAGTAGATGCATTGGTGGGCTTTCTTAACCATCGTGTCAGCATGGGGGGACCAGGACAGATTGTTGGTGATCGGGGCACCTAAAAGCTTGACCATTTCTACTTCGTTCCCATTGATGTAGACAGGGGCATGTTCTCCTTTACTCTTACTGAAGTCGATGACAATCTCCTTCATTTTGTTGACATTGAGGGAGAGATTATTGTTGCCGCACCAGTTCACCAGATTCTCTATCTCATTCCTGTACTCTGTCTCGTCATTGTTTGAGAGACATCAAGACATCAGCAGGCGTCTAATGCCTCCCTATGGAGGCTGCAATGAATGGATGTTGCTAGCGGAACTATTGCTCTTACACGGGTAACACCACCAATATATTAGCCTAACATCGCACGGCCCAATCTGTGATAACTCCTACACATTTTGACCAAACAACCTCATTGTGGGGAGGCAGTGGTTTAGTGGTATTGTCACTGGACTAGTAATTCAGAGACCCAGGGTAGTGCTCTGGGTTTGAACCCCATCACAGCAGATGATGAAATTTGACTTCAATAAAAATCTGGAATTAAAAGTCTAATGATAACCATGAAACCATTGTCGATTGTTGTAGAAACCCATCTGGTGCACTGATGTCCTTTAGGGAAGGAAATATTCCATCCTTACCTGGTCTGGCCTACATGTGACTCCAGAGCAATGTGGTTGACTCTGAAATGCCCTCACAGATGGGCAATTAATACAATTAATAAATCGAATCAAACAGTCCAAAAGACGTGTTGGTTAGGTGCATTGGCCGTGCTAAATTTAAAGTTAAAGTTTTTTTTGTTAGTCACAAATAAGGCTTACATTAACACTACAATGGAATTACTGAGAAATTCCCCTAGTTGCCACACTCCTGTTCAGATCAATGCACCTAATCAGGTCATGGGAGGAAACCAGAGCACCCGGAGGAAACCCACGCAGACAATGTGCAAACTCCACACAGACAGTGACCCGAGCCAGGATTCGAACCTGGGTCCTGGCTCTGTGAGGCAGCGTTGCTAACCACTGTGCCACCGTCACCCTCACTGTACCCGAAGAGGCACCAGAGTGTGGCGACTAGCGGATTTTCACAGCAACTTCATGGCCGTGTTAATATAAGTCTACTTGTGACACTAATAAATGAAGTTAAACTTAAACATTCAATCCTGTTGATGATGAGAGAAAAATAAAAGGGAACTTCACCATCTGTCTGTACCACGGAGCCCACAGGCAAGAAACTAAACAATTTCAAGCATTAGAAGAGTAATTCTGGCGCGTCTGGTCATGTGGATGACTGTTGCATGAAAAGAGAAGTGGCCCATCTCTAAATGCCAAATGCCACAGTGTCAGAGATATGAACATTGTCTTAATGAGTTATTCGAGCAAATAATACATATGCCAGAAGAAAATGATGCATGCTGCGGAAAATGATAATGACTACAGGCAAGCAACTCTAATTGAAGACCACATTGGCTCTCAGACAGAACAATTGAAGTTAAGGATGATTGGGTTAAAGCAATCACATTTGGCAACAAGTTTCAACTCAGCGCAGTACATAGGTGAATCGTGTAACTCCAACAAAATATCCAAATGAGGCTCAAAGATCAGAGACCTTGGGGCAGGAATTGTTCCCTGTTCCCATGAATGTGTTTTTGTTGGGGATGGGGGGGGGGCAAAATATAGTTTGGGAGATGTGTAAGTTAGGTGTGATTTCCCTGCATATTGGGAGATGTGATTTTTTTCCCACACTGCTTAAAACGTGGCAGATATTGATGAGAATGTCTTTCAGCTCACTGACAAAATATAACTAGGATGAGTTTGGTATTAAAAGGTTCCAGTGAGTAGCAGTCAACCACAGGTCAATGGAAATGAAAAGTGGTCAGTTACACCCGGGTCAGTCGCCTTCTTCCTGGATAGGATTATCAACTGTACAGGATTCCTGAGCTCTGCGTTTCACCGCTGTTCATCAATTGTTTCTGCTGTTACCATCCATGGTTTTTAAAATCAATTTCTAGCTGCTCGATTTTCCTGTCACGTTGGATTGACAATGAGCAAACTTCCAGTATTTACGTAAATAAGGGTAAAGTCGCCATCGTCCCAGATGACCATCGGCTGCTCTCCCCTTTGTGGTGGGAGGGCTGACTGGTGGTGATTTAGCCTGAGGATCAAACCTCACCTCAGGCGAGGGGGCAAGGTTGAGAAGGCAGGGCTTTAATGAAAAATCTCAGCCGGTACCGGAATTGAACTCACGCTGTTGGTGTGGCTCCGCATCACTCATCAGCCATCCAGCCAGCTGAGCTAACTGACTAGGGTGGCACAGTGGTTAGCACTGCTGCCTCACAGTGCCAGGGGGACCCAGGTTCAATTTCCGGGTTGGGTCACTGTCTGTGCGGGGTTTCCTCCGGGCGCTCCGGTTTCCTCACACAGTCCAAAGATGTGCAGGTTGGGTGGATTGGCCATCATAAATTGCCTCTTAGTGTCTCTAGATGTGTAGATTAGGAGGATTAGTGGGATGAATATGTGGTTACAGGGAGAGGGACTGGGTAAAATACTCTGTCAGAGAGTTGATGGAGACTTGATGGACCAAATGGCCTCCTTCTGCACTGTGAGGATCATATCATCTCTTTTGTTCTGACTTTATTAAAGGAATGTAGGGAACTTTTGGAACTGCCATTTCATTCAATGTTCTGGCAAACTCTAAAGCCCAACATTTGAATTACTTTACCTCCACAACAATAATCCTCCTGAGCTAAACATTAGTTCTGAAGTATAAACATGAACAATGAACCAGATGTGAGGGTTAGGTGGATTAGCCACGCTAAATTACCCCTTAATGTCAGGAGGATTAGCAGGATAAGTACTTCTGGATATAAATTGTCCCATTGGTAAGACGCAGCATGGGTTCATGAAGGGCAGGTCATGTTTGACTAATTTGGAGGACTAAATCCAGTATTTACGTAAATAAGGGTAAAGTCGCCATAGTCCCAGATGACCATCGGCTGCTCTCCCCTTTGTGGTGGGAGAGCTGACTGGTAGTGATTTAGCCTGAGGGTCAAACCACACCTCAGGTGAGGGGCAAGGTTGAGAAGGCAGTGGACAAAGGGGAACTGTGGATGTGGTGTATCTGGATTTCAAGAAGGCACTTGACAAGGTGCCGCACCAAAGACTGCTACATATGATAAACGTGCACAGTGTTATGGGTAATGTATTAGCATGGATAGAGGATTGGTTAACTAACAGAAAGCAAAGAGTGGGGGTAAATGGGTGTTTTTCTGGTTGGCGATCAGTGACTAGTGGTGTGCCTCAGGGATCAGTGTTGGGACCGCAATTGTTTACGATTTACATAGATGATTTGGAGTTGGGGACCAAGTGTACTGTGTCAAAATTCGCAGATGACACTAAGATGGGTGGAAGAGCAAAGCGTGCAGAGGACGCTGAAAGTCTGCAAAGAGATATCGATAATCTAAGTGAGTGGGCGAGGGTCTGGCAGATGGAGTACAATGTTGGTAAATGTGAGGTCATCCATTTTGGTAGGAATAACAGCAAAATGGACTATTATTTAAATAGTAAAAAATTGCAGCATGCTGCTGTGCAGAGGGACCTGGGTGTCCTTGTGCAGGAATCTCAAGGAGTTGGTTTGCAGGTGCAGCAGATAATTAAGAAGGCAAATGGAATTTTGTCCTTCATTATTAAGGGATGGAGCTTAAAAACAGCGAGGTTATGTTGCAGCTGTATAAGGTGCTGGTGAGGCCACACCTGGAGTACAGTGTACAGATTTGGTCTCCTTACTTGAGAAAGGATATACTGGCACTGGAGGGGGTGCAGAGGAGATTCACTAGGTTGATTCTGGAGTTGAGATGGGGGTTGGCTTATGAGGAGGGACTGAGTAGACTGGGATTATACTCATTGGAATTCAGAAGAATGAGGGGAGATCTTATGGAAACGTATAAGATTATGAAGGGAATAGATAAGATAGAAGCAGGGAAGTTGGTTCCATTGGCGGATGAAACTCGAACTAGGGGACATGGCGTCAAAATAAGGGGAAGCAGATTTAGGACTGAGTTGAGGAGGAACTTCTTCACACAAATGGTTGTGAATCTGTGGAATTCCCTGCCCAGTGAAACAGTTGGGGCTACCTCATTGAATGTTTTTAAGGCAAGGATAGATACATTTTTGAACAGTAAAGGAATTAAGGGTTATGGTGAACGGGTGGGTAAGTGGAGCTGAGTCCACAAAAAGATCAGCCATGACCTTATTGAATGGCGGGGCAGGCTCGAGGGGCCAGATGGCCTACTCCTGCTCCTAGTTCTTATGTTCTTATGTCTAGTTACAGGGATAGGGCCTGGGTGGGATTGTTGTCGGTGCATGCTTGATGGGCTGAATGGCCTCCTTCTGCATCTATGGATCCCCAATGCCACCTGAACTCTGGTTTCTTGTTGCTGCGGTAAAGCCATTACAATTGTATATTTTAGACACTCAAAGCGACAGGCTATGAACAAAAATGCACTGCCATAATGCTTTCGGGGAAGAACAGGACGCACTTGCATCTACGCAGTCCCGTTCATGACCCCAGGAAATCCTACATTTCTTTGCAGACAGGGAAGTACTTTTGATGCATGGTTACTTTTATAATGTCAGAGCCACGCTGAATATTGCAGGAGATCCCAATTGCAGACCAAAATGCAAAAACAAAATCCAGTTTGGACCAGGATTGTGGTGGTGACCACTATTGACCAGTGATGGGCAGCACGGTGGCACAGTGGTAGGCACTGCTGCCTCACAGCGCCAGGGATCCGGGTTCAATTCTGACCTTGGGTGACTGTATGTGTGGAGTTTGCACATTCTTCCCGTGTCTGCGTGGGTTTCCTCCGGGTGCTCTGGTTTCCTCCCACAATCGAAAGATGTGTGGGTTAGGTTGATTGGCCATGCTAAATTGACCCTAGTGTCAGGGGGACTAGCAAGGTAAATGCAGGGCCTGGGTGGATTGTGGTTGGTGCAGACTTGATGGGCCGAATGGCCTCCTTCTGCACTGCAGGGGTTCTATAATGGCCTGAGTTACAGGGATAGGGCCTGTAACTCTGCAGGCCCTATCGCATTTCCCAGTTTTTATTGGCCTCCCATTTTAAGGTATATAAGATTAATTTGGTCCACTATTCTATTTCCCCATTTTTCCTGTTTTTTTTCCTTCTGGGAGATAGCTGGCAATGAGTAAACTGGCCACCATTCAGTTCAACTGCCTCGTAAATAAAACCAAACTCCTCACTTTGAAGTTGTGGCCACGTTCTTGAAAATGGCAAATGTAAAGTGAAACAACTTTAAGTGAATCATAGGTTCCCATAGGAATCAATGTTAAAGATGGAGTTAGGTTCCATAGAAACAGTTCTCGCCCAGGAAAAAACAACTTACAAGTTGAAATATTGTACCACACATGTGCAGCACTGAGATTACTGGCTGAAATAACTTGCAAATAATTTGAAATTCGATATCAATTATTTTGCCCTCCCAAGTTATATAATTCTGTCTTTGGAGGTCAGGTCTGTCATTCTGTATGGAAAACATGTGAACATAATCCAGTCCATTACGCAAGCCAGCCTCCCATCCATTGACTCTGTCTGCATTTCCCGTTGCCTCGGAAAATGCAGCCAGCATAATTAAGGAACCCACGCAACCCGGACATACTCTCTTCCACCTTCTTTCATCGGGAACAAGATAAAAAGTCTGAGATCACGCACCAACTGGTTCAAGAATAGCTTCTTCCCTGCTGCCTTTTGAATGGACCTACCTTATATTAAGTTGATCTTTCTCTACGCCCCAGCTATGACGGTAGCACTACATTCTTAGAAATCATAGAAACCCTACAGTACAGAAAGAGGCCATTCGGCCCATCGAGTCTGCACCGACCACAATCCCACCCAGGCCCTACCCCCATATCCCTACATATTTTACCCACTAATCCCTCTAACCTACGCATCTCAGGACACGAAGGGGCAATTTAGCATAGCCAATCAACCTAACCCGCACATCTTTGGACTGTGGGAGGAAACCGGAGCACCCGGAGGAAACCCAAGCAGACACGAGGAGAATGTGCAAACGCCACACAGACAGTGACCCAAGCCGGGAATCGAACCCAGGTCCCTGGAGCTGTGAAGCAGCAGTGCTAACCACTGTGCTACCGTGCCGCCTCTCCTTTCCTTCTGCACCCTCTCCTTTCCTTTTCCCCTATGTACTCTATGAATGGTATGTTTTGTCTGTATAGCGTGCAAGAAACAATACTTTTCACTGTATCCCAATACATGTGACAATAATAAATCAAGAACAACAATCAACAACAATCAAATTTTTAAAATTCAATTATGGGACATGGGCATTGCATTCTAGACCAGCATTTATTGCCCATCCCTAGTTGCCCTTGAGAAGGTGGTGGTGAGCTGCCTTCTTGAATCGCTGCAGTCTATGTGCTGTGGGTTGACCCACAATGCCGTTAGGGAGGGAATTCCAGGATCTTGACCCAGCGACTGCGAAGGAACGGCGATATAATTCCAAGTCAGGATGGTGAGTGGCTTGGAGGGGAACTTGCAGGTGGTGGTGTTCCCATGTATCTGCTGAGTGAGTTGATGTTAAGCGGGGACCAAATGTACAGTAGAGCCTGAGTGGTTCTTGAATGTGTTTGAGTTCCGAGATCCACTACTAGACTGTAGCTCCCTTAGACCTGTGCAGAATTAATCAAGCATAGCAGCTCTGTTTTCCAGACAGAATGGCAGACCTGACCTCCTTAGACAGAATTGTATAACTTGTGAGGGTGAAATAATTGATATCGAATTTCAACAGGAGGGATGGGAACATTATAACAATTCTAGCTATTTTCACTGGCATCGTGCTGGTTTATTAATCGGTTAATGTGTTGGGGCAGAGTATAGATAGCTTTAATCTGTGCCTAAACCACATGATGGCAGAGCTCACAATGCTAACACTCAGCTAAAATCAAGAATGTTTGTCACTTTGCATTTGTAAAGACAGTTTCCTTTGCAGTGTAAGCTGAAATGGGTTCCATTCCCTGGCGCTAATATTTTTCACCTCGAAGAACACTAAATGAATATTTTATGCAATTTTAACCAATAATCCAAATCTCAAGGTGCTGCCGACCCAATTCAAAACAGAGATAAGGAGAAATTCCTTCTCTCAAAGGGTCCTAAGTCTGTGGAATTCACTATCCCAGAGTGCGATGGGCCTGTTCCTGTGCTGTAAGAGTTTGAGTAAATTTAGGGTAGAGGTGGACAGGTTTTTAATTAGTAAGGCTTTGAAGGGCGATGGTCAATGGACAGGAAAGTGAGAGAATGATCCCTGGAATGAAGAGCTTGTCGTATGAGGAACGGGTGAGGGCTCTGCGTCTGTACTCATTGGAGTTTTGAAGGATGAGGGGGGATCTTACTGAAACTTACAGGATACTGCGAGGCCTGGATAGAATTGACGTGGAGAGAATGTTTCCACTAGTAGGAAGAGCTAGAACCAGAGGGCACAACCTCAGGCTAAAGGGACGATCCTTTAAAACAGAGATGAGGAGGAATTTCTTCAGCCAGAGAGTGGTGAATCTGTGGAACTCTTTGCTGCAGAAGGCTGTGGAGGCCAGGTCATTGAGTGTCTTTAAGACAGAGATAGATAGGTTCTTGATTAAAAAGGGGATCAGGGGTCATGGGGAAAAGGCAGGAGAATGGGGATGAGAAAAATATCAGCTATGATTGAATGGCGGAGCCGACTCGATGGACCGAGTGGCCTAATTCTGCTCCTATGTCTTGTGGTCTTATGGAAGCCCAGATGAGATCAGCCATGGCCATATTAAATGACGGAGCAGGCTTGAGGGGCTGAATGGCCTACTCCTGCTCTAGTTCTTATGATTCTTGTGATTTCTAACTTGAACAAAGATTAAAGAAAATTACAGCACAGGAACAGGCCCGTCGGCCCTCCAAGCCTGCACCGACCATGCTGCCCAGCTGAACTAAACCCCCCACCCTTCCGGGGATCAAATCCCTCTATTCCCATCCTATTCATGTATTTGTCAAGACGCTCCTTGAAAGTCACTATCGTATCTGCTTCCACCACCTTCCCCAGCAGCGAGTTCCAGGCACCCACCACCCTCTGTGTAAAAAATCTGCCTCGTACATATCCTTTAAACCTTGCCCCTTGCACCTTAAACCTATGCCCCCTAGTAATTGACTCTTCCACCCTGGGAAAAAGCTCCTGACTATCCACTCTGTCCATGCCCCTCATAATCTTGTAGACTTCTATCAGGTCGCCACTCAACCTCCGTCATTCCAGTGAGAACAAACCAAGTTCCTCCAACCTCTCCTCATAACCAATGCCCTCCATACCAGGCAACATCCTGGTAAATCTTTTCTATACCCTCTCCAAAGCCTCCACATTCTTCTGGTAGTGTGGCGACCAGAATTGAACACTATATTCCAAGTGCGAACTAACTAAGGTTCTATAAAGCTGCAACATGACTTGCCAATTCTTAAACTCAATGCCCCGGCCGATGAAGGCAAGCATGCCGTATGCCTTCTTGACTACCTTCTCCACCTGTGTTGCCACTTTCAGTTACCTGTGTACCCGTACACCCAGATCCCTCTGCCTACCTCTTAAGGGTTCAGCCATATTTCCCATCTGTATTAGACCTTCCAAAATACATTTGTCGGGATTAAACTCCATCTGCCTTTTCTCTGCCCAAGTCTCCAGCTGATCTATATCCTGCTGTATCCTCTGATGGTCCTCATCGCCATCTGCAATTCCACCACCTTTGTGTCGTCCGCAAACTTAATAATCAAACCAGTTACATTTTCCGCCAAATCATTTATATGTATTACAAACAGCAAAGGTCCCAGCACTGATCCCTGAGGAACATCACTAGTCACAGCCCTCCATTCAAAAATGTACCCTTCCACTGCTACCCTCTGTCTTCTATGGCCGAGCCAGTTCTGTATCCATCTTGCCAGCTCACCTCTGATTCCATGCGACTTCACCTTCTGCACCAGTCTGCCATTAGGGAGCTTGTCAAAGGCCTTACTGAAGTCCATCTAGACAACATCCACTGCCCTACCCTCATCAATCATCTTCGTCACTTCCTTGAAAAACTCGATTAAGTTAGTGAGACATGACCTCCCCTTCACAAAGCCATGTCGCCCCTCACTAATACATCTACTTATTTCCAAGTGGGAGTAAATCCTGTCTCGAAGAATCCTCTCCAATTATATCCCTACCTCTGACGTAAGGCTCACTGGCCTGTAATTACCTGGATTATCGTTGCTACCCTTCTTAAACAAAAGAACAACATTGGCTATTCTCCAATCTTCTGGGACCTCCCCTGTCGCCAATTTCTCTCAAGGCCCCAGCAATTTCTTCCTTTGCATCTCTCAGTATTCTGGGGTATATCCCATCAGGGCCTGGGGATTTGTCTCCCTTAATGTTTCACAAGATCCCCAGTACCTCCTCCTTTTTGATCTCAACATGACCCAAACTATCTACACATCCTTTCCCAGACTCATTATCCACCAAATCCTTCTCTTTGGTGAATACTGATGCAAAGTACTCATTCAATACCTCGCCTATTTCCTCTGGTTCCATGTATAGATTCCCTCCCCTATACTTGAGTGGGTCAACCCTCTCCCTGGCTACCCTCTTGCTCTTTATATATGTATAAAAAGCCTTGGGATTTTCCTTCATCCTGCTGGGCAATGACTTTTCATGACCCCTTTTAGCCCTCCTTACTCCTTGCTTAAGTTTCTTTCTACTTTCCCTGTATTCCACACTTGCTTCGTGTGTTCCCAGTCTCCTAGCCTTGACAAATGCTTCCCTTTTCTCTTTGACCAGCCTCACAATGTCTCTCGTTATCCAAGGTTCCCGAAACTTGCCATATTTACCTTTCATCCTTACAAGAATCTGCCAGTCCTGAATTCCTATCAACTTACACTTGAAAGCCTCCCACATGCCAGATGTTGATTTGCCCTCAAACCTCTGCCTCCAATCTACATTCTTCAGTTCCTGCCTAATATTGTTGTAATTAGCCTTTCCCCCAATTTAGCACCTTAACTTGAGGACAACACTTATCTTTATCCATCAGTACCTTAAAGCTTACTGAATTGTGGTCACTGTTCCCGAACTGCTCCCCTACTGAAACGTCGACCACCCTGCTGGGCTCATTCCCCAATACCAAGTCCAGTGTGGCCCCTTCCCTCATTGGACTATCTACATACTGTTTCAAGAAGCCCTCCTGGATGTTACTTACAAACTCTGCCCCATCCACTCCCCTAGCACTCAGTAAATCCCAGTCAATATAGGGAAGTTAAAATCGCCCCCCACAACAACTCTGTTAACTTTAAACCTTGCCAAAATCTGCGTACATATCTGTTCCTCTATCTCCTGCTGGCTGTTGGGATGCCTATAGTAAAGCCCCAACATTGTGACTACACCCTTTCTATTCCTGAGCTCAACCCATATTGCCTTGCTGTTTGTGTCCTCTGAGGTGCCCTCCCGGAGTACAGCTGTGATATTCTCCTTAACCTGTAGTGTAACTGCCCCACCCCTTTTACATCCCCCTCTATCCCACATGAAACATCTGTATCCTGGAATGTTAGGCTGCCGATCCTGTCCATCCCTTAACCAAGTCTCTGTGGTGCCAACAACATCACATTCCAAGTACTAATCCAAGTTCATCTGCTTTACCTGTGACACTTCTCGCATTGAAGCAAATGCACTTCAGCCCACCAGACCCTCTTTGATTAGCAACTACACCCTGCCTGCTCTTCCTCTGAGTCTGACTGGCCCTACCCTCTGGTTCCCCTTCAGTTAATTCACCTCTGCTTTGGTTCCCACCACCGTGCCAAACTAGTTTAAATCCTCCTATATGACACTAGCAAACCTCCCGGCCAGAATATTTATGCCCCTCCGGTTTAGATGCAACCCGTCTTAGATAGATAGATAGATAGAACAGTACAGCACAGAACAGGCCCTTTGGCCCACGATGTTGTGCCGAGCTTTATCTGAAACCAAGATCAAGCTATCCCACTCCCTGTCATCCTGGTGTGCTCCATGTGCCTATCCAATAACCGCTTAAATGTTCCTGAAGTGTCTGACTCCACTATCACTGCAGGCAGTCCATTCCACACCCCAACCACTCTCTGCGTAAAGAACCTACCTCTGATATCCTTCCTGTATCTCCCACCACGAACCCTATAGTTATGCCCCCTTGTAATATCCACCCGAGGAAATAGTCTTTGAACGTTCACTCTATCTATCCCCTTCATCATTTTATAAACCTCTATTAAGTCTTCCCTCAGACTCCTCCGCTCCAGAGAGAACAGCCCTAGCTCCCTCAACCTTTCCTCATAAGACCTACACTCCAAACCAGGCAGCATCTGTCGTGGTTCCCAGAGTTTACATCGGTTTAAAACAGAGAGTCTGAGCAGCGATCTTTCAAGCAAAAGACTTTATTTCTCAGCATAAGAGATAAAGCCGGGAGCGTCCGGAAAACTCCAAAGAGCTCTTGGGCTTACAATCTTTTATGTACATTTCAGCCTCCTATCTCAAGATCCTTATCTCCCTTTTACTGCCTGTCCTTGGTTGTAATCTTACCCTACAGCCCGCTCTTTCTTTGGCCATCATTATTTTTAGTTGACACTTTATCTGTTTTCTTTGCAATCGGTCGTTCACTGTTATATCTCTTCGTTTCTTAAACCATGGTGGTAATAACTCTTGCTCTTATCTGAACTTTTCTGTTTGTACAATAATCGTGGTTTTGTAAGCTAAGGCGAATGTGTTTAGAAGAAAAGACATCCCCCCTGCTGATTTATAGTCTACTAATGTGTTTTTAGAAGAAAACATTCTCTCTGCTATTAAGTTGAACCACCGAGCAGTCTTTCTTGTTTTCTTAAGTGACTATTGTCTGCTTTTGCTAATCAGTGACTGCTATATTACTTCTTTAGTTCTTCTAGTTCCTCCACTTTAATCATATCAACTACACTTGATTATATTAGGTCACACGAAGTTACTTTAGGTTACATATTCATCTCACTATTCACCTAAATCTACTTTATCATTTCACTAAGACCTAAATCTACTTTATCATTTTACTAAAACCTGTGAATCTGAATTCCATACTAAACTCATACAATATCCAGTACAATTTCCCTTACAAGTGAATCTGAATTTCATACTAAACTCATACAATATCCAGTACAATTTCCCTTACAAGTCCCCCCTTTGAGGCTATTCCCTAGCCTCATCCCAATTACCAAGCTCAAATAATCCCCTCGCTCGATCCCATTTGTATTTTATTTTAATCACTTTTTGCAGGCGATGTGGAGGAGCCGAATATTTTGGTCAGGGATCAGTGTCCCTATTCTAACTTTATCATAATTTGTCTATCCCGGTTCTGATTTTTGGGTTGCTCCTCCAGATTGCCTGCCCCTGACAGTCATCAGCCAAAAACCTTCCCACTCTTGTCTAGGGAAGGGAAAAAGACTGATTCCTGTGTACAGACTAAGTTCTCCTGGTTTCGTGCGGACTTCAGCAAAGTGCTGTTGTTTCCACAAGGTGATCTTCCACTATTGTAGTTATTTTACAGAGTGACGAGTTTCAACTTCGACCAAGGTCATTGTGAATCCACTCAGCGGGGGCGGCTCAAGATTTTCCCATTCCTCTGTTTTTTCTCTCGAGCGTGAGCTGCTTAGCACCCGCGTCACCATCTGCCGCGCTGCCACTCTGGTAAGGAAGGATCTCAGGGCGGGTAAAAAACAACAAAATATCAATCCCAGAATGATTATTGTTGCGATTGCTACAGCTCCAGCTTTGGCAAACCACACCCCCCATCTTCCTAATATTCTGTCCAGCCAACTCCATACCTCATGCCCAAACCCAGCATTTTCTTTCACTTCTTTCTTAAGATTTCTTAACTTATTCATGGCTTGTGTAAATGACCCCTCTGGATTAGTGTTATTAGGGATAAATGTGCAGCACTGATCCCCAAACATAACACACACCCCTCCTTTCTCTGCCAGGAGCCAATCTAACGCCTGTCGATTTTGCCACGCCATTTTGCTGGTCGCATCCAACTGCTCTCCTAAGGCCTCCAGGGCATCATTCGTATAATTAATAAACCTCTGCTGATTATAATAGATGTAATTGATCCACTCAGTATTCTTGCTGGGTGTGATCCAAACAAAGAGGGATTCAAACCCTGCAGCTATTTCGTTCCTAGCTTTGAACTCATTCGGGATGCCGCGGGGCTGTCCGATTGCGTCCAATTTTATCGTAGGGTCAGGGGTATATGCCCTCTTAATTCTTTGTGATTTAATTTCTCTTTCCCCCGGTAGTATCACAATGCTCTGGGCAAGCATAACTCGAGCACATAGTCCTTTCCAATTCTGTGGTAATTTTGCCAATAGCCCTTTCTCCGGGCCACAAAGCCACCAGAGATCGGCCAGTTGATTTTCTTGATAGTCTAACACATAAGGAGGGGGTGCCCATCCCTCTCCTGAGAGGATCAGATTAAGAGCATCGGTTATATTCCAAATCCTTTCACACTTTCCTGTGTAATTTCCCACACTACTTCCTGTGCTACTTTCCCTCCAATAGCAATCTCGAATTTGTAAGTTGGGCTCTACACTCCATTCCTTTGGGACCGCGTCCACTGCCGTTTTTGGCCACTTTGGACATCTGTGGGTCAAGTTGTAGATGCCCTTTTTTACCCCAGCAAACAGGATGCAGTGGTATTGACACAACGGCGACTCACCTTTACAAAGGTTATCACATGCGGATCCGGAACAGTCTATCTTCTCATACGAGTAGTTCCGATTCCCTATCATATGATACCTTATATATGTGGTATATGGACGGCAATTTTCCTTTCTCCAGCTTTGTTTCCTGGTTCTACAGTCTCCTGATCCCCATGGTATATCAGTTACTTGGGTGTTAGGTTTCTCTGATGCACATACTACACACTCTTTCCCATCACTGTTTCTCTGACCTGTATACTTAGCCCATTTCCACCATTTGTTTTTCTGCGCTTTTTCCCAAATAGTATTTGTGCTCACTAATCGTTCACGTTTTGTTCGTCTTAATACTCTATCTTCCTGATTTTGCACCCTTATGTCTTCTGTATCCCATTCTCCTTTTCTATGGGTCACGGAAGTCCCTAAGGGAAATAGTTTCCAAGTCCCAGGTGGGGAATGGGGCCCCTTCCCTGTCCTCACCTCCCTCGGCACCTTGACTAATAGGCTCAGGCTGGGCATTTGTATCATCAGCCAGCTCATGCACAGAACTACTTTCATCATCCTCTATTCTTTTTGTTCTTCCTTGGCTCTGTTCCTCCTCCCCACGATTCTCCCCGTGTATTTCTATTTCTTCCTCGCTATCACTTCTGTCCACTCTGTGTACTTCTTCAATTTCCCTTCTCTCCCCTACCCCTGGTACTGTTCTGGTACAATGGTTCAAGTGATACCACAGTGTACTGCCTTCTACTTGCAACGCCGTGGGAGACACTTTGGTGACTTCAAACGGTCCTTCTCGTCTCGGTTCGTTCCAACGTCTGCGGAACTTCCTGATGTATACTCGATCTCCAGGCTTGATCTGATGTTCTGTTACCGGATTCTCCTCCTCCTTGGCTTTTTCCTGTTCAAATATAGTTCTATGTATAACAGTTAATTGTTGTATATATTCTTTTGTGCTTTGATCTAAACATTCTAGCGTAGGACCTCCTG
The DNA here is from genome assembly GCF_964213995.1 of Mustelus asterias. NCBI lineage: Eukaryota > Metazoa > Chordata > Chondrichthyes > Carcharhiniformes > Triakidae > Mustelus > Mustelus asterias. The sequence continues at coordinate 62,083,405 of NC_135823.1, forward strand.
ATCCCCTGATCTTAGGTACCGGCATTACTCTTCCTGTCATCATTTCATGTGGGCTCAAATGTGTGATTCTGTTTTCCTGACTCCTGTATTGCATTAGAGCCAATGGCAGAGCATCTATCCAGTTTTTCCCTGTTTCACTGCAAATTTTGCTTATTTTAGCCTTAAGGGTCCCGTTTGCTCTCTCCACCATTCCTTGGGATTGAGGGTGATATACGCATTCAAACTTCTGCTTTATTCGGAGTGCCGAGAGTGTCTCTCTCAGTGCCCTTCCTATAAAAGCAGATCCATTGTCTGAACTTAATTGCGTGGGTATGCCAAATCTTGGGATAATTTCTTTTGACAGGAAGTTAATCACCGTTCCAGATCCTTGATCTTTGGATGGCGTTGCTTCTATCCATCTGCTGAATCTATCAATAATCACTAGCATGTATCTTTTCCCTCTTACCACCTTTCCCATATCCACATAGTCCATGCATAGATGTTTAAATGGTCCTTCAGGAATGGGTATATGCCCTATTGGGGCAGTAATGCCCTTCCTGATGTTATTCTGAGCACACACCTCACACTGACTTAGTATGTAGACAATCGAGTTTTGCAGGTATGGTGACCAGAATCCTTCCTTCTTGATCTTTCTAGCCACTTCTCCTCTCGCACAGTGGTCCACTCCATGCGCTTCGCTAATTAGTACGGTTAGTAATGATGTGGGTGCTATGACTAATCCCTCCCCATTTCTCCATATCCTGTCCTGTTGTCCCTGTAGTGCTCCTCTATCTTTCCACATTGCCTTTTCAGCTACAGAGGTTTCCTCCTGTAATTGTGCTACATCTTCTAATGTAATATGAGGTTCGATATCCCCCGTACCTGGCCCTGGGTGCGGCCTTGCTATTTCTACTGGGGCTATCGTAGCCTCAATGCATCCTGACGCTTCTTTAGCTGCCTTGTCGGCTTTGGTGTTTCCCTGTGTGATGCTGTCTGCTCCCTTTTTATGCGCCTGACACTTAATTATGGCTAATTCCCTTGGACCCATCATGGCCCTTATTAAAGCCCTGATTTGACCTTCGTGTTGTATTGGTCCTCCTCCGCTTTTCATAAATCCCCTTTGCTTCCATATTGCCCCAAACAGATGGCAGACCCCGTGGGCATAGGCCGAATCAGTATAAATTTCCAATGCTTCCCCGTTTGCTAGCTCACATGCTCTGGTCAATGCTTTAAGTTCTGCCAGTTGGGCTGAACAGGGCTGTTCACATTTCTCTGCTTCTATGACTTCAAGTGTTTCCCCTTTCTGTTCAACTATGGCATAGCCTGCGTGGTTTCCTAAGTGATCCCTGTAACATGAGCCATCTACATACAGTATCCTTTTCCCTTCTGTCACTAGTCCCTCTGATCTTAAATCTTTTCTCAGTTTCATAAATGTTTTTGCTTCTCTTAAGCATTCATGTTCTTCTCCTTCATGAGGTAATGGCATGTAATCAGCTGGATTTACTCTGTTACACTTTATTATCGTGATATCTGGAAATGTGGTTAGCATTCGATAATGATGGATCCTAGCAGGTGTCAGCACAAATTTTCCTTGCTCAATCAATTCAGCTACCTTATGGTATACATGTATGTTTATCGGATATCCCATTGTGACCGTGGCTGCCTTTTCGTACGCCCACCAAGCTGCTGCCAGGCCTTGATGGCACGGAGGGTATCCCATCGCTACGTCGTCTAGCTTGGTACTGTAATATGCTACAGCCTGCCTTCGTCTACCCTTGCAATTTTCCTGCATTAACATTGCTGTAGCAAATCCGGCTTCTCTGTTACTCACAAATAAGTCAAAGGGCTTGTCATAGGTCGGTAAGGCCAATGCTGGTGCCTGTGCCATTTCTCTTTTCACGTTTTCAAATGCGTCTGAAGCATCTTTATCCCATTTTAGTTTGGCTTTTAATTCGTCACACCCTGCCTCCTTCATTATCTTTCGTAGTGCCTGCGTTTTTTCGGCATAGCTTTCCACCCATTCTGAACTGAATCCTGTCATTCCCAAAAATGTCATCATTTGTCCCACCGTCCGTGGTTTCGGAACTTTTAGTACTGCTTCTATTTGCTGTGAAGCTATCTCCTTCTGTCCTGCTGATATTTCTCTTCCCAAGTATTCTACCTTTTTCTGGCACAGCTGCAGCTTTTTCCTGGAAACTTTATGACCCCCTTCTGCTAGTCTTTCCAATAGTTTTAAACTATCCTTCCTGCACTGTTCTTGTGTTCCTGTGCATAATAATAAATCATCCACATATTGTATCAGTGTTCCTTCCAACTGTATTCCTTCTAAATCTGCTCTCAACACCTGATTGAATACATGTGGGGAATGTTTAAATCCTTGGGGCATCCTATTGTATGTGTATTGTTTCCCCTCGTACGTAAATGCAAAGAGATACTGACTTTCTTGAGCTAGTGGCACACTAAAAAATGCCGAACATAGGTCTATTACAGTAAACCATCTACTTTCAGGTGGTATATTTGTCATCAAGGTATAAGGGTTTGGAACCTCTGCTGGCATATCTTCCACTACCTCATTAATTGCCCTTAGATCATGCACCAATCTCCATTTTTCTCCGTCCGCCTTTTTCACTGGTAGTAGCGGTGTATTACACCTGCTCCGGGTTTCTTTTAATACCCCTGCTTCTATCAATCCCTTAATTGTCCCTCTAATTCCTTCAATTGCTTCTGTCTTGATTGGGTATTGCGGCCTAAACGGCCCCTGACGTCCTATCTTTAATCTGACTTCAACTGGATTAGCGTTTTTGACCCTCCCTACATCCGTGTCCTGTCTGGACCACAACTCCTGCGGGAGGGAGTTCAAATCCTGCTCTAACCTCTCTCTCCACTCCAGTTCCTGTTTCTCGATTTGCACTCCTATTGTTATCTGCTTCGGTTTCCCAAGCATTTTAACATCCAAAATTATTTTCGTCATTTGTCCATTGCTGGACGTCCAAATATCTACATTGTCTGTCTGGACAAATTCTAAATCTTGTGCTCTCAACACCATTGGTCCTAGGTCTTTTGTTCTGTATCCCGGATTCACTTTCAATGTGACATGTGGCTCCGCCCCAGATACAGAGAACCATTTGTTAACCCATTCATTCCTAACAATTGTGAGGGCTACTCCCTCTAGTCCGATTAAAATACTTCCTGACTTTATTTCCTGTTCTCGTCCTGCCTCCCTTTCCCATTTCTCCTGTATCTCAGGTTCCTGCCCTTCATCAAATATCATTGTACTGTGTAATTCTGTTCTTGGCCATTTGGCTTGTGGAACCCAAGTGTTTATAAGCTTTCCCCAAACTTCCCATATCTGTTTTTTAACTTGTTCCTCTATATCTCCCAACCAATATACATTAACCCCTTCCTTTCCTGGTATTTCAAGTGGATACATTCCCATCAAATCAATTCCTTGTTCAGTGCATTCTAATTTCAGTCCTAAACCTAGGATTGCATCCCTTCCCAATAGATTTAAAGGAGTTTTATCACATACTAAAATAGGTACATGGGTTGTCTTATTTCCAATGGTAACAGGCACCGGCGTCGTCATTCGAGCTAATGTTACTTTCCCCGAGAACCCCACAGTTTTTACAAACTGGTTTGACAATGGTAAGTGATCCGCATATTTCGTTTGCATGCACGTACATGTGGCGCCGGTGTCTATCATCATGGGGACCTCGATCCCTCCTACTCTAACGTTAACTATAGGTTCCTGCTCTGCAGTTTCTGTTATCTGTACGTACTGTCCTACCATTTCGGGGTTCTCTGGGCCTCCCTATGGGGAATTCTGATGGTTTACCGGCCCTTGAAACATCGGGATGCTGTTTGGCGACCCTTGGATCAGTTGTTGGCCTGTCTGCTGCTGGTTTTCTCCCTGTCTGGGGAAATTCCGCGGGCAATTCCTTTTTATGTGCCCTGCCTCCCCGCACCCCCAGCACACACCTGAAGGGCCAGGCAGTGGTCCCTGTCTCGGAGTCTGATGATTAACCTGTCCCTGTCCTCTCTGATTCTGATAGGGTGGCCTACCACCTCCCTGTCCTTTCCCATTTCTATTCCAGTCAGTCTGACTTTGCAGGGCGTATGGGTTTTGATAATTTAGGCCATAGGCTCCTGGGTTCATGGACAGTGGGAAGGCAGAAATGTTATAGGTTATGACGGGCTGGCCTCCATCTCCGCTCCCCCCTTTGATTAGTGCAGGTATTTCCTCTGGCTTTTTCTCCACCATCATTGGTGCTATTTTTCTGGGTGCGAGATCCTCTTTTGCCTTCAGTTTATCCTTGCTTTTGATCTCCTCCAACTGTGCCTGAAGGAGTTTACGTTGTACCTCCTTCAGCTGTTTGTCTGCATTCTTTTCATCTTTGCGATGTCTCTCTACTGCATGGGCAACATAATCCACAAACTCTCGGTAATTTTTTGAGTCCAAGCCCACCACTTCCTCCAGCCTTGTCTTAGCTGGGGCTGGCAAGCCCTCTAGGATTGCAGCCCGGAACATGGAATTGGTCAGTGGGTCTATTAAAATGTCCCTCTCCGTGTCCCTTCTCCACCTTTTTAATTGATTCTCCACATACACAGCTGCATTCTCCTCCTCACCCAGTGGCTCTCCCTTTAGGGTTTTTACATCCATTCGATTGGGGTACATATCCCGCAGTGCCTGCCAGATGTCTTGGCGGTACTGGTCCATTAGTATCCCATCCACCGCTGGGTTATAAGCTGCGGTCAGGATGCCAGCACGTCTCATTACTTCTGCCATTTGGTCCATTCCTAGCACCTTTGTCAGGAGAGCTTTGATGTCGCCCAGTGCCATCCTTTTTCCCACCATCCCTGCCTCCAACTGTCCAATCCACCTTCCAGCCCCATCCAAAATATTGGGTAATTCATTAATTAAATTAGGCAAATCCTGACCTGACCAAGGGATATACTGCGGTCTGCCACCCTTCAGAATCACCGGGAATACCCTTTTCCCTCTCCTATCCACATCTGGAAACTTTACAGGTGGGTGCCTTTCCCGCCTTCGTCATCTGTTCTATGTCATATTCTCCCTCAAAATTCATTGTGCCTGATATAACTGGGTACAGTCCCGTGGAGCTCTGTTTCTCTAAGTATGGGGGTGGGGCTACGTTTGGATCTTCCAATTTTGCTTTTTCCTCAAGTTGTACTGGCCTCTGCATTCTACCTCCCCTCCATACCCCTCTTCTCTCTTTCCCTTCTTGTTGGAATAGGGCTAATATCTCTAACTCCTTTTCTCGCTTTTCCCTTCTTTTGCTCGATTTATCCTTAATCTTATAGTTCTTTATCATTCCCTTCTGGTCCTCACACCTCTCTATGGACCATGTGCCTTCCTCCGGCCACTGTGTATTGCTCTTATTTGTTCTTTTGGCCCATTTTTTAGAGACGTGTTCTATATCTCCCCTAAGGGCTGGGAACTTATCCCCTAATATCTCCACTGGTGTCTTAACTTGGTGCGCCATTACTCGTCTTTTTGGATCACTGTCGCAATTTTTGTCACTTAATCTGTCAGAGTTAGGTATCACAGTGATTATTACTTGCTGTATTGTTTTTCCGTGCTCAGTCCCCTGTTTACCTTTCCTTTGGATTTCTTTTGCCACTATCTGTAATTCTAACCGGGGTCCTGATATCCACTTCCCCGTAGTCCCCTGTCCTGGCACTATCTTCCTCTCCCGGGCCAGAGGGTAGTAGGTTTTCACTTGCTCGTCTATGTGTATAAGAATCCTGTATCGGTCAGATCCCTTTATTAATTTCTCTAGGGTTTCCAATTTTATTTCGTCTATCCAATTCCTATCGACTACTCTTTCCCACTTTACATACGGCCACTCATTCTTTATCTCCTCTAAGTTAATTATGTGTGTAATCTTTTTCCAATCCAGTGTTGCTTCCGTTTTTGTTATTATTCAAAGATTAGTTATTTTCAATCTTGTCACCAGGCAGTTTTGTCAGGGTAATTTTTCAAGTTGTTAGTTATTACCCTACCTATATTCCGACTCTCTCTCTTATTTCTGTCCTTCACGCTGTTGTCTCAGACCAGTTTGTTCAAACTGGTCTTTTACTTCCTCTATTCTAGCTGCTACTCCCCTTTCCTGTGGTTAAAATCCACTCCTGTGCTTTTGGCTACTGTATTAGGTCAGAGAGTGATCTCTCACTGATCTCTCTCCCTCTCGGTTGACGTCCCTTACCCGAGGTCCTGGGTAGGTTTGGACTGGCAGATTTTCCCACACTTACTCTCTTCTGGGCAAGTCGTGACCTGAAAAACCCGCTCCAAACCGCTTGACTTAACCTAATTGCATTACTTTAGCTTTCGGCCTTTTTCCCGTCTCACTTTTTACCCATTCACAGACAATACAGTATTCGCAGCGCGCTTTTGCATGCAAAAATTCTGCTCTTCGGATCAGACTCAGTCTCTCAAAATTTTTACACAATTTGGTTTTACCTGTGCAGGATATCTTTTTGGGTTGGGGAGATCCAGGACCAGCAGAGAGCCGGGTGCACCGGGCCTCGAGAAAACCCCTTTCTGACAACAAGGATTTACATGCATGCAAGTCTGCTTACCTTGTTGACAGAAGGCCGGCTGGGGACTTCTCGGTTCCGGTTGGACCACCGTCTCCGCTACTCCTTCCAGATGCTTTTCTGGGCGATCTCTCACCAACCCTGCTAAGCAGCGCCAATTTTGTCGTGGTTCCCCAGGACGACAATTCGTTTACATCGGTTTAAAACAGAGAGTCTGAGCAGCGATCTTTCAAGCAAAAGACTTTATTTCTCAGCATAAGAGATAAAGCCGGGAGCGTCCGGAAAACTCCAAAGAGCTCTTGGGCTTACAATCTTTTATGTACATTTCAGCCTCCTATCTCAAGATCCTTATCTCCCTTTTACTGCCTGTCCTTGGTTGTAATCTTACCCTACAGCCCGCTCTTTCTTTGGCCATCATTATTTTTAGTTGACACTTTATCTGTTTTCTTTGCAATCGGTCGTTCACTGTTATATCTCTTCGTTTCTTAAACCATGGTGGTAATAACTCTTGCTCTTATCTGAACTTTTCTGTTTGTACAATAATCGTGGTTTTGTAAGCTAAGGCGAATGTGTTTAGAAGAAAAGACATCCCCCCTGCTGATTTATAGTCTACTAATGTGTTTTTAGAAGAAAACATTCTCTCTGCTATTAAGTTGAACCACCGAGCAGTCTTTCTTGTTTTCTTAAGTGACTATTGTCTGCTTTTGCTAATCAGTGACTGCTATATTACTTCTTTAGTTCTTCTAGTTCCTCCACTTTAATCATATCAACTACACTTGATTATATTAGGTCACACGAAGTTACTTTAGGTTACATATTCATCTCACTATTCACCTAAATCTACTTTATCATTTCACTAAGACCTAAATCTACTTTATCATTTTACTAAAACCTGTGAATCTGAATTCCATACTAAACTCATACAATATCCAGTACAATTTCCCTTACAAGTGAATCTGAATTTCATACTAAACTCATACAATATCCAGTACAATTTCCCTTACACATCCTGGTAAATCTCCTCTGCACTCTTTCCAGCGCTTCCACATCCTTCTTATAGTGAGGTGACCAGAACTGCACACAATATTCCAAATGTGGTCTCACCAAGGACCTGTACAGTTGTAGCATAACCCCATGGCTGTTAAACTCCAACCCCCTGTTAATAAAAGCTAACACACTATAGGCCTTCTTCACAGCTCTATCCACTTGAGTGGCAACCTTTAGAGATCTGTGGATATGAACCCCAAGATCTCTCTGTTCCTCCACATTCTTCAGAACCCTACCTTTGACCCTGTAATCCACATTTAAATTAGTCCTACCAAAATGAATCACCTCACATTTATCAGGGTTAAACTTCATTTGCCATTTTTCAGCCCAGCTTTGCATCCTATCTATGTCTCTTTGCAGCCTACAACAGCCCTCCACCTCATCCACTACTCCACCAATCTTGGTGTCATCAGCAAATTTACTGATCCACCCTTCAGCCCCCTCCTCTAAGTCATTAATAAAAATCACAAAGAGCAGAGGACCAAGCACTGATCCCTGTGGCACTCCGCTCTTGGCCAACTTGCTCCAACTTTATTGAAGAAGGGTAAGATCTTACGATCTCATCCTATCGGTTGATGGGTGGGGCGCTGGTAAGATCGTGCGAGAGACTTTTGATACCTGGAGCAATCTTTCTTGGGACGGTTGGACTGGCACTGACACTTCAATGGTGATTAACCCTTTGTGCTTATGCTCGCACTGTACTGAGGTTGAAATAATTCCTCCGAGGCCAGTGTCCCTTCACCTAATTTTGATTTATTTACATAGTAAGCAACACTCAGACAGGTACTTCCTCATACAGAGTGTAAACCCAGAGTGTCCGTAACATTGACACTCCAAGTTATGCACACATGCAGGACTCTCTTATTGGACAAGCCTTAATCAGGGAGCTAGTACTCCAAGTGGTCCACATCATGGGCCATGTTGATGCCATCACAGGCATGATGGCTGCCTGTAGTCATCTCTCTTAGGACTCACTCACAACACTGGCTGAGATTCCTATTCCAAATGTGACACAAACATGTTCACCATTAATGGGGTAAAGAAGAATTGTGGTGGGCAATTCAGAATGGGTAATAAGTCTGGCTCTGCCAGTGATGCCCAGATCCATTGTATGGTTTACAAAAATGTCACTTTCACCACTTGGGGTCAACATCTTATGGAATAGGTTCCCTGCCTCTTACAGAACCCATGCAATGGAAGTGAAATGGAGTGAATACTAGAAGGGCGGCATGATGGCACGGTGGTTAGCACACTGCCTCACAGCGCCAGGGACCCATGTTCAATTCTGGCCTCGGGTGACTGTCTGTGTGGAGTTTGCACCTTCTCTCTCGTGTCTGCGTGGGTTTCCTCCGGGTGCTCCAGTTTCTTCCCACAGTCCGAAAGACATGCTGGTTAGGTCGATTGGCTGTGCTGAATTGTCCCTTAGTGTCAGGGGAATTTGCAAGGTAAATAATAGGGTTACAGGGATAGGGCCTGGTTGGGGTTGTTGTCAGTGCAGGCTTGATGGGCTGAATGGCCTCCTTCTGCACTGTAGAGATTCTGCGATTGAATCTATGATTCTTCCAGTGCACTGCTCAAGCAGTGAAGCTGTAAATAACCATGGATTCACTCCTGAATAATCAACTTCTGTTCGTGCTTCTTTTAGCAATTGCAGCTGGTGCTCTTTGAAGGCAGGGATTTAAATTTTATCCTTCAAACGTCCCTTTTGTTCTGCGATTGATAATTAAGATTTTAAAACTTGCTGACTTCAGCATGGAAGTAATTTGCATAGGATTGCATTAGAATAATGCCGCTAACAAGCTTCTTACTTGCTCATAATGATTCCATCAACTGAAGTTGGAGATGGGTTTCCGTCGGGGAATTCAACATCTTGTGATTCATGTCATGGACTGGTTGGATTCAGTGAGGTCCAACATGAGGCTGGTTCACTCCCAGAGCTGATTATCACTGAATCAGCCTGACGGAGACCAGGGAACCTCCACCCTCCCACTCACCTGCTCGGATTTCAGTGCTGAAGGCTGTGTGTCCAGGATCTCCTCCTCTTCCAACAGACTTACAGTGGGTAATGCAGAGAGTATCATTCCGAGATGGAATAGCTATATGAAAAATGAGATTTCGAGAAACCCACCCCACCACCAACCACCCGCACTCCCACCCCATCCCCACGAATCGCTTAGCATCAACAGTTTCCGATTTCATAGCAACTTTAACATGTTACATTTTCACAGACCACTTCAGGCCTCGCCCGCAGCTGGGATCCCACTGCAGTGAAGGGAGATTTGGCTGAGCGCCAAATATTCCACCCTGGGAATCAAACCCGGGTAGAATGATGGAGCAGACGCCATGGGCCAAATGGCCTAATTGTGCTCCAACATTTAATGAACGTATGAAATTATGAGAAGCTGGATAGGCTGGGACTTTTTCCCTGGAGCATAGGAGAATGAGAGGTGACTTTGTAAAGGTTTATAAAATCATGAGGGGCAAAGATAAGGTGAATAGCCAAGGTCTTTTCCCCAGGGTAGTGGAGTCCAAAACTAGAGGGCATAGGTTTCAGGTAAGAGGGGAAAGATTTAAAAGGGGCCTGAGGGGTAACCTTTCACACAGAGGGTGGTGCGTGTATGGAATGAGCTGCCAGAGGAGGTGGTAAAGGCGGGTACAATTACAACATTTAAAAGACATTTGGACAGGTACATGGATAGGAAAGGTTTAGAGGGGTATGGGCCAAACGCAGGCTAATGGGACAAGTTCAGGTTAGGAAACCTGGTCAGCATGGACGAGCTGGGCCGAAAGAATCATAGAATCCTACAGTGTAGAAGGAGACCATTCGGCCCTTCGAGTGTGCACCGCCCACAATCCTACCCCGGCCCTATCCCCATAATCCCACGTATTTACCCTAGCTAACCCCCCTGACACTAAGGAGCAATTTAGCATGGCCAATGCACCTCACCTGCACATATTTGGAGTGTGGGTGGAAACTGGAGCACCTGGAGGAAACCCAAGCAGACATGGGGAGAATGTGCAAACTCCACACAGACAGAAAGGCCTGTTTCCGTGCTGTATATCTCTATGACTCTATGACTCCAGAACAGTTGTAATCAATGTCAGAACTGGCACTGTATGCATCAAAGATTGTGCCGCACTATTCTTACTTATTCTTTCTGTAGCCTTTTCAAATAGTCAAACAAACTGTTGGTTAGAATTGTGGCATTTTCCTGGCTTGGTTCCACTTTTACCTATCTAACTGGAACCGCAGCATCTCCAGAAATGGCTTCCTTTCCTGTACCAGCCTTGTTGCCTCTAGAGTTTCTTAATATCTATCCCTGGCTCCCTCTTCTTCCACATCTACACAATATCAATGAGTGATTTGCCCCAGAATATCAGGTCAGTTGCCACATTTAGACAAAAGACACACAGCTCCAACTATCACCACCTCCTTCAACCTCTACAAAGCTTCTCTGCTGCCAGACAAGCTCCTATGACACCAAGTTCTTGGCTACAAATCCCAATGTCCTCCAGTGAACATTGAGAAGAGCAAAACCTTTGCTTTGAGCCCCCATCACAAATTCCATCTCCCTGCCACCAAATCCATTCCTTCTCCCCAGCACCCATCTCAGGTAAAGCCAGATTGCTCCCACAACCACATCTCGGAGTTAGGGTTCGAGGCTCACGTCACCGACTTGAGCAACAAAGGGTTAGAATGATGCTCCAATTCAGCACTGAAGGAGCGCTGTCTTTCAGGCAAAACTTTAAACTGAAGACAGAAGCTTCAGTGAAAACCGTCGTGTGTTTCGTAGCGGCAGAGAAGGCACGCCACTGGCCAACAATGGAATCTTCTGGTCCCGCCATTGTCAATGGACTGTTGACTGCAAAAATGCTGGAAAATGCCAGCAGGTTCGACAGCATCTGTGGGGAGAGAATAGAGCCAACGTTTCGAGTCTCGATAACCCTTCATCAGAGCTCTGACGAAGGGTCATCCAGACTCGAAACGTCAGCGCTATTCTCTCCCCACCGGTGCTGCCAGACCTGCTGAGATTTTCCAGCATTTTTTATTTTTGTTTCAGATTCCAGCATCCGCAGTATTTTGCTTTTATCCTTTGAATGCACCCGTTGCCGCTGGAAAACCTGTGCTGGGGGCGCAGCAGGATGTTCTGGCCTGAGTGCCTGCCCTTTATTTGTATTTGTTCATGGGATTTGAGTGTTGCAAGGCCAACATTTAATGCCTAAGACTAATTGCCCCTGAGAAGGTGCTTGTGAGCCACCTTCTTGAATCACTGCTTGGTGTAGGTCACACTGAGGTTACAGTGGGTTCCGCTGTCAGGGAGCAAGTTGCAGAACTCTGACCCAGCGGTGATAAAGGAACAGTGATATTGTTCCAAGATGAGATGGTGTGTGACTTTGAGAAGAATTTACAACTCGTAGTGTTCTCATGTACCTGCTACCCTTGTCCTTCAAGGTGGTAGTGGTTACATCTTTCGCCGCTGCTCCGATTTCCTCCCACAGTTTGAAGGAGCATTGATGAGTGGCTGCAGTGCATCTTTTGTATGTGGTGCCACAGTGTACCATTGGTGGAGAGGTTGAATGATTAGGGTTGTGAATGAGGTGCCAGTCTGCTGCTTTGTCTTGGATGATATCGAGCTTCTTAAGTGTTGCTGGAATTGCATTCATCCAGGAACGTGGAGAGCAGAATTCTAGAATCATACAATCCCTACAGTGCAGAAGGGGCCATTTGGCCCATCAAGTCTGCCCCGATCACAATCCTACTCAGGCTTATTTCCGTAACCCCACATATTTATTTACTCTGCTAATCCCCCTGACACTAAGGGTCAATTTAGCATGGCCAATCCACCTTACCCGCACATTTTTGGCAATATTCCATCAAAATCTTGACCTTTTTCCTTGTTGATGGTGTTTAAAGTTTATTAATTGGTGTCACAAGTGGGCTTACATTAACACTGCAATGAAGTTACTGTGAAAATTCCCTCGTTGCCACACTCCGGCTGCTGTTTGGGTACATTGAGGGAGAATTTAACATGGCCAGCACATCTTTCAGGCTGTGGGAGGAAACTGGAGCACCCGGCGGAAACCCATGAGGACACGGTTAGAACGTGCAAACTCCACACAATCACCCAAGGAACTACAAAAGATTGTGAATATAGCCGAATCCATCACGCAAACCAACTTCCCATCCATTGACTCTGTCTACACTTCCCGCTGCCTCGGCAAAGCAGCCAACGTAATTAAGGACCCCACGCATCCCGGACATTCTCTCTTCCATCTTCTTCCTTCGGGAAAAAGATACAAAAGTCTGAGGTCACGTACCAACCGACTCAAGAACAGCTTCTTCCCTGCTGCTGTCAAACTTTTGAATGGACCTACCTTGCATTAAGTTGATCTTTCTCTACACCTTAGCTATGACTGTAACGCTACATTCTGCACTCTCTTGTTTCCTTCTCTATGAACGGTAATGCTTTGTCTGTATAGTGCGCAAGAAACAATACTTTTCACTGTGTGCTAATACATGTAACAATAATAAATCAAATCAAATCAAAAAGCCAGGAATCAAACTCGAGTCCCTGGCGCTGTGAGGCCATGATGTGGAGATGCCGGCATTGGACTGGGGTGGGCACAGTAAGAAGTCTCACAACACCAGGTTAAAGTCCAACAGGTTTATTTGGTAGCTCAAGCCACAAGCTTTCGGAGTGCTGCTCCTTCATCAGGTGAGTGGGAGTTCTGTTCACAAACAGGGCATATAAAGACACAAACTCAATTTACAAGATAATGGTCGGAATGCGAGTCTTTACAGGTAATCAAGTCTTAAAGGTACCGACAGTGTGAGTGGAGAGAGGGTTAAGCACAGGTTAAAGCTGTGAGGCAGCAGTGCTAACCACCGTACCACCGTGCTCCCCGAACAGGTTTTGGGGAGTCAGGAGGTGAGTTACTCTCCGCAGAATTCCCAGCCCCTCAGGTGGATGTAACAGACCCCACGAAGACGAACATGGGAGTTCTGCCCAATGTCCTGGCCAATAATTATCCCTCAACCTAAAGAGGCCATTATTTCATGGCTGTTTTAAAACATGCTCTGATCAAATTGGTTACTTTATCATCACAACAGTGAGTCACTTCACTTCAATAAATCACAAGATTGGCTATAAAGCACACTGGGGACATCCTGAGGAGATGAGAAGTGCTACGTAAACGCAAATATATTTATTTTGTACTAAAAATTTTATATGGACTGCTTTACAATAGACTATAAAACACTCTGGCATAAAAACTCTCACCTTTTTTGACACTCTTCTGTAAAGTTCAATTTGTGTTGGAATTCAAAATCCAGTTGCTACATGAGTGGCCAATTACTAAAATAACATCGCTGTACGAATGTTATCAAGAGGAACTTTACTGACAATGTGAAAGCTTTTGTCACAAGCTGTGATTGGCTGGGCGATGCTTTATTATGAGCCAAAATAATTCTACACAAAAGAGACAAAGAAACCCATAAAGGATGTCAGAACAGAAAGCATAATGCAGGCAGTGAGTGCAATATTACTGTATTTACAATTCTGGTGTGTAGACAGACTCACCAGGAAACAGCGTAATGCTTATTTTATCCTATAGTGAGGAATAACTCAGTGCCGATGATTGATCTCTGAAGGTCTTTCCCATGACAGCAGAGAATTCTGCTTCTGCCAGGAGTCAAAACATAGATACACAAACTAATTTTCTATTTATGAATTATGCATGTGACATTTGTTGAAACTGACTGGAACGGAGGTTCAACCCAGTTTATGTTCTATTTATATTCATGCTCTGCAAATTTGAAAAGACTAAACAGAGTTGTCGAAACTAAAATGGCATCTTATTGCATTAACATAAGGCACGGCACTGCTCTCGCGCACAATTACATCAAGTGACAGAACTTACAACACAGATACAGGCCCCTCAATTCAACTGATCAACGTTTCTACTACTCGCCTATCTCTTCCCACCCCACTCAGCATGTTTGCTTTCACTGAATACAGGAGTTGGGACGTCTTGTTGAAGTTGTACAAGACATTGGTAAGGCCACACTTGGAATACTGTGTGCAATTCTGGTCACCCTATTATAGAAAGGATATTATTAAACTAGAAAGTGCAGAAAAGATTTACTAGGATGCTACCGAGACTTGATGGATTGAGTTATAAGCAGAGGCTGGATAGACTGGGACTTTTTTCTCTGGAGCATAGAAGGCTGAGGGGTGATCTTATAGAGGTCTATAAAATAATGAGGGGCATAGATCAGCTAGATAGTCAATATCTTTTCCCAAAGATAGGGGAGTCTAAAACTAGAGGGCATAGGTTTAAGATGAGAGGGGAGAGATACAAAAGAGTCCAGAGGGGCAATTTTTTCACACAGAGGGTGGTGAGTGTCTGGAACAACCTGCCAGAGGTAGCAGTAGAGATGGGTACAATTTTGTCTTTTAAAAAGCGTTTAGACATTTACATGGATAAGATGGGTATAGAGGGTTATGGGCCAAATGCGGGCAATTGGGATTAGTTTAGTGGTTAAAGCTAGAGACTAGTGGGGCAGCACGGACAAGTTGGGCCGAAGGGCCTGTTTCCATGCTGTAAATCTCAATGACTCTATGCCACTCTATCTCACCCATTCAACATAGCTTTCTATTCCTTGTGTAAAGTTTAGCTTCCCCTTAAATGCATCTTTCCAAATGCTATGCTATAATATCACCTGCCTCAAGTAACTCTGCAGACAATCCGGTCACTACACAGAGTTTCTTGTGGTTTAATTTTTACAGATGCCCCATAGAAAGCATCCTTTCCGGTTGTATCACAGCTTGGTATGGCTCCTGCTCTGCCCAAGACCGCAAGAAACTACAAAGGGTTGTGAACGTAGCTCAGTCCATCACGCAAACCAGCCTCCCATCCATTGACTTCCCGTTGCCTCGGAAAAGCAGCCAGAACAATTAAGGACCCCGGATATTCTCTCTTCCACCTTCTTCCATTGGCAAAAAGGTACAATAGCCTGAAAACACGTACCAACCAACTGAAGAACAGCTTCTTCCCTGCTGCTATCAGACTTCAGAACGGTCCTATCATATATTAAGCTGATCTTTCTCTTCACCCTATCTGTAGCTGCAACATTATATTCTGCACCCTATCCTTTTCCCTTTCCCCGATGTACTCTATGTACGGTATGCTTTGTCCGTATAGTGCACAAGAAGCAATACTTTTCTCTGTCTGCTAATATATGTGACAATAATAAATCAAATCAAATCAAAATAATATCTGATCCAGAATTCCATGGATACAGAGAAGGCCGTGGAATAAATTTTCAAAGTGAATATTCTTGACTCACTCTGCTGGCTAAAAAAGGGGTGTCTCAGTTTCCTAGAGTACCCCAACATTCTGAACAACTGTGCCCTAGTGTCACGGGCAACGTGAACAAGACTTATTTCTGTCAAGAAGATTTTGATTTGATTTGATTTTATTGTCACATGTATTAACATACAGTGAAATGTATTATTTCTTGCGTGCTATACAGACAAAGCATACTGTTCATAGAGAAGGAAATGAGAGAGTGCAGAATGTAGTGTTACGGTCATAGCTAGGGTGTCGAGAAAGATCAACTTAATGCGAGGTAGGTCCATTCAAAAGTCTGACAGCAGCATATACTAGAAGCTGTTCTTGAGTCGGTTGGTACGTGACCTCAGACTTTTGTATCTTTTTCCTGACGGAAGAAGGTGGAAGAGAGAATGTCCAGAGTGCGTGGGGTCCTTAATTATGCTGGCTGCTTTTCCGAGGCAGCGGGAAGTGTAGACAGAGTCAATGGATGGGAGGCTGATTTGCGTGATGGATTGGGCTACATTCACAATCTTTTGTAGGTCCTTCTAATCTAGAGATTCTAACTGCCCTGTTGCCTGCTGGTATCTTTACCTGACCTTATTGCTGAAATGTCAATGAGAATAATATAATTTTTTTCCCTAAAGTTCACAGACATCAGTCCAGACCTTTTGCTATGTATTATTTTAACAACAGCATGAATCTTTCACGATCACTTAGAGAATTCCGATGGGAAATCCTGGGCCCGTAATGTTGAATCACTCCTCAGTGATTCTTGTTTGTGTATTGACCCAAAATATCTGAAGCCATTGACTACATGAGGAAGTTTCACCACAAGTAAAATAATGGAGCCAGTTATATAGATCATATTGTTTTGTTTTCTTTATATTTCCTTCCGTTTTGTTACGGCCGCTGTTTCTCGTTTTCTCTTTCACACATTCTATCCATTATAAAAATTTTGCGGTCTCTGATTTTCATATGGGGAGGGACTGGCGTAGTGGTATTGTCCCTTCACTAGTTATCCAGAGACCCAGGGTAATGTTCTGGGGATGTGGGTTCAAATCCCACCGAGGCAGATGGTGAAATTTGAATTCAATAAAAATCTGGAATTAAATTTTAAGTTACTGATGACCATGAAACCATCGTCTAAAGTAAAGCTTATTTATTAGTCACAAGTAGGCTTATATTAACTCTGCAATGAAGTTACTATGAATTGTCGATTGTCATAAAAACCCATCTGGTTCACGAATGTCCTTTAGGGAGGGAAATCTGCCATCCTTACCCAGTCCAGCCTACATGTGACCCTAGACCCACAGTAATGTAACAAAAGATCTGTATCTGCCATTGGAGAAAATAGATATAGAGTGGGATTTTCCAGCCACGCTCGACCTGAGTCTGGAAAATCCCACCCGAGGTCAACAGGCATTTCCATGGCCCGCCTCTCACCCGCTCCGATTGCACTGGAGGGCGGGACAGTAAAATTTGTCCCATAGAATCCCCACTGAGCAGAGGGAGATCATTAGGCCCATCGAGTCTGCACTGATTCTCTGACAGAGTAACTTACCCAGGCCCTCTCCCTTGCCCTATCACCATGACCCCACACATTTACCATAGCTAATCCACCTAAACTACACATCTTGGGACACTAACAGGGAATTTAGCATGGCCAATCCACCTAACTAACACACCTTTGGAGTATGGGAGGAAATTGGATCATAGAATCATAGAATCCTACAGTCCGGACAAAGTCCATTCGGCCCATTGAATCTGCGCCGATCACAAACCCATCCAAGCCCTATCTCCATAACCCCATGCACTTATCCTAGCTAGTCCCCCTGACACTAAGGGGCAATTTATCATGGCCAATCCACCTAACCCGCACATCTTTGGACTGTGGGAGGAAACCGGAGCACCCGGAGGAAACCCACGCAGACACGAGGAGAATGTTCAAACTCCACAGAGACAGGGACCCAAGCCGGGAATTGAACCCGGGCCCATGGCACTGTGAGGGATCGGTGCTAACCACTGTGCCACCATGCCACACTTGGAGAAAACCCATGAAGACATGGGGGGAACGTGCAGACTCCACACAGACAGTGACCTGAGGCTGGAATTGAACCCAGGTCTCTGGCATTGTGAGGGAGCAGTGCTAACCACTGCGTCACCGTGCCACCCTGAAATAGCCCAGCAAGCCGCTGAATTCAAGGGCAATTAGGGATGGTCCAGCATCCCATGAATGAATAAAAAAACTCACAGCCTTTCACACTTCCTTATTATTTCCCCCGGGATATTCTTGCATTCTCTCCTCTCTACCTCTCCCTTTGTTTTTATATCAACTATAATCTTGTCCCAGAATGGCAAACATTTAACCAGAAGTCACATTGTAATTTTAACTCTGGAACATATTAGCTTTGTAAATAGGATCAGCAAAGCAGAGGAAACTGCCTTCAAAAGTAGAAATTGCGTGTCACTTGCATGAGTTTTAATTCAGTCAGGTAGCTGATATGAACACAGTAAATGTCGAGAATGATCACAGCAATTCAACTCTGTAGATTATTGCAAAACACAGATGATATTAAAAAAAACACACACATTGTTAGGTTGAAATAATCTAAAGCACCACAAGGCGGCCTTTAGGCCCATCATGTTCATACCAGCTCTTTGAGAAAGCAATTCAGTTAAAGCTTTCACCCTAATCCTGCAATCTCCAAACACTGAGAGCACAAATTAAATTCGACCCATAGATCTCGTCACTTCCGATCGCGTTAAGGTAGAAATGTGGATGATTGAGTAAATCCAAGGGCGGCACGGTGGCACAGTGGTTAGCACTGCTGTCTCTCAGGGACCCGGGTTCGATTCCCGGCTTGGGTCATTGTCTGTGTGGAGTCTGCACGTTCCCCCCCTACCGTGTCTGCGTGGGGGTGCTCCGGTTTCTTCCCACAGTCTGAAAGGCGTGCTGGTTAGGTGCATTGGCCATGCTAAATTCTCCCTCAGTGTACCCGAACAGGCGCCGGAGTGAAACCAAGAGAGAAAGTGCTGGAAAATCTCAGCAGGTCTGGCAGCATCTGTAAGGAGAGAAAAGAGCTGAGGTTTCGAGTCCAGACGACCCTTTGTCAGAACTGGAGTGTGGTGATTAGGGGATTTTCACAGTAACTTCATTGCAGTGTTAATGTAAGTCTATTTGTGACGCCAATAAATAAACTTTTAAAACACTTCACAGCAGCTCTTCTGAAGCAACCCAAACACTAAGCTAAAGGCCAATCCTTGGCACTGGAAACTGCGGCACTGCCTCCCGGGGTGGGGGAGATGGAAATATTGAATCCCCACCTTAAACTTGAAATGTTTGCAACTAGAATCTATTGGAGAATATAATTGAAGGCGGATGAAATTCTCAAGTGGAGGAAAAAGCTCATCTCGATGCGAGTGTAATTATTCTGCACGTAACTGAGTGCTTCTGTCTTCAATCCGGAGTGTTCAGTCTCCAGCTGCCTTGCAGAGTGCCAGAGTGCCGATGCGTCCGTGCCAATCCTGTGGCTATGGAACAAATGGCACATTGGCCAGGGTGCGATGCCAGCCTGCCCGTTTCCCTCAATGTGGGGGAATATCAGAAGCTGGCAAGTGCGTGAGCATCAGAACCCGGCCACCATCTCAGCACAATGAGTAAAATACATCAGGCAGCTGCTGCCACTTACTATAATGGAGTGAAAGACAGTTATTATGCAGATATGTTGAACATAAAGGGTATTTTTTGCATAATTGCTCCTTCCATTGTTTTTCAACGTTGGGCCTGTTTTATTTTTCTGCTTCCCGAGAGCAGGTGGTGGGTGCGATTATGAGCCAATAAAAATATCTCCACCATTCGCCACATTGTCCTCACCATCCCTGACCTTCAAAGGCAATGATATGATTTAATAATAATTTCCAATGTTAAATCAGACAAGTCAAATCTTCTCCCCCCTGTATTGCTTTCAAGTTTAAAATTTTTTTTATTTATTAGCATCACAAGTAGGCTTACATTAACACTGCAATGAAGTTACTGAGAAAAATCCCCTAGTTGCCACACTCTAGCACCTGTTCGGGTACACTGAGGGAGAATTTTGCACGGCCAATGCACCGAGCCAGCATGTCTTTTGGACTATGGGAGGAAACTGGAGCATCCGGAGGAAACCCACGCAGACACGGGGAGAAGGTGCAGACTCCGCACAGACAGTGACCCAAGGCCAGAATCAAGCCCGGGTCCCTGGCGCTGTGAGGCAGCAATTCTAACCACTGTGCCACCGTGCCGCATCCGTGTCTTTAAGTACTCCTGTTGTCGAGGCAAGCTGCCCTTGGTGTTTATTGCTCCACAGAAACGTATCGGTCTAGAAATTCAGGTTGTGCCGTATTGTTAAGGGCCTACCAATGGGTTACACAAGTAACAAGGCGACACGGTGACACAGTGGTTAGCACTGCTGCCTCACAGTGCCAGGGACCCGGGTTCAATTACCAGGTTGGGTCACTGTCTGTGCGGAGTTTGCACATTCTCCTCGTGTCTGCATGGGTTTCCACCGGGTGCTCCAGTTTTCTCCCACAAAAGGAAAGATGTGCTGGTTAGGTGCATTGGCCGTGCTAAATTCTCCTTTAGTGTACCCAAACAGGCGCCGGAGTGTGACGACCAGGGGATTTTCACAGTAACTTCATTGCAGTGTTAATGCAAGCCTACGTGTGACACTAATAAATAAGTTTTTTAAGCTGTAAACTTGAAACATTTTCTACCTTGCTCCCCTGCTGGCCCTGTCCGTCAATAGCCAGCTACAGTGTTGTAATGAAGTCTATGCAAGTCCAAGGAACAGCACTTTATCTTTTAGGTCACAGCCTTCTGGATTCCGTCTCCAGTTCAGGAATTTTCGGTGCAAAACCTCTGTCTTCATCTTGTCCTCTGATTTCTTGTTTTGATTTGATTTGATTTATTATTGTCACATTTATTAGTATACAATGAAAAGCATTGTTTCCTGCGTGCTATAGAGAATCAGACAATTCATAGAAGATAGGATTAGAGGGTATGCTGGGCCATGCTCCAGCACCATCTTGGTTTCAATGCTAGGTGGCACGGTGGCACAGTGGTTAGCACTGCTGCCTCACAGCGCCAGGGACCCGAGTTCAATTCCCGGCTTGGGTCGCTGTCTGTGCAAAGTCTGAACGTTCTCCCCGTGTCTGCGTGGGCTTCCTCCGGGTGCTCTGGTTTCCTCCCACAGTCCGAAAAACGTACTGGTTAGGGTGCATTGGCCATGCTAAATTCTCCCTCAGTGTACACAAACAGGCGCCGGAGTGTGGCGACTAGGGGATTCTCACAGTAATTTCATTGTAGTGTTAATATAAGCCTACTTGTGACACTAATAAATAAACATAAACTGAAGGTTTGTTATATGATCAGTAAATATCTGTGAAAAAGCTAGGAACTACTTGTTACATGTAAGTGTTCCAGGAGGTCACATTTCACTGTTGCATGAGAGTGTGATGTATAACTGATCCAGTTCAAACTGGTCCTTCTTGTATACGAGGCAGAATGACTAGTTGAAGGTAAAGGGTTCGGATCATTCCACATTTAAAATGTGATAATTACCAACTTCTGGGATCTAAAGACCTGAGGAAGGATGTCCTTGCAATAGAGGGAGTACAGCAAATGTTTACCAGGCTGATTCCTGGAATGGCAGGTCTGTTATATGAGGAAAGACTAAGTCGGTTAGGATTGTATTCACTGGAGTTTAGAAGAGTGAGAGGGGATCTCATAAAAACATATAGGCCCGAACTCTATCACCTCACTTACCCCGGAATCAGCATGGGCGAGGACCCCAGAATGGAAATCTCCACTGGCCTCAGGTGGGATTTTCAGATCTCGCCCAAGCGAAGCTGTAAATTCCTGCCCATAAAGTTCTAACTCGGTTAGACAGGACAGATTCAGAAAGAATGTTCCCGATGATGGGGGAGTCCAGAACTAGAGGTCTTGGTTTGAGGATAATGGGTAAACCTTTTAATACTGAGGTGAGGAGAAATTTCTTCACCGAGAGGGTGGTGAATGTGTGGAATTGACTACCACAGACTGTAGTTGAGGCCAAAAGGTTGTCTGGTCTGAAGAAGAAATTAGATATAGCTGTTGGGGCTAAAGGGATCAGGGGATGTGGGGGTAGGCGGGATCAGGATATGATCAGCCATGATCAAAATGAATGGCGGAGCAGGCTCAAAGGGCCGAATGGCCTACTCCTGCTGCTAGTTTCTATGTTGATGTGATTTGGTTTAATTTATTATTGTCACATGTATTAAAATATAGTGAAAAGTATTGTTTCTTGCATATTATACAGACAAAGCATACCATTATAGAGAAGGAAACAAGAGAGTGCAGAATGTACTGTGACAGTCTTAGTTAGGGTGTAGAGAAAGATCAACTTAATGCGAGATAAGTCCATTTAAAAGTCTGACAGCAGCAGGAAAGAAGCTGTTCTTGAGTTGGTTGGTTCATAACCTCAGACTTTTGTATCTTTTTCCTGAAGGAAGAAGGTGGAAGGGAGAATGTCCGGGGTGTGTGGGGTCCTTAATTATGTTGGCTGCTTTACCGAGGCAGCAGGAAGTACAGACAGAGTCAATGGATGGGAGGCTGGTTTTTGTGATGGATTGGGCTACATTCAGGACCTTTTGTCGTTCCTTGCGGTCTTGGGCAGAGCAGGAGCCATACCAAGCTGTGATACAACCAGAAAGAATGCTTTCTATGGTGCATCTGTAAAAGTTGGTGAGAGTTGTAGCTGACATGCCAACTTGAGAAAGTAGAGACATTGGTGGGCTTTCGTAACTATAATGTTGGCAAGGGGGGGACCAGGACAGGTTGTTGGTGATCTGGACACCTAAAAAAAAATGTTTTGATGTTAAGAACACATGGCAGGTTGCGTCTTGTCTTGTTTCTTTCTTTCTCTTTATGTTGCATTCAGTTGGCTGCGACATAATCATTCATGCCTCATCTAGACACATCTTTTGAAAGTTTAAAGTTTATTTATTAGTGTCACATGTAGGCCCACATTAACACTGCAATGACATTACTGGAAAATCTCAGAGTTGCCACACTCTGGCGCCTGTTCGGGTACACTAAAGGAAAATTTAGCAGGGCCAATGCACCCCAACCAGCTCGTCTTTCAGACTCTTCTGTACTATACCCATTACCACTCTTTCTGGCTGGTGCATCATGAAATCTCTAATTTCTCCTGCCCTCTATCTGATCGCAGACCTTCCTTTCTGTTCTTCCTCCCCGCCCCCTGGCCCACCTTACAAACTCTTTGCATTTCGACCTTTCTTCGGTTCTGGTGGGAGGTTATCGATCTGAAACATTATCTCTCTTTCTCTTCACAGATGCTGCCTGACCTGCTGAGTATTTCCAGCTTGTACTGTTTCTTTCCCCCAACAAGTTATCTTGGTATGATTCAAAATTTTGAAAACATCACCAAGAAAGGAATTTAATCTCTGGTTCCATGAGTAAACCTTAATTGATTATTTGTTGGCATTTACATATTTCCATTTGTTATAATCCAGGTCAGAAACTCCAAGGTATTTTATAATGTCAGCCTAGGCCATAAATTTGGTTAGGGCAAGCATGAGATGTTCACCCTAGGTATGATTCTAATGACCCACTAGGGAACTTTTATCAAACAAAGTTTATTTGAGAATATGGTTAACATAAAGTCGAAAGATGTGCTGGTTAGGTGGATTAGCCATGCTAAATTGTCCCTTAATGTCAGGGGGACTAGCTAGGGTAAATTGCATGGTGTTATGGGGATAGGGCCTGGGTGGGAGTATGGTTGGTGCAGACTCGATGGGCCAAATGGCTTCCTTCTGCACTGTCGGATTCTGTGATCTATGATCTATAGCAAGACAATTAGCAATAACTTTTACCAATTACAAAAAGCACAACTACAACATTGTATAAACCTTAACAGCTAAAAATGCTGTTACAGCACAAACATCCCTGCAAGCATACATCCCCCGTTCTAGGCTTGGCACAGGAAGTAAGTTTGCTCACATGATGCTGGATTTTGCAGTTTTGCAACACCGGCTGTGAATTACACCTTTGGATGTGGAATTGAAAGGCTGAGGCTTTCCTCCCCTGGAACTTTCAGTGCACTTTGAGAGACAGAGACACCACTTGCCTCTGGCTTCCAACTAGCCACAGTAAGAAGTCTAACATAGAATCATAGAAATCATAGAAACCCTACAGTACAGAAAGAGGCCGTTCGGCCCATCGAGTCTGCACTGACCACAATCCCACCCAGGCCCTACCCCCATATCCCGACATATTTACCCACTAATCCCTCTAACCTACGCATCTCAGGACACGAAGGGCAATTTTGAGCATGGCCAATCAACCTAACCCGCACATCTTTGGAGAGTGGGAGGAAACCGGAGCACCCGGAGGAAACGAACGTAGACACAAGGAGAATGTGCAAACTCCACACAGACAGTGACCCAAGCCGGGAATTGAACCCAGGTCCCTGGAGCTGTGAAGCAGCAGTGCTAACCACTATGCTACCGTGCCGCCCGTTTATTATAAACCTGTTGGACTTTAACCTGGTGTTGTTAGACTTCTTACTGTGTTTACCCCAGTCCAACGCCGGCGTCTCCACATCATTCCAACTAGCCAGCAGCCAGCAGAATTTCCAATACCAGGGAGAGAGACGAAAACACTGCATCCAGCCTGCAGTCCAAACAGTTTCTGCCCAACTGTAAGTAAAAGACCTTTAACAAAGGTCTTTGAAAGGTCTTTGACAGCTTTGACAAAGGGTCATCTGGACTCGAAACGTCAGCTCTTTTCTCTCCTTACAGATGCTGCCAGACCTGCTGAGATTTTCCAGCATTTTCTCTTTTGGTGAAAGTAAAAGATTTTTTGGATTTCTCCTGTGAAAAAGAAAAACTATCCAAAAGGTACCTGACCTGTCGAGCAGTCACAAATCAACAATTCCCAAAAGGGTCATAAACTCCAGAACACTGCATTCGGCCCAGATTAAAAATAAATGAAAGGCACATTATATGGCTTCAGCAACAAGAAAAGGACATCGGCTCCGTCAGCTCGGGGCCAAAATTTAAAAAAAAATCATGCCTGCATAAACTGCAGTGAGAATGCTTATAATATATTTCTTAAAGGCACAGTAGCGTCACACATAGAATTTGTTCAGGGGAGTCCCAACATCTGCATGCCACCTTGTTCCAGGTGTGTTTCAAACCGGGATGTTTTCCCACTGGCACCATGGAGTGTGGGTGTGGGTGGTCAGGCCTTCACCTACGTCCCATTAGAGGATCCTGTGGTTTCTTGATGCACCATGGCGAGCACCAGCAGAACATAGCTCCTTGAAAGTGGAGTCACAAGTGGACAGAGTGGTGAAGAAGGCATTCAGCCTGCTCCACCATTCAATAAGATCATGGTTGATCTTTTCGTGGACTCAGCTCCACCTACCCTCCCGCTCACCATAACCCTTAATTCCTTTATTGTTCAAAAATGTATCTATCCTTGTCTTAAAAACATTTAATGAGGTAGCCTCAACTGCTTCACTGGACAGGAATTCCACAGATTCACAACCCTTTGTGTGAAGAAGTTCCTTCTCAACTCAGTCCTAAATCTGCTCCCCCTTATTTTGAGGCTATGCCCCCTAGTTCTAGTTTCACCCGCCAGTGGAAACAACTTCCCTGCTTCTATCTTATCTATTCCCTTCAAAATCTTATATGTTTCTATAAGATCTCCCTTATTCTTCTGAATTCCAATGAGTATAGTCCCAGTCTACTCAGTCTCTCCTCATAAGCCAACCCTCTCAACTCTGGAATCAACCTAGTGAATCTCCTCTGCACCCCCTCCAGTGCCAGTATATCCTTTCTCAAGTAAGGAGACTAAAACTGTCCACAGTACTCCAGGTGTGGCCTCACCAGCACCTTATACAGCTGCAACATAACCTCGCTGTTTTTAAACTCCATCCCTCTCGCAATGAAGGACAGAATTCCATTTGCCTTCTTAATTACCTGCTGCACCTGCAAACCAACTCATTGAGCTTCCTGCACAAGGACACCCAGGTCCCTCTGCACAGCAGCGTGCTGCAATTTTTTATCATTCCGCTGTAACTGCGCACCAGCGTAAAACTGATTTTCAAGCATCCTGCTGGATTTCTCCCCACCCCCTCCCCACCCCGCTATTGATCCCGCCAGCAGGGGGCTTGGGAGAATTCCACCCATACTCTGGAAAGTTACCATCTCTCGTAAAATCCTGCCTGAGGCCAATAGAGAGTGCCCTGCGATTCCAGGGCGAGCGAGACGGTAAAATTCCAGCCATAGACTCATACAGCACAGAAGGAGGCCATCAGGCCCACATCCCTGTGTTGGCAGTCTGTACGAGCCATTCACTCCCTCCCGCCTCTTTCGTCCTAACGGATATTTCAAAGCTACCGAAAGGGTATGAAAGAGAACAACTGGGAGGCGTTGAAAGGATTGGACTGGGAGGAGGGATTCTGTGAAATGAGTATTGGAGCAATTGCAGGGATTGGTGACCACCAGTTAGTAGAATTAACCGTCAGGGTTCAATTACAAGCAGATAAATGTACTTTCACAATGTTAACACCTCCACCTCTGGGATCATTACTCCTGTGAGACTCATATCCAAACTTTATGGCCTGGGGTTTGGCTCCTCCCTCTGCATCTGGATCCAAGACTTCCTAACTCACAGACCACAATCAGTAAGGATAGGCAACAACACCTCCTCCACGGTCATCCTCAACACCAGCGTCCCACAAGGCTGTGTCCTCAGCTCCTTATTATACTCCTTATACACCAATGACTGTGTGGACAAATTTTGCTCAAAATCCATTTTCAAGTTTGCTGATGACACCACCGTATTGGGTTGGATCTCAAACAATGATGAGGCAGAGTACAGGAATGAGATAGAGAATCTGGTGAACTGGTACGGCAGCAATAATCCCTCCCTCAATGTCAACAAAATGAAGGAGATTGTCATCGACTTCAGGAATGTAAAGGAGAACATGCCCCTGTCTACATCAATGGGGACAAAGTAGAAATGCTTGAGAGCTTCAAGCTTTTAGATGTCCAGATCACCAACAACCTGTCCTGGTCCCTCCATACCAACACTACAGCTATAAAAGCCCACCACTGCCTCTACTTTCTCAGGAGGCTGAGGATATTTGGCATGTCCACTACAACTTTCGCCAACTTCTACAGATGCACCATAGAAAGCATTCTTTCTGGTTGTATCACAGCTTGGCATGGCTCCTGCTCCGCCCAAAACCACAAATAAATACAAAAGGTCTTGAACGAAGCCCAATCCATCACACAAACCAGCCTCCCATCCATTGACTCTGCACTTCCCGCTGCCTCGGCAAAGCAGCCAGCATAATCAAGGACCCCAACCACTCCGGGAAAAAGATACAAAACTCTGAGGTCACGTACCAACCGACTCAAGAACAGCTTCTTCCCTGCTGCCGTCAGACTTTTGAAAAGACCTATCTCGCATTAAGTTGATCTTTCTCTATACCCTAGCTATGACTGTAACACTACATTCTGCACTCTCTCCTTTCCTTCTCTATGAATGGTATGCTTTGTGTGTATAGCGTGCAAGAAACAATACTTTTCACTGTATCCCAATACATGTGGCAATAATAAATCAAATCAAATCAAACAACCATTGCTGCAGAGGATTGTTATGCAAAATAACATGTTCCTCTCTTAAGGAAACCTATTTAACAACTTCTATTTCAGTAAATCGGGGTTTTGTTGTATGTGTTGTGTTCTTGCATGATTCGGCTGATCAAACAATGTCGAACAGTGACTTAGAATTCCTCTTCTTACCTCGCAATGGCACAAAATCCATCCAGGACAGGCATGACATGAGCTAATTGTTCCTTCTGCCTCATAAATAGGTTACTGTGCACAGCTGGACAGATGTCAGCCCAGAATCCATAGAATTCCTGCAGTGCAGAAGGAGGCCATTTGGCCCATCGAGCCTGCACTGACTCACCAAAAGAGCATCCCACCCAAACCCTTCTCCCGTAATCCCACATATTTATTTATTTTTTAAACTTTATTTATTATTGTCTAAAGTAGGCTTACATTAATATTGCAATGAAGTTGCTGTGAAAATCCCGCAGTCGCCACACTCCAGCTCCTGTTCGGGTACACTGAGGGAGAATTTAGCATGGCCAACGCACCTAACCAGCACGTCTTTGGAGTGTGGGAGGAAACCGGAGCACCCGGAGGAAAACCACATACAGTCGGGGAGAACACGCAGATTCTGCCCGTGCCACTGCCATTTGTCATTGACTGAAGTGGGCACTTGGCTTTTTATACAGAAAACACTTCTCATATAATCATAGATTCCCTACAGTGCAGAAGGAGCCATTTGACTCATCAAGTCTGCATGGACTCCCTGACAGAAAATCTTACCCAGGCCTTCTCACCGCCCCATCCCGATAACCCCACACATTTGCCATGGCTAATCTATCTAATCTACACACCTTGGGATGCTATGGGACAATTTAACATGGCCAATCCACCTAACCTGGACTGTGGGAGGAAACCGGAGCACCCGGAGGAAACCCAGGTAGACACGGGGAGAACGTACAAAGTCCACACAAACAGTGACCCAAGGCCGGAATCGAATCCGGGTCCCTGGCACTGTGAGGCAGCAGTGCTAACCGTTATGCTGCCGTGCTGTCTCCGTTTGCTGTCTTTGGTCTAATTCAGACAGCGGCCCTCCCTCAGAGAAAGTGAAACTTGTGCTTCATGGAAGTTTTTTTGGACTGAGGAACAGAACAATACAGGAGACGAAACTGCCCTGACATAGTTCTGGGACAGACAATGAAAGTAGGACGAAGCTGGTCACAAAGGGACATGTATCCTATTTTCTCCTGCTAGGTGTTCTAACACGTGAAATACTTTAGTAACATGATCCCTGCTGCTTATATTTAGGTTGACGGAACTGGAGTTGAAAAGTTCTTTTTTTTTAAAGTCTAAACTTTGCAGCACATTTGGAACCACATTTTTACCTCCATTTCCACAAGATAGCATGGCGGAGCAGAGGAACTTGGAATCAGGAGGGCCAACTCTGAAACTGAGAGAATAGCTCAAATGACCTGATCGAGATGTCTTTAAGGTTCTGAAAGGCTTCGATCATGTGGGGGATGTAATAAATCGAGAGCGACTTGGCGTGGCTGAGTAACAAGGGATTTATTGCAAATGATAGTGTGGCATGGTGGCACAGAGGGTGGCACAGTGGCACAGTGGTTCTCACTACTGCCTCACAGCACCAGGGAGGCGGGTTCAATTCTGGCATGGGTGACTGTGCGGAGTCTGAACTTTCTCCCCGTGTCAGCATGGGTTTCCTCTGGGCGCTCCGGTTTCCTTCTGCAGTCTGAAAGACGTGCTGGTTAGGGTGCATTGGCTGTGCTAAATTCTCCCTCAGTGTACCCGAGCAGGTGCTGGAGTTTGGTGACTAGGGGATTTTCACAGTAACTTCATGGCGGTGTTAATGTAAGCCTACTTGTGACACTATGAAAGAAACTTTAAACACTAGATTAAAAAGAACAGAAGCAGTGAAAACCTTGCAAATTTTCACTGTTTTCAAACTCAACTATCAGAAGATAGAAAAATAGCAAATTGTTGCATCTGCCACTATAATCCGCAAAGTAACCTGGACCAGACACAAGAACAACATTTACATAGTGTGCTTCCTGTCAAACAGACCTTCCTGGCTCACTCATCTTGGCCTCCAATAGACTTTTCTCAATCTGTCTTATTCAAATTGAATAATGTTTCAAAAACTGATGGGAAAGGACAATATTTAAACATCAGCTCAAACACTAAAACCCAGGGAGGAGTACTCTTCAGGATTCATGCAATGGGTCTCTCTCATCTCAGGGAACACTTCATTGAAGGTACTGTCTCTTGGATGAGATGGCTGCCGTTATATATTTTGTCATGACCACAGAAGAAATGGGGAGGGATGTTATATATTTAAGTGGTTGTATGATTGCTTTAAGAGCCAGTCACATGATTTGATGGCAATGACATTTGGGATGTTTCACAGGCTCCTGCTTTTACTTTCAGTTTGTACTCTGCACACACAACATCTCTCTCAATAAAACCAGTGTGTGTTATTTTGAATCTACGAGTACAAACCACATCTTCTGTTTATGCTTGAAACCCACCAACCTCGAACATAGTTAGGACATTACAGCAAGCCGCTCAGGTGGAATTCGAAAATCCTAAGGAGTCCTGTCAGTGCAACATTCCCTCTTCCTTTAACATCCTCGGCTGTCAGAGATTGATCCTGATGGCTCTCCACAAAGTTCTCTCTCCAACAGCCCTTTTCATTTGGGGACAGTCCAAGCATAGGGGGTGGGGACGTGGGTTAGATCTGCTGGTAATGGCTGGAGTGCGATGCAGAATGATGCCAACAGCATGGGTTTATTCCCTGTACCAGCTATGGTAATTCATGGAGAACCACGCCGCAATTCTACCGCACCGCCTGCCACGGAATTGGAGTGGGCGAGGGGCGGACAATGAAAATGTCCGTTGACCTCAGGCAGGGATTTCTGGTCTCGCTTGAGGGAGGCCGTAGGATCCTGCCCCCTGTCTCCTCACCGTAACCCAAGATTGTGGAGTGACACCCCTCAAGCTACAAGTAACCCACATGTCCCTTTCTAATGGAGAATGATGCCTATCGTCCTTTGGGACTATGGCTAGAAGGTGAGTCCAGGTCTGGTACCCAGTCTTTGATGTTACCATTCCAATTATTCTCTGTCTTCCTGGTACCATTTTCCCTTTGATGTAACCATCTAGATGTTGAGCACTGGATCCTCCAGCCACATTTTTATTAATTTTAATTAATTTATTATTGTCATGAGTCGTCTTACATTCACACTGCAATGAAGTTACTGTGAAAATCCCCTAGTCGCCACACTCCCATGCCTGTTCGGGAACACTGAGGGAGAATTTAGCATGGCCGATACATTTAACCAGCACGTCTTTCGGACTGTGGGAGGAAACCGGAGCACCCGGAGAAAACCCATGCAGACACAAGGAGAACATGCAGACATTGACCCAAGCCGGATTCGAACCCTGGTCCCTGGCGCTGTGAGGCAGCAATGCTGACCACTGTGCCACCGTGACATGTTCTAATAATGATGATTTTCCTTTGACAATGCGTTTCAGCAAACTTGGTTTTTGTTCCATCCCGTCCAAAATGACTTCATTGTTTATTCCAATAGCAAGATAAGGGTTGAAATATAGTTTGGATTTTACAGTGTTTCAGTTCAGTTCAGTGCAGTGCAAGGGCTTGGCTGAGAAGCCAGTTTCCATGTTCACTTTTCTTTTGATTTGATTTGATTTATTATTGTCACATGTATTAGTATGCAGTGAAAAGTATTGTTTCTTGCACGCTATACAGACAAAGCATACCGTTCATAGAGGAGGAAACGAGAGAGTGCAGAATGTAGTGTTACAGTCATATCTAGAGTGTAGAGAAAGATCAACTTAATGCAAGGTAGGCACATTCAAAAGTCTGACAGCAGCAGGGAAGAAGCTGTTCTTGAGTCGGTTGGTACGTGACCTCAGACTTTTGTATCTTTTTCCTGAAGGAAGAAGGTGGAAGAGAGAATATCTGGGGTGCGTGGGGTCCTTAATAATGCTGGCTGCTTTGTCGAGGCAGCGGGAAGTGTAGACAGAGTCAATGGATGGGAGGCTGGTTAGCATGATGGATTGGGCTACATTCACGACCTTTTGTAGTTCCTTGCGGTCTTGGACAGAGCAGGAGCCATACCAAGCTGTGATACAACCAGAAAGAATGCTTTCTATGGTGCATCTGTAAAAGTTGGTGAGGGTCATAGCTGACATGCCAAATTTCCTTAGTCTTCCAAGAAAGTAGAGGCGTTGGTGGGCTTTCTTAACTATAGTGCTGGCATGGGGGGACCAGGACAGGTTGTTGGTGATCTGGACTCCTAAAAACCTGAAGCTCTCGACCCTTTTGCTTCTGTCATATTAATTTTTTTAAGTTCTGTTCAATAAAAGAAGATCATTTTAAAACTTGTACCAAGTGCTGACCCATTGTCTCTTCAAATGAATGAATGGACCTAACATCCACTCCAGGTCTTCTTCTGAGTATGTATTTTCCACCCACAGTGCTGAGATGAGTTTAACTTTTAATTTGCACCCTGCCAGTTGATGGCAATTATTGTGCCTGGCTTTTTTTTTTGTAAAGATCATGGCCAGAATTCCCCGGCCACTCACGTTAGCCAGATTCTCTGGTGTCACCATCGGCGCACTCCCTGCCACGGGATTCCTGATGGCGTGGGGTGGGCTTCCATTGGCATTCCCATTGATAGTGGTGGGTGCCGGAAGATTCCGCCGTCAGTGATTGGTGGGCGCACTGCTGCCCGCCGCTGAGAAAAACACTGAGGAGAAGCCAGCGAATCTCACCCCATGACTTTTGTACTTTTTGAGTTTAACTCCATCCCATATTCATTACAAACTCTGTTAATCCCATCATGGTTAACAGTTCTTCCTCGTCGTTTGCAATCATTACAGAGTAATCAAGTAGCTGATATTTGCGATAATCTCTCCACTCACTTTGTAGCACTGCTGTGCCTGAATTGGTTTCGTGTTTAGCCCCATAACTGCTCAAAAGTAACCCCCTCCCCATGTTGCATGGGGTCAGCACAACACTGGCTGATCTCTCTTCAATTCAACCATCATTATGTGATGGGTTTTACAACAGGATGCCCTTCCTGCCGCTAACCCTCCCCAGTTATCTGGGCTCGGGACTGGCATCAACACACACTGGCATGCCTCTACCAGTGGCTGGGTTCTTTGATAGTCAACAATTTCAAGAGTGGAACTCGAAGCCAGAGCTTCTGACAGCGGCAGAGGCACGACTGACTGAGCCATAAGATCTGCATCAATTAATAATTAACCCATTGGTTGTAAAATGCTTTGGAAGTGGGGGGGGGCATTACTGACAGTGCAAAAAGGTATTCCATAAATACGAAGAAGAGCTTTTAGACATTGGGCATTAATGTAAAATAGATGATGGCAAATTAATTGTTGTAGCTGGCCCCTTTCAGGGGTGTACACTGGGAGGATCATGTGACCTAGTTGCCCAATGGGGAACAAGTGCTGGAAAGCTGGTGCAGAGTGTGGGTTTTCGCAGACAGAGTAGATCCTAGAGTGGAAGTGCTAACATCGTGAAAGATTCTGTAACCGGAATTTTCCGGCCGTTCACACTCTGCCACCGTTGCAAGTGAGGACAGAGAATTTGACGCTCAGTCAAGTTCCAGCCTGTATATTTATCTGCTTGTAAATAAGCCGGCATAGTTCTTTATGTACTGACTGCCAATCCTTCTAATTACTGCATTAATGAGCCCTTCTTAGATTTCTCCCAAGGGTGGCGATGGCCCAGTGGTATTTTGACTAGGGTATTAATCCAGAAACTCAGCTAATGTTCTGGGGCCCTGGGTTCGAATCCCGCCACGGCAGATGGTGAAATTTGAAATCAATAAAAATATCTGGAATCTACTGATGACCGTAAAATCATTGTTGATTGGCGGAAAAACCCATCTGGTTCACTAATGTCCTTTAGGGAAGGAAATCTGCTGTCCTTACCCGGTCTGGTCTACATGTGACTCCAGAACCACAGCAATGTGGTTGACTCGCAAGCGCGCTCTGAATTGGCCCAGCGAGCCACTCAGTTCAAGGGCAAATAGGGATGGGCAATAAATGCTGGCCCAGCCAGCGATGCCCATGTCCCACAAATTGTTATAATAAAAATTGTCATCCTCCATTAAAGCCATGTTGTGATCCGTCACGATACTAGGTTAATGATTTCAAAAGGCAAAATATCCTGCAAAGAATCATCCTCTCCCTTTTTCTTGCTTGAAATCGCTACAGAAAATGATTTAACACGGAACACTTAAAAAGTCGATAGACTGTTATTGCTCAACATGAGGATAAGCAGCTGATGGGGCATGAATGGTTGGGTGTGAAATCCGGCAGTTAAATTAAGACAAAATGTTCAGGCAGCAGCGTCCCATGAAACTGACTGGCTGGAGGGAATTACACTGTCTGCAAAACAATGAGCATTAATGTATTACAAACTGCACGGCCAAAAAAAGGTGACCGCAGTCACAGGGCTTTGGACTTATATCCTCTTTATTCCAAGGACTATTCCAGAGACAGTGAACATGGAGATTAGATAGTGGTAACCTGCTTCACTCTCTAGTGCATTTAAACTCATCTATAAACTATGTCCAATATCTATCAGTCACATTGGGTGGGATTTTATGACCTCGTTCATCCCGAAACCGTAACACACCGCCCGAGGTCAATGGACTTTCCCATGCTCCGCCCCTTTCCCGCTCCGATTCCCATGGTGGACGGGGCAGTAAAATTCCGGCCTCTGATTTTATTCGTTCATGGGATGTGGGTGTCGCTCGCTGGGCCAGCATTTATTGTCCATCCCTGAGGGCCTTTAAGAGTCAACCACATTGCTGTGGATCTGGTGTCACATGTAGACCAGACCAGGTAAGGATGGGCAGATTTCCTTCCCCAAAGAGCGCTAGTGAACCTGATTGATTTTTATGACAATTGACAATGGTTTCATGGTCATCAATAGGCCTTTTTTTAATTCTAGATTTTTTATTGAATTAAAAGCCCACCACCTGCCATGGTGGGATTCGAACCCAGATCCCCAGAGCATCATCCTGGGTCTCTATTATTAGTCCAGTGTCAACACCATTATGCCACTGCCTCCCTCAATTCTGTTACATTCCTTTTCCCTCTTGTGATTTTGCCTTGAGATACTATGCTGCCCATTTCTAAGATTTCCGTTGCTTCTGAGCTGAACAATACTTCATGCCAGGCTCCTTTCCTTGGTAAGCCATGACTTGCGCTACTTTCCTCAAGTCCGAGATTTGGGCTTGGTAAGCTCCACCATTTTCTTAACTGTGTTTTCCAATCGCCTGCCTGCGCTTTGACTTCGATTCCCGGCTTGGGTCACTGTCTGTGTGGAGTTTGCACATTCTCCCCATGCCTGCGTGGGTTTCCTCTGGGTGCTCCGGTTTCCTCCCACACTCCAAAGATGTGCGGGTTTGGTGGATTGGCCATGCTAAATTGCCCATAGTGTCCCGGGGATTTGTAGGTTAGAGGGATTAGCAGGGTAAATGTGTGGGGTTGTGGGGATAGGGCCTGGGGTGGGATTGTTGTCGGTGCAGACTCGATGAGCTGAATGGCCTCTTTCTGCACTGTAGGATTTCTATGAATCTATCAGTCTATGAGACTCACACAATGCTCCTAATAACACTTAGTCTCACTCATAAGGAGCAAAACCAAATGATGTCACTTTTATTGGATGTTACAGAAGAATGACACTGATGATGGTAATGGAAGCAGTTGAATCAATATCACTCATTTTAGATCCAATATTCCATGCTAAATTCTCCCTCAGTGTACCCGAACAGGCGCTGGAGTCTAGCGACTGGGGGATTCTCACAGTAACTTCATTGCAGTGTTAATGCAAGGTGATGCTAATAAATAAACTTAAACTTAAAACAATGTTATTTATTTTACCACATCTGGCCAACCAGAAGCTCAGTTTCCGCTAGGGCGGATCTTTCCAGTTGCCCCCCCCAGGATTTCTGTGGGCCTCTAATGATCCATGGTGCTTTGTGGGGAAAGCTGTAGAAACCAGCTGGATAATTCATGCTACAATGCGCTGAGACTCACATTTAGCCAGTAACGGTCTCAATTTCAGTTCCATGCAGGACGGGGTAAAGCACAAACAAAGGGAGTGTGAAGAGAATCATGTTGGTGGAAAGAACAGGGAGAGACAATATAACATAAAGGGTAAAATTCTAAAGGGAGTGCAAGGGCAAAGGGACTGGGTGTATCTGATATTAAGTCATCGAAGGTCGCTGGGAGAGCAGTTAATAAAGCTTATGGCATCCTAGGCCTTATTGATATGACACAGGTGACAAGAGCAAAGAGGTTATGTTGAACTTTTATCAAACACTGGTTTGGCCTTAAATGGATTATTGCCCCCAGTTTTTTTAGAGTTTTGTTTTTAGAATGACCTGCTAAATTGCCCCTTAGTGTCAGGAGGACGAGGTAGGGCAAATGCATGGGGTTGTGGGGATAGGGCCTGGGTGGGATTGAAAAAAGGTCATTGCAGACTCAATGGGCTGAATAGCCTCCTTCTGCACTGTAGGATTCTATGATTCTTTGAGAATCCCTACAGTGCTGAAGAAGGCCATTTGGCCCATTGAGTTTGCACCGACCATAAGCCCACCCAGCCCCTATCCCTGTAACCCCATGTATTTACCCTGCTAATCCCCCTGACACTAAGGGGCAATTTAACATGGCCAATCCACCTAACCTGCATATCTTTTGACTGTGGAAGGAAACCGGAGCACCCGGAGGAAACCCACGTAGACAAAAGGAGAATGTGCAAACTCCAAACAGACAGTGACCAAGGCCGGGAATCGAAGCCAGGTCCCTGGCGCTGTGAGGCAGCAGTGCTGACCACTGTGCCACCATGCCGCCCAGGAAGTTCTGGGAGGATTGAAGGCAGGAGGGCACAGATTGGAGGCAACAGGCAAAAGAAGCAGTGGAGAGATGAGGAGAAAGTTTTTCATGCAGTGTGTGGTTAGGAGCCACATGCACGGCCTGAGAGTACGTTGGAGGCTGTCAAAGGGGAATCGGATTATTATCTGCAAAGAAATATTGATTACGAGGGGAAGGCGGGAATGGCAATGGGTGAAGTGCTCTTTCGGATCGTGGGCACGGACACAATGGGCTGAATTGTCTCTTTCTGCGCTGTAAAAATTGGTGATTCTGTGAAGTGTCGGAAGTGGTAGAGGTGGTGCTGGTGATGGTATCTCCACGCTGAATAGACCACATGGAGGAACGGAGGATATTAATTATGTCTGCATTCTAAATGGAGTCTTTCGGCTAACATCTTAAGTGGATTTGGGTTTTTCAATTTCTGGTTAGAATGCAGATAAGTCTTTTTTTATTTTTAAATTATAGCAGATCTAATTTTAGAAAGAGTCAAGTTGGCAAAATGGAAGGCACTTTAATTATCCCTTCAAAATCAACAAAAGCAAACACGAGTATGCTGTTCATTTAACACAATTATATGTTCAACTAATTTAAATCATTGAACTAGCCTACTTGGCTCCACCAGTTAAGAACAAACTATGGACAATTATTCATGAACAACAGTTATTTACAGGGATTCAATGTTCCCACACATGACCATAGGATCTAACTGCTGGGACAAGCCCAGACAAGTTGGAGTGAAGCCCCAACTCGGTTCCCAAATGGCCAGCCGGGGTCATGTGACCCTTTCAGAAGATCACCCCCTTGAAGGGGCCAGACACCACACCTGCCCTCTTTGGAAACTGTACAGAGAATAAGTTTCAATCTCATTTTATATAATAGGCTTTTCAGACTGAATATGCCAGTTCAGCTTCAGATGTTAAAGGGAACATGCCTTCAGTTTTGTGGGGATCCAAACCTTACCTCCCCTCTCTCCCCGGCAGAAATGCGATTTCCCATTGTGCAGGATTGAGTGCTGAGTCTATTGCAGCATTGGGTTCTGTCAAGCATCTTTCTGAGCTTTAGTCCTCAGGGCAAAAGATGGATCCTTCCATGAACCATCTCCAGTTTGTGTCAGGCTGCTGATGCTGTTCTAGACTGATAACTGGCACCTTTAACTGGCCCAGTTCAGGCCCCAACTGCTGGGCTCAATCCTGCCTCAATTGCAAGGGTTATGGACACACAACTACCCACCACTTCCCGCATTCCTACCTCAAGAAGATGTGTCTGTAGAATGTGTCTAATTGAGATGCTCAGGCAGTTGGGTAAGAATTCATAGAATTTTTGAAACGTACAGTGCATAAGAGGCCCTTTGACCCATCAAGTCTGCACTGATATGAGAGAAACATCGAACCTCCCACCTAATCCCATTGGTGGTGGGTGCCTGGAACTCGCTGCTGGGGGAGGTGGTGGAAGCACAGACGGTAGTGACTTTTAAGGGGCGTCTGGACAAATACATGAATAGGATGGGAATAGAGGGATACGGTCCCCGGAAGAGTAGGGGTTTTTAGTTCACACGGACAGCATGGTCGGTGCAGGCTTGGAGGGCTGAAGGGCCTGTTCCTGTGCTGTAATTTTCTTTGTTCTTTGTTCTTTGTGCCAGCACTTGGCCCATTCAATTCAATAAGATGGAAATCAAGAAAGTGGATTCATTGCTGGGGATTCCAGGACAAGAGGGTACGTCCTTACCATCAGAGACAAACTGTTGAGGGGTGATGTCAGGAAGCACTTTCTTTACACAAAGGGTGGTGGAAATCTGGATCAATCTTCTCACAAATGGTTATTAAGGTCAGATCAGTCAGAAGTTCCAAAACTGTGATTGGTAGATTGTCATTAGCAAAGATGAGGGTTGAGGAACAAGAGTGGGGAAATAGAGTTAAGATCAGATCAGGCATGGGCTAATCAGATAGCAGAACAGACTTGAGGAGTAGAGTGGCCTGCTCCTATTTCTATGGTTGTATACTAGAGCAAGTTTTGGTGGGATGCAGGGCCAGGATTTTACAGCCCTGCACACCAGCCCCCCCCCCCTCCACCGAAGCAAATGGCAATTTAAATGGCCCATCATCTCCACCAGGGAGACACGCCATAGCAGAACCATAAAACCCTGGCCATGGATTGCTTTAAAATGGAGGCAACATGATACTGCCTGAGAATGAGCATTGACGTGCATGATTCTATGGTCATGGTGGGAGGTGAGACAGGAATTAAGACAGTGGTTTATTTTCCCTACTCATGTAAGGAGTAGAACTATAGGTTGGGCATGGATAACCAATTTGTAACCCCATTGAGTAATCCAGCCAGCATGGAAAGTCCACATTTGTTTCTCGCAGTTGTCCAGGGAAAGCGATGCAATTATCATTGCCTTTGTCTTGTGTTCCATGTCAATGTTGTCATTTGCTGATCCAAATGCTGGTTCAGCCAGTGACACCCACATCCCATGAACAAATACAAAAAATTATATCCCCTTTGATTGATTTATCATTGTCACATATATTAACATACAGTGAAAAGTATTGTTTCTTGCGCGCTATACAGACAAAGCATACCGTTCATAGAGGAGGAAAGGAGAGAGTGCAGAATGTAGTGTTACAGTCATAGCTAGGGTGTAGAGAAAGATCAGCTTAATGCAAGGTAGGTCCATTCAAAAGTCTGACAGCAGCAGGGAAGAAGATGTTCTTGAACCGGTTGGTATGTGACCTCAGACTTTTGTATCTTTTTCCCGATGGAGGAACATAGAACATAGAACATAGAACATTACAGCGCAGAACAGGCCCTTCGGCCCACGATGTTGCACCGACCAGTTAAAAAAAAAAAAAAAAAACTGTGACCCTCCAACCTAAACCAATTTCTTTTCGTCCATGAACCTATCTACGGATCTCTTAAACGCCCCCAAACTAGGCGCATTTACTACTGATGCTGGCAGGGCATTCCAATCCCTCACCACCCTCTGGGTAAAGAACCTACCCCTGACATCGGTTCTATAACTACCCCCCCTCAATTTAAAGCCATGCCCCCTCGTGCTGGATTTCTCCATCAGAGGAAAAAGGCTATCACTATCCACCCTATCTAAACCTCTAATCATCTTATATGTTTCAATAAGATCCCCTCTTAGCCGCCGCCTTTCCAGCGAAAACAATCCCAAATCCCTCAGCCTCTCCTCATAGGATCTCCCCTCCATACCAGGCAACATCCTGGTAAACCTCCTCTGCACCCTCTCCAAAGCCTCCACATCCTTCCTGTAATGTGGGGACCAGAACTGCACACAGTACTCCAAGTGCGGCCGCACCAGAGTTGTGTACAGTTGCAACATAACGCTACGATTCCTAAATTCAATCCCCCTACCAATAAACGCCAAGACACCATATGCCTTCTTAACAACCTTATCTACTTGATTCCCAACTTTCAGGGATCTATGCACACATACACCTAGATCCCTCTGCTCCTCCACACTATTCAAAGTCCTCCCGTTAGCCCTATACTCAACACATCTGTTATTCCTACCAAAGTGAATTACCTCACACTTCTCCGCATTAAACTCCATCCGCCACCTCTCGGCCCAACTTTGCAACCTGTCTAAGTCTTCCTGCAAACTACGACACCCTTCCTCACTGTCGACCACACCACCGACTTTGGTGTCATCAGCAAATTTGCTAATCCACCCAACTATACCCTCATCCAGATCATTAATAAATATTACAAACAGCAGTGGCCCCAAAACAGATCCCTGAGGTACACCACTTGTAACCGCACTCCATGATGAATATTTACTATCAACCACCACCCTCTGTTTCCTATCCGCTAGCCAATTCCTGATCCAATTTCCTAGATCACCCCCAATCCCATACATCTGCATTTTCTGCAGAAGCCTACCATGGTGAACCTTATCAAACGCCTTACTAAAATCCATATATACCACGTCCACTGCCTTGCCCCCATCCACCTCCTTGGTCACTTTCTCAAAAAACTCAATAAGGTTAGTAAGGCACGACCTACCTGCCACAAAACCATGCTGACTATCACCTATCAATTCATTACTCTCCAAATAACTATAAATCCTATCCCTTATAATTTTTTCCAACATCTTGCCGACAACAGAAGTGAGACTCACCGGTCTATAATTCCCGGGGAAGTCTCTGTTCCCCTTCTTAAACAATGGGACAACATTCGCTAACCTCCAATCTTCTGGTACTATACCAGAGGCCAACGACGACCTGAAGATCAGAGCCAGAGGCTCTGCAATCACTTCTCTTGCCTCCCAGAGAATCCTTGGATAAATCCCATCCGGACCAGGGGATTTATCTATTTTCAGACCCTCCAGAATATCCTGCACATCCTCCTTATCAACTGTAATACTGTCTATTCTACTCCCCTGCAACCCAGTGTCCTCCTCAGCTATATTCATGTCCCCTTGCGTGAACACCGAAGAGAAATATTGGTTCAATGCTTCACCAATCTCCTCCGGTTCCACACATAACTTCCCTCTGCCATCTATAACTGGCCCTAAACTTGCCCTAACCAACCTTCTGTTCTTGACATACCTATAGAACGCCTTAGGATTCTCTTTAACCCTATCCGCCAAAGTCTTCTCATGTCCCCTTTTAGCCCTTCTAAGCTCGCTCTTCAACTCCCTCTTAGCCAATCTAAAGCTTTCTAGTGCACTACCCGAGTGCTCACGTCTCATCCGAACATAAGCCTCCTTTTTCTTTTTAACCAACAAAGAAACTTTTTTGGTGCACCACGGTTCCCTAGCCCTACCAATTCCTCCTTGCCTGACAGGGACATACCTATCACAGACTCGCAGTAGCTGCTCCTTGAAAAAACTCCACATGTCGGACGTTCCCAGTCCCTGTAATCTCCTAGTCCAACCTATGTTTCCTAATTCTCTCCTAATAGCCTCATAATTACCCTTCCCCCAGCTAAAACCACTGGCCCGAGGTTCATGCCTATCCCTTTCCATCACTAAGGTGAACGTAACCGAATTGTGGTCACTATCACCAAAATGCACACCAACTTCCAAGTCTAGCACCTGGTCTGGCTCATTTCCCAGCACCAGATCCAATATAGCCTCACCTCTAGTTGGCCTGTCTACATACTGAGTCAAAAAACCTTCCTGCACGCTTTGAACAAAAACTGACCCCTCTAACGAGCTAGAGCTATAACAATTCCAGTCAATATTAGTCAAGTTAAAATCCCCCATAACAATTGCCCTATTACTTTCACTCCTAAGCAGGATTGACTCCGCAATCCTTTCCTCAACCTCTCTAGAACTTTTAGGAGGTCTATAAAAGACTCCCAACAGGGTGACCTCTCCTCTCCTATTTCTAATCTCCGCCCATACTACCTCAACAGATAAGTCCTCATCAAACCTCCTCTCTGACACTGTGATACAATCTCTGACCAATAATGCTACCCCTCCCCCTCTTCTACCTCCTTCCCTACTTCGACTAAAACATTTGAACCCCGGGACCTGCAGCATCCATTCCTGCCCCTGCTCTATCCATGTCTCTGAAATAGCCACACCATCGAAGTCCCAGGTACTGATCCACGCTGCAAGTTCACCCACTTTATTGCGAATACTCCTGGCATTGAAGTATACACATTTCAAACCCTGCTCCACCCCACCTCTGCAATGCCGTGCATTGCAGTCCCCATCCATGCATCCCTCACTTTCAGCCCCACTACTCAGGATCCCTCCCCCACCCCGAATCAGTTTAAACCTCCCTGCATGGCCTTAGCAAATTTACCCCCCAGGATATTGGTCCCCTTCTGATTAAGGTGTAGACCATCCTTCTCACAGAGGTCACACCTTCCCCAGTACGAGCCCCAATTGCATTAAGTACCTGAACCCCTCCCTCCTGCACCATCCCCTCAGCCATGAATTCAAACCTTCCCTCTCCCTATTCCTCTCTAAACTATCCCGTGGTACAGGCAAGAGTCCAGAGATAACCACTCTGTCAGTCTTGGCCTTTAGTTTCCACCCCAACTCCATAAATCCCTGCCTAATATCCCCTTCCCCTATCCTCCCTATGTCGTGTGTCCCCACATGTACAATAACTTGTGGTTTATCTCCCTCCCCCCTAAGAGTCCTGAATACCCTGTCAGACACATCCCGGACCCCAGCCCCTGGTAGGCAACACACCAACCCTGAGTCCCTACCTTTAGTTCCGACCCTCCTATCTGTCCCCTTAATTGTGGAGTCCCCAATCACAAGGCCCAGTCTTTTACAGCCCCTAACCACCTGAGCTTTCTCACTCGGCTCACCCCCAGAGATCTGCTCTCTATGCTCAGTTGATTCCTCCTCAACTGTAGCCTCCAGCACCGAAAACCTATTATGGAGGGGAACCGCCCCAGGGGATTGACTTCCCGATTGCTTCTTACCCCTCCTCCTGGCATTGACCCAAGCCTCATTTCTAGGAGTTACTATTTCTCTATAACTCCTATCAACTTCCACCTCCGCCTCCCGAATTATGCGGAGTTCCTCTACCTCCCCCTCCAGCTCCTTTACACGCTCCTCCAGAAGCTGCAATCTAATGCACTTCTTACAACTAAAATCTCCTGAAACACTACTGGATTTCCTCACCACATACATCCCACAGGAGATGCAGCATACTGCCTGAACTGCCATCCCTGAAGCCATTACCAGCAAGAAAAAAAAGAAAACAAAAAACTTCCCCACACTTATAATTAGGTTAGAGGAGGATGGAAGGGTGGGATCCTCTACCAGTGTAGAGGATCGGGTATCTCCTCTGCACCAATTTATAGGGCTAGGGGCCCGAGAGAAAAAAAAACTACTACTGAGGGGGAACCACCCAGGTAACTGACTTTTAAAGTTAAAATAAAAACCCTTCCCAGACTCCTTTGCTGCCCACTTCTAGTTTTCACTTTAAACTTGAAAAACTGCTGTTAAAGTAAAGGCCAAAAAAATACACACACTA
This sequence comes from Mustelus asterias, assembly GCF_964213995.1. Classification (NCBI taxonomy): domain Eukaryota; kingdom Metazoa; phylum Chordata; class Chondrichthyes; order Carcharhiniformes; family Triakidae; genus Mustelus; species Mustelus asterias. Next base: position 62,126,916 of record NC_135823.1, read on the forward strand.
GCTGACTAATTAAATAAATAAACAAGGAAGGTGGAAGAGAGAATGTCCGGGGTGCATCGGGTCCTTAATTATGCTGGCTGCTTTGCCGAGGCAGCGGGAAGCGTAGACAGAGCCAATGGATGGGAGGTTGGTTTGCGTGATGGATTGGGCTACATTCACGACCTTTTGATGGGAGGCTGGTGATGGACTAGGCTTCGTTCATGACCCTTTGTAGTTTCATGCGGTCCTGCCCGCTAACCTATCCTAATTTTGCTCCACCTGCCCCTCCCACCTTTATCAACAGCATAAGACCCATTAAATTTCTACCTCTCTCTAGTCCTGAAGAAGAATCATTTTGAACTCCCGGCATTTTCTGTTTTTATGTCAGATTTCCAGCAACCCGAGATGTATTACTTTTATTCAAGAGATGTTATGCTTGTGTATAGACAATCCTGATTTTCTTTTTATATCGTGTACTGTGGGTGAATGGACTTGGCCGATGATGCCAGAAGTATCTTGCGGAGATTGGAGGTCACTGAAGTCATGGGTCATTCTGACCTTTGCGGCCGGAGGCAGTGATATTCCTGTTCACAGGCTTGGCTGCAAACTACTGTGACAGCAGCAACAGCTGTCCCGGTCAACTGCAGGCTCCATGTGCACCGACGTATCAACATCTGTCAACACTGACTTATAAATGTGGCTCTCAGGACAGATATCAAAGACCTTTAGTGCCACCTAATCCATCTTGAGCTCCCCCTCTTCCTCCTCTGGGACAAAGCATAACTGTAATGACCTCAGCGAGGCTCATGAGTTGGGCCTGTTGGAGTACAAGCTCCCTGATTGAGTTAATGATTGCCTGACCAACAGGGAGCCTCACATTGAGGAGTGCCAGGTCTACTGATGCTCTAAATTCTGACTTTGTACCTGAAGCACTCTTAGGAGTGGAGATAAGTTTGTAAATAAAGAGAATCTGGTGAAGGGACACTGGCCTCTGAGGAGTTATTTCAACAAGCAAGGTGGAAGTCTGACAGGAAAACTGTTCTGTCACCATTGAAAAGACACAGGGAGAACACAGAAGGGGCCTAAAGGTACTGACAGATGGGAAGGCAGCAAAAGAGACAGATATACATGTTTGTTTTATTCATTCGTGGGACATGCGTGTCACTGGCTGGCCAACATTTATTGCCCATCCCTAGTCGTCTGAGGACAGATGAGAGTCAACCACATTGCTGTGGCTCTGGAGTCACATGTAGGCCAGACCAAGTAAACACGGCAGATTTCCTTTCCTCAAGGACATTTGTGAACCAGATGGGTTTTTCCAACAATCGACAATGGTTTCACGGTCATCAGTAGATTCTTAATTCCAGACATTTTTTATTGAATTCAAATTCCAACTTCCCCAGCTCCTTTTCAAATATTGGCGTGGGATTTCTGTTTGTAATGTCCACACGAGAGAGCAGACGGGATCTCGGTTTAAAACCCTTATCCAGAGGATAGCAGCTCCAGCAATGCTGCATTCCTTCGGGACTGCACTGGAGCGTCAGCCTATATGTCGTGCTCAGGTCTGTGAAGTGGGGCTGGAACCCAAAGCCTTGGAGCTGAGAAAGCCACCGACTGTCACATCAAGAAGAGGAGACAAAACAGAAGATGTTAAAAACAAGGTGTCAACTTTCCTTTCAATTTCAGGAAAGCATCTCTGAAATTAACTCCATCAACAGCTCAGATTTTAGCGAGGGCGGCACAGTGGCACAGTGGGTTAGAACCGCTGCCTCACAGCGCCAAGGACCCGGGTTCGATTCCTGGCTTGGTTCACTGCCTGTGTGGAGTTTGCACATTCTCCCCATGTCTGCGTGGGTTTCCTCCGGGTGCTCGGGTTTCCTCCCACACTCCAAGATGTGCGGGTTAAGTTGATTGGCCTTGCTAAATTGCCCCTTAGTGTCTAAAGATATGTAGGTTAGGTGGATTAGCCACGGTAAATGCACGGGATAAGCCTGCTCTTCCAGACAGTTGGTGCAGACTTAATGGGCCGAATGGCCTCTTTCTGCACTGTAGGAATTCTATGGTACAATGTTGCATGTCCATTTTATAGGAGCAGGTAAGAAAACAAGAATAATTCAATATGAACATTAGGAGATTGTATGAAGGGCACTAATACATAATTTGGAACTCATTTACATCGTAAACTTGGCAAATGTGACAGGTGAAAATCTTAAGATGAGGCATGAAATGGCTGGAGAATTGATGTATTTTCTCTCCACTCCAATTTCCTGACCTTTTTCCCCTATTTGTATTTTTGGACACCATTGATCAGATGTTCTTGGAATTTGTCTAGGGCGGCATGGTGGCACAGTGGTTAGCACTGCAGCCTCACAGCGACAGGGACCCGGGTTCAAATCTGGCCTCGGATGACTGTCTGTATGGAGTTTGCACATTCTGCCCGTGTCTGCGTGGGTTTCCTCCGGGTGCTCCGGTTTCCTCCCACACTCCAAAGATGTGCGGGGATAGAGCCTGGGTGGGAGTGCTGTTGGCGCAGCCTCGATGGGCTGAATGGCCTCCTTCTGCATTGTAGGGATTCCATGACGAAAAATCAACCAGTGTCAATTTTCATTACCTAATTGGGTTAGAAATTGCGTTGGTGGATGGGACAATTCACTGACCTGATAATATATTCACATAGACAGGCTACAAGATAGACAATTGAACTCTTTCTGAATATTCTGCTGTTAAAGAAAGGGAGGAAACTCAGGGGAAAACAGTTGGTGATATATAGACATGACACCGGAATTCTCCGACCTCGCCCCCGGGGCTGGGATTCTCCGACAGGCTCGCGGCTGGGATTCTCCGACCTCGCCTCACGGCTGGGACTCTCCGACCTCACCCCCATGGCTGGGATTCTCCGACCTCACCCCCAAGGGTGGGATTCTCCGACCTCACCCCCAAGGGTGGGATTCTCCGACCTCGCCCCCATGGCTGGGATTCTCCGACCTCACCCCCATGGCTGGGATTCTCCGACCTCACCCCCAAGGCTGGGATTCTCCGACCTCACCCCCAAGGGTGGGATTCTCCGACCTCGCCCCCATGGCTGGGATTCTCCGACCTCACCCCCATGGCTGGGATTCTCCGACCTCGCCCCCACGGCTGGGATTCTCTCGGGCTGCTCCAATGAATGGCGTGTTGACTTAACACCAAATTCTCCATTCTCGCTGGAAGCAGTGGTGAGGGAAAATGATCTTTTAACATGGGGTTCAAATGCCTATTTGTTATGTTACTAGACTAATAATCCAAGGAACTTGAGGTCAAATCCCACCAATTCAATCTGAGATTTAATAAGAGGGCTTACATAAAAATCAGACATCAGTAAAAATGACCATGAAGCGGTTTAGATTGTTATAAATGTTCATTAATATTCTTTAGGGAAGGAAACCTGGCATCCTTACGCAGTCTGATTAATATGTAATTCCCATCCCGCACCACAAAACGATAGAATCTCTACAGTGCAGAAAGAGGCCATTCAGCTCATCAAGTCTGTACTGACTCACCGAAAGAGCATCGGAGCCAGGCTCACCCCTCCCCCCTATTCCCGTAACCTCACACATTTACCATAACCAATCCACCTAACCTCCACACCTTTGTAGTGTGGGAGGAAACCCACGCAGACACGGGGAGAACGTACAGACTCCACACAGACAGTGACCCGAGGCTGGAATCGAACCCGGGTCTCTGGCGCTGTGAGGCAGCAGTGCTGACCACTTGTGCCGCCGTGCCGCCCAGGTCAGGATGGTTTGTCGGGAGCTTGGAGGGGAACTTGCCGTATGTTGTTCTTTTGCAAATGCTAGAACCGTTTCTTTAAGCTATTTATCTTGCTTGATGGAGATGGTTCATGGACTGTAGACATTCCCAAGAGAAGTGAAATAACTGTTCACCGTGATTTTGCATCAATATGATATTTTTTTAATGGATATTAATGTCTGATCATCGCATTTACCTATTAACCTCGCGTATGACAGAAGTGGAGAGCTTTAAAATGCAGGGCAGAATTTGCATTCATTAAGTTGCTGATGATTTATCAGGTCAGTGCATTTAATTTGTAACTACATATATTGCAAATCTAATCATTTACAATCCGTGTTCTCATTTCTATATGCAAATTAGGGTGTATAAACAGGCTCTCTCGCAATTCAGGTGTGATTCTTATCAAACAAAAATAGCGATCTCGATATTTGCCAAGTTGGCTGCACAGGAAGGGGCGTGGGAGGGGCAGAGCAGGGGCAAACGGGTGTTTTGAGTGGGAAACACGGAATTCTGGTTTCTCCACACGCTGTGCAGTTTTAACTCTGTTTGGCTGTCATAGGTTTCCCCACCTGGATGTCAACCTGATTAATTACCAGTTGGGTTGGAGCACTCCAGTGGCCTAGTGGTATTATCACCAGACTATTAATCCAGAAACTCAGCTAATGTTCCGGGGACCCGGGTTCGAATCCTGCCACGGCAGATGGTGGAATTTGAATTCAATAAAAAACAGCTTAAATGAAGGATCTACTGACGACTTTGAAGCCATTGTCGATTGTCAGGTAAGCCCCACCTGGTTCACTAATGTGGAATTCATTACCATGGAAGTAGTGGATGCCAAAACACTGAATGTATTGAAGAGAGGGCTGGATATAGCACTTGTGGGTGAATGGGATCAAAGGTTATGGGGAGAAAGCAGGTTTAGGCTATTGAGTTGGACGATCAGCCATGATCGTGATGAATGGTGGAGCAGGCTCGATGGGCCGAATGTCCTGTTCCTATCTTCTATGTTTCTATGTCCTTTAGGAAAGGAAATCTGCCATCCATACCTAGTCTGGCTTTAATGTGACTTCAGAACCACAGCAATATGGTCAACTCTCAACCTGCCATCAGGCAAGTAGGGATGGGCAATAAATGCTGGCCAGCAGGTGATGTCCATGTCCCAAAACTCCAGAGTAGGCCGTGTGACCAGGTCAGTCTGATCCATGTCCGTGGGTGAAAGGAGGGGTTGGGGAGCAGTCCAAAGCCCAGGAATTACAAACACAAATAAGACGCACGAGAGGCACCAGGTAGTAGCAGCAGCAAGTGTAAATTGAAGAACTTATTAGTTTATTTATGAGTGACGCAAGGAGGTTACATTAACACTGCAATGAAGTTACTGTGAAAATCCCCTCGTCGCCACACTCCGGCTCCTGTTCGGGTACACTGAGGGAGAATTTAGCATGGCCAATGCACCTAACCAGCACGTCTTTCGGACTGTGGGAGGAAACCGGAGCATCCAGAGGAAACCCACACAGACACGGGGAGAACGCGCAGACTCCGCATAGTCAGTGACCCAAGCCGGGAATCGAACCCGGGTCCCTGGCGCTGTGAGGCAGCAGTGCTAACCACTGTGCCACCATGCTGATCTGGTGATGGGTGCCCCTGACTTGATCCCAGTCCTCCTCCCCCTTACCTAAAGATGAGTAATCAGTGTCTATGTCTACTTCCGCATAAAGCTCCTGCCTGTGGATCTCGCACCCCCACCCCCCCCCCCCCCCACCCCCACGCTGCAGGTGCCAATTCAAACACAGCATTGCAGAGCTGTGACTGGTGACCCTCTCCTTCAGTGATATCAAACTCATCCCATGGCAACAGCATTCCCGCTCCTCCCCAGCTGAAATTCTCCGAGGTTCGGTGAAGCTGCGATACACAAGCACTCCCTGTCAAACATTGGCAGAGGGAACAGAGGCAGCAGCTGCGAGAAGCGAGCATTTACTCAGCTGGGACAATGACAAGTTTAAATACCCACCTGAACTGCCGACCAAACCCGCCTCCATTTCCCTCAGCAACACCCTGGAAACACACGCTGCTAAAATCAAACGCAGAGCCACATTAAAAACAATTGAAAAACACCATATTGAAAACACAATTTAAAAACTGTGCCTGGAGCTCGCTGCCCGGGGGAGGTAGTGGAAGCAGATGCAATAGTGACTTCTAAGGGAGGTCTTGAATGATAGAATCCCTACAGTGCAGAAGGAGGCCATTCGGCCCATCGAGTCTGCACCAACAACAATCTCACCCAGACCCTATCCCCATAACCCCACATATTTACCCTGTTAGCCCCCTGACACTAAGGGGCAATTTAGCACGGCCAATTAACAAACCCGCACATCGTTCGACTGTGGGAGGAAACCGGAGCACCCGGAGGAAACCCACGCCGACACGGGGAGAACGTGCAGACTCTGCACAGACAGTGACCCGAGGCTGGAATTGAACCTGGGTCCCTGGCGCTGTGAGGCAGCAGTGCTAACCACTGTGCCAGCGTGCCACCCAAATTGAAAAATTAAACACCGTCTTGATAAAATGCATGAATAGGATGGGAATAGAGGGATGTGGTCCCCGGAAGAGTAGGGGGCTTTAGTTCAGACGGATGGCATGGTCGGTGCAGGCTTAGAAGGCTGGAGGGCCTGTTCCTGTGCTGTAATTTTCTTTGTTCTTTGTTCTATCTCATTATCAGCTCCTGAGAGTTCGTCTGGAAGCCAGCATATTGCAGCTAATTTACACTCCCACTCAAAAAACCCCAATTTTTATACCCTCCCTTCATTCCCAACCCTGCATATCCTTGGGAGTTACAACTCCTCCCTTGAAGTTAAAGTTCATTTATTAGTGTTACAAGTAGGCTTACACTAACACTGCAACGAAGTTACTGTGAAAATCCCCCAGTCGCCACGATCTGGCACCTGTGCGGGTACATTGAGGGTGAATTTAGCATGGCCAATGCACCTAACCAGCACGTCTTTCAGACTGTGGGAGGAAACAGGAGCACCCGGAGAAAACCCGAGCTGACAGGGGGAGAACGTGCAGACAGTGACCCAAGCCGGGAATTGAACCCGGGTCCCTAGCGCTATGAGGCAGCAGTGCTAACCACTGTGCCACCGTGCCTCCCCATTCATGTCCTATTGGATCAAGACCTAGATAACATTTAGGTTTGAGCTGATAAGTGAAAAGTAACATTTGAGCCACACAAGTGCCAGACCATGACTGTCCCCAGCAAGAGAGAATCTAAGCCCCTCCCCTTGACATTCAATGGCATTACCATTGCTGAATTTCCTCTGTCGATACCATTGACCAGAAACTCAATTAAAGTAGCTGCATACATAATGAGGTGACCCAAGCCGGGAATCGAACCCGGGTCCCTGGCGCTGTGAGGCAGCAGTGCTAACCACTGTGCCACCGTGCCACCCTTTGTTCACACCAACTTCCCCAATTCCCTCAGCCTTCAGCCGAATATATTCCGGAATATTAGCCATAGCAGAAAGCCAATTGAATCTTCACTGCAGCATGGTGGCACAGTGCATGGGTTTCCTCCGGGTGCTCTGGTTTCCTGCCACAGTCCAAAGGTGTGTGGGTTAGGTGGATTGGTCATGCTAAATTGTCCCTTAGTGTCAGGGGGACTAGCTAGAGTGAATGCATGGGGTTGGGGTTTGGGCGGGATTGTGGTCGGTGCAGCCTCGATGGGCCAAATGGCCTCCTTCTGCACTGTAGGCTCCAATGTTGTTTATCATAACTTGAAACTAATAGCCTGAAAACCAACTTGTTTTAACATTATAGTCATTAGTTAGTAAGTATATTAGTACTTGAAGCAAAGCCAAAGCAGTAATCTGGCTATTGTCAAACTAAAATGAGCTAATGGAAACCAATGACTACTAAGGTAAGCAATGATGATTGCAAAGTAATGAATTTCAGCACTTCTATTTGTGCTTTGCACACAAATCACTTAAAGCAAATCAATCCTTTATTGGCTGTGGTGTTACACTTCGCTCAGAGAGTCCGCATTAGACTGGCTACATGCGCCCCAAATGCTCATTGCAGTCTGGAGCTATGGATCGTGATGGTAGAGGCTCCAGCATTCTTTTCATCACATGGCTGACCAGGAATCTCTCCTCTTAGTACCCCATGCCATCGGCAACCTTATGAATGCATCATCCTTGGCCATCCAGTTCTGGTCTTTCAATCATCCTACTATGCAGCAAGGAGTCTGCAGAAGGACTTGGACAGGTTAGGAGAGTGGGCAAAGAAGTGGCAAATGGAATACAAAGTGGAAAAGTGTGAGGTTATGCATTTTGGAAGGAGGAATGGAGGCATAGACTATTTTCGAAATAGTCTAAATGGGGAAATGCTGAGGAAATCAGAAACACAAAGGGAGTTCTTGTTCACGATTTTCTTAAGGTTAACGTGCAGGTTCAGTCGGCAGTTAGGAAGGCAAATGCAATGTTAGCATTCATGTCGAGCGGGCTAGAATATAAGAGCAGGGATGTATTTCTGAGGCTGTATAATGCTCTGGTCAGACCTCATTTGGAGTGTTGTGAGCAGTTTTGGGCCCTATAGCTAAGGAAGGATGTGCTGGCCTTGGAAAGGGTCCAGAGGAGGTTCACAAGAATGATCCCTCGAATGAAGAGCTTGTCGTATGAGGAATGTTGAGGACAGTGGGTCCGTACTCGGAGTTTAGAAGGATGAGGGGGGGATCTTATTGAAACTTACAGGATACTGCGATGCCTGGATAGAGTGGACGTGGAGAGGATGTTTCCACTAGTAGGAAAAACTAGAACTAGAGGGCACAACCTCAGGCTAAAAGGACGATTCTTTAAAACAGAGATGAGGAGGAATTTCTTCAGCCAGAGAGTGGTGAATCTGTGGAACTCTTTGCTGAAGAAGGCTGTGGAGGCCAGGTCATTGAGTGTCTTTAAGACAGAGATAGATAGGTTCTTGATTAATAAAGGGATCAGGGGTTGTGGGGAAAAGGCAGGGGAATGGGGATGAGAAAAAAATTAGCCATGACTGAATGGCGGAGCAGACTCGATGGGCCGAGTGGCCTAATTCTGCTCCTATGTCTTATGGTCATATGGGTCACGAGTGACCCTGCGGCCCGGACCGCTTCTTGGAACAGCCGACTCCACTCACTTATTGAAAAGGAAAGATCACATCAAATCTGAACTCACTTAAAAATATCATATGCCAAATTATTCTTCATATTTCTACTCAAAGCTACTGCCAATGTCTAAATGAACTTGCCTGGTGAGAATGGGGAAGGTTTGAGTCAAATTCCCAATTTTACACTCGATTGAACAATGGAGTAGTGTAAATCAAACATCTTACTTTGTTTTGTCTTGGGTTCGGGGTCTAGATGGGGTTACTTCTGCCTGTTCCCCTCAGAGTGCTACCATAGACTGTTATTTGTAAAAAAAACATTCTTCTTTATTTACAAATGTCAGTATTCTACATAGAAACTAGAAGCAGGAGGAGGCCACTCGGCCCTTCGAGCCTGCTCCGCCATTCATTTTGATCATGGCTGACCATTGAATTCAATATCCTGATCACCCCTTCACCCCCATATCCCTTGATCCCTTTAGCCCCAAGAGCTATATCTAATTTCTTCTTCAATCATTTTGGCCTCAACTAAGTTTTCAGTGTATTTATTAATGTCACAAGTAGGCTTACATTAACACTGCAATGAAGTTACTGTGAAAATCCCCTAGCCGCCACACTCCGGTGCCTGTTCGGGTACACTGAGGGAGAATTTAGCACGGCCAATGCACCTAATCAGCGCGTCTTTCAGACTGTGGGAGGAAACCGGAGCACCTGGAGGAAACCCACGCAGACATGGGGAGAATGTGTAGACTTCACACAGTGTCTCTCCTTTGATGTTAGCAAAAGGAAGGAGATAGTCATCAACTATTATAGCAGAGCGGAGGACACGCCCCTGTCTACATCAACGGGGATGAAATGGAAATGGTTGAGAATTTCAACTTTCTAGTTGCCTAGATCACCAACAAACCTATCCTGGTCCCCCCATCATGATTAAGGAGGCCCACCAATGCCTCAACTTTCTCAGAAGACTAAGGAAATTTGGCATGTCCACTACGAGTCTCACCAACGTTTACAAATTCACCATAGAAAGCATCCTTTCTGGTTGTATCAGAGCTTGGTATAGCTCCTGCTCTGCCCAAGATCACAAGACACCACAAAGGGTCGTGAACGAAGCCTAGCCCATCACGCAAACCAGCCTCCCATCCATTGACTCTGTCTACGCTTCCTGCTGCCTCGGAAAAGCAGCCAGCATAATCAAGGACCCCCACGCACCCTGGACATTCTCTCTTCTGCCTTTGGGAAAAAGATACAAAAGTCTGAAATCACATAACAACCGACTCAAGAACAGCTTCCCTGCTGCTATCAAACTTTCGAATGGACCTACCTTATATTAAGTTGATCTTTCTCTAACCCTAGCTATTACTATAACACTATATTGTGCACCCTCTCCTTTCCTTCTCTATGAACAGTATGCTTTATCTGTATAGCGCAAGAAACAATACTTTTCACTGTATCCCAACACGTGACAATAATAAATCAAACCAAGATGGGAATCAAACCCGGTTCCTTGGCGCTTTGAGCCAGCAGCGCTAACCACTGTGCTACTGTGCCACCCTGACTACTTTCTGTGGGAGTGAATTCCACAGATTCACCACTCTCTGGGTGAAGAAATTTCTCCTCTCCTCAGACCTATTCTCAATCCCTTATTCTCAAACTATGACCCCTAGTTCTGGACTCCCCCCACTATTGGGAACATTCTTTCTGAATCTACCCTGTCTAATCATGTTAGAATTCTATAAGTTTCTATGAGATCCCCCTCACTCTTCTAAACTCCAAACAATTTTATCCTACACAAGATGTGTAGGATTCTCACCAGATCAAAAGTGCTTAATCATGTGACATTGCACCATATCAGGTGCTTCTGATGTTAACCCTTCGCAGACATGACTTTGTCCAGTTCTTGTTCTGTGGGGGTAGGCTCAATTTAGAACTCAAATCTGTAAATAAAAGTTATATTTTTTTATTTGTTCATGGGATATGGGCGTCACTGGCTGGGCCAGCATTTATTGTCCATCCTTAATTTCCCTTTTCAGAGATGCAGTTAAGAGTCAACCACATTGCTGTGGGTCTGGAGTCACATGTAGACCAGACCAGGTAAGGATGGTAGACATTAGTGAACCAGATGGGTTTTTCCCAACAATCAACAATGGTTTTATGGTCATCATTAGACTTTTAAATCCAGATTTTTTATTGAATTCAAATTTCACCATCTGCCGTGGTGGGATTCCAACCTGGATCCCCAGAGCATTACACTGGGTCTCTAGATTACTCGTCCAGTGACAATATCACTACACACTGCCTCCTCTCTATATCAAGACAAATTAAAGCACTTTGTTCCATATAGAAATTTATTCTTTTAATAAATCAATCCAATCAACAGAGAGACACCTTCCAAGATCTATTTGTTTACAGTCCGTTTTAATTACATTTTCTTGTATTTGAATGTGTAATAACTCCACGGAGGCGAAAGTCCCATCACCAAGTTACTTTATTTACACCATACATCTGTATACAGCAGCTCTCCAGTTGCTCCCTGCTGAATGCAGGCTGGGAGTCTGACACACCTGCTTTAAATAGGGAGCATGAGGCTCCCTGATTTAACCACCAATTAGAACTCATCAGGTAGTTCATACTCTAGCAAGCCCACCTCATTAGCCTGGCTGAATTCATCACACTCCTCACCCCCCAAAGTCCGAGGAATCCCCTCGATTTGCTTCCATCAGGGGTCTTTTCCTCCGCTTGAGTGCCGAGTCTGGATACTCCAACTCGGCCTCTGATGTCGGCGGTCTGTAACGATTGGGCGCCCGTCTCTTCCGTCGTGAACGCCGGAGGTCTGGTTCCTCGTCCACTTCAGGTGGTCGGGGGAATCGCTGCAGCTTCGTCCCGTATCCATTTCGGACCCTGAGGGCCCCATCAAGGGTGCAGGGGAGGCGGTACTGGCTTGTCGAGGGGGACTCTGCTCGTCCCTAAGGCTGCAGAGTGGACCTGGCTCCAGAACGGGTAGAGAGCTTGAGGCCCCGGACCTGGTCCAGGTGTTTCCTTACCTGCCTCGCCTACGTGTACTCGGTAAGATACCGGTCCAGTCCTGGACTCGACTGTTCCGGTTACCCAGGAGAGTCCATTTGCATAATTTCTGACCCAAACTCTCTCCCCCACTTCAAAGTGCCTCTCTCGGTGAGTGTTGTTATGGCCCCTGTATTGGGCTTCCTGGTGTCTTTCCATCTTTTCTCCCAGGTTTGGCAACAACAGGCTCAATCTGGTGCAGGGCCGTCTGCCCATCAGTAACTCTGCTGGCGCAGTTCCCGTGGTGGCGTGTGGAGTGGTCCTATAGTCAAATAACCACCTTGAGAGTTTCATCTCTAATGAGGCCGCCAGCTGTTTTTTCAACCCGGCCTTTAACGTCTGGACTGCTCTCGCCGATAGCCCGTTTGATGCCGGGTGATAAGGTGCCGTCTTGATGTGCCGATCCCATTTGCTTTCATAAATTTTGTGAACTCTAGGCTGGTGAACACTGAACCATTATCAGAAACTAACACCTCTGCGTTCTTGCGCGTTGCGAACGAGGTGCGCAGTTTCTCAACGGTTACCGTCGTGTTTGCCGAGTTTAGTTTATAGACGTCTTCCCACTTGGAATGGGCATCTATTATCACCAGAAACATGGACCCCATTAACGGGCCTGCAAAATTGACATGGAGTCGCGACCATGGTCTGCCTGACCATTCCCGCGGGTGCAGCGGGGCTGCCGGTGGTGCCTTCTGCCCCTGTTGGCACTCCTGGCACTGTCCCACCAGTTCCGCTATGTCTGCGTCCAGACCTGGCCACCAGACGTAGCTCCTAGCCAGCATCTTCATTTTTGACACTCCAGGGTGCCCATGGTGTAGTTTGGCCAGTATGTCCCGACGGCCCTGTCTTGGGACGATGACCCGTGCTCCCCACAGCAGCATCCCGTCTTCCACCGTGATCTGCTCCCTCCTGCTCCTGTATGGGTGGAACTGTGGATGGACTGGGCTTTCCAGCTGCCCTGTTAGCACCAGGTGCTTTACCTTTGCCAATACAAGGTCTTTCTGCGTCCACTGGTGTATATTGTGTGCATCCACCGGGAGGGTATCCATAAAGTTTAAAGTCATCACGGTCTCCTCCATTCTGGGTACTAATTGTGGGGTGTCCGGTAATGGTAGCCAGCTTAAGGCATTGGCATTTGTCACTCCATTCCCTTGTCGGTGCTCCAATCGATACTGCTATGCCACCAGCAATAATGCCCAACACTGGATCTGGGCTGACGCTATCGGTGGCACTGCTTTGTCTTCCTTCAGTAGGCCCAGCAAGGGTTTATGATCTGTTACAATCGTAAATTTTCACCCAGATAAATACTGGTGACATTTTTTGACTGTGAAGATTACCGCCAGTCTTTCCTTTTCAATCTGGGCATATCTTCACTCTGCCATTTCCAGGGCCCTGGAGGCATACGCTATTGGCCACTCTTGTCTGTTCTGCCACCTGTGTGCCAGGACTGCGCCCACTCTGTCTGGGGACGCGTCACAGGTGAGTACCAATTCCTTCTTGGGGTCATAACGTACCAATACATTTTTGGATGAGAGTTGCTGTTTAATTTTCTTGAAGGCCCTGTCCTGGTGGGCCGACCATTCCCAAGTTTGTCCCTTTTTAGTTCATACTCTAGCAAGCCAACCTCATTAGCCTGGCTGAGGTCATCACAGAATGGTAACAGTGTTAGGGTCTGGGTAAGATGCTCGGCCAGAGAGTCAGTGCAGACTCGATAGGCCAAATGGCCTCCTTCTGCACTGTGCAAATAGCATGCTTATTGTTTATGGGGGTCTGATTTCTGACACTCACATAATAACGGTAAGGATCTCCAGCGAGTGAGCATAGTGGCAGTAACATATCTGTGGGTGGCATCAAAATCTTCATGAGATGCAAAATATGTGTAGGCTACAAAATCCCATTGTCCGGGTGTCATACAGTGTGGGCGAGCGCTCTTTGTGACTTTATCCGAAATGTCAAATGAGCGGTTGCTACTGGTTCTTGTTCTTGTCTCAACAGATCAGTATGAGAAGTTGACTGGATTATATAAACTCAGTCTACGGTGGCTTTTACTCACCAAAAATCCCATCTGGGTATTATATCTATGCCCATGAAATTCCTGGTGTAAAAGGCTCCATGGATTACTCAGCAAGCTTCAACATTTTATACTTACGTCAGCACTTTCTCGAACATAGCAATTAGCAACTGCTTAATTAGAGCAGGGGAGCATTCATTTTCTTGTGTTAGTCTGCCTGATTCCTATTATATTGCTGACTGGTTTCGTGTTAGTGTCCATTTTTAAAGTTGAGGGTATTACTGTTCTTTATAGTCAGTACAATGCAGTGAATTATTGATATTCTCCTTCTATTCTTAGAGTTTAAAAGGGAGGTAACTTCTTTCTAGTTTACCTCAGTTCAAGATTCCATTTGCTGGAAAGGCAATGGCAGGCATTTAAAGAATGAATAGGTGAACACCAGAAGTTGTTTATTCCTGTTTGGTGCAAGAGCGGGAAGGGGATTGTGGCCAAACCATGGCTTACCAAGGGAAATTGGAGATAGTATCAGATTCAAGGAAGAAGGATGCAAATTGGCAAGGGAAAGCAATAGGCCTGAGGATTGGGGCCAGTTTAAAATTCAGCAAAGGAGGTACAAGGGATTGATTAAGAAGGAGAAAATTGGGTATGAAAGTAAGCTAGCAGGGAACATAAAAACTAACTGTGAAAGTTTCTATAGGTATGTAAAGAGAAAAAGATTGACAAAAATAAATGTAGGCCCTTTACAGTCAGAAATGGGAGAATTCATAATGGGGAATAAAGAAATGGCCGAGGAATTAAATTCGTACTTTGCTTCAGTCTTCACAAAGGAAGACATGAATAATGTGCCAGAAGTGCTGAGAGAAACATGTTTTAGTGAGGAGCTGAAGGAAATCAGCATTAGTAGAGAAATGGTTTTGGGGAAATTGATGGGATTGAAGGTGGATAAATCTCCAGGTCCTGATAATCTTCATCCCAGAGTACTTAAGGAAATGGTAGATCTATTGGTGGTAATTTTCCAAAATTCTTTGGACTCTAAACTGGTTAATACAGATTTGAGGGTAGTTAATGTAAGCCCACTATTCAAAAAGGGAGGTAGAGAGAAAACCAGTGGACTATCGGTGCGACACGGTAGCACAGTGGTTAGCACTGCTGCTTCACAGCTCCAGAGACCTGGGTTCGATTCCCGGCTTGGGTCACTGTCTGTGTGGAGTTTGCACATTCTCCCCGCGTCTGCGTGGGTTTCCTTTGGGTGCTCCGGTTTCCTCCCACCGTCCAAAGATGTTCAGGTTAGGTTGATTGGCCATGCTAAAAATTGCCCCTCAGAGTCCTGAGATGCATAGGTTGGAGGGATTAGCGGGTAAATGTGTAGGGATATGGGGGTAGGGACTGGGTGGGCTTGTGGTCGGTGCTGACTTGATGGGCTAAATGGCCTCTTTCTGCACTGTAGGGCTTCTATGATTCTATGAAATAGACCAGTGAGTCTAACGTCGGTACTGGGGAAGTTGCTACAGTCCATTATCAAGGATTTCATAACTCGGCATTCGGAAGGCAGTGGTATAATCAGACAAAGTCAGCATAGATTTACAAAAGGAAAATCATGCTTGACGAATCTACTGGGATTCTTTGAGTTCTCGTAGAGTTGACCGAGGAGAACCAGTGGATGTGGTTTATTTAGACTTCCAGAAGACTTTCGACAAGGTCTCACATAACAGACTACTACGTAAAGTTAAAGCACATGGGAATTCAGGTAACGTCTTGAGATGGATAAAAAACTGGTTAGCAGATAGGAAGCAAAAATGAGTCTTTTCCTGATTGGCAGTCATTGACTAATGGGATTCCGCAGGGATCTGTGCTAGGACCCCAACTGTTCATATTACATATTAATGATTTGGAAGAGGGAACTGAATGTATTATCTCCAAATTTGCAGATGATATAAAGTTGGGTGGAGGGTGAGCTATGAGGAGGATGCAGAGATGCTTTAGCATGATTTGGACAGGCTGAGTGTGTGAGCATGTGCATGGCAGATGCAGTATAATGTGGATAAATGTGAGGTTATCCACTTTGGTAGCAATAATAGGAAGGCAGATTATTACTTGAATGGGTGTAAACTGAGAGAGGTGGAGTCCTCATGCATCGGTCGCTGAAAGTAGGCGCACAAGTACAGTAGGCAGTAAAGAAGGCAAATGATATGTTGGCCTTCATAGCGAGAGGATTTGAGGATAGGGATAGGGATGTTTTGCTGCAATTGTGTAGGGTGTTGGTGAGGCCACACCTGGAGTATTGTGTGTCGTTTGGGTTTCCTTATCTGAGGAAGAATGTCCTTGCTCTAGAGGGACTACAGTTTTTACCAGGCTGGTTTACCAGGCTGATTCCTGGGATGGCTGGTCTGTCATATGTGGAGAGGCTAAATCGGTTAGGATTATATTCACTGGAGTTAAGAAGAGTGAGAGGGGATCTCATGGAAACTTATAAAATTCTAACAGGATTGGACAGGGTAGATTCAGAAAGATTGTTCCCAATGGTGGAGGAGTCCAGAACTAGGGATCATAGTTTAAGGATCAGGGGTAAACCTTTTAGAATTGAGGAGAGGAGAAATTTCTTCACCCAGAGGATGGTGAATGCATGGAATTCACTCCCACAGAAAGTAGTTGAGCCCAAAACTTCGTCTGATTTCAAGAAGAAACTAGATATAGCTCTTGGGGCTAAAGGGATCAAGGGCTATGGGGAGAAGGGGGGGCGGTCAGGATATTGAATTTGATGATCAGCCATAATGAAAATTAATGGCGGAGCAAGTTCGAAGGGCTGAATGGCCTACTCCTGCTTCTAGTTTCTATGTTTCTGGGTAAGAATACATAAAGATGGTCATTCCTTGCTTCGAGTAAGAGTTACAGATAGTGCTATTGATTCCCATGTAGACATGACTAATAATTACCCATGTTGTTATGTTGCTCTCTAGTGTCCCGCTGACACTTACAGTAATGTAACCAATCACGTGGGAAAACAGGCAAGTTGCCACAGTGGTGAGGTGCTTTAATGTCTGGCTTGTTTTATCCCATAGGGTCGAGCATTGGTAATTTTAATCATTTCATTCAAACATACCAGCTATTCAAGAGAGTAACAGTTTATCTTTGTGTGGCTCTGATGTATTATTATTAACCATAGAACGCTTGCAGTGCTTAAAGAGACCATTCCGCCCATCACATCTATTCTGACTCTCCAAAAGAGCATTCTGCCCAGAGGATCTAATTTTCTGAGCCACTAATGGCATTATTTCCAGTTCCCTCCTGCACTGGAATTACCAGGCTCTTGGGACCATTGCCTAACATTGGCAGTCGTCTATATGACAAAACTAACAATTTCAAAGTTTTTATATAATCTGATGCTGTTTCATTTTTGTCCCCGCCCCCAGAACCCAGCACATTCCCCATGGCCAAAACCCCCTGAACTACACATCTTGGGACACTAAAGGGCAATCTAGCACAGCCAATCCACCTAACCTGCACATCTTTGGAGTGTGGCAGGGAACCAGAGCCACCCGGAGGAAACCCACCAACGATGTGATATGGAGTTGCCGACGTTGGACTGGGGTAGGCACAGTAAGTAGTCTCACACCACCAGGTTAAAGTCCAGCAGGTTTATTTGATAGCACGAACTTTCGGAGCACTGCCCCTTCATCAGGTGATGAAGGAGCAAAGCTCCGAAAGCTTGTGCTACCAAATAAACCTGTTGGACTTTAACCTGGTGTCGTGAGGCTACTTACTGTACCAATGATGTAACTAAGATACAATGTCACATGATCAAAAGACTGCGTTCTGGTGGGGAGCAGAAATACTACCTCATGTAGAGTACCGAGATGTAAATAAACCAGTAAATAAACGTAAATTGTTTTTAACGAATCATGGTCTATGGTACCATTCTTAGGGTAACAGGCAAACCCTTAAGAAACCCCATCTAGACCTTAAACCCAGGAAGAAATAGGATGAACACTGAACCCTAATGGTCTATAAATTTGAATAGATAACTAGATTGTTTTGGCTGTGATTGAATGGGAGTTAAAAAAAGGTATTGATTTCAATCTTTGGACTGCATAACCAGCCTGAATAAAGTTCCCCAAAGGCTTTTATTTTCTGCCCAATATGATGTGAATGGGTGAAATTCTAACACAATTAAGTGCTGGAATCAGCTGTGAAATACATATTCCATAAATCACACAAGAATTGTCTGGTTATTTAAACTAAACCCATGCCAGGGGGTTCACACTGTGTGTTAAATATATTTCCAATAAGAAGAATGATACATTTTCAAGATTTGCTTCACTTCGCGTGACTCAAATGAGTTTTGAAACCAAAGTAACATTGAAGTTACTTGCCACCAATCACAGAGGGGCTCTCCAAGAAAAGGTGTTAGGTTTAAAACTTATTTCAATGCTCATTAAAAGTCCTCTGATATTTCTGAATTCAGCGATGATTAATTCTGTTCAGCCCACAAAGCAAATAACAACAATCCACGTCGGATTCCTTCCCATCCTCCTCAAAAATATCAGATCGCAGTCTCTAGGATTTGATTTGATTTATTATTGTCACATGTGTTAGTATATATGGCGGAGGCGATGCCCGAGTGCTATTACCACTAAACTATTAATCCAGCAACTCAGCTAATGTTCTGCGGACTGCGGTTCGAATCCCGCCACGGCAGATGGTGGAATTGGAATTCCGTAAAAAAATATCTGGAATTAAGAATCTACTGGTGACCGTGAAACCATTGTCGATTGTCGGGAAAAACCCATCCGGTTCACTAATGTCCTTCAGGGAAGGAAATCTGCCGTCCTTACCTGGTCTGGTCTTCATGTGACTCAAGAGCCACAGCAATGTGGTTGACTCTCAACTGCCCTCAAAGGGCAACTAAGGATGGGCAATAAATGTTGGTCAGCCAGCGACGCCCATGTCCCATGAATGAATTTTAAAAAATACAGTGAAAAGTATTGTTTCTTGCGTGATACAGACGAAGCATACTGTACATAGAGAAGGAAAGAAGAAAGTGCAGAGTGTTACAGTTATAGCTAGGATGTCGAGAAAGATCAACTTAATAAAAGGTAGGTCTATTCAAAAGTCTGATGGTAGCAAGGAAGACCTGTTCTTGAGTCGGTTGGTATGTGACCTAAGACTTTTGTATCTTTTTCCTGACAGAAGAAGGTGGAAGAGAGTGTACCCGGGATGCGTGGGGGTCTTGATTATGCTGGTTGCTTTTCCTAGGCAGCGGGAAGTGTAGACAGAGTCAATGGATGGGAGGCTGGTTTGTGTGGTGGACTGTGTTTCATTCATGACCCTTTGTAGTTTCTTGTGGTCTTGGGCAGAGCAGGAGCTGTGATACAACCAGAAAGAATGATTTCTGTGGTGCATTTGTAAAAGTTGGTAAGAGTTGTAGTGGACAAGCCAAATTTGCTTAGTCTCCAGAGAAATTGGTGGATTCAGTGTCAATGGATGGGAGGCTGATTTGCGTGATGGACTGGGCTTTGTTCACAAAGCCAGCTTTGCTGAAACTCAACCATTTGTCCTTTAGACACGTGTCGCTCTTTCCACTCTGTGCGGAGAGGTTTGCTGGACTTGCTAGCCCTGTGTATTCTTCACATCCTTGTTCTTCTTTCCCATACAGATGTTAATCACCCTGGCATTCCCTCTTTCTATCTTGTGTGGGATTGTTGTGGGTGGGGGGTGTCAGGAGGGTGTGTGGCCCTTGATGGAAAGCTGTCTACATGGAAATACTCATTTCCTCCATTGAGGTTCTGCATGGACTGGTTGTGTGCAATGCACATTTTGATGAATCCAAGGACTCTCAGCTCACATGCACCTTTTGCATCCTTGAAAAATCTGCTTTCCAGGTCCAAGTGGCTTTTGAGAGATTGTAGCCCTCTTGCAATGACTGAAGGAGTTGCTTTTTTTTAATTCATGGGACTTGGGTGTTGCTGGTTGGCCAGCATTTATTACCCATCCCCAAGTTGCCCCAGGACAGTTGTGAGTCAACCACATTGCCGTGGCTCTGGAGTTACATGTAGGCCAGACCAGGTAAGGACAGCAGATTTCCTTCCCTTAAGGACATTAGTGAACCGGATGGGTTTTTCCGACAATCGACAATGGTTTCATGGTCATAGTAGATTCTTCACTCCAGATTTTTTTTTGAATTCAAATTCCACCATCTGCCGTGGCGGGATTCGAACCCGGGTCCCCAGAACATTAGCTGAGTTTCTGGATTAATAGTCTAGCGATAATACCACTAGGCCATCGCCTCCCTATTGTATTATTATAGTTAAGTGTAGGAATAAATGAAGGGCATTGGTTGATTATTGAGATTATCCACTTTAGTAGCAAAACATGGAAGGCAGATTATTTGAATGGGTGTAAGTTGAGGGAGGTGGATACTCAGCGAGACCTTGGTGTCCTCGTGCATCAGTTGCTGAAAGCAAGCGTGCAGCAACAGCAGGCAGTAAAGAAGGCAAATGGTATGTGGACCATCATAGTGTGAGGATTTGAGTATAGGAATAGGGATGTTTACTGCAATTGTATAGAGTGTTGGTGAGACCACACCTGGAGTATTGTGTACCACTTTGGTATCTTTATCTGAGGGAGGATGTCCTTGCTATGGTGGAAGTACAGCAAAGGTTTACCAGGCTGATTCCTGGGATGGCTGGACTGTCAAATGAGGAGAGACTAAGTCGGTTAGGATTATATTCACTGGAGTTTAGAAGAGTGAAAGGATCTTACAGAAACTTATAAAATTCTAATAGGATTGGACAGGGTAGATTCAGAAAGATAGGATTTCACGGAAAATCGTATGAAGAATTACACCGAACGTGTAAGCCAACAAGAAGCCATTCGGCCCACCTGGTGTTTACATTGCACATGAGCCTTCTCCCACCCCACTTTTGAACATGGAACACAGAACAGTACAGCACAGGGACAGGCCCTTCGGCCCATCATGTTGTGCTGAACCTGATGCCAAATTCAACTAATCCCTTCTGCCTGCCCTTGATCCGTATCCCTCTATTCCTGCATATTCATGTGCTTATCTAAAAGCCCCTAAACACCCCTACCGTTTCTGCTTCCACCACCACCCCTGGCAGTGCATTCCAGACATAGACCACTCTCTGTGTAAAAAACTTGCCCCTCACATCTCATAGAACATAGAACAGTACAGCACAGAACAGGCCTTCGGCCCACGATGTTGTGCCGAGCTTTATCTGAAACCAAGATCAAGCTATCCCACTCCCTATCATCCTGGTGTGCTCCATGTGCCTGTCCAATAACCGCTTAAATGTTCCTAAAGTGTCTGACTCCACTATCACTGCAGGCAGTCCATTTCTCCTTTGAATTTCCCCCCTCTCACCTTAAGTGCATGCCCCCTAATATTAGACATTTCAACTATAGGATAAAGATTCTGACTGTCAACCCTATCTATGCCTCTCATAATTTTAATGACTTCTATCAGGTCTCCCCTCAGCCTCTTACGCTCCAGAGAAAACAACCTTAGTTTGTCCAGCCTCTCCTGATAGCTCATACTCTCTAATCCAGGCAACATCCTGGTAAACCTCTTCTGTACCCTCTCCAAAGACTCCACATCCTTCCTGCAATGTGCTTAATTTATAATTTGCTTAACTATCGACACAGAAGGAGGTCACCTAGAGGCATAGAGTGATAGAGGTTTACAGCATGGAAACAGGCCCTTCAGCCCAACTTGTCCATGCCACCCCTTTTTAAAAAAACCCTAAGCTAGTCTCAGTTGCCCGCGTTTGCCCCATATCCCTCTATACCCATCTTACCCATGTGACTGTCTAAACGCTTTTTAAAAGACAAAATTGTACCCGCCTCTACTACTGCCTCTGGCAGCTTGTTCCAGACACTCAGCACCCTCTGTGTGAAAAAAATGCCCCACTGGACCTTTTTGTATCTCTCCTCTCTCACCTTAAACCTGTGCCCTCTAATTTTAGACTCCCCTACCTTCGGGAAAAGATATCGACTATCTGAGTATTGACTATATTGACTGCCCCGATGTGCTCTTTGAAAGTGATAGCTAAATAGTCCCACCCTCCTTGCTCTATCCCCACTGTCACACAATTGTTTCCGCTGACTTCAATGGCAATAAAAGCTGGAAGAGGGATGAAAGTCGCCATCAGCTGTGTTACAACGTCACACCCCGCCAGACGAGACATCCTAGCATTAACAAGTTCACCCAGCACATCTGAAGGCTTGCTCAGATGACAACTGTACCATTTTGTAAACAAATTTGATAAAACAGACCTCTATGTGTGTCATTTTGCAGTAGGCAAGTGATGCAGAAAAGTACAAACGCTCCCCGAAGGCATGTGCTAAACTCACAAACCCTCCGTCGATTCACCACATCTGTTCGCGAATGAGGCCGCACGGAGTGGTGCCACTCAGTCGAAAAACACATTAAAATGGAGCTCAAATATGTCTCTTAATGGCTGCCCCAAGGCGTTACAGTCAGCCTTGGAAAATGAAATCGCCACTGTCTACTATTTTAGACTGGGACGCTCCCTGTTCAAACATTTTGGCACGGATGAACCATTAGGAGCTGGAACCGAGAAGTCATGAAGTAATTGTTAATCACAATGATGAGATTTGAACTGAAATGATTCGGCATTTTCGCCAATTATAAGTGGAGTGCAAATTATATAACAGTAATAATGCGTAAGTCAAAATATTTTATATTACATTAACCCTTTCATCAGGCCACAGTGTGATTTTCGTAGCTGTTATTGTGACCTTTATATTTGGAATAATCATGGAAACATAGAATCCCTACAGTGCAGAAGGAGGCCATTCGGCCCATCGAGTCTGCACCTACCACAATCCCACCCCGTAACCCCACATATTTAACCTGCTAATCTCCCTGACACTAAGGGGCAATTTATCATGGGTTTCCTTCCACATCTTTGGACTGTGGGAGGAAACCGGAGCACCCGGAGGAAACCCACGCAGACACGGTGAGAACATGCAAACTCTACACAGACAGTGACCCACGCCGGGAATCGAACCCTGGTCTCTGGCGCTGTGAGGCAGCAATGCTCACCACTATGCCACCATGCGCCCCACAATAATGAATTGTCGTGAGAGTAATATTTTTTTTACTCATTCGTGTGACATGGGCATTCTCAGAATTTTTTGCCCATCCTTTGTTGCCCGAGGACACTTGAGAGTCCATCACACTCT
The DNA here is from genome assembly GCF_964213995.1 of Mustelus asterias. Classification (NCBI taxonomy): domain Eukaryota; kingdom Metazoa; phylum Chordata; class Chondrichthyes; order Carcharhiniformes; family Triakidae; genus Mustelus; species Mustelus asterias. The sequence goes on from NC_135823.1 coordinate 62,150,113, forward strand.
GGATTCACATATAGACCAGACCAGGTAAGGACGGTAGATTTCCTTCCATAAAGGACATTAGTGAACCAGATGGGTTTTTCTGACAATCGACAATGGTTTCATGGTCATCAATAGATTCTTAATCCCAGATATTTTTTATTGAATTCAAATTCCACCATCTGTTGTGGTGGGATTCGAACCCCAGAACATTCGCTGAGTTTCTGGATTAACCGTCTACTGACAATACCATTAGGCGGTGGCATAATTATATTGTCACTGAACTAGTATCCAAGAGGAGACATATCAAGCTGTGCTACATCTGAAAAGGATGCTTTCTATGGTGCATCTGTAAAAATTATGGTTCTAAATAGGCAGTGGACTGAGTAGGCCATTTGGCCCCTCGAGACTTTTAATTAATTCATTTGTGGGACATGGGCGTTGTTGGCTGGCCAGCATTTATTGCCCATCCCAAGTTGCCCAAGGACAGTTGAGAATCAACCACATTGCTGTGGTTCTGGAGTCACATGCAGGCGAGACCATGTAAGGACGGCCGATTTCCTTTCTTGATGGACATTAGTGAACCAGATGGGTTTTTCCGACAATTGACAATGGTTTCATGGTCATCAGTAGATTCTTAATTCCAGATTTTTTTTACTGAATTCAAATTCCACCTCCTGCAGTGGTGGGATTCAAACCCAGGTCCCCAGAACATTAGCTGAGTTTGTGGATTAATAGTCGAACGATAATACCACTAGGTGGTGGCATTGTGGTATTGTCACTGAACTGATATTCCAGAGACCCTTTGTAGTTTCTTGTGGTCTTGGTCAGAGCAGGAGCCATACAAAGCTGTGATACATCCAGAAGGATACTTTCTATGGTGCATCTGTAAAAAAAATGATTCTAAATATACAGGAGACAGAGTAGGCCATTCGGCCCCTCAAGCCTGTTCCATCAATTCTGAGTTAAAGTCAAGCGTAACTATTATCCTTGATGTACACAACAAATTGTTTAACCCAGGCTCTGTATCTTTGATCTTCTTAACAGAAACCCTACAGTGCAGAAGGAGGCCATTCGGCCCATCGAGTTTGCACCGACAACAATCCCACCTAGGCCCTATCCCCATAACCCCAAATATTTACCCTGCTAATCCCTCTAACCTATGCACCCTGGAGCACTAAGGGTCAATTTAGCATGGCCAATGCACCTAACCCGTAAGTCTTAGGATTGTGAGAGGAAGCCGGAGCACCTGAAGAAACCCATACAGACGCAGGAAGAACGTGCAGACTCCGCACAGACAGTGACCCAAGCCGGGAATCGAACCCGGGTCCCTGGCACTGAGAAGCAGCAGTGCTAACCACTGTGCCACTGTGCCACCCCGACATCTCTTTTAATTATTGTCTGAAGCCAACACATAAATTGAGACTGGCTTTCTGTAGCTGCGCTTCTGCGTAGAAGGTTCCGACTATTTCAGCACGTTATCCGTGTGGGAGGTCTTCCCATTGAGAATTCACCATTTTCCAATTGTCCTCATTCTGTCCTCCCTCTCTCTCTCCTCTGTGCTTTACCATTGAGGAGACTCAAAATCCCCAGATCCGTGGCAGAACTGTCAAAATCCTGCCTTCAATAATTACGTATCTGCAGCTCCCACGGAAACATGAGGCTGAATTCTCCAGGATAATTACTTTTCCATGTTTCCCCTGCATTTGGATTTTTATCTGTGCTGACAGGTGTAAAGGGCCGGCCTTTGTCTTCTCTGCGCTTGCCATTACTTAGTCATCCATTAACTTTTCTAATCAGGCTTGTCAAAAAATCTGATGAATTCTGCGGCTTCCTGGCCAAGATCAGTTTGGGGCCTCATCACCGAGGGAAAGGAGGAAGCAACTCAAGGGTGGAGCATCCCTTCTGCTGCCTGTTCCGGCTGGCTCAACACTTCAGAAATACGGTTAAAAATATTACATCAAATGTTCAGCAGAACTGGCAGACGATGATGCTTACACTTCATGTGAACCTCCTCAAGCCCTTTCTCCTTCAAATTGGCACAGCCTACTGTTCTTTTATTTCTTAAATATTTATCAACCTTCCCTAAAAATGTTTTGTGATTACCATAGAATCCCTGCAGTGCAGAATGAGGCCTTTCAGCTCATCGAGTCTTCACTGACAACAATCCCAACCAGGCCGATCCCCGTAACCCCACATATTTACCCGGCTAATCTCCCCGACACTAAGGGGGATTAGCTATTGGACTACCAGACAGGCTTGAGAGCGTGCTTGGAAATGTGGCTATGTGTCACTCACAGAGGAGAAGCCTCCTGGCCTCCTCAATTAATCCCATGTCATCTTAATATGGGGATAAGGGGTTATAGGGAAAAGGCAGGAGAATGGGGATGAGAAAAAAAATCAGCCATGATTGAATGGCGGAGCAGGCTTGATGGACCGAGTGGCCTAATTCTACTCCTGTGTCTTATGATATGAACATTCACCCTCAGGGTTTAGTTAGAATCGTAGAAGTCCTACGGTACAGATGGAGGCTATTTGGCCCATCGAGTCTGTACTGACCGCAATCCCACCCAGGCCTGATTCCGTAACTCTCATTTATCTTGCTAATCCACCTGACATTAGGGTCAATTTAGTGCCGGTAATGATGAAATCAGTGCCTGGGCGAAAAGCAGAACATCCAGTCACCTGGCCAAAGCTGTCAGCTGTCAGTGATGTGGGCTCAGAGTGAGGAGTGGATCGGAGGGCGGGGGGGTGGGGGAGTGTGAGGGGAGGTTGAGGTGACTGTTCAAGCGCACCCCCGCACTGGACATCATCTCAGGGGCCAGTGCTTTCTGGCATATATCAAAAGACCTTTGACCCACAATCACAGACGATTCCTTAACGTCAACCTGTGGAAACAAATGCGGGCAGCACGGTGGCACAGTGGTTAGCACTGCTGCCTCACAGCACCAGGGACCCAGGTTCGATTCCTGGCTTGGGTCACTGTCTGTGTGGGGTTTGTACATTCTCTCCGTGTCTGTGTGGGTTTCCTCCAGGTGCTCCGGTTTCCCCCCACACTCCAAAGATGTGCAGGTTAAGTTGATTGGCCATGCTAAATTGCCCCTTATTGTCAGGGGGATTAGCAGGGTACCTACATGGAACATGACAAGGGATAGCCACCCACACCCCCCTTCTGGACTCTCAGTCACGACTGCAGTGAACCGTGTCTATCCCTCTGACTATATTGCCCCTTACTACCTCTACATTCCCATTAACTCTCCGGGCGGAATTCTCCGGCTGCGCTGGTCTAAAAGCCGGAAATTTCCACCTAACTGTCAATGGGCCTTCATGTTGTCTGCAACCCGCCTGCTACAATTGCAGTGGCGGGTGGATGGAGAATTCCGCAATCCATGTTTGAATGGTTCCCTGTACCACAGGGCCATGGTCAGTTCTCCCATCTACTCTGCAGCCCCCTCGATTGTCCACTGGGGCTACAAGAGCCAGTTGGACAATTACAAGGGCTGGGTCTCCTCCACTTCTCTATTCTTGATCTCCACACTTAGAACATAGAACATAGAACAGTACAGCACAGTACAAGCCCTTCGGCCCTTGATGTTGTGCCGAGTTTTGTCCGAAACCAAGATCAAGCTATTCCACTCCCTATCATTCTGGTGTGCTCCATGTGCCTATCCAATAACCGTTTGAAAGTTCCTAAAGTGTCCGACTCCACTATCCCAGCAGGCAGTCCATTCCACACCCCAATCACTCTCTGAGTAAGGAACCTACCTCAGACATCCCTCCTATATCTCCCATCACGAACCTTATAGTTATGCCCCCTAGTAACAGCTACATCCACCCGAGGAAATAGTCTCTGAACGTCCACTCTATCTATCCCCCTCATCATCTTATAAACCTCTATTAAGTCACCTCTCATTCTCCTCCGCTCTAAAGAGAAAAGCCCTAGTTCCCTCAACCTTTCCTCATAAGACCTACCCTCCAAACCAGGCAGCATCCTGGTAAATCTCCTTTGCACTCTTTCCAATGCTTCCACATCCTTCTTATAGTGAGGTGACCAGAACTGCACACAATATTCCAAATGTGGTCTCACCAAGGTCCTGTACAGTTGCAGCATAACCTCATGGCTCTTAAACTCAAACCCCCTATTAATAACCGCGAACACACTATAGGCCTTCTTCACGGCTCTATCCACTTGAGTGGCAACCTTCAGAAATCTGTGGATATGAACCCCAAGATCTCTCTGTTCCTCCACATTCCTCAGAACCCTGCCGTTGACCCTGTAATCTGCATTCAAATTTGTCCTCCCAAAATGAATCACCTCGCACTTAGCAGGGTTAAACTCCATCTGCCATTTTTCGGCCCAGCTCTGCATCCTATCAATGTCTCTTTGCAGCCTACAATAGCCCTCCACCTCATCCACTACTCCACCAATCTTGGTGTCATCAGCAAATTTACTGACCCACCCTTCAGCCCCCTCCTCCAAGTCATTGATAAAAATCACAAATAGCAGAGGACCCAGCACTGATCCCTGTGGTACACCATTGGTAACTGGTCTCCAGTCTGAAAATTTTCCATCCACCACCACCCTCTGTCTTCTATGAGATAGCCAGTTACTTATCCAATCGGCCAACTTTCCCTCTATCTTGCCTCACTTGCGGTCACACTCTCCTTTTTGATTTGATTTGATTTGATTTATTATTGTCACATGTATTGGGATACAGTGAAAAGTATTGTTTCTTGTGCGCTCTACAGACAAAGCATACCGTTCATAGAGAAGGAAAGGAGAGAGTGCAGAATGTAGTGTTACAGTCATAGCCAGGGTGTAGAGAAAGATCAACTTAATGTGAGGTAGGTCCATTCAAAAGTCTGATGGCAGCAGGGAAGAAGTGTTCTTGAGTCGGTTAGTATGCAACCTCAGACTTTTGTATTGTTTTCCTGATGGAAAAAGGTGGAAGAGAGAATGTCCGGGGTGCGTGAGGTCCTTAATTATGCTGGCTGCTTTGCTGAGGCAGTGGGAAGTGTAGACAGAGTCAATGGATGGGAGGCTGGTTTGCATTATGGATTGGGCTACATTCACGACCTTTTGTAGTTTCTTGTGGTCTTGGACAGTGCAGGAGCCATACCAAGCTGTGATACAACCAGAAAGAATGCTTTCTTTGATACATCTATAAAGGTTGGTAAGAGTCGTAGCTGACATGCCAAATTTCCTTAGTCTTCTGAGAAAATAGAGGCGTTGGTGGGCTTTCTTAACTATAGTGTCGAGGGGACACTATAGTGGCGGGACCAGGACAGGTTGTTGGTGATCTGGACACCTAAAAGCTTAGTGCTCTCGACCTTTTCTACTTCGTCCCCATTGATCCACTATTACTTACTGCCATAGGCACGTTGGAAGGGTTTCCAGCTTGACAATCACTTTGTTTAGCTTTATTAAGAACCTAGCTTCCTTGACCATCAGGTTCTGGAATGGGACTGGATCCCAGAGGCTTCTGGCTCACAGACTGGGACACCAGCACACCACAAGACCTCTTCTCCTCTCCCGAGTATGTGCATTAATTCTAAAAAGTCACATGTGAGCCTGAGCAGCATAGGTGGCGCTGGGGCAAGGTGACCTTCTGCAAGCTGACCCCAGCAAACCCTCTAATTCTATCTTTTACTCTCATTCTGTGCTTTTAAAACTGTACTCTAACTCTTACAAACTCTAACAATGCTCTACTTCAATATTAAGTTGACCTTTCTCTCCACAATTCAATTATTTCAATTCAGTTTAAAAAATCTGGAATTAAGAATCTATTGATGACCATAAAATCTTCGTCGACTTTCGAAAAAATCCATCTGGTTGACTAATGTCCTCTAGGGAAGGAAATCTTCCATCCTTACTTGGTCTGGCCTACATTGACTCCAGAACCATAGCAATGAGTCTCAGTTGACTCTCAACTACCCTCGGGTAACTACGGATGGGCAATAAATGCTGGCCAGCCAGTGATGCCCATGCCCCATGAATGAATAAAAGAAACCTCTCTCCGTTCCTTCTCCCCTATGTACTCAATGAACAGTATATTTTGTCTGTATAGCGTGCAAGAAATAATACTGTATAATCAATACATGTGACAATAATAAATCAAATCAAAGTTATATCACTGGCTTTTTTCTTTTTCCAAAGATAGGGGAGTCTAAAACTAGAGGGCATAGGTTTAAGGTGAGAGGGGAGAGACACAAAAGGATCCAGAGGGCCAATTTTTTCACACAGAGGGTGGTGAGTGTCTGGAACAAGCTGCCAGAAGTAGTAGTAGAGGTGAGTACAATTTTGTCTTTTAAAAAGCATTTAGACAGTTACATGGGTAAGATGGGTATAGAGGGATATGGGCCAAATGCGGGCAATTGGGACTAGCTAAGTGGCAAAAACTGGGTGGCATGGACAATTTGGACCAAAGGGCCTGTTTCCATGTTAGAACCATAGAACCATAGAAAATTACAGCTCAGAAACAGGCCTTTTGGCCCTTCTTGTCTGTGCCGAACCATTTTTTGCCTAATCCCACTGACTTGCACTTGGACCATGTCCCTCCACACCCCTCTCATCCATGAACCCGTCTAAGTTTTTCTTAAATGTTAAAAGTGACCCCGCATTAACCACTTTATCTGGCAGCTCATTCCACACTCCCACCACTCTCTGCATGAAGAAGCCCCCGCTAGTATTCCCTTTAAACTTTTCTCCTTTCACCCTTAACCCATGCCCTCTGGTTTTTTTCTCCCCTCGCCTCAGCGGAAAAAGCCTGCTTGCATTCACTCTATCTATACCCATCAAAATCTTATACACCTCTATCAAATCTCCCCTCAATCTTCTACGCTCCAGGGAATAAAGTCCCAACCTATTCAACCTCTCTCTGTAACTCAGCTTCTCAAGTCCCGGCAACATCCTTGTGAACCTTCTCTGCACTCTTTCAAACTTATTTACATCCTTCCTGTAACTAGGTGACCAAAACTGTACACAATACTCCAAATTCGGCCTCACCAATGCCTTATATAACCTTACCATAACACTCCAACTTTTATACTCGATACTCCGATTTATAAAGGCCAATGTACCAAAGGCACTCTTTACGACCCTATCCACCTGTGACGTCACTTTTAGGGAATTCTGTACCTGTATTCCCAGATCCCTCTGTTCAACTGCACTCTTCAGAGTCCTACCATTTACCCTGTACGTTCTACTTTGGTTTGTCCTTCCAATGTGCAATATCTCACACTTGTCTGCGTTAAATTCCATTTGCCATTTTTCAGCCCATTTTTCTAGTTGGTCCAAATCCCTCTGCAAGCTTTGAAAACCTTCCTCACTGTCCACTACACCTCCAATCTTTGTATCATCAGCAAACTTGCTGATCCAATTTACCACATTATCATCCAGATCATTGATATAGATGACAAGCAACAATGGACCCAACACCGATCCCTGCGGCACACCACCAGTCACAGGCCTCCACTCAGAGAAGCAATCCTCCACAACCACTCTCTGGCTTCTTCCATTGAGCCAGTGTCTAATCCAATTTACTACCTCCCCATATATACCTAGCGACTGAACCTTCCTAACTAACCTCCCATGAGGGACCTTGTCAAAGGCCTTGCTGAAATCCAGGTAGACAACATCCACCGCCTTCCCTTCATCCACTTTCCTGGTAACCTCCTCGAAAAACTCTAATAGATTGGTCAAACATGACCTACCACGCACAAAGCCATGTTGACTCTCCCTAATAAGTCCCTGTCTATCCAAATATTTGTAGATCCTATCCCTTATCACACCTTCCAATAACTTGCCCACCACCGACGTCAAACTTACTGGCCTATAATTTCCCAGATTTCTTTTGGAACCTTTTTTAAACAACGGAACAACATGAGCCACCCTCCAATCATCCGGTACCTCCCCCGTGAACTGACATTTTAAATATGTCTGCGAGGGCCCCTGCAAGTTCATCACTAGCTTCCCTCAAGGTCCGTGGGAATACCCTGTCTGGTCCTGGGGATTTATCCACTCTGATTTGCCTCAAGACAGCGAGCACCTCCTCCCCTTTAATCTGTAAAGGTTCCATGACCCCCCTACCTGTTTGCCCTATTTCCGTAGACTCCATGCCCGTTTCCTCAGTAAATACGGATGCAAAAAATCCATTTAGTATCTCCCCCATCTCTTTTGGTTCCATACACAGTCTACCACTCTGGTCTTCAAGAGGACCAATTTTATCCCTCACTATCCTTTTGCTCCTAACATACCTATAGAAGCTCTTTGGATTTTCCTTCACTCTGTCTGCCAAAGCAATCTTATGTCTTCTTTTAGCCCTCCTGATTTCCCTCTTAAGTAAATCTCTATAACTCTATGACACCATGGGGCCCAATCCTGTCTCCACTTGGTATCTCCAATGTGCACTACCCAGTAGGATTCGCTGAATAGCGGTTTTGAGAAGGATGCCTGCTTTTCTCTGTACCACAGAAACTCAGGCCATCATAGCTTGGTATGGCTCCTACTCTGCCCAAGACCGCAAGGAACTACAAAAGGTCGTGAATGTAGTCCAATCCATCACGCAAATCAGCCTCCCATCCATTGACTCTGTCTACACTCCCCTCTGCCTTGGCAAAGCAGCCAGCATAATTAAGGACCCCTCGCACCCCGGACATTCTCTCTTCCACCTTCTTCCGTCGGGAAAAAGATACAAAAGTCTGAGGTCACGTACCAACCAACTCAAGAAAAGCTTCTTCCCTGCTGCTGTCAGACTTTTGAATGGACCTACCTTGCATTAAGTTGATCTTTCTCTACACCCTAAGTATGATGTAACACTACATTCTGCACCCTCTCATTTCCTTCTATATGAACGGTATATTTTGTCTGTATAGCGCGCAAGAAACTATACTTTTCACTGTATGTTAATACATGTGACAATAATAAATCAAATCAAATCAACGATTGCTATCTTGCCCTGCTGAACTGAACTCATGCGGTGAATAGCACAGATTAAAACTGGGATTCTTCTTGCCTGATTGTCTGAACCATCCATCGAGTAAAGCTACTCAGCCACCCAAGCGATTGACTTGACCTTAAAATGTGATCTCGAGAAATGAAATGAAAGGTTTTTCAGCAGGGTGACAGATGCATGAAGTAGATTTTCATTAAAAGTAGTCAGTGCCATATTGATTAATTCCATTAAGAGGAGAATTGGATGAATAATTGATTTGTGAATTTGATTAAAGGTACAGATGTAGATGTGGATGAAATACCCGCGTTCCTGGAGCATTCTGTCTAGTTCTTTCAACAACAGTGGGAGTAACATAAATCAGGACTTGAATAATGGGATGTGTAATTGGACATCCTGGATTGTCTGCCTAGATTAAGCTGATGAGGGAGAACTTTCGTTGTTTGTTTTCCTGGAAATTGCGATTATTCTGCCCCTTCGGGTAATTAAATAATTGAAGGCAAATCCATCACAATCCATGGGAGGAATTAGGCTTGCTAAACTGATAGCTTTTTGAAGTTAATCTTGAAAAAGAAATAACTAACATTGCGGGCTTCTTGTCCTGAAGGTGGGAAGTCCCGCCAGTGACAACAAACATTTCAAACACATTTTGGGACCTTCACACTTGTGAGAAACAATTTGCAGCAGTGAATCACTGATCTGATTTTCAATACGTCCTCCCTTCAATAACCTTTTTGAAGCATAATTAAGATCTTCAGAGGTGAATTTATTTGTGCCTTGGTACAAGCGCAAAGTGCCAGGATGCACAGAGAATTCGTCTCCAAATGAGACCAAGGGCGTCCTCGCGGCCGCCATCTTCCTCAACAAGAATTAACTTTATTAGCTCTGTCTGTGTGGGGAGAGTCGGCAGGTGCTGCTCAGGTTGTCTGTCTGCTGCCTTCCCAAAGCATCTTCAAGGGAAACAAATCTCAGCACCAGAATCTCAGTCACAAATCATACATCTGGCCGCTTAAAGAAAATGGGGAGTAGTCCCGCCTCATGTTTAAGTTTACGTCAAACTTGAAAAGAAAATCACACTTGATTTGATTTATTATTGTCACATGTATTAACATACAGTGAAAAGTATTGTTTCTTGCATGCTATACAGACAAAGCATACCGTTCATAGAGAAGGAAAGGAGAGAGTGCAGAATGTAGTGTTACTGTCATAGAACATTACAGCGCAGTACAGGCCCTTCGACCCTCGATGTTGCGCCAACCAGTGAAACCAATCTAAAGCCCCTCTAACCTACACTATTCCAATATCATCCATATGTTTATCCAATGACCATTTGAACGCCCTTAATGTTGGCGAGTCCACTACTCCTGCAGGCAGGGCATTCCACGTCCTTACTACTCTCTGAGTGAAGAACCTACCTCTGACATTTGTCCTATATCTATCACCCCTCAATTTAAAGCTATGTCCCCTCGTGCTAGCCATCACCATCTGAGGAAAAAGGCTCTCACTATCCACCTATCTAATCCTCTGATCATCTTGTATGCCTCTATTAAGTTACCTCTTAACCTTCTTCTCTCTAACAAAAACAACCTCAAGTTCCTCAGCCTTTCCTCATAAGACCTTCCCACCATACCAGGCAACATCCCAGTAAATCTCCTCTGCACCCTTTTCAATGCTTCCACATCCTTCCTCTAATGCAGCGACCAGAACTGTACGCAATACTCCAAGTGCGGCCGCACCAGAGTTTTGTACAGCTGCAACATGATAGGATGAATATCATGAGTAGGATGATCATAGATAAGATGTAGAGAAAGATTAACTTAATGAAAGGTAAGTCCATTCAAAAGTCTGACAGCAGCAGGGAAGATGCTGTTCTTGAGTCGGTTGGTACATGACCTCAGACTTTTATATCATTTTCCCCGGCAGAAGAAGGTGGAAGAGAGAATGTCCAGGGTGTATTGGGTCCTTAATTACGCTGGCTGCTTTGCCGAGGCAGCGGGAAGTGTAGACAGAGTCAATGGATGGGAGGCTGGTTTGCGTGATGGATTGGGCTACATTCACAATCTTTTGTAGTTCCTTGTGGTCTTGGGCAAGCAGGAGCCATACCAAGCTGTGATACAACACTTTCTGTTTGAATGGTAAGAAGTCTCACAACACCAGGTTAAAGTCCAACTGGTTTATTTAGAATCACAAGCTTTCGGAGCACTGCTCCCTCATCAGATCAGTGGAGAGGTGGTTTCACAAATACAGCATATATAGGCAAAGACACAATTGCAAGATAATGTTTATGATAATGATAATGAGAGTCTTTACAGGTAATCAAGTCTTTACAGGTACAGACAGTGCGAGTGGAGAGATGGATAATCACAGGTTAAAGAGCTGGGAGTTGTCTCAAGCCAAGAGAGTTAGTAGGATTTTGCAAGCCCAGGCCAAATGGTGGGGGTTACATGTAGTGTGATCCCAGCTGAGGCTGTCCTCAGACTTCTTACTGTGCCCACCTCAGTCCAACACCGGCATCTCCACATCATTTCTCTATGAAGGGCTCTTGATGTGTAATGCCTGTTATATGTTCCATCAGTGATTGGGTGACAAGGTGGCACAGTGTTCAGCACTGCTGCCTCACAGCGCCAAGGACCCGGGTTCGATTCCCAGCTTGGGTCACTGTCTGTGTGAAGTCTGCACGTTCTCCCCATGTCTGCATGGGTTTCCTCCGGGTGCTCCAGTTTCCTCCCACAATCTGAAAGACATGCTGGTTAGGTGCATTGGCCATGCTAAATTCTCCCTCAGTGTACCCGAACAGGGGCCCAAGTGTGGCGACATGGGGATTTTCACTGTAACTTCATTGCAGTGTTAATGTAAGCCTGCTTGTGACACTAATGCTAAAATTTTACCTTTAAGTTGAAAAATGCCTGCTTTGTGTCTAATGAAAAGGGTTTCTCCACAAACTTCAAACACTATAGCACCAATTGATGTTATGGGCTGGCTTTCACTCGGCGGGAGGGGGGAGGGTGGGGGGCAGTGGGGCAGGTTGGGGGATGGGGGCTGGTGGGGGGGGGGGGTTCAGGGGTGAGGGGTTGGATTGACAGACTAAGTGAGATGGATGTTTCACATTCAGTGAAAGATCATCGAGAGGAAAGGTGGCTTTTAACTGTTAGATGGGACCAGAACGGACAGCAATGAGAAATAGTTGTCTGCATTCCATTCCCACAAATATCAATGCTGCTGACTTTGGTATAGGAATTAACTCAGCCCAGAGTGTTGACCATTGGGTTAATTAAGGTCACACAGTGTCAATAATTTCTCAATGATGTTCAATTCTGTTTCCAGTCCGGCAGTTGTAAATCTGCAGTTTGACTGCAGGGAGAGCGGGTCCAACATTTCAAGGATAAAACCTCGTTTTGTGAGGCCGCATGGGCAGAAATACTTCTCCAGGACCGATAGGGAATGTTATCACCTCACTCAACCTTTGACTTCCTATTTAAGATGCTCAAGTGTGGATGATTGGTGCTGTTCATTTCATATATGTGATGTTCCTCAGAGCAATGCAGACAAGGAATACAGAATACTGGGCTAATGATAAGATACTTGGTAGTGTGGATGAACAGAAGGATCTGGGTGTCCACGTGCATAGATCCCTGAAAGTTGGCACCCAGGTTGATAGGGTTGTTAAGAAGGCGTACGGTGTGTTAGCTTTTATTGGTAGAGGGATTGAGTTTCGGAGCCAGGAGGTCATGCTGCAACTGTACAAAACTCTGGTGCGGCCGCATTTGGAGTATTGCGTACAGTTCTGGTCGCCGTATTATAGGAAAGATGTGGAAGTGTTGGAAAGGGTGCAGAGGAGATTTACCAGGATGTTGCCTGGTATGGTGGGAAAATCGTATGAGGAAAGGCTGAGGGGCTTGAGGTTGTTTTCGTTAGAGAGAAGAAGGTTAAGAGGTGACTTAGTAGAGGCATACAAGATGATCAGAGGATTAGATAGTGTGGATAGTGAGAGCCTTTTTCCTCGGATGGTGTTGGCTAGCATGAGGGGACATAGCTTTAAATTGAGGGGTGATAGATATAGGACAGATGTTAGAGGTAGGTTCTTCACTCAGAGAGTAGTAAGGGCGTGGAATGCCCTGCCTGCAGCAGTGGTGGACTCGTCAACGTTGAGAGCGTTCAAGTGGTTATTGGATAAACATATGGATGATATTGGACTAGTGTAGATTAGAGGGGCTTTAGATTGGTACCACTGGTCGGCGCAACATCGAGGGCCGAAGGGCCTGTACTGCGCTGTAATGTTCTATGTTCTATGTTCTAAGACGGTTGTGCGCAGGAACTTTGTTTACAAGGTTGACTTGCGCTCTTGCTAACTCTACAAATGACTTGCAACCTTGCTAACAGCTCAGGTTTCTAGGTATGTGTGTGTAATCCACACAGACAGTCACCCAAGCCGGGAATCGAACCCAAGTCCCTGGAGCAATGAGGCAACAGTGTTAACCACTGTGCCACCGTGCCGCCCATACTGTACTGGACTACCATATGACTATTTGAATACAAGACTCGTGGTGGAATACATGGTGAGAGGGGTAACAGAGGTGAGGAATGGATGTGCCATGAAAGGTACAAAGCTCAGATGTTGGTTAACCAGTAATGTAGGTCAGCGAGCACATGCACATGAGTGAGCAGGACTTAGTTAGCCGAACTTTGGATGAGCCCACATTTCTGGAAGGTGTAAGATTGGAGGCCAGCCAGAAGATCATTAGAAAGACTAGACGTAACATAGCAACAATTTCAGCAGCAGATAGACTGAGGTAAGGTGAAATAAGAGAGGGGAAAGTCTTTGTGACACAGACACCATGGAATTGGAAGCACAGCTTAATTTTAATGATGATTCTGAGATTCCAAGTAGCCTGGCTCAGCCTAAAATAATGACCAGGGATGGATATAGATCCGATAATCGTAGAATCCCTACAGTGCAGAAGGAGGCCATTTAGCCCATTGAGCCTGCAGCATCAACAATCCCACCCAGGCCCTATCCCCATAATGCCACGTATTTACCCTGCTAATCCCCCTGACAATTTAGCATAGCCAATCCACCTAACCAGCACGTCTTTGGACTATAGGAGGAAACCAGAGCACCCAAAGGAAACCCACGCAGACATGGGGAGAATGTGCAAACTCCACACAGACAGTCACCCAAGGCTGGAATTGAACCTGGGTCCCTGGCGCTGTGAGGCAGCAGTGCTAACCACTGTGCCACCGTGCCGTCGGGACAGGAGTTTACAAAAGGTTCCTATTCCAAGACATGAACTTAAAGGGTTTGGCAACTTGGGCGGGTGACAGGAAGAGGTATTGTGGGGAACCCAATCAAGTAGAGTGGCCAGTGGAGAAGACTGTATTTCAGAGTGCTGGTTTCTGACATCCCTTACGATTCAAACCCGACACTAACCCAGGTGAGGATGGCACAGCCAGGAGCAAGTAAAACTCTGACAGTTTTGTCCCAGCTTGTGTGTGACGCTTGAATTCCAACTTTGATATTTTCAGTTCTTACTCTGCCTGTCCCTTATCCCTTCGCTGGGTGAATACATCAGGTTAACATACAGAGGGATCTGGGCGTACAGGTTCACAGTTCCCTAAAAGTGGCAACACAAGTGGCCAAGGTGATTAAGAAGGGATATGGCATGCTGTCCTTCATCGACCGGAGCATTGGGTACAAGAGTTGGGAAATCATGTTGCAGCTGTATAAAACCTTGGTTCGGCCGCATTTGGAATATTGTGTGTAGTCTGGTCACCACACTACCAGAAGGATGTGGAAGCTTTGGAGAGGGTGCAAAGAATGTTCACCAGGATGTTGCCTGGTCTCGAGGGTGTTGGCGATGAGGAGAGGTTGAATAAACTAGGATTGTTTTCACTGGAATGACAGAGGCTGAGGGGAGACCTGATAGAGGTCTACAAAATTAAGAGAGGCACAGACAGGGTGGATAGTCAGAGGCTTTTTCCCAGGGTGCAAGTGTCAATTACAAGGGGGCAGAGGTTCAAGGTGAGAGGGAGAAAGTTTGAGGGAGATGTGCGGGGGAAGTTTTTCACGCAGAGAATGGTGGGTGGCGGGAACGCGCTGCCAGAGGAGGTGGTGGAAGCAGACGCATTAGCATCATTTAAGAGGCATCTGGATGGGTACATGAATAGGGAGGGAATAGAGTGATACAGACTGAGTAAGGACAGAAGATTTATTTTTAGTTTAGTTCGGGCATCATGATCGGCACAGGCGTGGAGAGCCGAAGGACCTGTTCCTGTGCTGTACTTCTTTTTGTTCTTTGTTCATGCCAACCTGTATTGGATTGTGGGCACTTACATGCTGTGGACCTGAGCCCAATGGACTTGTTTCAGATTGTAGCGAATTGATTTTGTCTGAAACTTATGAATTAATGTGAGACAGAATCACGTCTAGTTCCCAGCGTGAAGCCCCGTCTCCCAGTTAGGTCGCGTTTGTCAATGGCTTGCGTTACAAACCTTAAAGGGAAAGTGCATTTGATTAGTTATTTTTGACAGCGCTCAGTGGAGTGAGAGTAAAAACGGGAAGATAAATCACCCCAAGCTCTGCTGCATCTCCTATTGACCAGCTGAGGCCTGACTCTTCCAGTCTGCGTGGGAGAATTCCAGTGTGTATAATAGTTTTGGTGGAAGTAATGAGCAGAAAAAATCTTCATGAAAACATGTACAATATCACTGATTCCAGTAATCAGAGGGTGGCCCACCTCTGTAGTATTGGAGGAACATTTATGAGGAACACTTGTCTCCAGATTAGAATAAAAATTATCTAGAATGTCACATTACATTGAATCTTAAAAGTTTGTGTACTGGATTGCACAGTTTAACGCCAACAAGTATAGTCATGATGTGGAGATGCCGGCGTTGGACTGGGGGAGGCACAGTAAGAAGTCTCACAACACCAGGTTAAAGTCCAACAGGTTTATTTGGAATCACGAGCTTTCGGAGCACTGCTTCTTCATCAGGCGAGTGGATAGTTGGATTCACAAACACGGCATATATAGACAGAGACTCAATTGCAAGATGATGGTTGGAATGCAAGTCTTTACACGTACAGACAATGTGAATGGAGAGAGGGATAATCGCAGGTTAGAGATGTTAATTGTCTCAAGCCAGGACAGTTAGTAGGATTTTGCAAGCCCAGGCCAAATGGTGGTGGGTTACAAGTAATGTGACATGAACCCAAGATCCCAGTTGAGGAATCAAATATAGTGGAAGTGCATTTTGCTTCTAAATTTATAATGTCACCGTAAAGTAGCTCTATGAGTTTTGCTAAGAAGTTACTTTAAGCATCTTCCAGTTGTTGTCCTCTAGGATTTAAACAACTTAATTCAACAACATTCTTTGCCAATATCTGTCCCAAAGATAATGCTAGTTGTGAAGTTTTCCAGTGAACAATGATGTGTTAGGGTCCAAATCGGAGACTCCAATGTATATTATGAATTTAACCTGGACCCCAACTTTGTTTGATTTTGACATTAGGGTGAGGCATAAGGCATTTCACTCCAGGTATGATTTAATTGACCCACTAGGAAGCTTTTATCAAAACAAACTTTAAGAACACAGAATACAACAAAGAGAATTAACATAACTTTTACCAATTAAAATATTAAGCATGACAAAGTAGAATTCTTAATAGCTATCCATCTCTATTGTTCCAATTTAAGCAATATTCCTATAGCCATACATCCTACTTCGGAATCAATTAGCACCAAAAACAGATATGCTCACATGGATGCTAGATTTCCAGCTTTCTAACCCCTGTGGACAGATACAGAAAGACACCTGTCTTCTGAATCCCATAAGCGGTTTCCAGAGAAACAGCTAACTTCAAACAGCAGAACTTTAGAGAAAGGGACCTATTTTCCATAGGTCCCAGTCTCAAATCTCCAGAGAGACACACAGAAGTATTTCTGCTCTCCACCGCTCCCAAACAGCTGAGCGTGATTACTCTGTGTAAGCCTAGCTCCACCCAGTCACCTGACCTTACTTGTCAATCAACCTAATCAAACCCCATTCTGTAAAGCCCCAGGGGAAAACACTAAAATAAGAACAATGTATTAGCTCAGATTAAGAGAAATATTGTAGCAATTAAGATCAATTATGCTGCTGCAGTAACAATAGGAACAGTTGTGTACAAACAGAAAGAAATCCTGCACAAGAAACATGCCACAAATACATTTCTTAAAGGCACAGTATCATCACACAAGTTAAAGCACTTGGGGTGAAGTGAGGATTCTTGTTAATTAAAAGTAAAAAAAATGCCTCGAATTTCACAAATTAAGAATCAATAAATATGTCATGGGTACAATTGTTTTGAAACACACCATGCTTCATAGGAATGGGCGTTGACAGGAATTGCAATGAGTTGATTATTTTCTAAGGGTATAATCTCACAAACTTTATAGAATCATAGGATCCCCACAGTGAAGAAGGAAGCCATTCGGCCCACCAAGTCTGCACCAACCATAATCCCAGCCAGGCCCTACCCCCGTAACGACACGTATTTACATTTCAAATCCCCTGACGCTAAGGGGCAATTTAGCATGGCCAATCCACGTAACCTGCACAAATTTGGACTAGGGGAGGAAACTGGAGCACGCGGAGGAAACCCACACAGACACGGGGGGAATGTACAAACTCCACACAGTTACCCGAGGCCGGAACTGAACCCGGGTCCCTGGCATTGTGCTAATCACTGTGCCGCCGTGCCATCCCAAATACTCACACAGGTTTCCTCCCGACAGTTCTCCATTCTCTATATTCTCATGTAGATAACAATATTGATTTCCCAGTGCCTGCTCATTCCGTGGCAGGTGTGTACCACATGCGATATTGGTTAAGGTACCTTTCAAACACTCTCTATAAATTGCTTTCCAACAACAGGCGGCATGGTGGCACCATGGTTAGCACTGCTGCCTCAGTGCGCCAGGGACCCGGGCTCAAAACCAGCCTTGGGTGACTGTGGAATTTGCAAGTTCTCCCCATGTCTGCATGGGTTTCCTCCGGGTGCTGCAGTTTCCTCCCACAGTCCAAAGAGGTGCGGGTTAGGTGGATCGGCCGTGCTAAATTGCCCCTTAGTGTCCAAAGATATGTAGGTTAGATGAGTTAGCTGTGGTAAATGTGTGGGGCTGTGGAGGGAGAGAGCTTGGGTAAGATACTGTATCAGAAAGCCGGTGAATACTCGATGGGCCAAAAGGCCTCCTTCTGCATGGTAGGGATTCTATGATGATTCAATGAACTGTTAAAGCAGCAGTCTTTAAAGGGGTGGTTGGTTTCTTTGTGAAACATCATCCACCATCCTCACCAGCTCAGCTACCCCCAACTCCAGCTCCCATCTCCAGATTTACCTCAAATCCACAGCAACATTCCACCTGGTCAGTCTGATAATTTTTTGGAAATTGACAATTTTCCGACTTCTTTACACGATGACGATGTCCTGATCTGGAATAGAACAGGCTAGGCACGTGGTAAAGAGCTTCCTATTCTCTTAATCATCTTCTTGAGTTCTCTGCTTGAATTCTGATCCGAGGACTCACAGCACCACTGTAGGTAGGACAAAGAGGGAGGTCTCGTACCCATCCCAAAGATCAAACTTTGCGCTGTTGGCATTAATCTGATCCACACCTGCCATCCACTCAACTGAGTCAAATGGTACAGCCAGCCTTCCAGTCCCACCTCTCACCCCCCACCCCTCCCAAAGTTTGCAACATGCATTTTAACCTGCATGTTGTAGTCTGGAGATATGGCCAGTGATGGTAGAGGTGCCAATGTACTTTCCATCACTTGGCTGACCAGGAGTCTCTCCCTCTCTTACCACCGGCTACTGGAGTGCGTTGGAAGCATTCTTCCGGTTGATAATCAACCTTTTCAAAACCATTATGAACCTACCTTTCTTGGTCATCAAGTCCTGGGGTGGGACTCAAACCCAGAGCTCATGGCTCAGAAACAAGGATACTACTACCCACTGTATCACAAGACCTGTCTACTCTCTGCATAACAACTCCAATTCACAAGAAGATCAGATACTACCTATTTCTCACCAATACCACAGGCCATTTTTATCGATTATTTCAATAAGACAGAAATTTAGCTCCAAGTTATGCTAGATTATTCACAATGTTATACACTTACTTGTACCCAATTTGAACTGAGTTGAGTGTGCCCTAAGCTCTCACAAGAAGGTTCGCTCAACAGGTAGAGAGATGAGACCTTTGCTACATCAGTCTACATTTCAAAACTCGGTCAAATAAATAATTATCTGTTAAAAAGACCTTGCAAATAAAAGTCACGGAGAATCATAGGGGGTGATTTCCCCAGTCTGCTGTGCTGCTTTTGTAGCAGAGGTCATTCCGTGGGCTCCACGCTGGGTGCCACGACCTTTGCGCGTCTCTGGCAGCCAAATTTCCGGCACCACCAATCGGCGTGGAGCTGCGTAAATTATTTAAATTAGCATTTTAATGTATTTTAAATCTCATTACCGCGTCCGGGACTGAAATCTCCAGACCCGCTAGCGTCTCCATCCCCCACCAGGAGTGGATCACTCCAGCGGGGTTTACAATAGCTCCCCACTTGCGGAGAGCTGGCGACCCGATCTCACTGGAGTAAATGAGGGGCTATGGAGGTTCCCCAGGAGGTCAGGGGTAAGGGCGGGTACCCCCCGGGCAGTGCCAGCCTGGACGCCCGGCACTGCCCAAGGGAAAAAGTGGACAATGTCCAGAGGGGCACCTCGGCATTGCTGACTGGCCATCGGGCAGTACCAAGGCAGCGGGGCCTAATGGGGGTGGGGCCTCTGGTTGGGGGGGGGTGGTGCCGCTGCCATTCTGCACTCGGGCTGAGTGACAGAGGGAGGGAGACCAGCCATGCTGGGCCGCAGGGTGGTGGAGGGAAATCGGCCTACCGGTGTGGTGTGGGGGGGCGGGGGGGGTGGCGGATGGTGGGCATGGTCGGGACTGCGGCCGGGTGGGAGGGGGGAGGAGGGGGGTGGGATGGTTTGGGGCTGCCAGTTGGGAAAGGGGTGGTGGGTGAATCGGGAGATCGGGAAGGGGGTGGGGCGGGCAGGGGAGATCGAGGCAGGCCAGGTGCCAGTGGGGGGGGCGGTGGGGGGGGGGGGGGGGGCGGCTGGTGGGAGGTGAAGTGGGGGGGGTTGTTGAGGCTGTCCCAGACATGTTCGGGAGGCCAGCGATCTGGCTGAGGGGGAGTCGGAAGAGCGTCATGGGGCTGGCCAGCGATTTGGAGGCTGGCAGTACGGGGCCACTGCAAATGCATCAATCTCGGTTCTGACAGATCGGCACATGCTCAGTGACCCGCTCAGTGCTACGCTGCTGGCGTGTCCTGGTGTGGCTAAGCCCTGCCCACTGAATGTTTTGTGCGATTCACACTCGGGCACTCTGCATTGCACAGGGAGATTCATTTTAAAAATCCCACTGAGAAAACCAGCAGGATTTTCACACGAACTCGACACTTCGAATTTCTTTGGGAGAATCGCCCCCATAGAATCCCGACAGTGCAGAAGGAGGCCATTTGGCCCATCGAGCCTGCACCGACAACTATCCCACCCAGGCCCTAGCCCCATAACCCCACAAGTATTTACCCTGCTAATCCCTCTGATATTAATGGTCAATTTAACATGGCCAATCCACCTAACTCGCACATCTTTAGAGTGTGGGAGGAAACCGGAGCACCCGGAGGAAACCCGCGCAGACACGGGGAGAACGTGCAAACTCCACACAGACAGTGACCCAAGCCGGGAATTGAACCCAGGTCCCTGGCACTGAGAGGCAGCAGTGCTAACCACTGTGCCACCCCAAAAGTCCCTCCATCAGTTTTTGTAGCTGGAAATACAGCTAATTTTTTCATACAAGCTGAAAGGGACATTTCAATAAACTGGAGCAAAACCAATTATTTTGTTTATCAATGTTATGTCTCTCAAAGAATATTTAATTTGAACTCTATTTAATTACAAAGAACAGTTGGCCCCAATTATGTTGACAAAGTTCTTCTTGTTTAATGCTTTAACTTTCGACCCCGTTTTCAAGCATTCAAATATTAAAACTCTCAAAGCAGTCACAATCCTGGCCAAGCTGGGAGATACATGCAATGGCCTGGTGGTATTACCGCTGGACTATTAATCCAGAAACTCAGCTAATGCTCTGGGGGACCCGGGTTCGAATCCCGCCTCGGCAGATGATGGAATTTGAATTCAAAAAATATCTGGAATTAAGAATCTATTAATGACTGTGAAACCATTGTCGATTGTCGGAAAAACCCATCTGGTTCACTGATGTCGCTTCAGGGAAGGAAATCTGCCGTCCTTATCCCGTCTGGCCTCCAGAGCCACAGCAATGTGGTTGACTCTTAACTGCCCTCGGGCAACTAGGAATGGGAAATAAATGCTGGCCCAGCCAGCGATGCCCATGTCCCACCAACGAATAAAAAAATATATCGCATATTCCCCATTCTCCAGTACTATTAGGTGGATTGGCCATGCTAGATTACCCCTTAATGTCAGGGGGACTAGTTAGGGTAAATGCATGGGGTTATGGGGATAGGGCCTGGGTGGGATTGTGGTCAGTGCAGACTCGATGGGCCGAATGGCCTCCTTCTGTACTGTATGATTCTATTCTGCTTCCTATACCTCAGTTATGACGTAGAGGAGGATGCTGCTCAGGGCAAGCTGTAAATGTGTTATCTGTCAAGTTGCTGTGGACAAAAGTAAGCATCCATGGCTCATGTCCGAAACAGGTGTCAGACCCTTGGCAAATTCTGATGAGGGGTCAGACTGAGGCTCCCTCTGCAATATTGGGTAACCCTGAATGCAGTCGGCACTGGGTGTAATAAACTCCCGGTAACATAAAATGCAGCCCTTAAAGGGACAGCTTGCTGTAGCTGGAAATACCATTCAAATATCCTTCCTTTAATATGGAGCCAGATGAGCCCCATTCCCAGATTAATTAATTTTCTAATTTCAGCTTGTTTGCTGCCCTTCGAGGAGACTCCAACAATGAAATATGAGCTTTCATAGAAAGAATCCTACAGTGCAGAAGGAGGCCATTCGGCACATCAAGCCTGCACCGACCACAATCCCACCCAGGCCTTGTAACCCCACATATTTACCCTACTAGTCTCCCGACACTAAGGAGCAATTCATTATGGCCAATCCACCTAATCCGCACACCTTTCATAGAAACCCTTCAGTGCAGAATGAGGCCATTCGGCCCATCAAGTCTGCACAGACCACAATCCCACCCAGGCCCTACCCCCATATCCCTAAATATTTACCCGCTAATCCCTCTAACCTATACATCTCAGGACACTAAGGGGCAATTTTTTAGCATGGCCAATCGACCTAACCCGCACATCTTTGGACTGTGGGAGGAAACCGGAGCACCCGGAAGAAACCCATGCAGACACGGGGAGAATGTGCAAACTCCACACAGACAGTGACCCGAAGCCGGAATTGAACCCAGGTCCCTGATGCTGTGATGCGCGATTAATTCACACGGGAGGCTAGGACGTACCCGGGAATAAAGGCTTTTATTCACAACAACAATAGAGCATACTGCTTAACAATACTATCCCAGACTAAGGACTACTAGGAAGTAGTAGTGACCTTTATACTCCTGTAAGAAGGCGGAGCCAAACGGAGTGTACCACAGAACAATGCTAACAGGTGGAACACCCCAACCCTAACCCCAACAGTAACAAGAGTAACATATGTACAAGTACCCATAGTGGTAACCATCTATGGTTCACCACATTCACCCCTCCTTTAAAAACAAAGGCCGGTGGGGTAAGGAGACAATACGAACTGTCCATATGTTCACAAGTTCAGCCGTATCGGAGGTCCGCACCGTCTCTGCGACCTCCGCAGCACTGGCTCCAGTGCCGGTTCTGGTGACCGTGGTGACGACCCTCTCTCCGAGGTGGTGTCCAGTGACTCCTCCAGTTCCTCACACGCCTGTGGACCTCGAGGTGGCGACAATCTGCTGGACTCAGGCAAGCTGTACACGGGAGTAAGAGGATTAAGCTGAGGTCCCGATGCTGCCCGCGCCGTGTCAGGAGGGGAGAGAATGGGCAAAGGAATCCTAACCAGGGGTGTGGGAGTGACGGGGGTTTCCAGGTCCCCTGCAGGTGCCAGATCTCTGATAGAGACCGTGTCCTCTCGCACGTCAGGATATGCCACATAGGCATATTGAGGGTTGGCGTGGAGGAGATGGACCTGTTCAACCAAAGGGTCGGATTTGCAGGCCCTAAGATGCCGCCGCAGGAGGACAGGTCCTGAGTACGTCAACCAAGACGGCAGTGAGGTCCCAGAGGAAGACTTCCTAGGGAAGGTAAACATCCGCTCATGTGGGGTAGCGTTGGTTGCCGTACACAGGAGGGACCGGATTGAATGGAGCGCATCATAAAGTACCTCGTGCCAACGGGAGACTGGAAGACCCCTAGACCTTAACGCCAGTAAAACAGCCTTCCAGACTGTAGCGTTTTCTCTCTCGACCTGTCCGTTACCCCTGGGGTTATAACTCGTAGTCCTACTTGAGGCAATTCCTTTAGAGAGCAGGTATTGCCTCAAGTCGTCGCTCATAAACGACGAACCCCTATCACTGTGGATATAACTGGGGTAGCTGAACAGGGTAAAAAGACTCCGCAGGGCTTTGATGACCGTGGCAGAGGACATGTCAGAACAGGGGATGGCAAAGGGGAATCAGGGGTATTCGTCAACCACGTTGAGGAAATACACATTCCGATCTGTCGAAGGAAGGGGGCCCTTGAAGTCGATACTCAGTCGTTCAAAAGGACGAGTGGCCTTAATGAGGTGTGCCCTGTCAGGCCGGTAGAAGTGGGGCTTGCACTCTGCACATACCTGGCAGCTTCGAGTTATCGACCTGACATCCTCTATAGAGTAGGGCAGATTCCGAGCCTTTACAAAATGGAAGAGCCGAGTGATCCCCGGATGGCAGAGATCATTGTGGAGAGCCTGTAACCGGTCCTCCTGCACACTGGCACATGTTCCACGCGACAGGGCGTCTGAGGGCTCATTGAGCTTCCCCGGATGGTACATGATATCATAGTTGTAGGTGGAGAGTTCGATTCTCCACCTCAAGATTTTATCATTCTTAATTTTTCCCTTTAACGTGTTGTTGAACATGAAGGCCACGGACCTTTGGTCCGTGAGCAGGGTAAACCGTTTGCCAGCCAAATAATGGCGCCAATGCTGTACGGCCTCCACAATGGCCTGAGCCTCTTTCTCCACAGAGGAGTGCCGAATTTCAGGGCCTTGGAGGGTGCGAGAGAAAAAGGCGACGGGCCTGCCCGCCTGGTTAAGTGTGGCGGCCAGGGCGAAATCAGGTGCATCACTCTCCACCTGAAAGGGGATGGACTCATCGACAGCATATATCGTGGCTTTCGTGATGTCGGCTTTTATCTCTTCAAAGGCAAGGCGAGCCTCTGCTGTCAGGGGAAAAGAGGTAGATTTTATGAGCGGACAGGCTTTGTCCGCATAATTGGGAACCCACTGTGCATAGTACGAGAAGAAGCCTAAGCATCTTCTCAGTGCTTTAATGCTAGTGGGTAGGGGAAGTTCAAGGAGGGGACGCATACGGTCTGGATCGGGGCCGATGACCCCGTTTTCCACCACGTATCCGAGGATTGCTAGGCGGTACTTGCTAAATACGCACTTCTCCTTGTTATAGGTCAGGTTCAGGAGAGTCGCAGTGCGTAAAAACTTCTGGAGGTTGGCGTCATGGTCCTGCTGGTCATGGCCGTAGATAGTGACGTTGTCCAGGTACGGGAAGGTAGCCCGTAGCCCGTTTTGGTCCACCATTCGGTCCATCTCACGCTGGAAGACCGAGACCCCATTTGTGACGCCGAAAGGGACTCTTAAAAAGTGGTAGAGACGGCCATCTGCCTCAAAGGCTGTGTATTTGCGGTCCTCTGGGCGAATGGGGAGCTGGTGGTAGGCTGACTTCAAGTCAATGGTGGAGAACACCCGGTACTGCGCAATCTGGTTGACCATGTCAGATATGCGCGGGAGAGGGTACGCGTCCAGCTGCGTGTACCTATTAATGGTCTGACTATAGTCTATGACCATCCGGGGCTTGTCTCCAGTCTTGACCACCACGACTTGTGCTCTCCATGGGCTAGTGCTAGGTTGAATGATCCCTTCCCTGAGGAGCCACTGAACCTCAGATCGAATAAAGATCCGATCCTCAGCGCTGTAATGCCTGCTCTTAGTCGCGATGGGCTTGCAGCCTGGCACGAGATTTTCGAATAGGGAAGGCGGGGTAATTTTGAGTGTCGAGAGACTGCATGTGGAGCGCGCTGGACAATTTGGAGGCTGCTGTTCTCCCACTGAAAGTGGAGGGAGTGGCCCATTGTATTGCAGGGTCACATTCTTCAGGTGGACCATAAAGTCTAGCCCCAGGAGTACCGGAGCACAAAGGTGCGGTAACACGAGGAGCCTGAAGTTCTCGTAAACTGTGCCCCGCACCGTTAAGGTTACCACACAGCTCCCAAGAACGAGGACAGATCGGGACCTCGACGCCATGGAGATTGTCTGCCTGACAGTTTGCACACAGAGAGCGCACCGTTTCGCTGTATCTGGATGGATAAAGCTCTCCGTGCTCCCGCTGTCAAACAGGCAATGCGTCAGGTGCCCGTTTACCTCTATGTCCATCATGGACTTGTCGAGTCTGTGAGGCTTGGCCTGGTCCAGGATGATTGGCGCCACTGTTGGATCCCGAGTGTAACTGCAGGCAGCTGAGATAGCCGATGACGAGGACCCCTGCTGGTCTTCTGCGGCCAGTGTCGACCAAAATGGCTGCGCCCACGAATCGCACGTGGTCGATGATGTTGAAAACGGCGGCACCCGCAGGTCGCACGTGGCTTGCATCATCGTCATAGGAAATGGCGGCGCCCGTGAATCGCACATGGCTGAAGACATCGACGAGGCCGGAGACGAGGAGATGGATCCTGGGGAGTCACACGCAGCACTGCTGGGCTTGGAAGGGGTCTTTGCTCGGCACACTTTTGCATAGTGCCCTTTCTTCCCACAGGCGGAGCAAAACACCGTCCTGGCCGGACATCTCTGACGAGGGTGCTTCGCCAATCTGCAGAAATAGCACCGTGGGCCTCCAGGAGCTGCCGCAGCCGTCAGGTCTGAAGTTGAGAGCATTATCGCGCAGTTCCTAGGAGCCGCCGGGTATAGTTGAGGCGGTGGCTGTACTTGCCACGATGTTCCCACGTGGTCGGTGGGGTAGGTTTCAAGACTTCTGGAGGCCATTTCCATTGCATCGGCCAATTCTACCGTCTTAGCCAGGTCCAAGTTACCCTGCTCTAGCAGCCGCAGGCAAATATAGGATGAGCCGATTCCCGCCACGAACGCATCTCGGATCAGATCGTTGGTGTATTGAGTGGCCGACACCTCCTTGCAATTGCAGGCTCTGGCCAGCTGCTGAAGTTCGCGCAGGTACTGTCCCGTAGTTTCGCTGGGCTGCCGCCGTCGAGTGGCTAATAGGTGACGAGCATGAATTTCGTTCGGCTGTTTATGGTACAGCTTCTTGAGTAATTCGATGGCCTCTTTGTAATTTTGGGAATCACGGATTGTTGCATACACAGTGTCGCTCACCCTTGCGTGGAGGACCCGTAATCTGTCGGCGTCGGACTGGACTGCTGTCGAGGCGTCGATGTAATCCTCGAAACACTTCAACCAATGGTCGAAAGTATTCGACGCTCCAGCGGCACGCGGATCCAAGGTTAGCCGATCGGGTTTCAGCATCTGCTCCATTTTTCTTCGAACAAAATTTTCGGTATTTTGTTGTGAATAAAATTGATGCGTGATTAATTCACACGGGAGGCTAGGACGTACCCGGGAATAAAGGCTTTTATTCACAACAAGAATAGAGCATACTGCTTAACAATACTATCCCAGACTAAGGGCTACTAGGAAGTAGCAGTGACCTTTATACTCCTGTAAGAAGGCAGAGCCTAACGGAGTGTACCACATAAACAATGCTAACAAGTGGAACACCCCAACCCTAACCCCAACAGTAACAAGAGTAACATATGTACAAGTACCCATAGTGGTAACCATCTATGGTTCACCACATGCTGTGAGGCAGCAGTGCTAACCACTGTGCCACCTCCAAGTCTCTCCCCTTGCCGCAAAAACATTGGGCTATATTTGGGTGATGGTACAACAACAGTTCATATGTAAATAGCACCGAGAATGTAACAAAACAACCCAGGCACGTCACAAGAACACAGTTTGATGAAGGGTCATCCAGACTCGAAACGTTGGCTCTCGTTTCTCTCCTTACAGATGCTGTCAGACCTGCTGAGATTTTCCAGCATCTTCTGTTTTGGTTTCAGATTCCAGCATCCGCAGTGATTTTATATTACAATCAGACAAAATTTGACAGAAGTAGATATTCATACAGGTTTGGCGAAAGAGGTAGGTTTTTAGTGGCAACTTAAAGGAGGAAAGAGAGGATTTGGGAGAAAATTCCAGAATAAGCAGTGAATTATTTGCCTTCCAACTCTGATGTGGAGAATTTTAACCCTGCAGATTGCAAAGCACTCATAGACAGACAATTAGATAGGCCTTCCTCTAATAGCTACCATTCTATTTCCTTTGACTGAGAGGTGCTAACAGAGCTGGATGAGAGGTAGCTTATACCTTCCAGCCAATGCATCATTGTGCTGTACCTGCTTGACACAAAGACAAAAAAAATCAATCGCGTCATTTATGCTGCAGCACTCAGGATCTCGAAGGCACAGGGCCAAGATACTGCTCTCCTGGGGATGGCTTGACAATGACAAGGTGGGGAATTAGCTGAGAAGCTAAAACTCTGGGGACTGCAGACACTGAACGAACCATTGATTCACATCATCATAAAAAAACATGCTGATCCCAGACTATGATAGGTGGAGGCACAAACGTGGAAGAGCCGTTGTAACTAAAACAAAATTCATTATCTCATGAGTTTCATGACCCCCATGCTAAGGTACATCCACACACACAATCTCTATGGCCCCACATGACCCACACATGCCAAGGTATGCCCCCAAACAATGCCTTTGCCCCCTCATATCTCGCATGTGGCTGCCTCCAAACTCTACCTCGAGTCGGCTGGTCTGACTGCAGCCCTACATCAGCCCCCCTCAAACTGTGCCCCCCACCCCCTCCTGCCACTTGCCCCACTCCCCGCTGACCATGAAATTCCCATCCTCGCACACAGTTTCTCCTGGGCCAAGCCAGAAATATTCCCAACTCCCATTACCCACCCCCCCCCACCCCCCCGCCATCTCGAGGGCAAAAGTCCTGCCCTCAATGTCATTCAAAATGGAGAGGCCCCCAGAACAAAATAATTCAGACAACTTTCCCCAGACTGCTGTAATCTTCAACACTTGGGGAGGTTTTTTTATTTATTCATTTGTGGGACATGGGCATCGCTGGCTGGCCAGCATTTATTGCCCCTGACGTGCCTGTGAGGGCAGCTGAGAGTCAACCACGTTGCTGTGGCTCTGAAGTCACATGTAGGCCAGACTGGGTAAGGACAGCAGACTTCCTTCCCTGAAGGACATTAGTGAACCAGATGTGTTTTTCTGACAATTGACAATGGTTTCATGGTCATCAGTACATTCATAATTAAAGCTTTTTTTTTACTGAACTCAAATTCCACCAGCTCCTCTGGCAGGATTTGAACTGAGGCTTCCAGAATATTAGCTGAGTTTCTGGATTAATAGTCTAGCGATAATACCGCTAGGCCATCACCTCCCCTGAAGGAGGGCAGTTGAGAGTCAACCATAATGAAGAAATCATCATAGAAACCCTACAGTACAGAAAGAGGCCATTCGGCCCATCGAGTCTGCACCGACCACAATCCCACCCAGGCTCTACCCCCATATCCCTACATATTTTACCCACTAATCCATGCATCCCAGAACACTAAGGGGCAATTTTATCATGGTCAATCAACCTAACCCGCACATCGTTGGACTGTGGGAGGAAACCGGAGCACCCGGAGGAAACCCACGCAGACACGAGGAGAATGTGCAAACTCCACACAGACAGTGACCCAAGCCGGGAATCGAACCCAGGTCCCTGGAGCTGTGAAGCAGCAGTGCTAACCACTGTGCTACCGTGCCGCCCGTTGTGTGGCTCTGGAGTCACATGTAGGCCAGACCGGGTTAAGACGGCAGATTTCCTTCCCTGAAGGACATTAGTGAAGCAGATGTGTTTTTCTGACAATCAACAATGGTTTCATGGTCATCAGTAGATTCTTAATTAAAGTATTTTTTTATTGAATTCAAATTGCACCATCTGCCGTGTTGGGATTCGAACCCGGGTCCCCAGATATAGAAGCAGATTGACTATGTGTTGCAGAAGACAATTACTGGGCATTTTATGGAACGGAATGTGGTTCACTTTGTCAGCTACTGCGTGGGGAATGCAGACAACAATCTATGGCACCCAGCTTTGACAAAGGGTCATCTGGACCCTGTGGTAAACCACTGTTAGCTTATTACCTGTATATGTGACATGCCTGGACATATCCCTGCCGGCCCTACCCGAGACTCCTCCCCCCCCCCCCGGTCCAGGTATAAAGGCGTCTGCTCCCCACCCCTCCTGCCTCAGTCTGGACCAGTTCATCGGCATGGGTGTGCTCCAAGTCTTTTGCTAATAAAAGCCTATTTGTTCTTGCGTACAAACTAGTCTTTGCTCGATTGATGGTGCATCAGACCCGAAACGTCAGCTCTTTTCTCTCCTTACAGATGCTGTCAGACCCACTGAGATTTTCCAGCATTTTCTCTTTTGGTTTCAGATTCCAGCACCCGCAATAATTTGCTTTTAACAATCTCGAACATGTTGGTTGGTTGTTTCATCTTGAAATGTCGCAACTAAACCACCCATTTGTTCACTCCAATCGCGGGTATCTCTTCACGGCGATAATAGTGCTACTGGTGGCACTGTTTTCTCAATAGTTAGACAAATCATTTCCAAACAGCCAGGGGCATCGAGCTGATTCTCATTTTAAAAAAATAGATATGTAATAAAGTGCACTTTCTAATCAAAGTTGATTTTTTTTTAATTGGTCTCTAATGAAATGTACTTTCCTCACAATTGTTGCTGATTACTGAATTCATTTCAGGAATCTCATCCATAGACACATTTCTGAAGGTGATGGGACATACTAATGAAGCTGTTAAAAAAAGCTTCTGGGATCCTTGGCTTGATGATTAGAAGTTTGGAGCAAAAAATCGGGCAAGTCATACAAATCCTTTATAAAGCATTGGCCAGACCCCAGCTGTGGTTAGTATTGCTGCCTCACAGCGCCAGGGACCTGGGTTCCATTCAGGCCTTGGGTAACTGCGTGGAGTTTGCACTGGGCTACTGATACCGCCCAGTATTTATTCAAACAAGAGGCTTTGATAGAACAAATAAAGAGGAATTGGGCAGGATGTTCCAGTCTCGCTCGGGTGAGGCCGGAAATTCCCACCCGAGGTCAATGGAGATTTCCGCTGTCGGACCCTCCCTCGCGCCGATTCCGTGGAGGGCAAGGTGGTAGAGTTCCGGCCACTGTCTCCATCCGCAGGAAGGGCTGTTACCAGGAGACAGTTTTAAGATAAAAGCAAAATACTGCAGATGCTGGAAATATGAAATAAGAACAGAAAATGCTGGAAAAGCTCAACAGGTCTGGCAGCATCTGCAGAGAGAGAAACAGAGTGAATGTTTCAAGTCCGTAAGACTCTTCTACTGACAGAATTAAGAAAATTTGCACAGTGCTTAGCATTGCTGCCTTGCAGTGCCAGAGACCCGGGTTCAATTCCAGGCTTGGGTGACTGCCTGTGTGGAGTTTGCATGTTCTCTCTGTGTTTGCGTGGGTTTCTTCCGGGTGCTCCGGTTTCCTCCCACAATCCAAAGATGTGCGGGTTATGTTGATTGGCCATGCTAAATTGCCCCTTAGTGTCGGGAATTAACAGGGTAAATATGTGTGGTTACGGGGATCGGGCCTGGGTGGGATTGTTGTCAGTGCAGGTCTAATGGGCCGATTGGCTTCCTTCTGCACTGTAGAGATTCTATGAATCAAATGAAAGCGGAAAGAAGAATTATTTTTCCCACTGGGGAATTGTTGTAACTTGGGATGCGTTACCTGAAAGAGCAGTGGGAACAGATTCAAGGGGGTGATGGCCTAGTGGTTTTATCAGTACGTTATTAATCCAGAAACTCAGCTAATGTTCTGCAGACCTGGATTCGAATCCTGCCATGGCAGATGGTGGAATTTGAATTCAATAAAAGATAATTGGAATTAAGAGTCTACTAATGACCGTGAAACCATTGTCAGTTGTTGGAAAAACCCCATCTCGTTCACTAATATGTCCTTTTGGAAAGGAAATCTGCCATCCTTACCTGGTCTGGCCTACATGTGACTCTAGAGCCACAGCAATGTGGTTGATTCTCAACTGCCCTCTCAAGGGCAACTAGGAATGGGCAATAAATGCTGGCCAGCCAGCGACGCCCATGTCCCACAGGTGAATTTTTAAAATTGTAATGCATTATAAAGGAGTTAACTTAGATATATTACAAAGAAAATGATGGTAAATAGACCAGCACAGAAAACATTGGAAATGTTTAAAAATGAGATATTAGAGAGCAAAACTTCAAAGAATTTATATTGACAACATATATCAAAGTACATTGATCAATAACGCACAGATAAATTAATTTTTAAACAGCATACACACAGATAAAATCAAATACTTATAAACTCATAAACAGATATAGACCAATGCATTTATAAATAACACAGAGGAACTACATTGGTAACTACAAACAAGTCTTCTCAAAAACATTAAAAATTAATATTTACAACCCTAGAATACTATCGATTGAATGTTCAGCCTGGTGCATCAACATGATGAAGTCTCTCCTCTCCCTGCCAAGTCTCCAGCAGCTGTGAGGCCCAAGGTTTACATCTGATGCCGAGGGCAGCACGGTGGCACAGTGGTTAGCACTGCTGCCTCATAGCGCTAGGGACCTGGGTTTGACTCCCGGCTTGGGTCACTGCCCGTGCGGAGTCTGCACATTTTCCCTGCATCTGCGTGGGTTTCCTCCGGGTGTTCCGGTTTCCTCCCACAGCCCTAAAGACGTGCTGGTTAGGCGCATCGGCCATACGAAAATTCTCCCTCAGTGTACCCGAGCAGGTGCCAGATTGTGGCCATTAGGGGATTTTGACAGCACCTTCATTGCAGTGTTAACATAAGCCTACTTGTTCGACTAATAAATACATTTTAAAACTAAAACTACAGGTTTTGGGGTGCTAGAGGCATGGGAAATAGCTCACAGAATTTTGGGTCATAAGGGAATTTGGGGATATGAGAATAGTGCGGGAAGCTGATGATATAACTCCTCAGAGGCCAGTGTCCTTTCACCAGATTCCCTTTATTTATCTCCACTGTGAAGAGTGATACCAGTACAGAGTCTGAATCCCGAGTGCCAGTGGACCTTACACTCCCATGTTTATAAAAATAAAGAAACTAGAAGCAGGAGGAGGCCATTCGGCCCTTCGAGCCTGCTCCGCCATTCATTTTGATCATGGCTGATCATTGAATTCAATAGCCTGATCCCCCCTTCCTCCCACATCCCTTGATCCCTTTAGCCCCAAGAGCTACATCTAATTTATTTCTGAAATCAGACAACATTTTGGCCTCAACTACATTCTGTGGTAGTGAATTCCACACATTCACCACCCTCTGGGTGAAGAAATTTCTCCTCACCTCAGTTCTAAAAGGTTTACCCCTTATCCTCAAACTATGACCCCTAGTTCTGGACTCCCCCCACCATCGGAAACATTCTTTCTGAATCTACCTTGTCTGACCCTGTTAGAATTTTATAAGTATCTGTGTAATTAAGAAATGTATAACTTTTAGTTGTCGCTGGGATTAGCTTTGATAGCGTTAGCGTGTTAGCGTGGATTGGGGATTGGCTATCCGACAGGAAGCAGAGAGTCGGAATAAATGGGTGCTTTTCTGGTTGGCAGATGGTAATGGCGTGCCGCAGGGATCGGTACTGGGGCCTCAACTATTCACCATTTATATAGACGATCTGGAGGAGGGGACTGAGTGTAGGGTAACAAAGTTTGCAGACGACACAAAGATAAGTGGAAAAGTGAATCATGTGGAGGGCGTAGAAGGTCTGCAGAGAGATTTGGATAGGCTGAGTGAGTGGGCGAGGATCTGGCAGATGGAGTATAACGTTAACAAATGCGAGGTTATTCACTTTGGAAGAAATAATAGCAAATTGGATTATTATCTAAATGGAAAGAAATTACAACATGCTGCTGTGCAGAGGGACCTGGGGGTCCTTGTGCATGAGACACAAAAACCCAGTCTGCAGGTGCAACAGGTGATCAAGAAGGCAAATGGGATGTTGGCCTATATCGCAAGGGGGATAGGATATAAAAGCAGAGATGTCTTGCTGCATCTGTACAGGGCATTGGTGAGGCCGCA
This sequence comes from Mustelus asterias, assembly GCF_964213995.1. Lineage (NCBI taxonomy): Eukaryota > Metazoa > Chordata > Chondrichthyes > Carcharhiniformes > Triakidae > Mustelus > Mustelus asterias. The sequence continues at coordinate 62,183,580 of NC_135823.1, forward strand.
GCTGGAATACTGTGTGCAGTATTGGTCCCCTTATTTGCGGAAGGATATATTGGCCTTGGAGGGAGTGCAGAGAAGGTTCACCAGGTTGATACCAGAGATGAGGGATGTTGATTATGAGGAGAGATTGAGCAGATTGGGTTTGTACTCGTTGGAATTTAGAAGGCTGAGGGGGGATCTTATAGAGACCTATAAGATAATGAAGGGGCTGGATAGGGTAGAGGTGGAGAGATTCTTTCCACTTAGAAAGGAAACTAGAACTAGAGGGCACAGCCTCAAAATAAAGGGGGGTCAGTTTCGGACAGAGTTGAGGAGGAACTTCTTCTCTCAGAGGGTGGTGAATCTCTGGAATTCTCTGCCCACTGAAGTGGTGGAGGCTACCTCGTTGAATATGTTTAAATCACGGATAGATGGATTCCTGATCGGTAAGGGAATTAGGGGTTATGGGGATCAGGCGGGTAAGTGGAACTGATCCACTTCAGATCAGCCATGATCTTATTGAATGGCGGGGCAGGCTCGAGGGACTAGATGGCCTACTCCTGCTCCTATTTCTTATGTTCTGATAAGTAGAGTAAATTGTAATATATGTAAGGTAACTGTAAATATTTCTTTCGTTTTTTTCCATTTGAAGTTGCTGACAGTTTTATTAATATATGAACGATTAAGCATTTTCGCTGACTCATTATGGAATATTCAATGTGTATTGAATGTATTTAATTTTATTCCATAAGGTCATGGTTAGTGAACAGTCACAGTTTCAATATCATTGTCAGATTTCAAGAAATAATTAGATATAGCTAAATGGATCAAGGGACACGGGAGGAAAGGGGGATCAGGATACTGAATTTGATGATCAGCCATGATCAAGATGAAACCAGAAGTGGAGCAGGCTCGAAGGGCCGAATGGCCTACTCCTGCTTCTAGTTTTTTAAAGTTTATTTATTAGCATCACAAGTAGGCTTACATTCACACTGCAATAAAATTACTGTGAAAATTCCCTAGTCGCCACACTCTGGTGCCTGTTCGGGTACACTGAGGGAGAATTTAGCATGGCCAATGCACCCAACCAGCACGTCTTTCAGACTGTGGAAGGAAACCGGAGCACCCGGAGGAAACCCACGTAGACACGGGGAGAATGTGCAGACTCCGCACATACAGTGACCCAAGCCGGGAATCGAACCCGGTTCCCTGGCGCTGTAAGGCAGCAATGCTAACCACCGTGCCACCATTTCTAATATTGCGGTCCATTGAGATGAAGATGGGTCACTCATGCGACCCACTCACCAGCCTAGGTTGCCCATCACTGGCCTGGGGTATTGGCCGGAATTTTCCAGTCTCACATGCTCCGCGACCGCTGCCAGTGAGAACGGAGAATGTGGCGCTCAGCCAAGCCTCCATTCACGGCAGGGGGGCCGGCTAATCCCAGCGGCAGGGCGAGGTCAGAGAATTCCGGCCATTGTGTCAGGATTGACACCTCCCCTGAACGCCAAACCGAAGGAGAGAAAAAAAATCAGAAAAAGTAAACAAAAAATGATCAAGGATAAAGCAGAGGGTGATCTTATAGAGGTCGATAAAATAATGAGGGACATAGATCAGCTAGATAGTCAACATCTTTTCCCAAAGGTAGGGGAGTCTAAAACTAGAGGGCATAGGTTTAAGGTGAGAGGGGAGAGATACAAAAGGGTCCAGAGGGGCAATTCTTTCACACAGAGGGTGGTGAGTGTCTGGAACGAGCTGCCAGAGGTAGTAGTAGAGGCGGGTACAATGTTGTCTTTTAAAAAGCATTTAGACAGTTACATGGGTAAGGTGGGTATAGAGGGATATGGGCCAAACGCGGGCAATTGGGACGAGCTTCGGAGTTTAAAGAAAAAGGGTGGCATGGACAAGTTGGGCCGAAGGGCCTGTTTCCATGCTGTAAACCTCTATGACTCTAAGAGAGAGGCAAACCTCACTGGGAGAATGAAGAATCTCCAACATAACCTCACACTGCAGCAGTCAATTGCAACATTCGCAGAAATGTTTCTCATGGGGCAGGCTTTTAAGCTCCAAAATGATCTTGCAAAAATGCACCACTGAGCATTTTTTCAGCAGAAGCAATCTATTCCTGTCAGTGTAGGAAGTGGATTGAAACGGCCCCGCGACACAGTAACCATGCTTGGGGGAAAGGTTGGCCAGGTGCTGAAATACTTGGGTACTTCAACAATCAGATAATGTAGGACCAGCCAGGCGATAGTGTTTGACATTGGATGAATCTCACTGAGTGAGACAGCATTTACAGTTCATTCTCAGCTGGGCAGAGGAAGCTGGATGCAGAATGACATAAATCAACCATTCTTTCAGAGGCGTAGCTGCTCTTTGATCCAGAAACAAAGAAGAGCGATTCAAGTTCTGGCCTCCCTTCAGCATGCTGGTATTTCGTTTTAGAATTAGAATTTTTTTTCGAATCCCTGCAGTGCAGAAGAAGGCCATTCGACCCATCAAGTCTGCACCAATCCCACCCAGGCCCTATCCCCGTAACCTCACATATTTACCCTGCTAATCCCCCTGACACTGAGGGGCAATTTAGCACGGCCAATCAATCAACCTAACCCACACATCTTTGGTCTGTGGAAGGAAACCGGAGCACATGGAGGAAATCCACACAGACACGGGGAGAAAGTGCAAACTCCACACAGACAGGACCCAAGGCCAGAATTGAACCCCGGGTCCCTGGCGCTGTGAGGCAGCAGTGCTAACCACTGTGCTACCATGCCGCCCATATCGGCCATTTTATCAGCCAGTTTAGACTTAAGATCTTCATTTCCACACCCCACCACCTAACAAATAAAAAAACCCAAACATATTGTGCTAAGTAATTGGACTTTGAGAATGAAAATTATGTACGCCTCAAATAGTAGATCAGATATTCAAACAATTTTTAAAAAAGTGGGTGGCACAGTGGCACAGTGGTTAGCACTGCTGTCTCACAGCGCCAGGGACCCGGGTTCACTTCCAAGTTTGGGTCACTGTCTGTGTGGAGTTTGCACGTTCTCCCCGTGTCGGCGTAGGTTTCCTCCGGGTGCTCCAGTTTCCTCCCACAGTCCAAAGATGTGCGAGTTGGGTGGATTGGCCATGCTAAATTACCCCTTAGTGTTAGGGGGGACCAGTTAGGGTAAGTGGGTAATGGGGATAGGGCCTGGGTGGGATTGTGGTTGGTGCAGACTCGATGGGCTGAATGGCCTCCTTCCGCAATGTAGGGTTCTATGATTCTCCCGCACTGGTTTGTGGTTCACAAACTCGAACCAAACCCCTGCACTGTAGGAGTCTATGATGATAAATTTTTCATTCTCAGAACAACTGGACAATAATGTTGAGTTTTCATCAGTTTCTTACTAGAGATTCACCACTGTCAATCAATCGCTCCTTCTGTTGCCACTTGCTTTCGCAGCCATGAAAGCTCATTCAGAAGTGAGCTAGCCATGTCTGCTAATATAGAGAACGGTGCCTTCCTGCCCTGGAAAAGCTGCCTTGTCACGAGATCAAACAGCCAAATGTTCGCAGTTACTATACCAACCATAATCACACTGATTATTTCTGCTGGGACTGTGGGAATCGGAAGCCGCACACGGTTCATTTGGACCATTTTGCGAGCTCTAGTTGGGTTTCTGGAGCTCGAACAGCTCACACTGTCTGACAGTTGCGCTCCACAAAAGAAGCGAGATTATTTTTATTAAAGGAGAACATCATGCCACCTCAGGATATCACCATAACAGCAATAATAGCAGGCAAGAGGAAACCATCGGGGGACCAATGTTCTTTAGCCTTCTTTAATTGTGCATTTTTATTGCATTGGGTTGAGTTTTAAAAGTGTATCCTGTGGGAGATGTGCACGCACACACATGCTACATATGAATGGAATTCCTTCTCATTGTGCGTGCGTTGTATTAATGCTTCAGTAACATTTATTGTTTTCCTCCATTGATAGAGAGACTAAAACAAGTAACCCTATGCTCATTATTTTCCGCGCATTAGTAAGCTGCTGCAATTGGTTTCTCTAAAAGATAAAATCTCTGTGTTAAGAACAAAGAACGAAGAAAAGTACAACCAGGGTGGGATTGTGGTCGGTGCGGACTCGATGGGCTGAATGGCCTCCTTCTGCACTGTGGGATTCTATGATTCTATATCATGGCTAAATGCAGGTGAGGGAGGGGAAAGTGGAAGACACAGAAAAAGTTTTAAAGTTTATTTATTTGTGTCACAAGCAGGCTTACATTAACACTGCAATGTAGTTACTGTGAAAATCCCCTAGTTGCCACACTCCTGTTCGGGTACACTGAGGGAGAATTCAGCACGGCCAATGCACCTAACCAGCACATCTTTCGGACTGTGGGAGGAAACCGGAGCACCTTGAGGAAACCCATGCAGACACGAGGAGAATGTACAAACTCTACACAGACAGTGACCCAAGCCTGGAATTGAACCCAGCTCCCTGGCACTGTGAGGCAGTAGTGCTAACCACTGGGCCACCGTGCCCCCCCCCCCCCCCCCCCCCCCCCACCGCCCCCCCGAAAGCAGGTGAGGGGAGGGATGATGTGTTCAGTCATGATACTCCATCGATCGTGGGATGGAGCCGGAGCGAGGGGACTTCTTGCAAGCTCTGCCCAGCATACCTTCTAATTCTTTGTTCTACCCTCGTTCTATGGCTCTCAAACTTCATTCTAACTCTTTTAAACTCTATGACACTACATTCTCCACTCTCTCGTTTCCTTCTCTATGAACGGTATGCTTTGTATAGCGCGCAAGAACCAATACTTTTCACTGTATCCCAATACAATAATAAATCAAATCAAATCAAAAGGTATGTTTGAATGAGAAGCTAGTCTTTTTGTGCCTGTTAGTTTTGCAATGTGAGACTATTCCCTGGAGTTTGTTCAGTCAGCAGCAAATTGGACTTCAGTGTTTTTCCAAGATCTCCCCACGAATTATCCCAGAGTTTTTCCACATCGATTCGTGAAATAGTTTGATCGTTTTTCTTTCCGCTCGCTGTTGAGTTGGGTTTCAGGTCAGAGGGGAAAAGGCAGCAAAAAATCCACTGTAAAACCAGCCTTTTGATTCTGAGCCTATCGAGGCGGTGGCGTGTAAAACAGTTTGAGTTGTCATGTAATCCCTCCGTTCTTTTCGAAAAGGTGTTAGCGAGATTGCTATCGCTGCTGGACACGTGATTGGGATCCTGAAAAGCCCTTTGTTATCACACACATTGAGCTAGAGAGAGATTACAACCACCCCTGCTGATTCCCCACAAAGGAAAATCTCTCAAAGACTTTGCACGCGAGTAGACTTCGCAGCGAGACGCGGGGCTTTAGGCAAACACTTTGAATGCCACCGTGCTTTCTCTGGGTTTTCTCCTGTTTTCTCTTTAATCGCGTCTGCTGTGTGGGAGTTTGATTACTGCGCTGGAACTGTAATATTAGGCTCATTTGGAAGGGTGAAAACGCTAATTTATTAGCTCTGCCTGATAGTAGCCTAAATAATGAAGATTCATTTACCCTAATTGTTCCAGCCTGATCGAAAATTCTTGACAGCTGATGACAAAACATTGGCTCTTAGTTGCAAACTACCTCATTAAGTGCTTATGGTTTCCAGTTTTTTTTAAAAGTCTCAACTACAGAGGCAGCGAGGTTAACATTTGTTCCTCTCTGGGGCTGTCTTGAACTTATCTTGGTTTTATAATCAAGTCTTTCAGCGTTAGCTTCCCATCAGGCACTTGGTGGGAGTGGGCACCATCCCCTGAGGGAAGGCCCGGTAGGTTTCTACAACTAGGCCTCACTGGAATGCCACTGGATAACCAGTTGTCTGTGTTGTGTGGGGCACAGCAGCTTGTTAGCATTCAACTTCCTTCCTTCAGTCCACAGTGTTTCAAGTGAGTATACAAGCCCCTTTGTAGTATGGTAGACAAAACTAACTTCATAGATAAACAGAGAACAGTACAGCACAGGAACAGGCCCTTCGGCACATTATATTGTGCCAAACAGGACGCCAAATTATTCAAATCCCTTCTGCCTGCCCTTGGTCCATATCGTTCTATTCGGCACTGTGGTTAGCACTGCTGCCTCACACGCCAGGGACCTGGGTTCAATTCCGGCCTCGAGTCACTGTCTGTGTGGAATCATGGAATCCTGCAGTGCAGAAGGAGGTCATTCGGCCCATCAAGTTTGCGCCGACTACAATCCCACCCAGACCCTATCCCATAACCCCATGCATTTACCCTAGCTTGTCCCCCTGGCACGAAGGGGCAATTTAGAATGGCCAATCCACCTAACACGCAGATCTTTGGACTGTGGGGGGAAACCGGAGCACCCGGAGGAACCCCACACAGACACCGGGAGAATGTGCAAACTCCACACAGACAGTGACCCAAGCTGGGAATTGAACCTGCGTACCTGGCGCTGTGGAGTTTGCACATTCTCCCCGTGTCTGCGTGGGTTTCTTCTGGGTGCTCCGGTTTCCTCCCATAGTCCAAAGATGTGCAAATTAGGCTGATTGGCCATGCTAAATTGCCCCTAGTGTCAGGGGGATTAGCAGGGTAAATATGTGGGGTTACAGGAATAGGCCCTGGGTGGGATTGTGATCGGTACAGACTCAATGGGCTGAATGGCCTCCTTCTGTACTGTAGGGATTCTATGATTCTATTCCTTGCATATTCACATGCTTATCTAAAAAGCCAATTAAATGCCCCTCTTTTATCTCCCTCCACCACCACCCCGGCAGTGTGTTCGACATCGACCACTCTCTGTGTAAAAAACTTGTCCCTCACATCTCCTTTGAACTTTCCCCTCTCACCTTAAGTGCGTGCCCCCTAATATTAGACATTTCGGGACAAATTTTCCCGTCTTGCCTGCCAAGAAATCGTAGAGGGCGAGGGGCGGACCATGGAAAGGTCCGTTGACTTCGGATGGGATTTTCCTTTTTCTGGGTGAACGCGGCCGGAAAATCCCACACTTCCACACTGGGAAGAAGCTTCTGACTGTCAATCGTATCTGTGCCTCTCATAATTTTATAGACTTCTATCAGGTCTCCCCTCAGAAAACAAGCTGAGGGATTAGCTTAACCGAGATCGGAAAGTGACTTTTCAGTCTATGGATCTTCAGAGCCCTGTGAAGAACTATTGGAAACCAAGTTCTATGATATATTTTACCAATATAACTGTGCCAATCATACAAAAAGATTGGTAAAATAATAATATGGGTTATTTATTGGAAGATATATGTTAAAGTCAACTGGGAGACTATTGCGTACACTCTTGGCCTTGGCCACTGCTTGCTTGTAGACTGACTACAAATCATTGGACAACTACATCATATCCTGTCATGAAGTGGTAATGATTAACAACAGTTTAAGATACGCTCCCTTAAAGGTACGCTCCATCATATCACATCTTGGGGCACTAAGGGGAAATTGAGCACAGCCAATCCACCTGACCTGCAGATCTTTGGACTGTGGGAGGAAACCAGTGTACCCGGAGGAAACCCACGCAGACACAGGGGAGAACATTCAAACTCCATATGGTTAGCCAAAGCCAGAACTGAACCTGGGTCCCTGGTGCTGTGAGGCAGCAGTGCTAACCACTGTGCCATCATGCCACCCACAGAGACCAGACTGGACCAAAACTCATCTGTTCTTGGGGGTGAAAACTACCAGCCCCACCCCGCACCCCTATGCCCCCACCCATTACAGAGGTGGTGGGTTGACACCATGTGGGTGTTTGTCCATCCCCTTGCCCTGTAACGGACCTGTCCATTGGGTTGATGGTTGACACATGCGGCCAGTTCTCTTTCCAAAGATGATCACCTGGGGAAAATCTGAGGAAAGTATAAGCAATTAACTGGTTCCTGTGACTGGTAACGTCCTGAATCACAATAATGAGCTTTTCTTCAGCAAAAGCAGAGTTTAGCTTCCTTTCCCGGTCTTCAACAATTACAGCGTTGGCATTTTCAGCTGCATTAGGTTATTTGAAATCCCCAAAGACTCATCACTTTCATGTTATTTCCATAGCTTTGAATTATTTCATTGCACATTAAGTACAATTTCAGCAAAACCTTCTTGAGATGGTTTTTTTTAAAATTAAAGTTTTAAAGTTTATTTATTGGTGTCACGAGTAGACTTACATCAACATTGCAATGAGATTGCTGTGAAAATCCCCGAGTCACCACACTCTGGTGCCTGTTTGGGTAGGCTTATGAATGGACCTATCTCGCACTAAGTTGATCTTTTTGACTGGACCTACCTTGCATTAAGTTGATCCTTCTCTACACCCTATCTATGACTGTAACGCTACATTCTGCACTCTCTCGTTTCCTTCTCTATGAACGGTATGCTTTGTCTGTATAGCGTGCAAGAAACAATACTTTTCACTGTATACTAATACATGTGGCAATAATAAATCAAATCAAATACTGAGGGAGAATTTAACAAAGGCCAACGCATCTAACCAGCACATCTTTTGGACTGTAGGAGGAAATCGGAGCACCTGGAGGAAACCCACACAGACACAGGGAGAATGTGCAGAGTCAGCACAGACAGTGATCCAAACCGGGAATCGAACCTGTGTCCCTGGCACTGTGAGGCAGCAGTGCTATTAACTGTGCCACATTCAACTTCAAACCAGTTATTGAAATAGAACATGGGATGCTGGCGATGCCTGGAGAATGCAATTCTGACTCAACATGTGGATAATATTGGATGGACTCAAATCTCTCAAATTCTTTCTTCATTCCGTGTCGTTATGGGGCCTCTGCAGGGCACTAATCAGCCAGGTATCTGGGGCAAGGAAAGGGCTCGTGGGGCTGCCCCAGTGACTCAGTTAGCTTAGCCAGCCCTGACGAAGGATCATCCAAACTCGAAACGTTGGCTCTATTCTCTCTCCACAGATGCTGTGAATCTGTGGAACACTTTGCCGCAGAAGGAAACCGGAGAACCCGGAGGAAACCCATGCAGACACAGGGAGAATGTGCAAACTCCGCACAGACAGTGACTCAAGCCGGGAATTGAACCCAGGTCCCTGCAGCTGGGAGGCAGCCGTTATTACCACTGTGCCACCGTACCGCCCACAAATGTGTGGGTTAGGTGGATTGGCCATATTAAATTGAACCTTAGTGTCAGGGGGATTTGCAAGATAAATACGTGGATTATCAAAGTAAATACATGGGGCTATGGGGATAGGACCAGGGTGGGATTGTTGTTGGTGCAAGCTTGATAGGCTGAATGGCCTCCTTCTGCACTGTAGGGATTCTATGATTCTAAGAGAGTAACATGGGAGAAAGCAGCCTTCAAGGTTATCAAATCTGGCAGCACTGAGGAGCTGGAAAGGAGGACAGGTGTCCTTTATCCATAGGGAATCCAGACACACACTCGGGAGACAGTGGGAGCACAAAATAGGCACAGAAGAAGCTGAGAAACTCAGCAGGTCAGGCAGCACTGGTGGAGAGATTCAGATTTAGGGCCGAGATCCTCCGACCTTGCCCACAGCTGGGATTATCCGGTCCCGCTGCTGCGAATGGAGATTTGGCGCAGTGCCAAATTCTCCATTCTTGCTGGCACTGGAAGCGGGGTGAACATGACTGGAAAATTCCGGCCCTAATGTTTCAGAACAGTTCTGATGAAGGCCATCGACCTGAAACCTTGGGCGGGATTCTCCGGCTGTTCACGTCAGTGGAATTCCCCAGTCCCACGGCAGTGAATGAAGATTTGTCTGAGCGTCAAATTCTCCATCCTCCCTGGCAGTAGTGCTGGGGCATGAACGGCCAGAGAATTCCGGCAGTTAACTCCGCTTCTCTCTTCATGGATGCTGCCTGACCTGCTGAATTTTTTCAGCTTACTTTTTGTTCTTATTTCAGATTTCCAGCATCCGCAGTATTTTGCTTTTGTATGGACTGGAGCATCGCCAACGTGATCAATGCCAGCTGTCCAGAACCTGAATATAGTGCCACAAGAAATTCAATGCCCTCACGAGTGGTCAAGGTTAGTGAATACATCTTTAAAATGCCGTATCCTACCAACAGGATATAGATCGATTGGCAATTTGGGCGCAGAAGCGGCAGATGGAGTTTCATCTGGACAAATGCGAGGTGATGCATTTTGGAGGATCAAATTTAGGTATGAATTATATTGTAAATGGCAGAACCCTTAGGAACATTAACTTGAGGGATGTGGATGAGCATGTCCACAGTTCCATAGAAGTGGCAACACAGGTGGCCAAGGTGATTAATAAGACATTTGGTATGCTTGCCTTCATCAGCTGGGGCATTGAGTACAAGAGTTGGCAAATCATGTTGCAGTTATATAAAAACTATGGTTCAGTTGCATTTGGAGTATTGCGTGCAGTTCTAGTCATCACACTAACAGAAGGACTTGGAAGCTTTGGAAAGAGTGCAATGAAGGTTCACCAGGATGTTGCCTGATCTCGAGGGTGTTGGCTATGAGGAGAGGTTGAATAAACAAGGATTGTTTTCACTGGAAAGAAGGAGATCTGATAAAAGTCTACAAAATTGTAAGAGGCATAGATGGAGTGGATAGTTAGAGGCTTTTTCCCAGCGTGGAAGTGTCAGTTACAAGGGGGCACAGGTTCAAGGTGAGAGGGGGGAAGTTTAAGCGAGATGTGCGGAGGATGTTTTTCATGCAGGGAGTGGTGGGTGCCTGGAATACGCTGCCAGAGGAGATGGTGGAAGCGGGCACATTAACAACATTTAAGAGGCATCTGGATGGGTACATGAATAGTGAGGGAATCGAGGGATATGGTCCAAGGACAGTAAGGAGGTTTTTGTTATTTTAGTTAGGCATCACGATCGGCATGGGTTCGGAGGGCTGTAGCGACTGTTCCTGTGCTATACTTTTCTCTGTTCTTTGTTCTTTGTTCTATCCCAGTAGCCTCAGATATGACTGAATTCAACAACGCCCGCCTCTCCCCCACTCACTTAACAACAGTCCCTATCAAACAGAACTCATACCTGACATTTATTTACCTCACCTCAGCTTCACACGATGAGCACTTCTGTAAGTCCCATTTCCCTAGCTCACAGATTGCACACAGCAACCATGGCAGTCACATCAGTCAAACATTCCGTGGCAATAACTAATATCCTTCCTTCTCTCTGGCAGGACAATGTGCTGCATAATAAGAGGCACTGGGAGCTAATTAGAAGCACTCAGGCGGACTAGCTGACCCCAATAGAGGAGATATTGCAGATCATTATGATGCAATCAGCGGGATTCTCTGGTCTCACTGCAATGAATGGAGATTTGGCTGAGTGCCAAATGAGCTGCAGCGGCAATGGGAAATTGCAACCATTAATACCAAATTTCAAAGCCAACAACAATTTATACTGAATGAGAAAAGGGTGCTGATTGGTTGGTAGATCAACACTGATGTTCATATATTCATTCACAGACACCTGTCGTCTGTAAGCAAAAGGAACATGTCCAGGCACGGCCGTTTTTGAGTTCAACACAAGTGTGGGGGGTAATAAATCACTTGTGCATTCTATATGACAATTGACCGATAAACATCCTTTTCTCATGCAGACTCTGTTTACACTTCCTGCTGCCTCGGCAAAGCAGCCGGCATAATTACGGACCCCACGCACCCTGGGCATTCTCTCTTCCACCTTCTTCCTTCGGGAAAAAGATACAAAAGTCTAAGGTCACGTACCAACCGACACAAGAACAGCTTCTTCCCTGCTGCCAACAGACTTTTCAATGGACCTACCTTGCATTAAGTTGACCTTTCTCTATACCCTAGCTATGACTGTAACACTACATCCTGCACTCTCTCATTTCACTGTGCGTTAATACATGTGACAATAATAAATCAAATCAAATCAAATCAAATCAAAATCAAATAAATCGAATTACCTTTGAAATTTGGTATTCTTGGGTCTGGCCAGTGAGTGCATGATGAAAAACTTCAACGATATGTCTCTTTTTTCAACAATATGGGGCGGCAGGGTGGCACAGTGGTTAGCACTGCTGCCTCACAGCACCCCGGATTTGGGTTCAATTCCGGCCTTGGGTCACTGTGTGGATTTTCATGTTCACCCTGCGTCTATGTGGGTTTCCTCCGGGTGCTCCAGTTTCCTCCCACACTCTAAAGATGTGTCGGTTAGGTGGATTGGCCATGCTAAATTGACCCTTAGAGTCAGCAGGGTAAATGCATGGGTTTACAGGGATAGGATCTGGGTGGGATTGTTGTCGGTGCAGGCTCGATGGGCCAAATGGCCTCCTTCTGCATTGTAGGGATTCTATGATTAAATTCTGTGCTACTGAGTGACTATTTTTGTATCTCTTAAATGAATGTTTTCAAAGAAAATGAACAAAACACACCATTGTTTTTTAATAATGATTTGTCTCTCATTTGCTCGCAGCACTGTCTGGGAGACCAAGCTTCAACTCCAGGAGGATTGACATTCCTGAATGAAGCTCTTTTTTTGTACGTAATAACAAAATAATTATTCTTTGGTTCAATTCTTCAGACAGCTAAATCGGTCACAGAATGGAAAGTCAAAAGATAAGCTCCTGCTTTGTTAAAACAAACAAGTACAGGAGTATGGGGCTGATTTTCTCAGTTGAGGTTGCATGTATTTGAATGGCACGATGGCATGATGGTTAGCACTGCTGTCTCACAGTGCTAGGGACCCGTGATCGATTCCCGGCTTGGAATGTATGGAATCTGCACGTTCTCCCTGTGTCTGCGTGGGTTTCCTTCGGGTGCTCCGGTTTCCTTCCACAGTTTGAAAGACGTGCTGGTTAGGTGCATTGGCCATGCTAAATTCTCCCTCAGTATACCCGAACAGGCGCCAGAGTGTGGCAACTTGGGGATTTTCACAGTAACGTCATTGCAATGTTAATGTAAGGCTACTTGTGACAATAATAAATAAACTTTAACCTTCCTCTTTCCTCACTCAGTGATTGAGGCATCCAACCAGTAGCCTGAACTCATAACACAAGCCCTGGCACTCCAAATTTTAGAAATAGCCCATATTTACCCCTCAGCACATTGCTTAGGTCTCTCTGTGTGTTATCAGAAAAAGCACATCCTTTCTAATGCTTTCCCCTTATCCCAACACTAGCGATCAGAAATATAAAATATGTCGCATTACATTTCACTCAGGAAGTCCAGGGTACTGTGACAACATGGGCGGCACGGTGGCACAGTGGTGAGCACTGCAGCTTCACAGCGCCAGGGACACGGGTTCAGTTCCCCATTGGGTCACTATCTGTGCGGAGTCTGCATGCTCTCTCCGTGTCTGCGTGGATTTCCTCCGGGTGCTCTGGTTTCCTCCCACAGTCCGCAAGACGTGCTGGTTAGGTGCATTGGCCGTGCTAAATTCTCCCTCAGTGTACCCGAACAGGTGCCGGAGTGTGGCGACTGTCTGTGTGGACTCTGCACGTTCTGCCTGTGTCTACATGGGTTTCCTCCCCACAGTCCGAAAGACATGTTGACTGGGTGGATTAGCCATGCTAAGTTATCCCTTAGTGTCAGGGGGACTAGCAGGGTAAATATATGGGTTTGCTGGCGTGCGTGGGATTGTTGTCGGTGGAGACTCAATGGGCTGAATGGCCTCTTTCTGCACTGCAGGGATTCTATGATTCTATGAACGTGCACTTCTACCTGTAGCCTGGAGCTATGGATAGTGATAGAGGAGGTTGTAATGTTCTTTCCATCAAATGACTGACCAGAAGTCTCTGCCACTTTTACCGCCAGTCATTGGCGTGTTTGGAAGGATTTTGCAGGTTAACACACAACCTGTTTTGCCGCATTATGAAGGTACCTTCCTCGGCCATCAAGTCCTGGGGTGGGACTCGAACCTGGAGCTTCTGGCTCAGAGGCAGGGATGTTACCCACTGCGCCACAAGACCTCCAGCAAATTTAAGATCGTCCCTAATGAAGAATTCAGGAGAAATTTCTCGACCGCAAGAGTAATTACAATTTGGAACCTGTTACCAAAGGGAGTGGTTGAGGTGAACAGTATAGATGCATTAAGGGAAATTTAGATAAACATATGAAATAGAAGGATATGTTGGTAGGATTGGACAAAGTAGGTTGAGAGGAGGTCTCATGTGGAGCATAAGCGTTGACGTAGACCAGTTGGTTCAAATGCCCAGTTTCTGTGTTGGTAATTTTACATAATTCTAATTCTGTATTCTATTCTTGCCTCCTGGACTTGCAGGCTGTCCTGTCTGGAGACAATACACATCTCTTTAATCTGTGCTTAATGCTCCCTCCACCCACATTGTCTGTATCTTTAAGATCTGGCTGGCTGTAGGGATTTGCATTCTAATCAGTATTCTGTAACTTGATTTTGTGTCTCTGTGCCCTGTTTGAGAGCACATTTCCACTCCATCTGACGAAGGAGCAGCGCTCCGAAAGCTAATGGTGTTTGCTACCAAATAAACCTGTTGGACTTTAACCTGGTGTTGTTAAAACTCTTATTCTATTCCGTGGGCAGTGATATTGTTGCTGGACTAGTAATCCAGGACCCAGAACAAGATCTGGGGACCCAGGTTTAAATCCAATCGCAGCAGATAGTGAACTTTGAATAATAAAGTGGAATTAAAAGTCTATTGATGACCATGAAAGCATTCTGGATTGCCGTAAAGGTCCATCTGATTCACTAATGTCCTATCGGGAAGGAAATCTGCCATCCTTACCTGATCTGGCCTACATGTAACTCCAGATCCACGGCAACGTGATTGACTCTTAACTGCCCGCTGAAATGGAGGGTAGTTAGGAACTGGCCCAGCCAGTGGCACGCCATAGAATCCCTACAGTGCAGAAGGAGGCCATTCGGCCCGATGAGTCTGCACTGACTCTCCAAAAGAGCATCTCATCCAGGTCCACCCGCACATCTTTGTACACTAAAGACAATTTAACACGGCCAATCTACCTAACCTGCAGATCTTTGGACACCAAGAGCAATTTACTTAATCTGCATATCTTTGGAGTGTGGGAGGAAACCAGAATACCCAGAGGAAACCCACTCAGACATGGGGAGACCATGCAAACTCCACGCAGTCACCCGAGGCCGGAATCGAACCGGAGTCCCTGGCGCTGTGAGGTAGCAGGGCTAACCACTGTGCCACCGTGACTCGCGTCCCACAAAATGAATTCAGGAAAATATATTTCTCTCTGACTCTGTCCATCTCGTTTTACTCCTACGCCGAAATTACGTGAGATGGTTTGGAAGATGTAATGTGTGGAATACCAAGGGTTGAATTGTGTGCTGTACTGAGTACTCATGATGTGGAGATGCCGGCGTTGGACTGGGGTAAACACAGTAAGAAGTTTAACAACACCAGGTTAAAGTTTTGTTTCTTAAAGACTTGATTAGTTGTAAGTATTCGCATTCCAACCATTATTCATGTAAATTGAGTTTGTGTCTTTATATGCTCTGTTTGTGAACAGAATTCCCACTCACCTGAAGAAGGGGCTTGCAGCTCCGAAAGCTTGTGTGGCTTTTGCTACCAAATAAACCTGTTGGACTTTAACCTGGTGTTGTTAAACTTCTTACTGAGTACTCATTGCAGAGAAGCTGAAATCTCAGGCCAGATGTGTGGGACTGGTAAACCCTCATACTCAATCTCACCAAATCAAGCAGCTTAAGCCACAGTAAAGACAACTGCACTGAGGGGCTGGGAGAGAAGGCGTGATGGATTGAGAGGCAGGGAGAATCAAGGAACCAGATTCTCTTGATATATTCTCAATGCTAATGCTATCGAGATTGAAGCATTAACAATACAACGCTCAGGGAAAATATTTACCTCGTTAGAAAAAGAAATGAAAATCGACAGAACGTTATCTGCTGCTTGAAGCCGGCCCGTGCATTCCCATGTTCCTTCCGTCTGCTTCCTGCTTGGAGCAGGAACGTCTGTCTGCCATCCAAAGACATTGAGAAATAAATCATTTGTATCTGCAGGCACTGAAGGGCCCTCACAAACAGCCTCTTCAACGTCTTTGATCACATTCCAGAAATCCCTTTGGTACAAACACATTTTGTGTTGCTTCTCTAACACAATAAGGAATAGTAACACTCAGCAACATCTGTTCATCAGCTCACTTCCCACCTTCACACCGGGGTGTCGACAAGGTACGAATCCTCTTTCAGCTCTCCAGCTGTCCTGCCACTGGAGATGTTAAGGCAGCAAATTTACAAATTAAACCTTGTTGCAAATGCTTTTATTACCAGACTAATTACAGACAAGGTGGACCACGTGGCCCCTTTAAACTCATCGATTCAGGAAGCATCCCATCCCTTCCCCCAAACCCCAGCCTGAAACACAGCATCCAACCATTCCCAAGCCTCTTTTATTTCTGCTGCCTGGCAGTCTATGCCTCAATCACCACACAAAGGACAACTGGGATGGCACGCTGGCACAGTGGTTAGCACTGCCGCCTCACAGCACCAGGGACCGGGGTTCGATTCCCAGCCTCGGGTCATTGTCTGTGTGGAATCTGCATGTTCTCCTCGTGCCTGTGTGGGTTTTCTCCCAGTGCTCCAGTTTCCTCCCACAGTCCAAAATTCCTACAGTGCAGAAGGAGGCCATTCAGCCCATCAAGTCTGCCCCAACTCTCCGACAGACCACCTTACCCAGGCCCTATCTCTGTAGCCCCACATATTTATCCCGCTGATCCCTCTAACCTACACATCTAAGGGGCAATTTAGCATGGCCTATCCGCCTAATCTGAAAATCTTTGGACCGTGGGAGGAAACCGGAGCACCCGGAGGAAACCCACGCAGACACGGGGAGAACGTGTAACCTCCACATAGATAGTGACCCAAGGCCGGAATCGAACCCAGGTCCCTGGCGCTGTGAGGCAGCAGTGTTAACCATTGTGCCACCGTGCTGCCCCAAGATGTGCTGGTTAGGTGCATTAGCCGTGCTAAATTCTCCCTCAGTGTACCCGAACAGGTGCCGGAATTTGGCGACTCGGGGATTTCCACAGTAACTTCATTGCAGTGTTAATGTAAGCCTACTTGTGACACGAATAGATAAACCTAAACCTCCCAACATTGATCAGGGCAACTCTGTCAACATATACAAATGTCTGGCCCACAAGAAAAATCTGTTAGTACAGAAAGAGATGTAGCAGGAATGCAGTTGTGAGCATGGCGAGCTTTCACACCATAGCAAGGAGACATGTATTTGCATGGCAGATCACATAGCAACTGTGCAGAGATGGGTCTGAATTTTAACATTCCCCACTGCTGGGATTGTAGGTGGGGGAGGGGAGTGTGAAATTGCAGGCATGGGATTCCATCTGGGTTCCCACCTGTCCCAGCCATGCAGCAATGTTTAATGACCACCTTAAAAGAGGAAAGAGAGGTGCAGCGTGTTAGGGAAGGAATTCCAGGACATTGGAGCCAGGCAAATTGAAATTTGGCCACCGTTAGTGAAATTATTAAACTCAGGGATGCTTAAAAAGAGGCCAGAATGAGAGGAGTGCAGAGGGGTCCGGGGAAAGTGGAGATTGCAGAGAGAGGGGGCGAATTTCCCTGTTCCATCCACCACGGGAATCGGAGCAGGCGAGGGCCGGACCACGGAAAGGTCTGTTGACCTCGGGTGGAATTTTCCGGTTTCAGGGCCAGTACAGCCAGAAAATCCCACCCAGGGAGTGGCAAAGCCATGGAGACTTTTGAAAACAAATCCATCAATGTTCACAGATTAACTCTACAATTTGGGTAGCACAGTGGTTAGCACTGCTGCCTCACAGCGCCAGGGACCCGGGTTCAATTCCGGCCTCGGGTCACTGTCTATGTGGAGTTTGCACGTTCCCCCCGTGTCTGCGTGGGTTTCCTCCGGGTGCTCCGGTTTCCTCCCACAGTCCAAAGATGTGCGGATTAGGTTGATTGACCATGCTAAATTGACCTTGGTGTCAGGGGGATTAGCAGGGTAAATACGTGGAGTTATGGGGTTAGGACCTGGGTGGGATTGTGGTTGGTGCAGACTCGATGGACCGAATGGCCTCCTTCTGCACTCCAGGGATTCTATGATTCTATGAATTTAATGGTTCATTTTAAGGGCTGGAGTTTGTGGGATTAACTCTAGTCGGCTTCTCATTGCCATTCTAACAGATGCGCAGCTAAAGTTAATTAATCCTCTCAACTCCATCCAGAACCAGGAAGTTCCGATTCACTTGCACCGCTCGCAGTCATATCAGTAAATTAATTTTTAATGCAAGTGCATATTTTATGCATCTTGCTCTCAAGTATTTACCACTGGCTGTTTCACAATTGCAAACCAATTGCTTACTCACCTGACATTTCTTAGTTGGATTTTTTAAAAATTAATTTATGGGATGTGGGCATCACTGGCTGTGCCAGCATCAGATGCTCATCCCTAACTGCCCTTGAGAAGGTGGCTGTGGGCTGTCTTATAGAATCACTGCAGTCCCTGGGGTGAAGGTACGTCCTCTGTGGGTGTGGGTTTGGAAGGTGCTGTCAAAGGAACTTTGGTGAGTTCCTGTAGTGCATCTTGTAGATGGTACACACAACGGCCACTGTTCATCGGTGGTGGAGGGAGTGAATGTTTGTGGAGGGGGTAGCAATCAAGTGAGTTGCTTTTATTCTGGATGGTGTCAAGTTTCTTCAGTGTTGTTGGAGCTGTACTCATCCAGGCAAATGGAGAGTGTTCCATCATACTCTTGACTTGTGCTTTGTAGATGGTGGACAGGCTTTGGGGAGCCAGAAGGAGAGTTATTCACCATATGATTCTTAGCATTTGACCTGCTTTTGTAGCCACAGTACTTATATGAGTGAGCCAGTTCTGTTTCTGGTCAATGGTGACCCCCAGCATGTTGATAGTGAGGGGCTCAGAAATGGTAATGCATTGAATGTCAAAGGGCGATGGTTTGACTCTTTCTTGTTGGGGATGGTGATTGCCTGGCACTTGTGTGGAGCAAAGTGTGGAGAGTCTCTTGCCTGAGAGACATGACTGAGTGGATAGGGAGCAGCAGTTCCCCTTAGTTGAAGGGTCAGTCACGAGGGGACATAGATTCAAGGTGAGGGGCAGGAGGTTGAGGGGGGATGTGAGGAAAAACTTTTTTACCCAGAGGGTGGTGACGTCTGGAATGCGCTGCCTGGGGGGGGTGGTGGAGGCGGGTTGTCTCACACCCTTTAAAAAGTACCTGGATGAGCACTTGGCACATCATAACATTCAGGGCTATGGGCCAAGATGGGATTAGATGGGAGTTCAGGTGTTTCTAATGTGCCGGTGTTGACTCAATGGGCCGAAGGGCCTCTTCTGCGCTGTACGATTCTATGATAAACGTCTGGTCAGCTCAAGCCTGGATATTGTCCAGGTCTTGCTGCCTTTGGACATGAACTGCTTTAGAGTTGTGAATGGTGCTGATCATTGTACAGTTGTGAGCGAACATCCCAACCTCTAACCTGATGACGGAGGGAAGGTTATTGATGAAGCAGCTGACGACGGTTGGGCCTAGAACACTACCCTGAGGAATTCCTGCAGAGATGTCCTGGAGTTGAGATGATAGAGCTCCAACCATCAAAATCATCTTCCGATGTGCCAGGTATGTCTCCAACCAGCAGAGCATGCTCACTCTGATTCCCATTGGCTCCAGTTTTGCTACTGAGTGTTGTTGGAGGGATTGAATGTTTGTCAATGTGGTGCTTTGTCCTGGATGGTGTTAAGCTTCTTGAGTGTTGTTGGAGCTGCACTCATCCAGGCTTTGGGGAGTCAGGAGGTGAGTTACTTGCTGCAGTATTCCCAGCCTCTGACCTGCTCTTATAACCACTGTGTTTATGTGGTGAGTCCAGTTGGGTTTCTGGTCAATGGTAACCCAAGGATGTTGATAGTGGGGATTCAGTGATGGTAACACCATTGAATGTCAAGGGGCGGTGGTTAGAGTGTCTCTTATTGGTGACGGTCATTGCCTAGCACTTGTGTGGTGCGAGTGTTACTTGCCACTTGTCAGCCCAAGCCTGGATATTGTCCAGATCTTGTTGCATTTGAATGTGGGCTGCTTCAGTATCTGAGGAGTCGCGAATGGTGCTGAACATTGCGCAATCATCGGCGAACATCCCCACTTCTGACCTTATGATGGAGGGAAAATTATTGAGAAGCAGCTGAAGATTGTTGGATCTAGGACACTACCCTGAAGAACTCCTGCAGAGATGTCCTGGAGCTGAGGTGACTGACCCTCCACAACCACAACCATCTTCCTATGTACCAGGTATGACTCCAGCCAGCGGAGAGTTTGCCCCTGATACCCATTGATTCCTGTTTCACTAGGGCTCCTTGATGCCACACTGGGTCAAATGCTGCCTTGGTGTAAAGGACACTTGGTGTAAAGGGCACTCTCACCTCACCTTTGGAGTTGAACTCATTTGTCCATGTTTGAATCAAGGCTGTAATGAGGTGAGGAGCTGAGTGACCCTGGCTGAACCTAAACTGAGCGTCGGTGAGCAGGTTATTGCTGAGTAAGTTCTGCTTGCTATCATTGTTGATGACCCCTTCCATCACTTTACTGATAATTGAAAGTTGACTGATTAGGCGGTAATTGGCCGGTTTGGATTTGTCCCATTTCTTGTGCACAGGATGTTCTTGGGCAATTTTCCACATTGCCGGGTAGGTACCAGCGTTGTGGCTGTACTAGAACAGCTTGGCGAGGGGAGCGGCAAGTTCTAGGGCATCAATTTTCAATGCTATTGCTGGAATGTTGTCAGGGCCTGTCACCTTTGCAGTAAGAGTTTTAACAACACCAGGTTAAAGTCCAACAGGTTTATTTGGTAGCAAATACCATTTATTTGGTAGCAAATACCATAAACCTGTTGGACTTTAACCTGGTGTTGTTAAAACTCTTACTGTGTTTACCCCAGTCCAACGCCGGCATCTCCACATCATGACCTTTACAGTATCCAGACATCTGTGATGCTGGGGACCTTTGGAGGAGATCAAGATGGATCATCCACTCATCACTTCTGGTTGAAGATTGCTGCAACTACTTTGGCCTTATCTCTTGCACAGATGTGCTGGGCCCCTCCATCATTGAGAATGGGGAAATTCCTCCTCCAGTGAGTTGTTTAATTAACCATCACCATTCATAGATGCATATGGCAAGACTGCAGAACTTAGATCTGATCCATTGGTTATGGAATTGCTTAGCACTGTCCATTACTTGATGCTTATGCTATTTGACCTCAATTGGGCCTGTGTTGTTGCTTCATCAGGTTGACATCTTATTCTTAGGTATGCCTGGTGTTGCTCCTGGCATGCCCAACTGCACTCTCCATTGAACCAGGGCTGATCCCCTTGGCTTGGTGATAATGGTAGAGTGGGGGATATGCCGGGCCATGAGGCTACAGATTGTGGTTGAGGACAATTCTGTTGCTGTTCATGACCCACTGCTAGATCTGTTCGAGGGCTATCCCATTTAGCATGGTGGTAGTACCACACAACACGACGGAGGCTATCCTCAATGTGAAGGCGGAACTTTGTCTCCACAAGGACTGTGTGGTGATCACTACTAACCATACTATCATGGACAGATGCATCTGTGGCAGGCAGATTGGTGAGGATGAGATCAAGTATGTTTTTCGTTCTTCTTGGTTCCCGTACCACCTGCCGCAGTCCCAGTCCAGCAGTTGTGTCCTTTAGGAGCTTGGTCTATGGTGGTACTACTTAGCCACTCTTAGTGATGGGCATTGGAGTATCCCACCCTGTCCGCTTGCCATCCTCAGTGCTTCCTCCAAGTGGTGTCCAAAATGGAGTACTAACTCATCAGTTGAATGGGGGGAGGGGTGCTGTTGGTGGTACATGGTAATCAGCAGGAGGCTTCTTTGCCCATGCTTGATCTGGTGATATGAGACTTCATGGGGGCCAGAGTCAAAGATAGAAACATAAAAGATACGTGCAGGGGGAGGCCATTTGGCCCTTCAAGCCTGTTCCGCCATTCATCTTGATTATGGCCAATAGACCCACTCAATAGCCTAATCCTGCTTTCTCCCCATAATCTTTGACCCGTTCACCCCAGGTGCTATATCCAGCCACCTCTTGAATACATTCAATGTTTTGGCATCAACTACTTCCTGTAGTAATGAATTCCACAGGCTCACCACTCTTTGGGTGAAGAAATGTCTCCTCACCTCCATCCTAAATGGTCTATCCCGAATCCTCAGACTGTGACCCTGGTTCTGGACTCCCCCACCATCAGGAACATCCTCCCTGCATCTATCCTGTCTAGTCCTGTTAGAATTTTATAAGTCTTTATGAGATCCCCCCTCATTCATCTGAACTCCAGTAAAAACAATTCTAACCGAGTCAATCTCTCCTCATACATCAGTCCCGTCATCCCCAGAATCAACCTTCCGAACTCCCTCAAGAGCAAGAACATCCTTCCTCAGAAAAGGAGACCAAAACTGTGCACAATATTCTCAGTGTGGCCTCACCAAGGCCCTGTATAATTGCAACAACACGTCCCTGCCCCTGTACTCGAAACCTCTCGCAATGAAGGCCAACATGCCATTTGCCTTCTTTACCGCCTGCTGCACCTGTATGCTTACCTTCAGTGACTGGTGCACAAGGACACCCAGGTCCCACTGCACACTCCCCTCTCCCAATTTGCAGCCATTCAGGTAGTAATCTGCCTTCTTATTTTTGCTTCCAAAGTGAATAACCTCACATTTATCCAAATTATACTGCATCTGTCATTGATTAGCCCACTCACCCAACCTGTCCAGATCATTCTGAAGCTCAGCATCAACGTTAAGGACTCCTATGGAAACTCTTCAATGACTGTATGCCACTGTGCTGCCATCTCTGCTGGGTCTGTCCTGTTGGTGGGACAGGATGCACCCAGGATAGGTGATGGTGGTGTCTGGCACGTTATCTGGTATGAATCCGGGATTCGAAGCTCTTGTGGAAATATGATTGACAGGAATGATTATGGTTTGGCAACTGGTCAGGTCATTTCTCACAGAGACAATGGCAGGGTTTGGTACTCAGAAGAAATCAATACGTCATGGGTGAAGGAAATTTGAAATGAAAAAAAAAACTACAAAATGATGTAAAAACAAGCGCTTTGGACTTCATTCCTGACAAGAGAGATGCAGTTTATCTTGTCATTAACCAGATCAGTTGATAGCGAGATGGCACATTTCATCCTCAGCTCTGACACCCTGACATGTTCAACGATAAAAAGCTGCAAAGCTTTTATTTGTCATCAGACCTGATGGTTGAAGTGTTTGGACAAGGCTTTCCCTATGTTTGTATTGTAACTTTCTCCACTCCAGAGGGACCTGGGGAGTGATTGCAACCTCTCTTGGAAAGGGCATCCAGGGTGACAATTAAACGGCTTCAAGTGCCATATAAATAATGTGGTGCTGTCGGAGTGCGAGCGAGTCTCGGTTAATGTGCTCATGGCACAAGGAGATAGTGAAGCACAGTTGTGAAGTACCAAGTAACGGAGGTAAAACCTATTTCTATGATTATTCATTAAAGCAAATGTTTGACATTTTAGAATTCAATCTCTAGTTTCATTTTAATTTTCCACAACAGAGAACATTAAACAAAAACAAAATTATTGTCTGGAATTTTCTGGCCCGGTTGTGGCGGGACTGACCACAGGAGATTGGGTAGTCCATCCAAAGGTATAAAAAAGCTTGAAGTTTATTTATTAGTGTCACAAGTAGGCTTACACTAATACTGCAATGAAGTTATTGTGAAAGTCCCTAGTCGTCACACTCTGGCGCCTGTTTGGGTACACTGAGGGAGAATTTAGCATGGCCAATGCACCTAACCAGCACATCTTTCAGACCGTGGGAGGAAACCAGAGCACCCGGAGGAAAACCGCGCAGACACGGGGGGGAATGTGCAGACTCCGCACAGTGACCCAAGCCGGGAATCGAACCCAGGACCCTGGCGCTGTGAGGCAGCAGTGCTAACCACTGTGCCGCCCATTGTCTGTCCATTGACTGTTGGCGGGACTGGATAATCCCAGTGGCTGGCATGGTTGGAAAATCTTGCCAAAGGTCAGCTTTTGCTCAGATCTGCACTTCCATGACCCTTCTTTGCAGGGTGGGGGGAGAGGGAGAGGGATCAGGAGAAACAGCTGTTGCTGGTTGGGTGCCAGCTGTGGTGAATCCCTTTACAGCCCCAGCTTGGACCTTCCCCTCTGTGCCCTCTTGGATTCATAAAATCATAGTATCCCTAGAGTGCAGAAGGAGGCCATTCATCCCATTGAGTCTGCATTGACTCTCCGACAGAGCCTTCCACCCAGGCCCTATCTCTCTAACCCACGCAGATTTACCCCGCTAATCCCCCTAACCTAAACATCTTGGGATGCCAAGGGACAATTTAGCATGGCCAATCCACCTAACCTACACATCTTTGGAGTGTGGGAAGAAACCAGAGCACCCGGAGGAAACCCACGCAGACACGGGGAGAACATGCAAACTGACAGTGACCCAGGGCCAGAATTGAACCTTGGTCCCTGGCACTGTGAGGCAGCAGTGCTAACCACTGTGCCACCCTGACCTTGACCTTGGTCTCAGTTCTCATGAGTCAAGATTTTCCAACCATGCCCGCCGCTGGGGTTATCCAGTCCCGCCGACAGTCAATGGACAGACAATGGGCGGCACGGTGGCACAGTGGTTAGCATTGCTGCCTCGCAGCGCCACGGACCTGGGTTTGATTCCCGGCCTAGGTCACTGTATGTGCGCAGTCTGCACGTTCCCCCCCGTGTCTGCATGGGTTTCTTGCGGGTGCTCCAGTTTCCTCCCACAGTCCAAAAAATGAGTCATCTTCTTGGTGGGGAAATAATTTAATTGTGCAGCACCTGTTTATCAGGTAGAGTGTGGATGTCTAAGGACCCAGCCGGATGTACACCAGCCGCCATGTTTAAAAGGATCACACAAGAGGCATCCTGAAGCCTGAAGCAAGGATTAGGCCCTCAGTGTCTCCAACTATGGAGCCTGACAGCCCACTGAAGTCACCTAACACTAATTAAACCCAACATAGCTTGCGCCCATCCTTGTGTCCTCAACTAAGCTGCCCATAACCCCTCATGTGGCCAAACCTCTTGGACATTCCCTATCATGAAGAAAAGTCATTGCATCCAAAGACATGCCTCACATCAATGAAAAGCCCTGAGTGCTGGATCAGTCAGACAGCTCGATTGAACAGTCTGTTAGATTGGAGAAAAGGACAGTTTTATATCTTGGGAGCATGAGTTCAGCTCATGTAAATAATTTTTTCGCGTTGTACCTTTTGTCCGGCTAATGAGGTGCTGAGGTGCCAGGAGAGGGGGTAACAAATTGAAGATGAACAGCGAGGAGGCGCTAGGCTGTGCAAGGCGACGACTCATCCCCTATCACTTATTGCCGCTCAGTGAAAGTCAGGAAGAAAATAACTTGGTCTCAGGGCACCCCTTAAGGATCTTACAACCAAAAAGATAATTCTGAAGTATTGTGCCTGCTGCACAGTCTGTTTTAACCCTTATACGGTGGACAAAGAATTGCGAGTAGACTTCTTGTTAGTACAACAATATTTATTTAAACACACAATCAATAATCACCCACCCAGCCATCAGTAAGTTATCTTACAGAAAATACTAAAGTTCAAGTCCAATACTGGACCTTGATTTAACTTTTGCATGACTGGCAAGTGTGGTGGACCTCAGTTGTGCCTTTGTCCTATATGGACCACCGTTGTGTGTGCTTGTCATACCTGGACACATCCCCTTCCAGTTTGGGTCCTCCCCTCAGCACCTAGTATAAAGGTGGCTGTCTCCTCCCCCTTGTTCAGTCCAGGTCGGTTATTTGTTGGCTTCTGCTCCTGATTCTGTTGTGAATAAAAGCCTACACTTATATTGGCATATCGGTAGTCTTTCGCCTTATTGATAGCGCATCAGCAAGTACCCAAGCAGATATTGGCCTTTATCTGTGCGCTGGTCTCTGTCGTCCTCTGTGTAGTCTGGTCCTTTGGTCTGGTCTGGCACTCTGGCTCTGGTCTTTCTTCCTTCTTGGGTGCGGTGGCTCTCCTCGTGCTGGTCGTCGTTGGAGATGGTCACCGTTGTTGTAGCTCTTTCATGGGGTCAGAGAGAGAGAGAGCGATTCTTGGTTGTGCAGCACTCTTTATACCCCATTGGGTTTCGCGCCCCTTTTGGCCATTGCCAATCAATCGATCAGGACTTGATCACCCTGATCGATAACGTCCAATCAGGTGCTGCCACCCCGATCTCTGGGTGTGTCCCCAACGCAGTAAGACGTCTCACAACCAGGTTAAAGTCCAACAGGTTTATTTGGTAGCAAAATCCACGAGCTTTCGGAGCGCTGCCCCACATCATGTGTACCCAACGGCCATGCCTGTAGGGGCTGGAGGCACATAGGACACACACCTCCCTCCCAAATAAGGCATTAAGGCATCCCTATGTCTGGTAAACAACTCAGTTTGACCAGAAAGTCCCCTTTATCCTGGAGATGGCCTACTTCCTGTGTATTCAGTCGTCTGAGCTGCAGCCTGTTTATCTTTGTCTTTTAGGCTGCAGCCTGCTGTTTTAGTTCTTGCCCAATTGTCCCAGAGTGCTTTATAAATCGCCATTTTAGGTGGCCTGTTTGGCCACAGAAGTGTGGTCACCATAGCAATGGTAGAAAAGCCAACAAATGCCCCCAGCAGATGAGTGCTGGATTTTTACCGCCTCACTTGCCCGAAGTTCATAAAATCCCGCCCGAGGCCAACGGACTGTTCTGCGAGCCTCGCCCGCCCGGATTCCGGGGCAGGTGCGCCGGTAAAATTCCGGCCAAGAATTCCGGCTTAGGAGGCGGCATGGTGGCGCAGTGGTTAGCACTGCTGCCTCACAGCGCCAGGGACCTGGGTTCGATTCCCGGCTTGGGTCATTGTCTGTGTGGAGTTTGCACGTTCTCCCCGTGTCTGCGTGGGTTTCCTCCGGGAGCTCCGGTTTCATAGAAACATGGGAGATAGGAGCAGGTGGAGGCCTTTTGGCCCTTCGAGCCTGCTCCGCCATTCATTATGATCATGGCTGATCATCCAACTCAATAGCCTAATCCTGCTTTCTCCCCATAACCTTCGATCCCATTCTTCCCAAGTGCTATATCCAGTCTCCTCTTGAATACATTCAATGTTTTGGCATCAACTACTTCCTGTGGTAATGAATTCCACAGGCTCACCACTCTTTGGGTGAAGAAATGTCTCCTCACCTCCGTCCTAAATGGTCTCCTTTGTATCCTCAGATTGTGACCACTGGTTCTGGACTCCTGCAATATCGGGAACATCCTCCCTGCATCTACCCTGCCTAGTCCTGTTAGAATTTTATAAGTCTCCCACAGTCTGAAAGATGTGCTGGTTAGGTGCATTGACCCGAACAGGTGCTGGAATGTGGTGACTAGGGGCATTTCACAGTAACTTCATTGCAGTGTTAATGTAAGCCTTACTTGTGATTAATAAATAAACTTTACTTTAAGAAGTCTGCAGATCCTGGCCCCTGTTAGATTACTCAGGAAGCCAGAATCCCTTTAAAGCTCACCACACTTCAACTTCCAATTCACTTACTGAATCCATTCACCAAGATGTGTGACAAATCATCGCCAGAAAAAATGTAAGTTAAAATTGTACTGCCTTTAATAATGCATAATAAATTTAATAGGCATCTAATGTAGGTAATTTATTTTTTCCTGTCACATCTTTCTGCTAGCGTTCATTTGAAATGAGGTATGAACCCATTTTATGCTCACGCTAACTCTTTCACTCGCATTAATGATCAGAGCGAAATAGACCTGAAGGAAAATTGCCGAGCGCTCTCTTTCCCTCAGTCAGTTCATCATTAGTGGCTGCAGATATAACCGACGTCTCCTTATGTCACTAACCTAAGGTTTAATGGATTTTTAAATCTTCAACGGAACCTTCCCAAGCGTCTCCCGCTCGCCATGCTTCCTGCTTCATGGAGTCCAGTGCTATCGATATGGGCAGCATAGTGGCACAGAGGTTAGCACTACTGCCTCGCAGTGCCAGGGTCCCAGGTTCAATTCCGGCCTTGGGTCACTGTCTGTGTGGAGTTTGCACATTCTCCCCATGTCTGCATGGGTTTTCACCGGGTGCTCCGGTTTCCTCCCACAGTCCAAAGATGTGCGAATTAGGTTGATTGGCCATGCTAAATTAACCCGAATATCTGGGGCATTAGCAGGGTAAATGAATGGGATTGCGGGAATAGGGCTTGGGCGGGGTTGTGGTCGGTACAGACTCAATGGACCAAATGGCCTTCTTCTGTACTATGATCCTATCTGTACAGCTCTTATATGAGGATGGGAATGGGGTAAATGTGGGTTATCGAAGCAACTTCCGCAGCAGCAACCATGCAAACCAACATTTTTCCACAGCGAGTCACTACCTGTTGACGTACATTTGTAACAACAAACGTTTCAAAAAAGAATTAAACCTGGCTGCATGGTGTGGAGGAAGCCTCAATGGGCCAATTGGCCTTATTCTGCTCCTATATCATACGGAGGTGATGGTCTATTGGTAATATCGATTGGACTATTAATCCAGAAACTCAGCTAATGTCCTGGGGACCCGGGTTCGAATCCCGCCACGGTAGATGGTGGAATTTGAACTCAATAAAAAATATCTACTGATGACCATGGAACAATTGTCGATTGTTGGAAAGACTCATCTGGTTCATTGATGTCATTTAAGGAAGGAAATCTGCATCCTTATCTGGTCTGGCCTACATGTGACTCCAGAGCCACAGGAATGTGGTTGACTCTCAACTAGGAATGGGCAATAAATGCTGGCCAACCAGTGACGCCCATATGCCATGAATGATTGAATAAAAAAACAGTGCCAAGGACCCAGGTTCAATTCTGGCCTTGGATGTCCCGGTCTGCATGTGCTTCCTCTGGGTGCTCCAGTTTCCTCCCTCAGTCCAAAGATAAGTAACTTCGGAGGATTAGTCGGTGCAGACTCTATGGGCCGATTGGCCTCCTTCTGCAGTGCAGGGATTCTATGGTTCTTTTATGGGAAATGGGTATCCCTGGCTAGGTCAACACTTTTATTGGCCATCCCTAATTGCCGTTGAGAAGGTAGTGGTGAGCTGCCTTCTTGAGCCTCTGCAGTCCATGAGGTATAGGTGCTATTAGGGAGGGAGTTCCGGGATCTTGACCCAGCGACAGTGAAGGAGCGGTGATATTGTTCCAAGTCAGGAGTGGTTTAAAGGTCAGGGAGTTTGCAGGTGGTGGCGTTCCCAGCACGCATCCGCTTCCCTTGTCCTTTGAGATGGTAAAGGGTCACGAGTTTGGAAGGTGCCGTTGAAGAAGCCTTGGCAAGTTTTGTAGATAGTACAAACTGATGCTGGTGTGCATCAATGTTGGAGAGAATGGATCTGACAGCGTCGTCAGTTTTGTTTTGGCAAACAACAGAGAAGCAACAGAGAGAACTTTGACTCTTGTTTCCCACCAGAAGAATGAGTTGCCTGTGGTTAAAAACTGGGGGGGGGAAGACACAGCGACCTGTTCATTGATGCCCCCACGAGTGCCTGATTAAATTTTCAGGCAGCCTTCTAAGTGGATGAATGGCCGCCCTGCCAGGATCCAATGGGAAAGTGGTTTATATTCATTTGCAAACGATGCCCCTTGTAAGACCCTGATTGCAGTTTTTAGCTGCTGTTGTACCAATTGAGAAGCAGCCAGACAAAAGGTTCTTAAAGGATTCCCTGGAAGTAGGCGCAGAAAATAGAAACATAGAAACTAGAAGCAGGAGTGGGCCGTTTGGCCCCTCCAGCCTGTTCCCATCATTCATTTTGAACCATGGCTGATCATCAAATTCGATATCTTGATCCCACCTCCCCCCCATATCCCTCGATCCCTTTAATCGCAGGAGCTATATCCAATATGGCCCAGAAAGGTTAACAAAACACTCTCGGTGGGTCCACTCGAACACTAATTTAAAAAAAAATCTGCATCCCCATTCAAGGCCCTCAGCACAATCAACACTGCCCCTATCGCCAAGCACCCCCCCGCGTCCCCCCACTATTCCCCACCCTCCAGTCTTCCTGTTACTGATGAGCCCACTTGGTGGCCAAGCCACACGATGGCTTGAACTACAAGTTGGCGGGGACAGTGGGCAGAGTAGCTGAACACTCAGCATGGCCGCCACCTGAAAATCACCATCTTCCTGCCCCAAAGTGCACTGGGAAATGTGCCAATGCTCTGCACCCGGTCCAGCTTGCCACTTTCGTCCAGTCCTCTCTTTTCATTGGTCTCCTGGCCGCCAATGCTTCTTTTTGACGGAGCTCCATCGTCTTGGGCGGAACTCCGACTGCTTCGTCCGGGTTTCCCGTCAGCACTTTGCAGAGCACCAGCCCTGACTTTATTCATCTCTGCCCTAAACCGGTGCAGTTGTTTAAGTCTCTGCACAGCCCATTTTCATTCACTGGACATATTCTGTACAGGTGATGACCACTCTGCTCTCTGGTTAGGTGAGAATGCTCGGGACATCAGAGGATGAGGGTTTCCCCCTTACTTTAGCCTTCTCCCAGGATTTGTAATGACCGTACTCAACAAAGAGAAGCATCCTTCTGAATCTTGGACATGAATTTGAGCAACTTTGCAACAGCGTATGAATGGTAACAACTCTCGTGTGGCTTCCTATCAAAGAGTTTCTCTCTAACTGCAGGGAAATAGCTCAAAAATGGGATCAAGGGATCAATTCAGTCTATGAAACACTTGAGGACTTCCATTTTTTACTCACTGAATTATAGGTATGCTGTGCTTTAGTGATGTCCTTTGGGTCATTTTCCTAGCACTTCCCTTCAATCGACAGTTTGCATAGTACATTTTCCTATTATCTCCATCTCCCACTCAACACTGAAAAGTGTGATGCCACCATTAGCTACTGACATCCCTGTTACCCTAGTTCTGTGGAAAATAATAACAGAAGTAAACCTATAAGGTTCTGTGCCACCAAACTGAACAGTGCGTTAACAGTTTATCTTTTCAGCTGTACACTAAGGCTTTTCAACAGCAGAGGAGCTTCGAAGAATGTTCTTTTCCTTCTGGAGCAGCTGGCCCCTTTAAGGGGCACACATCACGAGAGTCATGCGACCTGGTCATAGAATCATATAATCCCTGCAGTGCAGCAGGAGGCCATTCGGCCCATCGAGTCTGCACTGACAACAATCCCATCCCTATCCCTGTCACCCCACATATGTACCCCACTAATCCCTCTACCCTACACATCCCGGGACACTAAGGGGCAATTTAACATGGCCAATCGACCAAACCCATACATCTTTGGACTGTGGGAGGAAACCGGAGCACCCGGAGGAAACCCATGCAGACACGGGGAGAATGTGCAAATTCCCCGTGATCCAAGCCGGAATCGAACCCGGGCTCCTAGAGCTGTGAGGCAGCAGTGCTAACCACTGTGCCACTGTACTGCCCAATAGGAAACGAGCGTGGGGATTTTGCTGCAGTGTGCAGCTGGAGAATTAACATTGTGAAAGTGCGCTGTATAAAGTGATCTACTTGTAACTAAACCATGATAGTTCTTTATACCAACTGGTGGTCCTTGCAATCTTTTCAATTCCTACGTTGGCGACGAGGTGTATCAGAGCAACTCTGTTTATAGTGGAGAATTCAAAGAGAACATCATTGCAAAACTGCAAAATGAATCAGATCAATCCAAACCTGAAAAAGAGCTAGTGGGCATGTGTCTCTTTGGGATGCTAGAAGCCGTCGACGCAACTCTGGGTACAGTATGTGGAATGGTTGGAAGTATTTTTCCAGGACTAATGGAATAGAAGAAAAGGATTAGACAAAAATAATGTTCTTACCTCATGTGGGACCCAGACCTATAACTCGGTCTGAAGTTTAACATCTATGGATGTTCCCAACACAGAGACATTTGCAGACCTCATTGAGCTAGAGAAAGGGTATTACCACCATAAAGCCTCAGTAACACTGCAATGATATGAGTTTAACTCAATGGGGGTGGGGGGGGGGGGGGAGGAGGGCGAGGGGAGACCCTTGCAGCCTTCATAGCAAGGCAGATTGCAGAGCATTACGACTTCAGGTCAGCTGTAAATGACATGTTAAGAGATTGATTGGTATGGGATATAAATCAAGCAGCAATGCAAAGGAACCAGTTGGTTGAGTCTGAGTTGACTTTTAAGAAGGCAATGGAAATGAGGACAGCAATAGAGAGAGCTGAGAAGGGCACCCGAGAGTTACAAAGAGGGCAAAGCATTAAGGTCCACCAGTTAGGACGGGAAAGTGCAAGTAGTAAAGGTGCCAGAAGTGAGGGCACAGGATTAAGCTCAAGCAGTGAGTTGAATGAAGAAGTGGGAAGAATCACTAAATACTGAAGATTTAAGGAGCCTAAGAGCCTGAGGAAATAGTGAGAAGTGTGGCACAGATTCAAGAGGAGAGTCCTAATGAAACAAATCCAACCGAAACTGCCTCTACAGTTGAACCTCACCCAGTTGAGCTATGTCACTCCCAGAGAAATAAAAAATCCCCTGATAGACTGAGGGTGGAATTTTCCCGTCCTCCCTACCACAGGAATCGTAGCAGGTGGGGGACGGACCATGCAAAGATCCATTGACCTCGTGTGGGATTTTCCAGTCTTGGGGCGAGCGCGGCTGGAAAATCCCGCCCCAAGTTTCTGATGAACTGTGTTAAAAATGTTCGTTATTGCTATTGTCTCAGGAATTGTATAAGCGATTTATGTATTGTATAATAAGAGGATTAAAGGGGGAGGGATGTAGTAGCTGGCCTTCTTAAGGCCAGTGGGTCATGTGCCCAAACACCCAATGGCGAGCGAGTGTGGGGATCTCCGGGCAGAGCAGGTCCTAAAGCTGGGTTAACATTGTGAAAGTACGCTGTATGTTTATCTGCTTGTAAATATACTGTTTTAGCTTGTGAAAATTAATCTGTAATTCCAGCTATGGCCAAATATTTAATTCATTTTGTTCTGCAAGATTCAGGATGCTCACTTCAAATAAAACACTTTGGAGTTGCTGGAACTTGTGTAACTATAGTTAGAAGCAGTTAAAAACTGCAGATGCTGGCGGGGAAAAATTAAGCTATAACAATTGTGGAAATTAAGTTATGACAAACAACTCTGTCAAGTAATGGAAAATGATTATTAGCCAAACAAGGCCTTCAGTGAGGCCAGCGCCTGTGTACTCAGGATAAGAGATTAATCTAACCTTGCATCAGTTTCATAAACACTGCATTCCAGGGCTAGGACAAAGGATGTAAACAAAGACAAGTTACTGTGACAAATAGCAAAAAAAACAGATATGTTGACATTTTACACTAATGAAGGCGACAGTTTACTATTGGATAAGAAAGGGCAAAAAGCTACGCTATGATTGGTGGACTGTGTATGCAAATAAAGCATTAGAAAGTTGCTCATTTCTCATTTGCTGTAATGAACTGTAACTGCTAAGTATCTATATGAATCGACAGAACACCATAGTAAAGTCTCTGTGTCTGTTCTCCTTGCTAGCAGGTAATAAAAGTTTAAAAGATTTGAGTAATCACCGTGCATTATTTGGGTTAACCCTCAACAAGCTTGTTATACCAACCGGTGGTCACCAATCTTTGAAATAACTACACCTTCTCTATAACATTTAAAAGAAGCATTAAGGGGACTTATTGAGATCCCGCATCACTTGGAAAAATACTCTGGCTTATTTTGTTCCCAGGGAGAACAGCTTCTTCCCTGCTGCCATCAGACTTTGGAATGGACCTACCTTGCATTAACTTGATCTTAAAGTTAATTTATTAGTCACAAGTAAGCTTACATTCACACTGTAAATGAAGTTACTGTGAAAATCCCCTAGCGCCACACTCGGCATCTGCTCGGGTACTTTGAAAGAGAACTTAGCACGGCCAATGTACCTTAACCAGCACATCTTTGGAATGTGGGAGGAAACCGGAGCACCCGGAGGAAACCCACGCAGACACAGGGAGAATGTGCAAACTCCACACAGACAGTGACCCAAGCCAGGAATTGAATCCAGGTCCTTGGCGCTGTGAGGCAGCAGTGCTAACCACTGTGCCACTGTGCTGCCCCACCGGTCAGTGTATAACGAGCTTGTTGAGGGTTAACACATATTTTGTTCTCAGGTAAGAATAGCTTCTTCCCTGCTGCCATCAGACTTCTGAGTGGACCTACCTTGCATTGAGTTGATCTTTCTCTACACCCTAGCTATGGCTGTAACACCACATTCTGCACTGTCTCCATTCCTTCTCTATGAATGGTATGCTTTGTCTGTATATTGCGCAAGAAACAATATTTTTCACTTTATACTAATACATGTGACAATAATAAATCAAATCAAATCAAATCAAACTCACATGCAAAGCAGCCCCTGTGTCTAACTCCCTGACATAGACCCTCAAAAATTACAGCAGGTGTTTGAAAAATCACTGGAAATTGTACAAATCAATCAAAAAGATTCTAATTGATGGTAATGACAGAAAATGGCACTTATTAATTTAAATGCTGTTTGGTCTTCAAAGGTTAATGTGTTTTCTTGATTTAGTCTATTTCTTCTGTTAATGATCTAATGATATCCATGGGTTTGTTAAGGGTTTTGACAAACCAGATGGCACAATAATAGATTCAAGAATCTCATCTAATGCCTAGGTTGGTATATAACTTCATTACGTTCCAAAGTCCACTCAGATTTATGCATTACATTGCTAGACAGATGCCACAACGTCCATTCCTGTCAAACAATAAAAGCACTGACTCATGGTCTCAGGATACCTTGGTTTGAGCTCTCTTGCCTTTCTGTGGTATAGGAATGAGGTGGCGTAGTGCTGTTGTTGCTGGACTAATAATCCAAAGCCCCAGGGTTATGCTCTGGGGACCAATGTTCAAATCCCACCATGGCAGATGATGAAATTTGAATTCAATAAAAATTTGGAATCAAATCAAATCTTTACACATCCATATGTCACAGAGAGGCCAGGCTGGATAAGGCTAATTTCATATGGACAACACGGAACGAGATGGGTTTTTATGACAATCCTTCATGGTCACGCTAATTATTAACTCACTCTTTACTTTTAACTGAATTCAAATTCTCAAACGCTACTGTCAGATTGATGTGTGGATTATTAAACCAGTATTCTAGATTACTAGACCCAAAGTAACCACGTCATAACCAGATAATCAGCTCAGGCAAGGGAAATCAGCAGAGCATTAATATAATGGTTTATTACAGGGTACATGGTCTCATTACGCTGCTGTTCCAACCTGTATGACCGTTAGACCATAAGGCATAGGAGCGGAAATAGGCCATTCAGCCCATCGCATCTGCTCTGCCATTCAATGAGATCATTAGATATAATATGGTAATCCTCAACTCCACTGTCCCGCCTTATCCCCATAAACTTTGATTCCCCTTTATTGACTAAAAACCTCTCTATCTGATTTCCTTACATTACTGAGTCACCATAATCGTAGAATCCCTACGGTACAGAAAGAAGCCATTCGGCCTATTGAGCCTGCACCAACAACAATCCCACTCAGGCCCTCTCCCCGTAATCCCATGTATTTACCCTGCTAGTCCCCTGGACACTAAGGGTGGGATTTTCCAGCCGCACTCACCCCAAGACCAGAAAATCCCACCCGAGGTCAACAGACCTTTGCGTGGTTCGTGTCCCACCTGCTACCAGACAGGAAAGTTCTGCCCTGAGAAGCAATTTAGCCTGGCCAATCCACCTAACCTGCACATCTTTTGTAGTGTGGGAGGAAACCGCAGCACCCGGAGGAAACCCACGCAGACACGGGGAGGAATGTGCAAATGCCACACAGACAGTCAAACAAGGCTGGAATTGAACCTGGGACCCTGGCACTGTGAGGCAGCAGTGCTAACTACTGTGCCACCGTGCCGCCCACAAGTCTCGCTCACTGCTGTAATGAAAAAAGCCCAATGTTCACAGAATCCTCTGAGGAATCAGGGTAATGTCAGTTCTGCGCATTTTGCATAATAGTTTAGCCAACAAGAATTAAACCGTGTGCTTTCTTACCCGAGTCCTTCAATCCACAACAACCATAAAGTTTGCGACTATTCCTTCCACTGACATATTAAGCCGACAACTTGAGGCATATTTTGTTGTAAAGGTCACTGCCTGGCTTCTAGCCATACCAGGCGCATTCATGTGAGCTGTGACCTTGCCTTTTATTATCAGAGATCAGTCTATAATCCATTATGTTATGACAAGAGGAATAAATATTACCCCAATCCCCCTATTAATTAGAAAGACGAAGGAGCAAAATAATGCCAGATGGATGATGACTATTTCCCCTACAGATCACTTGAGCCTGACATAGAAAATGACAGCTAGATATTCTCCAATTATAATTAATGATTCTTTTCCTTATAATGGCAATTTTAAGTTTATCTGTTAGTGGTACAAGTGGGCGGCATGGCGGCATGTGGTTAGTTAGCACTGCTGCCTCACAGCACCAGGGACCCGGGTTCAATTCTGGCCTCGGGTCACTGTCTGTGTGGAGTTTGCACGTTCTCCCCATGTCTGCGTGGGTTTCCTCCGGATGCTCCGGTTTCCTTCCACACGCCAAAGATGTGTGGGTTCGGTTGAGTGGCCATGCTAACTTGACCCTTAGGGGGATGAGTGAAGTTCATATGTGTGGTTATGGGGATAGGGCCTGCGTGGGATTGTTGACGGTGCAGGCTCCATTGGCCAAATGGCCTCCTTTAACACGAGAGGGACTTGATGATTCAATGAAGTCGGCTTACATTAACACTGCAATGAAATTACAGTGAAGATCCCCTGGTCATCACACTCCGGCGCCTGTTCGGGTACACTGAGGGAGAATTTAGCATGGCCAATGCATCTAGCTAGCATGTCTTTCAGACTGTGGGAGGAAATCAGAGCACCCGGAGGAAACACGGGGAGAATGTGCAAATTCCACACAGACAGTGACCCAAGCCAGGAATTGAACTTGGGTCTCTGGCGCTGTGAGGCAACCACTGTACCACTGTGCCACGATTATAAGATCCGGTGAAATCCATTCATTGAATCTACTGGCTGGTCAACAGTTGCCTTCGTATCCCTGGATCTCAGTCACTGTAACTTGAAAACTGTTGAGGACTGAATTCATCGGGGAGGTCAAAGTGCTGGGATGTGCCCATCTGGAAACCCGGCCACCTGATCCTTTCTTTGAATGGGGAAGGCAGATGCCAGCGCCATAAGGGGGCACTTCTCAACTACCCCTCAACCAAGTGGAAGACTGGCTGCATGTAAAGAGCCTGGCAAGAATGTTCTTTGGGATCCTGGCCACCATGCCATCCCGGATGCCGCGGTGAGTCCCCCGTGGCTGTCAGTCAGTCGCCCAGTGCCACGGTCAATCAAACGGCAAGTGGTGAAGGAAACGATTCGCAACACCGCCACAAGCTTCCTCCCCCAGTCACTGACCCCACCCTTCACTGGTCACTGCCTGAGACTGAACCTGACTGTCTTTCACCTTTACTACTTTGTACTACTCTGGGCCCTGTCTTCAGGCAGCAGCTGTAGCTCAGCTGGTACTGTACCTGCCTCTTGAGTTACAAACTTCTGAATTCAAATCCCACTCCAGGGCTAAAGCACATGATTTTGTTTCATTTTTAAAACTTATTAATTTTGAGAATATAGAATTTTTTAAAAGTTGATTTATTCATGTCACAAGTAGTTTTACATTAACATTGCAATTAAGTTACTGTGAAAATCCCCAAGTCGCCACTCTCTGGTGCCTGTTCGGGTACACTGAGGGAGAATTTAGCATGGCCAATGCATCGAACCTGCACGTCTTTCAGACTGTGGGAGGAAACCGGAGCGCCCGGAGGAAACCCACGCAGACACGGGGAGAACGTGCGGACTCCGCACAGACAGTGACCCAATCTGGAAATCGAACCCGGGTCCCTGGTGCTGTGCTAACCACTGTGTCACCATGCAATCCAAATTTAGCATGGCCAATTCACCTAACCTGCACATCTTTGGACTGTGGGAGGAAACTGGAGCACCCGGAGGAAACCCACGCAGACACGGGGAGAACGTGCAAACTCCACGTAGACAGTGACCCAAACCGGGAATCGAACCCGGGTCCCCTTCACTCTGAGAGCATAAGAACATAAGACCTAGGAGCAGGAGTAGGCCATCTGGCCCCTCGAGCCTGCTCCGCCATTCAATAAGATCATGGCTGATCTTTTTGTGGACTCAGCTCCACTTACCCGCCCGCTCACCATAACCCTTAATTCCTTTACTGTTCAAAAATTTATCTATCCTTGCCTTAAAAACATTCAGTGACGTAGCCTCAACTGCTTCACTGGGCAGGGAATTCCACAGATTCACAACCCTTTGTCTGAAGAAGTTCCTCCTCAACTCAGTCCTAAATCTGCTCCCTCTCAATTTGAGGCCATGCCCCCTAGTTCTAGTTTCACTTGCCAGTGGAAACAACTTCCCTGCTTCTACCTTATCTATTCCCTTCATAATCTTATATTTTTATATAAGATCTTCCCTCATTCTTCTGAATTCCAATGAGTATAGCCTCAGTCTACTCAGTCTCTCCTCATAAGCCAACCCTCTCAACTCCGGAATCAACCTTGTGAATCTCCTCTGCACCCCCTCCAGTGCCAGTATATCCTTTCTCAAGTAAGGAGTCCAAAATTGTACAAAGTACTCCAGATGTGGCCTCACCAGCACCTTATACAGCTGCAACATAATCTCGCTGTTTTTAAATTCCATCTCTCTAGCAATGAAGGACAATATTTCATTTGCCTTCTTAATTACCTGCTGCACCTGCAAACCAACTCCTTGAGATTCCTGCACAAGGACACCCAGGTCCCTCTGCACAGCAGCATGCTGCAATTTTTTTTACCATTTAAGTAATAGTCCATTTTGGTGTTATTCTTACCAAAATGGACGGCTTCACATTTACCAACATTGTACTCCATCTGCCAGACCTTCGCCCACTCACTTAGATTATCTATATCCCTTTGCAGACTTTCAGCGTCCTCTGCACACTTTGCTCTTCCACCCATCTTAGTGTCATCTGCGAATTTTGACACACTACACTTGGTCCCCAACTCCAGATCATCTATGTAAACCGTAAACAATTGCGGTCCCAACACTGATCCCTGAGGCACACCACTAGTCTCTGATCGCCAACCAGAAAAACACCCATTTACCCCCACTCTTTGCTTTCTGTTAGTTAACCAATCCTCTATCCATGCTAATACATTACCTGTAACACCGTGCACCTTTATCTTATGTAGCAGTCTTTGGTGCGACACCTTGTCAAATAACTTCTGAAAATCCAGCAGTGTTAACCACTGTGCCATCGTGCCTCACTGATGAGGTTGGCATTTATTCCCCATCCCCAATTTCCCTTGAAAAAATAG
This sequence comes from Mustelus asterias, assembly GCF_964213995.1. Taxonomy (NCBI): domain Eukaryota; kingdom Metazoa; phylum Chordata; class Chondrichthyes; order Carcharhiniformes; family Triakidae; genus Mustelus; species Mustelus asterias. Next base: position 62,222,995 of record NC_135823.1, read on the forward strand.
CGGTGAATCTACTTGAAGTGATGCAGAGCATGTTATAAAGTTTCTGGACAGTTTACTGGACTAATACCAGGAATGGGCTGGTTGTCTGATGAGGAAAGATTGGAGAGGTTAAGTTTGTGTCCACTGGAGTTTAGCAGAATAAGAGGTGACATGATCAAAATGTTTGAGACCCCGAGGGGTACTGACAGGGTGGATTTGGCTGAATTTGGATTGCATGCTAACACAGCAAATAGCACTGCTGTCTCACTGCGCCAGGGATCCGGGTTCGATTCCCAGCTTGGGTCACTGTCTGTGTGGAGTCCGCACATTCTCCCCGTGTCTGCGTGGGTTTCCTCCGGGTGCTCCGGTTTCCTCGTGTTGGGAATTTAGTCACAGTTTAAAAACTCATTGAAGATGGAGATGAGGAGAGATTTTTCTCTCAATGGGTTGTGCGTCTCTGGAGCTCTTTTCATCATAAGGCAGGGAAGCAGCGACTTTTAAGGCAGAGATAGAGATACTTGACTAACAAGGCAGTGAAAAGCCTTGTGGAGTTGAGGTTACAATTACAGTGGTTAGCACTGTTGCCTCACAGCACCAGGGACCCAGGTTCAATTCTGGCCTTGGGTGGCTGTCTTTGTAGAATTTGCACGTTCTTCCCGTGTCTGCATGGGTTTCCTCCGGGTGCTCCGGTTTCCTCTCACAGTCCAAAGATGTGCGGATTAGGTGGATTGGCCATACTAAATTGCCCCTTAATGTCAGGGGGATTCGCAGAGTAAATGCGTGGGGTTACGGGGATAGGGTCTGGGTGAAACTGTTATCAGTGCAGGCTAGATGGGCTAAATGGCCTCTTTCTAAGGATTCTAGGATTCTATGATTCCAAATAAAGTTCTGGCTTCTTGAATTAAATCCGGTTCTTTTGGAATGCTTCCTGGGCCATTCAGATCTTCCTTTTCGGAAATGAACCTTTTGTCTCTTCATGTACCGGATTCAGGAGAACTTTCATCCTGTTACAGATGACTATTTTTAAGCTCTGGTTATGAATCATTCAAATACACAAATTGTCTAACAAACTGAATAAGCCTTCATGCATATTTACAGTTATGAGAGAAACGATAAGTGCAATGTGATGTGAATGTTTTTTTTTAGATCCACGTCATCCGTAAAACAGATCCATACAATAACATCAGGGAAACAATGGCCCAGTGGTATTATTGCTAGACTATTAATCCAGAAACTCAGCTAATGTTCTGTGGACCCAGCTTCAAATCCCACCACGGCAGGTCATAGAATCATAGAAACCCGACAGTACAGAAAGAGGCCATTCAGCCCATCGAGTCTGCAGCGACCACAATCCCACCCAGGCTCTACCCCCATATCCCTACATATTTACCCACTAATCCCTCTAAACCTACGCATCTCAGGACACTAAGGGCAATTTTTAGCATGGCCAATCAACCTAACCTGTACATGTTTGGACTGTGGGAGGAAACCGGAGCACCCGGAGGAAACCCACGCAGACACGGGGAGAATGTGCAAACTCCACACAGACAGTGACCCAAGCCGGGAATCGAACACAGGTCCCTGGAGCTGTGAAGCAGCAGTGCTAACCACTGTGCCACCGTGCCGCCCCAAAGGTGGTGGAATTTGAATTCAATTTTAAAAATGTAGAATTAAGTATCTGCTGATGACCATGAAACCATTGTCAATTGTTGGAAAAACCCATCTGGTTCACTAATGTCCTTGAGGGAAGGAAATCTGCTGTCCTTACCCAGTCTGGCCTACATGTGACTCCAGAGCCACAGCAATGTTGGTGACTCTCAACTGGCTTCTGAACAAGGGCAACTAGGGATGGGCAATAAATGTTGGCCCAGCCAGCGACGCCCATGTCCCATGAATGAATTAAAAAAAGGATTTTGATTTGTTTGTATAAGTCATCTTCACATCCCACCAAAGGCCTTAATAAATGTGGAGAGTGGGTGTGTAAATAGCAAATCAATTCCAATGTAGATGAGTGTGAGGGGGGTGCAGTTTGGTAACACGTCAATAGAATCCTCATACCTCTTAGAAAACAGGAATCTAAATGGATCTAAATGAGAGATTGAATAGGTTGGGACTTTATTCCCTGGAGCGTAGAAGATTGAGGGGAGATTTGATAGAGGTGTATAAGATTTTGATGGGTATAGATAGAGTGAATGCAAGCAGGCTTTTTCCGCTGAGGCTAGGGGAGAAAAAAACCAGAGGGCTTGGGTTAAGGGTGAAAGGAGAAAAGTTTAAAGGGAATATTAGCGGGGGCTTCTTCACGCAGAGAGTGGTGGGAGTGTGGAATGAGCTGTCGGATAAAGTGGTAAATGCGGGGTCACTTTTAACATTTAAGAAAAACTTGGACGGGTTCATGGATGAGAGGGGTGTGGAGGGATATGGTCCAAGTGCAGGTCAGTGGGACTAGGCATAAAATGGTTCGGCACAGCCAAGAAGGGCCAAAAGGCCTGTTTCTGAGCTGTAATTTTCTATGGTTCTATGGTTCTATGGACTAGAGGACTCAGGCGATGAAGGGTTAAAATTCCCAAAACATTAAATGTAGCAAAATGGGTGAACAAGACCAGAGAAAATGCAAGGGTTACACTGGATTTCAATTCGGGAGGAATAGGATTGAAAAACAAAGGGATTTTTAAAACTAATATAGAGCCTTGGTAGATCACACGTAGGGCTGGGTTTTACATTTCCCTCCAGCAAGTTTGAAGGGAGGACATTGTGTAAAATCCAATGGGTGGCCTGCAACTTAGAGTCATAGAGGTTTACAGCATGGAAACAGGCCCTTCAGCCTAACTTGACCATGCCACCCTTTTTTTAAACCACTTAGCTAGTCCCAATTGCCCGTATTTGGCCCATATTCCTCTATACACATCTTACTCGTGTAACTGACTAAATGCTTTTTAAAAGACAAAATTGTACCCGCCTCTACTACTGCCTCTGGCAGCTCGTTGCACCCTCTATGTGAAAAAATTGCCCCTCTGGAGCCTTTTGTATCTCTCCCCTCTCACCTTAAACCTATGCCCTCTAGTTTTAGACTCCCCTACCTTTGCGAAAAGATAGCTGATCTATGCCCCTCATTATTTTATAGACCTCTATAAGATCACCTTTCAGCCTCCTATGCTCCAGGGAAAAAAGTCCCAGTCTATCCAGCCTCTCCTTATAACTCAAACCATCAAGTCCCGGTGGCATCCTAGTAAATCTTTTTTGCACTCTTTCAAGTTTAATTATATCCTTTCTATAATAGGGTGACCAGAACTGTACACAAGTGTGGCCTTACCAATATCTTGTACAAATTCAACAAGACATCCCAACTCCTGTATTCAATGTTCTGAGCAATGAAACCAAGCATGCTAAATGTCTTCTTCACCACTCTGTCCACCTGTGACTCCACTCCAAAGGATCTATGAACCTGTACCCCGAGATCCCTTTGTTCTATAACTCTTCCCAATGCCCTACCATTAACTGAGTAAGTCCTGCCCGGCTTCAATCTACCAAATGCATCATCTCGTATTTATCTAAATTAAATTCCATCTGTCATTCATCAGCCCACTGGCCCAATTGATCAAGATCCCGTTGCAATCCTAGATAACCTTCTTTACTGTCCACGATGCCACCAATCTTGGTGTCATCTCCAAACTTACTAACCGTGCCTCCCAAATTCTCATCCAAACCTTTCTGAAATGTTACAGTGGTTGGTAGAGGCATTGAGCTCCCCACCTACCCTTGAGCCTATTAAGGCCTTTAAATGGTCAGTTTAAGTGGTCCTCCCTGCTATTATTTTACGCACAACGGAGTGAAGCTCACCCCAATGGGTGGCCCAGCAGCATGGGCTGATGTTGGGTAAGCAAAGTGGAACATCTTTTGCAGGTGCTCTGTGCCCATTGGAGACCCCCTGACTGTTGATACTTCCCCCTCTTACCGACCTGCCCGGCCTCTCAAACCTGGTCCGACTCACCTCCTCTTTCCAGGGTCTGCCAGCCTGGCCATGCCCCAGACTTACCGCCAATCTGGACTCCTCTTCATCGGGACTGCCTGAGGTGCCAGCAGTGGGCACCACTCCCTCCTGGCATTGCAGGGAGTGCAGCGATGCCAGCCATCTGATTGGCTGACCACTCGCTAAGGCCGAACTATCTCCCAAGAAAATCTCACCTTAGATCAACCCACACTGCTCCCAGCATTAGATTTCTGTGGGATAGCCATCAGTGGGGGTGGGCAGCCTCGCCAGGGCAGCTTTGGCCAGGGACAACAGTGCCCTCCTAAAACAATAAGTCCATAAAACCACAAGATGTAGGAGCAGTATTAGGCCATTTGGCCCATTGAGTCCGCTCCACCATTTAATCATAGCTGATAAGCCCAGTCCTTGTGTCAACGTGTTCCAGACTTTTTCCCACTGTGACACCATTTTATTGCTTTCAAATTGACCTGACACCAGACTGAGAATGGTGGGGAGGGGGTGGGTTGGGGGGAGGAGTTGCAGAAAATTGGGAGAATTACGGGAAGAGGCGGTGTGGGAGTTGCAACTGCATTAAAAATCATTTCTGTTCAAATGGCAACTGAGTCATGAAGTGGATATATTTGACAAAGGACTGTACCTCAGAGCATTCACTCTGACTTGTCCACATTTAAAATGACATGTTGTACCCCGCTCCCCGAGATGGGGCATTTAAAATTCAGGCTACATTGTAAGCTGTTGGCATGAGTAACAGAACAATTGCTGCCTCTTGTTTCAAAGTTTCTTTCTTAGTGTCACAAGTAGGCTTACATTAACACTGCAGTGAAGTTACTGTGAAAATCTCCTAGTCGGATACACTGAGGGAGAATTTAGGTGGAAGAGAGAATGTCCAGGGTGAGTGGGGTCCTTAATTATGCTGGCTGTTTTGCTGAGGCAGCAGGAAGTGTAGACAGGGTCAATGGATGGGAGGCTGGTTTGCATGATGGATTGGGCTAAGTTATGGGGCGAAGGCAGGAAAATGATGCTCAGCGAAATGTTCATTCGGAGGGCCGGTGCAGACATGATGGGCTGAATGGCCTCTTTTTGCCCAGTAACAATTCTGTGATTCTGGCCTTTGGGAATATAAGAGCGAATTGACGCAGCTGTTCTTGTTTTATGTAGTCACAATTCTAGAGGGAGAAAGTGCGTCTTCTAATGTCTAAGCCTTTTGTTATACTGATAAATTATTGGCATGACTCTATGGTGGAGATAAATTTAGTGTCATTTTATTTAAAAGGTGTTTGCATAAATTTCTTGAGGGATTTAAAAGAAAACATTTTCTTTTGCATTAGTTGTATTGTGCAAACAAATTGCTTCAGAATACTTTGGAAATGCTTTGATAACACAATATTTAGGACTTATTCAGCCACACTTAGGGGAGGCAATGGCCGAGTGATATTATCGCCAGACTATTAATCCAGAAACTCAGCTAATGTTCTGGGGACCCTGGTTCAAATCCCGCCACGGCAGCTGGTGGAATTTGAATTCAACAAAAAAGATCTGGAATTAAGTGCCCGATTTGACCATCAAGTTGTGCCCATTTTTGGGCGCGAAAACTTGGCAAAGTCGAGCGTGAGGTGAGTCGCGTGATCCGCGCCCGCCTCTGCGCCAGTTCCCCCTTTAACAAGGCCTGAAAATGGACGTGATCAGGACCGCGCCTGTAATGGGTGTGACGGCCATTTAAATGATTGAATGGCAGAAGAGACTCGATGAGCCGAATGGTCTAATTCTGCTCCTATGTCTTATGAGCTTATGATCTAAGTGCATTTGCATGCATTTAAGTTGACTTAATGGGCTGCACGCCCAATTTTACCGGCACTTCCCCCTTTACCACTGCGTTTGCCCATCCAGAAAGATCAGTGGGGGGGAAGGGGGAAGGGGCCCAAAATCAGTCTGGGTGGTGAAGAGGGTGGGGGGATAAGGGGGTCAGTAATGTTGTGGGGGTGGGGCAATGTCTGTGGAGGCCAGGGGGAGGCATTAGCTGGCCCAGGAGGGATATGGCAGAGAAGCTGTATTCTATCATTTTTTTTCTGCGCGTGCGCAGTTGGAAGTGTCGATCGGAGAGCTGTAGGATTTTGGGCACATTAAACCCCACCCACGGGCTTCTGCAGCATGATTCGGAGTTGGTGATATTTTTGCAGGCAGAGTGTGTATGGGGGTGCCTGAGAACGGGTCTAAAAATCAGATCTGAAACTCTCCCAGTTTCAAGTCCGCTCAGCACTTAGAATCAAAATGGTAAAATAGGGCCCTAAGAATCTACTGATGACCTTGAAACCATTGTCGATTGTCAGAAAAGCCCACCTGGTTCACTAATGTCCTTTAGGGAAGGAAATCTGCCGTCCTTACCCGGTCTGGCCTACATACGACTCCTGAGCCACAGCAATGTGGTTGACTCTCAACTGCCCTCGGGCAACTAGGGATGGGCAATAAATGCTGGAAAGCCAGTGACGCCCAAGCCCCACGAATGAATTAAAAAAACACCGTGAAGGCTCCAGTAAGCATGGGGCAGTCTGATGCTTTTCTAAGCCGCTGCTTACTGGGAAATTGGATCAGAAATCACTTGTTAACACCATTGTATGGAAGAAATTTCATGTGTAAAGAATATGAAATAATAAGCAACTCCCCTTCAATGCTGCTGAATGCCCTACATCCGGTGTACTGTCAACACTGCTACACTTGTTAGTTGAAGTAAATTTCTGCACAAAGCGTCAAGCATTCGGCAACATTTGCATCAAATTCCCACAGTCTCCTTGTGGTGAACTTGAGGTGAGGGCAATCTTCAAGTGAACAGTCTATCATTTAGCAATCAATTTGCAATTCATTTTTAAGAGTCACATTTGAAAGTACCGTGCGCAATCTCTGAGATGCATGCTGCTTCTCCGGGAGATTACACCCGCAAATCTTATCGTTGCTTTTGATTTGACTTAATCGTGTTGGAAATATTTATGAAACTTAGCTATAAATATTCATCATTAAGCTATTTACATCACCTCCCCTATCTTGATTGGAGTTCTTTTTTTTGTGTATTTCATATTCCAATAACTTTTGAACATCATCTATTATTAAACAATCACAAAGAAACAATCTGTTTACGGCCTATTAATACAGTTCTCTCTCTCTCTCTGCCTGCAGGAAGATTGCAGGAATGACTTTGGATCTTGTTAAGTTGGCATGCCAACCAATTCCCCAGTTACCCTAATGTTTGGGGAACTGGACAGCACCATTTATTTCTTGTTTGCTTTCCGTTAACCCTCCATCCCATCCCTTGCCCTTGCTGTCTTCCTTTGAATGTTTTGACTCTTTGATAGTGTTCATAAGTTCATAAGATATAGGAGCAGAATTAAGCCATTCGGCCCATTGAGTCCACTCCGCCATTCGATCATGGCTGATATGCTCCTCATCCCCATTTTCCTGCCTTCTCCCCATAATCCTTCAACCCATTACCAATTAAATATCTGTCCAACTCCTCTTTAAATTTACTCACTGCCCCAGCATCCACTGCACTTTGGGGTAGCGAATTCCACAGATTCACAACCCTTTGGGAGAAGTAGTTTCTCCTCAACTCTGTTTTAAATTTGCTACCCCTTATCCTAAAACAGTGACATCTTGTCCTAGAATGCCCCACAAGAGGAAGCATCTGCTCCACGTCTACTTTATCCATACCTTTTATCATCTTGTATACCTCAATTTGATCTCCCCTCATTCTTCTAAATTCCAGAGAATATCGGCCTAAACTGTTCAATCTCTCTTCACACGACAAACCGCTCATCTCTGGAATCAATTTAGTGAACCTCCTCTGAACTGTCTCCAATGTCACTACATCTTTCCCCAAATAAGGGGACCAAAACTGTGCCCAATACTCCAGGTGCGGCCTCACCAATGCCTTGTATAGTTGCAACAATACTTCCTTATCTTTATATTCTATTCCTTTCACTATAAATGCCAACATTCCATTCACTTGGTTCCACGTGCACGAATGTAGACCTAAATGACCGTCAAGTACATCAACCGCTGAGTCATCATAGGCCAGCTTGATCCAAAACTCTTCAAGTCCCCCATTGTTCTACCTCACCACCTGCCTCCCTCTCCACCTCACCACCTGCCTCCCTCTCCACCTCACCACCTCCCCCCACTCCACCTCACCACCTGCCCCCCACTCCACCTCACCACCTGCCTCCCTCTCCACCTCACCACCTCCCCCCCACTCCACCTCACCACCTGCCTCCCTCTCCACCTCACCACCTCCCCCCCACTCCACCTCACCACCTCCCCCCACTCCACCTCACCACCTCCCCCCCACTCCACCTCACCACCTGCCTCCCTCTCCACCTCACCACCTCCCCCCACTCCACCTCACCACCTCCCCCCCACTCCACCTCACCACCTCCCCCCACTCCACCTCACCACCTCCCCCCCACTCCACCTCACCACCTCCCCCCTCTCCACCTCACCACCTGCCCCCACTCCGCCTCACCACCTCCCCCCCACTCCACCTCACCACCTCCCCCCTCTCCACCTCACCACCTGCCCCCACTCCGCCTCACCACCTGCCGCCACTCCACCTCACCACCTCCCCCCACTCCGCTTCACCACCTCCCCCCCACTCCACCTCACCACCTGCCTCCCTCTCCACCTCACCACCTGCCTCCCTCTCCACCTCACCACCTCCCCCCACTCCACCCCACCACCTCCCCCCACTCCACCTCACCACCTGCCTCCCTCTCCACCTCACCACCTCCCCCCACTCCACCTCACCACCTGCCCCCCACTCCACCTCACCACCTCCCCCCACTCCGCCTCACCACCTGCCTCCCTCTCCACCTCACCACCTCCCCCCACTCCACCTCACCACCTACCCCCCACTCCACCTCACCACCTGCCCCCCCACTCCACCTCGCCACCTCCCCCCCACTCCACCTCACCACCTCCCCCCCACTCCACCTCACCACCTGCCCCCCACTCCGCCTCACCACCTCCCCCCACTCCACCTCACCACCTGCCCCCCACTCCACCTCACCACCTCCCCCCATTCCACCCCACCATCTCCTCCCCCGCTCTTGTCCGCCATCCTCCCCCACACTTCCTCCCCCCCCCCCCGCTCCTCCTCACCTCTATTTTCCCTCCCTGTGGATGAGGGAGAGCCACAAAACTCTTTCATTACACTCCAGTCACTCTGACCATGGGTGGCATCACAGTAGCTGCAGCAAGCTGTCCTGACAGTGGCAGGAAGGCGGTTTTGGGATGTGATTAGGTAACTAGACTGCGAGGGTGGGATTTTCTGGCCACGCTCACCCCAAGACCGGAAAAGTCCGCCTGAGGTCAACGGACCATGGCAACGGACCGTGCTGCGCCTGCTACAATTCCCGCAGGTGGGACGGGAAAATTCCACCCATTTTTCTGGACCATTCCAATGCTCCTGGAGGTGACCAGGCCCCTCACAGTGTGTACAGTTCACCAGTTACCCTGAGGCGCCTGCACCAAGTAGTTCCAGCTTTTCATGAGATCAGGAAATACCCAGGAGATAACGGAGAGCCTGTGGTCCGTTGTGGATGGAGCCTGCTGCCACTGAGAGTGCTGTGAATTACTAAAGTCATTCCAGCCTCTTCCTCCTCACCTCCCTTGCTTTGCAGTGCTCCCTATTCAGTGTAGCTGCACTCACCGTGGACAATTCTGGCTTTCCTCACACGCCAATTCCTCATGGACACTTCTGTCTCTGCAGTCCTACCTACTGTCGTTAACTGGATGTCCACGTAGATACAGCCCTACTAATTGATTACCCCCCCCTCCGCCCCCCCCCCCCGTGAGATTAAGCTGGCGGGTACATCACTGAAGTCCCTGGGGTCAGGACCATGAAGCAGCCTCGATATCCGGTTCCCCGCATCAAATACAGTTCAGGGAATTTTAACTGGCACGGTGGCACAGTGGTTAGCACTGCTGCCTCACAGCACCAGGGACCCCGGTTCAATTCCCGGCTTGGGTCACTGTCTGTTCAGTGTCTGCACATTCTCCCCATATCTGTGTGGGTTTCCTCCGGGTGCTCCGGTTTCCTCCCACAGTCCGTTAGATGTGCTGGTTAGGTGCATTGGCCGTGCTAAATTCTCCCTCAGTGTTACCCGAACAGGCGCCAGAGTGTGGCGACTGGGGGATTTTCACAGTAACTTCATTGCAGTGTTAATGCAAGCCTACTTGTGACACTAGTACTTAAACTTAAACTAATTAACCTATCCTACCAGTCCTGAAATTGACAAGAACAGTTGCATGTTCTCCCTGTCTGATGTTAACCTTTATCAAAGTCAATAAGCAAAATTCGGCAGCGTGTAAAATTAGCATTCCACCTGATCACATGGGTCTCACATCTAATGAGTCAGATTTTTAAATTCATTCATGGGATGTTGGTGTGGCTCGCTCGTCCAGCATTTATTACCCATAAGATAAAAGCAAAATACTGCAGATGCTGGAATCCGAAACAAAAGCTGAAAATGCTGGAAAATCTCAGCAGGTCTGATAGCATCTGTGGTGAGAGAGCCAACATTTCGAGTCTGGATGACCCTTCATCAGAGCTAAGAGCCAAAGAGAATCAGCAGAGATTTATACTTTTTTTGATTCATTCGTGGGACATGGGCGTCGCTGGCTGGCCAGCATTTATTGCCCATCCATAGTTGCCCTTGAGAAGGTGGTGGTGAGCTGCCTTAGAATCATAGAATCCCTACAGTGCAGAAGGAGACCATTCGGCCCATCGAGTCTGCACCAACCATAATTCCACTCAGGCCCTATCCCCATAATCCCATGCATTTACCCTAGCAAGTCCCCCTAACACTAAGGTCAATTTAGCGTGGCCAGTCCACCTAACTACACATCTTTGGACTGTGGGAGGAAACCGGAGCACCCGGAGTAAACCCACGCAGGCATGGGGAGAATGTGCAAACTCCACACAGACAGTGACCCGAGGCTGGAATTGAACCTGGGCCCCTGATGCTGTGAGGCAGCAGTGCTAACCACTGTGCCACCGTGCTGCCCCCTGCCCTCTTGAATCGCTGCAGTCCATGTGCTGTGGGTTGACCCACAATGCCGTTAGGGAGGGAATTCCAGGATTTTGTCCCAGCGACTGCAAAGGAAATGACGATATATTTCCAAGTCAGGATGGTGAGTGGCTTGGAGGGGAACTTGCAGGTGGTGGTGTTTCCCTGTATCTGCTGCCCTTGTCCTTCTAGATGGAAGTGGTCGTAGGTTTGGAAGATGCTGTCCAAGGATATTTGGTAAATTGCTGCAGTGTATCTTATAGATAGAATCTCTACAGTGCAGAAGAAAGCCATTTGGCCCATCGAGTCTGCACTGACCACAATCCCACCCAGGCCCTATCCCCATAACCACACATATTTATCCTGTTAATTTCCCTGACACTAGGGTGAATTTAACATGGCCAATTAGCCTAACCCGCACATCTTTGGACTGTGGGAGGAAACCCACGCAGACACGGGGAGAACGTGCAAACTCAACACAGACAGTGACCCAAGCCGGGAATCGAACCCGGACCCCTGGTGCTGTGAGGCAGCAGTGCTAACCACTGTGCCACCATGCCGCGGTGTAAGATAGTACACACTGCTGCTACTGAGTGTCGGTGTTGGAGGGAGTGAATGTTTGTGGATGTGGTGCCAATCAAGCGGGGCTGCTTTGTCCTGGATGGTGTTGAGCTTCTTGAGTGTTGTTGGAGCTGCACCCATCCAGGCAAGTGGAGAGTATTCCATCACACTCCTGACTTGTGCCTTGGAGATGGAGGACAGGCTTTGGGGAGTCAGGAGGTGAGTGATTCACCATCGTATTTCTAACCTCTGACCTGCTCTTGTAGCCACTGTGTTTATGTGGTGAGTCCAGTTGAGTCTCTGGTATTGGGGTGGGGGGGCAGAGGGGGGTGTGGAATGGGACAAGGGGAATGTAATGAGGATACAGAAAGCTGAGAAGAAGCTAAGAGTGTCCATTAAGTGATCAGAATGCGAGAATGGCAGAACAGAGGTACAGATTATTAAAGGCCTGCCTGAGGAATGTGGCAGTTGCACCCATCCTTATTTGCCCTTGAGAGGGTGATGGTGAGCCCCGTTCTTGAAGTGCTGTGTCCCATTATTGGCTGAAATACCCTGATCTAGGGGATATTTTTGGTTTTGTCAGAGGAAAGGGTGCTCAGATGATATTCCTCCTCATAACTTGTATATTTGATGGAAATGTGGATCCCTTCTCGTCTCTTCCTTGAATCTGAGCTGATTACATTTGGCAATATTAGCTTCCTCCTTACCCGACGCATAACTGGTATTGAAATAGGACTCCCTTTAAAACCACAAAGCACCATGCAAGTCCATTCACTCCTAATATTTCACGAGAAAACAATTTACTTGGTGCACAAACGAAGATAGATTTAGTGCTTGTAGCCAGGGGGGCAGTGTTGAATCAACAACTGTCAGATTGAGAGGTAAAATGACTGAAATTGGAGAATTGTCCATTCTGTGCCTGAGTTTGATAAACTGTACTTCTGAGACCCTGATATGCCAGCCTGTCTTAAAAAGATGTCAGCATATTAAATCCCAATTAAAGAACCACATTAATAATACATGCACATACATAGCACAGTATAATACAGGGCTGCAGTGTTCATTAAAAATTATATGGCAAATCTTTCTGTTCGTTTGTCAACTGCTGAGATTTAATGAAGCTATTAAATTATACTATTTCACCAGAAAAAAATCATCAATGGCACAATGGTTAGCACTATTACCTCACTGCGCCAGGGACCTGGGTTCAATTCTTATCTTGGGTAACTCTCCGTGCAGAGTCTGCACGTTCTCCCCGTGTCTGCGTGAGTTTCCTTCAGGTGCTCTGGTTTCCTCCCACACTCCAAAGATGTGCGGGTTGGGTGGATTGGCCATTGCCAGGACTAACAGTTAAAGTTAAAGTTTATTTATTAGTCACAAGTAAGGCTTACACGAACACTGCAGTGAAGTTACTGTGAAATTCCCCTGGTCGCCACAGTCCAGCACCTTTTTGGGTCAATGCACCTAACCAGCACATCTTTCAGAATGTGGGAGGAAACCGGAGCACCCGGAGGAAACCCACGCAGACGCGGGGAGAACATGCAAACTCCACACCGACAGAGACCCAAGCCAGGAATCGAAACCGGATCCCTGGTGCTGTGAAGCAGCGATGCTCACCACTGTGTCACCGTGCTGCCCCAGCTAGGGTAAATGCATGGGGTTATGGGGATAGGGCCTGGGTGGGATTGTGGTCGGTGCAGACGCGATAGGCCGAAAGGCCTCCTTCTGCACTGTAGGGATTCTATAACCTCTTTACAGGCTTGTGTTATGAGGGACGAGCTTCGAACTGTGGCGAATGTGTGACAATCCCATTGTCAGAAACATGAAATTCTGATGCCCGTTTTAAAGAGAGGTGACAGTTTAAGAGACATTTAATGTTTTATAACTCCTCCTAATCGCATTCTAGGCCCATGTGTTTTGCTTTGCGCTGTCTGGCAGAGTCCTTGACCGTGAACCCTTCACATAAACAATTTTCTGAAGTTGCTGAGTTTTTACGTTTTCTGCTCATTGTACTTTTATAGGGTACGACGGATAATTGAATGTAATGAGCTCTTTATTTTTATCGCCCTTGTGCTACTTCTCTCCTTCGTAGGATTTATGTAAATGCTCCGGGTAAGTGCGGCATCGAACGCATTGGTGTGCCACAGCATTGCTTTCCTGCAACCGATCCCATATCTGTCAAACTGCAATAAACATTAAGCCGCCATCAGCCTTCAGATAAATCGAGGCACAGTTAAGTAAATAACTTCGTCAGAATCTAGGCCGCCGTCCAGCACATTGATTATTCCGATAATGTTTATAATCTATCACTTTATGAGGAGGGACATAAATAAAAGCTGATACGTTTTCCTCTTGTATTAAGGCCTGCTTCGGAGGAGCTGTCTCAGTGCGTTAACTTTTACGAATGTAACTCTGTCTGGCAATCCCATAAGACAAGTGGACAACTTGCTCCCTGACCTTTGAGCTTTGTGTTAGGATGTTCATTTGCCACACGGCTTGGATTGGTCATTTGTTTACTGAACCTCCCACTGAGGATAATACGGAGAAGTAAACTAGACAGGTCAGTCGATGTTGAGGAAGGGTTGGTACTAAGGGTGCACTCAGGACGAGCCGCTCGATGCAAAGATGAGCAATTAGATGTTGTTAAGAGTGAGTCATCTTTGTTTGAACAAGCGACCGAAGAGCCTTCTCCTGTCAGTGATTGGGATATGGGCTGGCTCCACCATTTTAAAAGATGGCTGAGCTTGTGCTCCCAGTTAGCCAGCACCAACAACAGAAACACAAAAGATGAGTCAATGTTTAAAGCAGCGGTGGTTAACATTCAGTTTCAAATTAATCCGCCACACGGGTATTAATCAATCAACAACCTGTCCTGGTCCCCCCATGCCAATGCTATAGTTAAGAAAGTCCACCAACGCCTCTACTTTCTCAGGAGGCTAAGGAAATTTGGCATGTCCGCTACAACTCTCACCAATTTTTACAGATGCACCATAGAAAGCATCCTTTCTGGATGTATCACTGCTTGGTATGGCTCCTGCTCTGCCCAAGACCGCAAGAAACTGCAAAGGGTGGACCCTGAAGCCCAGTCCATCACGCAACCAGCCTCCCATCCATTGACTCTGTCTACACTTCCCGCTGCCTCGGCAAATCAGCCACCATAATTAAAGACCCCACGCACCCCGGATATTCTCTCTTCCACCTTCTTCCCTGGGGAAAAAGATATAAAAGTCTGAGGTCACATACCAACCGACTCAAGAACAGCTTCTTCCCTGCTGCCATCAGACTTTTGAATGGACCTACCATATATTAAGTTGATCTTTCTCTGCACCCTTTCGATGACTGTAACACGACATTCTGTACTCTCTTGTTTCCTTCTGCCCATGTACTCTATGAACAGTATGTTTTCTCTGTCTAGTGCACAAGAAACAATACTTTTCACTGTATCCCAAAACATGTGACAACAATAAATCAAATCAACTTAGCGAGGAATTCCGACGTACATTATAATGCCAAACTCACCAAGTTTGTTTCTATTCTCACAGAATGATCACTATTTCCTTTCCTCCATTTTATATATAAAGTTTAAAGTTTATTTATTAGTGTCACAAGTCGGCTTACATTAACACTGCAATGAAGTTACTGTGAAAATCTCCTAGTCGCTACACTCCAGCGCCTGTTCAGTTACACTGAGGGTGAATTTAGCATGGCCAAAGGATCTAACCAGCACATCTTTTGAACAGTGGGAGGAAACTGGAACACCCGGAGGAAACCCACGCAGACATGGGGAGAACTTGCAGACTCCCCACAGACAGTGACCCAAACCAGGAATCAAACCTGGGTCCCTGGCACTGTGAGGCAGCAGTGCTAACCACTGTGCCACCGTCCCACTCTTTTTTGGATGTGGAAGAGAGGAAGAGAGTGAGGGAGGGAGCAATGTTAAAACTGAGGAATCCAATTTCAAGGAAACTTTGCTTCACAACAGGGATCGAAAAATTGAAATGAGAAGCATTCGGCCCTTTGAGCTGGCTACACCATTCATTATGATAGTGTGGTAAGTATTGGTACTTCCTTACGTTGTAAGAAAGGTTCTAAAATAGAATAAAATTCATTTTTAAATATTTTACATGGAAAATAAATCCGTGTAAATGGTTTGAAATTTTCCTCACGTCAGAACAATATTTATCATCCGACCTCCTACGCTGGGGGCATTATTTGAATTTACAGGGTTCATTAAAGGGTTTTCGTTGCTGTGGTAACATGGCCCCTTTAAAGGGGTGAATCTTGAGGGCCATGTGATGGGGCTGGATTCCATGGAGGGGGGATTAACAGGGTAACTACATAGAGTTAAGGGGATAGGGCCTGGGTGGGATAGTTGTCGGTGCAGGCTCGATGGGCCAAATGGCCATTTTCTGCACTGTAGGGATTCTATGGGCGGCACGGTGGCACAGTGGTTAGCACTGCTGCCTCACAGCTCCAGGGACCAAATGGCCATTCAGCAACTCGGAACAGGAGTAGGCCATTCAGCCCCTCGAGCCCACTCTTCCATTCAATACAATCATGGCTGATCTTGTTTCGTCCTCAACTCCACTTTCCTGCCTGTTCTCCATAACCCTTTATCCCGCTACTGATTGAAAACCACTCTATGGTGGGTGCAGGCTTGGAGGACCGTAGGGCCTGTTGCTGTGCTGTAATTTTCTTTGTTCTTTGTTCTATCTCCTGCTTTAAGTTACTTAGTGTCCAAGCATCCATTGCACTCCAGGGTAGTGAATTCTGCAGATGAAAAAATGGTAAAAAGCATCCATTGTAGTCACCAGAGGGTGAAGAACACCAGAAGGTGAGAAGTGAACCAGATGGGTTTTTCCAACAATAGTTTCATGGTCATCAGTAGATTCTAATTCCAGATATATATTTTTTATGGAATTCAAATTCCACCATCTGCCGTGGTGGGATTCGAAGCCACGTCCCCAGAACATGCGCGGAGTTTAATTAATAGTCTAGCGATAATACCACGAGACCATCGCCTCCTCCAATTTTCCAGCCTTTCACGCCTGTGGGATTTTCCGATCCCGCTGCAATGAACGGAAATTTGGCTGAGCGCCAAATTCGCCATCCCCGCTGGCAGCGGCAGCGGGGCGTGAAGGACCGGAAAATTCTGGCCATTGCTAGGTTTACAGGGAGTTCGGATAAAATCTATTTTAAACACAATGTGTGATCTATCCAGCACCGTCTGTTAACATCATGATACACGTAGAAAGGAGTGGGTGGGGAGGGGGGAGAGAAAGGAAAAATATGAATAAATTGCCAGAGAAAGAATTTTATGCTTCATCCCTAATTACAGTGGAGATCAGTCGTACAATTTAGATGACAGCTCAGTTAAAGTGTCTTCATTTATTCTCCTGCAGCGTGACAGCTTCATTCTCCAGACACTCTCAATCAGTCCCAGAGTTCAGACATTTAATTCGAATGCCACAGAAAATAGAGCTTGCATCGCGGATTCCTGTTTGCCAGTATGGAGGGCTCACCTAACCTTATATACTTATATTCATTGAACATCAGTCACTGGGGAGCAGCTTTTTCTGGAATGCAAGAGAATCTCATTCTTGATGAGATTCAGAGAGCGACCCAGTGGATTCCAATGACTGTGCGCAATGTTGCCCCAACATTTGTGGTACCTTAATATACCGGCGGGGAGGGGAGCGGCTGAAGGCAACAGGAATTATGATAAGCACTCCGTGGGGGTTACGGGGGATGATGCAGAGAGAGAGAGGGCCTGGGTAAGATACTCTGTCAGAGAGTTGGTGCAGACTTGATGGGCTGAATGGCCTCAAAGAACAAGAACAATACAGCACAGGAACAGGCCCTTCGGCCCTCCAAACCCCTCCCTGGTCCAAACGAGACCATTCTTTTGTATCCCTCCATTCCCACTCCATTCATGTGGCTATCTAGATAAGTCTTAAACGTTCCCAGTGTGTCCGCCTCCACCACCTTGCCTGGCAGCGCATTCCAGGCCCCTCTGTGTAAAATATGTCCTTCTGATATCTGTGTTAAACCTCCCTCCCTTCACCTTGAACCTATGACCCCTCGTGAACGTCACCACCGACCTGGGGAAAAGCTTCCCATCGTTCACCCTATCTATGCCTTTCATAATTTTATACACCTCTAGAAAGTCTGCCCTCATCCTCCGTCTTTCCAGGGAGAACAACCCCAGTTTACCCAATCTCTCCTCATAACTAAGCCCCTCCATACCAGGCAACATCCTGGTAAACTTCCTCTGTACTCTCTCCAAAGCCTCCACATCCTTCTGGTAGTGTGGCGATCAGAACTGGACGCAGTATTCCAAATGCGGCCGAACCAACGTTCTATACATCTGCAACATCAGACCCCAACTTTTATACTCTATGCCCCGTCCTATAAAGGCAAGCATGCCATATGCCTTCTTCACCACCTTCTCCACCTGTGACGTCACCTTCAAGGATCTGTGGACTTGCACACCCAGGTCCCTCTGCGTATCTACACCCTTTATGGTTCTGTCATTTATCGTATAGCTCCTCCCTACATTATTTCTACCAAAATGCATCACTTCGCATTGATCAGGATTATCCTTCTGCACTGTAGCAATTCCATGAAAGTTCCATGTCTAAGACACATTCCACAATTGCTATATCAAAGAATAAAGCAGTTTTGGCCAGTATTCTCAGTTTTTACTGGCGTTCCATTTTTAAGATATATAAGACCAGTGTGGAAATTAAGTAGTAATTCCAGCTGTGGCCAAATATTTAATTCACTTTGTTCTGCAAGATTAAGGATGCTCACTTCAAATAAAGCAATACATATAGTGGAATTAAAGTTAAAAGCAGTTAAAAACTACAGATGGTGGTGTGGAAAATTAAGTTACAACAACAAAGGCAGGTAACTCTGTCAGCAAATATGGAAACAAGGCTTTCAGTGAGGCCAGCGCTTGCGCATTCAGGATAAACAACTAATCTAAACCTTGTGTTAGTTCCATAAACACTGTGTTCCCAGCCTTGGTCACAGGATGAAAATAAGACCCTTTCAATAACAAAATTCCAAAGAGCAAGATACGGTGAACTATAACTACTCCATTTTCTGTATGAATCGGGAGAACACCTTACAGTGCATTGTGCTGAATGTGTGTTCTCCTTGCTAGCAAGCAATTAAAGCTTGTAAGTTTGAGTACTCACATTGCCTAGTGTTTGTAGCCAGATATTCGACACCAGTTCAGGCCAGTATTCTTATTTCCACAATTTTACTGTTTTTTCCTGCTGCGTTGGATAGTAGGGCCCAACCATATTGCTGGTGATATTGATTAAAGATGCAGGCAATTTGTTTCAGCTCAGTGGTGCCACTCTTGAATCAGAATATTATGGGTTAAAGCCCTGCTTTAGAGTCATGAGTGCATCCAGGCTGCCATCTCTGTGCTTTACTGGGGAAATGCTGCACTGTTAAAGATGACGCCAGGTGAGAGGATAAGCTGAGGCACAGTTTGCCTTCTCTGTGCATACGTGGTTTCTGTCTCTTTAAAACAGTGCAGCAATACAGGGCCACCTGATTTGATGGACCAATGGAAACTGAGGGCAGGATTTCCCAGCCGCATTCGCCCCAAGGTTGGAAATTCCCGCCTGAGGTCAAGGGGCCTTTGCATGGTCTGCCCCACTCCTGCCCGCTACGATTCCTGTGGTGGGTAGGACGGAAATTCTCCTCCCCTGAGAGTGAGTGTTCCCACCAGAGGGTGGAGTCGTCTCTCAGGCAGAATCTTCTGGAAGCATGGAGTAATCATGTCAAACTGGGGCTCTGCTCCAGGGCAGCCTTCCTGCTGCATAAACCTCCTATATCTAAGTTTCTCTATTCAACAAATACCTTCCTTGTTCCAAACAAGGTTTGAAACCTCTTTTAGTAACCTCCAAACGCCGGACACACAGAATATATAACATTCTGAAGTGTACGGTTCTGTGTACGGTTCTGGTCATCCTATTATAGAAAGGATATTATTAAACTAGAAAGAGTGCAGAAAAGATTTACTAGGATGCTACCTGGACTTGATGGTTTGAGTTATAAGGAGAGGCTGGATAGACTGGGACTTTTTTCCCTGGAGTGTAGGAGGCTTAGGGGTGATCTTATAGAGGTCTATAAAATATTAGTGGGCATAGATCAGCTAGATAGTCAATATCTTTTCCCAAAGGAACGGGAGTCTAAAATTAGAGGGCACAGGTTTAAGATGAGAGGGGAGAGATCCAAAAGGGTCCAGAGGAGCAATTATTTCACATAGAACGTTGTGAGTGTCTGGAACAAGCTGCCAGAGGTAGTCATAGAGGCGGGTACAATTTTGTGTTTTAAAGAGCATTTAGACAGTTACATGGGTAAGATGTGTATAGAGGGATATGGGCCAAACGCGGTCAATTGGAACTAGCTAAGTGGTTAAAAAAAAAGGCTGCATGGACAAGTTGGGCCAAAGGGCCTGTTTCCATGCTGTAAACCTCTGTGACTCTAAGTGAAAGGACAAGCTCCAACATCTAAGAGCGGGAGAGTAAACCTGACCAGAATCGATATACACTACCACCTACAATTGATGATCTGGGCTTATATTTTCTGCTGTGCCTTGGACGTTAACACTTTCATACCTGAGATGGGAGATGGTGAGTTGAGACCCCAATCCTTGGCATGAGGACAAGGTTTGAGGCTGATGATCCAGTGCAGTACCGAGGAGGGACTGAGAGGGTACCTTTCAGATCAGATATTGAAGCAAGGTCCTACCCCCTCTCAGTGGATGTGGTGTGGTGCCATTTCGGAGAAGGGCAGGAAACTTCTCCCCAGTGTCCCAGGCATTATTTATCACTCAGTCAATGTTGCCTAAACATATTATCCACTCATTATCACAATGCTGGCTTTGGGAGCTTGCTCTGCACATAGCAACTGCTGCATTTTCTATGTTACAACAAAAGCTGCACTTCCAAATGACCCAATGAACTCGAATGGCTTAGGGACATCCTATGGCTGCGAAAGTAACTATAAAAATCAAAGATAAAAGCAAAATACTGTGGATGCTGGAATCTGAAACAAAAACAGAAAATCTTGGAAAATCTCAGCAGGTCTGACAGCACCTGTGGGGAAAGAATAGAACCAACACTTTGAGTCTGGATGACCCTTTGTCAGAGCTCCAAGCCATTTGAGCTCACTGGGTCATTTGGAAGGGTAGCCTTTGTTGTCAGACCTGCTGAGATTTTCCAGCATTTTCTGTTTTTGTGCTGTATATAAATCCAAGTCTTTCTTTATCACTGTTTATGGATGCTTGCTCTGTTCAAATTGGCTCGCGTGTTTCCCAGTATTCCATCAGTTTAGTTTTAATTTAGTTCATTTATTAGTGTCATAAAGAGACTTACATTAACACTGCAATGAAGTTACTGTGAAAATCCCGTAGTCGCCACACTCTGGCCCCTGTTCGGGTACCTGAGGGAGAATTTAGCATGGCCAATGCACCCTAACCAGCACATCTTTCGGACTGTGGGTGGAAACCAGAGCACACGGAGGAAACCCACGTAGACACGGGGAGAATGTGCAGACTCCACACAGACAGTGACCTAAGCCAGGAATCGAACCCATGTCCCTGGCGCTGTGAGGCAGCGGTGTTAACCACTGTGCCACTGGTGGTGTACATCTGTTTTACTGCAGCTTTGAATGTTGCTTTATTTATTTTCCCCATTGAGGCTTTGATCAGCTCACGGAAGTTAAGGCCTGTGACAAGGCCTCAGGATGCTTGCCTCTGAGTAAAAAGTACGTTATGCTAGATTAGCAGTATAGATGAGCATTTAAATGCACATCGGTGGAGCTTGACCCCATCATTTTATCTAGCTGTGCCAACATAAGACATTCAACCAATTGACTCCATATATAAATAAGGGCAGCACGGTAGCGCAGTGGTTAGCACTGCTGCCTCACAGCGCCAGGAACCTGGATTTGATTCCCGACTTGGGTCACTGTCTATGTGTGCGCTCTCCCCGTGTCTGCATGGGTTTTCTCCGGGGTGCTCCGGTTTCCTCCCACAGCCCAAAAGATGTGCTGGTTAGGTGTATTGGCCATGCTAAATTCTCCCTCAGTGTACCCGAACAGGCACTGGAGTGTGGCGACTCGGGGATTTTCACAGTAACTTCATTGCAGTGTCAATGTAAGCCTACTTGTGACACAAGTAAATAAATTTAAAACTTAATAACAAAAAATACATTGGAGGAACATTTAACTAATTGTGAAGCAATAGTTCAGTGGGAGCATGAATCATACATCACATTTACAGTTGAATCACAAATAATTGCGAGTACATTTCAAATCTCCAACCAATTCATTTTTAATTAGACTCACAAACATTAGCTAAGTTGTGTGTTGTTATTTAGTTAATGAAGCCCAATTATCAACAGTAACATCATAAATATTTGTTATCCCCCCCGAAGGGGAACAGTAATTAAAAAATTTCACTGACCCTGATGGAATGGAACCTGTTTTATAAACCCAAAAGCAAGTGGTGATGCTTCACAAAGTGCGGAGTTGCTCAAGAAATCACTTAATCCCTGAAAGTAGGAATATTAAAGTTACAGTGATCAGCGAAAAATAGCTGGGAAAATTCTCCTTGGCCTCTGAACAGTCTTCCTTGATGACATGAAAACAACAAAGAACAAAGAGCAGTACAGCACAGGAACAGGTCCTTCAGCCCACCAAGTCTGTGCTGACACGGATGCCTCTCTAATCTAATATTTTCTTGCCTCTACGTGATCTATATCCCTCTATTCCCGGCTTATTCATGTATCTATCCGGATGCCTCTTGAACATTGTTATAGAATCTGCTTCCACCGCCTCCTCCGACAGCGTGTTCCAAGCATTCACCACCCTCTGTGTGAAAAACTTGCCCCTTACATCTCTTTTAAACTTTCCCCCCTCACTTTCAACCTTTGCCCCCGAGTAATTGACCCTTTGACCCTGGGAAAAAGACTCTGACTATCCACTCGATCCAAGGCCTGTCATAATCTTGTAAACCTCTATCAGGTTCCGCCTCATCCTCCGACGCTCCAATGAAAACAATCCAAGTTTGTTCAATCTTTCTTCATAGTCCATATCCTCCAAACCAGACAACATCCTGTTAAATCTCTTCTGCACCCTTTCCAATGCATCAACATCCTTCCAGTAGTGTGACCAGAATTGTACACAATACTCCAAATGCGGCCGAACCAAAGTCTTATACAGCTGAAACATGATTTTCTATTTTACAATGTTGTTGTAAATTCTTTATTTACCATTTGGTTATAGGAACCCTGAACATTTTGACGTGAAGTTTTAAAGTTTATTTATTAGTGTCACAAGTAGGCTTACATTAACACTGTAATGGAGTCACTGTGAAAATCCCCCAGTCACCACACTCCGGTGCCTGTTCAGGTACACTGAGAGAGAATTTAGCATGGCCAATGCACCTAACCAGCACGTCTTTGGACTATGGGAAGAAACCGGAGTGCCCGGAGGAAACCCACGCAGACATGGGGAGAACGTGCAGACTCCACACAGACAGTGATCCAAAGCTGGGAATCAAACCGATGCAATTTCACCCAATTTGTCTCAATTTGTGATCCCTATCAACTAAAACACACAATGTCACACTCACTTCCATGAACTGTAATATATTAACCACAGTAATATGCCACATCCTTGCTCATTGAACCTGGATAATTCTGACTGATTGAGAGCTGGCAATAAGTTCTGACACTTCACGTGCAGTACGGTGGTACAGTGGTTAGCACAGGAATAAAAATGTAGTAATGCTGATCATTAAAATATCATCTGCTTCCCTCATGTCTCTGCAGGAATGAAATCCTGAGGCGTTACTCCATTCTGCCTCTATGTGACTCCAGACTCACACCATTGACTCTGTCTACACTTCCCGCTGCCTCGGGAATCTACAGTTGGGTGAAATTGAACACTGAAATTTCAATGCAAGCCCATTGCTTTTCTCGCAACTTTATGGCAAATATTTATCCATTTAAGGGGAGGCAGTGACGTAGTGGTATCTTCATTGGGGAGGCGATGGCCTAGTGGCATTAGCACTAGACTACTAATCCAGAAACTCAGCTAATGTTCTGGGAACCCAGGATCAAATCCCGCCACGGCAGGTGGTGGAATTTGAATTCAATAAAAAGTAGCTGGAATTAAGAATCTACTGATGACAGGCGAATGTAATGTTCGCATTCATGTCGAGAGGGCTAGAATACAAGAAGTTTAACAACACCAGGTTAAAGTCCAACAATACAAGGCAGGGATGTACTTCTGAGGCTGTATAAGGCTCTGGTCAGACCCCATTTGGAATATTGTGAGCAGGTTTGGGCCCCATATCTAAGGAAGGATGTGCTGGCCTTGGAAAGGGTCCAGAGGAGGTTCACAAGAATTATCCCTGGAATGAAGAGTTTGTCGTATGAGGAACAGTTGAGGACTCTGGGTCTGTACTCATTGGAGTTGAGAAGGATGAGGGGGGATCTTATTGAAAGTTATAGGATACTATGAGGCCTGGATAGAGTGGACGTGGAGAGGATGTTTCCACTCATAGGAAAAACTAGAACCAGAGGGCACAACCTCAGGCTAAAGGGACGATCCTTTAAAACAGAGATGAGGATGAATTTCTTCAGCCAGAGAGTGGTGAATCTGTGGAACTCTTTGCTGCAGAAGCCTGTGGAGGCCGGGTCATTGAGTGTCTTTAAGACAGAGATAGATAGGTTCTTGATTAATAAGGGGATCAGGGATTATGGGTAAAAGGCAGGAGAATGGGGATGAGAAAAATATCAGCCATGATTGAATGGCGGAGCAGACTCGATGGACCGAGTGGCCTAATTCTGCTCCTATGTCTTATGGTCTTATGGTTTGTCGGAAAACCCATCTGTTTCATTAATGTCCTTTAGGGAAGGAAATCTACCGTCCTTTCCTGGCTACATGACTCTCCAGAGCCATCGCAATGTGGTTGATTCTCAACTGCCCGCTGAACAAGGGCAACTAGGGATGGGCAATAGGTGCTGACCAGCCAGCAATGCCCATGTCCTACAAATGAATTTTTTAAAAATCCAAGGAATGCCAGATGGAACACGACTTCCAACACTTCCATCCATCCTCAGCAACTGGAATAAGGGTAATGGAAAGAAAAAGGGGCAGAGTGTAGGAAAGACAGCAAATCTTCCATCACTTTAGGAATATTGTTGCACAGTGGCTATGGCCCTGAACTAATGATTCCAAGATAGGAGTTGAAATGGCAGCTGGGAACGTTATACTATGCTGATGAAATAAATCTCGAATAAAAATTTCATAATGGTGATCATGGAATTTCATGACTATCTGTTTCTCTTACGTCTTTGCGGGAATAAATCTTATGGCTTTATTTAGCCCTGTCTATATGTGACTCTAGACCCACACCAGTATGAAGCCATGCGTTGTTCAAAAGAACAAAATGATGTAAATTTGTATTAACTTTGTATTTGAGAACAAGGAATTAAGTCTGGGAATTCTGCCAGATGAATGGGCCCACATCCAGCAGAAATACCAGTTCTAACCACCTCGCCAAATCCCGAATAACTTAAAAGTATAGTTTTGTATTGCTAAACAACAAGGAAGCCATTTTGGTTTCGGAGAATACTTCCGATAGTTGAACGAACAATGACAAACCATTATTTAAGGTGTCAGATTGTAATTCGATTTGAGAATGTTGTCATGAGTAGATTGACAAGTTAAGTATTAAATGAGATCATGTTAAGGGTTAATTGCTGGGCTGTATCTAGGATAACCAAATTGTGTAATTGTCCAAGTTTTTGGATGGAAAGTGGAGACCTGCGGAGGAACCTCAAGGTACTGTCCCATCACCAGATCCCCCTTTGGCTGAAGTACTATATTTGCCTGATGTATGTCTTTTGTTCTTTGTATTTTTGGCATGTTTTATAACAAAACTAGTTTTGGAAATAAATTTTATTCTGCTGTAAATCTGAGTTTCATTTACCTTTGCAAGAAATATTAAAAATAATTACTTTTTAGTATTTCTAAAATAATCTGGCCATCTAAATAGAATCCCCCACTACACCTGTCGATGTGTGACTCTAGACCCACACCACTGACTCTGTCTACACATCCCGCTGCCTCGGAAAAGCAGCCAGCATAACAAAGGACCCTGCACACCCCGGACATTCTCTCTTCCACCTTCTTCCATCGGGAAAAAGATACAAAAGTCTGAAAACTCGTAACAACCGACTCAAGAACAGCTTCTCCCCTGCTGCCATCAGACTTTTGAATAGGCCTACCATACATTAAGTTGATCTTTCTCTCCACCCTATCTGTAACTGCAACACTATATTCTGCACCCTCTCCTTTCCTCTTCCCCCATGTATTCTATGAACGGTATGCTTTGTCTATAGAACGCAAGAAACAATACGTTTCACTGTATCCCAACATGTGACAATAATAAATCAAATCAAATATGATTCACTCTTTAATGGCCTAACAAGTCACTCAGTTGTATTCATCAGCACCTTTTCAAGGGCAATTAGGGATGGGCAATAAATGCTGACCTGGCCAATGGTGTCCACTTACCGTGGGTGGATTGAAAAGCTGATTTTCTCCCATGAATGGAGGCAGAAATCATGTCCGTACCCGATTGGTGACTATTTTCCAGCCTATGATCGGTGTAAGCCTGGATTCAGTTTTCTCTGGGCTGAAACCCCAACCTATCTACATTAAACAATGATGAGACGGAGTACAGGAAAGAGACAGAGAATCTGGTGAACTGGTGCGCTGAAAATAATCTCTCCCTCAATGTCAACAAAACGAAGGAGATAGTCATCGACTTCAGGAAGCATAGTGGAGAACATGCCCCTGTCTATATCAATGGGGACAAAGTGGAAATGGTCAAGAGCTTCAACAACCTGTCCTGGTCACTCCATGCCAACACTATAGTTAAGAAAGCCCACCAATGCCTCTACTTTCTTAGGAGGCTAAAGAAATTTGACATGTCCGCCACCACTCTCACCAACTTTTACAGATAGCATTCTTTCTGGTTGTATCACAGCTTGGTATGGCTCCTGCTCTGCCCAAGACTGCAAGAAACTACAATGTAAGTGTAAACATTCGTAAACGTAGCCCAGTCCATCATGCAAACCGGCCTGCATTCCAATGACTCTGTCTACATTTCCCGCTGCCTTGGAAAAGCAGTCAGCATAATCAAGGACCCCACGTACCTCGTACATACTCCCTTCCATCTTCTTCCATCAGGGAAAAGATACAAAAGTCTGGGCACACGTACCAATCGCTTCTTCCCTGCTACCATCAGACTTTTGCACCTACCTTGTATTTAGTTGATCTTTCTCTACACCCTATCTAAGACTGTAACACTACATTCTGCACTCTCTCCTTTCCTTCTTTATGTATGGTATGCTTTGCCTGTATAGTACATGAGAAACAATACTTTTCGCTGTATACTGATACATGTGACAATAATGAATCAAAATCAAATCAAAAAGTTGAGTGAATCTGGATTGCTCCCTTGCTTGCAAAGCTATTTAGATCAGAATTGCCAAGCCTGATTGGTTATGGAGGTTTGATCTAATGACCTCTTACTGCCAACCGGCCTTCCTCCGTGTTCACATCTGGCAGACCCATTCTGTGGAGACATGCCACTGTCACAGATTCTTGAGCGGCACAGTGGTTAGTACTGCTGCCTCAAAGTTCCAGGGACCCGGGTTCAATCCCAGCCTCGGGTCACTGTTTGTGTGGAGTTTGCACATTCTCCCCATGTCTGCGTGGGTTTGCTCCGGTTTCCTCCCACCGTCCAAAGATGTGTGGGTTAGGTGGATTGGATATGCTAAATTGACCCTCGTGTCAGAGGGATTAGCAGGGCAAATGTGTGGGATTACGGGGATAGGGCCTGGGTGGGACTGTGGTTGGCACAGACCCGATGGGATGAATGGCCTCCTTTTGTACTGTAGGGATTCTATGATTGACTGTCAGTCAAGCAGCCTTTTCACCAATACTTTTGTAACGAATAAGCAAAAAAGTTCAAAGAAAAGGAAAAGAAAACTCACATTCTTTTTTTCAATCCATCATGGAGATGTCTGTGAGATTAACCTTTGATTCTGGGAGTCTCCGGGACAGGGATGGAGCATTGGCAGGACAGGGTTTAGCTGCAACCTCACTCCTGTCCTGGTCCATTGGGTTCTGAAAGCATCACCTTGTGATTTTTTTAATTAATGGGATGTGGGCAGCGTTGGCTGGGGCAGAAGTTATTGCCCATCCCTACTTGCCCTTCAGATGAGTGGCATTTTAGAGGGCATTTTAAGAGTCAACCACATTGCTGTGGATCTAAATCTAGTCATATGACAGCCAGACCAGACCAGGTAAGGACGGCAGATTTCCTTCCCTAAAGGAGATTAGTGAATCAGATAGGATTTTCCGACAATGGTTTCATGGTCACCAGTAGATTCTTAATTCCAGGTATTTTTTATTGCATTCAATTTCCACCATTTGCCATGGTGGGTTTTGAACCTGGGTCCATAGAGAATTAACCTGGATCTCTGGGTTGCTAGTCCAGTTATTTTTTTAAAATTTACTTATGGGACATGGACGTCGCTGGCTGGCCAACATTTTTTGCTCATCCCTAGTTGCCCGAGAGCAATTGAGAGTCAACCACATTGCTGTGGCTCTGGAGTCACATGTATGGCAGTTTCCTCCAACTGCTCCGGTTTCCTCCCACACTCCGAAGATGCGCAGGTTAGATGGTTTGGCCATGCTAAATTGTTTCTCAGTGTCCAAAGATGTGTCGGTTAGATGGATTAGCCAAGGTAAATGTGTGGCGTTTCAGAGATAGTGCGGAGGAGAGGGCCTGGGTAAGATGCTCTGTCAGAGAGTCGGTGCAGACTCGATGGGCCAAATGGCCTCCTTCTGCACTGTCGGGATTCTATGATTTTAGCCAGCTGAAAGCACAGCCACTGCGGGCAGAGGGAAGTTAGTGATGCGCAAAAAGCCAACGGGAAATCTCCTTCCCCAGCCTCCAAACAGAAATTCTGCCCATTGGGGAAACCATTCTGGTTATGGCTGTATCCAGGCAGATGCAGTACTCTGTTATACTGGACAATTCATACTCCAGTTAGACAGAAAGCGAGCAGTACAATTAGGGCCCTGCCTTGGTTGCAATGCAAATGGTGGCTATTGGCTGCAAGGAGCCTTGGGCAAGTCCATTTGAGTGACATCATCTTTCACCAGAAAGGTAAGAAATATTTGAAAGCAGAGGTCTTCGGCATTGCAAGCACGATGTTTAGAAATCAAAAAATGATATGTGCAAGTCATTGGCAGAATGGGAGTAACGAGAAGACATAAATTTAAGATAATTGGCAGGAACTCATCAAGGTTTCCAAATCCACAACCAATACCACAAAGGAGGGCAAGATGTGGAGACGTCGGCGTTGGACTGGGGTAGATACAGTAAGAAGTAAGTCCATTCAAAAGTCTGACAGCCGCAGGGAAGAAACTGCTCTTGAGTCGGTTGGTACGTGACCTCAGGGTTTTGTATCTTTTGTCTCTGTAACTTTCACAAGAGAAATAGATTTCTACTCGAAATGGAAAGCAATTATAGGGGAAGATTGGGGAAATGGGAGTAATTGAATAGTTCTTTGGGAGAACTGTATAGGTAGAACGGACTGAATGACCTCCCTCTGCACTGTTATTTGACAAGAGCACTACATTAGATGAACACTGCACTTTCTCATTTACAAGCACAGATGCAAATAGTGCGACTGAGTCCCTGAAGATTCCTTAAATAACAATCTGGGTGAAAGGTTTTGAGCCCTTGTTCCCATAATCCCACAGTAAGAAGGGCAGGAGACAGATGGGAAAAACACCACCCGGGAACTCCCCTCCAAGCCCCTCACCATTCTGACTTGGAAATACATCGCCGATCCTTCACTGCGGCTGGATCAGAATCCTGGAACTTCCTCCCTACCAGCACAGTGGATGTGCCAACACCACATGGACTGCAACAGTTCAAGGAGGCAGCTCACCACCACCTTCTCAAGCGCAATGCTGGCCGAGTCAGCGATGCCCGCATCCCATGAAAGAATTTAAAAATAATTAAATGAATGAAAAGATCCAGGGAGAGATACAGCGATTTTCATGCTGTTCATTTATTAGTGTCACAAGTAGGCTTACATTAACACTGCAATGAAGTTACTGTGAAAATCCCCTCGTCGCCACACTCCAGCACCTGTTCGGGTACACTGAGGGAGAATTTAGCATGGCCAATTCACATAACCAGCAGGTCTTTCGGACTGTGGGAGGAAACCGGAGCACCCGGAGGAAGCCCATGTAGACACGGGGAGAACGTGCAAACTCCACACAGACAGTGACCCAAGCTGGAAATCGAACCCGGGTCCCTGGCGCTGTGAGGCAGCAATGCTCACCACTGTGCCACCTTGCTGCAGTGAAATGTTATGATCTGAAACAACTGCCTAAAAGGGTGGCGGGGACAGATCCTATATTGCAGCAGGGTGGCACGATGGCACTGTGGTTAGCACTGCTGCCTCACTGTTCCAGGACTCGGGTTCGATTCTCGGCTTGGGTCACTGTCTGTGTGGAGTTTTCACATTCTCCCCGTGTCTGCGTGGGTTTCCTCCGGTTTGTTCCCACACTCCAAAGATGTCCAGGTTAGATGGATTGGCCATGCTAAATCGACCCTTAGTGTCAGGGAGACTGGCAGGGTAAACACTTGAGGTTATGGGGATAGGGCCTGGATGGGATTGTTGTCGGTGCAGGCTTGATAGGCCAAATGGCCTCCTTCTGCATTGTAGTGGTTCCACTTTTACAGATGCACCATGGAAAGCATTCTTTCTGGTTGTATCACAGCTTGGTATGGGCTCCTGCTCTGCCCAAGACCGCAAGGAACTACAAGGGGTTGTGAATGTAGCCCAACCCATCACACAAACCAGCCTCCCGTCCATTGACTCTGTCTATACTTCCCGCTGCCTCGGCAAAGCAGCCAGCATAATTAAGGAGCCCACGCACCCCGGACATTCTCTCTTCCACTCTCTTCCATCGGGAAAAAGATACAAAAGTCTGAGGTCACATACCAACCGACTCAAGAACAGCTTCTTCCCTGCTGCCGTCAGACTTTTGAATGGACTTACCTTGCATTAAGTTGATCTTTCTCTACACCCTAGCTATCACTGTAACATAACATTCTGCACTGTCTCGTTTCCTTCTCTATGAACGGTATGTTTTGTCTGTATAGCGTGCCAGAAACAATACTTTTCACTGTATATTAATACATGTGACAATGAATAATCAAATCAAATCAAAATGATGATTCTATGTAACTTTCACAAGGGAAATAGATTTCTATTTGAAATAGAAAGCAATTATAAGGGAAGATTGGGGAAATGGGAGTAATTGAATAGTTCTTTGGGAGAGCTGTATAGGTAGAATGGACTGAATGACCTCCCTCTGCACTGTTATTTGACAAGAGCACTACATTAGATGAACACTGCACTTTCTCCTTTACCGCATTTACAAGCACAGATGTAAATGGTGCGACTGAGTCCCAGAAGATTCCTTAAATAACAATCTGGGTGAAAGGTTTAGAGCCCTAAACATTAGACAAATGTTTCATTAGCTCGTAGTACTAACAAAAAGAGGTCTAATGGATATAATGCACTCAATGGCATGCAGTACAGCGCTCCCGGATTAACCTCCCTGCTGTGTATACCACTGCTCAGGAAGTTCATCTGAGTTCCATTAAACTGC
Source organism: Mustelus asterias (assembly GCF_964213995.1). NCBI lineage: Eukaryota > Metazoa > Chordata > Chondrichthyes > Carcharhiniformes > Triakidae > Mustelus > Mustelus asterias. The sequence continues at coordinate 62,254,387 of NC_135823.1, forward strand.
AACAATGTACGAGTGGCTTAGTACTTCAATACAATTGACGTGGTCTAAATGGTGCTTTTAATATTTTTTTCAATGCTCAGTTGTCTTTGGATTTGCTACATAATTTATTGCATTTCCCACTTGTAATAAATTGGGAAACCAATTAAAGTCACAAGAACATACAGAGGTTACTTTTCAGGACAATTTCTCCCCCTGAAGTGCTATGAAAAAAGAATGAAGGAGAATATTTTTCAAATCATTACTAATTAGCGACGGAAATGATGAAGTAGACAAGGAATTTTGTGAATGCATTTTTTATTTATTCTTTAATGCAATGCAGGTAGGAGTTGCCAACCACAATTAATGTAACCCTGGAGGTTTCATCACATGACTTGCCTTCATGATTTAGCCATTAAGTTTATTTATTAGTGTCACAAGTAGGCTCACATTAACACTGCAGTGAAATTACTGTAAAAATCCCCTAGTTGCCACACTCCGGCGCCTGTTTGGGTACACTGAGGGAGAATTTAGCATGGCCAATGTACCTAACCAGCACGTCTTTCAGACTGTGGGGAGAAACCGGAGCATCCGGAGGAAACCCACGCAGACATGGGGAGAACTTGCAGACTCCACACAGACAGTGGTCTAGCTGGGAATTGAACCCGGGTCCCTGGCGCTGTGAGGCAGCGGTGCTAACCACTGTGCCACAGGCCAACTTCGTGAGGCGTGGCCTTCCTCCACCAATTGGAAAGCAAAAGAGGACCCATTACCCAATCGGATGATGCTCGACTGTCAGCCAAACGACCGTTCCTTTTCCAAATTCAATTTTCTTTTGTCAAAAAAAAGTTCAAAGAACACGACAAAACAATTTTTTTTAATGTCCTGATGATTTTTCTCCGGGATCGCACTCAGCAGTGTCCTGAGATTGATCTTCAATTGCTGGAGACTCCAAGCCAATCCTGGAGGGTTGGCAACCCTAGATGCAGGTGTCATTGGCTGGGCCAACATTTGTTACCCTATCCCGAATTGCCCTTGTACCGAGTGGCTTGCTCAGCCATTTCAGAGGACTGTTGAGAGTCGACCACACTGCTTTGGTCCTGGAGTCACATGTAGGCCAGACCAAGTGAGAACGGAAGATTTCCTTCCCTAAAGGACATGAGTGAACCAGATGGGTTTTTTTATTCTGACAATGATTTGATGGTTAACATTATTGATGCCAACTTTTCAGATCTATTAATTGAATTTCAATTCCGACAGCTGCCATGGTGGGATTTAAACCCTTGCCCTCAGAACATTAGCTTGGGGCCTCTGGGTTATAAGCCCAGTGACATTACCATCACCTCTGCAAATATGAAGCTGTACAGCAGTGAGATCTCCAAGCATTTGAACATATAACCAAGCAGAACACTTTCTCTGCTAATATTTGCTGAATGCAGCGAATCATAGAATCCCTTATAGTGCAAAAGGAGGCCATTCAGCCCATTGAGCCTGCACCGACAGCGATCCCACACAGGCCCTATCCCTGTAACTTTATATGTTTACCCTGCTAATCCCCCTGACAGTAATAGATAATTTATCATGGCCAATCCTCCCAACTCGCACATCTTTGGACCGTGGGAGGAAACCTGAGCATCCGGAGGAAACCCATATATTGAAGCAATAGGCAACAACTTCATCCTTAATCATTGCTGCTTGTTCCACAAAACTGTGTGTTTTAATCTCTAATAGCGAACAAAGACATTAAGTTGACTTTTAATACTGAAATACAATTTCCTTTACATTGTAGCTATTTAGAAAATAGTCAATACCTGCAATGCATGAACTAAATACTCACTGTCTGTTAACTTAATGTTGATTTCCACATGCATATAAAAACTGGCCAGGATTTGCCCAGATAGATATCAGCCTTCTCTTCTTCCAGATATTGTCTTCTTGTGAGCTTTGGTCCCATGCTTCACGGAACACAAGCTCTTTTGATTTGATTTGATTTATTATTGCCACATGGGCATAGATAGTCAACATCTTTTCCCAAAGGTAGGGGGAGTCTAAAACCAGAGGGCATAGGTTTAAGGTGAGGGGAGAGATACAAAAGGGTCCAGAGGTGCAATTTTTTCACACAGAGGGTGGTGAGTGTCTGGAACGAGCTGTCAGAGGTAGTAGTAGAGGCGGGTACAACTTTGTCTTTTAAAAAGCTTTTAGACAGTTTCATGGGTAAGATGGGTATAGAGGGATGTGGTGAACCATAAATGGTTACCACTATGGGTACTTGTACATATGTTACTCTTGTTACTGTTGGGGTTAGGGTTTGGGTGTTCCACTGGTTATCATTGTTTATGTGGTACACTCCGTTCGGCTCCGCCTTCTTACAGGAGTATAAAGGTCACTGCTACTTCCTAGTAGCCTTTAGTCTGGGATAATATTGTTAAGTAGTGTGCTCCTATTTTGTCATGAATAAAAGCCTTTATTCCCGGGTACATCCTAGCCTCCCGTGTGAATCAATCGCGCATCAAGGGATATGGGCCAAATGCAGGCAATTGGGAGTAGCTCAGTGGTAGTAAAAAGGGCGGCATGGACAGGTTGGGCTGAAGGGCCTGTTTCCACGCTGTAAAACTCTATGACTCTATGTATTGGTATACTGTGAAAAGTATTGTTTCTTGCGCACTATTCAGACAAAGCATATCGTTCATAGAGTACATAGGGGAGAAAGAAAGGAGGGAGTGCAGAATATAGTGTTGCAGTTACAGATAGGATGCAGCAAAAGATCAACTTAATGTGTGGTAGGTCCATTCAAAGGTCTAATTACAGCAGGGAAGAAACTGTTCTTGAGTCGGTAGGTATGTGATCTTAGACTTTTGTGTCCTTTTCCCGATGGAAGAAGGTGGAAGATAGTATGTTCTGGTTACATGGGATCCTTGATTATGTTGGCAGCTTTTCCGAGGCAGCGGAAAGTGTAGACAGAGTCAATGGATGGGATGCTGGATTGCGTGATGGACTGGGCTACGTTCACGACCCCTTGTAGTTTCTTGTGGTTTTGGTCAGAGCAGGAGCCCATACCAAGCTGTGCTTTCTATGTTGCATCTGTAAAAATTGGTGAGAGTCGTAGCGGACATGCCGAATTTCCTGAGCCTCCTGAGAAAGTAGTGGTGTTTGTGGGCTTTCTTAAGCATAGCATCAGCATGGAGAGGCCAGGACTGTTTGTTGGTGATCTGTATACCTCGAAACTTGAAGCTCTTGACTATTTCCAATTCGTCACCATAGATGTAGACAGGGGCATGAGGCTCGGAACCCTCCAGACACCATCATGCTTTGGCCTTACTTCCAATCCCCATATAAGGAAATACTGGCTCCTAAAGTTCTGTAAGCAACTGTTTCATGCCTTTTGTTTGGGAGCAAACTGTGACATCCAACACCTTGTGTCATTTGATAAGTTTCAGGCCAGTTTGGCCCCAGTATGCTTAAAAAAATAACTTGGGCCAAAAATCAGGTTTGCTTGATTGAAGATCTTCCAGCATATTAAAAGTTAAATCTCTGTGGTTCACTCATTCTGCCAAATTCAATAAAATACACACCCCACCTTATTGGAAAAAGGGGAAGAAAGGTCATAAAAGGAGAATACTTTGGGGGAGGAGAAGCAGGAAAGGTGTGGGGGGTGGGGGTGGAAAGGGGGAAGGAAGAGGACGAGAGAAGAGGAAAGTGGCGGAAGCGGGGAAAGAATGAAAAGGAAATTGCAAGGAATTGAGGTAATTGCTTTGTAGAACTGCCAAATAAAATCAAACAGGGATTATTGACTTCCCGGGCGTAAACTGTCTCAAGTTTGTGATTAAAATGAAGACTCATGATGGACCATGCCTACTGGGTCCCAGGCTCGGGAAAAGGCCCACTTAATTTCCGTGTTCAATAGGCCCGTGTGGCCAGAAGCCATGCAGCTGATGGGGGAGTTGGCATCCTGCCCACTCCTGCATATTACTTAGATCCTGAACAGTTGGATGTACAATAGATGCCAGATATTTGACCCAGCACTTTCCATGTTCCAGCAGATAATTAGTTTTGTCTGAGTCTCGTTTGCATAATTTAACAGCAAGCTTTATTTCCCCCCAATCCGCAGCCAATTAACCTCGCTGGCTCTGTGGTATCAGAGGTTTATGAGTCAAGTTCTTCGTCAAGGTCACATTGCTTTGCCTGTTAAAAAGTTAGTAATTGTACTTCCTGGAGTTTATCCTGTGTAGATGGGATTTTTCAAGGACGGCGCGTAAGTAGGCCATTTTTCTTCGTTTCCTTAACAAATTGTTAGGCAGTAACTTTTTTTTATTCATTCATAGGACATGGGCATCACTGGCTGGCCAGCATTTATTGCCATCCCTTGTTGCCCAAGGGCAGTTGAGAGTCAACCACATTGCTGTGGCTCTGTAGTCACATGTAGGCCAGACTGGGTAGAAATAGAAACCCTACAGTACAGAAGGAGGCCATTCGGCCCATCGAGTCTGCACCGACCACAATCCCACCCAGGCCCTACCCCCATATCCCTCCACTAATCCACGCATCTCATAACACTAAGGGGCAATGTTAGCATGGCCAATCAACCTAACCCGCACATCTTTGGACTGTGGGAGGAAACCGGAGCACCCGGAGGAAACCCACGCAGACACGAGGAGAATGTGCAAACTCCACACAGACAGTGACCCAAGCCGGGAATCGAACCCAGGTCCCTGGAGCTGTGAAGCAGCAGTGCTAACCACTGTGCTACCGTGCCGCCCAGGTAAGGACGGCAGATTTCCTTCCCTAAAGGACATCAGTGAACCAGATGGGTTTTTCAGACAATGGTTTCATGGTCATCAGTAGATTCTTAATTCCAGATATTTTTTATTGAATTCAAATTCCACAATCTGTCGTGGTGGGATTCGAACCCGGGTCCCCAAAACATTAGCTGAATTTCTGGATTATAGACTAGCAATAATACTACTGGGCCACTGCCTCCCCTAATGGGGTTCTACAGGGATCAGTGCTGGGACCCCAGCTATTCACAATATAAATATTAATGATTTAGATGAGGGAACAAAATATAACATTTTAAAGTTTGCAGATGATACCAAGTTGGGTGGGAGGGTGAACTGTGACGAGGATGCAGAGATCCTTCAGAATGATCTGGACAGGTTGGGTGAGTGGGCTAATCAATGGCAGATGCAGTATAATTTGAATAAATGTGAGGTTATTCACTTTGGAAGCAAAAACAAGAAGGCAGATTACTACCTGAAATTGGGAGAGGGGAGTGTGCAGCGGGACCTGGGTGTCCTTGTGCACCAGTCACTGAAGGTAAGCATGCAGGTGCAGCAGGCGGTAAAGAAGGCAAATGGCATGTTGGCCTTCATTGCGAGAGGTTTCGAGTACAGGAGCAGGGAATTATAAAATCTCACTAACAGTCCTGGCTTGAGACAATTCACACCTCTTTAACCTATGATTAAACCTCTCTCCACTCGCATTCTCTGCACCTGTAAAGACTTGATTACCTATTCAGACTTGCATTCCATCCATTATCTTGTAATTGAGTTTGTGTCTATATGTGCCCTGTTTGTGAACCCAACTCCCACTCACCTGATGAAGGAGCAGCGCTCCGAAAGCTCATGCTACCAAGTAAACCTGTTGGACTTTAACCTGGTGTTGTGAGACTTCTTATTGTGCACATTAGGCATAGAAGAAGTTCTAAACTTACTGAAGGGGGTGGGGTGCCCTTTTGGCATACTTCCTGGGCACCTTTGAGGGAGGTTAACTGCCCTTTAAAAGAAGTATGCCACTCTTTGCAATTGTTAACTTAGACGGAAATACACAGGAAAAGTGCATGTACTCATTGGAGCTATCAAGAGAATGATCAAGATAGCTGTCAAAAGGAACGGTCAAGAGGAAAGGTCAAGGCATTTAAAACACCTGTCCTTTAAATGATTGAAAAAACAACCTTCAATGTTCACTCAAGTCAGAGGTTGCTCTTTCACTCTACCTTTTGACATAAATCCATGGGTTATCATTACAGGATTAGTACTGTATGACCGATTTCACAACCTTTCATTATCACAGTGGGGTGCCATACAGCACATAGCTTTATTGACAGCTCCAAGTGGTTATACATACTTTGAAATGGGAATATGAATTCCAATGCTTCTTTTTATAGGAGATCAAAGGAAGATAAATGTAGTGAATGGCTTTTTAGCAATGATATAGGGTTTTTCTTTTAATAGTGAATTCATCAATAGACACTTAAGAACTTTATTTAATCTCAGCATTGATCCTGAATTCTACCAATCATGGATACAGGGTGAGTTTAGCATGGTGCGTGTAAGGGCAAAGGGTGATGTGTGAGGGCATGAGTTGGCCCAAAGTTGGTATTGGGGCAATTATGTAACATGGGGGTGGGAGAAGGGCCATAAGGTGCCATGGGTTTGCATGGATGGAACACAGGGAGTGTGTGGGGGTGAGGAGGGCTGAGGGCTGGAGGCTGTTTTATGTTGCATTGCGTTTTTCTAAAACCTCAATTGTGTTGATGCACCTAGGCAGGCGGTTCACTCAGACCATATCTGCACATGGCAGGCGGTTCACTCAGACCATATCTGCACACGGCAGGCGGTTCACTCAGACCATATCTGCACACGGCAGGCGGTTCACTCAGACCATATCTGCACACCGCAGGCGGTTCACTCAGACCATATCTGCACACGGCAGGCGGTTCACTCAGACCATATCTGCACACGGCAGGCGGTTCACTCAGACCATATCTGCACACGGCAGGCGGTTCACTCAGACCATATCTGCACACCGCAGGCGGTTCACTCAGACCATATCTGCACACCGCAGGCGGTTCACTCAGACCATATCCACACACGGCAGGCGGTTCACTCAGACCATATCTGCACACGGCAGGCGGTTCACTCAGACCATATCTGCACACCGCAGGCGGTTCACTCAGACCATATCCGCACACAGCAGGCGGTTCACTCAGACCATATCTGCACACCGCAGGCGGTTCACTCAGACCATATCTGCACACGGCAGGCGGTTCACTCAGACCATATCTGCACACCGCAGGCGGTTCACTCAGACCATATCTGCACATGGCAGGCGGTTCACTCAGACCATATCTGCACACGGCAGGCGGTTCACTCAGACCATATCTGCACACGGCAGGCGGTTCACTCAGACCATATCTGCACACCGCAGGCGGTTCACTCAGACCATATCTGCACACGGCAGGCGGTTCACTCAGACCATATCTGCACACGGCAGGCGGTTCACTCAGACCATATCTGCACACGGCAGGCGGTTCACTCAGACCATATCTGCACACCGCAGGCGGTTCACTCAGACCATATCTGCACACCGCAGGCGGTTCACTCAGACCATATCCACACACGGCAGGCGGTTCACTCAGACCATATCTGCACACGGCAGGCGGTTCACTCAGACCATATCTGCACACCGCAGGCGGTTCACTCAGACCATATCCGCACACGGCAGGCGGTTCACTCAGACCATATCCGCACACGGCAGCCTCCACACTGCTTCCAGGGTTGCCCATCACGACTCCTATTTTCACCGACAATCCCCAAAAGCCAAAAGACAGAAGCTCCCAAGAAATTCCTCCCGGGATAGGCTTGCGGAGGCAGAAATTATCCTGACTCTGTGTTCCTGACTGAATTGCCCTCACTCTGTGTTAGATCATAGATCATAGAATCCCTACAGTGCAGAAGGAGGCCATTCGGTCCATCGAGTCTGCACCAACAACAGTCCCATCCAGGTGCTAATCCCAAAGGCCTAGTTAGTCCCCCTGAAACTAAGGGGCAATTTAGCATGGCCAATCCACCTAACCCGCACATCTTTGGAGTGTGGGAGGAAACCGGAGCACTTGAAGGAAATGCACGCAGACACGGGGAGAACATGCACACTCCACACCGACAGAGACCCAAGCCGGGAATCGAACCCAGGTCCCTGGCGCTGTGAGGTAGCAGTGCTAACCACTGTGCCACCCAAAACAATAGTGCCCAATGTGGAGCTCGAACCCACGACCCTGAGATTAAGAGTCTCATGCTCTACCGACTGAGCTAGTGTTCCTGACTGAATTGCACTGACTCTGTGTTCCTGACTGAATTGCCCTGACTCTGTGTTCCTGACCCTGCAGTGATCATTCAAATCGTAATCTGACCTCCCTGGTTGTTCAAGTTGACAAAAAAAAATTCAAATCTATTGAGATAATGCCATTGGACGCTAGCAGAGTTTAGGAGAGACTTTAATGGGGTAACCACACAGCAGGTTATTTGAGAAGGTATGCAATGAAGGAGAGAATAACCAACTGAATTAGAGATTGAGAGGGAAGGAAGAGAGCATTAGTGATAAACCGTTACATCCTAGTATACTTCTACACAAATTGCTGTGTCTACCTTGTGAATTAGTACAACATTAATGCTGGGGTTTGCATTTGGGAGTGCAGAATGAGAGTATCTGAGTGGGATCCACAACGTGCCGACTCCGAGAATGCTGCCACTGATCCAAAGCAGACAGCCTGATCATTATTCTTCACATTCTCCATGTGTTCGAATGGCTGCTGAAGTTAATCTTCGTCCTGGCTGCTCACTTTTGGATAAGTCGTTGACAAAAAAGTTTGCTGACAATATCCTAAAGCACTTCAGTCTTTAACTTGGATTGGAATGGAAGATGCAGTAAAGTTAACAATAAGTGAAAGTCATCGAGTCATAGAGGTTTACAGCATGGATACAGGCCTTTGGCCCAACTTGTCCATGCCGCCCAGTTTTTACCACCAAGCTAGTCCCAATTTACCACCAAGCTAGTCTCCATAACCCCTGATCCCAACAAGGGGATCAGGGGTTATGGGGAAAAGGCAGGAGAATGGGGATGAGAAAAATATCAGCCATGATTGAATGGCGGAGCAGACTCAATGGGCCGAGTGGCCTAATTCTGCTCCTATGTCTTATGATCTTATGGTCTAATTGCCCACATTTGGCCCATATCCCTCTATACTTATCTTACCCATGTAACTATCTAAATGCTTTTTAAAAGGCAAAATTGTACCTGCCTCTACTACTACCTCTGGCAGCTCATTCCAGACACTCACCACCCTCTGAGTTAAAAAATTGCCCCTCTGGACCCATTTTCTCTCTCACCTTAAACCTACGCCCTCTAGTTTTAGATTCCCCTACCTTTGGGAAAAGATGTTGACTATCTATCTCATCTATGCCCCTCATTATTTTATAGACCTCTATAAGCTCACCCCTAAGTTTCCTACACTCCATGGGGAAAGGATCCCAGTCTATCCAGCCTCTCCTTATAACTCAAACCATCAAGTCCCGGTAGCGTCCTAGTAAATCTTTTCTGGACACTTTCTAGTTTAATAATATCCTTTCTATAATAGGGTGACCAGAATTGCACACAGTTTTCCAAGTGTGGCTTGATCGCTGTAAGCACTGTGCTTAGAGTAGGTCATTACATTGGCTGCTCTGATTTAAACTTACACTCACTTTTAGGTGAAGGAAAGTTGTTGCATTTATATCTCATGCTTTAACCTTCATTTGTTTGTGAAACATTTCCTATTGAAGGTGAGAGTGCAGTCCCTCCCCATTCCCACCTCACCCCCCACGCCACCCCCAATTCCACCCTGTCTTTTTTAAGAACCACTTTACAATGTTGAAGTTCTCAAGTGGCACCACTGAGCAGTGAACAAGTTAATGGGCAGAAGAGTGTCAAACTTCAATATAGTTCTCAGCGAACATCATTTCACAACGTGCATCTGCTCAGAATTTGCCTTTCCCAATTCTGTGGCAAGGTGGAATCATAGAATCATCATAGAATCATCAGCGAATCCTTACTGTACAGAAAGAAGCCATTTGGCCCATCAAATGGATAGACTGACACTTGGGACCCCTGGAGCGTAGGAGTCTTAGGAGTGATCTTACAGAGGTCTATAAAAGAATGAGGGGCATAGGCAACATGGATTGTCAACATCTTTTCCCAAAGGAAGGGGAGTCTAAAACTAGAGGTCATAAGTTTAAGGTGAGAGGGGAGAGATACAAAAGGGTCCAGACGGGCAATATTTTTCACTCAGAGGGTGGTGAGTGTCTGGAACGAGCTGCCAGAGGCAGTAATAGAGGCGGGCACAATTTTGTCTTTTAAAATGCATTTAGACAGTTACATGGGTAAGATGGTTGTAGAGGGATATGGGCCAAATGCGGGCAATTGGGCCTAGCTTAGTGGTAAAAACTGGGCGGCATGGACAAGTTGGGCCAAAGGGCTGTTTCCATTCTGTAAACCTCCAAGACTCTAAGTCTGCACCGACTCTACGAAAGCGCGTCTTACCCAGGCCCAGTCCCTCCCCACCCTATCCCCATAACCCCGCGCATTTACCATAGCTAATCCACCTAACCTTCACATCTTTGGACACTAAGGGGCAACTTAGCATGGCCAATCTACCTTTTGGACTGTGGGAAGAAACCAGAGCACCCGGAGGAAACCCGAACACAATGGATGAAGAACTTGTGAAGGAGAAGAGAAATGGGATTGAAGTCCACATCTGCAGAATGAAGAATAAAGAAATACCAAGTGCAAAGGAAATGAAGCGAACACTACAACAACCTCCCCCAACCATTGACATTTTTCTGCATTGCTTTTTATACCTTAAGCCAATCCACTGGTATCCCAGATAAGCACTAGATGCCCTGTCATGGTCCACTGCTTGTAGGATCAATCAAAACCTCTTTGCTCCTCAGTGACCCCTCATCCCCATTCTTTATTGAATCCTATTCTTAATGTCATTAAGCAAAATAACCTTGGAAACAGTTTTGTCCTCAGTTCCGTACTACAGGAAGCAATCTGAGATTCCAGTATTGAGGAATTTTAGACAGTGATAGAGAGATATGGTTCAAAGTTCCGAGATGGTGCTATCACGATGCCTAAGTAGGTAATTAACCATAATCCGCAAGGGATTGTAGTGTCTTAACACCCGTGTATGAATTAAGGTATCAGGTCAATTTTTGGTTCAAATTTAGCTAAAACTGTCCATGAATATAAAGTTGTCCTCTCTGGGGCCAAGAAAAGATAGCACCATAGCAAGGCGAGTTAATATTGGAAATTCCCTTGCGGTTCATGTAACATTTTTCAAACTCTTTCCAAAAAAGAATTCACGCAAAGGGGAAAAAAAACGACCTACATTTTTAATATCAGCCCAAAGCAGAAGGTGGAAGTCAAACCTGAATGGTTGCCCCTCCTACAGTGCTGGGTATATTATCCTGTCTAATGTAGCCTTTCCATTCCTCTCCTGTGTTGTTCTGTGATCTGAAGTCCCACTCGAGCCACTTAAGGAGAGAAGCTAAGCTTCTGCTTAGAGCTTATTTATTAGTGTCACAAGTAGGCTTACATTAACACAGCAATGAAGCTACTGTGAAAATCCCCCAGTTCCCGCACTCCGGCACCTGATCGGGTACACTGAGGGAGAATTTAGCACGGTCAATTCTCCTAACCAGCATGTCTTTCGGACTGTGGGAGGAAACTGGAGCACCCGGGGGAAACCGTCGCAGACAGGGGGAGAACATGCAGACTCCGCACAGACAGTGACCCAAGCCGGGAATTGAACCCACGTCTCTGGCACTGCGAGGCAGCAGTGCTAACCACTGTGTCACCGTGTCGTTCATTATAGCATTGAGTGTGAGAGTTCAGGGGCCAAGATGGAAATGGTGTCAATGTGAGGCCTGAGCACTTCTAACTCCAGGTCTCATTTGAATATAGTCATTTAGAGGGATATAGTTGCCGTTGAGGGAGTGCCGCGGGAGATCACCAGGCTAATTCCTGGAGTGCCAGGGCTGCACTCTGAGGTAGATTGAGAAGACCGGCACTAAATTCTCTCGGGTTTAGCAGAATGAGAAGTGAAACCATTGCAACTTGCAAAACCCTTATGAGCCTCGACTGGTTCATGCAGGAAGAGGCCACACCTGGAGTACTGTGAACAGTTTTGGTCTCCTTACTTGAGAAAGGATATACTGGCACTGGAGGGGGTGCAGAGGAGATTCACTAGGTTGATTCTGGAGTTGAGAGGGTTGGCTTATGAGAAGAGACTGAGTAGACTGGGGCTATACTCATTGGAATTCAGAAGAATGAGGGGAGATCTTACAGAAACATATAAGATTATGAAGGGAATAGATAAGATAGAAGCAGGGAAGTTATTTCCACTGGTGGGTGAAACTAGAACTGGGGGCATAGCCTCAAAATAAGGTGAAACAGATTAAAGACTGAGTTGAGGAGGAACCTCTTCACACAAAGGGTCGTGAACCTGTGAAATTCCCAGACCAGTGAAGCAGTTGAGGCTACCTCATTGAATGTTTTCAAGACAAGGATAGATAAATTTTGGAACAGTAAAGGAATTAAGGGTTATAGTGAGCAGGCGGGTAAGTGGAGCTGAGTCCACGAAAAGATCAGCCATGACCTTATTGAATGGCGGAGCAGGCTCGAGGGGCCAGATGGCCCACTCCTGCTCCTAGTTCTTATGTTCTCATATTCTTATGTAAGAAGGTTTCGCCAGTTCCTGTTGTCTAGAACCAGGGAACGCAGTCTCAGAATAAGGGGACTGGGATTAGGAGGAATTTCTTCACTCAAGGACTTTGTAAATCTTTGGAATTCTTAACCCCTGAAGAAGGTTCTACAAAATCACCCTTTGATAATGTTCAAGGCAGAGATCGAAAGATTTCCGGAACTTAAGACGTCAAGGGTTTGGGAATAGCACAGGAAAATGATGCTGATACAGAGATGCTCCAGTGCAGAGGGATCTGGGTGTCCTCATTCATGAGTGACAGAAAACTAGCATGCAGGTAAAGCAGATAATAAAGGAAGTGAAAGGAATGTTGGCATTTATAGCTAAAGGAATAGAATATAAAGGTAAGGAAGTATTGTTGCAACTATACAAGGCATTGGTGAGGCTGCACCTGGAGTATTGTGCACAGTTTTGGTCCCTTATTTGAGGAACGATATAGTGGCATTGGAGGCAGTTCAGAGGAGGTTCACTAGATTGATTCCAGAGATGAGGGGTTTGTCGTGTGAAGAGAGATTGAACTGTTCAGGCCTCTACTCTCTGGAATTTAGAAGAATGAGGGGAGATCAAATTAAGGTATACAGGATGATAACAGGTATGGATAAAGTAGACGTGGAGCGGATGCTTCCTCTTGTGGGGCATTCTAGGACGAGAGGTCACAGTTTTAGGATAAGGGGCAGCAAATTTAAAACAGAGTTGAGGAGAAACTATTTCTCCCAAAGGGTTGTGAATCTGTGGAATTCGCTACCCCAAAGTGCGGTGGATGCTGGGACAGTGAGTAAATTTAAGGAGGAGTTAAACAGATTTTTAATTGGTAATGGGTTGAAGGGTTATGGGGAGAAAGCAGGAAAATGGGGATGAGGAGCGTATCAGCCATGGCGGAGCGGACTCGATGGGCCGAATAGTCTAATTCTGTTCCTATATCTTAAGAACTATTAGCCAAATCTAGTTGATGGAGAAGGGTTGAGGGGCTGAATGGCCTACTCCTATGGTCCCTTGTCTCTGACCTACATTCAGCACTGATGTGGACACTGGTGGCCAGAAGTGGGAAATCAGTGCTCGGGCCCTGAGAAACAAACCCCAGAGGTTAAGGTTAAGTTTATTTTGTGAGGGTGGCACAGTGGTTAGCACTGCTACCTCACAGCTCCAGGGACCCAGGTTCAATTCCTGGCTTGGGTCACTATCTGTGTGTCATAGAGTCATAGAGGTTTACAGCATGGAAATAGGCCCTTCGGCCCAACTTGTCCATGCCGCCCTTTTTTTTTAAACCCCTAAGCTAGAACCAATTGCTTGCATTTGGCCCATATCCCTCTATACCCGTCTTACCCATGTAACTGTCTAAATGCTTTTTAAAAGACAAAATTGTACCCGCCTCTACGACCACCTCTGGCAGCTTGTTCCAGACACTCACCACCCTCTGTGTGAAAAAAGTGCCCCTCTGGACACTTTTGTATCTCTCCCCTTTCACCTTAAACTTACGCCCTCTAGTTTTAGACTCCCCTACCTTTGGGAAAAGATATTGACTATCTAGCTCATCTATGTCCCTCATTATTTTGTAGACCTTTATAACATCACCCCACAGCCTTCTACGCTCCAGAGAAAAAAGTCCCAGTCTGTCCAGCCTCTCCTTATAACTCAAACCATCAAGTCCTGGTAGCATCCTCGTAAATCTCTTCTGCACTCTTTCTAGTTTAATAATATCCTTTCTATAATAGAGTGACCAGAATATTCCAAGTGTGGCCTTACCAATGTCTTATACAACTTCAACAAGATGTCCCAACTCCTGTATTCAATGTTCTGACCAATGAAACCAAGCATGCTGAATGCCTTCTTCACCGTTCTGTCCACCTGTGACTCCACTTTCAAGGAGCTATGAACGTGTACCCCTAGATCTCTTTGTTCTGTACCTCCCCCCAATGCCCTACCATTAACTGAGTAAGTCTTGGTTCAATCTATCAAAATGCATCACCTCGCATTTATCTAAATTACATTCCATCTGCCATTCGTCAGCACACTGGCCCAATTGATTGAGATCCCGTTGCAATCGGAGATAACCTTCTTCACTGTCCACTATGCCAACAATCTTAGTGTCATCTGCAAACTTACTAATCATGCCTCCTATATTCTCATCCAAATCATTAATATAAATGACAAATAACAGTGGACCCAGCATCTATCCCTGAGGCACACCGCTGGTTACAGGCCTCCAGTTTGAAAAACAACCACCCTTTGGCTTCTGTCAAGAAGCCAATTTTGTATCCATTTAGTTACCTCACCCTGGATCCCATGAGATCTAACCTTATGCACAATCTACCATGCGGTACCTTGTCAAAGGCCTTGCTGAAGTCCATGTAGACGACATCAACTGCACTGCCCTCATCTACCTTCTTGGTTACCCCTTCAAAAAACTCAATCCAATTTGTGAGACATGATTTTTCACTTACAAAGCCATGCTGACTGTCCCTAATCAGTCCTTGCCTCTCAAAATACCTTCGAACAACTTACCCACCACAGATGTGAGGCTCACAGGCCTGGAGTTCTCAGACCTTTCCCTGCAGCCCTTTTTAAACAAAGACACAACATTTGCCACTCTCCAATCTTCAGGTGTCTCACCTGTGAATATCGATGATTCAAATATCTCTGCTGGGGAACCCACAATTTCCTACCTAGCCTCCCACAATGTCCTGGAATACACTTCATCAGGTCCCGGGGATTTATCTACCTTGGATGTACTTTAAGATTTCCAGCACCTCTTTCTCTGTAATATGTACACTCCTCAAGACATCACTATTTATTCCCTGAAGTTCCCTAACATCCATGCTTTTCTCAACAGTAAATACTGATGAGAAATATTCATTTAGGATCTCTTGTGGAGTTTGCACATTCTCCCCGTGTCTATGTGGGTTTCCTCCGGGTGCTCAGGTTTCCTCCCATAGTCCAAAGATGTGCAGATTAAGTGGATTGGCCATGCTAAATTGACCCTTAGTATCTAAAGATGTGTAGGTTAGGGGATTAGTTGGGTAAATGCTTGGGGTTAGGGTGGGGGAGGGAGTGTATGATGCTTTGTTGGAGGGTCGGTGCAGACTCAATGGGCTGAATGGCCTCATTCTGCACTGTACGGATTCTATGATTCTATGAGAAGGTTGGGAAGGAGGAGAGGGTTCAGTAGAGGCCCATTGTCTGCTTATGGAGTCAGAAGGAACATTCCTGCTCATCTTCCATGTAGAAAGAAACATGAACACTTTCACAAACAAACCTACCCGAGATCTGGAGTTGTGTGTTGTACAATGCTTTGTTCATCACAGAATCATAGAATCCCTACAGTGCAGAAGGAGGCCATTCAGCCCATCAAATCTGCACCAACTCTCCGACAGATCATTATACCCAGGCCCTAACCCTGTAACTCCACATATTTACCCTGTTAATTCCCTTAGCCCTACACATTTTGGGACACTGAGGGACAATTTATCACGGCCAATCCATCTAACCCGCACATCTTTGGAGTGTGGGAGGAAACCGGAGCATCCAGAAGAAACCCACGCAGACACGGGGGGAACATGCAGACTCCGCACAGACAGTGACCCAAGGCAGGAATTGAACCTGAGTCCCTGACTGTGAGGCAGCAGTGCTAACCACTGTGCCACCATGCTGCCACAATCTCACCAGACAGGGCCAATTCAATATCTCCGATGCCCTACCAGTCTGTGACTTCAACAAAGTGAGAGCATGGCAAATAGACCCCAGTGTCAATTTTAACCCCTGTCCCAGATGGGTGGGGTTTATTGCACTACTGCGACCAGCCTGAGTATAATGATCTGTCGGAGAGTTGGTTCAGACTTGATGGGCTGAATGGCCTCCAGTGCCGGATTTAGGCATAAGCTAAACAGGCTACAACTCAGGGCCTCACAATCCGCAGGGGCCTCACAAAAATTCAGAAGGTTTACAATGAAGAGAACATTTAAGAGCGGATACCAGAAAAGAAAAAGAAAGCACCAGCTTGAAGAGCAACTCAAAAAAGTTGACAGTTACTTTACTCCAGAAACAGATAAGGATCCACAAACCCAAGGTGATCAGCAAAGTCCAAAACAACCACAGCCTGGTGCCTCTGCTACTGAGACAACAGAGTCTGGAATCTCAGCTGAGGAAAGCGTAGATTAGAGGGATTAGCGGGTAAAATATGTAGGGATCTGGGGGTAGGGCCTAGGTGGGATTGTGGTCGGTGCAGACTCGATGGGCTGAATGGCCTCTTTCTGTACTGTAGGGTTTCTATGATTTCTATGATGATTTCTATGAAAACACTGGAAGTGATGCAAATGTGAGCGTTGCAGAACCGACATCCACAGTTGAAAATTCACGAAACTCAATGATGTAGGTCAATGTGGGTCAATGGGGTGTCTTCACCAAGGATGAACTCTCATACTGGATCCTTAAGGCTCCTTCAGAGTAATCTATGAGAGAGATCAAGCCAGCCAAATGATAAATATGTAATCAGTAAATGCATTCATTTGAAAATAATTTGTACTTTTCACTTTAAATACCTTGCTATTAAATAATTAAAAGGCATAATTATGTTTTCAATTTTTTTGTGGCAACCCAAGGTCCTGTTTTGGTACGCACCTTTGTGAGACCTTTTGGTGTAACTTTTTAACAAGGGGCCTCCAAGCTTTATATCGCTTAGGGCCTCACCAAGTCTAAATCCGGCACTGAGGGCCTCCTTCTGCACTGTAGGGATTCTATGATTCTATGACTAACAAAGCATTGTACAACACACAACTCCAGATTTCAGGTAAGCATGTAAAATCGCCGGCTCCAACGCACCCCTCCCTAATGAGCTCAATGCATTCTACGCCCGTTTTGAGCAAGAGGTCAGCGAGAGCATGCCCTCCACCCTGGAAGCCCTGGATGAACCTGTATCTGGGGTCACCATTGCAGATGTCAGAGCAGCTTTCTTGAAGGTCAACCCATGGAAAGCAACTGGCCCAGATGGGGTACCCGGACGTGCACTCAGATCCTGCGTGGATCAGCTGACGGAGGTATTCACAGACATCTTCAACGTCTCTTCACAACAATCTTAGGTCCCTATCTGCTTCAAGAAGACGACCATCATCCCGGTACCTAAGAAAAGCCAAGTAGCGTGTCTTAATGACTATTGGCCGGTGGCTCTGACATCCATCATTATGAAGTGTTTCGAAAGGTTAGTCATGGCACGAATCAATTCCAGCCTCCTGGACTACCTGGATCCACTACAGTTTGCCTACCGCCGCAACAGGTCCACAGCAGATGCCATTTCCCTGGCCCTGCACTCAACCCTGGAACACCTAGATAACAAGAACACCTATGTCAGACTCCTATATATTGACTAGGCTCAGCCTTCAACGCTATTATTCCCACGAAACCCATCTCCAAACTCCGTGGCCTGGGGCTCGGCACCTCCCTCTGCGACTGGATCCTGAACTTCCTAATTCACAGACCACAATCAGTGAGGATAGGCAACAACACCTCCTCCACAATCATCCTCAACACCGGTGCCCCACAAAGCTGTGTTCTCAGCCCCCTGCTATACTCCTCATACACCTATGACTGTGCAGCCAAATTCCCCTCCAATTCAATTTGCAAGTTTGCTGACGACACCACTGTAGTGGGTCGGATCTCAAACAATGACGAGACAGAGTACAGGAATGAGATAGAGAATCTGGTGAACTGGTGCGGCAACAATAATCTCTCCCTCAATGTCAACAAAATGAAGGAGATTGTCATCGACTTCAGGAAGCGTAAAGGAGAACATGCCCCTGTCTACATCAACGGGTCAAGAGCTTCAAGTTTTTAGGTGTCCAGATCACCAACAACCTGTCCTGGTCCCCCCATGCCAATACTATAGTTAAGAAAGCTCACCAATACCTCTACTTTCTCAGAAGATTAAGGACATTTGGCATGTCAGCTACAACTCTCACCAACTTTTACAGATG
The DNA here is from genome assembly GCF_964213995.1 of Mustelus asterias. Lineage (NCBI taxonomy): Eukaryota > Metazoa > Chordata > Chondrichthyes > Carcharhiniformes > Triakidae > Mustelus > Mustelus asterias. The sequence continues at coordinate 62,272,903 of NC_135823.1, forward strand.
CACCATGGAAAGCATTCTTTCTGGTTGTATCACAGCTTGGGATGGCTCTTGCTCTGCCCAGGACTGCAAGGAACTACTAAAGGTCGTGAATGTAGCCCAGTCCATCACGCAAACCCGCCTCCCATCCACTGACTCTGTCTACACTTCCCACTGCCTCAGCAAAGCAGCCAGTGTATTTAAAGGCCCCGCGCGCCCCGGACATTCTCTCTTCCACCTTCTTCCGTCAGGAAAAAGATACAAAAGTCTGAGGTCACGTACCAACCGACTCAATAACAGCTTCTTCCCTGCTGCTGTCAGACTTTTGAATGGACTTACCTTGCATTAAATTGATCTTTCTCTACACCCTAGCTATGACTGTAACACTACATTCTGCACTCTCTCCTTTCCTTCTCTATGAACGGTATATTTTGTCTGTATAGCGCGCAAGAAACAATACTTTTCACTGTATGTATATATATGTGACAATAATAAATTAAATCAAATCAAATCAAATCAAAACCAGCTGCTCTACAATTCAGAAGACTTCTCAAATCCACTAGTTAGGCGATCTCTCACTGATCATAGACTCATAGAATTCTATAGGGCAGAAGGAGGCCATTCGGCCCACCGAGTCTGCACCGACCACAATCCCACCCAGGCCCTATCCCCATAACCCCATGTATTTACCCTCGCTAGTCCCCCTGATGGGTGACTCTGGAGAGGAAGCCGCGGCCTGCAAAGTTATTGGTGAAGTTCAGTGGTGGGAAAGTAGGTGAAATCTCAATCCTTCTGCACCGCGTACATTTAACGAAAGCGAATGATGAATCTGGTGGGATTTATTTTTTGTTCCCAGAGTCGGAATCTATTAATGTATTCCTCTGCAGCAACAGAAATGTTCTCATTGTGTCAGTGCTGCAGGCTTTGAGTAATCGGTGTGAGACGAGGGTTCAGAAACATTGAGCGAGGCGTTGTACTATTTTTATCTCCCAGTTACCTTCCATTCCCCTTCAAATCCCATCACCACAGAAATGTAGAGTTACTTAAAATGCCATTCTCCACAATCTAAAGCACTAGTTGGTCGACAAGTGTTGCTTCCAAGTGGACGGCAACTGTTTAATCTTAAGACAGACTCATAGGGAATCAAAGGATGCCATCAAGGTGGGGCCAGAGTGACGGGATGTATTTCTGGAATTGATTTTACTGGAAACTTTGACAAAGTCTTCTGGTTGGCAGCGCTCTTCGTAATCAGTCAGAAGGTGCAGTGTTGAATTGGGCATGACTGCTTCAATCCCCCAGAGTCCAGCTCTGGCAGAGTATGCATCTGCTTCAAACTGCGTCTCCAGCAAGCACATACATCACAATGTGACACTGCAGCAAGCCAGGCGTGAATGATGCAGCCAGCCTATTGTACATGGCAGGGTACAGCGGTAAAGGGAAGTTCTCCCGTCCACATTGTACCAGATTGCAGCAGACAGACTGGTGTATAAAAATACAACAAACAGCATGGAATCCCTAACCGAAAATAGCCTGTCAAATATTCCATGGAAAGAATGCTCTCAGCATTTCTTCGGGTCTTGGATATTTGCAGGGCAAACACGTCCTTGTTTTTAGTATACTTTTGTGCAATAGGGCGGCACGGTGGCACAGTGGTTAGCACCGCTGCCTCACAGCGCCAGGGACCCGAGTCCGATTCCCAGTTTGGGTCACCGTAAGTACGGAGTTTGCATGTCCTCCCCGTGTCTGTGTGGGTTTCCTCCGAGTGCTCCAATTTCCTCACACAGTCCGAAATGCGTGCTGGTTAGCTAAATTCTCCTTCAGTGTACCCAAACAGGGGCCGGTGTGTGGCGACTAGGGGATTTTCACAGTAACTTCATTGAAGTGTTAATGTAAGCCTACTTGTGACACTAATCAATAAACTTTAAAAATATTGTACTGCTATGACCATTCAGTGGTAATCTCTTAGCCAGCATCACTGGCTAAGAGATGACCACTGGACAGCACGGTGGCACAGTGGTTAGCACTGCTGCCTCACAGTGCCAGGAACCCGGGTTTGATTCTGGCCTAGGGTCACTGTCTGTGTGGAGTTTGCACGTTCTCCCCGTGTCTGCGTGGGTTTCCTCCGGGTGCTCCGGTTTCCTCCCACACACCAAAGATGTGTGGGTTAGGTTGATTCGCCCCTTAGTGTTAGGGAGATTAGAAGGGTAAATGCATGGAGTTATGGGGATAAGACCTGGGTGGGATTTTTGTCAGTGCAGACTCGATGGGCCAAATGGCCTCCTTCTGTACGGTAGGATTCTATCTCAAACTTTAGAGTCACAAACTGGCTTTTGAATCAAGGTTTTTTTTTGCCTTCTCATTGGACACTTGCAATGCAGGAGAACGCTAATTGTGCCCGGGGTAAGGTTTGACTTTGTGTGATAGTGCAGCAGCCAGACATCAGTTTCTTTCGATTTGAAACAACAATGTGCATTGAAGTTGAGACTGGCAGGGGAAAGGGAGGTCGCTTCTTGCATAATTATATAAAATGGGCAATAGCCAAAGTCCAAATGACTCCAATGTTACCCACAGTTTCTAATCTTTTTTTATTCGATCTTGGGACATGGGCACTGCTGGCTGACCTTACTTTATTGCCCATTCCTAGTTGCCCGAGGGCAGTTCAGAGTCAACCACATTGCTGTGGCTCTGGAGCCACATGTCGGCCAGACCGGGTAAGGGTGGCAGATTTCCTTCCCTAAAAGACATTAGTGAACCAGGTTTTTCCGACAATCGACAATGGTTTCATGGTCATCAGTAGATTCTTAATTCCAGATATTTTCTATTGAATTCAAATTCCACATCTGCCGTGGCGGGATTCTAACCCGTGAGCCCAGAACATTAGCTGAGTTTCTGGATGAAAAGTCCAGGGATAATACCACTAGGCCATCGCCTTCCCCTGAGTTTTTCATGTCACCCTGTGATGCTTTTCTGTGTTGAAGTCAGTAAGAGGGTGGGAGCGCTGTGGAGAAGAACTGCACAAGTTTGGTGTTCATTCCTCTACACTGCTGTCACAAAGGGAACGTCAAGTGTTGCTGTCCATTGTTGACCAAGTTTCTTTTCCAGCTTTCTTATGACGTGGCACCATTTACTGACTCTGGAGGTCAAACGGCGTGGTGGCACAGTGGTTAGCACTGCTGCCTCACCGCACCAGGGACCTGGATTCGATTCCAGCCTTGGGTGACTGTCTGTGTGGAGTTTGCACGTTCTCCCCGTGTCTGCGTGGGTTTCCTCCGGGTGCTCCGGTTTCCCCCCACCGTCCAAAGATGTGCAGGTTAGGTGGATTGGCCATGGTAAATTGCCCCTTAGTGTCAGGAGAATTGTCAGGGTAAATACCTGGGGTTACGGGAATAGAGCCTGGGTGGGATTCTTGTCAGTGCAGGCTCATTCATGTCTGAAAGACGTGCTGGATAGGTGCATTGGCCGTGCTAAATTCTCCCTCAGTGATCCGAACAGGCTCCGGAGTGTGGCGACTAGGGGATTTTTACAGTAACTTCATTTCATTGTTAATGTAAACCTACCGATGTCACTAATAAATAAACTATCAAACTATCATTGGGCTGAGTGGCCTCCTTCTGCACTGTAGGGATTCTATGGTTCTAACTCGCAGACTTTCAGCAATGCTCCTTTAGATAGCGGCCACAGCAAAAGGATGATTCCATGATTATGAACAGATTAATTTAACCCCTTCAATTTGGTTTGGGAAGAAGTGGGACAAAAGAGGAGGCACAAAATATTGTACATAATCTAACTTACCAAATATAATCAGTTTGCAGGATTGGATGGAAAGTCCAATGAAGCAACTGGAGATAATATTGGGCAGGTTGAATAGGGAATAATATTGAGAGTAGTCCCAGGTCAGGGGTTACTCTCAATATTAGGTGTAATGAACTGTGGGAAATGTTTGGGATTACAGGCATATGGCGGGGGGGTGGGGGAGGAGGGGAGGCAATGGGGGGTGGGGAGAGCCTTGGATGGAATGCTCTGTCAGAGAGTCGGTGCAGACTCGATGGGCCTAATAGCCTGCTTCTGCATTGTAGGGATTCTATAAGAACAGGAACCACAAAAGCTCTCCTTCAAGTTAACCTCACAATATTTACCCTGTCTCTTGAGTGCTGAGGCTAAGAACAGCTTTGATAAGGTAAATCTTTGATTTGATTTATTATTGTCAATGTATTAACATACACTGAAAAGTATTGTTTCTTGTGCACTATACAGACAAAGCATACCGTTCATAGAGAAGGAAATGTGGGAGTGCAGAATATAGTCTTACAGTCATAGCTAGAGTGTGGAGAAAGATCAACTTAATGCAAGGTAGGTCCTTTCAAATGTCTGACAGCAGCAGGGAAGAAGCTGTTCTTGAGTTAGTTGGTACGTGACCTCAGACTTTTGTATCTTTTTCCCAACAGAAGAAGGTGGAAGAGAGAATGTCCGGGGTGTATGGGGTCTTTAATTACGCTGGCTGCTTTGCCGAGGCAGCGGGAAGTGTAGACAGAGTCAATGGATGGGAGGTTGGTTTGCGTGATGGACTGGGCTACATTCACGACCTTTTGTAGTTCCTTGCCGTCCTGGGCAGAGCAGGAGCCATACCAAGCTGTGATGCAACTAGAAAGAATGCTTTCTATGGTGCATCTGTAAAAGTTGGTGAGAGTCGTAGCTGACATGCCAAATTTCCTTAATCTTCTGAGAAAGTAGAGGCATTGGTGGGCTTTCTTAACTATAGTGTCAGCATGGGGTGACCAGGACAGGTTGTTGGTGATCTGGACACCTAAAAACTTGAAGCTCTCGACCCTTTCTACTTCGTCCCCGTTGATGTAGACCGGGGGATGTTCTCCTTTACATTTTCTGAAATCAATGACAATCTCCTTCATTTTGTTGACATTGAGGGAGAGATTATTGTTGCCGCACCAGTTCACCTGATTCTCTATCTCACTCCTGTACTCTGTCTCGTCATTGTTTGAGATCCGACCCACTACGGTGGTGTCGTCAGCAAACTTGAAAATCAAATTGGAAGTGAATTTGGCCACACAGTCACAGGTGTATAAGGAGTATAGTAGGGGGCTGAGAACACAGCCTTATGGGGTACTGGTGTTGAGGATGATCGTGGAGGAGGTGTTGTTGCCTATCCTTACTGAATCTAGGAGAAAAGTGTTGAATTTATCAGCTATCAATTTTCCCCTCCAGGTTGAAATTCTTGCCTGAAAGAAAATGTGCTGTTTACTCCGGCTTTTGGATTTGAGTCTCTGCAAACGCTCCTCTTTCTCTCTCGCTATCACACATTGATCTGGAACTTCCTTCACCAAATCCAAGCACCAGTTCTACAGATAAGTAAAGCTGTCACTCAGAACTACCAAGCCAGACTTTCACATCCAGCCTAGTTTATCAACTGAAGGAGACAGATTAAGATTATAGCCCGCTTCCTCAGCTCATTCACACACTGGAAGCACATGCCCAAAGTACTTTTTTTTCTGAAAAGTAGTTTCTGTATTTTTCAGTCTGAAACCATCTTGTACGTTACAGCACATTCCACATTTTTCATCCCCCTCCCTAGTTTCCCTCCTCTCTTCACTTTTCCAGCCCTATACATCCCAAAATCTGAGGCCAAAATCTTATCGCCATTCATGCCGACCGGATTTTCCCTTCCCGCTGCAGTGAATGGAGATTCGGCCTGGCTGCCAAGTTCTCCAACCTCGCTGCAGAGGGAGTGTGGCTTGTAAAATCTCACCCTTTGATGGCAGGGAGGGGGGGCGGAGCGGTCAGGAGTGGGGGTGTAACATTATTAAATGTGAGTTTTCAAGTTACTGATAAACCTACTTTATTTAGTTTATTTCTATGAAGATACTTGTAAGAGTCAATCGTGCACACTCTGCTTGTCAGACTGAAAATGGTTAGTACATTTGCATCATTTAAATGATGAATATATAAAAAATAATTCCTATTTTGAGGATCTGGGCTAACTTTACCTTTCCTTGTAATGTGGATGATTTACAAAAATGCAAAGTCAATGCCTTTACATAGGGAGGCACATAGGAATTAGGAACAGAAGCCCTTCGAACCTGCTCCACCATTCAATCAGATCATGGCTGATCTCGCCCTGGTCTCAAGTCCACCTCCCCACCTGTTCCCCGTATCCCTTTATCCCTTTTTCTTTATTAGAAATGTATCTATCTCCTTCTTGAAACCTAAAATTCTGTGAACTGTCCGGGCTTGAGACAATTCATACCTCTTTAACCTGTGATTATCCCTCTCTCCACACACACTACTTGTACCTATAAAACTTAATTACCTGTAAAGACTCGCATTCCAACAAGTCTTCACACTCCAATCTGTAATTATCCTCCAATTGTCTATATATGCCGTGTTTGTAAATCTACCTCTCCACTCACCTGATGAAGGAGCAGCGCTCCAAAAGCTCGTGATGGCAAATAAACCTGTCGGACTTTAACCTGGTGTTGTGAGACTTCTTACTGAGCCCACCCCAGTCCAATGCCGGCATCTCCACTTTTGGAACCATTCAATGATTCAGACTCCACCGCGCTATGGGGCAGCGAGTTCCACAAATTCACCACCCTCTGCGAGAAGTAGTTCCTCCTCATCTCAGTTTTAAATCTACCGCCTCTCAACCTATACCTGTGACCTCTTGTTTGAGATTGTCCCATAAGAGGAAACATTTGGTCTACATTTACTTTATCAATCCCTGTTATAATTTTATATACCTCGATCAGATCCCCTCTCATCCTTCTGAACTCCAGTGAGTATAAGCGAAAAGGAAGACTGACATCTTCATCTGAAGTTCTAATCTTAGGACTTGCATGAATCATAAAATCCTACAGTGCATAAGGAGGCCATTCGGGCCATCGAGTTTGCACCAACCGCAATCCCACCCAGGCCCTAGCCCAATAACCCTATGCATTTACCCGAGCTAGTCTCCAACACTAAGGGGCAATTTAGCATGGCAAATCCACCTTACCCTCACGTCTTTCGGATTGTGGGAGGAAACTGGAACACCCGGAGGAAACCCACGCAGACAGGGGGAGAACGTGCAGACTCCACACAGACAGTGACTCAAGCCGGGAATCGAACCTGGGTCCCTGGTGCTGTGACGTAGCTGTGCTAACCACTGTGCTACCCAGCGATACCACTGGAAGAATCCGAGGTAGCCCATCTTTCATTTTAAATGCAGAGGGACAACATTTGCATTGTAGGGTCGAGTGGGCAAATTCATAGAATCCCTGCAGTGCAGAAGGAGGCCATTCGGCCCATTGAGTCTGCAGCAAACACAATCCGACCCATCGCCAATCAACCTAACCCACACTTCTTTGGACTTGAATGGATTTGCTGTTCAACATTTTATTCAAAACTTAATAGACGATTGTTCAGGCAACTTTACAAGACCCAAGTGTTGCCAAAGTAGTTGCTGGTGGGTTGATTCATTCTTCATTCATTATCATAGAAATAGAATCATAGAAACCCTACAGTACTGAAAGAGGCCATTCGGCCCATCGAGTCTGCACCGACCACAATCCCACCCAGGCCCCACCCCCACATCCCTATATATTTACCCACTAATCCCTCTAACCTATGCATCCCAGGACACTAAGGGCAATTTTAGCATGACCAATCAACCTAACCCGCACATCTTTGGACTGTGGGAGGAAACTGGAGCACCCGGAGGAAACCCACGCAGACACGAGGAGAATGTGCAAACTCCACAAAGACAGTGACCCAAGCCAGGAATCGAACCCAGGTCCCTGGAGCTGTGAAGCAGCAGTGCTAACCACTGTGCTACCATGCCACCCATTATTTGCATACACAAACATTACAGGACCTTCTAAATAAGACACATTGTGTTTGTTTAAGGCGCAATTGATGAAGGCGGCTAATTCTTCCCCAACATTGTGACTAAAACCTTGTCACCATGCTGCGAGACACTCTCATCAATTTAACGAGCCCTCCTTTAAACTAGCAGCCTTCCAAAGCCAGATCCAGGACAGCAAACAAGGAGATTAATGGCCATTTTAAGCCTAGGTACCACAAAGCACTCCGCAAGCTACTGTTATTAATCGATTTTTGCTCACAATAACAGATTAGCTTGGACTGTTCATTTTCTTTCTCGTCATTTGTTTTCTCGCCGTTGCCCTTTTGCAGCTGTGAATAGTGTATCTTAGCTGCCCTGAAACTGTTCCGTGCTCCAATACAAAGCCTTATTTTTTTAACTCTCTCCTGCTCCTTCATGTCCCAGACCACATTCCACATCGCTGCTATCGCTGAGATAAATTGCCTCTTCATCGCAATGACACATTCAAATATCAGTCAACAGAACTCTCCTTTACTTTTTCTGTCTCGTGTCCTGGGTGATGATTTTGACTGAGGGCAAAGGTTTAAAAGCAGACAATACCAGAGGGGCCACCTATCATTCATCCCCTCTGATTTCCTCACTCAAATGGAAATGAGTACTGAAATGGGAGGCGTTGGATCCCACACCTTATCCAAAGCCATAGATAACACCCTCCCTCTGCAACTGGATCCTGAACTTCCTAACTCACAGACCACAATCAGTAAGGATAGATAACAACACCTCCTCCACAATCATCCTCAACACCAGTGTCCCACAAGGCTGTATTCTCAACCCCCTACTATACTCCTTATACACCTCTAACTGTGTGGCCAAATTCCCCTCCAATTCGATTTTCAAGTGTGCTAATGACATCACCGTAGTGGGTCAGATCTCAAACAGTGATAAGACAGAGTACAGGAATGAGATAGAGAATCTGGTGAACTGGTGCGGCAACAATAATCTCTCCTTCAATGTCAACAAAACGAAGGAGATTGTCATCGACTTCAGCAAGCGTAAAGAAAAACATGCCCCTGTCTACATCAACGGGGACAAAGTAGAAAGGGTCGAGAACTTCAAGTTTTTAGGTGTCCAGATCACCAACAATCTGTCCTGGTCACCCCATGCTGACACTATAGTTAAGAAAGCCCACCAATGCCTCTACTTTCTCAGAAGATTAAGGAAATTTGGCATGTCAGCTACGACTCTCACCAACTTTTACAGATGCACCATAGAAAGCATTTTTTCTAGTTGCATCACAGCTTGGTATGGGTTCCTGCTCTGCCCAAGACCGCAAGGAACTACAAAAGGTTGTGAATGTAGCCCAATCCATCACGCAAACCAACCTCCCATCCATTGACTCTGTCTATACTTCCTGCTGCCTCGGCAAAGCAGCCAGCATAATTAAGGACCCCATACACCCCGGACATCCTCTCTTCCACCTACTTCCATCGGGAAAAAGACACAAAAGTCTGAGGTCGCGTACCAACCGACTCAAGAGCAGCTTCTTCTCTGCTGCTGTCAGAATTTTGGATGGACTTACTTTGCATTAAGTTGATTTTTCTCTACACCCTCGCTATGACTGTAACACTACATTCTGCACTCTCTCGTTTCCTTCTCTATAAATGGTATACTTTGTCTGTATAGCGCGCAAGAAACAATACTTTTCACTGTATGTTAATACATGTGACAATAATAAATCAAATCAAATCAAAATCAAAATCAAAACCCAGCATCTTGGGTGGGATGGACTATGAGGTGAACGCGGAGCAAAGTTCACCATACACTGGACCAAAAGTATCAGACATTGCATTGTCTGTACCTGTAAAGGCTTAATTACTTGTTAGACTTGTATTCCAACCATTGCCTTGCAATTGAGTTTGTGTCTATATATGCCATGTTTGTGAACCCAACTCTTCACCTGATGAAGGGGCAGCGCTCCAAATGCTCGTGATACCAAATAAACCTATTGGACTTTAACCTGGTGTTGTGAGACTTCCTTCTGTGCCTACCCCAGTCCAACGCTGGCATGTTCTATAACATTTAAGAAAAACTTGGACGGGTTCATGGATGAGAGGGGTGTGGAGGGATATGGTCCAAGTGCAGGTCAGTGGGATTAGGCATAAAATGGTTCGGCAAAGACAAGAAGGGCCAAAAGGCCTGTTTCTGAGCTGTAATTTTCCATGGTTCTGTGGTTCTATCTCCACATCCAAAAATATCCTTTGTCTCCATTCTGTGGAAAGCACGTCTAGCCAAACTGGTGGAACATTTCAGCTTTGCACTGTAGCCTCTCCCAGCAAGGAAATTTACCCCACCAGATTTGTTTGCAGTGGCTTTGCAAAAGACACTGTCCATGTGGAGTTTGCACATTCTCCTCATGTCTGCGTGGGTTTCCTCCACGTGCTCCGGTTTCCTCCCATGCTCCAAAGGTGTGCGGGTTATGTTGATTGGCCTTGGTAATTGACCGTAGTGTTAGGGGATTAGCAGGGTAAATATGTAGGGGGATAGGGCCTGGGTGGGATTGTGGTCGGTGCAGACTCGATGGGCCGAATGGCCTCCTTCTGCACTGAAGGGATTCTATGTATTCAATGATAGAACATTTTCTGAGTTGTTAGCGACTGCCACCCACCCCCACCCCGAACCCTCCCCTCCCCCAGACACACAGCCTACCCAGCTTCCAGCCCCCAACCAAGAGGCTCGAAATCAGTCTGAAACTAGTGCTGAAGTTTAAGTTTTGAAGTTTATTTATCAGTGTCACAAGTAGGTTCACATTAACGCTGCAATGAAGTTACTGTGAAAATCCCCTGGTCGCCACACTCTGGCGCCTGTTCATGTACACGGAGGGAGAATTTAGCATGGCCAATGCACCTAACCAGCACGTGTTTTTGGATTGTGGGAGGAAACCGGAGCATCCTGAGGAAACCCATGCAGACATGGGGAGAACTTGCAGACTCGGCACAGACAGTGATCCAAGCCAGGAATCGAACCCGGATCCTTGGCGCTGTGCAGCAACAGTGCTCACCACTGTGCCACCGTGCCGCCCCAGTCTGATGAACAATTTCATCAATCAATTCGTTGTTTTGACACATTACTTGCCATAGTCACTCATTTCTGTTTTGTCCAGGGTCTGTCTCTGAACTGAAGTGAGACTCGGAAAGGGACTCTCTCAGCGCTTTACAAACTGAAGTAGCCTTAAGCCAGAGACTCCACACATGGGAAGAATTCATCACCTCAGTGACTTCAAGCTTTCCTGGCTTCCAGTTAGCTGACCATTCCTTTGTTCACTAAGAAGTCTCACAACACCAGGTTAAAGTCCAACAGGTTTATTTGGTAGCAAATACCATAAGCTTTCGGAGCACAGCTCCTTCGTCAGATGGAGTGGATATCTGTTCTCCAACAGTGCACAGACACAGAAATCAAGTTACAGAATACTAATTAGAATGCAAATCTCTACAGCCAACCAGGTCTTAAAGGTACAGACAATGTGGGTGGAGGGAGCATTCAACACAGGTTAAAGAGATGTGTATTGTCTCCAGACAGAACAGCTGGTGAGATTCTGCAAGATCAGGGGGAAAGCTGTGGGGGTTACTGATAATGTGACATAAATCCAACATCCCGGTTTAGGCCGTCCTCATGTGTGCAGAACTTGGCTATCAGTTTGGCTATCAACTTAGCTAGCAACTTGGCTATCAACTTGGCTATTAACTTGGCTATCAACTTGGCTACACATCTCTTTAACCTGTGTTGAATGCTCCCTCCACCCACATTGTCTGTACCTTTAAGACCTGGCTGGCTGTAGAGATTTGCATTCTAATTAGTATTCTGTAACTTGATTTCTGTGTCTGTGCACTGTTGGAGAACAGATTTCCACTCCATCTGACGAAGGAGCTGTGCTCCGAAAGCTTATGGTATTTGCTACCAAAAAAAACCTGTTGGACTTTAACCTGGTGATGTGAGACTTCTTACTGTGCCCACCCCAGTCCAACGCCGGCATCTCCACATCATTCCTTTGTTGGCAGGCTTTAAACTCTTCAGTTGGCCTCGCAGCCTCACCCCTCTCCCCCTTCACAAACTCTGTCCCCTTTCACAGCCTCACCCCCCCCCCCCCACCCCCCACCATTCCACTGCCTCACCCCCTTCTTCACCTGCCTGTACCCCCTTTTGGTGCCTCCAGCACTGAGGGAGCCCTGTACTACTGTTAAAGGTGCCATCTGTCAGAGTTTGCCTTGAACTGAAGCCCCATCGCCCCCCCCCCCCCCCCCTGAAATGGGGGTAAAAATTCAAACATGAAACTATTTCAGAAAAGCAGGGGAGTCTTGCTGACATTTATCTCTCGACTAACATCAATTAGTACTTCAATTTAAGGGGAAGCAGTGGTGTAATGGTGTTGCTACTGGACTAATATTCCAGAGATGCAGGACAAGATCTGGGGAACTGGATTCAAACCCCACCACGGCAGATGTGACGGTGAATGTCACATCCAATAAAAATCCGGAATTAAAAAGTCTAATGATGACCATGAAACCATTGTCGATTGTTGGAAAAACCCATCTGGTTCACTAATGTCCTTTAGGGAAGGAAATCTGCCATCCTTACCTGGCCTGGCCTACATGTGACTCCAGAAATACTGCAATGTGGTTGACTCTCAAATGCCCTCTGAAACGGAGGGCAGTGAGGGAGGGCAATAGATGCCGAGCCACCCAGCAAATCCTGGAAATGAATAGAAACCAAAAAGTTGGTATTTATCTCACTGTTGTTTACGAGACCTTACTGTGTACAAATTGAATGTTGTGTTTCTCTAAAATGAGGTGGCTCATGGGCATTCGGCCTCTGATTTTCGGGTAAGTGTTCTCCAAGGCGGCCTTCACGACACATGACAGCGCAGAGTCACTGAGCAGAAACTGATAGCCAAGTTCCGCACACATGAGGACAGCCTCAACCGGGATCTTGGGTTCATGTCACACTATCTGTAACCCCCACGACTTGCCTGGGCTTGCAAAATCTCACTAACTGTCCTGTCTGGAGACAATACACATTTCCTTAACCTCTGCTTAACGCTCTCTCCACTCACATTGTCTGTACCTTTAAGACTTGATTACCTGTGAAGACTCGCATTCCAACCATTATCTTGTAAATTGAGTTTGTGTCTTTATATGCCCTGTTTGTGAACAGAATACTCACCTGACGAAGGGGCAGCAAATGTTCCAAAAGCGAGTGGCTTTTGCTACCAAATAAACCTGTTGGACTTTAACCTGGTGTTGTGAGACTTCTTACTGTGTTTCTCTAAACTACCACAGTGAGCACACTTCAAATAAAATCAAAACAGCCTAACCCGCGCATCTTTGGACTGTGGGAGGAAACCGGAGCACCCGGAGGAAACCCACGCAGACACGAGGAGAACGTGCAGACTCCGCACAGACAGTGACCCAAGCCGTGAATCGAACCCGGATCCCTGGTGTTGTGGGGCAGCAGTGCTAACCACTGTGCCACCGTGCCACCAAATAAAATCAGTCATGAAGCACTTTGAGATATCCCGGGGCCAAGTAACTGTACAAATGAAAAATCTTTCTTATTTTTCTTCTTTGTCGATCATAGCTTTGGACAGAATGAACTTACAAGATGTCACTGTAGTGAACCATGACTAATATGCAAATGGTACTTCTAGGTTACTTTAAAAAGTAGCAAAGTGTCATCAGTAATTGTCTTTGCCACGGCCTTTGAGAACTCATGACAGCCCGGATAAATCTTCCAGTACATTCATATGGAACTTATCTGTCAGTTATTATAAACTGTATAATAAAAGATGTTATAATGGAAATTCATTGTATCCCATGTGGCTGTGTTTGTGATCATCCTTACGGTGCATCCAGCTCCTCTGTATTCCTTTGAAGAAATGAATTCCATTTTCAAACTTTCTGTCCATCAATGTTGGACGATTGCAGGACGTGAATTTCTTTCTCAATGTTTGTTCAATCCATGAATTCCCATATTGCAATGGATAAAGTACAGGATGGACCTCTTCCACATCAATGAACCCAGACGCCTTTGTTGACCCTCTCCTGCTGCCGTGTGGCATTCCCATTTCTCAAGCTAGGCATTCCCATGACAACCAGTTTGGTCTTGGGTAATAGTAATTTGTACTGCGGACATTTGCCTATTAGAAACTGATCGAGAACGCCACAAACTCGTTACATGTACAGACAGGGCCATTACAACCCAAAAGGAGCAGACATTCACCCACACAACCTGGGACAGATTAGGCAGAGGTCTTAGAGGAGCGGCAGGGTGGCACAGTGGTTAGCACTGCTGCCTCACAGCGCCAGGGACCCGGGTTCGATTCCCGGCTTGGGTCGCTGTCTGTGCAGAGTCTGCATGTTCTCCCCATGTCTGCGTGGGTTTCCTCCGGGTTCCCTGGTTTCCTTCCACAGTCCGAAAGACATGCTGGTTAGGTGCATTGGCCATGCTAAATTCTCTCTCAGTGTACCCGAATAGGCGCTGGAGTGTGGGACTAGGAGATTTTCACAAAAACCTCATTGCAGTGTTAATGTAAGCCTACGTGTGACACTAATAAATAAATAGATAAGGGAAGAGTGAAATTGGTTTTCAATGATAGCGGGGAAGCAGCGATAGGAAAATGGACACTTTGGACAGGACTTTATGGACTCATTGGTCCCAAAACTGTAAAATCTCACCTGAGGTCAACAGACCTTCCCACGTTCCACTCCTCGCCCGCTCCAATTCCCATGGGATTTTACAGATTTTACACTACCAGACAGCACACTGGAATCCTTAAAGTCCCTACATTGGGAGTAGGGATATGGGGGGAGTGTGAGATGAGGGGGCATGTGCCGATCCCTGTTCTGACTGATTAGTGCATGCACACTGGCCTGCTCAGTGCCATGCTGCCAGCCCCTCAGGCAGGAATAGGCCCCACCCACTACTTACCAGAGTGAATCCCACTGAGGCACTCTGCAACGTTCAGAGTGGCGGAGTTTCGCTCTGGGTAAGTATGCCCAAGACATAGGTGGGTAATAGTCCTGCTTTCCCACACATTGGTCACTTAGGGTGGAATTTTACAAGATTGATTCTAATATGTCCAACTAGAATGAAAATGGGAGAGTTCCTGGTTCATTTTTTTGGGTGCGTTTTCACATCCAATCTTACGTACATAGTCATTGAAAAAATAGTGTAGACTGTTTCTAAGTGCTGGAGGCAGTGGGCAGGGCATAATCGCCAGCCAGCCCGTAGAGGGAGCTACTGAGCACGTGCAATCCTCTGATGCCGCACATGTGCAATTTCAGCAGCAGGGGTCTGACAGACAGTGAGAGAGAGAGAGCTGTCAGGCCCCTGCTGCTGGAGCCAGCCAGAACATGAGAACATAAGAATTAGGAGCAGGAGTAGGCCATATGGCGCCTCGAGCCTGCTCCGCCATTCAATAAGATCATGACTGATCTTTTCGTGGACTCAGCTTCACTTACCCGCCCGCTCACCATAACCCTTAATTCCTTTACTGTTCAAAAATTTATCTATCCTTGCCTTAAAAACATTCAATGAGGTAGCCTCAACTGCTTCACTGGGCAGGGAATTCCACAGATTCACAACCCTTTGTGTGAACAAGTTCTTCCTCAACTCAGTTCTTAATCTGCTTCCCCTTATTTTGAGGCCATGCTCCCTTGTTCTAGTTTCACCCGCCAGTGGAAACAACTTTCCTGCTTCTATCTTATCTATTCCCTTCATAATCTTATATGTTTCTATAAGATCTCCCCTCATTCTTCTGAATTCCAATGAGTATAGTCCCAGTCTACTCAGTCTCTCCTCATAAGCCAAACCTCTCAACTCCAGAATCAACCTAGTCAACTTCCAGTGCCAATATATACTTTCTCAAGGGGCAATTGCGGGGGCCTGTGGCCAATCACGAGCCCCACAAAGCACGGACATCTAGCTCCCACCGCACCCCCCCATCACCCAGACTGATCGTGTCTCCCTGATCCAATCCCGTTGCAGAGCAGCAGCGGCCCGCCTTCCCCCAATCCGATTGCATCTACTGAGTACACAGCACATCTCCCCCCACCCCTCCCTCCCCGATCAGGCTGACCCCTTCATGTCCTGCCCCTCCATTTCCCACACCTCCAGACCTCATCCCCCTTCAGGCCAGATCCCAATAGATCCCGGCCCCATAGGTGCCAGGTTGGCAGTGCAAAGGTGCCAGGCTGGCAGTGCCATACTCTCAGTGCCCAAGAAGTACCCCCTCTTCATTTTGTCCCCCAGTGCCTTTGGCACTGCCAGCCTGGCACCTATGAAGGCAGGGCCTTTTGGGGTGGGGCATGAAGGGGACGGAGAATGAAGGGGTTGGCCCGATCGGAGCAGAGGGGGTGAGGGGGACCGCTGCCACTTTGCAACAGGATTGGAACGGGGGAGGAGGGGGATGGCGGGGGATTGGTCTGGCCAGCGGAGGGGGGGGGGGGAGATGGTGGGGAAAGGATGTCCATGCTTTGTGGGGCTCATAATTGGCCACAGGCCCCACAATTACAGGCGGGGTGTCGTTGGCTCTGGTTGGCTCCAGCAGCAGGGGCTGTCAGGCCCCTGCTGCTGAAACTGCGCATGTGCAGCATCAGAGGTCCCACCGGAGTGGACAACGTGACTATTCCCTGTTCATGGGGTGCAGGTGTTTTCCTTGCCGGATGGAACCTCTCCCAGCGAGGCCATAAAGGCAAGCGAGCCCGGACGATTCAGTGCTGGGCTCAATAATGCCATGTGAATCCAAATTTAAATAAATTTAAATGCATTATTTAGCCTCTCGCCAGAAATTCGGCTCTCGTAAAATCGCAAGACCCGAGAAATCGGGCGCGATCCTGATTTCTGGCTCTCGTGTGATTTTACTGGCTCGCTCCGCACATCGATAGACAGGGCAAGCCAATAAAATTCCACCTTCAGGGCCCGATTTTACCATTTTGATTCGAAGTGCTGGGCAGACTTGAATCTGGGGGTGTTTCAGTTCTGCATACGGACTCTGCCTGCAAAAATATCAGCAACTCCGAATCGCGCTGCAGAAGCCTGTGGGCAGGGCTTATCGCACCCGAAATCCTCCAGCCCCGATTGGAGCCTCCAACTGCGCATGTGCAGAAAAGAAATGATAGAATGCGGCTTTCCTGCCACATCACTCCCAGACCGGAAAATGCCTCCCCCTGGCCCCCACAGACATTGCCCCACCCCCACAACATTACTGACCCACTTATCCCCCCACCCCTTCGCCACCCAGACCGATCGTGAGCCCCTCCCCCCCTTTTCCCCCCACCAACCTCAGGCAGAGTGGCAGCGGATCCCCCCCCTTCCCCCCACCAATCTCAGGCAGAGTGGTAGCGGGCACCCCTCCCCCGCCCGCCCCCCCCCCCCACCGCCCCCCCCCCCCCCCCCCACCCCCCCCACCCCCCCAACGATATCAAGCAGAGAGCCATCGGACACTCAGCACTTACCTCCTCACTAACTGGAGCACCGGAATCGGACTTTTGTGGACCGTGTCTGTTTTGTGCCGATTCTGGATGAGCGAACACGATGGTAAAGGGGGAAGTGCTGGTAAAGTTGGGCGTGCAGCCCATTCAGTCAATTTAAATGCACGTAAATACACTTAAATGGTCATTTTGCACATTCCGGGCATTTTTGGACCTTGGTAAAAGGGGAACCGGCACAGAGCTGGGCACAGATCGCAGTACTCACCTCACGCCCGACTTTACCAAGTTTTCGCGCCCAAAGAATGGGTGCAACATGATGGTAAAATCGGGCCCTTTGTTTTTTTCTGGAAAAATCCCGGCCATCATTTGGTAAAATTATGCTGCCCTCCCCTCAAGGCAAGCGTCTCCTTCGTGTAGTGGACACAGCAGTCCAGATGCCTTTTAAAAGTGAATGTACTACCAAAGAGGATGATCAAATCCTGCGTCAATCAATCTCCCCACCCTCCCACCCCCCTACAGAACCCCCCCACCCCCCGCATCCTGCACACTGCCAGAATCATAATCAAAAAATGAAGAATAGCAAGAAATGTTTGGTTTGAATCAGAACAAAGACAGAACAGGTCTTTTGTCTCGAGGCAAAAATGATCAAAAATCAATCATGTTACCTGAAAGACAATTGTTTAAATATTAAATTATAGAGATTTAAACATTTTCTTATTGAAGAAGGCAATTTCTTGCAGGAAATGAAAGGACTGACTTGCCAGCAACGTTAATGTGAGGAGGCTGAGATCTTTTACTCAGAGATATTCTCTGGAATTTTCCTGTCACGCTCGCCACGGGAATCGTAGCGGGCGGAGGGGGGGAGTGGGGGAGGGGGGGTGCGGACCACACAAAGGTATGTTGATCTCTGGCAGGATTTTCCGGTTTTGGGGCGAGCGCGGCCGGAAAGTCCAAAGATGTGCAGTGGATTGGCCACATTGAATTGCTCCTTGGTGTCAGGGGAACTGGCTGGGGTGAATGCATGGGGTTATGGGGATAGGGCTGGGTGGGATTGTGGTTAGTGCAGACCCGATGGGCCGAATGGCCTCCTTCTGCACTGTAAGGATTCGATGATTCTATGATTGTGATACTGAATAGCCCAACACCTGATGTTTGCTCTGCCTTAAGGCAAGACATGCTTCTGCCCTGGCCTCTGTTTTAGAGAAAGCAAACATTGATGGTTAATTCATGTTATTATTCTAACCAAACCATGTTAAGTAGGCTCAGCCTCATGAGAAATAATCTAAACATTTTGCACTTGCAGAGCCTTGCCAATGTTAGTAGGTTGACTTGCTCTACAACTGATCAATTATGAACGTATTAGAAATGTACAGCCTGCTCTCCAGACAGGCATTCCTTCACTTTGCATAATTAAAAAGAATGTTGACTTTTTTTTATACTCACGCCATTGAACAAAGTACAAAAAATAGAGGAAAGTACAGCACAGGAACAGGCCCTTCGGCCCTCCAAGCCCGTGCCGATCATGATGCCCTAACTAAACTAGAAGAAAAACTTTCTGTCCTTACTCGGACCATATCCCTCTATTCCCTCCCTATTCATGTACCCATCCAGATGCCTCTTAAATGTTGTTAATGTGCCTGCTTCCACCACCTCCTCTGGCAGCACGTTCCAAGCACCCACCACTCACTGCATGAAAAACATCCCATGCTTATCTCCCTTAAACTTTCCCCCTCTGTTGGGACGGCATGTAGCACAGTGGTTAGCACTGCTGCTTCACAGTGCTAGGGACCCGGGTTCGATTCCCGGCTTGGGTCACTGTCTGTGTGGAGTTTGCACGTTCTCCCCATGTCTGCGTGGGTTTCCTCCGGGTGCTCCAGTTTCCTCCCACATTCTTAAAGATGTGCTGGTTAGGTGCATTGACCAAAACAGGCACCGGACTTGGCAACTAGGGGAATTTCGCAGTAACTTCATTGCAGTGTTATTATAAGCTTACTTATGACAAATAAATAAACTTTTAAAAAAAGTCTACTTCACTTTAAAAACCTGTGCCCCCTTGTGATTGACACTTCCAACCTGGGAAAAGGCCTCTGACTATCCACCCTGCCTATGCCTCTCATAAACCTTTATCAGATCTCCCCTCAGCCTCCCTCTTTGATGGTAGCCTTATTGAAACGGCTATTCTTTCAGCTTATTCCAACAAACTTTTTAATCAAAAATGGTTAGTAAGTTTGCAGATGACACCAAGATTGGTGGCATAGTGGACAGTGAAGAAAGTTATCTCCAATTGCAACGGGGTCTTGATCAATTGGGCCAGTGGGCTGACGAATGGCAGATGGAGTTTAATTTAAACAAATGCGAGGTGATGCATTTTGATAGACTGAACCAGGGCAGGACTTACTCGGTTAATGGTAGAGCGTTGGGGAGAGTTACAGAACAAAGAGATCTAGGGGTACATGTTCATAGCTCCTTGAAAGTGGAGTCACAGGTGGACAGAGTCGTGAAGAAGGCATTCGGCATGCTTGGTTTCATCGGTCAGAAAATTGAATACAGGAGTTGGGACGTCTTGTTGAAGTTGTACAAGACATTGGTAAGGCCACACTTGGAATACTGTGTGCAATTCTGGTCATCCTATTATAGAAAGGATATTATTAAACTAGAAAGAGTGCAGAAAAGATTTACTAGGATGCTACCGGGACTTGATGGATTGAGTTATAAGGAGAGGCTGAATAGACTGGGACTTTTTTCTCTGGAGCATAGGAGGCTGAGGGTTGACCTTATAGAGGTCTATAAAATAATGAGGGGCATAGATCAGCTAGATAGTCAATATCTTTTCCCAAAGGTAGGGGAGTCTAAAACTAGAGGGCATAGGTTTAAGGTGAGAGGGGAGAGATACAAAAGGGTCCAGAGGGGGCAATTTTTTCACACAGAGGGTGGTGAGTGTCTGGAACAAGCTGCCAGAGGTAGTAGTAGAGGAGGGTACAATTTTATTTTTTAAAAAGCATTTAGATAGTTACATGGGTACGATGGTATAGAGGGATATGGGCCAAATGTGGGCATTTGTGATTAGTTTAGGGGCTTCAAACAAAAAAGGGCGGCATCGACAAGTTGGGCCGAAGGGCCTGTTTCCATGCTGTAAACCTCTATGACTCTCTATGACTCTATGAGCTCATGATTCCAAATTACGTTTTGTAGTAGGGAAAACCCAAGGATTGTGGGCTGCAGCAGGAGAGGAGTGTGTGGAACGGGTTAGGCTGACAGCACTGTAGTATCCACACTCACTGTAGGTAGACACATGACAAATTACAAATAACTACATCTCAGACGGCACTAAAACAGTCACACCCCAGGTGGTATCGCTCCAAGGTTACAACAACCACATGGGAATTTAATCATTAATACGAGACTTTCTCAACACAAACTGGAGGAACTGCATCTCATCTTCCAGCCATGCGCTTTACAACCTTCCGGTCTTAACATCGAATTCAACAAATTCAGGTGATTTGCTCTACCCCTCCCAGCCCCCTTTGTTTTCATTCTATTTTATTTAATTTTTTACTGTCCTCTACCTTTTATTTCTTTATTGTCTTTTTCTTCATTTTTCTTCCCTCCCCAACTCTTCCCCCTACTTTCTCCCCCTTCCTTTACCTTTTCTCCCCCTTTGCTTCTCCTTTTCTAAATCTTACCTCTGTCCCATCTTCCACCCCCTCCCCCTCGACACACCCCCCCCCCCGCCCCACCCCCCACACCCACCCCCACCCCACGCAACATCTTCATTGCCGTTTGGCCATTCACACCTTCTATTCTCTCTATGGACTGCCATTAGCAGCCTTTTCCCCTGGTTTCTGTGGCTATGACTCATCTTTCATTCCGTCACCCTGCCTTTTAGCTTTAACAAAGGGTCATCTGGACTCGAAACGTCAGCTCTTTTCTCTCCTTACAGATGCTGCCAGACCTGCTGAGATTTTCCAGCATTTTCTCTTTTGGTTTCAGATTCCAGCATCCGCAATGATTTGCTTTTATCCACTTGAGAATTAGTATCACTTATCAAGGCTCCAAAAGGTCTCAAGGAGCCATTGTGCCTCAGAAAACTTAATCAAATATTCAGGAGATGGGGACAATTAACATCTCATCAAAATCGGTTTGACAAACGCAATCCTTTGACATTGTAAACAGGCAGACAAGATATGTCCAGAAAACAATTATGTTAAAGCATACAAGACAATGGGATCCACATAATGTGATCAAAAACAACTGTAACCAATTTAAAGTACCAATCTGATGACCTAATCGAAATGTAGCACTTTGTAACGCGAAAAAGTATAAGAATATGTAAGAACCGATGATGAGTAGAGTAGCTCAGGAGAAAGCTGCAGTTACAGTCACGAGTTCTGCTCTCCCTTCTGTATGTTGAATAAAGCCGTTTTTGTTGAAGTTCTACATGGTCTCGGAAGACTCAGTTTGTTCATTCCCTCCAACATTTTTGTTTCAAATTCTGCTGAAGCAGATGGGAAAGTGAATCAAAAAGTGAACAGTTCTCAAATCAATCGCCTAACTGGTGACAGAATTATTCTGATGCCCTGTTAATTTGTTTGACAAAGAGATCACTTTGCCCCAAATGGCCTCCAATAGATCAATCCAACATCAACAGCTCCATTCTTTAATAACCTTAAAACTTCAAAAGAGTTTATACTTTAGCCATCAATTGTTGCATGTTTGCCAGGTTTCCTGCTTTCAATTGTTAATGTTAGTTTAACATGAGTTTCTTGAAATTAAAATTTCAAGGGGTTGCTATTTGGAAGGACAATTGCAGAGGCCCATCACTGTAAGGTTTCCTCCCATATCCATTGCAGCAAGCACAGGCCAGGCAAGCAGTTTGATGCCCATTGGGGGCTGCAAAGATGGATGCCCTGCACACAGAGTTTACCTCCTCCAATTGAGAATAGATTGAAAGAGCAGAACTTCAGCAGGAATGTGGGAATGGACTGCCGTGGGCAGACTAGCAACAGTGCCATGACACTTTGCTGGCACACACATACACTCACACTCTCACACACACTCTCACACACACTCTCACACACACACACGCACACATGCACACACACACATACACACACACAGACTTACTCACTCACATACACAAACTCTCTCACATATACTCACACTCACACTCACACACACATACACTCACACACACATACACACACACACTCGCACACACACACACTCGCACACACACACAGACGCACACACACGGCACACATCTGTACCCCACAGTAACGCAGCAAATACCTGAAGAAAGCGCTATCAAATGCAAAGCATCTTCCAGAACGAGGGGTTTTAGTTTGAGGATAAGGGGTAAACCTTTTAGAACTGAGGTGAGGAAAAATTTCTTCACTGAGAGAGTGGCGAATGTGTAGAATTCACTACCACAGGATGTAGTTGTGGCCAAAACGTTGTCTGATTTCAACAAGTAACTCGATTTTGCTCTTGGGGCTAAAGGGATCGAGGGATATGCGGGGAAGTGGGGATCAGGATATTGAATTTGATGATCAACCATGATCATACTGAATGGCAGAACAGCCTCGAAGAGCTAAATGGCCAACCCCTGTTTATATTTTTTGTTTCTATGTTACAGAAAACAGCCCAGCTTCATGGAGCATCAGTTTCCCCAAAGACGGGAGGTTGCTGCCCCCTGTGGCATGTTGAAAGAGGAGTTGAGGTCACTTAGTGTGGTGGGCACCCATTGGTTGTAAGCAAAAGTGGCAGTGGCGCTTTGTGTAAGACTGCCCTCTGTCTTGGTGCACACATGTGCCCTAGTTGAGTTCCCGTGTATAGTTCGCCCACAGTGCTGCAAATGACATGGCCACCTGATTGTCCATGCAGGGTTGCCACCATGCCAGCAAGCATGTCATTCACCATGCCAGCCCTGGGTGGATCTTTCAAGTTCATCTGAAGTTGCGCCCATGTTCATCCGCGATCTCTCGGCTGCTCACTACTTTGGCCACCTTTGTGAGGTTGGCCGATTGCTTCCTGCTCCTCATTGTTGAGGAGAAGAAACCCTTCTCTTTTCCTGCATGGCTTATAGAGTCATAGAGTCATAGGGGTTTACAGCACGGGAAACAGGCCTTTCGGCCCAACTTGTCCATGCCGCCCCTTTCTTTAACCATTAAGCTAGTCCCAATTGCCCGCGTTTGGCCCATATCCCTCTATACCCATCGTACCCATGTAACTGTCTAAATGCTTTTTAAAAGACAAAATTATACCTGCCTCTACTACTACCTCTGGCAGCTTGTTCCAGACACTCACCACCCTCTGTGTGAACAAATTGCCCCTCTGGATCCTTTTGTATCTCTCCCCTCTCACCTTAAACCTATGCACTCTAGTTTTAGACCCCCCTACCTTTGGAAAAAGATATTGACTATCTAGCTGATCTATGCCCCTCATTATTTTATAGACCTCCATAAGATCACCCCTACGCCTCCTACTATCCAGAGGAAAAATGTCCCAGTCTATCCAGCCTCTTCTTATAACTCAAACTATCAAGTCCAAGTAGCATCCCAGTAAATCTTTTCTGCACTCTTTCCAGTTTAATAATATGCTTTCTATAAAAGGGTGATCTTACCAATCTCTTGTACAATTTCAACAAGACGTCCCAACTCCTGTATTCAATGTTCTGACCAATGAAACCAAGCATGCTGAATGCCTTCTGCACCACTCTGTCCACCTGTGACTCCACTTTCAAGGAGCTATGAACCTGTACTCCTAGATCTCTTTGTTCTATAACTCTCCCCAACACCCAACCATTAACTGAGTAAGTCCTGCCCTGGTTCAATCTACCAAAATGTAGCATCTCGCATTTATCTAAATTAAACTCCATCTGCCATTCGTCAGCCCACTGGCTCAATTGATCAAGATCCCATTGCAATCTGAGATAACCTTCACTATGCCACCAATCTTGGTGTCATCTGCAAACTTACTAACCATACCTACTAAATTCTCATCCAAATCATTTATTTAAATGACAAATAACAGTGGACCCAGCACTGATCCCTGAGGCGCGCCGCTGGTCACAGGCCTCCAGTTTGAAAAACAACCCTCGACAACCACCCTCTGTCTTCTGTCATCAAGCCAATTTTGTATCCATTTGGCTACCTCACCCTGGATCCTATGAGATTTAACCTTATGCAACAACCTACCATGCGGTACCTTGTCAAAGACTTGCAGGGGCAACTCCAAGGAGGCATCAATGAAGGACATAGACATTCGTGCTTGCACTCAGCTCCCTCCACCTACACACACCCCTTGGCTGCACACCCTGCCCTTTAAAAATGACAGATTTAGCTCCTGCAGCCCCCCCCCCACCCTTTATTGGTTGCCACACCAATACCACCTCACCGCTACATCTCCCCCCACCCCCCCCCCCCCCCCCCCCCACCCCCCGCCCCCGCCGCCCCCCGCTTCGCCCTTCTTTCCAGCTCTGGCTTCTGTCTTGATGTTAATTTTCTTCTTTTGGAAGTTCCCAGAAGAAGACTCCACTATCCACACGACCGGGAAATAATCCCGTTGTCACAAACTCAAGGCAGTCGCCAAAATGCTGCCTATCGTGTCAGCTGTGGTTCGGTCGGAAGCACTCTCATCTCGGAGTCAGATGGTTGCGGGTTTAAAAATTTAAGCCCTCTGCCAGAGACCAGGCATCTGGAGTCACAAGGAGGCCAGACCAGGTAAGAATGGCCGATTTCCTTTCCTGAAGGACATTAGTGAACCAGATGGGTTTTTACGACAATCGAGAATGGTTTCATGGTCATCAGTAGATTCATAATTCCAGATTTTTAAAAATTAAATTCAAATTCCCCCATCTGCTCTGGCCAGGCCCCCAGAACATTAGCTGAATTTCTGAATTAATAATCTAGTGATAATATCACTAGGCCATTGCCTCCCCTGGGGAGGGGCAGAGGTCCCACTCTGTGCTGGTTAAGAGTGTCCCCAGTGTATTAACTGTCGGGTAGCCTTCAGTCAGTTTTCTAACTGGGGTGTATGCGAGTAATTCTCAGCCCTTGAGAACCAAATTCAGGCTGCAGTCTGTACTCCAGTCCTGAGGGAGTGCTGCACAGTTGGAGTGCCATTTTTTAAAACAGGGGCCCTTTCAGGCGGGTGGACATGAATGACCCAATGGAAGATGTTGAAAAGTTTGGGTACATTACACCAAGCAAGTTCTCTGGCCCACAGCACGTTGCATTCATGGAATTTCCTGTGTGTAAATTGGCTGCTGACTTTCCTACATTAACACAGATGGCGGGATTTTCCAGCCTCGCTATCCCCGAAACCGGAAAATCCCACCCGAGGGCAACAGACCTTTCCATGGTCCCCTCCTTGCCCCCTCGGATTCCCGTGGTGATTAGAATGGGAAGATTCACCCCAGTGACACAATTTCAAAAAGTACTTCATTGGCTGTAGAGCACTTTATGCAAATCGTGAGGTCATGAAGGGTGCCTTACAGAATCATAGAATCCTGCAGTGCAGAAGGAAGGCATTCGGCCCATTGAGTCTGCGCCGACCACAATCCCACCCAGACCCTATCCCATACATTTACCCTAGCTAGTTTCCCTGACACTAAGGGGCAATTTGGCATGGCCTAACCCACACATCTTTGGACCATGGAAGGAAACCGGAGCACCCAGAGGAATCCCACAAAGACACAAAGGAGAATGTGCAAGCTCTGTACAGACAGTGACCCAAGCCGGGAATCGAACCCGGGTCCCTGGCATTGTGAGGCAGCAGTGCTAACCACTGTGCCATATCTTTCCCTGAAGGAATCTTTCAACCATTTTCAGCCATTCAATAAAATGAATCGCGGAACATTTTGAAAATTGGGAATGCAGGAAAGGTACATGGAGGGGCTGATTTTACCGCATGGTTAGTCAGCAAGAGTCTAAAATTGTCGAGTATCCCAGAGATTGTAGGCAGCTCAACAATGGGGGAGGAAATGGCATAATGGTATTATCATTAGACTATTAATCCAGAAACTCAGCTGACGTTCTGGGGACCTGGGTTCGAATCCCGCCATGGCAGATGGTGGAATTTGAATTCAATTAAAAATCTGGAATTAAGAATTTACTGATGACCATGAAATAGTTGTCAGAAAAACCCATTTGGCTCACCAACGTCCTTTAGGGAAGGAAATCTGTCATCCTTACCAGGTCTGGCCTACATGTGACTCCAGAGCCACAACAATGTGATTGACTCTTAACTGCACTCCAAGGCTAGCTAGAGATGGGCAATAAATGCTGACCAGCCAGCGACGCCCATGTTTCTTGAATGAATAAAGAAAAAATATTGACACACGCAGTTTTCATGCTTGGTTATTTAACAGCAAAAGCCCCACTTTAATAAAAAGCCGTATGCGGCCAAAGAGAAAATTATAGGCCTGGTTCGAAGGTAAAGCGTTTCCCAACCATTCCAGCAAAGCGCTGTCCCACCATGAAACGCAGGAACTGAACCATCATTTTTGCATTAGCTCCCTCAGCAGCTTCATGCTGAACAGCTGTGGATCCAGAAAAGTACCCGGGACATCTGTGCATGCGCAGCTTCCACAAGGAGCTGGGATTTAATCAGACAATGGTTATTTAAGTTGGCCTGCTCCCCAGATCCTTTATTCAAAAGCGTAACTACAGACCACATCCAATCGCTGGGGAAGCTACCAGCTCCAAATGATTGATTAAAGCCAGGCACCGTGAAGATTTTTAAGGGTCTCCGGAGGGACTCATCATTTCAGAGTTCCAATTAAAAGTATCTTCCAGCTACATTACCTAGTATGCTCATCCTATCCGCATTCTCTTCCTTATAGTTATCTGCTGGTTCTATTTCACTCCGGTATTCATTTAGGCTGGAATAAAATCTTGGCTTTTGAAAATCATGGATTTTTTAAAAGATGGTTTGCAGAGAATGTGTGAATAAATATGAAATAATATTCCTAATAAAGCATCCTAAGGATTTTCGTTTTACTTACAGCTTATACCGACTGCTCCCCATTCTGCTTAATTAATCAATAATTTATCATAACTTACAACTCAACACTGAAACTACAATATAGGCACATGTGTGTTTCCATTAGCAGGATAATTATCATTTGATGCTTTTCCACTAAAGAGAATTTATTAAGTACAAAAATGTTCTCACTGTGTCACAAGAGTGACTATGTTTCAGAAATACTTCCTTGGTTATAAAGCCCTTTGGAATGCCGTAAGGTTGTGAGAGATACTGTATAAAAACCTTCCCTTCATCTCCTTCCCTTTGCCTATTATTTTGTTGAGGTGGAAACACATTTGGAATAAACAGGTAAACACCTACATTAAAATAACAAAGAAATGTTCCTTTCACCCAGCAATATTTCGCTTTCTCCGTACTCCAGCTCTCCTTTAACATTCTGCACCCTCTCCTTTCCTTCTCTATGAACATCCAATAGTGACTTTTAAGGGGCGTCTGGACAAATACATGAATAGGATAGGAAAAGAGGGAAATGGTCACCAAAAGGGCAGGGGGTTTTAGTTCAGTCGGGCAGCATGGTCGGTGCAGGCTTGGAGGACCGAAGGGCCTGTTCCTGTGCTTAATTTTCTTTATTCTTTGTTAAACGGTATGCTTTGTCTGTATAGTGTGCAAGAAACAATACTTTTCACTGTATACTAATACATGTGACAATAATAAATCAAATCTGTCTGTGTGGAGTTTGAACGTTCTCCCTGTGTCTGCGTGAGTTTCCTTTGGGAGCTCAAGTTTCCTGTCACACTTCAAAGATGTGCAGGCTAGGTGAATTGGCCATGCTAAATTGCCCCTAAGTGCCAGGGGGGGCTAGCTTGGGTAAATGCATGGGGTTATGGGGATAGGGCCTGGGTGGGATTGTGGTCAGTGCAGACTCGATGGGCCGAATGGCCTCCTTCTACCCTGTAGGATTCGATGACTCTATGACTGCAGCAACACAGGAAATGGTACTAATGACATGAGGCTGTTGGATTGCTGTGATCATCCAGTAGTTTCACAATGCCTTTAGAGGAAAATGCATCCTATCCCCACGCAGATCAAGCTTACATATGCCACCAGTGCTCAAACGATGTAGTTGACTCAACACCACCCTTTGAAAAGGCCAGTAGTCCAAAAAGAAAGTCCACTACAACCCCCTTGAATCAACTTGATTTGATTTGATTTATTATTGTCACATGTATTAACATACAGTGAAAAGTATTGTTTCTTGCACGCTATACAGACAAAGCATACTGTTCATAGAGAAGGAAAGGAGAGAATGCAGAATGTAGTGTTACAGTCATAGCTAGGGTGTAGAAAAAGATCAACTTAATGCAAGGTAAGTCCATTCAAAAGTCTAACATCAGCAGGGAAGAAGCTGTTCTTGAGTCAGTTGGTATGTGACCTCAGACTTTTGTGTCTTTTTCCCGACGGAAGTAGGTGGAAGAGAGGATGTCCGGGGTGTATGGGGTCCTTAATTATGCTGGCTGCTTTGCTGAGGCAGCGGGAAGTGTACACATAATCAATGGATGGTTTGCGTGATGGATTGAGCTACATTCACAACCTTTTCTAGTTTCTTGCGGTCTTGGGCAGAGCAGGAGCCATACCAAGCTGTGATACAACCAGAAAGAATGCTTTCTCTGGTGCATCTGTAAAAGTTGGTAAGAGTCGTAGCTGACATGCCAAATTTCCTTAGTCTTCTGAAAAAGTAGAGGCATTGGTGGGCTTTCTTAACTGTAGTGTCGGCATGGGGGTCCAGGACAGGTTGTTGTTGATCTGGACACCTAAAAACCTGAAGCTCTCAACCCTTTCTACTTCATCCCGTTGATATAGACAGGGGCATGTTCTCCTTTACGCTTCCTGAAGTATCAACTATCAATAAGCTATTGATGCCAGCTTTGCCAGCGATGCTCACATCTTGAGAGTGAATTTTCAAAAACAAATGCACGACAAATCTTCTACTTTGTCGACTTTGAGAACTTCTCGCATCTGGAGATGCTACACATGAAGGGAGTCCGTCAAAAATAATTGGGAAGTTTTGTGTATCCGAAGTATTGAATCAGTCAATTTAATTCTAGGCGTGGGATTTAGTTCAGATTCCCACTGGATCCTAATAACGGGGGGGGGTATGGTAAAATTTCCTCAGGTATTAATCCAGAAACTCAGCTGTTATTCTGGGGAGCCAGGTTCGAATCCCGCCACGGCAGATGGTGGAATTTGAATTCAATAAAAATAATCTGGAATTAAGAATCCACTGATGACCATGAAACCATTGTCAATTGTCGGAAAAACCCATCTGGTTCACTAATGTCCTTCAGGGAAGGAAATCTGCCGTCCTTACCTGGTCTGGCCTACAAGTGACTCCAGAGTCTCAGCAACGTGATTGATTCTCAACTGCCTTCCAAGGGCAATTAGGGATGGGCAATAAATGCTGGCCAGCCAGCTATGTCCATATCGTGTTATAGCGAGACAGGCAGAATGAGGCTTTCATGAAACCATTAATTGGCATATAAGGACCTCAATTGACCCAAGGGGTTGGGGGGGGGGGGGGGGGGGGGGAGCGGGTGAGAGGTGGTTGACTCTCAATTGTGCTTGGACAACGAGGGATGGGCAAAATTGCTGGCCAGCCAGCGGCACCCATGTCCCACAAATAAATAAAAGAGATTAGTACAGGGTCTTTAGTTCTCGTTGTAGTAGATGGGTAAAACCAAGGGAATTTCACAGATCTGACCTTGCTAGGATATGTAATCAGTAATGTGTGAAGTATCATACTAGTTAGGTGGCAGTAAATGCAGCCCCAAACCACTCGAGTTCATTTTGCTCAAATGGTAAAGATATTTCTGCCCAGTTTGCACTCACAGCAATAACTAAAAAGAGGAATTTCCACAGGTTATTGCTGTGTGAACTCAAATTCATTCTTCATGCAGGAGATAAAACATCAGTGCATTTAATAATCTCAATCAATTTAATCTGTGTGAGCTAGTCTATGGGTGGGATTTTATGGCCCAGTCACGGAGGATGTAGGGCAGGTCAGAAGTCCATTGACTCCGACGGGTCTGGAAAATCTCGCCAAGGGAATGGCCATAAAGTTCTACCATTTTTTGGTAAGCGCACAGTCGAAGGGAAGTGTGACCCTCTTGTGTAGCATCGTTTCAATTTCACATTGTGTAACCATCAGTCTTTGAAATGTGTTTAATTTACATGTGGACCTCTGAAAAAGTTTCTGGCTGGAATCCTATCACCATTCCCGCAGGCGGGATCTTCCCATCCCACTGCAAGTGAATGGAGATTTGGCTGGCCGCCAAACTTTCTGACCTCACTGCAGCGGGAGAATGGTGTGAACAGCCGGTAAGATCACGCGCTCTATCGCACAATGGGCGGAATCTTTCAGTCATTCATACTGGAGGGATTTTCCGGCCCCGCTGCAATGAACGGAGATTTGGCTGAGTGCCAAATACTCCGTCATCGCTTGCAGCAGCTGACAAGATTGTGCTCTATGTTCGGCAATACTTTCAACTTGGGGCATGGCACGGTGGCACAGTGGTTAGCACTGTTGTCTCACAGTGTTAGGTACCCGGCTTCGATTCCCGGCTTGGGTTACTGTGCAGAGTCTGCACATTCTCCCTGTGTCTGCGTGAGCTTCATCCGGGTGCTCTGGTTTCCTGCCACAGTCCAAAGATGTGCAGGTTAGTTTAGGCCATGCTAAGTTGCCCCTTAGTGTCAGGTGGACTAGCTAGGGTAAATCCATGGGGTTATGGGCATAGAACCTGGGTGGGATTGTGGTCAGTGCAAATGCGATGGGCCGAATGGCCTCCTTCTGCACTGTAGGATTATATGATTCTATGAACACCTGGTCAACTGCTGCATCCAAATCACTTCACTTAACAGTATACATTTAATCCAACTATTATTATGGTGCAGAAGGAAGCCATTCAGCCCATTGAATCTACACTGGCTCTCTCAATCCAGTCAGTCCATTCCCCTGCTTCATCCCTGCCACCCTGTACACTGGGGGTGATGTGAGGCGACTAACTGAGCTAGAGTCCTTTCGAGTACATCACTATTGTAATGCAGGAAGTACGTTTGTGTACCTTTGCAAACCAGGTGTGCACTTTCATATCTCGTTAAATATATCTGAATGAATATTTTAACTTATTAAAACAGGGTACTTGTCTACTCCCTTCCCATGGGCAGGATTTTCTGATGCTGGCCCGTCAAAGGCGGCTCCCTCTCCCCACTGACGGCGGAGGGGAGGGGGTTAATATCAGAGAATGAGAAGCCTATTATGAACACACTTGGTTTGACAGTGGGTAAGGAACGCCATCAGCATTCCACGCCAAACTCTCTGGAGGCAGTGAGCTGTACAATGGGCGGGGATCACTGACAGATACTTCAACAGGGTCGACCGGTATTAACAGGCCGAAGCCTTTCGATTCTGTTTTCTCTTTGTAAACTCTGAACTGAATAGAAACCCGTGAAAACAACATCTCTCGTGGCCCCTGCAAACTGTCAAATGCCAGGCTGGAGAGCGGACAGAAGTTGGCAGCCGCTACTCGTCTGACAACATTAATGTCTTCTATTGTGCAACCCTGGACAAAAAGCCACGCTTGGTTTGCTGAGGCGTGCACAGACTCTTGTAAAGAGTTTCGCAAACTGTCAATGAAAGCACTCCGTTTATAAATCTTTCTACCAAAGCCCATTTTTTAAACTGTTTTTTTGTTAATTGCATGATTTGAGCATTTTGTGCCGCTCGTAAAGGAACTGTGTTTGGAAATAGATTTTTACCCGTCACATGTACAGATACATGATGCATAGTGCAATCCCGGGAAGGCTATCTTTAATTGATTCGATTTTCATTTGATTTATTATTATCACATGTATTAGTATACAGCGAAAAGTATTGTTTCTTGCACGCTATACACACAAAGCATACCGTTCATAGAAAAGGAAAGGAGAGGGTGCAGAATATAATGTTACAGTCATAGCTGCGGTGTAGAGAAAGGTCAACTTAGTATAAGGTGATTTGATTTAGTATTGTCATATGTATTAGTATAAGGGAAAAGTATTGTTTCTTGCATCCTGAACAGACAAAGCATACCGTTCATAGAGAAGGAAAGGAGTGGGTGCACCAGTTCTACAAACATTCAATCTCTTCACCACCGACGCGCAGTAGCAGCAGTGTGTACCATCTACAAGATGCACTGCAGCAATTCACCAAATATCCTTAGACAGCATCTTCCAAACCCACAGCCACTTCCATCTACAATGACAAGAGCGGCAAATACATGGGAAAACCATCACCTCCAAATTCCCCTCCAAGCCACTCATCATCCTGACTTGGAAATATATCGCCGTTTCTTCATTGTCGCTGGGTCAAAATTCTGGAATTCCTTCCCTAACATGCATTGTGGATCAACCCACAACACATGGACTGCAACGATTCAAGAAGGCGGCTTCTTGAACCAACGTCTTCTCAAAGGCAACTAGGTCTTGGCAATAAATGCTGGCCAGCCAGCGATGCCCGTGTCCCCATAAATGAATAAAAATGTAGTGTTACAGTCATAGCTAGGGTGTAGAGAAAGATCAACATAATGCGAGGTAGGTCCATTCAAAAGTCTGATGGCAACAGGGAAGAAACTATTCTTGAGTTGGTTGGTATGTGACCTCAGACTTTTGTATCTTTTTCCCAATGGAAGAAGGTGGAAGAGAGAATGTCCAGGGTGGGTGAAGTCCTTGATTATGCTGGCTGCATTTCCGAGGCAGCGGAAAGTGTAGACAGTGTCAATGGGTGGGAGGCTGGTTTGAGTGATGGACTAGGCTTCATTCACGGCTCTTTGTAGTTTCTTGCAGTCTTGGACAGAAGCCAAAAGCCCACTGAATCATTCATTCAGGCCGAGATATTTGAGGAATCACAGAGATTCTATGGAGTTTCCAAACTGGTGAGCAGGACCCAGATGCAGAAGATCTGGCCCCCATTTCCAATGGATCCAGTGTTTGGTAGTAAGGGAACATGGATGGGGCATCATTCACACATGAGATAAACCCAAACTCAGCATGGCCATTTGCACTCCGTGCTGAGTTCCCATTTTGGCAATTGCAAGGGCCTTAACTCCCAGTGTAGGAGTCACATTTTTATGAAGTAGCTGTACAGGCTCTTCAAGGGTAGATAAGGTCTGTATAACTGCCATAGTGTGAAGTTATTTAAATCCCCAGCGCTTTAAAAAATGTGATAAACAGTCTGCTGGTGTCAATGATAGCTAAAAAAAACTTAATTTGAAATGACTAATTAACAAACTTGTCAATTGGTTAACGACCCAATCGTCTGCCATTTTGCAATGCCAGTTGAAATTTCTGGGTGTTGGATGTGAAAAAGTTGGAAAGTGTTTCACAAGAGGGATCGAGGCAGCGCAACACCAGGTCTATGGCTGAATGAAGCAGCAGATGGTGAGGGTGGCAGCATCCTTACTTTTGATGTTTGGAGCTGGAGCAGACTTCGATGTCAGCTTTTTAATTGATCCCAACTTTCCCCGTCAAGTAACCAGACAAAGTCACAGAGTTCTTTTAAACAGCTGTTTTAATTTCAAGCTATAGCAAGGATGCTGGAAAGCTACTGCTCGCATTCTGTAGCTCGCCAGAGTGCATATTCTGAAATATAAAAGCAATTATGGTTTCAAATTCGATTACCATTAATTAGCATCTACCAATCACAATCACTTTACACTTGCTTCATTATAATAACCAATCAGCATGGAGATTAATACATTTTTTTTAACAAGTTATCACAGTCCAGCTCACTCCTGTGTCTGTGGATCACTCCCTTTCTAGTTACAGGTGTCTGATTTAATGAGCTTTGCCCAGACTAATGGCCTTGGTGCCTATCTATGAAGAGTCTTAGAAGAAGATCTTTATTTTCATAGCAGCTGGTGTGATTTTTAAACTTGTGTGATTATTCACACTTTCAGGAGACAACCAGAGGAATAAAGAGAGAGTGGGGTGAGCAGGTGGGGTGGGGGGTTTCAGATATGTAGCCATGGCCAACTTCTTGTTACCCAACATAACTTCTCTGTCACAGGACACCTGACAACACCAGGTTAAAGTCCAACAGGTTTATTTGGTATCATGAGCTTTCAGAGCACTGTTCCTTCATCAGGTGAGTGACTCACCTGATGAAGGGGCAGCGCTCTGAAAGCTCGTGATACAAAATAAACCTGTTGGACTTTAATCTGGTGCTGTGAGACTTTTTACTGTGCCCACCCCAGTCCAACGCCAGCATCTCCACAACAAGACACCTGGATTGGGCAAGGTGCCCCCTGTTTCTCACTACTAATTGGCCACTTTCCCACCAGGTAGGCACTACTTGGCCATCTGACCTTTCATTTGATGAGTTGAGATGTGGGCGGGGGAGGGCAATAGTGAGCGGACAACTCAGTTTCTAACCTGCCTCCCTCACACCATCGAGTAACATAATATCCTGCCCTAGGCGTGGGCAGGAGAAAAGAAAATCGTACAAACATTGCAAAAGATTGTCTGATTCCTTCCATTTTCTTTTCAACCATTTTAATTGCTTAACTATAAACAAAAACAGGGGATTGGGAGAAAAAAGTGGTTTGTCTTGTAGTCAACAACCATCCAACCGGCCAACAAAATGTCTGACTGTTTTCCAACTGGCTTTGGAACAAGAATTGGCCACTAATGACAGGAGAAGGGGGGGTGGGGAGGAAGGGGGTCAGAGTTTTGAGGAAGGTGATCATGTGATGAAACCTCCAGCAATCTGTCCAATCGAAGTGAGTAAGAGCATGAGTAGACCCAACAGGAGTTGCTCCAACACCCTAAACGTAGACCAAGCTGATCAGTGTAGAGGTGCGGCCCAAAACGAAAGTGTGTGGCATGTTTAAGTAATGGCATCGGCCTAGTGGACAATTAATCTAGAAACTCAGCTAATGTTCTGGGGACCCGAGTTCAAAGCCCGCCACGACAGATGGTGGAATTTGAATTCAATTTTTTAAATCTGGAATTAAGAATCTACTGACGACCATGAAACCATTGTCGGAAAAACCCATCTGGTTCACTATTGTCCTTTAGAAACACAGAATCCCTACACTGCAGTAGGAGGCCATTGGGCCCATCAAGTCTGCACGGACCACGATCCCACCCAGGCCCTATTCCCGTAATCCCACTGATTTACCCTGCTAATCCTCTGACACCAGGGTCAATTTAGCACGGCCAATCTAACTAACCTGCATATCTTTGGACTGTGGGAGGAAACCGGAGCACCCGGAGGAAACCGATGCAGACACGGGGAGAACGCACTAACTCCACACAGACAGTGACCCAAGCCGGGAATCGAAGCTGGGTCCCTGGCACTGTGAGGTAGCAGTATTAACCACTGTGCCACCGTACCAGGGAAGGAAATCTGCCGTTCTTACCCGACCTGGCCTACATGTGACTCCAGAGCCACAGCAATGTGGTTGACTCTCAACTGCCCTCTGAAATGGCCTAGCAAGCCACTCAGTTTCAAGGGCAACTAGGGATGGGCAATAAATGCTGGCCCAGCCAGCGACGCCCATGTCCCATGAATGAATAAATAGAAAGCTTTGGCTGTTGCACAGAAATACAACAAATCATTTCATTCTGGTAACAGGAAGGACCTTTGGCAGTGCAGTGAAGAGATGGTCAATGTACCACTTTACATTTTCAAAAGAGCTCGGCATATTTTCAATTAAGAGCAATGAAGCTCGAATAAAAACATCCTAACCGGGATTAGCAGCCAGCAATAGATACCGATGCCTTTCTTTATCAAAAGAAAAGAGGATGAGAATTGTTCCAATTATATCGACAAGAGCCTTTAAAAAAACATCTTCTATTTCTATTCAGAAGAGCAGCATTTATTTTTTAATCCAAATTACCTCCTTGGCAGCTGCGTGTTTCTGAGGCTGAAGTTCGGGTTGCATCCAGAATCGTCACTGGCAGATGAACAAACTCAGTGTGGTGGCCAGGTCCAGTTCCCTCACAATGTCCAGAATTCCTTTCCCGATTGACTACAGAACTGGCTTCCCACTGAGTGTGCCAAGGCTTGTGGGAGAAGGGGGCATTGTTGGTGGTATGGGGGGAGGAGGTCAGGCACTTTATAACCCCCCCCCCCCCCCCCCCCCACCCATCGTTGTATGTGAAGGCGGGGAGGCACATAAGTGGTCACCCCACCATCTTCCCATGCACCCTGAACTGTCCCCCATAGCACAGTGGCATCAAGCCAATCTGTCCTCTCCCCCTTCCCTCCACCCCCCCTTAGGCCAATTGAGGCCCTTAAGTTGCCAATTAAAGGCCACTTAAAGGTCTCTCTTTTCCTCCATATTCATAATACATTGGATTGGGGAAGACAGAGAAAAAGCAGCCAGCCAGTTACTTTTCTAACTGGGTAAGTTGTAAAAAGGAAAGGGGAAGGTACCTCGTTTCAACGGGTCCTCTGTTCCTGCTACCATCAGACTTTTGAATGAACCTAAGTTACCATAGAATCATAGAATCCCTACAGTGCAGAAAGGGACCATTTGGCCCATCGAGCCTGCACCAACACAATCCCACCCAGGTCCTATCCGCGTAAGCCCACATATTTACCCTGCTGACTCTAAGGGGTAATTTAGCATGGCCAATTCACCTAACCCGCACATCTTTGGACTGTGGGAGGAAACTGGAGCACCTGAAGGAAACCCACGCAGACACGGGGAGAACATTCAGACTCCACACAGACAGTGACCCGAGGCTGGGACTGAACCCGGGTCCCTGGCATTGTGAGCCAGCAGTGCTAATCGCTGTGCCACCATGCTGCCCCACTCAACACAGACAGTATTAAGCTGATCTTTCTCTTCAGCCTAGCTATGACTCTAACATTACATTCTGAACCCTCTCCTTTCCTTCTCCCCTATGTATGCTTTGTCTGCACAGCGTGCAAGAAACAATACTTTTCACTTTATCCCAATACATGTGGCAATAATAAATCAGCCTTAAACACCATCTAGTACTAAGTAGTGTTAAAGTTCCAGGATAGCCTCTAATCTGAACACCTGTATTTAAGGAAAATATTTTTAGCAAGACAAATAGATTATAACTTTCACCACTAGGTGGAAGATTGACCAGGGTAGGATTGTTTTTGCTGGAGTTCAGATGAATGAGGGGGGATCTCATAGAGACTTATAAAATTCTAACAGGTCTAGACAGGGTAGATGCGGGGAGGATGTTCCCGATGGTGGGGGGAGTCCAGAACCAAGGGTCAGAGTCTGAGGATTCAGGGTAGACCATTTAGGACGGAGGTGAGGAGACATTTCTTCACCCAAAGAGTGGTGAGCCTGTGGAATTCATTACCACAGGAAGTAGTTGATGCCAAAACATTGAATGTATTCAAGAGGCGGCTGGATATAGCACCTGGAGTGAATGGGATCAAAGGTTATGGGGAGAAAGCAGGATTAGGTTACTGAGTTGGACAATCAGCCATGATTGACGGAGCAGGCTCGAAGGGCCAAATGGCCTCCTCCTGCTCCTATCTTCTATGCTTCTTTGTTTCTAAAACTAGTAGTAGCAGACAGGCCTGATACAGGTCCTCAGGATAACAATCAGGATTCTACAATTGTCCTTAGGATTAGGAAGGGTTGACAGCCACAGTTTGGATCATTTTAAATGGCCTAATTGCCTCCATTAAGCCCATCACTATACATCTGCTGTTACTTGGATCAGAGTCTGAATTACTGCCGGCCGTTGTGTGATAAAACCCAATGCTGCAGCTCCTTCTGTCTATAATTAGATATTCAAAGCACTGTCCCACTATCCAAATTTGAGTTCCAAAAATGGAAAGGCAGCTATTTTGAGTTACAGCATTCATCTCACAGGTTGAAGGGAGAAAGAGAAAGTCACATTTATTCTGCCGCTCTCGTTACCGACATCTCAAAGAGATATCTGAAGTAAATGTAAAGTTTAAAAGCAAATTGTTGCGGATACTGGAATCTGAAACCAAAACAGAAAACGCTGGAAAATCTCAGCAGATCCGGCAGCATCTGTAAGGAGAGAAAAGAGCTTTGACAAAATAAAAGTAAAGTTGATTTATTAGTCACAAGTAAGACTTACATTAACATTGCAATGAAGTTACTGTGAAAATCCCCTAGTTGCCACACTCTGGGTACAATGAGAAAGAATTTAGCATGGCCAATTCACCTGATAAATTGCATATCTTCGGACTGTGGGAGGAAGCTGGAGCACCCGGAGGAAACCCACGCAGACACGAGGAGGACGTGCAGACTACGCACAGACAGTGACCCAAGCCGGGAATCGAACCCAAATCCCTGGTGCTGTGAGGCAGCAGCGCTAACCACTATGCCACCTTTTGGAGTGCTTTATTGTCGGGAAACACGGGGCAGATAATTTTTCTTTAGAGCAGAGAAGGCTGAGAGGGGACCTAATCAAGGTGCACAAATTTATGAAGGATAGGAAACAACCTTTCCCCTCAGTAGAGGGGTCAATAACCAGACGGCACAGGTTGAATGTAATGGGCAGAAGATTTAGAGGGGATTTGCAGCAAGTCTTTTTCACCCAGAGGGTGATGAGAATCTGGGACTCACTGTCTGAAAGAGTGGTAGAGGCAGGAGTCCTCACTACATTTAAGAAGCATTTAGATGAGCTCTTAAAATGCCATAGCACACAAGGCTACGGACTAAGTGCTTGAAAATGGGATTAGAATAGATAGGTGCTTGCAAGAAGGATGTTCCCGATGGGGGGTGGGGGGGTGTCCAGAACCAGGGGTCACAGGCTGAGAATACAGGGTAGATTGTTTAGGACAGAGATAAGGAGAAATTTCTTCACCCAGAGGGTGGTCAGCCTGTGGAATTCATTCCCACAGAAAGGAGTTGAGGCCAAAACATTATGGGGGGAAACTTTCCGCCCCGTCTGCCATGGGAATCGTAACAGGCGGGGGGTGGAGCATCCGTTGACCTCGAACGGGATTTCCGGTTTTGGGTAAGAGCAGCTGGAAAATCCCATCCTGAATGTTTTCAAGAAGCAGTTAGATATAGCACTTGAGGTGAAGGGGATCAAAGGATATGGGGGGAGGCGGGATCAGGCTATTGAGTTAGATGATCAGCCACAATCGTAATGAATAGTGGAGCAGGCTCGAAGGGCCAAATGGCCTCCTCTTGCTTCTGTTTTCTATGTTTCTATGGCTGGTACAGAGACAATGGACTGGAAGGCTTCTTTTCTGTGCTGTAGAACTCTATGATCCTGCGGTACTGTTCTTTGTTCTTTCACATGAGTATTTCTCTTTCCCCCTGTTTCTATTCCTCACAGGCTGAAACTGATGTCGGAAACCAAACTTTGATTTATCAGCTAATTCATAATCATCTGCCATTTCTGCTGCTAATCTCGCAGTTTTAAGCATTTGCACTTCTAACATTTCAAGCTCAAATTGTCTTTCCAGTTTCTGAAGTTCTAACTTTCTCTCCTTATCTTTTTTCCTTGCCCGCAATTCAAGCAGTCTAATTTATTTTGCTTTTTGCTCCTCCCTTTCTCTGGCTTTTTCTGCAGCAATGGCCTCCCTTTCTTTTGCTTTGTGTTCTGCTAGGGCGATCCTTTCTTTTTCTCTTGCTACTCCCTCTCTTTCCTTTATGTCGAATTTAAGCTGCTTTAATTTTTTTTCATGTTCAAGCTGTTTCATTTGTCATTGAATTCTAGCCATTTCCAATGATTCTGACTGAGTTTCCAGCAAGTTTAAGTGCTGTACCATCACCATAATTATCTCCCCTTTCCTTACGGTGTCAGGCAATGTCAACTACAATGTTTTTGCCAATTCCAAAAGCTTTGTTTTAGTCACTTTTTGTAAATCACCATGTGTGACCTCTTCCACTCCCAGGAACTTCTTAGCTTCCGAAAGAGCCATTATTCCACAAGGCACTCCCTATTTAAACCTGAATACAGTACCTGAAAAGAAAACACCAATATGCTCACCACTCACTCTCTTTGAGTTCAATAATCCCAAATCAATCAAGAAATATAGATTTTAATCCCAGACGTGCCCCCAGTTGTTAGGGTTCGGGTCAGAAACTCCAGAGCCTACCTGGATCATAAGGTTTGCATCTTGAATAGGATAAGCATGATATGTTTCACTTCAGGTTTGATTCAAGTGACCCACTCGGGAGCTTTTATCAAACAAAGTTTATTTAAGAATATAGTCAACATGTATAGTAAGAAAATTAGCAATAACCGTTATCAATTACAAACAAAAAACAAAATAACCACTATAATGTATAACCCTTAACAAAGATATCTAATATGTTCCAATCAAATCAAAACCCTTGCCATAAACAAAACCCTTTAAACAGGTTCAATACAGCAAAGTCTACCTCCCACGTGATACTTAGGTCGAGGCCATTAGTTGCATTCTGCAGTCAAAAGCTCTTGAGACTCCGAACAGTTTGAAGACAAGGCAGCTTCCCAATACACCAGAGAGGCTCTGCTCCAGCCCCCAACAACAGCAGATTTTCACTCTCCAGGAAAACAAAATCTTGTTTTCCGCTAACCAACAGAATTTCCAAAACAACAGGGAGAAAGGGAA
This sequence comes from Mustelus asterias, assembly GCF_964213995.1. Classification (NCBI taxonomy): domain Eukaryota; kingdom Metazoa; phylum Chordata; class Chondrichthyes; order Carcharhiniformes; family Triakidae; genus Mustelus; species Mustelus asterias. The sequence continues at coordinate 62,313,800 of NC_135823.1, forward strand.
AACACTTCTTTTTAACTTGCTGTCCCTTCTAAAACTAAAACTTAAACCTGCAATTCCAAACTGAAAATGAAACCTTAAATGCACTGGAAAAAAACCTGTCCAAAAACACATGACTGTCCTCTGAACATTGCAGGATCGTAAAACTAATCCCAGACTAAACACAAACAACCCCATTTAAGCTACTTAAATTACAATGAAAAGATTAATTGTAAATAGCCCGGCAACATGATGACATCAACTAAGGCTGTGAGCTGCTAAAGATTGACTGTGAGAGCTGCAGAGATCATGATTTAAAAAAAATCTCTTAAATCTTCAGTTGGAGTTGGGGCATTGTTAGAAGTGGACCTGTATTAATGGTGCCATTGAATCCTTTGTGTAGATGGCACTTATTGTTAATGAACCCTTTTAGTTAATTGTTGTCATATCGCGTCGCCTCAAGTTATTACAGAAGAGAAAAAATAAAGAGCAGCCAACCCAAAGCTAGCAATGACTTAGCACTTAATTAGTGTCCACAAATGATTAAATTCCAAGTCATGTTTCGGAAAAGTGAACTGGGCAGAAATGGCATGATTTACTAAACAGGACACATTCCTGATCTTCTATGTTGCTAAAGTTCATAACTCTCAGAGATCAAGCAGGCTTTAACTATTTCTTACCCCACTAGTGATGCAGTACTCTATAAAGTGATTATTAACTGAAAAATGAAGATGCAGTAATTAAATATTCTACCTGGATTAACTCTGCCACCGAAGCCCATTGTGTGAAGATGTTAAGAATAAGGACTTGTCTCTGGAGCATTGACATTGTTGGGAACAAAGGGATAAGGGGATTGGATGAGAACATGGAATTGAATCGGCCATGCCATCAAATGACAGAGCAGACTTGATGGGGCCCTGCTACCTACTTATGTTCTTATACACTGGGCGGCGTGGTGACATAAAGAACAAAGAACAATACAGCACAGGAACAGGCCCTTCGGCCCTCCAAGCCCGCGCCGCTCCCTGGTCCAAACTAGATCATTCTTTTGTATCCCTCCATTCCCACTCCGTTCATGTGGCTATCTAGATAAGTCTTAAACGTTCCCAGTGTGTCCACCTCCACCACCCTGCCCGGCAGCGCATTCCAGGCCCCCACCACCCTCTCTGTAAAATATGTCCTTTTGATATCTGTGTTAAACCTCCCCCCCTTCACCTTGAACCTATGACCCCTCGTGAACGTCACCACCGACCTGGGAAAAAGCTTCCCACCGTTCACCCTATCTATGCCTTTCATAATTTTATACACCTCTATTAGGTCACCCCTCATCCTCCGTCTTTCCAGTGAGAACAACCCCAGTTTACCCAATCTCTCCTCATAACTAAGCCCCTCCATACCAGGCAACATCCTGGTAAACCTCCTCTGCACTCTCTCCAAAGCCTCCACGTCCTTCTGGTAGCGTGGCGACCAGAACTGGACGCAATATTCCAAATGCAGCCGAACCAACGTTCTATACAACTGCAACATCAGACCCCAACTTTTATACTCTATGCCCCGTCTTATAAAGGCAAGCATGCCATATGCCTTATTCACTACCTTCTCCACCTGTGACGTCACCTTCAAGGATCTGTGGACTTGCACACCCAGGTCCCTCTGCGTATCTACACCCTTTATGGTTCTGCCATTTATCGTATAGCTCCCCTCTACGTTAGTTCTACCAAAATGCATCACTTCGCATTTATCTGGATTGAACTCCATATGCCCAAGTTTCTTTGCCCAAGTTTCCGGCCTATCTATGTCCTTCTGTAGCCTCTGACAATGTTCCTCACTATCTGCAAGTCCAGCCATTTTCGTGTTGTCCGCAAACTTACTGATCACGCCAGTTACACCTTCTTCCAGATCATTTATATAAATCACAAACTGCAGAGGTCCCAATACAGAGCCCTGCGGAACACCACTAGTCACAGGCATCCAGCCGGAAAAAGGCCCTTCCACTACCACCCTCTGTCTTCTGTGAGCAAGCCAATTCTCCACCCATCTAGCCACATAGTGGTTAGCATTGCAGCCTCACAGTGCCAGGGACCCAGGTTTGATTCCCGGCTTGGTCACTGTCTGTGCGGAGTCTGCATGTTCTCCCCGTGTCTGCATGGGTTTCCTCTGGGTGCTCCGGTTTCCTCCCACATTCCAAAAGACGTGCTGGTTAGGTGCATTGGCCGTGCTAAATTCTCCCTCAGTGTACCCGAATAGGCGGTGGAGTGTAGCGACTACAGGATTTTCACAGTAACTTCATTGCAGTGTTAATGTAAGCCTATTTTTGACACTAATAAATAAACACTGATTTTCTATCATTATAAACTGATTATTTAAATCTAACCTTCTGGGCGAAGGGTTGACATTGGCAGCTGCGCACCATTAGAAAGCATCACAGAACATTTCATCAGGGCGCATCCAGTTTGTAATACAATATACTGACAAAAGAATGAACTTCCTGAGAAGGATTTAGCTAAGAGGTTGAGGAGACGGGATGGCACTGTAACACAGTGGTTGGCACTGCTGCCTCACAGCGCCAAGGAGCCAGGTTTGATTTCTGGCTTCGGTCACTGTCTGTGCAGAGTCTGCACGTTCTCCCCGTGTCTGCGTGGGTTTCCTCCGGGTACTCCAGTTCCCTCCCACAGTCCAAAGGACGTGCTGGTTAGGTGCATTTGCCGTGCTAAATTCTCCCTCAGTGTACCTGAGTGTGGCGACTAGGGAATTTTCACGGTGACTTCATTGCAGTGTTAAGGTAAGCTTACTTGCGACTCATAAATAAATTTTAACTTTAATGTCGATGGGGAAAAGCACTGCTTTCGTTTAAACTCGCTGAACCGCAGCACTCTACAGTAATCATGTTTTCCCAGATCAAATTGAGCAAAGACATAGTGTTCAGAGATGCGACATCTGTGTTTGAAATGTCGAGAATTAATGAGTTTGATAAGGCAGCACCAACTAACAATAGGCAACAGAATGTAGACATGAGGGTGTTTGAAAGAATGTAGTCAGGTGTAGCAAATATCAAAGGATCTGGGGCTATCCGTAGCCAATCCTACTGATGGAAGATGACTGGAAGAGGTTTGAAGAAGGTTGATACTGCCAGGAGGGGCTTTGCTGAATGAAGGACTTTTTGATTTGTTCATTCATGGGACAGAGAATCATCGAACCCTACAGTGCAGAAGGAGGCCATTCGGCCCATCGAGTCTGCACCGACCACAATCCCACCCAGGCCCTATCCCCATAACCCCATACATATACCCTCGCTAGTCCCCCTGATACTAAGGGGCAATTTAGTACGGCCAATGCACCTAACCCGCACATCTTTAGACTGGGGGGGGGGGGGAAACCGGAGCACCTGGAGGAAACCCATGCAGACACGGGAAGAATGTGCAAACTCCACACAGACAGTGACCCAAGCCGGGAATCGAACCCAGGTCCCTGACGCTGTGAGGCAGCAGTGCCAACCACTGTGCCACCATGCCGACATGGGCATCTCTGGCTGGCCAGCATTTATTGCCCATCCCTAGCTGCCCTTGTTCAGAGGGCAGTTGTGAGTCAACCACATTGCTGTGGTTCTGGAGTCACATGTAGGCCAGACCAGGTAAGGACGGCAGATTTCCTTCCCTAAAGGACATTAAATTTTAAGTTTATTTATTATCGTCGCAAGTAGGCTTACACTAACACTGCAATGAAGTTTCTGTGAAAATCCTCCAGTGATCACAATCCGGCATCTCCTTTGCCCAGATTTAAATAATCAGTTTATAAGGATATAATGTCAGTGTTTATTTATTAGTGTCACAAGTAGGTTTACATTAACACTGCAGTGAAGTTACTGTGAAAATCCCCTAGTCGCCACACTCCGGCGCCTGTTCGGGTACACTGAGGGAGAATTTAGCATGGCCAATGCACCCTAACCAGCACATCTTTCGGACTGTGGGAGGAAACTGGAGCACCCGGAGGAAACCCACGCAGAAACGGGGAGAACGTGCAGACTTCGCACAGACAGTGACCCAAGCTGGGAATCGAACCCGGGTCCCTGGGTGCTGTGAGGCAGCAGTGCTAACCCACTGTGCCACCGTGCCGCCCACGGTGACCGCTTGTGGGTGGTGATTGGTATTTCCTCTATGCTTTACGTTTCAAACAATTTATTGTTAGTGCCAAGTCATCCTGTGCAGCAGAGGATGAGTTCCTATTGCATGTTTTGGTATAATTTGAGCGGATCTAATAAAGTCGGATAATTAATCCAGAAATTTGAGTGGATTCCATTATTCCTTTAATTCTCATCAGAATAAATGGACTGAAATGTTCAACAGAATCAGTAATGAAATTATACAATATTCATGTCAGACAAAGCTCTGCAAATTATTTGAGAAGGCATTCATTGCTCGAAAGAAAATCTTTCAAAACATTTCCTGAAACTTGCAGTTGAAGCAAATTCAATAATGGCTTCCCGAGGGAATCGGATACATATGAGATCGAGATATAATTACCAGGCTATCGGAAAAGCGTTGGGGAACTGGACTGTTTGGATAGCTCGGCCTGAGATATAGTCCAGGCATGATGGACCAAATGGCCTTCTGCTGGGCTCTCCCATTCAATGATATTGTAATAACAGATAGGAAAGTGTTATTTACCCAATCATTGGCGAGGGTTGGCATTTTCATCGAAGTGAGGTGTGATAAATGTTGTACAACTAAAATTGGGCGTGATATGTTCAGGATGGACGGCAAGGTGGCACAGTGATAAGCGCTGCTGCCTTACAGCGCCAGGGATCCGGGGTTCAATTCCAGCCCTGGGTGACTGTGAGGAGTTTGCATGCTCTCCCCGTGTTTGCGTGGGTTTCCTCCAACAGTCCAAAGATGTGGGGGTTGTACAATCCTTGCAGTGAAGAAGAAGGTCATTTGGCCCATCAAGTCTGCACCGACCACAATCCCACCCAGGCCCCCATTCCCGTAACCCCACATATTTACCCTGCTAATCCCCCTGACACTAGGGGCAGTTTAGTATGGCCAATCAGCCTATCCTGCACATCTTTGGACTGTGGAAGGAAATCCACGCAGACAAGGGGAGAATGTGCAAACTCCACACAGACAGCGACCCTAGGCCAGAATTGAATCCAGGTCCCTAGCGCTGTGAGGCAGCAGGGCTAACCATTGTGTCACCGTGCCGGGTTAGGTGAATTGGCTATACTAAATTGCCCCCTAGTGTCCTAACCTTAGTGTACGTTAGTGGGTAAATATGTGGGGTTAAGGGAATGGGGCAGAGGATGACCCTGGGTAAGATTTTCTGTCAGAGAGTTGGTGCAGATTCAATGGGCCGAATGCCCTCCATCTGCACTGTCGGGATTCTACGATTTATTTTACTCTTGGGAAGTGCTGACTGTTTAGACCCAAAGGATGTGCAAGGAATGGCCAGTGGGTAGTTAGAAAATGGAAGTGAAATCGAGTGAACAATTGGAAAATGGAGGTTCTCCCTGCTTACAAAATGGATGATGTGTGTGATTTCAAATTGTCACTTGGCTGTTTGTTTGCCAAACAATGGACGACATGCACAGGAATGTTAGATGGCGAACATCCCTTCAAGGCCAAAGGCTTATCTGGTTCTATTTTCAGACTCTCTTTTAAAATGGGCACGCACACTCCCGGATGAAGTAGGTGGGTGGCTCTTTCAGTGTGAAAACCTGACTATCCTCCTACAATGGTCATAAGCTACAACTTCCATTTACACATACAAAGGGTGTGCCAAACATGCCGGTCACTGAATGCTCTAAACGAGAACTAGGGGGCATATCTTCAAAATAAGAGGGAGGAGATTTCGGACTTGAGGAGGAACTTCTTCACACAAAGGGTTGTGAATCTGTGGAATTCCCTGCCCAGTGAAGCAGTTGAGGCTACCTCATTGAATGTTTATAATGCAAGGATAGATACATTTTTGAACAGTAAAGGAAATAAGGGTTACGGTGAGCGGGCGGGTAAGTGGAGCTGAGTCCTCAAAAAGATCAGCCATGATCTTATTGAATGGCGGAGCAGGCTCGGGGGGCCAGATGGCCCACTCCTGCTCCAAGTTCTTGTGTTCTTATGTAAACAGTGAACCAAAAGGCAACTTGGGAATTTTTTTGGCAGGGAGTAACTATGGGCCTAGAGCCCATGAGGGTTTCTCTATGCAATGTAGAGCCTCCTGCTTGCCTGTTCTACTTCCCTCCTGTACTTCTGCACTGTAGGGCCCACTCCCTCCCCACAACCTAACCTGCCGGTGGACATTGTATGGAAAGAGCAAGGTTCTGGTTCTTTATTTATTTAGGGGATGTGGGCGTTACTGGCTGGGCCAACAATTATTGCCCATTCCTAATTGCCCTTGAACAGAGTGCTAGGCCATTTCAGAGGGCAATTAAGCCACATAGCTGTGGCTCTGGAGTCACATGTAGGCCAGATCAGGTGAGGACGGCGGATTTCCTTCCCTAAAGAACACAAGTGAACCAGATGGGTTTTTATGACAATCAATAATGATGCAATCATCATTAGTCTGTGAATTCCAGATTTTTATTGAATTCAAATTTCATTATCTGCTGTGCTGGGATTCGAACTGGGGTCCACCAGGTTACCTTGGATCTCTGGGTTACTAGTCCAGCGACAGTACCACTACGCCATCACTCTCTCCCTCATGAACTTCAGTCAGGTATCATCTGGCTCCCGTCAGGTTAACTTCAAAGGAAACCCAAATCTGAAGGCTTACAGACAGTGACAAGCAGGATAAGGCCCAGTGTGCAATCTAGGCTGTACCACATTATCGTTCAGGCTTCTCCATGATGACTTTGAAATGACACTGCAGTATTTGGACCAACTGGGCCAAAGTGAAAAACACTGTCATAGCTGAAAGTTGGAATGATAAAGAGCCGAGACACAATGCTTTTTCCATAAAGTGCACGCCACGAACTTCATTTCATGTCCCAATGTGCTCTGATAGTCTACTTAGCTGATTCATAATGCTGAAATCAAGGCATAACACCATCTCCAGGACAATTTATTCAAGATGATAGACTGCTTTACTAGGAACCTCTAAGACTAAAGGGGTTCAATTTATCTGGGGCCTTTACAAATATGAGAGTTTAAAGGTTATCTATTAGTGTCGCAAGTGGGCTTACATTAACTCTGCAATGAAGTTACTGTGAAAATCCCCCGAGTTGCCACACTCTGGCGCCTGTTCGGGTACACTGAGGGAGAATTTAGCATGGCCAATGCACCTAACCTGCACATCTTTCGGACTGTGGGAGGAAACCAGAACACCCGGAGGGAACCCACGCAGACACGGGGAGAACGTGCAGACTCCGCGCAGGCAGTGACCCAAGCCAGTAATCGAACCCGGGTCCCTGGCGCTGTGAGGCAGCAGTGCTAACCACTGTGCCACCGGGCTACCCAATTTTCAGGCGATGAGCCTGGGGTTGCAAGTTTGAAAATGGAGACAGCTCAGTTCTTCACTCAGCCAACGTCCATGGATTTTTTAAAATCTGAATTATTTAGCACCTTAAATTTAATGATTAAGAATTTCATTTTGCTGAATAATTAAAAAGGTACACGTTTTAATGGGAAAAGATCGGTCCTTCTTTTCCTTTCTAAGCCTGGATTCAGAGTGTGTCGCTGATACTTAAGTAACAATGGTAACTGCTTTATTTTGAAAGATTATTATTTGTCCAACAACTTTCATGACCTCAGGATGACCCCAGCTGCTTTACCGCCAATGAAGTCCTTATGAAGCATAGCCACTGTCCCAATGTCGGAAATGTGGCAGCCAATCTTCACACAGCAAGCTCCCACTAACTGCAATGTGATAATGAGTAGATAATCTGTTTTCGTGATGTTGGGGGATAAACATTTGCCAGGAGACTGGAGAGAACTCCTTTACTGCTGGCATTCAAATTACTGAGTGCAAATCCTGGGTTTTAGCCATTTATTTGCAATTTCACACTGACACTACACCATAAACATATTCAATTTCTACTGTTAAACTTAAATCTTTAATTTAAAAGAAAATGAGATGTGGGCATTGCTGGCTAGGTCAGCATATATTGCCCATCCCTAATTGCCCTTGAGTTGGCAGTGGTGAGCTGCCGTTTTGAACTGCTGCAGTCCATGTGGTGTAGGTACACCCACAGTGCTGATAGGCAGGGTGTTCCAGGAATGGGCTGCCAGAGAAAATCGTTGAGGCAGATAGATGAAATAACACCATTTAAAAATTGGGACTAGCTGGGAGTGCACCGTGGGCAGTATGGTTGGGCTTAAGGGCCTGTTTCCGTGCTATGTTGCTCTCAAACAAATTGCATCACAGAATTGTTATGGGTGGCACAGTGGTTAGCACTGCTGTCTCACAACGCCAGGGACCCGGGTCCGATTCCAGCCTTGGGTGACTGTGTGGAGTTTACATGTTCTCCCCATGTCTGGCTGGGTTTCCTCCGGGTGCTCCGGTTTCCTCCAACAGTCCAAAGATCAGGTCAGGTGGATTGGCCATGCTAAATTGCCCCTTAGTGTCTCAAGATGTTTAGATTAGGGGGATTAGCAGGGTAAATATGTAGGGTTACGGGGATAAAGCCTAGTACGATGCTCTGTCAGACAGTCGTTGCAGATTCAATGGGCCAAACGGCCTCCCTCTGCCCTGTAAGGATTCTAAGATTTGATCCATCCTGTGTGCACTGGATTTTGAACCAGTGATGGTGAAGATACGGTGATATATTTCCAAGTTAGGATAGCCTGTGGCTTTGAGGGGTACTTCCCAGACATCTGCTGCCTTTGTCCTTCTAGATGGTAACAGTCATGGGTTTGGAAAGTGCTACCTAAGAACACAAGAACTAGGAGCAGGAGTAGGCCATCTGGCCCCTCGAGCCTGCTCCGCCATTCAATAAGATCATGCCTGATCTTTTCGTGGACTCAGCTCCACTTACCCGCCCGCTCACCATAACCCTTAATTCCTTTACTGTTCAAACATTTATCTGTCCTTGCTTTAAAAACATTCAATGAGGTAGCCTCAACTGCTTCACTGGGCAGGAAATTCCACAGATTCACAAACTTTTGAGTGAAGAATTTCCTCCCCAACTCAGTCCTAAACTGCTTCCCCTTATTTTGAGGCCATGCCCCCTAGTTCTAGTTTCACCTGTCAGTGGAAACAACTTCCCTGGCTTCTATCTTATCTATTCCCTTCATAATCTTATATGTTTCTATAAGATCTCCCCTCATTCTTCTGAATTCCAATGAGTAGAGCCCCAGTCTACTCAATCTATTCTCATAAGCCAACCCTCTCAACTCCAGAATGAACATGGCGAATCTCCTCTGCACCCCATCCAGTGTCAGTATGTCCTTTCTCAAGTAAAGAGACCAACCTTTCTGGTTATATCACAGCTTGGTATGGCTCCTGCTCTGCCCAACACCGCAAGGAACTACAATAGGTCGTGAATGTAGCCCAATCCATCATGCAAACCAGCCTCCCATCCATTGACTCTGTCTACATTTCCCACTGCCTCAGCAAAGCAGCCAGCATAATTAAGGACCCCACGCACCCCGGACATTTAAGAATTAATTTTACTGTGACATGGTCCCATGCAGAGCAAATGTTTTCAGCAATTTTTGCTTTTGCATTCCGCAAGAGGTGATTTTGAAACATAGAAACATAAAAAATAGAAGCAGGAGCCAACCATTCTTTGATTTGATTTGATTTATTATTGTCACATGTATTAGTATACAGTGAAAAGTATTGTCTCTGCGCTATACAACCCTTCGAGCCTGCTCCGCCATTCATTTTGATCATGGTTGATCATTGCATTCAACGTTCCGATTCCCCTTCCCTCCATATCCCTTGATCTCTTTAGCCCCAAGAGCTATATCTAATTTCTTCTTGAAATCACAAGGTTCTTTGGCCTCAACTACTTTCTGTGGTAGTGAATTCCACACATTCACCACCCTCTGGGTGGAGAAATTTCTCCTCACCTCAGTTCTGCAAGGTTTACCCCTTATCCACAAACAATGACCCCCAGTTCTGGACTCCCCCACCATCGGGAACATTCTTTCTGAATCGACCCTGTCTAACCCTGTTAGAATTTTATAAGTTTCTATCAGATTCCCCTCTCACTCTTCTAAACTCCAATGACTGGGGTGGCACGGTGACACAGTTCTTGGCACTGCTGCCTCACAGTTCCAGGGATCTGGGTTCAATTTCAAAAAAGATGCTGCAACATTTTGATTTGATTTATTATTTTTATTTGATTTGATTTATTATTGTGACATGTATTAGTATACAGTGAAAAGTATTGTTTCTTTTGCACTATACAGACAAAGCATACCGTTCATAGAGAAGGAAAGGAGAGAGTGCAGAATGTAGTGTTAGAGCCATAGTTAGGGTGTAGAGAAAGATCAATTTAATATAAGAAACGTCCATTCAAAAGTCTGATGGTAGCAGGGAAGAAGCTGTTCTTGAGTCGGTTGGTACGTGATCTCAGACTTTTGTATCTTTTTCCCAATGGAAGAAGGTGGAAGAGAATGTGTCTGGGGTGCATTTGGGTCCTTGATTATGCCGGCTGCTTTTCCGACGCAGTGGGAAGCGTAGATGGAGTCAATGGATGGGAGGCTGGTTTGCGTGATGGACTTGGCTACGTTCATGACCCTTTGTAGTTTCTTGCTGTCTTGGTCAGAGCAGGAGCCATACCAAGCTGTGATATATCCAGATAGGATGCTTTCTATGGGGCATCTGTAGAAGTTGGTGAGAGTTGCAGTGGACATGCTGAATTTCCTTAGCCTCCTGAGAAAGTAGAGACATTGGTGGACTTTCTTGACTATAGTGTCGGCATGGAGGGACCAGGACAGGTTATTGGCAATCTGGACACCTCAAAACTTGAAGCTCTTGACCATCTCCAGTTTATCACTTTGCTTCTTCGCCAGTGATGAATGACCATTTCCAGCTGTGTCTCGCAAAGAGAAAAATCAAAGCTGCCCCTCTCCAACTCATCTCCTGCCAGCAAGATGATTGGCAGCTGCCCACAGCTCGCTTGCCAAGGAACTGCCAGGAGAACCAGTTCCATGAGGGTAGAATCGACACCTTGCCAGCACCATCTTGCAGCTTGAGTAAGGAAGCATCAAGTGGCACAAATATGATTGTGTGAATGCAAATTTTAAATTCTATCAGATGATTTCCTCAGGATGTGTAAAATGAATATTTTAGACCCGGCGCGCCCAGCAATCCTTATCAATGTTAAAATTTAATCAGAAAACACTGCTTACCAAATGTTCAAATGCTTTTTTTTAAAGTTCAGGGCAGTCAGTTCACAGATTGCACTGAGCCATTCTCCAAGCCGTGGCTCAGTCAGTAGAACTCTCACTTCTCCAAAGAGCCCCACTGCAGAGGTTTGAGCAGATAATCCGAGCTGACACTTCTCTGACTACCTGAGGGCCATTCTGGGGGTTTGGCTGGTCCAGTTTCATTGTTATGAATGAAGCCCAATCCATCATACAATACAGCCTCCCATCCATTGACTCTGTCTACACTTCCCGCTGCCTTGGCAAAGCAGCCAGCATAATTAAGGACCCCACGCATCCCGGACATTCTCTCTTCCACCTTCTTCCTTCGGGAAAAAGATACAAAAGTTTGACATCACATACCAACCGACTCAAGAACAGCTTCTTCCCTGCTGCCATCAGACTTTTGAGTGGACCTACCTCGCATTAAGCTGATCTTTCTCTACACCCTAGCTATGACTGTAACACTACGGGGGTGATTTTACCATTTTGATTCTAAGTGCTGAATCTGGGCGCAATTCAGATTCGACTTGGAAAGCTGTTCCCAGGCACCCCCACACGCACTTAACATGAAAACCAAATTGCGTGTCTGAATCATGCTGTGGGTGGGACTTATTGCGCCGAAACGCTGCCGCTCCAATCGGAACTTTGAACTGCGCATGCGCAGTGAAAAGAAATTTGAAAAACGCGCTCCTGTCACATCGCTCCCGGGCCGTGAAAAGCGGATAAAGGGGCCCGGGAGCAATGGCCCCCACAGACATCGTCTCGCCCCCACAATATAACTGTCCCCCTTATCCACCCACCACCCACCCCCCCGCTACCCAGACCGATCACAACCTCCTGCCCCCTAACCCCCCACCGATCGCCCGCAGAGTGGCAGTGGACACCCCCACTCCTGCCCCCCCCTTTACCCCCCCACCACAGAACGATCTGGCCTCCCTCCTACCCCCCCCCCCCAACCAGAGAACGATAGGACCTCCCTCCTCCTTCCCCCCCTCCCCACCAGAGAATGATCTGGCCTGACTCCCTCAACCACCCTCCCACCACCGATCTGAGTCAGAGAGCCATTGGAAGCTCTGAACTTACCTCTTCAGAAGCTGGAGCGCCCGAAACAGACCTTTGCCGAGCATGTCTGTTTTGGGCCGAATCTGGACGTGCGAATGTAGAGGGGGAAATGCTGATAAATGGGCAAGCAGTTCATTAATTCAATTTAGATACATGCAAATGCATTTAAATTGACATTGCACCTGTTTCGGGTGCGGTGCTGATTGCGGCCATTTTCGGGCCTTGGTAAAGTGGGAATCTGTGCGAAGGCAGGGCGCAGATCGGGTTATTCGCCTCATGCCCGACTTTACCAAGTTTACGCGCCCGAAAATGGGCACAATGCAATGGTAAAATCGGGCCCTACATTCTGCACTCTCTCCTTTCCTTCTCTATGAATGGTATGCAGTGTCTGTATAGCATGCAAGAAACAATACTTTTCACTGTATACTATGTGACAATAATCAATCAAATCAACTGGCTCAAGAACAGCTTCTACCCTGCTGTCATCAGACTTTTGAGTGGACCTACCTCATATATTAAGTTGATCTTTCTCTACACCCTAGCTATGACCGTAATGCTACATTCTGCACTCTCCCCTTTCCTTCTCTATGAACAGTATGCTTTGTCTGTATGGCGTGCAAGAAACAATGCTTTTCACTGTATACTAATACATGTGATAATAACAAATCAAATCAAATCATATCAAATCCTTGTGGATACACCGGGCTGCATCTGGAGGTCTCAGCTAACGTCCGCATAATGCCTTTTTTTTCTACTAGGATAACGTGGGACCATTTGCCTTTTGGCAAAGCTCTCGGTTTGAGGGAGATGTGCTGAGAGCAGTCTGCGAATGTCACCGCCTGGTGTTGCAACGTAAGGATGGTAATTGTTAGCCCCGAGGCATACAAGCTAAGTTATACACTCCTGGCTCTCAAGGGATGCAGCCCAGTCTGGAGATCTCTGTTAGATCTGTTGATGGAAAAGTGGAACCAGAAATGAGTTGACAGCTTTCCAGTTTTATGAGCAGAGGGAAAAAAGACTGGTGTTTATTTGTCCAAGACGGCAAGTTTCCGGTATGGGGTGTGCGCTGCCAACCAGAATGGACATTGAGACATTCGGTTCCTTTGCAGATTCCAGAATAATTGAACATTTTACACAGACTAATGAACAGAAGAATGGAAATTGTCTGTTATTAAGGGACGCCAGAACATGCTGGAAATTCAATTTGCGGACCATCTGTCATTTTCAGCCTAATTCACACCCAGGACAGATTATTGCTGCTCTAAAACAGAAAAAGGGGGCTAAATTCGATAGAGCCACCTGGAAAGGGAAGAAGATTATGAAGACCGTCACTCGATTTCACACCCAATAGCTCGAATACAGACACGGCACGTTATTGCTGAAAAGAGAGGCAAGTGGTCGAAGCTTTTCATCTTGTACTCATCAGGACAAATACGAGAATTTCAACGGATCACAGCAATGAACACTGAAAGAGAAAAGAGTGCTGACTGGTTGCCAAGCCAAATCTGATTGGCCGAGGCATTACTCCCTGGCGCTGGGAGGCAGCAGTGCTAACCACTGTGCCACCGTACTGTGTCACTTCTGGCTAGTGTAAATGAGCCACATAAATATCTCAAGTGGCAACTCTATCTTTTTTCTTAAATCTTAATTAATTTAGTGGAGGGATCTGCACATGCTAAGACCATAAAACCATAAGACATAGGAGCAGAATTGGGCCACTCGGCCCATCGAGTCTGCTCCGCCATTCAATCATGGCTGATATTTTTTCTCATCCCCATTCTCCTGCCTTTTCCCCATAACCGCTGATCCCTTATTAATCAAGAACCTATCTATCTCTGTCTTAAAGACACTCAATGAGCTGGCCTCCACAACCTTCTGCTGCAAAGAGTTCCACAGATTCACTGCTCTCTGGCTGAAGAAATTCCTCCTCATCTCTGCTTTAAAGGATCGTCCCTTTAGCCTGAGGTTGTGTCCTCTGGTTCTAGTTTTTCCTACTAGTGGAAACATCCTCTCCATGTCCACTCTATTGAGGCCTCGCAGTATCCTGTAAGCTTCAATAAGATCCCCCCCTCATCCTTCTAAACTCCAACGAGTACAGACCCAGAGTCCTCAACTGTTCCTCATACGACAAGCTCTTAATTCCAGGGATCATTCTTGTGAACCTGCTCTGGACCCCTTCCAAGGACAGCACATCCTTCCTTAGATATGGGGCCCAAAACTGCTCACAATACTCCAAATGGGGTCTGACCAGAGCGTTATACAGCCTCAGAAGTACATCCCTGCTCTTGTATTCTAGCCCACTCGACATGATTGCTAACATTGCATTTGCCTTCCTAACTGCCGACTGAACCTGCACGTTAACCTATGTGTAACCATCTGGAGGCTAGTGGGAGATGGATAATTTTGTTTCAGGTGAAGTGTGGGTCTAACTCACTCAGGAAAGTCATAAAGAGACTGTTGTCCCGCAATGGGTACTGCAAGCTCCTGGATTATTCAAAAGATGCAACATGTTCCATTTGCTTGCGGAGAACCTGTGTATGAACATTTCTTACTTTAGTGCTGGGCAAATTCATAGAATCTCTACAGTGCAGAACGAGGCCATTCACTCCATTGGGCCTGCACTGACTCTTACCCAGGCTTACCCCATAACCCCATGTATTTATCCCGCGAATTCTCCTAACTTTGCCACACTAAGGGGCAATTTAGCAATCCACCTAACCTGCACATCTTCGAAGTGTGGGAGAAAACCGGAGCATCCGGAGGAAACCCACGCAGACACGGGGAGAACATGCAAACTCCACACAGACAATGACACAAGCCAGGAATCGAACCCGGATCCCTGGCGCTGGGAGGCAGCAATGCTAACCACTGTGCCACCGTGCTGTGTGACTTCTGGCAAGTGTAAATGAGCCAGGTAACTATCTCAAATTGTAACTGTATTTTAATTTTTTAAAATCTAAATTAATTTAGTGGTGGGATCTGCACATGCTGAGACATTGG
This sequence comes from Mustelus asterias, assembly GCF_964213995.1. Taxonomy (NCBI): domain Eukaryota; kingdom Metazoa; phylum Chordata; class Chondrichthyes; order Carcharhiniformes; family Triakidae; genus Mustelus; species Mustelus asterias. Next base: position 62,329,144 of record NC_135823.1, read on the forward strand.
GCATGTCTGCCAGCTGGGCAGCAGGCAATGGGTACCCCAAGTGCCAGCTCACTGGATGGGGAGTTCTGCTGCAGAGGACTCAGACGAGCATGTCGATGGAGATGGGTTTACAGAACAAAATATTGCTGATGCTAGAATCTGAAACGGAAACAGAAAAATGCTGGAAAATTTCAGCAGGTCTGACAGCATCTGTAGGGAGAGAATAGAGCCAACGTTTTGAATCAGGATGACCCTTCATCAGAGCTGAGAGGAAAGAGAGTCAGCAGAGGTTTATACTATCAGGGTAAGGAGGGGTGGTGGAATTGGGCAAAGGGAATGTAAATGAGCTCCCGACTGAGGTAATAATTGCCTTCCCAATCAGGGAGCCTCACCTGTATATATAATGAGGAGTGTTAGGACTGGGAATTTACTTTCCCTTTGTCCAGGTAGACACGGGAAACTCCACACAGACAGTGACCCAAGGCTGGAATTGAACCCGGGTCCCTGGCACTGTGAGTCAGCAGTGCTAACCACTGTGTCAACATACCACATGTATCACTCTGGTGAACTTGTGGTGGACCTCAGTTGTGCCTTTGTCCTATATGGACCACCGTTGTGTGTGCTTGTCATACCTGGACACACCCCCTTCCAGTTTGGTTCCTCCCCTCGGCACCTAGCATAAAGGTGGCTGTCTCCTCCCCCTTGTTCAGTCCAGGTCGGTTATTTGTTGGGATCTGCTCCTGGTTCTGTTGTGAATAAAAGCCTACATTTGTATTGGCACACCGGTAGTCTTTCGCTTTATTGATAGCGCATCCGAACCCGAACTATACCCTTTCCAATCCAACGTATTTCCCCTGAGATGTGTGTCCAAAACTGAACACAATATTTCAGATGTGGTCTGAAATGAAGCAAGGTACAACTGAAGCATGTTCTACTCAGTCTGGTATTACAACTCCCTCAAGATAAAAAACAACTTTCCATTAGCCTTTTTGATTGTTTTTCTTTCTCTCCCAGTATGTGAGCAATTTGTGATTTGTTCGCATGGACAGCTAAATCTCTTTGGTCTTGCACAGTTCCTAGTCTCTCATCACTTAAGAAAGAAGATGGAAGAAGGACACAGCCTCAGAGTAAAGGGACGACCCTTTAGAACCGAGACGAGGAGGAATTTCTTCAGCTAGAGAGTGGTAAATCTGTGGAATTCAGTGCCACAGAAGGCTGTGGAGGCCAGGTCATTGAGTGTGTTTAAGACAGAGATAGATAAGTTCTTGATTGGTAAGGGGATCAAGGTTACAGGAAAAAGATCATAGAGTGATAGAGTCATAGAGGTTTACAGCATGGAAACAGGCCATTTTGCCCAACTTCTCCATGCCAACCTTTTTTTTAAACTCCTAAGCTCGTCCCAATTGCCTGCATTTGGCCCATATCCCTCTATACCCATCGTACCCATGTAGCTGTCTAAATGTTTTTTAAAAGACAAAATTGTACCCGCCTCTGCTACTACCTCTGGCAGCTCGTTCCAGACAAGTGGGTGAATGGAGTTGAGAAACTAATCAGTCATGATTGAATGGCAGTGCAGACTCGATGGGCCGAATGGCTTAATTCTGTTCCTATATCTTATGGTCTTATGATTATGGTCAGTTTTACACATTGTCAGTGTGTGCAACTGGAAAGAGCCAGGCACCTTTGAAGCAACAGATAGCAGTGTTCAGAGACACTGACAGTATGCACAAATGCTGCAAATGTTGATAGTTGGAAGCAGTGAGGCCTGACTTTCCTGAGTGAGTTAGACCCACACTTCACCTTAAACAAAATTATCCATCTCCCACTGGGCTTCAGATGGTTACACGCAGACATTGCACAGCTATCCTCATTTGTACACTGTAATGACCTCAAATAAGTCCACAAGGTGGGCCTCTAGGAGTATGCGCTCCCTGATTGAGGTTTTATTTTAAAAAGTTGATTGATTGGTGTCTCAAGTAGGCTTACATTAACACTGCAATGAAGTGACTGAAAATCCCCACACTCAGGGGCTATTCGGAAACACTGAGGGAGAATTTTAGCATGGCCAATGCACCTAACCAACACATCTTTCAGACTGTGGGCGGAAACCAGAGCACCCGGAGGAAACCCACGCGGACACGGGGAGAACGTGCAGACTCCACACAGACAGTCACCCAAGCTGGGAATTGAACCTAGGTCTCTGGCGCTGTGAGGCAGCAGTGCTAACCACTGTGCCACCCTGATTGAGGTAATGATTGCCTGCCAAATCAGGGAGTCTCAGCTGTAAATATATATATTGAGGAGTGTCAGGGCTAATGACACTTCGGATTCTGACTTTGTATCTGAAGCACTTTTAAGAGTAGAATTGAGTTTGTAAATAAAAGGAAACTGATGAGGGGATATTGCCCTCTGAGGAGTTGTTTCATAGGCCCAATGGGACAAGCAGCAATGCAACACCCATGTAAAACAGGCACAAGCCTTAGCTTCTAGGCAATTATGGTATAGTCTTTTAACACACTGTTTATCCCCAAACTTCAGCACAAATGCTGCCTTCCTCTTTCCTTTCCCTCTGAGATTATTTTAACTCATTTCTCACCAAAGGTATTCAGGTTAGGTTGATTGGCCATGTTAAATTACCTTTTAGTGTCGGGGGACTAACAAGGGTAAAGACGTGGGGTTACGGGGATAGGGCCTAGTTGGGACTGTGGTCAAGCGCTGGCTCGATGGGCTGAATGGCCTCTTTCTGCACTGTAGGAATTCTATAATTCTATGATAATGCAACATAATGACCGTCACAGACCTGAGAAAAGTGACACGACCTGCTTAATACACATACTGGGAGGGCAAATTAGTCTGAGAGCCCAATACAATGGCAGGAAGGTCATAGACGGGATCCAATGTCCACTTATCTCAGCTGATAAAGTCTAAAGGTTTTGGCCGGTAACCCTAAATACGCCAACAGAAAGAGGAAAACAACGGACCCCAGACAGAGGGCATCAAAAGATGATGGAGACAATATTTAGTTGAACCCACAAGATGGTTGCCAACCACATCAGTGCGATGAAATGCACGAGCTAAAGTTAAACAAAGCAATTCTACAAGAAAATATTCACATGAGAGTTGAATTGGAAGATGTGAAGTGCAAGATTCCAGCTGAGTATATACCTTTGAACATGCATGATAAACTAAAGTTTTCAATGAACTGAGCAGGAGGAAATGATGACCTTTGGTTCCAGAGTGGGCAACTCAAAGTGATCAGCCAATGTCAATGCGTACAGATACAATTAAGAAACATGTATGCTTTAAATGTTATGTGTGCAATCAGGTGCAGAGACTGACCATTAGAACAAGTGAGGTGGAGATGCCGGCATTGGATTGGGGTGGGCACCATAAGAAATCTCATAAGACCAGGTTAAAATCCAACAGGTTTATTTGGAATCACCATTAGAACAAAGAGTTGTGAAGGCATAAGACCATAAGACATAGGAGCAGAATTAGGCTCCTCGGCCCATTGAGTCTGCTCCGCCATTCAATCATGGCTGATATTTTTCTCATCCCCATTCTCCTGCCTTTTCCCCATAACCCCTGATCCCCTTATTAATCAAGAACCTACCTATCTCTGTCTTAAAGACACTCAATGACCTGGCCTCCACAGCCTTCTGTGGTAAAGAGTTCTACAGATTCACCACTCTCTGGCTGAAGAAATTCCTCCTCATCTCTGTTTTAAAGGATCGTCCCTTTAACCTGAGGTTGTGCCCTCTGGTTCTAGTTTTCCTGCTAGTGGAAACATCCTCTCCAGGCCTCGCAGTATCCTGTAAGTTTCAGTAAGATCCCCCCTCATCCTTCTAAACTCCAACAAGTACAGACCCAGAGTCCTCAACCGTTCCTCATATGACAAGCTCTTCATTCCAGGGATCATTCATGTGAACCTCCTCTGGACCCTTTCCAAGGCCAGCACATCCTTCCTTAGATATAGGGCCCAAAACTGCTCACAATACTCCAAATGGGGTCTGGCCAGAGCTCTACACAGCCTCAGAAGTACATCCCTGCTCTTGTATTCTCGCCCTCTCAACCTGAACGCAAATATTACATTTGCCTTCCTAATTGCCGACTGGAAGTAGAGGGTGTGCCGTGGGTAACTTGGGTAACTCACAGTTACACATGATTGTGCATGCAATTTTGTCTTTTGGTCGTTAGGAAAAGAAGGATGAATGAATATTTTCTTCGGTATTAAAAGGGGGGATATTCGATAACTCCAGTTCTCAGCTAGCACAGATACCGAGCTTTTTTGTTAAGCTGGTGTCAGGACTCCGATGTCAGGGTAATTTTTGGATCCCAACCTCACATAGAGTGGGGGTAAGATGCAGCCCCTATTCTGGAGAGAGTTAATGGCCAGAGATTGGCAAAGTAAGGATGGTGGGTGGGCTCTGGAGGCTGGAGGACAAATAAAAGACCCCCACAGCACTGAAGGAGCTGCAGCCTGCCACTGAAGATAACAGAGAGAGAGAGGGCACTTCAAGATGGAGGCGTATCCTCAGCACTTTCAGAACCTTGCAATTTAGAAATGGTCGCAACTGCCAGAATTGGCTGGCCATCAGACAGGGCAAGCTGCTACTGTGTGCAATGTGCTTTCAGGCAATTGTGGAGGGGGAATGCTTAAATAGCAAACTGGAGTGTTGGCACCAGCAGTTTGGTGAGTGGGGGCCATCTCATTTCGCTGGCTGTGTTTCAGCCATTATGGGGCCCCAATTGCTGATTGTAAAATTCCAATCCCTGCCTTGGGATTGCGGCTATTGCCGCTTGAAGGCAAGTAATCATTTGGCCCCCAACCCAGCCTCCTGGAAAACTGACCAGAGGTGGGAGCATGTCTGAAAACCAACATGCCTACCAGCAGTGGAGTTTTCCAGACTCACCCACCTCTGGTCCAGTCTGTGCAAGCCAAGTAAACATTCAGCCCATTATGCCTTCTATTTCTGAAGTCCTCAGCAAGGGGCTGCTACCATTTCCCCACTTACCTGCACCCTTTTACATCAAGATTACAAGAAACTACGAAGGGTCGTGAACAAAGCCCAGTCCATCACTCAAACCAGCCTCCCATCCACTGACTCTGTCTACATTTCCCGCTGCCTTGGCAAAGCAGCCAGCATAACCAAGGACCCCACACACCCCGGACATTCTCTCTTCCACCTTCTTCCCTCGGGAAAAAGATACAGAAGTCTGAGGTCATGTATTAACCGACTCAAGAACAGCTTCTTCCCTGCTGCCGTCAGACTTTTGAATGGACCTACCTCGCATTAAGTTGATCTTTCTCTACACCCTAGCTATGACTAACACTACATTCTGTACTCTCTCCTTTCCTTCTCTATGAACGGTACGCTCTGTCTGTATAGTGCGCAAGAAACAATACTTTTCACTGTATGTTAAGACATGTGACTATAATAAGTCAAATCAAATGAAATCACTGTGGGAAACAGGATGCGTGTGTACAAGGGACAGGTAATAAAATATTTAAAGGACTATGAAGGAATTATGAAGAACAGATTTGGCTTCATAGCCTGAAACATGTTCGGCCTAATTAGGCTAAAGCCTCATTTGTACAACGGTGTTACTGACCCACAGCAGTGAATCACTGGACTCCGGTGAATTTAACTCAACTTGCTGCATCGCTTTAATCAAGCCTTTTGTTTCAAACACTAGAGAGTGAGTTTAAAATTAGAATCTATTCTTACCAAGGTTTATGACAGGACGGCAAGGTGGCACAGTGGCTAGCACTGCTGTCTCACTGCACCAGGGGATGTTCACAGTAACTTTATTGCAGTGTTAATGTAAGCCTACTTGTGACACTAATAAATAAACTTAAACTTAGTGTTCAAAGGTTAGGGGGATTAGCGGGGTAAATGCGTGTGGTTAAGGGAATGGGGGTGGGGAGGTGCTGGGTAAGATGCACTGTCGGAGAGTCGGTGCAGCCTCGATGGGGTGAATGGCCTACTTGTGACACTAATAAATCAAAACAAAACAAACTCTGAAGAAGCTGTTTAATTACTAAAATGTACTCAATTAGCAGCGCAGGCTACACCTTTCTCTCACCCGTCACCCCAACACCCCAACCTTGCAAAGGTCAGCAGGGCCAGGAGCAGAGGTTGGACAACCTGACGCTACACCTCGGTAAGACGTTACTTTGCTCATCTACTTCCATGTTGACGCAACTCAGCCTGTGACAACACGGCCCTCAATGTTTAGAGTTTGTTCAGAGTGACTGCAGACCATTTACACAGGCAGCGGTGATTAAGGAGTGAATTACATCTTCTCTCTCATCGTGGCAGTTTAGCCATATCACACGGCTCCTGATTTTTAATACTTTACACAGCCGTTCATTCGGGAAATTCCGTTTAGTGCATTGGGACCACATCAGTTTGGCGAAACGTCGCAATGCCAGTGTATCCACCAGGTGGAGTGCTGTCCAGCACCGCAAAGAATTTGGAATTCTTTTTCTATCCCACCCCCCCTGCACAGAGGGGACTAACGCGCAGGGTCGGATTTCTTGTAGGAAACGGGGGCTGGCTCCATTTCTGAATCCTGAACCCATCCTGGGGGTGAAACATTTGGGATTTTCACAGACGTGCCCCCTTAACTGGCATGGGGTGGCACAGTGGATAGCATTGCTGCCTCACAGCGCCAGGGACTCAGGTTCAATTCCAGCCTTGGGTGTCTGTGTGGAGTTTGCAAGTTCTCCCCGTGTCTGTATGGGTTTCCTCCCACACTTCAATGTTATGCAAAATGGGCTGAAAAATGGCAAATGGAATTTAACGCAGACAAGTGTGAGATATTGCACTTTGGAAGGACAAACCAAAGTAGAACGTACAGGGTAAATGGTAGGACTCTGAAGAGTGCAGTTGAACAGAGGGATCTGGGAATACAGGTACAGAATTCCCTAAAAGTGACGTCACAGGTGGATAGGGTCGTAAAGAGTGCCTTTGGTACATTGGCCTTTATAAATCGGAGTATCGAGTATAAAAGTTGGAGTGTTATGGTAAGGTTTTATAAGGCATTGGTGAGGCCAAATTTGGAGTATTGTGTACAGTTTTGGTCACCTAATTACAGGAAGGATGTAAATAAGGTTGAAAGAGTGCAGAGAAGCTTCACAAGGATGTTGCCGGGACTTGAGAAGCTGAGTTACAGAGAGAGATTGAATAGGTTGGGACTTTATTCCCTGGAGCGTAGAAGATTGAGGGGAGATTTGATAGAGGTGTATAAGATTTTGATGGGTATAGATAGAGTGAATGCAAGCAGGCTTTTTCCGCTGAGGCTAGGGGAGAAAAAAACCAGAGGGCATGGGTTAAGGGTGAAAGGAGAAAAGTTTAAAGGGAATATTAGGGGGGGCTTCTTCACGCAGAGAGTGGTGGGAGTGTGGAATGAGCTGCCGGATAAAGTGGTAAATGCGGGGTCACTTTTAACATTTAAGAAAAACTTGGACGGGTTCATGGATGAGAGGGGTGTGGAGGGATATGGTCCAAGTGCAGGTCAGTGGGACTAGGCAAAAAATGGTTCGGCACAGCCAAGAAGGGCCAAAAGGCCTGTTTCTGAGCTGTAATTTTCTATGGTTCTATGGTTCTATGGGTTAGGTGGATTGGCCTTAGTGGGGTTAGCAGGGTAAATTCATCAGGTTATGGGGATAGGGCCTGGGTGGGCTTGTTGTCAGTGCAGACTCGATGGGCCAAATGGCCTCCTTCTGCACTGTAGGGATTCTATCATTCTTTTCAATGAAACAGGTTCCCTGCCCAATAGGACAATGGGTGGACTCTTGAAGCTGAACAGCCAATCAGATGCGGTAACTGAGATGGTGCTTCCACCTCAAGGCGGCCTCTCACTAACTTATCTCAAATGCAATTAAGAAATGGTTCTTGCAGCCAAGCCACCACATTCGGCGGGGGGGGGGGGGGGGGGGGTTGAAGGGCCTTGGGGCCACGGGGTGGGGAGAGAGGAGGGGGGGTAATAGGGCCCTACTGCAGGATGTCCTTTAGCTGCACCTGCACACTCAGGCGGGCAGGGAGGGCCTGATGCGGTGCTTTGCCCCTCCCCCCTTGATCAACCACTGGGTGCAAGCTACCTGGCACCCAAACGCTCCCCCTGTAATGCAGGAAACTGGAAGCCATTAGGCCTACTCAGCCTTACTCAGCTACCCATCATGGTCTGCCGGGAGTGGGGGGAGGGGGGTGCTGTGGGTGGGGACTGATGATTCTGCCAACTCTGAATCTGTCTCGGCAAAAGCCTGGGCAAAGCCAGCAACGGGGATGGGAAATCATCACCCAGAGCAATGCCAGCTTTCCCATGCCTCATCCATCTCCATTCACATCGCCGACGGGGTCCGCAAGCCCTACCTCCAGGTGGAGCACGTTCGGGCAAGGGGTGGGAGAGGGAGAGTGACAGAGGATTGGACTCAGGATGTGCATAGATGTAACCTGGACCCCATTTTTGAGTCTTACATTCTGTGCATGTCATTACATTATACATGGATTGAATATCATAGAATCATAGAATCGCAACAGTGCAGGAGGTAATTCAACCCATTGAGTCTGAACCAACTCTCTGACAGAATGTCTTACCCAGACGCTCTCCCCTGCTTTGTACCCGTAACCCTGCATGTTTACCATGGCCAATCCCCCTAAACCTGAACATCTTTGGACACCACAGACAATTTAGTATGGCCAATCTACCTAACCTGTAACCTGAGGTTCCTCTTACGTGTGGGCGAGGTTAATTGGCCATGCTAAATTGATCCTAGTGTCAGGGGATTAGCAGGGTGAATATTTGGGGTTACGGGAATAGGGCCTTGGTGGGTCGGTGCAGACTCAATGGGCCGAATGGCCTCCTTCTGCACTGTAGGGATTCTATGATCTTTGGAGTGTGGGAGAAAACCGAAGCACTGGGAGGAAACCCACGCAGACACGGAGAGAATGTGCAGACTCCGCATAGACAGTGACCCAAGCCGGGAATCGAACCCGGGTCCCTGGCGTTGGGAGGCATCACTTGTAGTTAAATAAGGAGGTTGCCCAGGAAGTTGAGAAGTGAAATTGGGTTGGAGTTTTGCAGTGAGGGAGACTGAGTAACAGGGCAACATGAAACTGAATAACTCAGCTAAAGTACATTTTTACTAAACTGTGACTGACAGGGGAACGTAATTTAGGAAAAGGAACATCGCTGATGTCCGATTTCACAGTGAATTAAGTGTTTTTGAAGTGCGGTCACCATGGTAATGTTAGGAACTGTAAAGCAAAATTGCCTGAGGTTGCTCTCTCATTAATATGGATATCAAAATTTACAATGGGAAGGATTGACAGGAAGTGTCAACAGATGTCAATATCATGCTGGTTGATGGATCTCATCGGCTGACATGTGGTTAGTTTCCATATGTTTGGACGGCACGGTGGCATAGTGGTTGGCATTGCTGCCTCACAGCTCCAGTGACCTGGGTTCATTTCACTGTCTATGTAGAATTTGCATGTTCTCCACATGTCTGCGCGGATTCCTCCGGGTGCTCCAGTTTCCTCCTGGAATCCAAAGATGTGCAGGTTAAGTGGATTGGCCATGCTAAGTTGCCCCTTAGGTATCCCAAGATGTGTAGGTTTGGGGGATTAAAAAGCAGGCAGCATAATCAAGGAGCCCACGCACCCTAGACATACTCTCTTCCACCTTCTTCTATCGGGAAAAAGATACAAAAGTCTGAAGTCACGTACCAACCGACTCAAGAACAGCTTCTTCCCTGCTGCCATCAGACATTTAAATGGAACTACCTTATAGTAAGTTGATCTTTCTCTACACCCTAGCTATGGCTGTAACACTACAGTCTGCAACCTCTCCTTTCTCTTTCGATGTACAGTATGTTTTGTCTGTATCACGCACAAGCCACAATACTTTTCACTGCAAACCAGTACGTGATGACAATAAATCAAATCAAATCAAAGATAGATGGGGTAAACACATGGAGTTATGGGGATAGGACCTGGATAAGATGCTCTGTTGGAGGGTCGGTGCAGACTTAATGGGCTGAATGGCCTCCTTCTGCACTGTAGGGATTTTATGATTCATGTATCTGATGGTAACTAGTTCTACTTCTGCAGAGCTTTTCTTGATCCATCTAACCTATGCACCTTGCCCATTGTTATAATTCAGGTTAGAAACTACAAAGTGTTTTATGAAGTCCACCTAAATCATAAGTTTTGCAATTTGAACTTGACTCAGGTTAGCATAGAAATCATCGAAACCCTACAGTACAGAAAGAGGCCATTCGGCCCATCGAGTCTGCACCGACCACAATCCCACCCAGGCCTTACTCTCATATCCCTACGTATTTACCCACGAATCCCTCTAACTTACACATCTCAGACACTAAGGGCAATTTTTAGCATGGCCAATCAACCTAATCCACATATCTTTGGACTGTGGGAGAAAACCGGAGCACCCGGAGGAAATCCACGCAGACACGAGGAGAATGTGCAAACTCCACACAGACAGTGACCCAAGCCGGGAATCGAACCCAGGTCCCTGGAGCTGTGAAGCAGCAGTGCTAACCACTGTGCTACCGTGTCGCCCCATGAGATGTTTCACTTCAGGTATGATCCAAGTGACCCACCAGGGAGCTTTTATCAAACAAAGTTTATTTCAGAATACAGTTAACATGTATGGAAAGAAAATTAACAATAATTTTTACCAATTACAAACAAGAGACAAAAACAACCATGATATTATTATAGAAACCTTAACAACTAAATACCGTTCCAACTAAACAAATCGCATAAGCTAAACCCTTGCCACAGGTTTAACACAGAAAACACAATTTCTGACATGATGCCTGAACGTAGTCCTTTGTTTGGATGCTTCCAACTAGCCAGCAGAATTTACAAGGTCAAGGAGAGAGAGAGAAAACCTGCCCGCCACTTGGCAACCAAGACATCTTCTGGCTCTGAACCAAAACTGAAAGTGAATCCTTGGATTCTTCTGGAGAGGAACCACCTGACTTTGACTTGTCAATCAATCTTCCCCATCACAATGCAGGGTCCTAAAAGATCACAGGAAGTAACTGAGACCCAGAGTAAAAATAAACAAAACCCATTTAAATCATTAAAGCAGCAATAAAAGGATGTCTAGTGGACAGTCTGGCAACAATGAAACCAAAAGGCCTGCTTACAACTGTAGAGAATATGATTTAAAAAACAAATTCTTAAAGGCACACTAACATCACATCATTAGCGTGCCAAGATATGTAGGTTAGATGGATTAGCCATGAGAAATGTGTGGGGTTACGGGGATAGTGTGGAAGAGAGGCCCTGGCTAAGATGCCCCATAAGAGAGTTGATGCAGGCAACACAGTGGTTAACACTGCTGCCTCACAGCACCGGGGACCCGTGTTCGATTCCCAGATTGGGTCACTGTCTGTGCAGAATCTGCACATCCTTCCTGTATCTGCGTGGGGTGCTCCGGTTTCCTCCCACAGTCTGAAAGACATGCTGGTTAGGTGGATTGGCCATGCTAACTTCCCACTCAGTGTACCCCAACAGGCGCCGGAGTGTGGCGACTAGGGATTTTCACAGTAACTCCATTGCAGTGTTAATGTAAGCCTACTTGTGATACTGATAAATAAATTAATAAGCTAATCCAGCACAGGGGCAATTGGGGCATAATGGAGTTGAATGATGGAGCAGGCTCGATGGGCTGAATGGTCTACTTCCGCTCCTACATCTTATGGTCTTATTTGTACTGCACTTGTTACAGGTAACATTATCAGTAATACTCTGGGATGGTTTATCCTGTCAGGAATAACCCCTACAGTCATTAGCAGGTGAAGGTCACCCTGTTACATGATATTTAGCAGAGAGGTCCAGGCCCAATGGCATGCAACATTTTCATTGTAACATTTAGTCGATTGTTTATCACCTCCTGCCTTCTAAATCAATTAAACTAAAGCCAATTAAATTTACGTCTCTGATCAACGAGAGAGTAGCTTTCTGTAAGCTTGTTTCAGACAGTTGTCTGCCTTTCCATTAACTTAAAATTGAACCTGCCAGATCCATGAGATAAAGGTGATGCTTAATTTACATCTGCTTTCCATGCAGTTGATTTTACATGGGGTGAGGGGGGGAGGGGGGGGTTGCATATCAGTCCACCTGCCTGGAATTAAGACTTCCACCCCCCACCCCCCTCATCACGGTACGCGGTGCATGGTGTCCTGGGCGACCTGGGTGGTTAGCACTGCTGCCAGGGACCCGGGTTCGATTCCTGACTCGGGTCACTGTCTGGGTGGAGTTTGCACGTTCTCCCTGGGTCTGCGTGGGTTTCCTCCGGGTGCTCCGGTTTCCTCCCACACTCCAAAGATGTGTGGGTTAGGTTGAATGGCCGTGCTAACTTGACCCTTTAGTGTCAAGCGGACAAACCAAGGTAAATGCATGGGGTTATGGGGATAGGACCTGGGTGGGATTGTGGTCAGTGCAGACTCGATGGGCCAAATGGCCTCCTTCTGCACTGTAGGATTCTATGATTCTCATGGCACAGGCAACCTTTTTCAGAGTGGGACTTCCATCCCCCTCATCACAGTGCATGGTGCTCTGGGCGGCACGGTGGCACAGTGGTTAGCACTGCTGCCTCAGAGCACCAGGGACCCGGGTTCAATTCCAGCCTTGGGTCACTGTCTGTGTGGAGTTTGCACATTCCCTCCGTATGCGCGTGAGGTTTCCTCTGGGTGCTCCGGTTTCCTCCCACAGTCCAAAGATATGCAGGTTAAGTTGATTGACCTAGCTAAGTTGACCCTAGTGTCAGGAGGATTAGCAGGGCAAATACATGGGGTTATGGTGCAAGCTCAATGGGCCAAATAGCCTCCTTCTGCTTTGTAGGGATCGTATGCTTCTATGATTCTATGTGGGAAGAAGATCCCTCCCACCCTACACTCCCCCACCACCACCCCGCCACCCCCCAAACAGAGAGCTGCTGGCTAATCTGATTGGCTGGCAGGCCTGCAGTTGTAGCAGTGCCAGAAGCGAGTAGTGGTCCAGGAGAAGCGATGTCATGGCTCCCAGACCTCAGGAAGGTCTGGAGATCTTGGACGGGCATACCTGGCAGATCCTAGGGAGGGAAGGGCGGTATGAGGGGTAGGCGATGGCCCAGTGGTATTATCACTAAACTATTAATCCAGAAACTCAGCTAATGTTCTGGGGACCCGGGTTCGAATCCCGCCACGGCCGATGGTGCAATTTGAATTCAATAAAAAATATCTGGAATTAAGAATCTACTGATGGCCATGAAACCATTGTCGATTGTCGGAAAAGCCCATCTGGTTCACTAATGTCTTTTCGGGAAGGAAATCTGCCATCCTTACCTGGTCTGGCCTACATGCGACCCCAGAGCCACAGCAATGTGATTGACTTTCAACTGCCTTCCAAGAGCAACTAGGGATGGGCAATAAATGCTGGCCAGCCAGCAACACCCATACCGAGTTATAGCGAGAGAGGCAGAATGAGGCTCTCATGCAACATTAATTGGAAAAAAGGACCTCAATTGATCTAAAGGGTTGGGGGGGGTGTGGGGTATGAGGGGGGCAGGGGCGCGGTGCGGGGGGGGGGGGGGGGCGGGGGGAACGGCGCTGCCTGATACCTGCCCACCTGAATATGGGAGACATGTGGAGGTGATAGGAAGGGAGTAGGCAGGCTATTTGGTTCATTTTGCCAGCCTCCAGTCTTCAACTACATTGCTGGGGGTCGGAAAATCCAGCCTCATGTGTCTCAGCATCTGCTGCTACACGTTTATACTACAAGGGGCGGCACGGTGGTTAAACATGTTTATTTATTAGCCACAAATAAGGGTTACATTAACACTGCAATGAAGTTACAGTGAAATTCCCCGAGTCGCCACACTCCAGCGCCTATTCAGGTCAATGCACCCTAACCAGCACTTCTTTCAGACTGTGGGAGGAAACTGGAGCACCCGGAGGAAACCCATGCAGACATGGGGAGAATGTGTGAGCTCCACAGAGACAGTGACCCAAGCCAGCAATCGAACCCAGGTCCCTGGTGCTATGAGGCAGCAGTGGTGGCACGGTGGCACAGTGGTTAGCACTGCTGCCTCACAGCACCAGGGACCCGGGGTCGATTCCCGGCTTGGGTCACAGTCTGTGCTAAATTCTCCCTCAGTGTACCCGAACGTGGCAACCAGGGGATTTTCACAGTAACTTCATTGCAGTGTTAATGTAAGCCTACTTGTGACACTAATAAATAAACTAAAAAACTAAACTAAAACTAAACTAAATGTTGCATGTTCGCCACAGAAGGAGAGACAAAGCTGCACTGGGAACAGTTCCACATTTAGACGAATAGCTCAACAGACGCTCATTTTTAGTAAGAGCACAGCTGATGGTAAATGCCGAGTGTTAGGGACCAGATCAGAAACTCCAAGGTATTTTATGAAGTTAGCCTATGCCCTAACTTTTCCATTTAAGATTGGCATTAGGAAAGTATAAGGTGTTTCACTCCAAGTATGATTCAAGTGACCCACTAGGAAGCTTTTATAAAAACAAATTTCATTTAAGAACACGGTTAGAACATAACAAAAAGAATTAGCATAACTTTTACCAATTAAAATACTTAAACATGGCAAAGTATAATTCTTTACAGCTAGCTATTTCTGTTGTTCCATTTAGCAGTATCCCCACAGACAAGAACCGCTTATTTAGGACCAGTTAGCACAGAAACCAAAGGAAGGGAGATGCCTCTTATGGCGAGTATCTTGTGCCTCTCGGATATGCCTCATCATGCCACTCTTCCCTCCCTGGGCTTTGCCAGGTAGGCCCATCCAAGATCTCTGGACCTACCTGAGGTCTAGGATTCATGACATTGCTTCTCCTGGATTGCTTGTTCCAGCAGTGACGACTCCTCGATTCTGGCGCTGTCGGGATTACAGGCCTACCGGCCATTCAAATCAGCCAGCAGCTCTTTGGATGTGGGAGGGGACTTCCTCACACATAGAATCAGAGAATCCCTACAGAGCAGAAGGAGGCCATTCGGCCCAACGAGTCTGCACCGACAACAATCCCACCGGCCCAATCCCCGTGACCCTACATATTACCCTGCTAATTCCCCTGACACTAAGGGGCAATTTAGCATGGCCAATCAACCTAATCCACACAAGTTTGGAATATGGGAGGAAACCGGAGCACCCAAAGGAAACCCACGCAGACAATCACCCGAGACCGGGATTGAACCCGGGTCCCTGGCACTGTGAGGCAGCAGTGCCAACCACTGTGCCACCGCGCCACCCCTTTTGAAATCCATGTCCCAGTCAAAGATAACAGCTGTAGATGCAAGGACATCAGGAAGGGGAGCTAAGATTATCAGATAAACTTACCTAACGAAGCCAGGGCTGGTGACAAAAGAAATAAGCTATTAAATCAGCCCTAATCCACCTTCCTCACAGAATAGACGTGGTCAACTCCTTAAACCCATCCTTGTGTTTACATTTGAAATCCGACCCTTGAATTCCAAAGCTAGCTACCTTCAGCAATTACTGTGGTCCAATTAATTGCTGACCAACCTGGGTGGGTTTCGCTGACATGTTTTCCGATAGTGTTCAGCACAAGCTGCAAAGAAGGTTCAGCTTCTCACACAGCGGGAAATGGCTGAATGAAATCTGTGCTGTTCCACTGAATCATTCATAAATTCCTGCTTGCTGGGGACAGTGGCTCTACCTCACTGTTAGAGAGCAGGTCTGGCAGAATTCAGTGATGTGAAGTGCAGCCTGTTTGAATAATCAATGCTCCCCTCACCGGAGCAGGGGGGGCGGGGGGGGAGGGTGGTTTCTCTTGCCCCTACTTTCTTTGATGGATAATGCATGGAAAACGGACTTGGGATGCAGGTAAGTAAGCCGTCCGCATCATCGGGCAAGCTCGACAGCACGGCGACTGCTGAGTTGGCTAATGGCACTGAAATCAGATTGAGTAGTGTGCAAATTGGGTGAAGGGAACACTGCTGTCTCGATATGGCGGCTCTGTGGGTCAAGATACATCTGGCAAGCGAAGCATCAAATAAAGCAAGTTTCACTGAATTTCAGAGTCTCAAGCTTTAGTCTGTGTGCTCCTGTGAAACAATTTCAGATGTGCATCCCTGAGAAAAAAGGGATGGTGTTACAAATGTGGTGGTTATGTTTTAGTACTGTCTTTAATTCAAGATAAAATGGAATTATGAAATGGTTCTTGCAACCTACTCTGAATCCTGCCCAAAAGCAAGCTTGATGACTTGTTTTTTAAAGGAGAGGGAGAGAGAGATAGTGGCAGCCAGTGTCAACTATTCATCATGCAGAATAGAGGCTCAGACTCGGATTGAAGAGATCAAGTTTGTGAGAATTTAAATGAGGCTGGAGGATTCACCTAACTTTGGCTGGATGCAGGAATAGTGGCAGCCATTGTCAATTATTCATCACGCACAGTGGAGGCTCATATTCGGGTTGAAGAGATCAAATTTGTGAGAATTTAAATGAGGCTGGAAGATTCGCCTGACTTTGGCTTGACGCAGGAATCTCCAGGATGGTCTTCACTATGGAAGTCAGTTCAGAAATTAGTGTTATCCTGGGTGGGGGGGGAGGGCAGGGAGAAGAGTACAAGATATTCACCACTGTAGACTGTGAGAAGCACTGGCTTTGGCGAGACAGTTAGACTAGAACCTTATCTACCGTTCACGCCGGTAGGATTTTCCCATCCCGCTGCAGTGAATGGAAATTTGGCTGGGCACCAAATTCTCTGACCTCATTGCAGTGGGGGTGTGACATTCATGGCAGGTGAGATTGCGCCCCATATCTCCAAGTCTCAGTGGGAGATTTTGTTTTTTATTCATTCATGGGACATGGGCGTCATTGGCCGACCAGCATTTATTGCCCATCCTTAGTTGTCCTTGGAGGACAGTTGAGAGTCAACCACATTGCTGTGGCTCTGGAGTCACATGTAGGCCAGACCAGGGAAGGATGACAGATTTTCTTCCCTAAAGGACATTAGTGAATCAAATGGATTTTTCCGACAATCGACAATCATTTCATGGTCATTAGTAGATTTTTAATTCCGGATAGTTTTATTGAATTCAAAGTCCTCCACCTGCCATGGTGGGATTCGAATCTGGGTCCCCAGAATATTCATTGAGTTTCTGAATTAATAGACTAGCAATAATACCACTAGGCCATTGCCTCCCCATGTGAGGAATGCCAGATTTTATAAATAGTTATATTTCAAACTGTCTATTTAATTCTAAAATAGGATGGAGTTGGGGGCTTAGAAGATATTTGAACAGCATTTCTACCTGGATAGAAGGCCCATGTAATTCACATTGCCACGAAGGTGAGCTTTGAGTGGATAACAGGCCACAGCAATCCACTATAATATTTGTTTTGCAGGGTTTTCTTAAAATATCCCTGAACCATAGATAGGTCAGCCTGCAAGAATCTGTGTGTTGAGAGAGAGAGAAATAATGGCAGCCAATGTTGACAATTCATCATGCAAAATGGAGGCTCATACTCGGTTTGAAGAGACCTTGTTTGTGAGGATTTAAATGAGGCTGGAGGATTCGCCCAGCTTTGGCTAGATGCAGGAATCACTGGGGTAATCTTCACAATGAAAGTCAGTTCAGGAATTAGAGTTACAGTGGAGCCCCGGTGTAACGCACCCTGATTTAGCGTGAAATCGGATATGACGCGATGGACCCTTTTTTTTGCTATTTCCGGTTTAGTGATTTAGAGCGACCCCCGATTTAGCGCGACCCCGATAACATTCGCTATAACGTATTATGGACCTGAACCATCACGTTACAACGGGGCTCCACTGTATTTAGCTGGAAAAGGAAAATGGATGAAAGTAATGGATGAAAGCTTTAGACTGGTTCCTGAACAATGAAGTGTCCCTTAAGAACAGAGTAAAGTACCTCTGTGAAGGGAAATTTTCAGTCATTTTAAAAGTTATAGGAGTATCTTTCCTGTACTTTAGAGCATAAGTTGTCAGAAGTATTGTTGCAACTATACAAGGCATTGGTGAGGCCGCACCTGGAATATTGTGCACAGTTTTGGTCCCCGTATTTGAGGAAAGATGCAGTGGCATTGGAGGCAGTTCAGAGGAGGTTCACTAGATTGATTCCAGAGATGAGGGGTTTGTCGTGTGAAGGCAGATTGAACAGTTTAGGCCGACACTCTCTGGAATTTAGAAGAATGAGGGAAGATCAAATTGAGGTACACAAGATAATAAAATGTATGGATAAAGTAGATGTGGAACGGATGCTTCCTCTTGTGGGACATTCTAGGACGAGAGGTCATAGTCTTAGGATAAGGGGCAGCAAATTTAAAACAGAGTTGAGGAGAAACTACTTCTCCCAAAGTGTTGTGAATCTGTGGAATTCGCTACCCCAAAGTGCGGTGGATGCTGGGACAGTGAGTACATTTAAGGAGGAGTTAGACAGATTTTTAATTGGTAATGGGTTGAAGGGTTATGGGGAGAAGGCAGGAAACTGGGGATGAGGAGCATATCAGCCACGATCGAATGGCAGAGTGGACTCGATGGGCCGAATGGCCTAATTCTACTCCTGTATCTTATGAACTTATAAGGGGTAAATGAGGCTGAGAGAGATTGGCACCACCCAGACCTGACCTCCCCAAGGTGCTGCAAGTGTGGGAGGAGGAGTTGACCTGGGATGAGGGGTGGGATGTTGGATAACGTTACCCTCTGGGGAATGGCCTCCAGAGGGTCAACCAACAGCCATGTTCTACCCATGATCAATCGTCCTCTGACCATAGCCAGATGCACTGCCTGTTCATCCCTCAGGAATTCCTTCGCCAGGCATACGTGACCATGGCTGGTGGCCAAACCATCACCTTCATGCAGCCATGATGGTCATTTTGGGGTGGGTGTCACACTTTACCCTGAGGCTTTACCCTGTGATGAGGCGGGATAGTGACGGGGCTACAGAAGCAGCTATATCTGCATATGTTCTTGTGGAGGGCCCCACTGATGGTGGCATCTCTGCCATGGGAGCTACACCCACCCCAAACTGTACTGTTGGTTGGCAGTATTATATACCCAGGAGAGGGGCAGAGAGAAAAGTTGGTGCAATCTTGCCTCCTAGTGTTGAGTAGGGAGGAGGGGAAAGAAAGAGGGAAGTGAGCAGGGAGACATGGGTGGAAATGGTAAGTGTGCAGGGTGGGTGCCAGTGGGGTGGGAGGTGGGGAGGGGGGAGCTCTACCTTGTTGTTGTACTTTCATGGGTGACAGGAAGATGTCTTCACTCAACAGCTGGGGCTGCCTGGCACACAGATGTTCTCCTTCCTTTCTTTACCAGGCAGCCTAAAGGAATAAAGAGGGTGAAAGCTAGCATCTCCCACACACACACACGCCTCCCTCCTCTCCCAAGTCTTTTAAATTATCTTCTTTTCCTGCCCCTTCAAAGCGCACACAGTTCTTCAGAGACCCACCCACACCCACCTCCACTTGTTATCATTATAAAATCTTTTTTCTCTCAGTCTCCTGGTTTTCTGGCTCCTCTCTCTTTCCTTCCCATCTCCTCAGGCCTTTAGGCTTCAGACCTCCCAGGTTCCAGGCCCCTGTAACCCCAGCAACAGAAGATTCTTAATCAGGCAACAGCAGCTTTGAGTCCCAAAGTAGATTGAAGCGAGACTGCAAAGTAGAATGGTGGTACACTCTCTCAGCTGCTTCTAGCAATAAGGAAACAGCAACAGGAACAGAGCCACGGGGGTCCCTGTTTAACACAAACATGAACCTAAACTGGATCACATGACACACTTCCTTTCTGGTGATGCCATGCTGCGATCCCTTAAAGGCATATTGCAATAATTAGAGGATTTGGTTTAATGTCACATAAAAAATAGGTGTGGGAGTAGGCCAATCGGCCCTTCGAACCTGCACCACCATTCAATATGACCATGGCTGATCATGCATTCTCTGTATCCCACTCCCGCTTTCTCTCATTACCCCTTGATCCCTTTAGCCATGAGGGCCACGTCCAGCTCCATCTTGAACATATCTAACAAACTGGTCTCAACAACTCTCTGTGGTAAAGAATTCCATAGGTTCACGACTCCCTGAGTGAAGAATTTCTTCCTCATCTCAGTCCTGAATGGCTTACTCCTTATTCTTAGACAGTGACCCCTGGTTCTGGACTTCCCCAACATCGAGAAGATTCTTCCCACATCTAGCCTGTGACATCTGAAGGATGTACCTAAAACAATGCAGCAACCCTCAATGATGCTCTGGGCTGTTAGCCTAGTTGACGGACTATGTTCTTGGAGTATAGATGGAGACCCATTTCCTTCTGGCTTGAAGGGAAAAGGTTGACCAATGGAGCCAAAACAATACAAGGGCTGTGAGGGTCTACCTCAACATTATGCACCTCTAATACCAATGGCAGATCACTCAATAAGTATAACTTCAAATAAGAATGCCAGGCAACTGTAATAAGTCCTCGGAGGTAGAAGTCCCTTGACTAAAATCCCTTTATTTACAATTCCATCAGCAGTACGCAGAGTGCTATCAGTCAGCAGTCTACCTTCGGGGGTGCCAGAGGAACTGACACTCCCGGTTAAATACAAGGAAAAGACTCCCTGATAGGCCCATTAATTGACTCCTTAATCAGGGAGTTCATACTCCAATAGGCCGACCTCAATGGCCTGATTGAAGTCATTACAGTAACTGTTTCACTCAATGAGTGGTTCAGCTCAGGAGTGCACTGGCTGGAAATGAGCAGGAAATAGGTTCAATCGAGGCATTAAGAGGGCATTTGATGATTATTTGAATTGAAACAACATTCAGGGGTATGGGGAAAAGGCAGGGGAATGGCACTAAGTCATGATGCTCATTTGGGGAGCCAGTGCAGACATGATGGGCCAAATGGCCTCGTTCTGAGCTGTAACAATTCTGTGATTCTTGAATAGGAGGAAGAGGTTCACCAGTGTTCCAGCCATTTTGTTCATTAAATTATACCTTGACAAATATATCTCCCATTATTCCCTTGTGGTTATCATTGTGTACAGCTGTTTACATTCTCATAGAATAGAATCATAGAATCCCTACAGTGCAGAAGGAGGCCATTTGGCCCATCGAGTCTGCACCAACTTTGGGGCAGCACAGAGGCACTGTTGCCTCACAGCTCCAAGGACCTGGGTTCGATTCCCGACTTGGGTCACTGCCTGTGTGGAGTTTGCATGTTCTCCCCGTGTCTGCGTGGGTTTCCTCTGGGTGCTCCGGTTTCCTCCCACACTCCAAAGATGTGCAGGTTAGGTGCATTGGCCCTTAGTGTCCTGGAATGCGTAGGTTAGAGGAATTAGCGGGGGTACATAAGTGGGGATAGGGCCTAGCTGGGTTTGTTGTCAATGCAGACCCGATGGGCTGAATGGCCTCCATCTGCACTGTCAGGATTCTATGATTTTATGGATTCTATGATTCTCACTCCCTGACAGAGCATCCCATCCAGGACAATCCCCGTGACCCCACATATTTACCACCCTAATCCCCCTAATTTCATTTGTGGCACATGGGCATCGCTGGCCAGCATTTATTGCCAATCCCTAATTGCCCGAGGGCAGCTGAGAGTCAAAGACAGTGCTGTGGCTCTGGAGTCACATGTAGGCCAGACCAGGTGAGGATGGCAGATTTCGTTCCCTAAAGGACGTTAGTGAAGCTACTCATCTTTGAACACCGAGGGGCAATTTAGCATGGTCAATCCACCTAACCTACACATCTTTTGGACTGTAAGAGGAAACTGGAGCACCCGGAGGCAATTCACACAGACACGGGGAGAACATGTAAACTCCACACAGTAGAAAGGGTCGAGAGCTTCAAGTTTTTAGGTGTCCAGATCACCAGCAACCTGTCCTGGTCACCCCATGCCGACACTATCGTTAAGAAAGCCCACCAATGCCTCTACTTTCCCAGAAGACTGAGGAAATTTGGCATGTCAGCTACAATTCTCACCAACGTTTACAGATGCACCACAGAAAGCATTCTTTCTGGTTGTATCACAGCTTGGTATGGCTCCTGCTCTGCCCAAGACCACAAGGAACTACAAAATGTCGTGAATGTAGCCCAATCCATCACGCAAACCAGCCTCCCATCTATTGACTCTGTCTACACTTCCCGCTGCCTCGGGAAAAGCAGCCAGCATAATTAAGGACCCCATGCACCCCAAACATTTTCTCTTCCACCTTCTTCCTTCAGGAAAAAGATACAAAAGTCTGAGGTCACGCACCAACCGACTCAAGAACAGTTTCTTCTCTGCTGCTGTCAGACTTTTGAATGGACTTACCTTGCATTAAGTTGATCTTTCTCTACACCCTAGCTATGACTGTAATAGTGCATTCTGCACTCTCTCATTTCCTTCTCTATGAACAGTATGTTTTGTCTGTATAGCGCGCAAGAAACAATACTTTTCACTTTATGTTAATACATGTGACAATAATAAATCAAATCAAATCAAATCAGAGGCAGTGACTGTGAAGCAGCGGCGCTAACCACTGTACTGCCCTAAAATTTAAAATAGAATAGTATTTTGGAATAATTATAAGAATGGAAATGTCTGTGGAGCAAATGGGTGTAATATAGAAACATGAGCATGTTAGGAACATATATGGTGCATTGATTGAATTGAATTTTGACTGTTAGTGTTACCAGATATCTGTACAACTTGCCTCAATCAATCCACACTATTGTCCTTCATGCTTTCAAAGTGTGAGTTGGACCTATCCTCAGAGCAGGCATTTTTGTGTTTAATTCCTTATTTATACCTCTGAATACTTTCACATTAAATAGCACAAGGATGGAACTGATGCAGAAATCTGAAAATAGGGCAACACAGTAACTGAGTTCATTTATGTAGAACTTTACCAAGCGTGGCACACATTAATTTCAGTGCCAGTGACCAGGTGACAAGAACAGAATGCTGTAAATAGCTTCAGCGAATCTAGCTTTCTACCCTCAAACTTGACATGCCATTTTTATCGCTTCTGTTCTATTCTAGGCCGAACAGGTGTGGGGCTCTTTTCTCTGGAGAAGAACAAGTCTTTCAGCAAAGTTAAAGGGTGGACAGAGAGAAAATGTTTCCACTTGTGGAGGAGTCGTTGATAAAGAATTCAGAGGATTTGTTTTTTACTCAAAGTGTAATTAGAGTGGAACTCAGCCAAGGTACATCGGCCCCATAGATGCTTTTGAGAGAAAATTGAGAAAGAAATGAATAGCTGGTTATACTGATAGAGTTGGTTTAAAAAGAGATGGAGGAGATTTATGTGAAGCATAAATACTAACATGCCCAGTGATGCCCAGTTTGGGTTTTGCCAGGATCACTCAGCTCCTGATCTCATTACAGCCTTGGTTCAAACATGGCGGCACAGTGGCACAATGGTTAGCACTGCTGCCTCACAGTGTCACACTCGGGCTCGATTCCTGGTTTGGATCGCTGTCTATGTGGAGTCTGCACATTCTCCTCATGTCTGCGTGGGTTTCCTTCAGGTGCTCCAGTTTCCTCCCACAGTCCAAAAGACATGCTGGTTAGATGCATTGACCATGCTAAATTCTCTCTCAGTGTACCCGAACAGGCACCGGAGCGTGGCGACTAGGGGATTTTCACATTGCAGTGTTAATGTAAGCCTTCTTGTTGGGTAGTACAGTGGCACAGTGGTTCACACTGCTACCTCACAGTACCAGGGACCCAGGTTAATTTCCATCTTGGGTGACTGTTTGTTCGGCTGTGTCTGCATGGGTTTCCTCTTGGAGCTCAGGTTTCCTCCCACAGCCCAATAATGTGTTGGTTAGGTGGATTAGCCATGGTAAACAAGTTGGGCCGAAGGGCCTGCTTCAATGCTGTAAACCTCTATGACCAACATAGACTGAATGGCCTATCAGATTCAATTTAACTTCCTTTTGTCACTGGCTGCGTCAGTGTTTATTGCCCATCCCTAACAGTGAACTGAGTGGCTTGCTCGGCCATTTCAGAGGGCATTTAAGAGTTAACCATGTTGCTGTGCAGCTGGGGTCACATGTAGGCCAGACCAGGTAAGGGTGGCAGATTTCAAAAGGGAATTGGAGTAATACATTGAAATACAATGGGGAGGCAGTGGAACAGTAATATTGTCACTGGAATAGTAAGACAGTGACCCAGAATAATGGTCTGGGGACCCGGGTTTGAATCCCACCACGGCAGATGGTGAGATTTAAAGTGAGTAAAAATCTGGAATTTAAAGTCCAATGATGAACCCATTGTTGAACCATCTGCTTCACTAATGTCCTTTAGCAAAAGAAATCTGCCACCCTTACCTTCATGTGGTTGTGAAGGGTCAGTCACCTCAGCTCCAGGACATCTCTCCAGGAGTCCCTCAGGGTAGTGTCCTAGGCCCAAACATCATCAGCTGCTTCATCAAAGACTTGCCCCCCCGTCATAAGGTCAGAAGTCAGAAGCCAATGATTGCGCAATGTTCAGTAATATTCGCGACTCCTCAGATACTGAAGCAGTCCATGTTCAAATGCAGCAAGATCTGGGCAGCACCCAGGCCTGGGCTGGCAAGTGGCAAGTAACATTTGTGCCACACAAATGCCAGGCAATGTCCATCACCAATAAGAGACACTCTAATCATCGCCCCTTGACATTCAATGGTGTTGCCATCACTGAATCCCCCACTGTCAACATCAATGGAGTTACCATTGATCAGAAATTCAACTGGACTCACCACATAAACACAATGACTACAAGAGCAGGTCAGAGGCTAGGAATACTGTGGTGAATAACTCACCTCCTGACTCCCCAAAGCCTGTCCATCATCTACAAGGCACAAGTCAGGAGTGTGATGGAATACTCCCCACTTGCCTGGATGGGTGCAGCTCCAACAACACTCAAGAAGCTCAACACCATCCAGGACAAAGCAGCCCGCTTGATTGGCACCACATCTACAAACATTGAATCCCTCCACCACTGACGCTCAGCAGCAGCAGTGTGTACTATCTACAAGATGCACTGCAGTAATTCACCAAAGATCCTTAGACAGCACCTTCCAAACCCATAACCACTTCCATCTAGAAGGACAAGGGCAGCAGATACATGGGAACACCACCACCTGCAAGTTCCCCTCCAAGTCACTCACCTTCCTGACTTGAAAATATATCGCCGTTCCTTCGCAGTCGCTGGGTCAAAATCCTGAAATTCCCTCCCAGATGGCATTATGGGTTAACCCACAGAACATGGACTGCAGCGATTCAAGAAGGCATCTCGCCACCACCTTCTCAAGGGCAACTAGGGATGGGCAATAAATGCTGGTCAGCCAGCGACGACCACGTTCCACAAATGAATAAGAAAAACCCATGGTTAGCATTTGGCCTCAGTGGCACAGGGATGAGTCATGGGCTGGAATCTTACAGCCATTCACGCCAGCAGGACTTTCCCATGTCGCTGCAGTGAATGGAGATTTGACTGGGTGCCAAATTCTCCAACCTCCCCACAGTGGGAGTGTGCCATGATCCGCTGGTAAGATCGCCCAGGGTGTCCCCAGAGTCTGATTAGCAAGTTTGCGGATGATGCTAAGATTGCTGGAGTTGCGGATAGTGATGAAGATTGTCAGAGAATACAGCAGGATATGGATGGACTGGAAAATTGGGTGGAGAAATGGCAGATGGAATTTAATCTGAGCAAATGCGAGGTGATGCATTTTGATCCAGTTGAGGTGGGAGCTATAAAATAAATGGCAGAACTATCAGGAGAATGGACACACAGAGAGATCTGGGAGTGCACGTCCACAGATCCTTCAAAGTGGCAGCACGGGTGGAAAAGATGAAGAAAGCATATGGCACGCTTGCCTTCATCGGCCAGGACATCGAGTATAAAAGTTAGCAAATTATGTTACAGTTGTATTAAAAATTGGATAGGCCACATTTGAAATACTGTATCCAATCCTGGTTGCCACACTACCAGAAGAACGTGGAGGCTTTGGAGGGAGTACAGAAAAGGTTGACCAGACTGTTGCCTGGTATGGAGGGTGTTCGTTATGAGGAGAGATCGAATAAACTAGGCTTGTTCTCCCTGGAAAGATGGAGGCTGAGGGGCAACCTGATAGAAGTTTATAAAATTATGAGAGGCATAGATAGGGTTAACAGTTGGAAGCTTTTTCCCAGGGCAGAAATGACAATTACAAGGGGGCACAAGTTCGAGGTGAGGGGGGAAAGGTTTAGTAGAGATGTGCAGGGGAAATCTTTCATACAGAGGACGGTGGGAGCCTGGAATGCACTGCCAAGTGAGGTGGTTGAGGCAGACACATTCATGACATTTAAGACTTATCTGGATAGACACATGAACAGGTGGGGAATAGAGGGATACAGGCGGTTGGTCTAGATAGGACAACATGATCAGCACAGGCTTGGTGGGCCGAAGGGCCTGTTCCTATGCTGTACTGTTCTTTGCTCTTTGTCCTGCACTGATATTGATACCTCCCTCTTTGAAAGAGGTTGTTGCAGCTCGGGTCTGACCAGTGCAAAACCTTGATAGTGGCAACCTGGAACTCCAACTGCATGGGTAGCCAATGGGACAATTATTCCGAGTGCGATGCACTTAAGGATTTGGATGACCGATTCGAATCCCATTCCCTTTCCTGTCATTTCCTATTGACCTAAAGCAAATGATGTCATCAGAAGCTGTCAAGTTAACTGATTGCTTCCCTTCAGAAACAGAACAGGGTCACAGAATGGAAGAAGTGGCTTGAAACTAGTTTCCTCGGCTTGTAATCAATACAGATAAAAGGATAACAGCATTCGTTTACACCCAAATGGCACAGGGTTGCTCATACAAATAACTTCAGTGCCAGTTACTCAGAGGGAGCGCATAAATCAGCACCTACCTATATCGCTGTCACGCAGCCTGAGATAAGGAGGAGAAAGAGGAGGATGGTTAAAGGGATATAAGTAATAATTAAACAGGGGGGGGGAAAAAAAGTGCATCACATGTCTGGAACTCATAATCGAAATATTGATTAATCAATTACAAAATCATTATCCCTTTAATTATCTTACCTTCCTTCAGACAATTGCCCTCATTTCTCATCATTTCCATACGTGTAATTAATTGTAATGATCTCTGATTAGGCTGAAGTGACTCAAACATTCAGATCTGAGCCTGAAGGATTGACGCGCTGTGTCGAGATGGCAGTAGTGTCAAGCGCGGATGCGTGTCTGGGCAGAATTCCCAGTCACGCAGGGAGCCAGTTGTCACATCGGATGGGGGTTTAGCAAGGGCATTCCACGAAGCAGACTCTGACAGCTCCGCCACACAGGGAAGCTGGTGCCTTGGCAGTGCCAGAATCGTCATTCTCCTTCGCCAGTCCCCGGCTATCAAGCTCTTTGAAAATCAACTCGGGTTGGCCGGCAAACATTACGAGCCCCCTGCCATGAAAATAGGAAAAGCACTCGACCCTGAAGCTTAAGTGGAATTTTTGATTTGTTGCAATCATGGTCCGAAGATAAAGAAATTTGTTCTGGGTCTTTGTACCATGTTCAGCCTGCGATAGATGAAATAATTGCTCATTACTTCATTCCAATTTTCGACGACTCATTCATTTTTAATCTGTGCAAACATTAGTAATGACATTTACTTATATCGAGAAAACCTATGCAGTAGAATTTCAATTTAATGCATTGCAGATGCTGCACTAATAAGTAATTACTACCCAAGTGGCAGCATGGTGGCACAATGGTTAGCAATGTGCCAGGGACCCGGGTCTTGTCTGTGCGGAGTTTGCACGTTCTCCCCGTGTCTGCATGGGTTTTCTCCGGGTGCTCCGGTTTCCTCCCACAGTCCGAAAGACGTGCTAGTTAGGTGGATTGGGCATGCTAAATTGCCCCTCAGTGTCAGGGGATTAGCAAGGTAAATATGTGCTGTTACGGGGATAGGGCCTGGGTGGGATTGTGATCAGTGCAGACTCGATGGGCTGAATGGCCTCCTTTTGCACTGTAGGGATTCCATTCTATCCAACTTGCATACTGGAGTTTGGACTGACCAGCATCAAGTGGTCAATTCTATGAGTTACTTTGATTTCCCAACATAACTAAGGTGGGGGAGCGGCAGAATTCCCAGGAATAATTAACATCCACCAACTTCACCAAGGTGAATCTCCCATTGGAGAACCGGTAATTTCAGGGATTATAGTATTTAACCTATCGGCAATTGAATCAAATTGTGACCAATTGAAAGTCCAAGAAAGAAATGCTTGGATTGATGATAAAAGACCTCAGTACGCACGAGCTAATGCCACACAGAATACCTACAGTGCAGAAGGAGATCATTCGGCCCATCGAGTCTGCACTGACTCTCTCTGACAGAGTATCTTCATGATGTGGAGATGCCGGCGTTGGACTGGGGTAAGCACAGTAAGAAGTCTCACAACACCAGGTTAAAGTCCAACAGGTTTATTTGGTAGCAAATACCATAAGCTTTCGGAGCGTGCTGCTCCTTCGTCAGATGGAGTGGATATCTGTTCTCAAACAGTGCACAGACACAGAAATCAATTTACAGAATACTGATTAGAATGCAAATCTCTACAGCCAGCCAGGTCTTAAAGGTACAGACAATGTGGGTGGATGGAGCATTCAGCACAGGTTAAAGAGATGTGTATTGTCTCCAGACAATAGAGATTTGCATTCTAATCAGTATTCTGTAAATTGATTTCTGTGTCTGTGCACTGTTTGAGAACAGATATCCACTCCATCTGAAGAAGGAGCTGTGCTCCAAAAGCTTATGGTATTTGCTACCAAATAAACCTGTTGGACTTTAACCTGGTGTTGTGAGACTTCTTAGAGTATCTTCATCCAGGCCTTTTCCCTCACTCTATCCCCGTAACCCGACACATTTACCGTGGCTAATCTATGCACCTTGGGACACTAAGGGGCAATTTAGCATGGCCAATCAACATAGCCCGCCCATCTTTGGGCCGTGGGAGGAAATTGGAGCTCCCAAAGGAAACCCATGCAGACACAGGGAGAACGTGTAGGCTCCACACAGACAGTGACCCAAGGCTGGAATTGAACTCGGCTCCCTGGTGTTGTGAGGCAGCAGTGCTAACCACTGTGCCACCGTGCCACCACAAAAGGAATTCTATTTTACTATGTTTGATTGTCGATATTTGATGCTTGATTGGGTGCTGATTCATGCAGGCAAATGTATTGCAGTGTAGCAAAGAGTGAAAGCAACAAATGAGAAAATCTTATTCAATCCAGGTATCATTATTTGTTGTGTCTTTTGTGACTCAATTAATGGAATGCTCAGCTCTTGAAGCAGAAGGTTCAATGTTATGACTAAAAGAATCGAGACTGAGACTTCAGTTGAACACCGTTCGAGTCCTGCCCTCCTGTAGGTGATGCCTATTGGATGAGATGTCCGCCAAAAGTCTCCATCCTCGTTCTTGGCTGGGATTCTCTGGTGCTGCTGGAAGTGAATGGAATTTTGGCTGGAACGCCATCTGAGATCATAGAACCCCTACAGTGCAGAAGGAGGCCATTCGGCCCATCGAGTCTGCACCTCCACAATCCCACCCAGGCCCTACCCCCACAAATTTACCCGCTAATCCCTCTAACCTACACAACTTAGCATTCTAAGGGGCAATTTTTAACCTGGCCAATCAACCTAACCCGCACATCTTTGGACTGTGGGAGGAAACCGGAGCACCCGGAGGAAACCCACACAGACACAGGGAGAATGTGCAAACTCCACACAGACAGTGACCCGAGCCGGGAATCGAACCCGGGACCCTGGAGCTGTGAAGCAGCAGTGCTAACCACTGCGCTACCGTGCCGCCCCTATCGGAGAATCCCACCCGCCTTTCCTCACTGGCGGATCTGGAAGTGAAATGGGAGAACAGATACATAGGAACATAGGAATTAGGAGCAGAAGTCGGCAAATTCAGCCCTTCGATCCTGTTCCACTATTCACTCAGATCATGGCTGATCTTTCCCTGCTCTCAAATCCACCTCTCCATCTGATCCCCTTGCCCCTTTTTTTATTGAAATATATCTCTCTTCTTCTTGAAACCATTCAATGATTCAGACTCCACCGCGCTATGGGGCAGTGAGTTCCACAAATTCACCACCCTCCGCGAGAAGTAGTTCCTCCTCATCTCAGTTTTAAATCTACCGCTTCTTAACCTATACCTGTGACCTCTTGTTCGAGATTGCCCCATAAGAGGAAAGACTTGGTCTACATTTATTTTATCAATCCCTGTTAAAATTTTATATACTTCGATCAGGTCCCCTCTCATCCTTCTAAACTCCAGCGAGTTTAATCTCTCCTCATACCTCAACCTCTTCATCCCTGGAGTCAATCTGGTGAACTTCCTCTGGACCACCTCCAATGCCACCACATCCTTCCTCAAATAAGGAGGCCAAAACTGGACACAATATTCCAGATGTGGTCTCACCAACACCCTGTACAATTGTAACAACAGATGAGTTCTCTCTGCTGCCCTGGTCAATTTGCTTCCCTCAACCAACATCACTGGAATAAAATCAGATTCTCTGGTCATTATCTCACTGTTGTCTGAAGGAGCTTGCTGCGTGCAAATTCAGGATACATTTCCTGCGTTACAAAAGTGACCTCAAAATTACTTAATTGGCTGCAAAATGCTTTGGGGTCTCCAAAAGCCAAGGATAATCTAAGGGCTGGATTTTCACTGAGACGGGATGACTTGGGAGCCCCTTCAAGATGGCGGGTCCCAATTCTCAGATTCCCGACTCCATTGCTGGACTGTTTGATTTTTAGGAGTGCCTTTAAAAGGTGCCAGCTGATTCAGATCAAAGGCTTATATGCGGCCAGCTCCATTGCAGAGATGGGTAAAAAGTAAAGTTTATTTATTAGTGTCACAAGTCGACTAACAATAACACCACAATGAAGGTACTGTGAAAATCCCCTCGTCACCACACTCATCAGTGCACTCAGCTGATGAAGGAGCAGCGCTCCAAAAGCTCGTGATTCCAAATAAACCTGTTGGACTTTAACCTGGTGTTGTGAGACTTCTCACTGTGCCCACCCCAGTCCAACGCCAGCATCTCCACATCATCACTGAAACTGTGAGAGATCCAGAAATCACGTTTTTAAAAAAGCCTTTCTTAAAGGTACACTAGCGTCACACCTGGAACACACATAGCAAATGCTCTTCCCTTTGCAAGGAAGTATCACATGTACTCCAGCACTACAAGAAATCATCATGGCGTCACATTTTTCTGACACATTGCCAGTCTCAGCGAAACAGATCAGCTACTGGACAAATTGAGGTCCACTTCTGTCCAAAGTGAGACACAAACTATTTATAAGTTGGGTTGATGAGCCTGTTTCCAAGGAAATTAAATAATTCTTTATCCGCAAGAATGAATCGAATTGTCAGGCTGGCATCATGTCCTGGGCAGCAAGAGTAGTCGTTCCTGTACCAGGCAGAGAGCTGTTCCAAACTGAATTACACAGCGCTCATCCTGGCATCTCTAAGATGGAGATGCTTGCCAGGAGTTATGTGTGGTGGCCTGGTATTGATGCTGATATCGAGAAGCTATTTGGGCACTGCCAACAGTGCCAAATGCAGCAAAGGTTGCCTGCTACAGTCCCACTGCATCTTTAGGAATGGCTTGGCCAGCCATGGGTATGAATCCATATTGATTATGTTGCTCCATTCCTGAGCACAATGTCTTTGCTTGTGATTGATGCACACTCTAAATGGTTGGACATTTTTGAGGTGAAGTGACGACATCGCATGCTGCCATTGAAAGATTACACCAATGCTTTTCCACTCAAGGATTATCTGAAGTCATGGTATCCAACAATGGATTCCCAGGTGCTGAGTTTCAAAACTTCACCGCTCTCAATGGTATTAAATACGTTAGAGCTGCGCCTTACCACCCAGCATCAAATGGACTCGCCGAGAGAGACGCCCAAACTTTCAAACCTAGCCGAAAGAAACTGTCAGGAGGAATCTTGGAGGCCAAAACCTCCCAATTCTTCCTTAGCCTCGTACCACTCCACATGCAGCAACGGGAGCTCCACCTGCAGAACTGCTAATAAAACGTTGTCTCATAATGACACTGAGCCTCGTGTTTCCAAAATTGCCAGGGAGGATAGAAGCCAGCCAAAGTACTCAGAAAGCAAGCTACGATTCACATAGCGCAGCATGATCATTTATGGTAAATGAAGTCATATATGTGAGAAACTTCGGTAGTGGATCAAGTGGGATCCCCAGAATTATTGTCTCGAAGACCGGACCCCTTTCTTACCAAGTGGACCCAAAGGGACAGATCGATCATAAACATGTGGACAACTTGAGGAGTAGAGGGATGCTCCAGCAGTCCGTATTGCCGTCAAGAAGTGCTTTCAGACCTGGAAGCACCAAAATGCCTGATTGGCCTGTTATAGACATAACTGATGTCTCTGTGAAAGGAAGCAGTGATTAATTGCCTGTGTCAGAAGAGGTACCTGCTATTGCAGTTCCTGTTAACGTCAATCCTAGGTAAGCACCTCAGACAACAAAATTACGCCACTCTACAAGGAACAGAAAACCCCCTCAAAGACCCGATTTACAATTGGCCAACTCATGTGCATAATGTTTAGTCACCATTGAGGACTGAGTGAATTAATTATTGAAGATCGTATAAAGGACTAAAAGGGGAGGGATGTGGTGATTATCCCTTTAAGGGCAACAAAACAGAGTAAGGGTCACATGGTCTGTGTGACCAATCGGGACTTAGAGGGTGAGATTTTATGGCCTTGCTCATCCCAAAACTGTAAAATCCCACCCAAGGTCAATGGACCTTTTCATGGTCCGCCCCAGCCCACTTTGATTTCCGTGGTGGGCGGGCCAGTAAAATTCCAGCCAGAGCGTGGAATCACTCTGTTAGAGGGGTTTAGGATAACCTGGGACTAAAAAGACAAATAGTTTATATGAGGTTAATTTAGAGTAAATATAGTATAGTAAAAGTACAAAAGTACTGTTTGCATAGAAACACATATAACCACTGTTAGAGAATTTAAACATGTATTTTTGAAAACATTATATTCTGTATTAAAGTATACATCTTCGCCAATTACACACTGCTCTAAGCATGATGGGAGCCACATTCCTTGTAAACAATATAGCTATTGAGAGAAGCAAAGGAACTCTCTTATCAATGTGGGCTTTAGAAAGTACAAGCTTCCCAGACAGTAGAAGGAATGGAGTATTACAATTTTCCCGATAGGAAGTTGCTAAGTAGACAGTGGGAAAATAAACTTTTCAACTCTACGGACCTATGTATCCGGTGTTGCTATGAGACAGTGGGAAAGAGCTTTCGAACTCTACAAACTTATGTATTCTCATGCTGCCAGAGAGTGAACTATTATTGGCCAAGGTAAATGATTCATACTAAAATGATTGGCTCATGTCCGGCTAGGATGTGCAAAGAGGCGGACAAATTATTTTTGAAAAGTGTATAATTGTAATAAGTGAAGTAAGTAAAGTAAAATAAAGTTAATTTCTTAGTCATGAGTAGGTTAACATTAACACTGCAATGAAGTTACTGTGAAAATCCCCTAGTCGCCACACTCCAGCGCCTGTTCGGTACACTGAGGGAGAATTTAGCATGGCTAGTGTAGCTAACCAGCACATCTTTCGGACTGTGGGAGGAAACTCATTAATACTGATAACAATGCAATTTAGAATCATTTGGCCTGCCCCAAATCATTCTCCCACATGCGTGGACCAAGCCTGGGCAACAATAATGTATGACTTCAACCAGAATTACTGTCTCTATAAGTTCTTTGTATATGCTGAGTTGTAATTGAAAAAGAGAAATCTCTCACATGGAAGCCAGCCTAATACATAGGTCTCTGAAAAGCTCCTACACACCCCATGGTGAGAGAGGCTTCTAGGCAGAGACATTTTGGGAGCTAGCTACAGCTATGAGGCTGCTGTACAATCCTTATTAATAAATATTTTTTGTGTTCACTGATGGAATCTTTCTGAAAGTGCATCATTACACTGCACCCACCCCCCTTCCTCCCTCAGGAACACATTGGATGTGACACCAGTTTCCTCTTCCACCCTCTTCATTGTCACCAGATGTTCCGTTATGCCAATGGTGCCTTATAATGAAGAAACAGTGAGTCAGAGGCCAGAGTTTTACCGGCACGCCCACCCTGATTCCGGGGGCAGGCAAGATTTGGAGAATGGCATTCTCCGTTGGCCTCGAGCAGGACCGTGCGAGCCTTGGATGGATGTGCTGATAAAATTCCGCCCATAGAGTCATAGAGGTTTACAGCATGGAAACAGGCCCTTCGGCCCAACTTGTCCATGCCACCTTTTTTTTAACCACTAAGCTCGTCCCAATTGCCTGCATTTGGCCCATATCCCTCCATACCCATCTTACTCGTGTAACTGTCTAAATGCTTTTTAAAAGACAAAATTGTCTGTCGATCATGTCTCTCAAAGTACCTTCTAACAACTTACCCACTACAGATGTTATGCTCACCGGCCTGTAGTTCCCAGGCTTTTCCAGAGCACTGGGGAAGGTTTCTGCTACTTTACCTCTTGCAGACATGTAGCTCCTTGCAGCATTAGAAATTCCCCTGGGTAGCCCAGCCAGCATTCTTACTGAAAGGATAAAACTATTCGGCCTCCTCTGAAGCAGTCACCTAAACTAAAGAGGCTGACTTTGTTGACGCTGCAACTGGGAGCAGGCGCCCAGATTGTGAAGCTGCAGTCTGCAACAGCCAGGACTTGTTCAAAGAAAGGTCAAAGATTTAATAGCAAGACTGATGTTCAAATGTTGATTTCAATGCAATTTCCATTTCAGTGTCAAACAACATTCATCAAATGAAAGCCAAATGCAATTTTTAAAAATGGAAATTTTCCAGCATCAATCATGATGAGCTTTGCTATGTTCCCACAAAATTTGAGTGAAGCCTCTTTGTTTGTGCACCCCCTTTCAAAGATAAATAATCCCAAGTTTCACTGAGGCTCCAGGCTAACTGAAAAGCGCAGTGTGGCATCAGAACAGAGCCCTGCATGGCATTCGGACGGTGCCCGTGTGTGGTCAGGACTGTGCGTGCTTGGCATCAGCACAGGGTCCCATCATCGCTTCTCGGCCTTTTGGCTAAGATCAAGTGTAGTATCTGTTCTTATCAGTTTCTCGGCCTTTTGGCTAAGATCAAGTGTAGCATGGAGAGGATGCTGCACTTGGTTGAGGTCATTAGGTTACGCTGAGGCTTCATATGTTTCATATGAAGCAATTTTTAAAAGCGGCATCTCGGCCTTTTGGCTAAGATGCAAATGAGCTCAAGTCTTGGAGGAGGAACCTCCCCCTTCTCCAATCAGCTTGGCTCATGTAGATCGGGCCCAGGACAAGGTGGTTTGGTCGCCTGCCCTGTCTTGTCAGCCTGGATCTGAAATGTCTCAACTTGTTGAGACTCTGAATTGGATTTGATTTGATTGAATTGGAAAAGTATTTTAAAAAAATCAGCACAGGGTCCCATATGGTGTCGGAACAGGGCTCAGTGGGTCAGCAGGACAGTGCCACATCTGGGATCAGAACAGAACCCACCGTGGTGTTAGGACAGTGCCCTGCATGACACTTGGTCGGTGTCCCGCGTGGGCTTGGGATTGTGCCCGCTTGGCATCAGCACAAGGGCCACATGTGGCATCAAGACAGGGCCCTTTATGAGGTCAGAACAGGGCCCAGCAGGTCATCGGGACAGTGCCCCATGTAGGGTCAGAACAGAGCCGTGAAAAGTGTCAGGACAGTGCCTTGTGTGGGGTCAAAACAGAGTCCCTCATGGGGTCAGGTTGGCAGAGGAAACAGGTCATGGAATCATAGAATCCCTACAGTGTAGGAGGAGGCCATTTGGCCCATCAAATCTGTACTGACCACAATCCCATCCAGCCCTATTCCCGTAACCCCATATATTTACTCTGCTAATCCCCTGACACTAGGGTCAATTTAGCATGGCCAATCAAACTAATCCGCACATCTTTGGACTGTGGGAGGAAACCAGAGCACCCGGAGGAAACTCACGCAGACACTGGGAGAACATGCAAACTCCACACAGACAGTGACCCAAGCCGGGAATTGATCCCAGGTCTCTGGCGCTGTGAGGCAGCAGTGCTAACCACTGTGCCACCGTGCCGTTCCAGGTCAGCGAGGAACAGGGGACAAGAAAGGTTAGCAGAGGGAATGGAGATGCAAATGGAGCTGGCTGACAGGCTCACGCTAATGACAACTGTGGGAGACACCACAGGCATGTACCAGTGGACATGAAGCAAGCAAATTTGCCCATCCATCTGTTGCTGGTGCCTGGCTGACCAGCATCAGGGGTTTATGACTGTGGAAGGATCAAGCTGCTCCATAAATTTCCCGCGTGCACAATTGAGAATACAGAGGATTGTTACCACCATGGTACAAACATCGAAAATATTTTTAAATACTAGATTGTAAATCATTAGACAGCATCAGGAAGGTGTGCAAATTATTTTGCTGTCTCTTACATTATGAAGTCTCACTACACCAGGTTAAAGTCCAACAGGTTTATTTGGAATCATGAGCTTTCAGAGCGCTGCTCCTTCATCAGGTGAGTGGTGATTGATGAAGGAGCAGCACTCCGAAAGCAGATGTACCTACACCACATGGACACGAAGGCAGCTCATCACCTCCTCAAGGACAATTCAGGAAGAGCAATAAAGCTCTCACTGTAGGGATTGTATTATTCTATGAATCTACAGGAGGCCATTTGGCCCATCGAGCTTGCACCGACAACAATCCCATCCAAGTCCTATCCCTGTAAATTTACCCTCCTAATCCACCCTGACACTAAGAGGCAATTTATCATGGCCAATCAACCTAACCTGCACATCTTTAGAGTGTGGGAGGAAACCGGAGCACCCGGAGGAAACCCACACAGACACGGGGGAGAACGTGCAAACTCCGCACAGCCACCCGAGGCCAGAATCGAACCCGGGTCACTGGCGCTGTGAGGCAGCAGTGCTAACCGCTGTGCCACTGTGCTGCCCCCAAAAGTTGTCCTTGCCGGTGGCACCCAGACCCAATGAATTGGTAGAAAAATTATTGATAATGATTTTTTAAAATCCCTGTCACTTTTAGAGTAAATTACTCTGGACTTCTCCGAAAATGCTTGCTGTGCATTCATGGTGAGGGGAAATTCTTCAATAAATAAATGTAGACTTACGCATTATGCTGGCCTCCCTGAAGTGCCTCTCCTGCCTCCCATGGGGGTGGGGAAACAACAGTGCAGAAAACTGCACTCTCCTCCAATGTCCTCACTATCATTCTAAACCTTCAAAGGGGCTGCATATTTCAGTGTTGTCTTGTCACTACATCCCTAGGGTACGATAGCCCATTGGTTACGGCACTGAATTAAAAACAGAAAATGCTCGATAAACGCAGCAGGTCTGGCAACATCTGCGGCGAGGCAGACAGAGTTAATGCTTCAAGTCCAACATGACACTTCTGCAACTCCATACACAGTATTGTGCTTTTATTTATGGTTACAGTACTAGTTTGGGTTGGCGCGGTGGTTAGCACTGCTGCCTCACAGCGCCAGAGACCCGGGTTCAATTCCAGCCTTGGGTCACTGCCTCTGTGGAGTTTGCACATTCTCCCCGTGTCTGCATGGGTTTCCTTCGGGTGATCCAGTTTCCTCCCACAGTCCAAAGATGTGCGGGTTAGGTTGATTGGCCATGCTAAATTGACCCTAGTGTGAGGGGGATTAGCAGGGTAAATACATGAGGTTACGGGAATAGGGCCTGGGTGGGATTGTGGTTGGTGCAGACTTGATGGGCCAAATGGGCTCCTTCTGCACTGTAGGGATTCTATGATTGGTAACCCCGAAATTATAAATTGATCACACCATGGCAAGTTGTTCAATTAAATTAAATAAATGTGAATTCGGGTGAGCACCAACAGTAAAGATGACAAGTTGGCATTTTGCTGCAAATGGCTAACTGATTCACTAATCACCTTCAGGGAAGTGGACTGCCACATACATCCATCCTCTCTGGTCTACATCTGTTTCATTGATTCAGCATGACTTACATGTGATTTGAATTCCACACTGTCTGGTTGAGCCTTAATGCCCTCGGGGTAGTTCGGTGGACAATCAATTCTGCCTTGCACATCTCAAGAATAAACAAACCAAGTTGGAGACCTGCTACACACGCTGCCTTTACACAGAATTGGGGGGGGGAGGGCAACAATGCACATGCCAGCATTGAGAGAAAAGAATTCTCTAAATAAGACCAATATTTTTATCTGTTGTGGAGTTTTCCCATTCTCCCCATGTTGGCATGTGTTTCCTCAGGGTACTCCGGTTTCCTCCCACATTCTAAAGGTGTATAGGTTAGGTCGGTTGGCCATGCTAATCGCCCCTCAGTATCCAAAGATGTGTAAGTTAGGTTGATTGGCCATGCTAAATTGCCCCTTAGTGTCCAAAGATGAACAGATTAGGTGGATTGGCCATGCTAAGATGTGTCTTAGTGTCCAGTTGAGCAGATTCGGTGGATTGGCCATGCTAAATTGCCTCTTAGTGTCAAAGATGTGCAGGTTAGGTGGATTGGCCATGCTAAATTGCCCCTTGTGTCCACAGGTGTGTAGGTTAGGTGGATTGTCCATGTTAAATTGCCCCTTGTGTCCACAGGTGTGTAGGTTAGGTGGATTGCCCATGTTAAATTGCCCCTTTGTATCCAAATATGTGCAGGTTTAGTGGATTGTCCATGCTAAATTGCCCCTTAGTATCCAAAGGTGTATGAGTTAGGTGGATTGGCCATGCTAAATTGCCCCTTGTCCAAAGATGTGTAGGTTAGGCGGATTGGCCATGCTAAATTGCCCCTTGTCCAAAGATGTGTAGGTTAGGCAGATTGGCCATGGTAAATGGATGGGATTACAGGGATAGGGTGGAACAGGAGGGCTTGGGTGGGATGCTCTTTTGGGGAGTTGGTGCTGACCTCATGGGTCGGATGGCCTCCTTCTGCACTGTAGGGATCCTATGGATGTTCATGAAGATGTTAAAATACCCTTGAGCTTTGAAGACATCAGAACGATTTTTTAAAAAATTCATAGCAGTTCAATAAACACAACCTTTTCTGATCAAATCCCCATCTCTACCTCTGCATAAAAAGGAGTCCTCTTCCCTTTGAAAATGCCACAGTGTTCCCTCGCAAGATTAAATTCTAACAGAATTTCAAATGGATTTGATGAAGAGCTTCATTTTGGAAGAACGTGAATAATTGTCACGTGTTAAATCGCCAAACTCTTTCGTCTGACAGATTTCCTTCAGTATTGAAGTTGCATTGTGCAACAAGGCTGGAACAAGGCTTAGGCTGGAAAAAATCCATCGGCTGCAAAATGGAGAACTGATGAATGCTGGTGCATGTAAAGTTATTTAAAACCATAATAGGTTCAGCAATTTATTTTTCTTCTTATTCAATTAAGAACTTGAACAATAGTACAGCACTAAACCAATCCATCTCTTGCTTGACACAATTCCTGTCACTGGCATTTATTTTCTAAAGCTTTTTGAGAGTAAGCTTGCAGTTTCAATAGGTTTATAGGGTAATAAGAGGTGCATTTGCTCTAATCACAGACTGATTATCCGATCGCGCCAGTGTGCCAAGGCTAGATGGCATAAAATGGGCAAATGCTACATCCCATAGGACATGGTGGAGAGGGGATTGATGAATAAGTGCCAATCAGATACCCAAGTGCCCACTCATGGAATCACAGAATCCCTACAGTGCAAAAGGAGGCCATTCGGCCCATCGAGTCTGCACCCAGGCCACAATCCCACTCAGGCCCAATTTCCATAAACCTACATATTTACCCCGCTGATCCCCCTGGCACTAGGGTCAATTTAGCATGGTCAATCAACCTAACCAGCACATCTTTGAACTGTGGGAGGAAATCGGAGCACGTGGAGGAAACCCACACAGACACGGGGAGAATGTGCAGACTCCACACAGACAGTGACCCAAACTGGGAATCGAACCTGGGTCCCTGGTGCTGTGAGGCAGCAGTGCTAACTACTGAGCACAGCCAATCCACCTATCCCGCACATCTTTGCATGAAACCATGATCGATTGCCATTGGGAAAAAAAAACATCTGGCTCACTAATGTCCTTTAGGGAAGGAAATCTGCCATCCTTACCCTGTCTGGCCTACATGTGACTCCAGAGCCACAGCAATCTGATTGACTATCAACTGCCATCAGGCAACTAGGGATGGGCAATAAATGCTGGCCAGCCAGTGACACCCATATCCCATGAATGAGGAACCCGGAGCAATCCCACACAGACATGGGGAGAATGTGCAAACTCTACCCAGGCAGTTACCGGAGGCCAGAATTGAACCCAAGTCCCTGGTGCTGTGAGGCAACAGTGCTAACTATTGTGCTGCCATGCTCCTCATTCCGGTGAAGTGTTACACATGCCAAATTAAGGTTAAGTGGGACGGAATAAAAAGTGTTTTTTTTTCCATAATTGACAGCAAACATCCTCCATGCATGGTGAGTTTGAGGAGAGTCTGCGATGAATCATGATTGCAATTCTATCAAATACTGGGCTGTTCTCGAACATTATATCTGAATTGCTTGAGCGTTGTCAAATCCAATAATCAATCAAATGCTCGATCCCAAGAGAGAGCTAGCCGAGTTTTTTACTGAACCCAATCGTAATAATGTCTCTTCCACTTTAGTCAGGCTTGTGAAATGCAATTGTTTTTTAAGATTGTCATTGCAATCTCTGTGCTCCCTTCTGGAACACAGGGTAGGGGTGATCGTTGTTAAATTTATCACCAAAGGATCCCAGACCTTCAAAAGGTTCACAAGGGTGTCCGAGGAGGTATTGTAGGTTATCGTATCTCTGTTCACTTGCTAACACCTGACCTCTACTATTAACCTCAACAATGGGGGCATTTCACTTCGGATGGCCGAAGCTGGCTTTCGGAACCTAGGATAGAGTTCCATGGAGCTTATCCATATTTGAAGGGGGAGACTCAGATAGAAAAGGATCAAATGTAGAGTTTATATCAGGTATAAAGGGCGGCGCGGTAGCATAATGGTTAGCACTGCTGCTTCACAGTGCCAAGGACCCGGTTCGATCCCGCCCTTGGGTACAAAAACATAGATGATTTGGAGTTGGGGACCAAGTGTAGTGTGTCAAAATTCGCAGATGACACTAAGATGGGTGGAACAGCAAAGTGTGCAGAGGATGCTGAAAGTTTGCCAAGGGATATCGATAGTCTAAATGTGTGGGCGAGGGTCTGGCAGATGGAGTACAATGTTGGTAAATATGAGGTCATCCATTTTGGTAGGAATAACAACAAAATGGACTATTACTTAAATGCTAAAAAATTGCAGCATGCTGCTGTGCAGGGGGACCTGGGTGTCCTTGTGCAGGAATCTCAAGGAGTTGATTTGCAGGTGCAGCAGGTAATTAAGAAGGCAAATGGAATTTTGTCCTTCATTGCTAGAGGGATGGAGTTTAAAAACAGCAAGATTATGTTGCAGCTGTATAAAGTGCTGGTGAGGGCCACACCTGGAGTACTGTGTACAGTTTTGGTCTCCTTACTTGAGAAAGGATATACTGGCACTGGAGGGGGTGCAGAGGAGATTCACTAGGTTGATTTCGGAGTTGAGAGGGTTGGCTTATGAGGAGAGGCTGAGTAGACTGGGGCTATACTCATTGGAATTCAAAAGAATGAGGGGAGATCGTACAGAAACATATAAGATTATGAAGGGAATAGATAAGATAGAAGCAGGGAAGTTGTTTCCACTGGCGGGTGAAACTAGAACTAGGGGGCATAGCCTCAAAATAAGGGGAAGCAGATTTAGGACTGAGTTGAGGAGGAACTTGTTCACACAAAGGGTTGTGAATCTGTGGAATTCCCTGCCCAGTGAAGCAGTTGAGGCGACCTCATTGAATGTTTTTAAGGCAAGGATAGATAAATTTTTGAACAGTAAAGAAACTAAGGGTTATGGTGAGCGGGCGGGTAAGTGGAGCTGAGTCCACAAAAAGATCAGCCATGATCTTATTGAATGGCGGAGCAGGCTCAAGGGGCCAGATGGCCTACTCCTGCTCCTAGTTCTTATGCTCTTATGATTGTCTGCATGGAGTTTGCACGTTCTCCCCGTGTCTGCATGGGTTTTCTCCAGGTGCTCCGGTTTCCTCCAACACTATATTCTGCACCTCTTCCTCTATGAACGACATGCTTTGTCTGTATAGCGCGCAAGAAACAATACTTTTCACTGTATGCTAATACATGTGACAATATAATAAATCAAATCCAAAGATGCGTGGGTTAGGTGGATTGGCCATACTAAATTGCTCCTTAGTGTCAGGGGGATTAGCAGGGCAAACACAAGGGGTTATGAGGATTGGCCTTGGTGGGATTGTTGTCAGTGCAGACTTGATGGGCCGAATGACCTCCTTCTGCACTGTTAGTGATTCCATGATTCTAACTCACTTGCAGTTGATGCACCAGAGACCCCGATGTGAGTACGCACAGCCCATTCCTCTTCACTCACTTGCACAGCCGAGGTAAACTGCCTATAATATCAACATTACTCAAATTCCTCCAAAGTTTGGAGCACCACTGCACATTTACAGATACACAAGTATATTATGTGTGCAATATTGTGCAGGATATTACGAGGGAGCCAAAGAAAACATGCTCCACTCATTACATCAAACTGTGTATACACAGGTGTACTTGCTGGAATATACATTGTCTGCTTTTACATTGGACACACAACGGGATATGCACTGATTTCTGGGATATCGCGTCAGCTCCAGTCACAATTTGGAATTGGGATGATGCTGCCCCAGTTTCAAGCCAGTATTTTATATCAGTCTTGCTGGAGGCAGAGCAGTTAAATCAGATTGAAATGTGGCTGCCTCACACCAAGCAGAAAGTCAGCCTGGTATGCCTGGTACAAAGCGGACATCAATTCCTGAATATGTAGGCTGCAAGCTGAGTAATGTCA
This sequence comes from Mustelus asterias, assembly GCF_964213995.1. NCBI lineage: Eukaryota > Metazoa > Chordata > Chondrichthyes > Carcharhiniformes > Triakidae > Mustelus > Mustelus asterias. Next base: position 62,372,168 of record NC_135823.1, read on the forward strand.
GAACCAGTCATAGCAGAGGAATCAAAGTCTGGCAACGTGGGAAGCTGGTTAGTGATGAACGGTCATCGACCTGAAACATTAACTCTTTTACACTCCACAGATGCTGCCTGAAGTGCAGGATTTTTCCAGCATTCTCTGTTTCTATTCCAATATTATCATAGAAATCATAGAAACCCTACAGTACAGAAAGAGGCCATTCGGCCCATCAAGTCTGCACCGACCACAATCCCACCCAGGCCCTACCTCCATATCCCGACATATTTTATCTGCTAATCCCTCTAATCTACGCATCCCAGGACACTAAGGGGCAATTTTAGCATGGCCAATCAACCTAACCTGCACATCTTTGGACTGTGGGAGGAAACTGGAGCACCCGGCGGAAACCCACGCAGACACGAGGAGAATGTGCAAACTCCACACAGACAGTGACCCAAGCCGGGAATCGAACCCAGGTCCCTGGAGCTGTGAAGCAGCAGTGCTAACCACTGTGCTACCGTGCCGCCGTTAATTTTTTAAAAATTAATTTACTAGATGTGGGCCTCGCTGGCTGGGCCAGCATTTATTGCCCATCCCCTAACTGCCCACTTTTTAAGAAGGCATTTGTGAGTCAACCATGCCGTTGTGGATCTGGAGTCACATGTAGGCCAGACCGGGTAAGGATGGCAGCTTTCCGTCCTTGAAGGACATTAGTGAACCAGATGGGTTTTTAATGACCATTGATAATGGTTTCATGGTCATCAGTAGATTTTTAGGGCGGGATATTCCTGTTTTGGGGCGAGCATGGTCGTAAAATCCCCAAAACAGGAATATCCCTCCCACAGTCAACGGACCTTTGCATTGTCCGACCCCCTGCTTACTACGATTCCCGTGGCGGGCGCGACGGGAAAATTCTATTCCAGATATTTTATTGAATTGAAATATTACCATCTGCTGTGGTGGGATTCGAACCCGGGTCCCCAGATCTTACTCAGGGTCTCTGGATTGCTAATCCATTGACAATCCCACAGGCCACCATCTCCTGAAAATGACAGGCAATTCAGTTATCAGGCACCACAGATCAATTCAGCATTAGCCTAAGTGACGCACAATCAGTGTCCTCAACCAGAGAGGGTGAAAGAATCTAACCAGGATCTCAGTTCTGCTCGAATATGCTTGGGATCAGATGAGAACGGGACTCCTGCACCCAAGTTCAGAAAACCTCACGACAGAAAAAAATGTTGTCAACATTGAAACTGAGGAAATAAAATGCTCAAAACTCTCAGCCAGTCTGGTGGCAATTGTGTAGAGAGAAAAAATAAGAAGTCTCACAACACCAGGTTAAAGTCCAACAGGTTTATTTGGTATCATGAGCTTTCGGAGCACTGCTCCTTCATCGGGTGAGTGAGGAAGGAGCAGCGCTCTGAAAGCTCGTGATTCCAAATAAACCTGTTGGACTTTAACCTGGTGTTGTGAGACTTCTTACCATGCCCACCCCAGTCCAACGCTGGCATCTCTACATCATAAAGAGAAAAAGAATTAAAGTTAACATTTTAGAATGATGAACTTTTATCACATTCGTAGGCCTCGATATTGTGGAGGAAGAGATGAGACGGGTGAGGGTAGAAGTCCCACCAAGGTTAATGGCAGGAAAAGATGGTAATTTTTCGACTGCATTTCCCAGATAGAATGAAAAGCTGGTCAAGCTACGAGGTGAGAAGCCGGCAGTCGAGGTCCGCATGCGAGGAACAAGGGGATATACCCTGGCAACCAGGAAATATTGAGGACAAGTGGGACCAACAATCAGGAGGAAGGGGGAGCCAGGCGACCGCATGGGGGAAGGAGGTAGTTGGGCTTGAAATCGGAAGGGAGAACAGTCCTTGGATCATGCGTTTGGAAAGGGGGAGTGGGAGTCAGCCAATTAGAGCAGATTATTTGATTGAGGGGCTGAGATGCCTCTTCCTAGCCCACAAGCAATGCTTGAAAGAGCTGCTACATTCTTTGGTTCTTTTTTACATTTCATAGAATCCCTACAGTGCAGAAGGAGGCCATTCGGCCCATCGGGTCTGAACCAACCACAATCCCTGTAACCCCATGCATTTACCCTAACTAGTACCCCTTAACACTAAGGGGCAATTTAGCATGGCCAGTCCACCTAATCCGCACATCTTTGGAGCGTGGGAGGAAACCGGAGCATCCGGAGGAAGCCCACGCAGACACGGGGAGAATGTGCAAACTCCACACAGACAGAGACCCAAGCCGGGAATTGAACCCGGGTCCCTGGTGCTGTGAGACAGTAGTGCTAACCACTGCGTCACCATGCCGTCCCTTAGCTGTAGGAATCCCTGAACCCTGGGAAACCAAACTCTCATCGGGCTTCCACCTGAATTGTCGGAGCCAGATTTCAATGTTATTTTGAGACACCTCCTAGTCATGAAGGGGATACAGACATACGACGTAACACCCCCCCCCCCCCCCCCCGCCAGGCCCCCCCCCCCCCCCCGCCCCCCCGCCACCCCCACCCGCTGTAAAGATGGCAACTTGTGCAAACGTAGCAGGTTGGGGTCGGGTTACGCAATTTTTAATTTTTAATCCCTGACTTCCTCTAACCTTCTTTTGTGTTTGCAGGGGTTAAAATGATGGTGGTTAAAATCTCCAATTGTCCTCTGGGATGTCCGATGGTCCAAAATGCAAGGATGTAGCCAGCACTGACTTCAGAAGGAGAAGCAGAGACCAATAAAGATTATTTATTACTGTCACAAGTAGGCTTACATTAACACTGCAATGAAGTTACTGTGAATATCCCCTAGTCGCCACAATCTGGCGCCTGTTCCTAAAGTGTTCACGGTTTTGTGAAGGGTAGGTCGTGCCTCACAAACCTTATTGAGTTCTTTGAGAAGGTGACCAAAGAGGTGGATGAGGGTAAAGCGGTTGATGTGGTGTATGTGGATTTCAGCAAAGCGTTTGATAAGGTTCCCCATGGTCAGCTTTTGCAGAAAATATGGACACATGGGATTGAGGGTGATTTAGTGGTTTGGATCAGGAATTGGCGAGCTGTAAGAAAACAAAGGGTGGTGGTTGATGGGAAATATTCATCCTGGAGTTCAGTTACTAGTGGTGTACCGCAAGGATCTGTTTTGGGGCCACTGCTGTTTGTCATTTTTATTAATGACCTGGATGAGGGCGTGGAAGGATGGATTAGTAAATTTGCGGATGACACTAAAGTCGGAGGAGTTGTAGACAGCGCGGAGGGAAGTGGCAGGTTACAGAGTGACATAGATAAGCTGCAGAGCTGGGCTGAGAGGTGGCAAATGGAGTTTAATGCGGAAAAGTGTGAGGTGATTCACTTTGGAAGGATAACAGGAATACAGAGTACTGGGCTAATGGTAAGATACTTGGTAGTGTGGATGAACAGAGGGATCTGGGTGTCCATGTGCATAGATCCCTGAAAGTTGGCACCCAGGTTGATAGGGTTGTTAAGAAGGCATACGGTGTGTTAGCTTTTATTGGTAGAGGGATTGAGTTTCGGAGCCAGGAGGTCATGCTGCAACTGTACAAAACTCTGGTGCGGCCGCATTTGGAGTATTGCGTACAGTTCTGGTCGCCGTATTATAGGAAAGATGTGGAAGTGTTGGAAAGGGTGCAGAGGAGATTTACCAGGATGTTGCCTGGTATGGTGGGAAAATCGTATGAGGAAAGGCTGAGGGGCTTGAGGTTGTTTTCGTCAGAGAGAAGAAGATTAAGAGGTGACTTCATAGAGGCATACAAGATGATCAGAGGATTAGATAGGGTGGATAGTGAGAGCCTTTTTCCTCGGATGGTGTTGGCTAGCATGAGGGAACATAACTTTAAATTGAGGGGTGATAGATATAGGACAGATGTCAGAGGTAGGCTCTTTACTCAGAGAGTAGTAAGGGCGTGGAATGCCCTGCCTGCAGCAGTAGTGGACTCGTCAACATTAAGAGCATTCAAATGGTCATTGGATAAACATATGGATGATATTGGAATAGTGTAGGTTAGAGGGGCTTTAGATTGGTACCATTGGTCGGCGCAACATCGAGGGCCGAAGGGCCTGTACTGCGCTGTAATGTTCTATGTTCTATGTTCGGGTACACTGAGGGCGAATCATAGAATCATAGAATCCCTACAGTGAAGAAGGAGGCTATTCAGCCCATCGAGTCTGATCTCACTCTCTGACAGAGCATCTTACCCAGGCCCTATCGCAGTAACCTCACGTATTTACTCCGCTAATCCACCTATCCTACACTAAGGGGCAGTTTAGCAGGGCCAATCATCTTAATATCATCCTATGGTATGTACAACCAACACCGTGACCTTTTCAGTTTTAAATTTATTTATTAATTGTCACAAGTAGGCTTACATTAACACTCCAATGAAGTTACTCTGAAAATCCCCTCATCGCCACACTCCGGCGCCTGTTCGGGTACACTGAGGGAGAATTTAGCATGGCCAATGCGCCTAACCAGCACGTCTTTCAGACTGTGGGAGGAAACCAGAGGAAACCACAAGCAGACACGGGGAAAGCATACAGACTCCACACAGACAGTGACCCAAGCCGTGAATCGAACCCGGGTCCCTGGCGCTGTGAGGCAGCAGTGCTAACCACTGTTCCTAGCGTAAGCTATCCACATCCATGGCACAAACCTTTACAGTCCCTGGAAATGGCTGGTTTCAAATTTGGAAGAAGAGTTATTGGTTTCAATGCTTCCTTGTTACATTTGAAAGGATTCTGTGACCCTTACAGTAAAATATGCTCAATCATTCTGATGAACCGTATACCTGACCAGAGTCTAAATATAGAGGCAGTGACAAGAGACATTCATCTCCTGCTCACCACTTATACATAGAATGCTGCTTACATTAAATTTAGATCTGCAGGTCAATTAGACAACACGTATTGTCCTCAATATTCAACGTCCACAGTCTCTTGTGAAAACCCAATAAGCATTGATCACAGATGTGCCAGAGCTATGTAGGACAGAGAAAGACAGTTGACACACACACATTGGAAAAAGAGAGTTCCAGTAAAGTTTCCATTGCATTAGAATATGCATGACTTCCATGTGGAAAGTTCCAGTCAGTGAAATGAGTATCACTCAACTCCCAAACACCATTCAGACATTGTCACTTTTGGGACGATTGGATGAGCTTCATATTCTGTAATTATTAATAAATCCTTCCATTAGATGGTTCATTTCTGGTTTATTTCTGTGGCCCAATTATAGTCCTTCAAGTTAACTCTTAGAATCTGCCTGCTGAGCAATAGCATCATAGAATCATAGAATCCTACAGTGCAGAAGGAGGATATTTGACCCTTCGAGTCTGCACCGACCACAATCCCACCCAGGCCCCTCACATATTTACCCCTCTAATTTACCCCTCTTTATCAAAGTATGAATTCAATCTTCAATGGTTTGAGAATAAATTACTAAATGTTAACTGGAAAAATTCACCATTGCACAGCCAAATGCTTGTTTTTTCTGTGTTAGTGAATCTGCTAATTTTCATAAGAACATTACAACTTGTGCTATATCTTTCAGTAGCTTCTGTACACAGGACATGCCAGGCAATTATCTATTGCAAAAATATATAGTTTAAATACTGCCAAGTTGGTGCGTGTTTAGCTCTTATAGGTCTCAGTCTCTGCCTCTGTTGAGTGGACTGTACAGTAAGTAGTCTCACAACACCAGGTTAAAGTCCAACAGTTTATTTGGTAGCACGAGCTTTCGGTGCGCCGCTCCTTCACTCACCTAATGAAGGGGCAACGGTCCGAAAGCTCGTGCTACCAAATTAACCTGTTGGACTTTAACCTGGTGTTGTGAGACTACTTACTGTGCCTACCTCAGTCCAATGCCAGCAACTCGACATCACGTAGACTTCACACTGAGCAAGTTGCATGCTCCTTGTGATGTAGGAATGGATATCTGCAAGCAGGACAGACTGCGTCCAGTTGTTTGGTATCGAATGATAAATGCCGGAATCTTGCAGTATGTGTACACCAGAGCTCACTCTTGTTGTATAGTATTAACTGTGACACTTGCCAGACCAAGGAGGGAGCACCGTTTTCACAAGTGAAATTTTGATTTAATTAGTTCTTGATTAAAAACCATAAATCTCCCTCCACGCTGGTTCAGCTATGGAGAAGATTCATAGCTCAGCACGGCCTTGAACGTGAAGTGCTACCTACCACTCCATCTGGTTTGCTTACAAAACGCACTCAGAATGACAAGACCAGACAGGCAAAGCCTTTTCTCCAATGCACTCGATAACAACTGCGCATCTGCAACAGCTGAATTGGTATCGAGCAGGGAGATATTTAATAAAACACACAAATCACATCCCACTCATAGTCTCTTCAGCCAGTTATGTAGAAACATAGAAAATAGCAGCATGAGGAGGCCATTCAGCCCTTCGAGCCTGCCCCACTATTCATAGCGACCATGGCTGATCATCCAACTCAATAGCCTGATTCCCCCCCTTCCCTCCATGTCTTTGATCCCCTTCGCCTCAAGTGCGAAATCTAACTGCTTCCTGAAAACATACAGGGCGAGATTTTCTGGCTGCGCTCATCCCAACGCTGCAAAAATCCCCCCGAGGTCAACGGATCTTTGCATGGTCCCGCTCGCTATGATTCCTGTGGTGAGTGGGAGTAAGTAAGGTCACACTTGGAATACTGTGTACAATTCTGGTCACCCTAAAATAGAAAGGATATTATTAAACTGGACAAGGTGCAGGAAAGATTTACTAGGATATTACCGGGACTTGATGGTTTGAGTTATAAGGAGAGGCTGGATAGACTGGGACTTTTTTTTCCCTGGAGCATAGAGGTCCATAAAATAATGAGGGGCATAGATCAGCTAGATAGTCAATATCTTTTCCCAAAGGTGGGGGAGTCTAAAACTAGAGGGCATAGGTTTAAGGTGAGAGGGGAGAGATACAAAAGGATCCAGAGGGGCAATTTTTTCACACAAAGGGTGGTGAGTGTCTGGAACAAGCTGCCAGAGGTAGTAGTAGAGGAGGATAAAATGTTGTCTTTTAAAAAGTATTTAGATAGTTACATGGGTAAGATGGGTATAGAGTTGGGCCGAAGGGTCTGTTTCCATGCTGTAAATCTCTATGACTCTATGGCTCTATGAGCCCTAGTTTTGATAACCCCACCATCGGGAACATCTTCCTTGCATCTACCCTGTCCAGTCCTGTTTGAATTTTGTAGGTTTCTATGAGATCTCTCTTCATTCTTTTGCACTGACTCAGCCTCTCCTCATATGTCAGTCCCGCTGTCCCAGGAATCAGTCAGGTGAACCTTCTCTGCACTCCCTCTTGAGCAAGAACAAAAGCGCTGCTGTGTTCAGTTCAAACTCAAAGACAATTGTCCTTCTGTTGTGAAGTGTTGGGCATAATTCGGTAAGTCTTATTAAGGTATTTGTAGTTTTAGATAGTTTAACCATAAGTATTTATTGATGATTAGAAACAATATATGTAATGATCCAAACTAGGAGCTGACTCCATGCTTGCTTCTACACACAGCTCTGCCAAACACAACACTGACCACCTTGGTGCAGGCCATTTGTTCCCATCCATCACTGTGTGGGTCATACTGTATATGTTAACCCTTTATGTGCCAGGCCATTATGCTACACCTCTCCCCAATCTTTTATCCAACCTATTTACAAGTTACACCAGTTTACCCCATCATTATGATGTAAATACATAATGATGTATTTATACCATTACTATTAACCCATCTTCCCCCTCAATCCCCAGGTTCATAGGTTCAGGCAATCTGGAGGCCTTATAATCATAGAAACATAGAAGATAGGAGCAGGAGGAGGTCATTTGGCCCTTCAAGCCTGCTCCGCCATTCATTACGAACATGGCTGATCATCCAACTCAATAGCCTAATCCTGCTTTCTCTCCATAATCTTTGATCCCATTCACCCCAAGTGCGATATCCAGCCGCCTCTTGAATACATTCAATGTTTTGGCATCAACTACTTTCTGTGGCAATGAATTCCACAGGCTCACCACTCTTTGGGTGAAGAAATGTTTCCTCACCTCCATCCTAAATGGTCTACCCCGAATCCAAAACTGTGACCCCTGGTTCTGGACTCCGCCAACATCGGGAACATCCTCCCTGCATCAACTTTCCATATCTTGTTCTCACTACTGTCAGAGGACTGAAACCTCTGTCACTAGAGGTAAACTTTGTTTACCTCTCACCTTAGGGATTGAGTTTAGGAGTCGGGAGATAATGCTGCAGCTTTATAGGACCCTGGTTAGACCCCACTCAAGAAGGCGTACGGCGTACTAGCCTTCATTAATCGAGGGATTGAGTTTAGGAGTCGGGAGATAATGCTGCAGCTTTATAGGACCCTGGTTAGACCCCACTTGGAGTACTGCGCGCAGTTCTGGTCACCTCATTACAGGAAAGATGTTGAAGCCATTGAAAGGGTGCAGAGGAGATTTACAAGGATGTTGCCTGGATTGGGGAGCATGCCTTATGAGGATAGGTTGAGGGAGCTTGGTCTCTTCTCCCTGGAGAGACGAAGGATGAGAGGTGACCTGATAGAGGTTTACAAGATGTTGAGAGGTCTGGATAGGGTAGACTCTCAGAGGCTATTTCCAAGGGCTGAAATGGTTGCTACGAGAGGACACAGGTTTAAGGTGCAGGGGGGTAGGTACAGAGGAGATGTCAGGGGTAAGTTTTTCACTCAGAGGGTGGTGGGTGAGTGGAATCGGCTGACGTCGGTGGTGGTGGAGGCGACAAACTCGTTGGGGTCTTTTAAGAGACTTCTGGATGAGTACATGGGATTTAATGGGATTGAGGGCTATAGATAGGCCTAGAGGTAGGGATATGATCAGCGCAACTTGTGGGCCGAAGGGCCTGTTTGTGCTGTGGCTTTCTATGTTCTATGTTCTAATTGGAGGTTGTTCTGGCATCTAGGTGTCTTTTCATCCTCTTAATCCATTCTTTGACTTTGAATCGCTGTTGACAGTTCCCTAATTCTGGTGATAGATGATGGTTTGTTTATCCGCTCTATTTGGGGTGAATGAACTCTGTTTTGGTCTCTATGGTGTGTCTATTTGTGCGGTTCACCGTGATGCACACTGGAATGGAAGATGCTTCTTCCTGATGTGAGCTTGTGGTTGGTAGTAAGTTCCCCTTTGTGCTTGGCTGTAAGGAACGCTGTCATCAGTGGATGGCTGCTACTCAGTTCCAGAATCGTTTGTGGCACTGTCCTGCAGACTGGGAAGTGCAGCATCTGCTCTGTGGTCTCAGCGTTTCTCTCTTCAACTGGCGTTGGTTGAGATTCTTCTCATTGACGGTTCCTCTCTTGACTGTCATCTACTCGAGGTGTCACGGTAACCATCTGAGTGGTAGGCTGGTTTGACCAATGAGGAGCTTTGGGGCTGGTAATGAAAGTGGACAAAACTGCTCTACAAAGAGAGAAGACAGTTCAGAGCTGGAGTCCCGGTCGAGGAAATCCTTCTTGTTGGAGCTCTCAGGAACTTGAAGCTCTGTATTATTTACAACAGTTGTTGTCTTGGCATCTTCTGCCATTTTGAGGAGATTCAGGAGCAAGAGAGAAAAAGACTGGTTATGGATGACATACATCAGCTTGAGAGTTTATTGGCCACCTCACCTTTTTCTATTCATGCATGGGCGTCGCTGGTTGGCCAGCGTTTATAGAGAGTTCCATGCTTTAATGTAATGTTCTATAGTCCTGATCGCATCAAATCCCAGCCTTCTGTGGATATTGAAAGCCAGCCACTCAGTCATGATTAATTTTTATTAGTTCCCTTTTTCTTTGTTCGGAGTGAACTTGGCCGCCAAGTGTTCAGTCTCCGACTCAGGAATCAGGGCCGGATTATCCCAAAACAAAACTAAGTGCCCAATGGGTGGGAAAACGGGAATATTTCCTGCCTGTTTTTTGGGCGTACTTACCTGAATGAATCTCCAACACTGTGCAATGCAGAGTGCCTCAGACTGGTTCGCACTGAAAGGTGGGGGGGGGGGTGGGGGGGGAAGGGGGAGGGGCCTAATCCTAGTCGAGAGACCAGCAACATAGTACTGAGTGGGCCTATCTGTCAGTGGGGAGATTGGCGCACGCACACTGCACCCCCGCCCATCGCCGGCCTCCCGATCGCCACCCTCCCCCCCCCCCCTCCCCCCACCACAGTCACTGGCCTCCTGACACTCCACCAATCACAGAATCACAGAATACTACAATGAAGAAGAGGCCCTTCGGCCCATCAAGTCTGCACCAGCACATGAAAGGCCCTGACCTGCCCACCTAATCCCACTTGCCAGCACTTGGCCCACAGCCCTGAATGTTACGGCGTGCCAAGTACTCATCCAGGTACTTTTTAAAGGATGTGAGGCATCCCGCCTCCGCCACCCTCCCAGGCAGTGCATTCTAGCCATCATCACTCTCTGGGTAAAAAGGTTTTTCCTCAAATCCCTCCTAAACCTCCCACCCCTCACTTTTAACTTGTGTCCCCTTGTAACTGACCCTTCAACTAAGGGGAACAGCTGCTCCCTAGCCACCCTATCCACGCCCCTCATAACCTTGAACACCTCAATCAGGTCGCCCCTCAGCCTTCTCTGCTCCAGAGAAACAAGCCTATCCAGCCTCTATTTATAACTTAAGTGTTCCATCCCAGCAACATCCTGGCAAATCACCTTTGCACCCCCTCCAGTGCAATCACATCCTTCCCGTAATGTAGCAACCAGAACTGCGCACAGTACTCCAGCTGTGGCCTCACCAAAGTTCTATACAACTCCATCATGACCTCTCTGCTTTTGTAATCTATACCCCGATTGATAAAGGCGAGTGTGCCATATGCCTTTATCACCACCCTATTAACCTGTCTTTCTGCTGGCTAAATCTCTTTAAAGGCTTTAGTCTTGAGTGCTACTCAAGCAGTGCAGCAGGCTGGGAGAATCCCAGCCCAGGTTTCTCAGACTATGATTTAAATGGCAAGTTCTGACCACGGAACTGTTTAATTTTTTTCAAGAATTGTGTTGTCCAGGAATTTTAATTTATTAACTCACCCCTCCTAGCTCTGCTGACTCTGCAGACTAGGTATTGAAGGTGGACTTCCATGGGATTCAATGGAGTCTTCCACTGCAGTGAAGAATTTAACTTCTGCCTTCAGCTTCCAAGTCTTTCTTTGGCACTTTTCTCTGGTGGTTTCCTTTGTGTCTTCATTTCTAGAATTTTTTTTTAGTTCAAAATCTTTCTTTGACTTTGCTTCAGTTTTCCAAGATTTTAATTTTCTTCAGTAGTCTCTACAAGTTATTGATTGAATTTCCACTCACTGCCTCCATGTTGTAAGGTGAATGGGCATAGTTAGAGTCATAGAGTCATAGAGGTTTACAGCATGGAAACAGGCCCTTCGGCCCAACTTGTCCATGCCGCCCTTATTTTTTTTTAAAACCCCTAAGCTAATCCCAATTGCCCGCATTGTAGCCCATATCCTTCTATACCCATCGCACCCATGTAACGATCTAAATGCTTTTTAAAAGATAAAATTGTATCTGCCTCTACTACTACCTCTGGCAGCTTGTCCCAGACACTCACCACCCTCTGTGTGAAATAATTGCCCCTCTGGACCCTTTTGTATCTCTCCCCTCTCACCTTAAACCTATGCCCTCTAGTTTTAGACTCCCCTACCTTTGGGAAATATAGTTGGTGGGTCTTAAGCTATTCATCATTTTAGGTAGCTCAGCACTATTTATTAACTACCAGAAAACATAGTTAGAGTAAAGGTCCAAGTTCTCCATGTTTGCATGGCTTTGTCCAACACCACATTGATCTCTATGTGCGGGTCATATTTTCTCTGTGTGGGCAGCACTGTACTCAGTCCCACCTTAACCCTTCATGCGCCAGATATTTATACCACACTTTCCTGCAACCTGAAATGTAGGCAATAGGGTAATCAGGAAGTGATTTGATTTATTATTGTCACATGTATTAGTGTACAGTGAAAAGTATTATTTCTTGCACGCTATACAAACTAAACATACCATTCATAGAGTACAAAGGGCAGAAGAAAAGGAGAGGGTGCAGAATATAGTGTTGCAGGCACAGATAGCATGTAGAGAAAGATTTACTTAATCTTAATGGTAGGTCCATTCAAAAATCTAATGGCAGCTGGGAAGAAGCTGTTCTTGAGTCAGTCGGTACGTGATCTCAGACTTTTGTATCTTTTTCCCGATGGAAGAAGGTGTAAGAGAGTATGTCTGGGGTGCGTGGGGTCCTTAATTATGTTGGCTGCTTTTCTGAGGTAGCAGGAAGTGTAGACAGAGTCAATGGATGGGAGGCCAGTTTGCATGATGGACTGGGCTATGTTCACAGCATTTCATAGTTTCTTGCGGTCTTGGTCAGAGTAGGAGCCATACCAAGCTGTGATACATCCGGAAAGGATACTTTCTATGGTGCATCTGTATAAATTAGTGAGAGTTGTAGTGGACATGCCAAATTTCCTTAGCCTTCTGAGTAAGTGGAGGCTTTGGTGGGCTTTCTTAACTATAGCATTGGCGTGGAGGGACCAGGACAGGTTGTTGGTGATTTGGATATCTAGAAACCTGAAGCTCTCGACCATTTCCACTTCATCTACCGTTGATTCAGGGATGTGGTGTGAATGGCATGAAGGAAAATGTTTTAGGGGCTATTTTCTTAAGAGAAAAAATGGTTGCTCAGTGAGCTACTTTCAATTACTGGCAAACACGCCACTTGATAAAATGTAGCCACCCATATTTGTGGCACAATAGCATTTAGAGTTTCAGCAGCTGTGACATTTATGGAGCCAATCTTGCTTCCTCATTAAATAATCTTTACGTTCATCAGTCAAGGTTACTGATGCATCGGGACACCAACACTCAAGTATACAGGGTTGCTGGATTTCTTGTTTTGATCTGGACTGGGGTACAGTACGATCTATACTTCATTTTGTTCTTTTGAATTCTGAGGTCATTTAACTTTAAACAGTTTCTATTCACAATGGATCAAAGCATAATAGCCTTCACTTACAAATTAAGTTGTCAAGACCTTATCAGGATCACTGTTATAGCGGTGGTGTCCTATCAACATTTATCAACACCCACTATTGCCATGCGACTAACAGGACAAAAATGCCTAACAAAGGAGTGAGAACAAAGAAACTAACAGGCTAGGTGACACCGCGTCGAGCAAGACAAGAACTGCACGGCGATCATTCCCCTCCTATCACTCAAAGTACCCTTGTACATGTTGACCTTTTGGAATATGTTAATTGTTTGTCAATCCAGCAGATGGATTCTTCTGCCCCTTTGGACTCCTTGCACTATTTGTCTTGGTCAGATACAACCACAATAGGATGCATTTACACAGCACCTTTGATGACAGGGCGACACAGTGGCACAGTGGTGAGCACTGCTGCCTTGCAGTACCAGGGGCCCGGGTTTTATTCCTGGCTTGGGCCACTGGCTGTGCAGAATCTGCTCGTTCTCCCCAAGTCTGCGTGGGTTTTCTCCGGGTGCTCCGGTTTCCTCCAACAGTCCGAAAGACGTGCTGGTTAGGTGCATTGGACGTGCTAACTTCTCCCTCAGGCGAAGGGAGTGTGGCAGACTAGGAGATTTTCACAGTAACTTCATTGAAGTGTGAATGTAAGCCCTGACATGCACCCCACTTTACAGCCCTCTGACATAGCACCCCCATCTTAGCCCTGTCATAGTGTATTGGTTTGGTGCATTAGCCATGCTAAATTCTCCCTCAGTGTACCCGAACAGGCGCCGGAGTGTGGCGACGAGATTTTCACAGTAACTTCATTGCAGTGTTAATGTAAGCTTACTTGTGACTAAGAATTTAACTTTATTTTACTTTACTTCTCCCTCAGTGTACCCGAACAGGCGCCGGAGTGTGGCAACTAAGGGATTTTCACAGTAACTTCATTGCAGTGTTAATGTAAGCCTACTTGTGACTAAGAAATGAACTTTAACATTGCAGAATCTCCTCAAGACACCGTGGAAGAACATTAAACCAAATTTGACACCAAACCTCTTAAGGAGATGCTAGGACAGGCGGAAGGGTGGATTGCCATTTACATTGCCTGGATGCAGGGACCCCCACACATACTGCAACATGAAAATTGGGCCGAATCGGCACTTGTGTGGTCAAACTACAATCACTCTTTCCTTGAACATGGGTTCAATTCCAGCCTCGGGTGTCTGTGTGGAGTTTGCACGTTCTCCCCGTGTCTGCGTGGGTTTCCTCCGGGTGCTCCAGTTTCCTCTCACAGTCCAAAGATGTGCAGGTTAAGTGGATTGGCCGTGCTAAATTGCCCGCATAGTGTCCAGAGTTATCTTGGTTAAGCGGATTTGCCATGGGAAATGCGTGGGGTTATGGGGATAGGGTGGGCGAGTGGGCCTGGGCAAAATGCTCTGTCGGAGAGTCGGTGCAGACGCGATGGGCCGAATGGCCTCCTTCTGCACTGTAGGGATTCTATGATTCTATGATTCAGGACCTGAAGACACCTTTTAACTACGGTAATCAGCAAATAGGACAAAAACTGTGTTGGAACCTGACTTTCAAACAGGTGCGTCTTAATAGCACTGCCTCCTATTTAATAGTTGACTTCACTTTTTCACCAAAACAGCCTCCTCAGCTTTGCATTGTCAACATGGGTGGGTTTTTAAGACAATTCTTTCAGTTATAACTTGGCTGTTACTTGTACGTGTACACCCAAATAGTGAGAGCCGAACTGGAGTGCTCATTATGGAATGCCTTCAGGTTTTCAAAACTAGTTGGAACAGGTATCTGATTGTGCTCAATATTTATTCAGCGGGTGTAATATTTGCTACATATTTAACAGGCCCAGAAGCTTACCCACAGGCTGCCCACATGCGGCTGAGCAAAATAATTGAAAGGACCCACAGATTACGAACAAATTGCCTGTGCATTCCAATAAAAAAGGTTGGACCTGACCAAGTAAATTAGAAATATCCACCACTATCCCCTCTGGCAGATTCTCCCAGTGTTCACCCTAAGGGCGGCATGGTGGCACAGTGGTTAGCACTGCTGTCTCACAGCGCCAGGGACGTGGGTTCAATTCCAGCCTTGGGTCACTGTGCCTGCGTGGGTTTCCTCCGGGTGCTCCGGTTTCCTCCCACACTCCAAATAGGTGCAGGTTAGGTGGATTGGCCATGCTAAATTGCCTCTTGGCGTCCAACGATGTGCCAGTTAGGTGGATTGGCCATGCTAAATGTGTGTCGTTACAGGGATAGAGTGGGGGAGAGGACCTGGGTAAGATGCTCTGTCAGAGAGTTGGTACAAACCTGATGGGCCTAATGGCCTCTTCTGCATTGTTGATATTCTATGAGGAACACATTTGTGTTTCTTGGAATGTAGATTGTTAAGGAGTGATTTAATTGTGGTTTTGAAAAGAATTGCTAGGCCAGATGGAGTGAAATTTTCTCCACTGGTTGAGGAGGCCAGAGCAAGGGGACAAGAGATTAACATCAGGGCCAGACCATTCAGGATAGAGGTTAGGAAACAAGTCTCCACAGAAAGTGTTGCACAATAGTGGAACTCTCTCCTACAAAAAAGTAGTAGACATTAGCTCAATCAATAATTTTAAATCTGAGGTTGATAGATTATTGCTGATAAATATATAAAAAGATATGGAGCCAAGAGTTGTGTAGCTCAGCCATGTTCTCAACGAATGGTAGAATAGCATCAAAGGGCTGAATGGCCACTCCTATTCCAATGGAAGATTGCTATTTATTTTGCTTCCCTCGTGTCTTTACCAATCTTCCACTGGTGGATTTATGGAAATTGGGGCCACACAATGGCTCACTGGGTAGTACTGCTGCCTCACAGTGCCAGGGACCCGGGTTCAATTCCTGGCTTGGGTGACTGTGCGGAGTCTGCACATTCTCCCCATGCCTGTGTGGGTTTCCTCCGGGTGCTCCGGTTTCTTCGCACAGTCCAAAGATGTGTAACTGAGGTGGATTGGCCATGCTAAACTGTCCCTTAGTGTCAGGGGGACTAGCAGGGTAAATACGGGGTTATGGGGATGGGGCCTGGGTGGGATTGTTGTCAGTGCAGGTTCAAATGGTCAGTTTCCTTGGCCATGTTAAATTCTCCCTCAAAGTTACCCAAACAGGCGACTAGGGGATTTTCACAGTAACTTCACTGCAGTGTTAATGTAAGCCTACTTGTGACAATAATAAATAAACTTAAACACTCCAAAGATGTGCAGGTCAGGTGGATTGGCCTTGCTAAATTGCCCCTTAGTTGTATAGGTTAGGGGGATTAGCAGAGCAGATGTGCGGGGTTAAGTGGATAGGGTGGGGGAGGTGGGTCTGAGTAAGATGATCTGTCAGAGAGTTGGTGCAGACTAAATGGGCCGCATGGCCTCTTCCTGCACTGTAGCGATTCTACGAATCTATGAAAAACCATTCCTCCCCACATATGACCTTCACATATCTATCCTTTGCCCAGATTTCACCTTAAACAAGCCCCTTCCATATTTTCTGCTTGTAGTGAAAATGTATTAAAAACAAATGCTATCTGAGAGCTTTAATTATGAGAACAGAGAAATAATTTGCCAGCATTCACCATGTTAGTGCAGTTCCAGATCACTCTTAGAAATCGAATCCCCCGGAGAGATCCTCTGCTCTTCTTTAAATGGTGCCGTGGGGTCTTTTCCAGCCACTAGAGAGAACAGACACGGCGATGGTTTAACACCTTACCCGCAAGTATCAGCCTAGATTATGTATTCCTGTCTACAGGGGAGAGTGGCACAGTGAGCCAAGACTGACACAGTGCACAGGGTGAAGGGAAGCTTATATCAGACACTTGGGCATGTTAGCAGCATCATTTTGTCATAAAAAAAGATATCAAGAGGTGTTGACTGGATGGTGGGTATTCTTGTGTCTTCCTCCCGGATGTGCGAATTAGGTTGATTAGCCATACTGAACACAAACGCACCAGATGGGATTCGTAAATTCAAATATAGGTTCTTTATTATTGAAGGTTAAGTAGTACATGTACAAGCTCGGAGAGCTCACATGCCTTACATGGATGACTTTCATATGGAACCTTACATCATTTCCGACCTGGTGATGTACATGGATCATACACATGCCTACTTAAAGGTGTACCACAACAAAGAACAAAAAAGAGATAAAAGTACAGCTCAGGAACAGGCCCTTTGGCCCTCCAAGCCTGTGCCGATCATGATGACCTAACTAAACGAAATAAGAAACCTTCTGCCCTCACTCAGACCGTATCCCTCTATTCCCTCTCTATTCATGAACCCATCCAGATGCCTCTTAAATGTTGCTAATGTGCCTGCTTCCACCACCTCCTCTGGCAGCGCGTTCCAGGCACCCACCACTCTCCGCGTGAAAAACTTCCCATGCACATCTTCCTTAAACTTTGCAAAATCTCAGCAGGTCTGACAGCATCTGTGGGGAGAGAATATTCTAAAGTAAAGTTTATTTATTAGTCACAAGTAAGGCTTACATCAGTGGTTCCCAAATTCTTTTCACTGGGCCGCACTTTCGGAATAAAAATTTGCTCGCGTCACACCGAATTTTTTATTGATAAGAAATACATTCAAAAACAAAAAAAAACCAACTCCTAGCAGTGCTTGATTCATAACATAGAACACAGCTACTTTATAATATGATCATGGGACATCCAGAAAATATAGAACAATCACTTTGGAAAAATATCTCATCCATGTTTAAATGTTTCTTTGATTGTCCTTGAATTTACCCGCCACACTTGCCATCCTCTCTTGCCGCACCAGTGTGGCGCGCCGGACCCTTTGGGAACCACTGGCTTACATTAACACTGCAATGAAGTTACTGTGAAATACCCGAGTCGCCACAGTCTGGCGCCTGTTCAGGCCAATGCACCTAACCACCTAATGTGGGAGGAAACTGGAGCACCCGGAGGAAACCCACGCAGACACAGGGAGAACGTGCAAACTCCACACGGACAGTGACCCAAGCTGGGAATCGAACCCAGGTCCCTCGCGCTGTGAAGCAGCAGTGCTACCATTCCAGCATTTTCTGTCTTTATTTCAGATTCCAGCATCCGCAGTATTTTGCTTTTTTTCCCTTCAACTTTCCCCCTCTCACCTTGAACCTGTGCTCCCTTGTAATTGACACTTCCACCCTGGGAAAAAGCCTCTGACTATCCACCCTGTCTATGCCCTTCACAATTGTGTAGGCCTCTATCAGGTCTCCTCTCAGCCTCCGTCTTTCCAGTGAAAACAATCCTAGTTTTGCGTGGCTCATCCATTCCGCTGCTAGGGATCCTGCTGTGAGGGGTTGGCTTCGGCGGGGCAGGAAGATATCAGCAGCTGAAGGGGCTGGAAAATCCCACCCAACTTTTCTGATTTAGAACTCTTCAGACCCCTAAGCCCCGATATTGAAGGGGAGGTAGAGAGAGAAAGCAGCTCCGGAAGTTTGTGGGTGAAGGAAGGGATATTAATGTTGCAACCCTGAAGTATGTGTTCCAATTGCAAATCATAGAAATCATAGAAATCATAGAAACCCTACAGTGCAGAAAGAGGCCATTCGGCCCATCGAGTCTGCACCGACCACAATCCCACCCAGGCCCTACCCCCACATATTTTACCCGCTAATCCCTCTAACCTAAACATAGAAATCATAGAAATCATAGAAACCCTACAGCACAGAAAGAGGCCTTTCGGCCCATCGAGTCTGCACCGACCACAATCCCACCCAGGGCCTACTCCCATATATTTTACCCACTAATCCCTTTAACCTACGCATCCCAGGACTCTAAGGGGCAATTTTTTTAAACCTGGCCAATCAACCTAACCCGCACATCTTTGGACTGTGGGAGGAAACCGGAGCACCCGGAGGAAACCCACGCAGACATGAC
Organism: Mustelus asterias; assembly: GCF_964213995.1. Taxonomy (NCBI): domain Eukaryota; kingdom Metazoa; phylum Chordata; class Chondrichthyes; order Carcharhiniformes; family Triakidae; genus Mustelus; species Mustelus asterias. The sequence continues at coordinate 62,391,073 of NC_135823.1, forward strand.
GAGAACGTGCAGACCCCGCACAGACAGTGACCCGAGGTCAGGATTGAACCAGGGTCCCAGGTGCTGTGAGGCAGCAGTGCCAACCACTATGCCACCGTGCCGCCCCTATTAACCTATGTTAGGGTAAGAGTGGCTCCAGATAGCTCCTTTGCTCAGTAAAGGAGCAGTGAGTTTTAACTGGGGGAAGCCTCGGAAATTCTGAGAAGAAAATGGAAAGTGGCAGGACTTTGTTATCTGTTTTTTCCTTTTGCTTCCCTCCTTGGAGCCAGCCGGATTGAAACTTTGGGGTGTTGTTTCCCACCTGGCAAGATTGGGATTTGCTGGGAGACAGGCTTCGGGAGTAGCAGATTGACCAATCAGGACACGGAATCAAGTTGGGGGGGGGGTGCGGTTTAGGCGGTTGAGGGGGTGTGAGTAATGGGTTGCCCTTCGCAAACATTTCCCCCCACTACCTCACCCCTTCTCCATCAGTGACCTAAAACATAAACTCCAGTTTACTCTCCACTGATGCTGCCTGACCTATGGGTTTTCCAGCATTTTCCATTCTTAATCTTAGTTCAAATTCATACTGGCCTGAAGTCCCCCCTCACAATTAACTGGAAATTATTTTTTGAGAAGCATGCAAAGGTCCTGTACCTTGAATGTGGTCACACATCAGTGGCAATTGTACTGGTTGTCAACATGCAGTTAAAGAGACTACTTCAAATGCAAAACTAAGATCTTCTGAAAATTACTTCAAGATAGGAATCTACCCTGGGGTTTGGATGACAGCTGTATACAGTCTGAGCTTTACATTCATTGTTTGTAGACACGATCCGAATTCCTTGGTTAGATTACAACCTTGTAATCACTTTGGTTATCAATTACTCTCTCTGCCCTGCGCAGTGGGACACAAGCATACAAAATGCTCAGTGTGTTTGAATGAAATTTCTCTGTCTGCATTTTAACCACAGCGTAGCTGATGGCCAAGTGAGTGATTTGTGTTGGGTGATTTGTGTAGTCAGAATCTGAGGCATGTGATTCACATAAATGGTCACGCGATAAAAATCAGTTCCTAAATAATGCAAAGCTTAGCATATTCATGATGGTCTGCTAGTTGAACTGCTGGAAGCTCAGCACGGTGGCACAATGGTTAGCACTGCTACCTCACAGCGCTGGGGACCTGGGTTCGATTCCCGGCTTGGGTCACTCTCTGTGCAGAGTTTGTACGTTCTCCCTGTGTCTGCGTGGGTTTCCTCCGGGTGCTCCAGTTTCCTCCCATAGTCCAAAAGACGTGCTGGTTAGGTGGATTGGCCTTGCTAAATTCCCCCTCTTTGCTGGAGTGTGGTGACTAGGGGATTTTCACAGTAACTTCATTGCAGTGTTAATGTAAGCCTACTTGTGACACTAATAAATACACTTTAAAAACTTGGGTGTCTGCCAATTATGTGTCTACGTTGTGCAGTTCAACAGTGGAACCAATCTTGGATTGAGAAATGTCTTTAACTTCAATTTGCAACTTATTGCTGAATAGCTTGGACAAGCAAAGCAAATCTTGCTAAGTTATGTTCAGAATGTGTAATTAGTTGGAGGGATGTTACTTCATCAGTTGGTGCAGTCAAATAGTCTCCAAACGTTGATGGAAAAAATCTGGCCAATCAAGAACAAAGAAAAGTACAGTCCAGGAACAGGCCCTTCAGCCCTCCAAGCCCGTGCTGATTATGATGCCCTAACTAAACTAAACAAAAACCTTCTGCCTTAAAAAAACAAAGCATATGTACTTAAGTAGGTACCCAAGAGTGAATAAGTACATAAGAACTAGGCGCAGGAGTAGGCCATCTGGCCCCTCGAACATGCTCCGCCACTCAATAAGATCATGGCTGATCTTTTCGTGGACTCAGCTCCACTTACCCGTCCGCTCACCACAGCCCTTAATCCCTTTACTCTTCAAAAATGTATCTATCCTTGCCTTAAAAACATTCAATGAGGTAGCCTCAACTGCAATTCCATAGATTCACAAACCTTTGTGTGAAGAAATTCCTCCTCAATGCAAACTGTATGACAAATAATATCTCAAGGAAAAGAGTGGGGAGAGAAAAAAGGTACAGACAAGAGTGTTCCTCTGTGAATCTTCCTTGTTATAATGTAACCAATGGTAGCACGCTGTCAGGGTCAGCGGACCAGCTGACCCAGTATAAATAGAAAGCAGATAGGGATTGTGGGGAGCTTGGCTGGCCCAAGCGTTGGTGTAATGACGTTTCTTTATTAAACCTTTTCTTTAATTTACTTTGTGAAGTTAGTTCTTTTATTGCTTGCAACTGAAGTATCCTCATTGCCGGATGAACATTGATAATTGGTTAGGAGATGGGAGACAGCAAATGGGGTATTCCATCTGGCAGGGTGTGATTAGTGCTGTCCATCCATGGATCTATGTGTGGGTCTCCAGTTCAAATCATAATATAAAAATGTAACTTAGGTGAAGACATGGAGAGCCATATAACCAAGTTTGATGATGACATGAGAGGGGCAGCAAGTTGGCCAGATGGGAACAGTAAATTGTAAAGGGCAGATTGAGCTAGTGGATAAAACTACGGCAGGTGGAGTTCATTATGGGTAAGTGCAAGGTTATCCACCTTGGATTAATAAAGATGAATTGGAGCATTTTCTAAATGGTGCAAAACTAAGAACTGCAGAGGAGCCTTGTTAGGGGTTCAGGCCTGAATTTTTATAATGGCAGAAGGGCCCCCTACCTCAGTCAATATAACACTAAGCCCCAATTCTGGAAGTCCCAATCCTCAACCTGGCACCCACCATTTCATTGGATTCTGGTGAGGATGGGCATGGAAAAGGGGTGTGAGCTATAGTTTGCATAGTGGCCCATGGAGGCAGCTGTTTATATAAAAGTGTAGTTGTCTTCAAACAGAAAGAATTTTCATAACAGTGATGTCAAAAATAAAACTTGTTGGCTTTAGACATTTGAGGAAATGTCACCAGTATTTGGAGATGGAGGGCATATTTTTTGGAAAGGTCCAGGTACTCTTTTGGAGTCCTTACTATAATCCTTATACACCTATGACCGTGTGGCCAAATTCCCTCCAATTCGATTTTCAAGTTTGCTGATGACACCACCATCGTGGGTCAGATCTCAAACAATGACGAGACAGAGTACAGGAATGAGATAGAGAATTTGGTGAACTGGTGCGATGACAATAATCTCTCCCTCAATGTCAACAAAACAAAGGAGATAGTCATCGACTTCAGGAAGTTTAGTGGAGAATATGCCCCTGTCTATATCAATGGGGATGAAGTAGAAATGGCCAAGAGCTTCAAGATTTTAGGTGTCCAGATCACCAACAACCTGTCCTGGTCCCCCCATGCTGACACTATAGTTAAGAAAGCCCACCAACGTCACTACTTTTTCAGAAGACTAAGAAAATTTGGCATATCAGCTGCGACTCCCACCAACTTTACAGATGCACCATTGAAAGTATTCTTTCTGGTTGTATCAAAGCTTGCTTTCGCTCCTGCTCTGCCAAGACCGCAAGAAACTACAAAAGATCGTGAATGAAGCCCAGTCCGTGACGCAAACCAGCCTCCCATCAAAAGGTCGTGAATGAAGCCCAGTCCATCACACAAACCAGCCTCCCATCCATTGACTCTGTCTGCACTTCCCGCTGTCTCGGAAAAGCAGTCAGCATAATTAAGGACCTCACGCACCCCGGACATACTCTCTTTCACCTTTTTCCGTCGGAAAAAAGATACAAAAGTCTGAGGTCACGCACCAACTGACCCAAGAACAGCTTCTTCCCTGCTGCTGTCAGACTTTTGAATTGACCTATCTCACACTAAGTTGATCTTTCTCTACATCCGAGCTATGACTGTAACACTACATTCTGCACTCTCTCATTTCCTTCTCTATGAACGGTATGCTTTGTCTGTATAGCGAGCAAGAAACAATACTTTTTACTGTATGTTAATACATGTGACAATAATAAATCAAATCAAAACAAATCAAATTTTAAAAAATCAAAGATCCGAAAGTGCTTCACATTTTTTCTCTGGAAATGCAGTTATCATTATTATATAAGCAATGCTGATTCTGTGCACAGTCAGTTCTATAAACAGCCGGCAGAATGAATGCAAAGTTAATCCTGCAGTGACAGTATTGGTTGAGTGATTAAAATTCGCCACGACACCAGAAGAACACCCAGTTTTTGTTTAACACGACATAATAAATCTGTGGGATCCCTTGCATCTCAACGAGACAATGGAACAGGTTCGAACAGCACCGTGCCACATTGAATTGTCAGCCCACGTAATGTGCTGTAATCCGAGAGTGGGACTTGAACCCCCCAACCTTCTGAGTCAGAGGCAAGCTCGCTACCACCTCCCACGACTGAGTCAAGCAGAGCAGGAGGCAAGCGAACAGGATGACAGACCGAGCAGGGTGCCTGTCCAATGTGTGCGCTGTGATTGCACTGACGCCTGCTGCCACTTCAGAGTGAGCAAGTAGGATGGGTGTGGAGAAAATACTCTGACTGATGTGTTAATTAGGCTGAATGAAATATATCCTGAAGGACTCTGTAAATAGAGCAGACGCCCTCTGAGCAATCTGAGCAGATAAATTCTCTCTCATAGCCACTGTGCTGCACTCCATGTGACCAATGCTGTCCACCCCCTTCCCTCATTGTTGTCCCACAGATAAGATAATGGACCATTCTTCTGAAACCGCCTCAGCTTCAGGTGTGGATGAATCATCTCAATCTGGGTGTTTAATGTATGAACACAAAACTTTAATATCCGAAGCACTTGGCACCTCCAACACAACATAGGAACTGTTTCGCTTTCAGAGGCCAGTTGAAGTATTGATGCATTTGAAATGGGGAAGGTACAGGATTTATTGATTTTGAGTACGAGGGTTGGCAAATCATGTTGCTATGTAAAACCTTGGCCAGGCTGCATTTGGAGTATTGTGTACAGTTCTGGTTTCCACACCACCAGAAGGACATGGAAGTTTTGGAGAGAATGCAAAGGAGGTTCACCAAGATGTTGCCTGGTCTTGAGGGTGTTGACTGTGAGGAGAGGTTGAATAAACTAGAATTATTTTTACTGGAAGGATAGAGGCTGAGGGGTGATCTGAAAGGGGATTTTCACAGTAACTTCATTGCAGCCTTGATGCAAGCCTACTTGTGATACTAATCTTTTTAGAGGTCTACAAAATTATGAGAGGCAAAGATAGGGTGGATAGTCAGAGGCTTTTTCTCAGAGTGGAAGTGTCAATTACAAGGGGGCACAGGTTCAAAGTGAGAGGGGGAAAGTTTAAGGGAGATGTGCGAGGGAAGTTTTTCACGCAGAGAGTGGTGGGTGCCTGGAATGCGCTGCCAGAGGAGGTGGTGGAAGCAGGTACATTAACAACATTTAAGAAGCATCTGGATGGGTAAATGAATAGGGAGGGAATAGAGGGATACAGACTGAGTAAGAGCAAAAGGTTTTTTTTAGTTTAGTTAGGACATCATGATCGGCATGGGCTTGGAGGGCCAAAGGGCCTCTTCCTGTGCTGTACTTTACTTTCTTCTTTCTTCTTTGAGAGCTCAGAGCAGTGGGGTTATTTTTGGATTCCTACAGCAAAGAGTTAACAACGATCTGCGGATAGACTTATCTCCCTCTCAGTTCCAAACCTCAATGGACCTTTCTTTCTGGCGATCAATATAATTTCGTCAGGGTGATTTTTTTTTTCATTGAGAAATGAAACACATCGTCTGGGAATTACTAATTACACCTCAATGCATTTCGAAAGCTATTCTATTAGTGCCAGCCATAATCAAATTTGACTTACTGACATTCTATTTGAGTTGTGATAACCTAAATATTTTGAGTTAGATCCACTGGGCAGTGGTTGAGTAGACCGTCAGACTCTATCGGAGAGATGTGAAAGCTTCCTTATATGAATAAACAGGAGTGGAAGTGTCTCAGTTTGCTCTGTATTTTAATGAGGCACCGTGCCATAGGTATGAATGGACAGCTGTAGAATACACTGACTATCCCAATTGTAATGAAACCATCAGAGCGGATGCATGACGTGCCACTGGAGGAAACTGTGTGGGAGTTACATGTCAGATATCCTCAACATAATGAACACGGTGCATGATAATCAGCAACAGTTAAGTGAAGGTTGTTCTGACTAACACATAATGGGAATCATTTTTGGGCTTGGGCACAGAATGGGCAAAGTGGGGGTGCATTGGTAGCCCACTCTACCCACCTTCCAATTTTCCTTTCTCCCAACTTGATCGCAATTGGTGTCGGTGGACAAGACTTTTGGGTCAGAAGGTTACAGGTTCAAGTCTCACTCCCAGGAGCTATGCTCAAAATCAGAGAAATCATCATAGAATCATAGAATTTCTACAGTGCAGAAGGAGCCCATTCGGCCCATCCAGCCTGCACCGACCACAATCCCACCCAGGCCCTATCCCCGTAACCCTATGTATTTACCTTGCTAATCCCCCTGACACGATGGGGCAATTTATCCTGGCTAATCAACCTAACCTGCACATCTTTGGAGTGTGGGAGGAAGCAGGAGAACCCGGAGGAAACCCTCGCAGACACGAGGTGAACATGCAAACTCCACGCAGACAGTGACCTAAGCTGGGACTCAAACCCAGGTTCCTGGCGTTATGAGGCAGCTGTGCTAACCACTACACCACCGTGCTGTTCTAAATCTTGGCTGATGTGCAGTGCTGGGGGAGTGTTGTACTGTCAGCGGTGCTGTCTTTTGCATGAGATGTTATAATCAAGACCCGGTCTGCCACCGCAGGTAGAAACAGGAGATTCAGTCGCATTAGTTTGAAGACCCGAGGTAGGATCCCTGGCCACCTGACCAGCAATTATCCTTCAAACATACTGTGGTGAATTTTCCCATTCCGCCCACCACGGAATTGGAGCGGGTGAGGGGCAGACCATGGAAAGGTTCGTTGACCTCGGGTGGGCTTTTGCGGTTTGGGGGAAAATGCCGCCCATTGGTCTCATTACACTGCTATATGTGATACAAGCAAGTAAACAGGAAGGGGTCTTAAAGGACTAGGAGATATTAGATTGAGACAATGCTGGCAAGTGAAGGTTTAATTGTTACAATTCCCAAATTCTCCCTCTCCCATTCCTCACCATCATGTTGTGATGATACTGTGCCTTAAATAAATTTATCTGTATCATATTTCTTGTGAAAGATATGTTTAAAATTCAACTCTGGTTTACAGTGCCAATCTGTCTGCTCCAGGCAGCCCACATGCTGAGAATGCAGAAAGATAACTGATCCTTGATATCATGGTGTTTGTTTTAATCCAAACTAATGCAGCTTTGTTTATTTTTTGGGTTGTCCCCTGGGGTTTCAGAGCAGGGTTTAATTTGGTTGTTTGACAAAAGTGAATCATCTGCTAATGGGAGCAGCTAGGCTTACAGAGACAAACAGGCAGTTTCTGCTGGGATCTGCAAGGAGCAGGAGCTCTTTCTCTCTCCCTCTTTGGAGATTGCTGTTTGGGGCCTGCTAGAAAATAAGTATCTCTCTCCAGAAGTGTTAAAAGACTCTAGCACTGCTAACACGTATCACCACTTAAGCCTGTATGTTTTTGCTAACTGATTTTGAAGAGAAGTTTGAGTCTATGAGGAATATTACTTAAATTGGAAATAATAGAGATAGGCTAGCAGTTAAGAATTTGTCATGTTTAAGTATGTCAATTAGTAAATGTTACACTAATTCTTCTTGTTATCATTAAACTATTGTTAAATAAAGCTTGTTTTGATAGAAACTTCCTAGTGGGTCAATAGAATCACACACTTTATCCTCTCATGCACAGTGGCACCGTGGTTAGCACTGCTGCCTCATAGTGCCAGGGACCCAGGTTTGATTCCCACTTGGGTCACTGTCTGTGCAGAGCTACCAAGAAGCTATAAGATTTGAATGTGATGATGTTGAAAAAATCAGACCAACCCTGTTGTAGGAAAATTGATAGGTACTCACAGGTATAAAGGAGAGCGCAAGAGGAAAATAGGAGTTAGAAACTGTCACCTTTCAAGTCGAGAGGGAGAGAGCAGCTCTCCACCCTTGCAGCTGTATATATCACTTAAGAGAACATACCATTTAACCAGCTAACAGTACCAAATTAAAAAAAAATCACAGAGGGAATCCGCGGAAGAACACCAAAAGTTTCTGAAAGCCACAAAACCTGGTTGCATGTTTTGAAAGTGACAGAATTCTATTATTATACTTTCGGTTAATGAATGAGTATTGTATTTATTTGAACAGCATTCTAGTAGAATCTTATTTTATTTGGTATGTTACTTGTTGAGTTAAAGTTCCCTGTTTGTTAAATAAATAAATTGTTAAATGTTCATTTTAAAGTGAGTGTCAGGTGCTCCTGTTAGTTAACCACTAGACGTTACTGAAGGACAGTTCACACTTTCCCACAATCTTTTAACAGATTATGAGGCGAGGTATTCCTCTTTGGGGGATTTGACGTTACGTCTTAAAGGGGAACAACATCCGCGTCATAACAGCACCTTCTAATATAAACCATCCAAAGCAACAGGTACAGTCTCATTGTCCAAGCTTATTTTTCGACACATTTTAAATTAAAATATTCCTGTTCCCATTGTAAATTTTTTCAACCTTTGCTTTCCAATTAAGGTAATTTGAGCAGTATGATATTATTATTGAGGTGTGGATCCACACTGGGACCGCAATTTAGACCATAAGACCATAAGGCAAAGGAGCAGAATTAGGCCATTCAGCCCATCGAGTCTGCTCCCCCATTCAATCATGGTTGATAAGTTTGTCAACCCCATTCTTCCGCCTGTTCCCCGTAACCCCTTTGATCCCCTTACCAATCAAGAACCTATCTATCTCTGTCTTAAATACACTCAATGACCCGGCCTCCACAGCCTTCTGTGGCAATGACTTCCACAGGCTCACTACCCTCTGGCTGAAGAAATTCCTCCTCTCGGTTCTAAAGGGTCGTCCCTTTATTCTGAGGCTGTGCCCTCGGATCCTAGTCTCTCCAACTAATGGGAACATCGTCCCTATGTCCACCCAATCCAGGTTTAAACCAAATCTAGTCCATTGGGAGAAAGATTTCTGCTCTCTCTTCAATATATAAGATATGTTTGCGTTGTCTCAATATATATTTTTGTGGGTATGAATTTACAAATCTTCAATATTTCATAGGTGTTATATACATCGATCTCTTTAGCATAAGTTTTCATACATACAGAACCTGGTGGGTTTTAAAATTCTATTTTTATTAGAAAAACCCTTGCTGGCTTTGGCATCAAAACACCTTAATGTTCAGCCTTCGAATATGAATTCAATCAGTCTTGGGCCTTGTGCGTTTGGCATTATTAAACAGCTTGCAATACATTTTCTTCCATTAGAATAAGTATTAAAGTTCACCTCTGTTGATTTTTGAGGAGTATCTGTCCATCAAACTAACAGGCACAAGTGGTTTTTTTTAATATTCCACAAATTTAATAATATCACCCAACAGACACCACTGAAATAACATGTACCAAATCCAATATTCATTTTCACATTCCCAGACAATTACTCCGTAGAATCATAGAATCCCCACGGCACAGAAGGAATACATTTGGCCCATCGAGCCTGCACCGACCACAATCCCACCCAGGCCCTATCCCCGTAACCCATTTACCCTGCTAATCCCCCTGACAGGAAGGGTCAATTTATCATGGCCAATCAACCTAACCAGCACATCTTTGGACGTGGGAGGAAACCGGAGCACCCAGAGGAAACCCACGCAGACACTGGGAGAATGTGCAAACTCCACACAGACAGTGACCCAAGGCCAGATTTGAACCCGGGTCCCTGGCACTAGAGGCAGCAGTGCTAACCACTGTGTCACTGTACCTATTCACCAGTGGACCATACATATAGTTGTACAATGAAGAAATTGGAATGCACGGGTAATGCCTGTTTGCAGCATCAAAAACCCCTGGATTTCTGACTGAGATCTCACTCTCCTTCTCTGATTAACAGAGACAATAATAAATAACATAAATTTAGTGTCCAAAGGTTAGGGGGATTAGTGGGGTAAGTGCGTGCGGTTAAGGCAATGGGCCAGGGGTGGTGGGGGGTGACGGCTGGGTAAGATACACTGCCAGAGGCTCAGTGCAGTCTCGATGGGATGAATGGCCCCTTTCTGCACAGTAGGGATTCTATGTATTTTCTATGTACTTAGCCACTATCCCATTCTAAACAGCTACAAGTGAATTTCACAAATCTACTCTAATGATTGCAGGGTGATCGGTGACAGCAAGAAATCCATCTGCAGGTCGGCTTGTGCATGAGGTGCTGATGCGCTATCAATAAGGCGAAAGACTACCGATATGCCAATATAAGTGTAGGCTTTTATTCACAACAGAATCAGGAGCAGATCCCAACAAATAACCAACCTGGACTGAACAAGGGGGAGGAGACAGCCACCTTTATACTAGGTGCTGAGGGGAGGACCCAAACTGGAAGGGGATGTGTCCAGGTATGACAAGCACACACAACGGTGGTCCATATAGGACAAAGGCACAACTGAGGTCCACCACAGGTGCCAACCTCATTTATGGGTGCTCCATGGTGTGACCCCCATTCTCTTTCGCACGTGACCAAACTGACTCCACACAATTGCCAATTTTTAAAATTTTCCAATGAACAGTGATGTTCAAAGGAAGTTAAAATGTCCCTGTTGGCTCAACAGGGGACTCCAGAGCAACCCGGAAGAGTTGGCAATCCCAATCTCACATGAGCCTTCGCACAGGAGGACTACTCATCTTCATCCCATTTTCCAATTGATTTTTTCCCGGATTTTCTTGGTGCTCGCATCTTAGTGACATCTTTAGTTTCCCTGGTAAGAGGCCCTTCTTGCTCAGAGCCCAACACCTCGCCATGCATTCAGATAGACAAAGTAAATACAATGCTCTAGACATGCTCTTGTCCACCAGTGCTAATGTTATTACAATGGCGGAGGGCAGGACACAGAACATGTGAGATGCCAGATTCTAAAACTTTGATTGTGCTTTCACCCAAGTTTTACAGGGCCAGCAATGTTGGCTGGAATTCTCCCATCCTGCCCGCCACTGGAATTCTAGCAGGCCGGGGGGCAGATCATGTAAGGGTCCATTGAAGTTGGGTGGGAATCTCTGGTTTTCAGGTGGGCTGGGCCAGAGAAAAATCCCCCCCGTTTAGTCCATTATTCAGACCCAGGCCAGAAACTCCAAAGTGTTTTGTGAAGTTAGCCTAGACCCTAGGTTTTACATTTGATTTTGGCATTAGGCCGAGCATAAGATGTTTCACTCCAGGTATGATTCAAGTGACTAGAAAGCATTTATCAATGAAAGTTTATTTAAGAACACAGTTGGAATATAACAAAAAGAGTTAGCATAACTTTTTCTAATTACAAGACTTAAACATGACACAGTCTAACTCCTAACAGCTAGCTATCTATGTTGTTCCAAGTCAAACACCATCCCACAAACATACACCCTTCTTGAATCATAGAATCATAGAATCCCTACAGTGCAGAAGGAGGCCAGCTGGCCCCGACCACAATCCCACCCAAGTCCTATTCCTGCAACCACACATATACACCTTGCTAATCCCCCTGACATTAGGGTCAATTTTAGCATGGCCAATCAACCTAACCCGCACATCTTTGGATTGTGGGAGGAAACTGGTGCACTCGGAGGAAACCCACGCAGACACAGGGAGAATGTGCGAACTCCACACAGGCTGGGATTGAACCGGGGTCCCTGGCACTGTGAGACAGCAGTGCCAATCATTGTGCCACCATGCCACTTCTTCAGAATTGGCACGTAAACAAGTATGCTCACATGATGCTGGATTTTGCAGCTTTCTAACATCTGCTGTGATTTGGTCCTTTGAATGTTGCATCAAATGTCTGAAGCTTCCCAGTACTGGAACTTTCCAGAAAGCCTCTGGAGAGAGAGAGAGAGAGAGACCACCTTCTTCCACCAGCTTCTGGCAGCAACTGAAATGAAAACTAAAACCTGGAATGCTCCATAAAAAAATAGCTGTCCCCAGGCATATGACCTGACCTGTCAATCATCCTCAATCAAGCTCCACTCATCAATCCCTAAAGGACCATTAAAACCCCAGAACACTATATTAGTCTAGATTATAATCAACATGATATCAATTATACTGCCTCAACAGCAATAAAGGATACCAGTTACAGACAACATGGCACCGATAAAATGCGAGAGCCTGCTTGAAACATCCTGCAGAGAAACATGATTAAAACACATTCCTTAAAGGCACACCATTTTGAGATTGGTGGAATGCAGTGTTAAGTCCCTGGGAAAGTGTGGACTAATTGGAAAGAGCAGCATGAGACCTGACACCACTCAAGCAGCAGATTAGGCCATTGCAGAAAATTCCTCGACTGTGCCGTAAGAAAATACTTCAAATTGATGGAACCCACTGAATTTTCAGATTATCGTTGTCTCACAGAAAACAACAAAAAATGGAATATAAATTGACGTAGACAATTTCCTTTTTTTTATTCGTTCATGGGACATGGGCATTGCTGGCTGGCCAGCTTCTAATGCCCATCCCTAGTTGCCCTTGTTCAGAAGGCAGTTGAGAGTCAACCACATTGCCGTGGCTCTGGAGTCACATGTCGGCAGATTTCCTTCCCTAAAGGACATTAGTGAACCAGGTGGGTTTTTCCGACAATCAACAATGATTTCATGGTCATCAGTAGATTCTTAATTCCAGATATTTTTTATTGAATTCAAATTTCACCATTTGCCGTGGCGGGATTCGAACCCAGATTCCCAGAACATTAGCTGAGTTTCTGGATAAATAGTCCAGCGATAATACCACCAGGCCATCGGCTCCCTCGACCTAACATCATAAATTTAACATGTGCTCAGCCTATCGGTCCTGTTAGTTTTTAGAAGCAGAGTAACAGGAGCAGGAGTAGGCCAATCAGCCCTTTGAGTCTACTCTGCCGTTCAGTATGATCATGGTTGATCCTCTGTCTCAATGCCATACTCCCACTCTCTCCCGATACCCCTAGCCACTTTTAGAGTCCAGGGATCTATCTATTTCCTTCTTAAATACATTGAGTGACTTGACCTCCACAGCCTTCTGTGGTAGAGAATTCCACAGGCTCACCACCTCTGAGTGAAGAGGATTCTCCTCACCTCAGTCCTAAATGACCTAGCTTCTATCCTGTGACCCCTTGTTATAGACTCCCTCCTCCACCAGTCAGAGAAAACAACATTGTTGCATCCAGTCTGTCCAGCTCTGTCAGAATTTTACATGTTTCGATTAGATCCCCTCTCATTCTTCTAAACTCCAATGAATACTGGCCCAGTCGACCCAATCTCTCCTCAAATGACAATCCTGCCACCCCAGGAATCAGTCTGATGAATATTCGCTGCAATTCCTCTATGGCAAGTATATCCCTGCTTAGATAAGGAGAACAAAACTGCACACAGTACTCCAGTCATGGTCTTACCAAGGCCCAGTGTAGCTGCAGTAAGACATGCTTGTGGATTTGCACGTTCTCCCCCGTGTCTGCGTGGGTTTCCTCCGGGTGCTCCGGTTTCCTCCCACACTCCAAAAATGTCCAGGTTGGGTGGATTGGCCATGCTAAATTGCCCCTTAGTATCCCAAATTGTGTAGGTTAGGGGTATTAGCAGGGTAAATACATGGGGTTACAGGGATAGGGTTGGGGGTGGGCCTGGGTGAGGCGCTGAGCCGGTGCAGACTCAATGGGCCGAATGGCCTCCTGCTGTACTACAGGGATTCTATGTATACTCAAGCCCTCTTGCAATGAAGGCCAATATACCATTTGCCTTCATAACTGCTTACTGTAACCGCATGCTTGCTGTTACTGACAGTGTTACGAGGACACCCAGGTCCATTTGTACGCCAACACTTCCCAATCTTTTTCTGTCATAATGTGTTAGAATTACCAATCAGGCTCATTAACTTTGTGAAGACAAACATTTTAGCAGCTTTTTCAACTTCCAAAATTAACTACACATGTTTTCTGTTTTCAGTTAATCCTCCTAATTGTGCAAACGCTTCCACCCTATGTGGTTTGAGCCCAAGGCAAGATCTTCAGGAATAGCTGCTTTCGTTCTGAAGTGTAAATCTGTTCACAATCAGGCATAGATGGTAAAAGAAACAGGAGAGGAGTAGGCCATTCAGCCCCTCAAGCCTGCTCTGCCATTCAATACAATCATGGCTGATCTGGTATGGGTGGCACGTGGCACAGTGGTTTAGCACTGTTGCCTCACAGCGCCAGGGACCTGGGTTCAATTCCGGCCTCGAGTCACCGTCTGTGTGAAGTTTTCACATTGTCTGCGTGGGTTTCCTCCGGCTGCTCCGGTTTTTTTCCCACAGTCCAAAGACGTGCGGGTTAGATTGATTGGCATATTAAATTGCCCCTTAGTGTCACGGGGATTAGCAGGGTAAATATGTAGAGTTCCGGGAATAGGGCCTGGGTGGGATTGTGGTTGGTGCAGACTTGATGGGCTGAACGGCCTCCTTCTGCACTGTAGGGTTTTATGATTAAATGTACGTTCATACCAACCCCCATAACCCTGGACTCCCTTGTCTAGCAAAAATCTGTCTCACTCAGCCTTAGATATATTCAATGACCCAGCCTCCATCGCAATCTGTGGAAGAGAATTACAAAGACCCATGAACCCTCGAAGGAAATTCCTCCTCATCCCTGTCTTGAATGGGAGACTCCTCCCTTGGAATTTTCCCTCTCTGAGGCAGAGCATCACAGAGGGTGGGAAAAGCGTTGAAACCATAGGTCCCAGTGGTGGCTTTATCCGCCATATTGTTGGCAACTTAGAAAGAAACAATTGAAGAGGCGGGCCCCACGGCATCACACTGGTGGGGAGGCACACTGGTGCCTGCAGTGTCAGGATCAGTGCTGGGGTAGCACCAGAACAGTGCCAGGGGGCAGTGCCAAGAACAGTGTCTGGACAATACCAGGAGCAGTGCTAGGCAGTGCCAGGGGTAATGCCAGAGGGCAAGTACTTCTTTGAATAGTATTGTGAATTATTTCAGGTGTGCCTGAGAGGCCAGACAGGGGCCCCAGTTTAACGTTGCATCTGAAAATCAGCGCCTCCAACGGCACTCAGTACTACACAGGGATTGTCGGCCTGGATTTTGCAATCTAGACTAGAATTTTCCGGCCTTTCACGCCAGCTGGGATTTTCCGGTCCCACTGCAGTGAACGGAGAATTCGCTGAGTGCCGAATTCTCCATCCTTGCTGGCAGCGGGGGGCGGGGTGGGGGGATGGAATTCAGCCGTGACTGAACTGAGTTTCAAAGAGTGTTCTTATGCTGGGTAAATGTCGCTGGATAGGCCAAAATGTACTGCTTTCCCCTTGAGGCTCTGATCCACCTGAATGTTTTTCCTGGCTTCTTCAAGGGGCAGTTAAGAATGAATTGCTGACTGAATAATTCACTGCTTCAGTCTACCCGAGGACCAGTCCAAACGTTTGCCTGTACGGCTCAGATAGGATACAATTCAGCGGGATTTTCCTTGAACCATTTTCATTTCTGCTTGCGCTGTGTACGGAACACGCTGTCACATTTATAGTTGGAAACAGCCGTGACTGCGGCTGGATGTGATCCAGTTCACGAAGATTTCCTTCTTGCTTTGAAGCAAATGGTACTGACAGCCATGCAGCCTCTTGTCGCAAACTGATTTTACAGACAGCGGATTAATCAAACTATCTGCAAAAGGCTCCTTTCAGTTTACACCAACCTGCATCCCATGGAGTCCGTCACATTTAGCAGCACCTCATAATTCAATACCGTGAACCGCCAAAGCAAATATTACTTCTGTGCAGGTGAAATTAATGCTTTTCCTTTTAACAGCAGATAGAAAGCATGCATTAGCCCAATTTGAACAAAATTATAACCCGGGCCAATAATTTAGGAGTTTAAGTTTAAGTTTATTTATTAGTGTCATAAGTCGGCTTACATTAACACTGCAATGAAGTTACTGTGAAAATCCCCTAGTCGCCACACTCCGAGGCCTGTTTGGGTACACTGAGGGAGAATTTAGCATGGCCAATGCATCTAACCAGCATGTCTTTTGGACTGTGGGAGGAAACTGGAGCACCCGGAGGAAACCCACGCAGACACGAGGAGAACGTGCAAACTCCGCACAGACAGTGACCCAAGCCAGGAATCGAGCGCAGGTCCCTGGTGCTGTGAGGCAACAGTGCTAAATAGTGGGCACTGTGAAGTGTGCTGTGTCCCTAGCCCAAGTTATTCTGGTACAGCTATGATGCAGACATCTATTGTAGAAATGGCACAGTGGTTAGCACTGCTGCCTCACAGTGCCAGGGACCCGGGTTCGATTCCCGGTCTGGGTCATTGTCTATGTGGAGTCTGCACGTTCTCCCCGAGGAATCAGTCAAATTAGTTTGATAGGCTGGGTGTAAATGATGCAGGTTATGTGGAGAATTAGCACTGCTGCCTCACAGCGCCAGGGACCGGGGTTCAATTCCAGTCTTGGGTGACTCTCTGTATGGAGTTTGTATGTTCTCCCTGTGTCTGCATGGGTTTCCTCCGGGTGCTCTCGCTTCCCCCCACCATCCAAAGATATGTGGGTTAGGTGGATTGGCCATGCTAAATTATCCCTTTGTGTCCAAAGATGGGTTGGTTATGTTGATTGGCCAAGCTTAATAGCCTCTTAATGTCCAAAGGTGTCTGGGTTAGATGGAGTAGCCATGTGTGGGGTTACAGAGATAGGTCCTTGGTAAGATGCACTGTCCGAGAGTTGCTGTGACTTGATGGGCCAAATGGCCTCCATCTGCACTGTAGGGATTCTATGATTCTATGGAATGAGTTTAAGTTAATAGTCCACTTTGGTGGAGATGTGTTACTGTACTGTTAAGGGAGTCTGAGTTGCTGCGGAGAGCCAGTGGAAGTGGTTTATTTAGACTTTCAGAAGGCTTTCGACGAGGTCTCACATAACAGGCTATTATATAAAGTTAAATCACATGGGATTGCAGGTAATGTCCTGAGATGGATAGAAAGCTGGTTAGCAGATAGGAAGCAAAGAGTTGGCATAAATGGGTCTTTTTCTGATTGGCAGTTACTGACTAATGGGGTTCCGCAGGGATCTGTGCTAGGATGCCAACTGTTTACATTATATATTAATGATTTGGAACAGGGAACTGAATATATTAACTCCAAATCTGCCGATGATACAAAGTTGAATGGGAGTATAAGCTGTGAGAAGGATGCAGAGATGCTTCAACATTCGACCTGTTTGGCCACCTTAAGAACGCACCTTCCTTGCCCATTAGGTCTTGGGGTGGGACTCGAACCCCAAGCTTCTGGCTCAGAGACAGGGACGCTAACCCACTGCATCACAAGAGCTCCTTTAAGGATAACTCAGCACAGTGCTTATTCCAGCCAAGGCCTTGTATGCTGAGCAGTCCCTCAGCATGGTTACTAACCTACACCAAGGCCAGTGCCACTATTAGATGAACTCTGCAGTCGCCCCAGCAACAAGGTTCAGGGGGCAGCAGCTGAGGCACTGTCACCATGGTGAAAAAAGTCTCAACCATTTGAAACTTAAAAATAATGTGAGCAACTTTCCACAAGTGCCGGTGGAGGATTGGGGTCAGGGGCGGGATGGGGTACATTTTGTGGTTTCAGTTCAACCCCTCTGGAATTTTCTTGAACAGGAAGTTACAGCAGCAAGACTCCCTTCCCCTGCCCCATGGCCCCATGGCAGCCCAGCCTCCTCCCTGCTCATTAACACCCCCCCCCCCGACCATTTCCCTCCATGCGCTTCTGCTCACAGAATGGACCAACCAATAGCGTTGGGCATCACGGTGGCACAATGGTTAGCACTGCTGCCTCACAGCGCCAGGACATGCGTTCGATTCCCGGTTTGGGTCACTGCGTGAGAAGTCTGCACAGTCTCCCCTGTTTCTGCATGGTTTTCCTCCGGGTGCTCCAGTTTCCTCCCACAGTCTGAAAGACGTGCTGGTTAGCTACATTGGCCATGCTAAATTCTCCCTCAGTGTACCCCAACAGGTGCCGGAGTGTGGCGACTAGGAGATTTTCACAGTAACTTCTTCGCAGTGTTAATGTCAGCTTACTTGTGACACTAATAAAGAAACTTTAAAACTGAGGTGAAGTGAAATGTTTTCACCCAGAGGGTGGTAAATGTGTGGAATTCACTACCACAGAAAGTAGTTGAGGCCAAAATGTTGTGTGCTTTCAAGGAGAAATTAGATATAGCTCTTGGAGCTAAAGAGATCAAGGGATATGGGGGGAAGGTGAGATCAGGATATTGAATTTTGAATTTGATGATCAGCCACTGCTGTGGGTCTGGAGACACATGTAGGTCAGACCGTGTAAGCATGGCAGATTTCCTTAGTGAAAAAATGATAATTGTCATAGTCACCAATTACTGAGACCAGCTTTTTACTTCAGTTTTACAAGTTGAATTTAAATTCTACCAGCTGCCATGGTGGGATTTGAACCCACATCCTCTCAAGCATTCGCCTGGGCCTCTGAATTACAAGTCATAGATAGAATCATAGAGCATAAAGGTTTACAGCATGGAAACAAGCCATTTGGCCCAAGTTGTCCATGCCAACCAGTTTTTACAACTAAACCATTCCCAATTGCCCGCATTTGGCCCATATCTCTCTATAGCCATCTTACCCATGTAACTGTCTAAATGCTTTGTAAAAGACAAAATTGTACCTGCCTCTACTACTACCTCTTGCAGCTCATTCCAGACACTCACCATCCTCTGTGTGAAATAATTGCCCCTCTGGACACTCTTGTGTCTCTCCCCTCTTACCTTAAACCTAAGCCCTCTAGTTTTAGACTCCCCTACCTTTGGGAAAAGGATGTGGATGTGGATGTGGAAAAGATTGAAAGGGTGCAGAGGAGATTTACAAGGATGTTGCCTGGATTGAGTGGCATGCCTTATGAGGATAGGCTGAGGGAGCTCGGTCTTTTCTCCTTGGAGCGACGTAGGATGAGAGGAGACCTAATAGAGGTATATAAGATGTTGAGAGGCATAGATCGGGTGGACTCTCAGAGGCTTTTTCCCAGGGTGGAAATGGCTGCTACGAGAGGACACAGGTTTAAGGTGCTGGGGGGGTAGGTACAGGGGAAATGTTAAGGGGAAGTTTTTCACACAGAGGGTGGTGGGCGAGTGGAATCGGCTGCCATCAGTGGTGGTGGAGGCAAACTCAATAGGGTCTTTTAAGAGACTCCTGGATGAGTACATGGGACTTAATAGGATGGAGGGTTATAGGTAGGCCTAAAAGTTAGGGCTATGTTCGGCACAACTTGTGGGGCCGAAGGGCCTGTTTTGTGCTGTAGTTTTCTATGTTTCTATGTTTCTAAAAGATGTTGACTATGTAGCTGATCTATGCCCCTCATTATTTTATAGACCTCTATAAGATCACCCCTAAGCCTCCTACGTTCCAACCAACTCAAGAACAGCTTCTTCCCTGCTGCAGTCAGACTTTTGAATGGACTTACCTTGCACTAAGTTGATCTTTCTCTACACCCTAGCTATGACTGTAACACTACATTCTGCACTCTCTAATTTCCTTCTCTATTAATGATATGCTTTGTCTTATTTCCTCGGGTGGATGTAGCTGTTACTAGGGGGCATAACTATAAGGTTCATGGTGGGAGATATAGGAGGGATGTCCGAGGTAGGTTCTTTACTCAGAGAGTGGTTGGGGTGTGGAATGGACTGCCTGCTGTGATAGTGGAGTCGGACACTTTAGGAACTTTCAAGCGGTTATTGGATAGGCACATGGAGCACACCAGAATGATAGGGAGTGGGATCGCTTGATCTTGGTTTCAGACAAAGCTCAGCACAACATCGTGGACCGAAGGGTCTGTACTGTGCTGTACTGTACTATGTTCTATGTCTGTATAGCGTGCAAGAAACAATACTTTTCACTTTATACTAATACGTGACAATAATAAATCAAATCAAATCAAATCACTCTCTTAAAAGGGCAGTATGTACCCCAAACTACATATATAACAAGGTGTTAACTTTTTAACTCAAGTGTTGTTGGGTACAGTTCCAAACTGCCAGCAGGCATCATCAAGCAGGGGGCTGGTTGCATGCTCAGTTCTCATGCTCAAAGCCTCATGCACCCTAACCCTTAGTGTATTCCTTGCACACTGCGCACAGTGCTGTGATCGGGGGACACCATGCTCTCCTTTCTCTCTTTTCACTTGTATCTCTCTCTACTACACACACATGCACTCACACACACACACACACGCACGCATGCACGCATACATGCACACACACACACATATGCACATGCACACACACGCGCGCACATGCACACACACATGCACACACACACACACTCACATACACATTTCTTACCAGGAGTTTTCCATTATGATAGGTATTACTTAGAAGTGGAGGGAAAAAAGTTCCATGTGTTTGATTTATACCCATCACAAACAAAGGTATTGGTCGAATGCCAATCATCTTAGCCCCAGCACACCACTGCAGGTGTTCCTCAGGGTAGTGTCCTAGGCCCAACCATCTTCAGATGCTTCAGGTTCCCTCCAACACAAAGGTCAGAAGAAGTGGGGGTGTTTGCTGGTGATTGTACATTCTCACCGCCATTTACAATTCAAGTACTGATACAGTCTGTGTCCATATGCAGAAAGACCTGGACAACATTCAAGTTTTAGCTAATTAATGACAAGTAACATTCACTTTACCAGGCAATGACCATCTCCAACAAGAGTGAACCTAACCTTCGCTCCTTGACATTCAGTGCCATTACCACTGCTGAATTTCCCCACTATCGACATCCTGTGGGTTACCATTGACCAGAAACTGAACTGAGCAAGCCACATAACAACTGTGGCTACAAGAGCAGGTCAGAGGCTAGGAATTCTGTGGTGAGTAGCTCACCTCCTGACTCCCAAAAACCTGTCCACCATTTACAAGGCACAGGTCAGGGATGTGATGGAATACTCTCCACTTACCTGGATGAGTGCAGCTCGAACAACATACGTGAATCTCGATACCGTCCAGGACAAAGCAGCCCATTTGATTGGCACTCCATCCACCACCTTAAACCTCCCACTCCCTCCACAAGTGGTCTGCAGTGTCTACCATTTAACAGATGCATTGCCGCAACTTGCCATCTTGACATCACCTTCCAAACCCACGGTTACTATTTCCCAGAAGGACAACAGCAACTCTGCCACCTGAAGTTCCCCTCCAATTCCTGACTTGGAATCAGTTCGCTGTTCTTCACTGCCATTGGGTTAAAAACCTGGAACTCCCTCCCTAACAGCACTGTGGGTGTACCTACACCACATGGATCAAGGCGGCAACTCACCACCAACTTCCTGAGGGCAATTAGGGATGGGCAGCAAACGCAACCCTTGCCAAAGATGTCTGAGTAAACAAATACAAAGTAACCTATTCCTGTCCTCACAATTACTTGTCTTTCTGGCTGCATCTTCACCTCACTATGCCACCGCACACATCTTCCAAAGCCTTCAGCCCAGTAACTCATTGGCATTGGCCTCATTGGAGAAGCTGGCAGAGAACACAGGGTGAGTCCAAGAATTAAAGGAAGTACCGCCGTACTGCCAACTCTGACGCCAATGGAGGAGATAATTATCAATATCACTGGCAATCAAAGGGAGATGGCATGGCAAAATGGACATTCCGGGCATAACATCAAAGCACTGGAAAAACTCAGCAGGTCTGGCAGCACGTGTGGAATCAAAGACAAAGTCTGGGATTTTCCGTCCCTTCCCACTTGTAAAGTAAAGTTTATTTATTCGTCACAAGTAGGCTTCCATTAAATTACTGTGAAAATCCCCTAGTCGCCACACTCCAGCGCCTGTTCGGGTTACACTGAGGGAGAATTTAGCACGGCCAATGCACCCTAACCAGTACGTCTTTCAGACTGTGGGAGGAAACCGGAGCTCCCGGAGGAAACCCACGCAGACACGGGGAGAACATGCAGACTCCGCGCAGACAGTGAGCCAAGCCTGGAATCGAACCTGGGTCCCTGGCGCTGTGAGGCAGCAGTGCTAACCACTGTGCCACCGTGCCACTCCCCAGTCCCGCCATAGGCAGCTCCTCGTGGCAGGTTCCCCTGCGAGCAACACAAATGGCCAGTGACTGGGGCAGGACCGGAAGATTCCGTCAGTGGCCAATGGTAGACTAGCTTTGCCGCTGGAAAACCTGGGAGGTGGGGGGAAATCCCAGCCAAAGGACATCCCATGACATCTTTGTCGTCCACTCTCCTCTCCCCTTTAACTTCTCCCCGACCTTCTCTTTCGTTCCACCCGACCTCCCTCCCACCCTGTTTCAAAAACATAAACCCCATCACATTCCCACTGTTCTTCCATTTTGAAGAAGACTCATCTGGACTCGAAAGATTAACTTTGTTTCTCTCTCCACAGATGCTGCCGGACCTGCTGAGATTTTTCCAGCATTTTGTTTTTATTTCAGATCTCCAACATTTGCAGTATTTTAGGTTTTTTGTTGTTTATTTCAGGGCATTCTGGGCATCCTGCCTTCCTTTCTGCTTTCCATTCTGTCTCTATCACCTTATCATCAGTGGGCATAATCAGTTGCGCACTCACTCGTGCCAGGCGGGCAGCCTCTGCCGCATTAACCTCCCGGCAAGAGCAATCAGGCAGACTTTGGGTGGCTGACCTGGGTGCTTTTTCACCAGCCTGGCACATTGTACCCTCTGCCAACCTGCCTCCCTTGCACTCGCAAAATTCAGGCCCACATCTTTGACAATCCAAGAGTTGTTTAATTCAATTCTAGGAGGGCTACAGTTCACCTTTCCAAAGCGGATGGGATTTCATTGCAGGATTTAACACTCGAGAAATAAAATATCTTAAATTTGTCTTATAAGCATATTCATAATCTTCATTTATCTATTAATATATGCATTATAAATCAACTCACTCAATAACAGCGCTGTACTCAGCAGCACCATGAGCCCATTAATTATAGGGAGGCCAGTATACCATATGAAGATGCAAAATAATTTTGTAGGCCCACAGGTTTTATTATTCAATATAATATGTCCTTCATTGCTCTCCAGGAACAGAATTAAGCAGCCAGACATTTTTACAGTGAAAACGCTGATGCTGCAAAAGAGGTTGATGGTTTTCAAGGTGCTTTGTTAATATTAGGTGAGTGCTCATAAAATTGTGGGTGCATTGCCAATGGCAACAGATCTCTGAAAATACCAGTCTGAGTCTCAAGGTCATAAAATCCCTGGTCAGCCGTGATGTAGGACCACAGAGTAAAGATTCCTTCAATCTACCTCGATATCTCTTTTTTTAAATTCAGTTGTGGGACATGGGTGTCGCTGGCTGGGCCAGCATTTATTGCCCATCCCTAGTTGCCATTGAACTGAGTGGCTTGCGAGGCTATTTCAGAGGGCAGTTGAGAGTCAACCACATTGCTGTGGCTCTGGAGTCACATGTAGGCCAGACCAGGTAAGGACGGCAGACTTCCTTCCCTAAAGGACATTCGTGAACCAGATGGGTTTTTCTGACAATCGACAATGGTTTCATGGTCATCAGTAAATACTTAATTCTAGATATTTTTTATTGAATTCAAATTCCACCAGCTGCCGTGGCGGGATTCATGATGTGGAGATGCCGGCGTTGAACTGGGGTAAACACACTAAGAAGTCTCACCACACCAGGTTAAAGTCCAACAGATTTATTTGGTAGCACAAGCCACTAGCTTTCGGAGCGCTGCTCCTTCATCAGGTAAGTGGGAGTTCTGTTCACAAACAGGGCATATAAAGACACAAACTCAATTTACATAATAATGGTTGGGATGCGAGTCTTTGCAGGTAATCAAGTTTTAAAGGTACAAACAATGTGAGTGGAGAGAGGGTTAAGCACAGGTTAAAGAGATGTGTATTGTCTCCGACGGGGTTCGAACATAGGTCCCCAGAACATTAACTGACTTTCTGGATTAATAGTCTAGTGATAATACCACTAGGCCATCGCCTCCCCTCCTCACACACTGTACGTTTTCTTATATCGGACATGAGAATCATCCTCACGACCTTTGAACAAAGTGAAATTCAATTAGCAAATGCTACCAAATTGCCAGATTTTTTTCACGAGTTCATACCAGGCAACCTCAAACCTTCCAGGCTCTGAAAGTGGACATGGAATGGGGAAATTTCAGCACAGTGTTTGTAGCTTCCCGGCTAAGATAAAAGGCGCTAAATTGAATGGTTCCTGAAATTGGGTGTGATGCGCAATCACCCTACGCCTGCTCGAGGTGATATAGGCAGCACGGTTCATAGAATCCTTACAGTACAGAGGGAGGCCATTTGGCCCATCGAGCCTGCACCGACAACAATCCCACCCAGACCTTATCCCCACAAACTCATACATTTACTCCGGACACTAACATACAATTTATCATGACCGATCCATCTAACCCGCACATCCTTGGAGGGAACCGGAGCATCCGGAGGAACCCCACAAAGACAAGGAAATAACACAGGTATTATACCACATTCTCATTCCCCTGTTTGCAGTGTTGAATGCATTGCTAAGTGGGGGGATTACCCCTCTACAGCTGACCAAAGCAAACATCATTTAAAGTGAGCCTGTTCTATTTAAAACCAGAATGAATCTCTCAAAGGAAAGCTGCCTTCTGGTTACACCAGGGGCTGAGACCACTTGGCGACTGGGCAGCATGGTGGCACAGTGGTCAGCACTGCTGTCTCATAGCACCAGGGACCTGGGTTCAATTCCAGTCTTGGGCAACTGTCTGTGTGGAGTTTACACGTTCTCCCCATGTCTGCGTGGGTTTCCTCCCACAGTCCAATGATGTGTGGGTTAAGTTGATTGGCCATGCTAAATTGCCCCTAATGTCAAGGTATTAGCAGGGTAAATATGTGGGATTACAGGAATAGGGCCTGGGTGGGATTGTGGTCGTTGCAGACTCAATGGGCCAAATGGCCTTTTTCTGCACTGTAGAGATTCTATGATCATGTGCAAGTTAGGTTGATTGGCCATGGGAAATTGCCCCTTAGTGTCTCAAGGGATTAATGGGGTGGATGCGTGGTGTTGCGAGGATAGAGTGGAGGGGAGAGTCTGGGCAAGATGCTCTGTGGGAGAGTTGGTGCAGACTCGAGGGGCTGAAAGGCTTCCTTCTGCCCTGTAGGCATCCATTGAAGATTGAGATAATTGCAAATGGACAGAACTTGCTCAACAGATCAGGGAGCAACCCCCACCACCCCACCCCACCCCCGGCCCCCTCACCATCCCCGAAGGTTTTTGGATGCCTTTCTGGAGCAGCTGGACAAGGTGGAGGACAAAGGGCGAGAGGTCCCCTTCACTCAAGGGACCAGGAGCCCACCAAATAAGTGTTCAGAAGGCAGTGGGATTGGCTGGCCCTGACAGTCAATGACAACAATCTAGTGCCGCGGGACCTGGGTACAGTGCTACAAAACATTCAATAATCTCACACCGGTGGTCAAGGCT
The DNA here is from genome assembly GCF_964213995.1 of Mustelus asterias. Classification (NCBI taxonomy): domain Eukaryota; kingdom Metazoa; phylum Chordata; class Chondrichthyes; order Carcharhiniformes; family Triakidae; genus Mustelus; species Mustelus asterias. Next base: position 62,416,646 of record NC_135823.1, read on the forward strand.
AGGGGGTGCATTCATATCTGACCAACCGGCCCACTAATGTCACACACTGCTCAATTCACCACAACCCCCTTCACTCATCTAGCCTCTATCGATATCAACCATGACTAAAACCCCACGTTTACATACTTCGCCTGGCTCTCGCACACTTACCATTGCTGCAAGCCACAAGCTCACAGCTTACACACTGTTAGCTATTCAACTGTAGCAGGCACATCATCCAAACACATTGGGTGGAATTTTCTTGCCCCACCCACCATGGGCATTGCAGCGGACGGGACCCAGACCATGTAACTGTCCGCTGACCTTGGCGGCATTTTCCGGTCTTTTATATCATATTCGTTCATGGGATGTGGGCAGCGTTGGCTGGGTCGGCATTTATTGCCCATCCCTGAGGACATTTGAGTCAACTACATTGGTGTGGCCCTGCCAGCCTGTCTTTCGGAGTGTGGGACGAAACCGGAGCACCCGGAGGAAACCCACGCAAACACGGGGAGAATGTGCAAACTCTGCACAGCCAGTGACCCAAGCCAGGAATCGAACCCGGGTCCCTGGCGCCATGAGGCAGCGGTGTTAACCACTCTGCCACCATGGAAGTAGTCAGTGAAAGAAGCAGCATCACTCCTCCCATTAAAAATGACATAAAGGTAAATCTGGAGTACTTTGTTGAAAGTACTTTCAACAAGTATTCCAGAGAGCTTGTTAATTATAATTTAATTGGGGTGGCATGGTTGCACAGTGGTTAGCAATGGGCTGGTTAGCACTCCAGTTTCCTCTGAAAGATGTGCTGGTTAGGTGCATTGACCCGAATAGATGCCAGAATATGGCAACTAGGGGAATTTCACAGTAACTCCATTGCAGTGTTAATGTAAGCCTTACTTGTGACTAATAAATAAACTTTAAATAAGTTCATATATTCATAAGATATAGGAGCAGCCATTCGGCCCATCGAGTCTGCTCTGTCATTCGATCAGGGTTGATATGCTCCTCATCCCCATTTTCCTGCCTTCTCCCCATAACCCTTCAACCCATTACCAATTAAAAATCTGTCTAACTCTTCCTTAAATTTACTCACTGTCCCAGCATCCACCGCACTTTGGGGCAGCGAATTCCACAGATTCACAACCCTTTGGGAGAAGTAGTTTATCCTCAACTCTGTTTTAAATTTGCTGCCCCTTATCCCAAGATGCTCATCCTGTATCATTGTATAAATGTATGCAATAAGAAATAGAAAAGACTTTTACAAATTTGTCTTCGTGGGCTTGTACCTACAGAACAAAAACAATCGATACTTTGTGGTTTAATAAGAATGTTTCTCAGAGGTTCTGTCAGTACTCTTGGGTGGTCAAAAAATGTTGAGCGGACAAAGATGTTGGGAGACCCTTTATTACTTCATAATAATACGACAGATTCTGCCCCTTGTTTGGAACGAAGAATTATTGAGCTTCCGTCTTTTCAGTTTCAGTTCATAATTGCAAATAGTTCCTTTTTAATCTCTTTTCCTAATGAGAAAATGTGGGTTGGCCAAGACTCTTCATCTTGACTATTGAAGCAGATCATCCATCTTGGAGAATAATTGCAGTTGCAAAGTCTAAATCTTCGACTGGCATTCAGCTTATTATAAAATACTGGTGCGGAACTTTCATTTTAATCTCTTGACATGCAACAGTGCTTAAGTTTAATGTTATTGCTCATTCACATTTACCTTGTTTCCACGCCCCGTGTAACCTGTTGAAATTCAATAATCAAAGCAGGAGGATCTTGTAGCGATAACTAAAATCAGAAATGTATTTTCCCTGATCGAAGCAAGGGCAGTGCCCTTTATTCAGCTTGCACATTGAGATAGCATTTCAAAGCTCTTCCAGTTTTGACAAGATCACCTGAACTCATCTATCATCGCCTTGGAAAGATTCATCTTATCTCATCAAGATGTGGAGATGCCTGCGTTGGACTGAGGTGGGCACAGTAGGAAGTCTCCAGGTTAACTTCCAATAGGTTTATTTGGAATCTTGAACTCACTCCTTCGTCAGGCGAGTGGAGCTAGGTTCATAAGAACGGCATATAGAGGCAAAGACATCTCGAAATTGTGTCTTTGCCTATATATGCCGTGTTTGTGAATCTACATCCACTCAAAAAACCTGTTGGACTTTAACCTGGTTTTGTGAGACTTCTTACTTATCTCATCACAATGTTGGTGAGGATCTCTAATTCTCTAGTCAAAAATATTGTTGATGTATTGTAGAGAAAGATTGGGTGGCACGATGGCCCAGTGGTTAGCACTGCTGCCTCACAACGCCAGGGACCCAGGTTCGATTCCTGGCTTGGGTCACTGCCTGTGCGGAGTCTGCACATTCTCCTCATGTCCGTGTGGGTTTCCTCCGGGTGCTCCGGTTTCCTCCCACTGTCTGAAAGATGTGCTGGTTAGGTGCATTGGCCATGCTAAAGTCTCCCTCAGTGTACCCGAACAGGCGCCGGAGTGTGGTGGCTAGGGGATTTTCACAGTAACTTCATGACACTAATGAATAAACTTTCAACTAAAATATTTAGGTCGACAGTTTCCATTATAAATGTGGACATGGAAGGAACAATTCTGCTCCAAGATTTTTAATGTATTTTGAATTCAAGAGGTGGTAGAGTTTTGCATTCCTAAATTTTCACACAGAAGACCTGCTCAATATTTTCTCATATGCATTCATAGAATATGGTCATTGCTGGCTACACCAGCATTTATTGCCTATCCCTAATTGCCCTGAAGAAAGTGGTGGTGAGCTGCCTTCTTGAACTGCTGCAGTCCAAATGGTGTAGGTACACCCACAATGCTGTTCGGGAGGGAGTTCCAGGAGTTTGACCCAGCGACAGTGAAGGAACAACGATATATTTGCAAGTCAGGATGGTGTGTGACTTGGAGGGGAACTTCCAGGTGGCGGTGTTCCCATGTGTCTGCTGCCCTTGTCCTTCCAGATAGCTAGCAGTCGTGGGTTTGGAAGGTGCTGCCGAAGGAAGCTTGGTGAGTTCCCTGCTGTGCATCTTGTAGATGGTACACACTGCTGCCACTGAGCATTGGTGGTGGAGGGAGCAAATGCTTGTGGATGGGGTGCCAATCAAATGGACTGCTTTGTCCTGGATTGATGCTTCTATTTCGATTATTGAATTTCAGCAAGTTACACAGGTGTGGAAACAAGGTAAATGTGAGTGAGCAAAACACTTAAACTTAAGCACTATTGCATGTCACTTAAAATTAAAGTTTCTCACCGGAATTCTTGACAGTAAGTGGAAAAAGTGTGATTTGTAGAATGCAGGACCAAACATGTGATGTTACAGCCGTTTATCTTACACTGACTGTTTCTATTTAAGCAATCCCTTCTAAATTTTAAAGCAAGTATAAAACACGGAGGAGGGAAAATTTCTGTTAATCGGATTAGGCCTCTGATTCATTGCAGATCTCCATCATAGGAAACTTGGCAAAGTTACCTGGGAATGGTGGCCGCAACATTTTCTCTATATCTTCGTTGTTTCGGTTCTGCAGACGTTGAATTTGGTGAAAAATGCTCAGGCCCATTTCTGGCACAGTGCGCATCGAATGCCAATTTAGCGAGGATTATAGTTCAGGCATTACGTGTGTGCAGTGGAAGTATGCAGATTGTGACACAAAAAAAAACTCCGGAAAATGCTGGAAATATTCAGCAGGTCAGGCAGCATTTGAGGAGAGAGAAAAACACATTAAGGTCGGAGGTCCTGCAGCCTCCCAGCCACTCGATTCCCGCCAGTGGGAGGTGGCGCGCTGTTCGCTCACGGTGGGATTCTCTGGTCAAGTCGCTGTCAATGGGATTTCCCATTGATGTCACCCAATGCCGCCGGGAAACCCGTGGGAGGGGATACACTGCCAGCGGGTCTGGAGAATCATGCCAGCATGAACGGCCGGAGAATTCCGGCCAAGGTTTCAGGTTGATGACCTTCCTTTGCATCGCAGGCGACAACATGGGCACCGGGTGGAGTGGAAGTGGTGGCATTACAAATACTGCTACCCTCAGAGTGAAGTGCTTGTTCCATGGCACCTCAGTAATTCTACTAATCTCTTGGGTATTTCTAGGGGGTCCCTCTATGCTGATGCTATACGGTACGGTAGCACAGTGGTTAGCACTGCTGCTTCACCAGCTCCAGGATCCCGGGTTCGATTCCCGGCTCGGGTCACTGTCTGTGTGGAGTTTGCACATTCTCCTCGTGTCTGCGTGGGTTTCCTCCGGGTGCTCCGGTTTCCTCCCACAGTCCAAAGATGTGCGGGTTAGGTTGATTGGCCAGGTTAAAAATTGCCCCTTAGAGTCCTGAGATGCGTAGGTGAGAGGCATTAGCGGATAAAATATGTGGGAGTAGGGCCTGGGTGGGATTGTGGTCGGTGCAGACTCGATGGGCCGAATGGCCTCCTTCTGCACTGTAGGGATTCTATGATCTATAGTTAAGTAAGCCCACCAAAGCCTCTACTTTCTCAGGAGACTAAGGAAATTTAGCATTTCCGCTCAAACTAATTTTTACAGATGCACCATAGAAAGCATCCTTTCTGAATGTATCACAGCCCAGTGTGGCTCCTGCTCTGACAAAGACCGCAAAAAACTACAAAGGATTGTGAACATAGCCACTCCATCACGCAAACCAGCCTCCCATCCATTGATTCAGTCTACACTTCCCGTTGCCTCGGAAAAGCAACCAGCATAATTAAGGACCCCATGAACCCCGGACATTCTCCCTTCCACCTTCTCCCATCAGGAAAAAGATACAAAAGTCTGAGATCACGTACCAACCGACTCAAGAGCAGCTCCTTCCCTGCTGCCATCAGACTTTTGAATGGACCCAATCAACCTAACCCGTACATCTTTGGACTGTGGGAGGAATCTCTGGCACCCGGAGGAAACCCACGCAGACACGGGAAGGACGTGCAGCCTCCACACAGACAGTCGCCCAAAGCTGGAATCGAACCCGGATCCCTGGAGCTGTGAGGTATTAACCACTGTGCCTTATTCTAAAAACAACCGCTGTTCATTTTGTTTTTGGGACATTTGAACTTTTGAGTCAAATCCACTGGTTGGGCTTTGATCCCAGTTAATGAAGGTGCACCTCCAGAAAAGGGGAGCAATAGTGAGGGATTTTTTTTTCCCCCCCGAGGGTATTATTGAAAACGCGTCGCAAAAGCACCACATTTGAACATTTGTCTATTGACTTTGCCCGACTTTCAGTTTAGTTTATTTATTAGTGTCACAAGTAGGTTTACATTAACACTGCAATGAAGTTACTGTGAAAATCCCCAAGTCGCAACGCACCGGCGCCTGTTCGGCTACACTGGGGGGGAATTTTACCATTTTGAGTCTAAGTGCTGAAACTGGGCGTCAAATAGATCCGAGCCTGGAATCCTCTTTCCAGCGCGCCCATACGCGTTTTGCCGGCTCCGGCCCGAACCGCGCTGTGGGCGGGGCTTAGCGCTGGCGGACCGATCGGAGCTCTGAACTGCGCATGCGCAGTTCGAAAAAAATCTGACAGAGTGCGCCGGGGCGCGAAAGAAAGAAAAAGCAGAAAGCTGAGAGACCGGCTCTCTGACGATCATCCTCTGGTTGGGGGGGTGGTGGCAGTGGGGGGCGGATGGGGTGTGACGTCTCATCCTCTGGTCGGGGGGTTTCCACTGCCAGTCTGTGGCCGATCCCTCCTGCCGGAGTGGACGTGCGGCCATGCCATCCCACAAAACCTTCAGGATGAAGCGATTCCTCGCTAAGAAGATGAAACAGAACCGGCCGATTCCACAGTGGTCGATTCCACAGTGTAAAGGGATACACCATCACTGGTGCACTACCAGCCACAGATTACTCTTCCCTGCAGGGGCAAGAGAGTGGGAGAGATGGCTGTGGCTGGTAGTGTACCAGTGATGGTGCATCCCTTTACACTGTGGAATCGGCCGGTTCTGTTTCATCTTCTTAGCGAGGAATCGCTTCATCCTGAAGGTTTCGTGGGATGGGATGGCCGCACGTCCACTCCGGCAGGAGAGATCGACCGCAGACTGGCAGCCGACCCCCTCCCCCCCCCGACCAGGGGATGAGACGTCACACCCCCTCTCCTCCTCCCACCCCCCAACCAGAGGATGACCTGGGTCAGAGAGCCGTTGCAGTCTCTGACTCCACACTTCGGAAGCTGCAGTGGTGACTTCAGACTTTTATTTTGCAGGTCGGTAACAGCGCGGACGCGGATCGGGCCAGAAGACGGTAAAGTGGGATTTGGCGGTAGAGTTGGGCGCGCGGTTCATTAAGTCGATTTAAATGCATTTAAATCGTCGGGCCGCCCAATTCGGGCACGGGCCAGACCCGCGCCCGACTCGGGTGTTGGTAAAGGCGTGATCTGCTCGGATTCAGGTGCAGATCGCGTTAAAGGCCCGGTGCCCAACTTTACCGCGATTTCACGCCCGAAAACGGCCGCGAAGTTTTGGTAAAATCAGGCCCACTGTGGCAGAATTTAGCGTGGCTAATGCACCTAACCAGCACGCTTTTCAGCCTGTGGGAGGAAATCGGAGGAAACCCACGCAGATGCGGAGAGAACGTACAGACTCCACACTGACAGTGACCCAAGCCGGGAATCGAACGCGGGTCCCTGGTGCTGTGAGGTAGCAGTGCTAACTACTGTGCTACCGTGCCGCTGATTTGGTTTCATGAGTTATAATCACATTTACTGTCATTTAAGATAATACCTTGCGAGCTAGTTGTCTGCGTGTCTCTGTTATCTATAATCAAGCAGCACTGCATCTGAATCATGTTAATAATCCAATTGCAGAAAGCGTGTATATTTGTGGAAACTTATTTATCCCAAACTTACTGGGTCAGAACTAACTGTTATGACTAATGTGCAGCTGGAGCAAAGCATCAAAACATCACTAAAGCTTAATTGATAAAGTGCTGGTTCGCAAAACCTTGTAGCTTTAATGTACAAGTTTCTCGAATTTGATGTCATATTAAAAGATGCTCTTCTTCCGCTCCTCTGCAAGAGTGAAGTGAAATATTTTGGTCTATTATTGTTACAGTGCAGTCAGTAAAACAGTTCAGTGTTAATGAGAATTCCCATCAGTGATACCTGTATTGTTTCTTGCGCGCTATACCGACAAAGCATACCATTCATAGAGTACATAGGGGAGAAGGAAAGGAGAGGGTGCAGAATGTAATGTTACAGTCATAGCTAGGGCGCAGAGAAAGATCAGTTTAATATAAGGTAGGTCCATTCAAAAGTCTGCTGGCAATAGGGAAGAAGCTGTTCTTGAGTCGGTCGGTCGGTACATGAACTCAGATTTTTGCACCTTTTCCCCGACAGGAGAAGGTGGAAGAGAGAATGTCCGGGATGCGTGAGGCCTATGATTATGCTGGCTGCTTTTCCGTGGCGGCGGGAAGTGCAGATGGAGTCAATGGATGGGAGGCTGGTTCGCGTGATGGACTGGGCTACGTTCACAACCCTTTGTAGTTTCTTGTGGTCTTGGTCAGGACAGGAACCATACCAAGCTGTGATACATCTCCTTCTATGCTGTAGGATTCAATTATTCTCAGATTCCTGACACTGAGGGATGGATCTGAGCACTTTTATGACAAGCGCACATTTTTGTATCTAACTGAGATGTTAATCATAATGATATTATGGAACCCCAGTGGGACAACAGTATGTATGAATAAAAGCAATGGGGTATCATGTTATTGGATCCAGCCAACAAGCACATCATAAATATTCATTATACTGCAGCAATGAATGCACTTCCTGCATCTCCGTATGTTCATGATACTCTTCGTTCTCATCAGAACGAAGCAGCCGTCAACATAACAGCTGAAATGAGAAAGCCTACATGTCCTTATTAAAACAGTCCCCAAAGTGGATGAGGGAGCATATATTTGGAGTGCTGCGCTTTCGCAAAGGCGTAATTCAATTCCAAATAAAAATAGCCGTGCTGATTCTGTTTGTATACAGTGTGACATAATCAAAACTGCCTGTTGATCAAGCAAGGAAATAGGGCTGTTTCGCTATTCGGTTGTCACATGGATTTTGGCAGTCAAACATGCTCATCACAATCTCTCAAGGAAAGCGTCGAGGATTTAAATGCAATTATCAGGCTGAGGATTAAGATCATTCACTCTCTGTATTGTGGTATATCCATCAGTGTGAAGTGCAGCAAAGTTCATAAGTTCATAAGATGCAGGAGTAGAATTAGGCCATTCGGCCCATCGAGCCCGCTCCGCCATTCGATCATGGCTGATATGCTCCTCATCCCCATTTTCCTGCCTTCTCTCCATAACCCTTCAACCCATTACCAATTAAAAATCTGTCTAACCCCTCCTAAAATTTACTCACTGTCCCAGCATCCACCGCACTTTGGGATAGCGAATTCCACAGATTCACAACCCTTTGAGAGATGTAGATTCTCCTCAACTCTGTTTTAAATTTGCTACCCCTTATCCTAAAACTGTGACCTCTTGTCCTAGAATGTCCCACAAGAGGAAGCATCCGCTCCACATCTACTTTATCCACACCTTTTATCATCTTATATACTGCAATTTGATCTGCCCTCATTCTTTTAAATTATAGAATCATAGATTCATACAGTGCAGAAGGAGGCCATTCGGCACATTGAGTCTGAACCAACCACAATCCCACCCAGGCCCTATCCCCATAACCCCATACATTTACCCTAGCTAGTCCCCTGACACTAAGGGGCAATTTAACATGGCCAATCCACCTAACCTGCACATCTTTGGACTGTGGGTGGAAACCGGAGCACCCGGAGGAAACCCACACAGACACGGGGAGAAGGTGCAAACTCTACACAGACAGTGACCCAAACCGGGAATCGGACCCAGGTCCCTGGTGCTGTGAGGCATCAGTGCTAACCACTGTGCCACCGTGCTGCCCAAATTCCAGAGAGTATAGGCCTAAACTGTCCAATCTCTCTTCATACGACAAACCCCTCATCTCTGGAATCAATCTAGTGAACTTCCTCTGAACTGCCTCCAATGCCACTACATCTTTCCCCAAATACGGGGACCAAAACTGTGCACAATACTCCAGGTGCGGCCTCACCAATGCCTTGTATAGTTGCAACAATACTTCCTTACCTTTATATTCTATTCCTTTAGCTAAAGTGTTGGATCAGGTTCTTAATCGACCCTTCTGGGGTTAAGCCTTGGCTACAGGATGAGGGTGAGCCTGCAGACGTTGTCTATGAGTACAGTCTGGAAGAGAAGTTTCAAAGCGTTAAATGATCAACTCCTCTGCTTATTTTTCAATGCTCCACTCACGTCGGCTTGGCTCCAAGTTAGCTCTTGAAAGTCGAAGCCGCAAGGTTGTGGGTTTAAATTCTCTGGGCGCGATCTTACCGGCCGTTCACGCCACGCTCCCACAGCAGGGAGGTTGGAGAATATAGCCCCCAGCCAAACCTCTGTTCACTGGATCAGGATGGGAAAATCCAGTGGGCATGAACGGCCGTAAGATTCCGGCCACTGGGATTTGAGCGTCCAGTCATAGTTGATTTCAGTGCAGTGCTGAGGGAGTGCTACACTGCAGAAGATGCTGGGGAGAAATTCATTCATGTAATGCTGTTTGAGAGGGATTTGAAGTGGGAGGAGTGGGGGAGGCAGTGTTTGGAACAGTGGAGGCTGGATGGGAGATGTCAAGTGGACCACACAGTTGCTGACCATGAGCTGACCAGTGTTAGATCATTGGACCTGTTATAGTATTTTTGACAGCTGACCTTCCTGGCCACCTGCTCCCATTCCCTTCCGAGAGTGGCACTTGTGAGGAGTCTTCTACCACGGCACCCACACACCCTCTCCCCCCCCACTCCTCCCCCCGTCCCGGACTGCAGCACCATGATGTCTCTCCTCCTTATAGTGCAGAAGGAGGTCATTCGGCCCATCGAGTCTGCTCCGACCACAATCCTACCCAGGCCCTATTAACATAACCCCACACATTTACCCTGCAAATCCCCTGACACTAGGGTCCTATCTACAGCACCAATGATTCCAGTGCTGCACCCATCAATCTGGATCCTTCCATGTGCCCTGTTCGTAGGATCACCATAGAATCCCTCCAGTGCAGAAGAGGCCATTTGGCCCATCGAGTCTGCACCGACTCTCTGACAGAGTATTTTACCCAGGCCTTCTCCCCACCCTATCCCCATAACCCCACACATTTACCATGGCTAATCCCCCTAACCTACGCATCTTGGTGACACTAAAGATCAATTTAGTGTGGCCAATCCACCTAACCTACACATCTTTGGACTGTGGGTGGAAACCGGAGCGCCCGGAGGAAACCCACGCAGACACCGGGTGAATGCGCAAACGCCACACAGACACCCAAGGCTGGAATTGAACTCAGCTCCTTGAGCTGTGAGGCAGCTAACCATTGTGCCACCATGCTAGCCATTGTTGTTCTTGCTTCAACAATTCCCACTGCAGCAATATATTCCTGCACCTTCTGGTTAAGAGGCACCCTGCCTTTAAGAAGCAACAATAAAAACACAAAATGCTGGATGAACTCAGCAGGTCTGGCAGCATCTGGAGAGAGAAACAGAGTCAATTGCCGGAATTTTACCGCCTCACCTGCCCGAGGCCACGGAGATTGCCGTTCTGCGAGCCTCGACCAGCCCGATTCTGGGGCGGACGAAGGAGTAAAATTCGGGCCAATGTTTCGAGTCTAGATGACCCTACTAAAGAGCAATGAAATATGCTTATATTGCATGATTGGGAAACAACGGGAAGAGTTGCTTGCACTGGTGCAGGAGAGAAGAACAGCACTGGAGACCCATGTCGCATTGTTTCTCCCTTAATCTGAAATGGGACGGGCATGTCACAGACTATGGCTGCCGCGTGCAAAAAGTTGGGTGATTAAATGTGTCTATGGGTCTCGGTCAGCATTTTCCGACCTGATTAATCCTGGTGTTAGCTGTTCACAATGCCACAGATCCCTGGAGGCGATGTTGTATCAGATATCTGACAACCGCAAGTCTCCACTGAAAATCCCACGATAAGTCTGTTGGCTGCTATAAGCGTAATGCACACCGAGCACAGAGATTCAGCACTAATTATTAAGTGGGCAGCACCGTGGCACAGTGGTTAGCACTGCTGCCTCACAGCACCAGGGACCCGGGTTCAATTCCGGCCTTGGGTCACTGTCTGTGCGAATTCTGTACATTCTCCCTGTGACTGCGTGGGTTTCCTCCAGGTGCTCCGGTTTCCTCCCACAGTCCAATAATGTGCGGGTTAGGTTGATTGGCTAGGCTAAATTGATCCTGGTGTTAGAGGGATTAGCAAGGTGAATGTGTGGGGTTATGGGAATAGAGCCTGTGTGCGATTGTGGTCTGTGCAGACTCGATGAGCTGAATGGCCTCCCTCTGCACTGTAATGATTCTATGATCTGTACTGTTGCCTTCTCATGTCTACAAACCACCCCAAAGTACTGACATTTTTGCCACTGTTGCATTGTTTAAGTTTTTGAAGTTTACTTATTGGTGTCACAAGTAGGTTTACATTAACATTAGTAAGAAGTCATCAGGTGATGAAGGGGCAGTGCTCCAAAAGCTCATGCTACGAAATAAATCTGTTGGGCTTTAACCTGGTGTTGTGAGACTTCTTACTGTGCCCACCCCAGTCCAACGCCGGTATCTCCACATCATACGTTAACATCAGAAGGAAGGATGATCACTGATGACAGCACAATGTTCAGCACCATTCACGACTCTTCAGATAACAAAGCAGTCTGTTTTTTAAAATTTTATTCAATAGTGTCACAAGTAGGTTCACATTAACACTGCAATGAAGTTCTGTGAAAATCCCCTATTTGCCACACTCCCGTGCCTATTGGGGTAAACTGACGGAGAATTTAGCATGGCCAATCCACCTAACCAGCACATTTTTTGGACTGTGTAAGGAAACCGGAGAACCCGGAGGAAACCCACGCAGACACGGGGAGAACATGCAGATTCCGCGCAGACAATGACCCAAGCCATGAATCGAACCCAGGTCCCTGGCACTGTGAGGCATCAGTGCTAACCACTGTCCCACCATGCCGCCTATTATTGAGTTTGTTACAATTTCCTACACGGTCTCCCAGATCCAACATTGAAGCTTCTGCAATGTTTTCAGATTTCAATAGCCTGCATTAACAGAGTTATTTAGTTTGAGTTACAGGCGCAGGAACATTCAGGTTTATAAACAAGAACAATGAGCTGTTGTTTCAGTCTGATGATTCGAATCATTGTAAAGAATGTTTCTGAGTGGGCAACACGAAACCAGAGTGTTTTCTTTTCTCCACCAGCTACACGGTACATACTCATGCAACTCGGCCAACGTTGTCGACCTGATACGCTGCAGGAAAGGATGTCCCGAGGCATGGTACACTGGGGAGACCATGCAGACGCTACGACAACGGATAAATGAACACCGCTCGACAATCATCAGGCAGGAGTGTTCCCTTCTTGTCGGGGAACACTTCAGCAATCAAGAGCATTCAGCCTCTGATCTTCGGGTAAGCGTTCTCCAAGGTGGCCTTCAAGACACACAACAACGCAACATCGCCAAGCAGAAACTGATAGCCAAGTTCCGCACACATGAGGACGGCCTCAACCGGGATCTTGGATTCACGTCACACTACATGTAACCCTCACAATTTGCCTGGGCTTGCAAAATCTTACTAACTGTCCTGGCTGGAGACAATACACACCTCTTTAACCTGTGCTTAAGGCTCTCTCCACTCACATTGTCTGTACCTGTAAAGACTTGATTACCTGTTAAGACTCGCATTCCAACTATCATCTTGCAATTGAGTTTGTGTCTATATATGCCCTGTTTGTGAACCCAACTCCCACTCACCTGATGAAGGGGCAGCGCTCTGAAAGCTCGTGCTACCAAATAAATCTGTTGGACTTTGACCTGGTGTTGTGAGACTTCTTATCGTCTCTTTTCTCATTTCGAGATCTGAACATTAATGAAGGAGATTTCCTCTCTTCACTGATCAGGAATCACTTAATTCAATGATTTTATTTTAGCACTTCCAACCCTGTCTCAAAGCCCAGATTTTCCAGTTGGTTGGTATTTTTTGAAAGCTTTTTCTCCATTCTTATAGTGAGTGGACTGGCTGAACCTGAATCCATCACCTTGATTGATCCAAAAATCAACTTCAAGTTGAATCCAATTCATTCTCCCCACAAGAGAGACATGCAAGATCCAAGCTGACAAGAAATGGCATTGCACCGGCAGTTAGGAAGGCAAATGCAATGTTAGCATTCATGTCGAGAGGGCTAGAATACAAGAGCAGGGATGTACCTCTGAGGTTGTATAAGGCTCTGGCCAGACCCCATTTGGAGTATTGTGAACAATTTTGGGTCCCATATCTAAGGAAGGATGTGCTGGCCTTGGAAAGGGTCCAGAGGAGGCTCACAAGAATGATCCCTGGAATGAAGAGCTTGTCGTATGAGGAATGGTTGAGGACTGGGTCTGTGCTTGTTGGAGGTTAGAAGGATGAGGGGGGATCTTATTGAAACTTACAAGATACTGCAAGGCCTGGATAGAGTGGACGTGGAGAGGATATTTCCACTGATAGGAAAAACTAGAACCAGAGGGCACAATCTCAGGTTAAAGAGACGATCCTTTAAAACAGTGATGAGGAGGAATTTCTTCAGCCAGAGAGTAGTGAATCTGTGGAACTCTTTGCCACAGAAGGCTGTGGAGGCCAGGTCATTGAGTGTCTTTAAGACAGAGATAGATATGTTCTTGATTAATAAGGGGGTCAGGGGTCATGGGGAAAAGGCAAGAGAATGGGGATGAGAAAAATATCAGCCATGATTGAATGGTGGGGCAGACTCGATGGGCCGAGTGGCTTCATTCTGCTCCTGTGTCTTATGGTCTAATGGGACAGAAAATTTGGCGGATCTTGCAAAGGTCCGTTGACCCTGGGGGAGTGGGGATGGGGTGGAATTTCTAGCCTTGGGATGAGTGCAGCCAGAAAGTCCCGTCCATTTTAGCTGTAAAATGTTAACATTTCAGATGATTGGTTGATTCTGTGCCGAATGGATGATATTGGGTGGGATTTTATGACCTCGCTCGGGCGAGGTCCAACTCCCTCTGCAGTCCCCCTGCTTCCTTAAGACTACCTGTCCCTCTCCAAATCTTTATATCATCTGCAAACTTAGCAACAGTGCCTTCAGTTCCTTCCTCCAAATCATTAATGTATATTGTGAAAAGTTGTGGTCCCAGCACTGACCCCTGAGGCACACCACTAGTCACTGGCTGCCATCCTGAGAAAGACCCCTTCTTCCCCACTCTCTGCCTTCTGCCAGTCAGCCAATCCTCTATCCATACCAGGATCTTACCCTTAACACCATGGGCACTTAATTTATTTAACAGTCTCCTATGCGGCACCTTGTCAAAGGCCTTCTGGAAATCTAAATAAATCACATCCAGTGGTTCTCCTTTATCTAACTTCCTTGTTACCTCCTCAAAGAACTCTAACAGATTTGTCAGACATGACCTCCCCTTGACAAAGCCATGCTGACTCAGTCCTACTTTATCATGCACTTCCAAGTACTCTGTGATCTCATCCTTAATAATGGTCTCTAAAATCTTGTATCCATCTGACGAAGGAGCATTGCTCCGAAAGCTTATGGTATTTGCTACCAAATAAACCTGTTGGATTTTAACCTGGTGTTGTGAGACTTCTTACTGTGCTTACCCCAGTCCAACGCCGGCATCTCCACATCATCTCTAAAATCTTGCCAATGACCGAAGTTAGGCTAACCGGACCATAATTTCCCACCTTCTTAAACAGCGGTGTTACATTAGCTACTTTCCAGTCCTCTGGTACCCTCCCTACAGTCCTCTGGTACCCTCCCTACCTATGAGGCCATGCAGACGCTACAACAACGGATGAATGAACACCGCAAGAGTGTTCTCTTCCTGTTGGGGAACACTTCAAGTGGTCACAGGCATTCGGCCTCTGATCTTCAGGCAAGCATTCTCTAAGGCGGCCTTCACGACACACGACAGCGCAGAATCGCTGAGCAGAGACTGATAGCCAAGTTCCGCACACATGAGGACGGCCTCAACCGGGATCTTGGGTTCATGTCACACTATCTGTATCCCCCACTACTTGCCTGGGCTTGCAAAATCTCACTAACTGTCCTGGCTGGAGACAATACACATCTCTTTAACCTGTGCTTAACCCTCTCTCCACTCACATTGTCTGTACCTTTAAGACTTGATGATCTGTAAAGACTTGCATTCCAACCATTATTTTGTAAATTGAGTTTGTGTCTTTATATGCCCTGTTTGTGAACTGAAATCCCACTCACCTGAGGAAGAAGCAGCGCTTTGAAAGCTAGTGGCTTTTGCTACCAAATAAACCTGTTGGGCTTTGACCTGGTGTTGTGAGACTTCTTACTGTGTTTACCCTCCCTAACTCCAGTGATTCCCATGGCAGGCAGGACAGGAAAATTCCGCCCAATAGAGTGACCAATCAGCTGTAAGATCCCACCTTTATTTCCAAACTCCACTGTAGATCTGTTTGATATGTGGAGGTCTACCGCTTCTTTGAAGGTATTCTTTTTTAAGGCCACGACTGCTCTTTTCACAGTAGATCTTATATGGCGTAACCATCAAAATCATCCAGCTCAATTTTGGCACCTCATTAGTTGCCTATTGAGCCTCAAAACATGGCTGGGTGGGGGGTAGGGGATTGGGAGGGCTGCGGTCTGAACAGGGTTGCCCCTGACTTTAAGACCAGTGGTTGGGATTTCCATCGCATTGACAAATTCAACCCAAAGTGTGTAATCGATAGAAAGCATTGCTCTCAAAACTGCTGGGCCTGATGAGGGTGTGGGACTCCATTAAAAACTGCAGTAATTATAATTAACCTGAAAAAGAGTCATATTGGATTCGAACCATTAACTCAGTTTCTCTCTCCACAGATGATTAATTGATTCATTGATTGATTTATTATTGTCACATGTATTGGGATACAGTGAAAATAATTGTTTCTTGTGAGCTGTTACAGACAAAACATACTGTTCATAGAGTACATAGGGGAGAAGGAAAGGCGAGGGTGCAGAATATAATGTTACAGTTACCGATAGGGTGAAGAGAAAGATCAGCTTAATGTGTGATAGGACCATTCAGAAGTCTGATGACAGCAAGGAAGAAGTTGTTCTTGAGTCGGTTGGTACATGTTTTCAGACTCCTGTATCTTTTTCCCGACGGAAGAAGGTGGAAGAGAGTATGCCAGGGTGCATGGGGCCCTTGATTATGCTGGCTGCCTTTCTGAGGCAGCGGGAAGTGTAGACGGAGTCAATGGATGGGAGGCTGGTTTGCGTGATGGACTGGGCTACATCACACTCTTTGAGGTTGTTTGCGGTCTTGGTCAGAGCAGGAGCCATACAAAGCTGTGATGCATCCGGAAAGGATGCTTTCTATGGTGCATAAGTAAAATTTGATGATGATTGTAGTGGACATGCCAAATTTCCTTAGCCTTCTGAGAAAATAAATGCTGCCAGACCTGCCGAGTTTTTCCAGCACTTTCAGTTTTTATTTCGGATTTTCAGAATCTGCAGTATTTTGCTTTCACTGTATTAATCATCTATTCCGGGAGAGGTGAGTTTTCACAATAAAAGTGGCATAATCACCATTCCTCAAATGCTGTCCTCCTCACTGAAGCCTCCACACTGTCGTCACACTGACTCACATTTTTTTTCCCAATCTCATCATCACATTTTCTGCTGATGTTTCGACAGTGCGGTTTACACATTCGAGCTTGTCGTTATTTTTGTTACTGATTTTTTTTTAATTATCAGGGTGATACTCCATCTCAGGCAAGCATCCTTTCAACTATTCTCTTAAAATAGCAGCAAGCTTTTCAAACTGAACGTCATCCTTACAAACATCTCTGTGGTATAAGCCAAGCCAGGGAGTTGTCGCACAAAGCAGGATTAAACTCTTCATTGGTTAAGCTTGAAATCTGAAAAACTTCCAGCTGTCTTTGCAAAGTAATTGCTCATTCTAGCAAAGGGTAATTTTTAAGTCATTTCTTGTACCATAAAGTGGCCCCGAGGAGGGTCTCAGTAAAGGCCTGATTTGGCTAACCTAAACTCTCAAGATGTGACGATGCCGGCATTGGACTGGGGTGGGCACAGTAAGAAGTCTCACAACACCAGGCTAAAGTCCAACAGGTTTATTTGGAATCACGAGCTTTTGGAGCGCTGCTCCTTCATCATGAAGGAGCAGTGCTCCGAAAGCTCGTGATTCCAAATAAACCTGTTGGATTTTAACCTGGTGTTGTGAGACTTCTTACTGAACTCTCAAGGACACTAATAACTGCAACAATAGAGTAACCGGACTGATCATAGAATCCCTACAGTGCAGAAGGAGGCCATTCGGCCCATCGAGACTGCACTGACCACAATCCCACCCAGGCCCTATATCCCGTAACCCCACATATTTACCCTGCCGATCCCTTGACATGAGGGTCAATTTAGTATGGTTAGTCAACCTAACCAGCACATCGTTAGACTGTGGGAGGAAACCAGGGCACCCAGCGGAAACCCACGCAGACACGGAAAGAATGTGCAAACCCCGCACAGACAGTGACTCGAGGCTGGAATTGAACCTGAGTCCCTGGCACTGTGAGGCAGCAGCAATTGTGCCACCATACTGCCCAAAATACCCTAGCCTGCTTTGGTTGCCAACCCTCCAGACTTGGGCCTGGGGTCACCAGGAATTGAATGAGGATCACTGGGCTAGTAATCCAGAGACCCACGTAAATGCTCTTGGGGACCTGGGTTCAAATCCCACCTCGCCAGATGGAGGAATTTGAATTCAATCAAATTCTGGAATTAAAAGTCTAATGGTGACCATGAAACTATTGTTGAAAAAACCCAATTGGTTCATTAATATCCTTTAGGGAAGGAAATCTGCCGTCCTTACCTGATCTGGCCTACATGTGACTCCAGATCTACCGCAATGTGGTTGAATCTTAAATGCCCTCTGAAATGGCCTAGCATGCCACTCAGTTCAAGGGCAAATAGAGATGGACAACAGATGCTGGCCAAACCAGTGATGCCCACATCTCATGAACAAAATTTTAATAAAATCCTCATAAGTCAGATCTGTTCAATCCTGAAGAAAAATCATTAATCAGGTTTTTTTTGTCAATTTCTTTAAATATTTCTCTTTCCAAGATATAAAGATATTGAAAATTGGGAGTGAAAGCTGTTCGCTGACAATTGAGGGTGGGAGAAACTGGAAGAGGTTGGCCTGGAAGTCATGGGGCCTGACAAGGAGGTGGAGGGGTCCTGACCTCTGAAGGCATCGCTGGCTGGGCCAGCATTTATTACCCATTCCTAATTGCCCTTGAACTGAGTGCATTTCAGGGGACATTTTTTTCAAAGAATTAATCACATTGCTGTGGCTCTGGAGTTACATGTAGGCCAGGCCAGGTAAGGACGGCTGATTTCCTTCCTTAAAGGACAGTACTAAACACATTGGTTTTAATGACAATGTTGCAGTAGAGTTTTTTGATTCTAGGTTTTTATTGAATCCAGATTTCATTATCTACTGTGATGGGATTCGAACTCAGGTCCTCAGAGCATTACCCTCTGGTCCCTGGGTTAGTAGTCCAGCAACAATACCACTACGCGGGGTCATAAGTAGGCTTACATTAACAGTGCAATGAAGTTACTGTGAAAATCCCCTAGTCGCCACACTCCGGCGCCTGTTCGGGTACACTGAGGGAGAATTTAGCATGGCCAATGCATCTAACCAATACGCTATGACAGCCTAAGATGGGGGCACTATGTCGGAGGGCTGTGAAGTGGGGTGTATGTCAGGGGTAATGAAGAGGGAACCTATTGGGATGGCCCCAATGCCCTTGATCTGTGTCAGAGAGGGGATGGGAAACATGTCTCTGATGCGGTGTAGTGGGGTGTGGGGGGGGTGAAGTTGGGGTGGGGGTGTCTCGATGTCTGTGGGGGTCTCCCCGTGCACTGTGAGATCAGGGCACCCTTTCAAAACAGCATCCAATCGCTTTGCTTGAGTTGGGAGTGCAAAGCCAGGCCTCATTGGCATGTTTGGGCCTTGCTCCCCCTCCCCGAACCGGCACACAACTCACCATTCTCCCCAAAAATATCCAAGTGTGGGATGATTGTGGTGCGGAGCACACCAAAGAGACAGGTAGGGGTCACTTCTGAGAAAATTCCAGCCTAAATGTATTGAATTTGTTTTTTAAGAAGAGTGTTCACAGGCCTTCACAGAGCTGGCTCCCAAACCCTGCAACCCCTGTGGCTGCCTCCAAGCCCTTTCTGTGTCAGCGACATGACTCCCATTAACATCACTCCACCCCATCCCCACCACACCTCCACCTCCCCACCTCACCACACCCTCACCCCAGAACCCCCCACCCTCCCACCTTCTCTACCCCACCCCACCCCACCAGACCCCCATCTCCCCCTATCCTGGAACATAAATGAGAAACATCCAGGGCTCTTTCTCCCAAGTGGGCTTTGCAGAGTTCGAGAATTTTCCAGATTTTGCAGTCCCAAATCAAGCGTGAAAATTCAGCCCCTTTGTCCCTGGAAGTAATTTGGAAGAGAGTCTTAAACTGCAATTAAACAGTTGCAAAGCCCATGTGTGCAAGGGTTTGATAATCAAATATTCATTGCTGGTTGAACGATTAGTCAAACACTTTCAAGCGTACAGCATACTCCTTCATTGTTTTGCCTGTCACCAAGTAATTTTTATGTATTTGTTAAGCTCACTCATATTGTCCATTTAATGCTTAAAATGCCTAAAAGCACAATGTAACACGTTCTGTTCTGTTGGTGGAAAGGTCACAGAAACCTTCACCTACAGAATCAGCCCAGTCTTGTGACACAAACTGTCAAAAATAAAGTGAAAATTACAGGACTCATTTAGAAATATGGAGGAGTGTTTTGGGGAGTTAAAATTAGGGGTGGGATTTTCTGGCTGCGCTCGCCCAAAGGTCAACGGACTTTGGGCGTGTTCGGAGTCCTGCCCGCTACGATTCCCGTGGCAGGCGGGACAGGAGAATTCCGCCCTAGATGATGTCTCCCTCAAGCTGGAGAGCTTAGCCACCAGGCCTCGTTTGGAGACCTTCTAATTTTTCGGTTTTTAACTGGACCAGTTGAGAGGATAATGATTCGTGATGTCCACCTGTCATCATCTAACCTGTCCCAGCAGGGAGTGCAGCGAGATGTCGGCAATGCAGTCACGTAGGGTCGATCCTGGGTCCATTCTGAAAAGTGCGGGGGGTGCGGGGGCGCAGTTGGGTGGGGATAGGTTGGGAAAGCCCCTATAGCAGTCCTTTACCACACCACATCCCCTTCATTGCAAGATCCTAAATAAGGTAGGAATGTCTTGGCTAGGGGCCCGATTGCAACATAAGTATTAGTCTCGAATTAGTTTAAAGTTTATTTATCAGTGTCACAAGTAAGCTTACATTAACACAGGAAATGAAGTTACTGTGAAAATCCTCTAGTCGCCACCCTCCAGCGCCTGTTTGGGTACACTGAGGGAGAATTTAGCATGGCAAATCCATCTAACCAGCACATCTTTTGGACTGTGAGAGGAAACTGGAGCACCCAGAGGAAACCCACGCAGACTCGGGGAGAACACGCAGACTCCGCACAGTGATCCAAGCTGGGAATTGCATGCTGGTGCCTAGTGCTGTGAGGCAACAATGTAATCCACAGACCCAGGGTAAGGCTCTGGGGACCTGGGTTCGAATCCCACCATGGCGATGGTGAAATTTGAATTCAAGAAAAACATCTGGGAGTTTGGATGTTTTAATGTGTCGGTACGGACCTGATGGCTGGAAAGGCCTCTTCTGCGCTGTATGATTCTATGATTCCATGATCTGGACTTTAAGAGTCTAATGTGACCATGAAACCATTGTCGATTGTTGTAAAAATCCATCTGGTTCACTAACGCCCTTTAGGGAAGGAAATCTACCGTCATTACCTGGTCTGGCCGACATGTGACTCCAGAGCCACAGCAATGTGGTTGACTCTCAGCTGCCCTCTGAAATGGGCAACAAATGTATCACATGAACGAATAAAAATATCTCTCAGTGATTGAAGGAACCTTCCACTGGGGACATTCTTCAGTAAAATCTAACGGATCGATAGAGCAACATAATGGATCATCAGAGGCCTCCTGAGGAATGGTTAAACCTTATCATCATGGGGCTAAAAGAAGTCACAGCCTTCAAGGAATGTTTGGATCACTACTATCCTGGACTCCTCTATCCCACAAGACCCTCCCAAACCCCTTTGTCTGCCTCGGCCATCAACTAAACCAGTTGGCCTTTGACCGATTCGAACTTGGTGTTCCTGAGCCAATGACCAGCTACTTGTTTCATGTGGATTTCAAATGGAACCTGTTGCCATTTCTGGGCAGCCAGTCTGCCCTCCACCAAGAGTTAAGATTAATCCTTCACAAAGTTATACTGGCAATGTTGGGAGTATCATCATCAAATTTGGTACCTGCAAAAATTACTACAGATGCTCCTTTTGTCCCCCCTAGTGTCCTTGCCTCACGGGATGTGAACATCACTGGCTGGGACAGTATTTTTATTGCTCATCTCTATTTGACCCTGAGAAGGTGATGGTGAGCCACATTCTTGAACCTCTGCATTCCATGTGGTGTAGGTACACCCACTGTGCTGTTAGCTTAGAAACTCCAGGGGCGGGACTTTTCATCCACGCCTGCCCCAAAGCCGGAAAATCCAGCCTGAGGTTAACAGACCTTTGCATGGTCTGTGTTCCACCCGCGACGATTCCCGGGACGGGAAAATTCTGCCCCAGGTGTTAGAAGCTGCACCTTTTTATGAGGTGAGCATTACGGGCAAGACAGCAGCTACTGCCTATTCTATGTTGCCCTGTGGCCCTCTTTAAATACAACAGCACAGGGTAGACCCGATGGAGGCAACTCCAAATCTTGAAAGACGATACCAGTGAAGCAGTTGGGGTTTTCCATTTACCAGATTATTCAATTCTCTTCCCTAACTGACCACAGTAAGGATTCAAGGTTAAGCCATTGGTTTAACACTCCAATAACATAATTGGTCAGTCACCATACAAACTAAACTTAATGGTATTGCACAGGAGTGCAATAATTCTAATACAGAGGAGGCTCGCTTAAAGTAGAGTATGGGCCAGATTCTCCAACCTCGCTTGCAGTTGGGATTCTCCTGTCCTGCTGAGTGAGCGGAGATTTGGCTGAGCGCCAAATTCTCCGTCCTCGCTGGCAGCGGGACGTGAACGGCCAGAGAATTCCGGCCTACATTCATGAGGAGCATGGACAGAGTGGGTAGGGAGCAGTTGTTCCCTTTGGTTGAAGGGTCAGTCATGAGGGGACATTGGTTCAAGGTGAGAGGCAGGAGGTTCGGGGGGGATGTGTGGAAAAATCCTTTTACCCAGAAGGGTGGTAACGGTCTGGAATGCATTGCCTGGGAGGATGAACAAAGAATAGAGAAAATTACAGCACAGGAACAGGCCCGTTGGCCCTCCAAGCCTGCACCGACCATGCTGCTGGTCTGAACTAAAACTCCCTACCCTTCCGGGGACCATATCCCCCTATTCCCATCCTATTCATGTAGTTGTTAAGACGCCCCTTAAAAGTCACTATTGTATCTGCTTCCACTACCTCCCCCGGCAGCGAGTTCCAGGCACCCATCACCCTCTGTGTAAAAAACTTGCCTTGTACATCTCCTTTAAACCTTGCCTCTCACACCTTAAACCTACGTCCCCTAGTAATTGACTCTTCCACCCTGGGAAAAAAGCTTCTGACTATCCACTCTGTCCATGCCCCTCATAATTTTGTAGACTTCTAACAGGTCGTCCCTCAGCCTCCGTCATTCCAGTGAAAACAAACCAAGTTTCTCCAACCTCTCGTCATAGCTAATGCCCTCCATACCAGGCAACATGCTGGTAAATCTCTTCTGTACCTCTCCCAAGCCTTCACATCCTTCTGGTAGTGTGGCGACCAGAATTGAACACTATATTCCAAGTGCGGCCTAACTAAGGTTCTATAAAGCTGCAACATGACTTGCCAATTGTGAAACTCAATGCCCCAGCCAATGAAGGCAAGCATGCCGCATGTCTTCTTGACTACCTTCTCCACCTGCGTTGCCACTTTCAGTGACCTGTGTACCTGTACACCCAGATCCCGCTGCATATCAATACTCTTAAGGGTTCTGCCATTTATTGTGTATTAGACCTTCCAAAATGCATTACCTCACATTTGTCTGGATTAAACTCTCCGCCCAAGTCTCCAACCAATCTATATCCTGCTGTATCCTCTGACGGTCCTCATCACGATCCGCAATTCCACCAACCTTTGTGTCATCCACAAACTTACTAATCAAACCAGTTACATTTTCCTCCAAATCATTATATATACTACGAACAACAAAGGTCCCAGCACTGATCTCCAAGGAACGCCACTAGTTATAGCCCTCCATTCAGAAATGTGGGTTGCCTCACATCCTTTAAAAAGTACCTGGATGAGCACTTGGCACATCATAACATTCAAGGCTATGGGCCAAGTGCTGGTAGATGGAATTAGGTGAGAGTTCAGTTTCTCGCGTGCTGGCGCAGACTCAATGGACCGAAGGGCCTCTTCTGCACAGCATGATTCTATGATTTCCACCGACCCTTGTGTAATCATTGCAACATAGAAGTTAGCCAATAATTAAAGAAAAAGACAACTTGGAAATGTTTCTCTGCCTCGAGAGGTGGCAAGTTGAAGACTTTGAAATTGATCAAAAGATATTTCAGCTCTTCAGTCTCTCCCCCAGTAGGATTGTGAAGTATTGAAAACATTAAAGATGTAAGATAGACTCCCAAGCAACTCTTCAGAGATTCCTCTGCTTATATAATCGACTGAATCTGCCCATTTTGGGCAGTGAAGTCCATTTCCGAGACTGAGAACCAATACTTTCGAATCTCTGGTGACCCAAGTTGAATATTTCAATTTGTTAGGTGTTCTGCAGAGTTATATTTATGTCCAACCTGCCTCCTCACCCCGCCCCTCGTGTGGCAAACCACCCCTGACAAGAAACTGCCAAGGAAACAGCTCAGGATAAAGCATCAGCAGACAATGAGCCAAGGGCCTGCCTGCAGGCACAGCACACACCAGCACACACACAAATGAATAATGCATTTGTGTCCAAGGTGCAAGATACCGAATTTGAAAATTAAACAACATCCACTGTGTGGGGAGGGAAGGAAGTAATTTGAAACCCACAAGAATGACGGGGTTTAAGTTGGATGAGAGGTGAAATAATCTACACCCAAGCTATGACTGTAATACTACATTCTGCACTCTCTCCTTTCCTTCTCTATGAATGGTATGCATTGTCTGTATAGCGCGCAAGAAACAATACTTTTCACTGTATCCCAATACATGTGACAATAATAAATCAAATCAAATCAAAGAAATGGCTTTAATTAGAAACCCAACCCCAAACCTCTCATCTTAACAAAGTGGGTACCAGCCCATTCTGAAAATGGCACGATGGCACGGTGGTTCGCACTGCTGCCTCACAGCGCCAGGGACCCGGGTTAGATTCCCGGCTTGGGTCACTGCCTGTGCTGAGTCTGCACGTTTGCCCCATGTCTGCGTGTGTTCCCTCCGGGTGCTCCGGTTTCCTCCCACAGTCCAAAAGATGTGCTGGTTAGGATGCATTGGCCATGCTAAATTCTCCCTCAGTGTACCTAAACAGGCGAAGGAGTGTGGTGACTAGGGGATTTTCACAGTAACTTCATTGCAGTGTTAATGTAAGCCTACTTGTGACACTAATGAATGAACATTAAAACTTTAAGTCAGGTGACTCTCGGCAGCCATTTTTTAAGCCTAATGTGTCCCATTTTTAAAGTCAGGAAAATCTTTTCAGGAGCCGTGGACTTCCATTTTAACAAGCTTATTATTCATAATTAATGTTGGCTGTGTTTCTCTGGTCTCTGGAATCTTGGCAGGTAATGTAAATAGGTTTGCAGTGCTGCTTAACGGTTTAAAGTTTAAAGTTTATTTATTAGGCACAAGTAGGCTTACATTCACAATGTAATGAAGTTACTGTGAAAATCCGCGAGGCACCACACTCCGGCGCCTGTTCAGGTACACTGAGGGAGAATTTAACATGCCCAATGCACCTAATCAGCACATCTTTGGATTGTGGAAGGAAACTGGAGCATCCGGACAAAACCCACACAGACACAGGGAGAACGCGCAGACTCCACACAGACAGTTATCCAAGCCGGGAATCGAACCCAGGTCCCTGGCACTGTGAGGCTATGGTAGTCATGATGTGGAGATGCCGGCGTTGGACTGGGGTAAACACAGTAAGAAGTTTAACAACACCAGGTTAAAGTCCAACAGGTTTATTTGGTAGCAAAAGCCACACAAGCTTTCGAGGCTCTGAGCCCCTTCTTCAGGTGAGTGGGAATTCTGTTCACAAACAGAACTTATAAGACACAGACTCAATTTACATGAATAATGGTTGGAATGCGAATACTTACAACTAATCCAGTCTTTAAGAAACAAAACAATGGGAGTGGAGAGAGCATCAAGACAGGCTAAAAAGATGTGTATTGTCTCCAGACAAGACAGCCAGTGAAACTCTGCAGGTCCACGCAACTGTGGGAGTTACAAATAGTGTGACATAAATTCTGATTCTGTAACCACTGTGCCACTCCTTGTGGGCCAGGCGGAGCTGGATGGTTTTCTGCAGGTCTAACCAGCTTACCTCTGTACCCCATCTCCAATTCTCAACTGCCAACTGCTATGACCCACTCTCCCCTCCTCCCCACCCCCCACCAACACACACACACACACACCTATCCCTGAAACTGCTGGCTCCTGGGTCGGAAGGCTCCGGTCTCTCATGGCCTCGCCGCTGCTGCCAGCAAGAACGGAGAAACTGGCGCTCAATCAAATCTCCATTCACTGCAGCAGGACTGGGGGGATCTCAGCCATGGGCGAGGTCAGAGAATACCAGCCCTGGTGAGACAGTCTGCCCAAAATTGTTTTTTCCCTTTGAGCCGCCGCAGAGAGCAAGCCTGAGGCCCAGTTTCTAAGCATCCGCCAAACTCCTGCTTCCGAAGCGCGACTAATTTCTACCCTGGTGTCTCTTCCAAAGAACTAATTATAAAAAAAGAGAAAACCTACAGGGGATAAAAGGCAGTGCATTAAAGCATTAAAAAGGCAAGCAGTTGAGTGGAAAGCTATATGGGAAATATCATTTAAAATCCATGTTGAAGTTTCAGTCAAGTACAAAAGTGCCCAGAGCACATGATGATCAACTCCACACATCAATATTGAAACAGTGAGCAGTATCAATAATGCTTTTAATAATAAATGAAACTTTTATCAATGTAACATTCCGCTGCACTTTTACTAACTGGGCCATGAGGAGTTATTAAGCAGAAAGAGAACGCCAATTAAGATTTGACCTTTGCATTAAAGAATGCTCCTCAATAACTGGGTCACGTGGATTTATTGAACAGAAACAGATCACCAATAAAGATTTGACCCTTGCGTTAATTAATACTCCTCAGCTAAACGTTAACTTTATCAGTCGGAATCAATGTGCAGCTAATCTTGTGTGGTGTGCAGTGCTGGCATTTTCTATTCTGAACCTTCAAACTCATTTCCACATTTTAAAAACTGGACACTGAAGGCTGAAAAAATGGCTGCCGAGAGTCACCTGACTTATTTTGGGGATTGAAGCCTCTCTTTCGTCTCAAGAGGAGACAAAAGGAACATTCCGGACTGATGTGAATAAATGCCCTTCTCCGAAACCAATCACACAAGAGTGCTATCAGATTGAAGGAGTTATTCAAAAACAAAAAGGACTTTGGGGCGGGGGGGTGGGGGGTGAGGGGGGGGGGGGGGGGGGTGGCGGGGGGGGGCGGGGCGGGGGGGGCGGTGGGGGGTGGGTGGTGGCGGGGGGTGGGTGGTGGCGGGGGGGGGGGGGGGTTTGCCACACTGGTACACAGGACCTGTCAGGAAGGCATCAGCTAAAGGATTACATTTATACTGACCTGAGTAGCTTGTTGTAGCTTTTTGACTGGGGGCAGGAGACCTTCACAGAGTCACACGATTGTTACGGTGCATACGGAGGTCATTTGGCCCATTGTGCCTGTACTGGCTCTCCAAGCATGGTCGGTATTCCATGTAATCTTTAATGTGTTATCGATAAGTGAATGGTAACATTACAGCCGGACTTTTACCGGCACGCCCACCCAAGACTTGTAAGATCGTGCCCAAGGCCAGTGGAGAATGCCGTCCTGCGAACGTCGCACGCCCTGAAATTGAGGCGGGCATGCCGGTAAAATCAAGGCCTACATCTGAAACAATTTGGGGCGGCTCGATGGCACTGCTTCCTCACAGCACCAGGGACTCATGTTTAATTCCGGCCTCAGGTGACTGTGTGGAGTTTGCAGGTTCTCCCCGTGTCTGCGTGGGTTTCGTCCGGGTGCTCCGATTTCCTCCCACACTCCAAAGATGTGTGGGTTAGGTGGATTGGCCATGCTAAATTCCCTCTCAGTGTCAGGGGCATCAGCAGAGTAAATACATGGGGTTACGGGGATAGGACCTGGATGGGATTGTTGTCGGTGCAGACTCGATGGGTCGAATGGTCTGCTTCTGCACTGTAGGGATTCTATGGTTCATTGATTCAATGCCTGTCTCAAAAGATTTTAAAGCACAACACAGCACGTCTAAAGGATTTGCTTGTGCTAAACCCTCTTGCTGGCCATTAGGAACCCGAGTTCAAGGAACCATACAAGAAGTTCCGAGGCCAGACTTGATGCAAATCCTGATCTTTCCTGACCTCCAACCATCTCCAGACTCCTCCATCCACAGACACCTCCATCCACGAGTTCCCACCATCAAATTTCCATCCAGCCCCGAACTGCCCAGGTGTCAGCGTACTTTTGTTGAGGTGAGGTCCCACTATTAAGATCAGCCAGGCTTCCGCAGTATGGAGAAACAAAAACCTTCAAATCTACACAATGAATAAATGCTTTCTGAGGCATCTTGCTGTGTAAAATCTAATATTCTGATGTCTAAGAAGATCTTGGAAACCAATCAAGTGAGCCAAGTGTCACATTTGTGGATAAAACCAGTTCAGATCACCTTGGCAATCAACAGCATCGAGTTAGCTTTAACGCCAATATCGATTCTGTGTTAATTAGATACAATTTCTGTTAACTTGGTTTTGTGACCTTTGCTAGATGAATCTTCGCTAACACAGTGCCCGGTTAGTTATACGTTGAGTCAATAAATGTCTCTTTCCTTTTGAAGGGAGGAAAGCATCAGAAATGGGTTCCCTTCCTTCTCCAAACCCATTGGGCATATTACCAATAGCCCTTTGGCATCTTGAAGTACATCACATTCTATTTTCATTCAGCTTCTTAAACGCAGTCTCATTAGGCAATTAGATTGAATTCAGCTTTCCCACTTGTGTAATTATACAGTTTTGTGCTGGGAATCTTGATTGAGAATGTCAAAGTGGAGTGGGCAGATGTGGTACCATGTTAAGCAAACTCAACATTGGATAAAAGCAAATTACTGCGGATGCTGGAGTCTGAAAGCAAAAGAGAAAATGCTGGAAAATCTCAGCAGGTCCGGCAGCATCTGTATGGAGAGAAAACAGCTGACATTTCTCTGCTTTGTCAAAGCAGAGAAAGTGGGAGATATTTATACTGTAGGTTGGGGAATGAAAGATGAGTCATAGCCACAAAATCAAGGGGAAAGGCTGCTAATGGCAGCCCACAGAGAGAATAGAAGGTGTGGATGGCCAAACGGCAGAGAAGCTGAAATCAGAGAATAAGCTGTGACAGATGAAGATGTGGGGAAAGGGGAGAGATGGATGGGAGAGAGGTAAAATTGAGAAAAAGGGGGAAAAGGGAAGCAAAGGGGGAGAAAAGGTGAGGAAAGGAGAGATAAAGTAGGGGGAAGCGGGGGGGGGGGGAAGCTAAACATTGGACTGAAGTATTAGGATATGCAGATTATAAAATTGTCACGGTGCACAAGGAGGCCATGTGGCCCATTGTGTCTGTAACAGCTCTCCAAACGTGCGTCATGATTTAATACCATTCCTCTGCCTTTACCCTGAACCCCGCTTTGTCCTCTTGAATGCTCTGATTGAACCTGCCTCCACCACACTTCAGGTCGAGCATTCCAGACCCAAACCACTCATTGTGCTTTTTCTTTATCCATGGGACATGGTGTCGCTTACTGGCCAGCATTTATAGCCCATTCCTAGTTGCCCTTGGAGGGTAGTTGAGCATCAACCACATTGCTGTGGCTCTGGAGTCACATGTAGGCCAGACCGGGTAAGGACGGCAGACGACATTCCCTAAAGGGACACAATCGACAATGGTTTCATGGGCATCAGTAGATTCTTAATTCCCGATATTTTTTATTGAATTCAAATTCCACTACCTGCTGTGGCAGAATTTGAACCCGGGACCCCAGAACATGAGCTGAGTTTCTGGATTAACAGTCTAGTGTTAATACTACTAGGCCATCGCCTCCCCTACAAAGAAGTTTTTTCTCACATCACATTTGCTTCTTTTGCAAATCACTTTAAATCCAGAATACCATGGGCCCGATTTTACCATTTTCATTCTAAGTGCCGAATCTGGGCGTAGTACAGATCCGACTTAGAAATCCGCTTTCAGGTGCCCCCATATGTTCTTAGCCATCTCCAGTCCGATTCACGCTGTGGGCGGGGCTTAGTGCTGCTGGAACGATCGGAGCTCTGAACTGCGCATGTGCAGTTTGATAAAAAT
Source organism: Mustelus asterias (assembly GCF_964213995.1). Classification (NCBI taxonomy): domain Eukaryota; kingdom Metazoa; phylum Chordata; class Chondrichthyes; order Carcharhiniformes; family Triakidae; genus Mustelus; species Mustelus asterias. The sequence continues at coordinate 62,446,509 of NC_135823.1, forward strand.
TGGAAAAAGCTCCCCTGTGTCAGATCGCTCCCGAGCCACAGAAAGCAGAGAAAGCGACCCGGGACTGACAAGCGGGAGCGAGGGTGTATCTCGGCGCGGGGGCGGGGGGGCGCAGGTGGATCTCTGGTGGCGGGGGGGGGGGCAGATGGATCTCTGGTGGGGGTGCAGGAGGTGCAGGGGGGTCCGCTGCCACTCTGCGGGCAATCGGTGGGGGGGAGGGGGGCAAGGGTGGTGATTGGTCTGGGTAGTGGGGGGTGGTGGATAAAGGGGACAGTGATGTGTGTGTGTGTCCCTTATTCACCCCGCTACTACCCAGACTGATCACCACCCCTGCTCCCCTCCCCTCCCACCGATCACCCGCAGAGTGGCAGCAGACCCCCCTGCCCCCCACCAGAGATCCATCTGCCCCCCCACCAGAGATCCATCTGCCCCCCCCACCAGAGATCCATCTGCCCCCCCACCAGAGATCCATCTGCCCCCCCCACCAGAGATCCATCTGCCCCCCCCACCAGAGATCCATCTGCCCCCCCCACCAGAGATCCATCTGCCCCCCCACCAGAGATCCATCTGCCCCCCCATCAGAGATCCATCTGCCCCCCACCAGAGATCCATCTGCCCCCCCACCAGAGATCCATCTGTCCCCCCCACCAGAGATCCATCTGCCCCCCCCACCAGAGATCCATCTGCCCCCCACCAGAGATCCATCTGCCCCCCCCCACCAGAGATCCATCTGCCCCCCCACCAGAGATCCATCTGCCCCCCTCCCCAAGATACATCTTACCGCCTCCCTTAACCCCCCCAAGACAACGATCTGGCATCACGCCCTCCCCCCCCCCCGACAGAGAATGGTCTGGCCTCACTCCCCACCCCCCCCGTACAATGATCTGGCTCACTCCGCCCCCCCTCCAGACGATGATCTGGCCTCACTTCCCCCCCCCGACCCCCCTGAGAACAAACTTGCCTCACTCCTCCCCCCCCTAGAGAATGGTCTGGCCTCACTCCCCCTCCCCTCCAGAGGAACATCTGACCCGCCTCCCCCCCCACCACCAGACAACGATCAGCCCCCCCCACCACCAGACAACGATCAGCCCCCCCCACACCAGACAACGATCGGCCCTCCCCCTCCCCCCCCCCCCCCCCCCCCCCGCTAGAGACACATCTGACCCACCTCCTCCTCCTCCCCCCTCCAACCAGAGAATGATCTGACCCGCCTCCTCCCTCCCCCCCACCACTGATCTGAGCCAGAGAGCCGTTGGAAGCTCTGAATGCGCTCTTCAGAGGCTGGAGCACCCGCTTCAGATTTTTATTTAGCAAGTCGCTAAAAGCACGGTTCCGGATCGGCAAACGCGGTGGTAAAAGGGGGAAATGCTGATAGAGTTGGGCGGGCAGTTCATTAATTCAATATGAATGCATGCAAATGCATTTAAATCGTCGTTGCGCCCTATTTGGGTGCAGAAAGGATCCTCGCCATTCGCAGGTCTCGGTAAAGTGGTGATCTGCGCGGACGCGGGTGGGGATCGTGATAAAGGCCTCACACCCGACCTTACCACGATTTCGAGCCCGAAAACGGGCGCAAATTGTTGGTAATATCGGGCCCCATGCGTTTTGTTAATCGCTCTTTCCATCTGTCCTGCCAGCTGCAATGATCTAGATAGGATTAGGTTATTTTGAATTGTATTTTGTTAAGGACTGAATGTTCATCTGAACAGCAGAAAACCCTGATCTTTATCTTCAATGGCGTAATACCCCTTTAGAAGTGTAAACACCGTGCTCAATTCTGGAGTGGGAGTTGAACCTGCAACATTCTAATTAAGAGGAAAAAGAATGAGTACGTGCAGGAAATAAAGCTTTGTGTAGGGGAAAGAAAAGACTTAAAACGATTCTGAAATAGGAAACTAGACACTCCAGAAGCTGAGCAGGCTGCGTCTTTTCACCTTCTCTTACATTCTTGCTATTTATATACATCTTTCATTTACACTATCAATCATTAAACTAACTTGAGGCACTTGCGTAACCTTGGCATTTCAACTGTTAGCTCAGCACACTTTGCAATCAATGGACAGAACTCCAGAAACAGCAACAGAAAGCAATGAGTCATTAGAAAGAGCAATCATCTTTGATTTAAATCTCTTTTTTTTGCACTCATCAGAATCATTCATATGTTTTTGATGTTTTCTAAATTGATTTAATCTCAGTGAAAGGACTTGTCGACACTCTGCAATGATGCCTCAGAGAATTTTCACCTCATGTAATCACAACACCTGAAGAATAATCCATCAATTACGATCTGTCAGTGGAGATCCCCTGTCAAAACTGAAGCTACCATTTTCCCAATAAAATCTGAGGCGCTGTTTAATGATTCCAACTTGATAACTCAACCAATAAATCATCCATCACCATTGTCGAGTCCAGGAATCTAGCCAATCATAGAATCCCTACAGTGTAAAATGAGGCTTTTTGGCCCATCAAGTCTGCACCGACTCTCCGGGAGAGTACCTTACCCAAGCCTTCTCTCCTACCCTATCCCCATAACCTTCGCATTTACCAATCCACCTAACCTGTTTGTCTTAAGACACTAAGGGGGAAATTCTCTGGCTGTTCATACTGGCAGGATTCTCCGATTCTGCTGGCAGTGGACCCCCTTCTGCGGGATTCGTGGCAGTGTGGGGTCACATCAACGGAAAATCCCATTGACAGCGGTGGGACAAGAGAATCCCGCCACCATTGAACAGCAAGCTGCCTCCCACTATTGAGAAGCATGGGGCTGGGAGACGGGAGAATTCCCTCCTAAGGAGCAATTTGTTTTTAGCATGGCCAATGCATCGAACCAGCACGTCTTTTGGACTGTGCGAGGAAGCCGGAGCACTCGGAGGAAACCCACGCAAACTCAGGGGGAACGTGCAGACTCCGCACAGACAGTGACCCAAGGCTGGAATTGAACCCAGGTCCCTGGCGCTGTGAGGCAGCAGTACTAGCTACTTGTCACCGTGCCAACCCAATTAGACACCAGATTGGTTTACAAGCAGATCCTCAGGAGGAAAATGGATTTTGGACTATCTGCTACTCCTTTGGTAAGTACCAAGGGGATCGGATGTTGGATTGGGAAACGGGGGCCAACTACTATGCCTGTGGGATTGAGGAGCGCTCTGAACGCTACAGAAAATATAATTTAAAAAGAAAGTTGAATGAATATCATAGAATCTTTACAGTGCAGAAGGTGCCAGCCACCCATTGGGTCTGCATCGAATCTCCAACAGAGCATTATACCCAGGCCCTAGCCTCGTAACCCCTCGTAATTCCCCTAACCTACAGATCTTGGAACAATTTAGCATGGCCAATCTCCCTGCACATCTTCAGAATGTGGGAGGAAACCAGAGCACCCAGAGGAAACCCACACAGACACGGGGAGAATGTGCAAACTCCACACAGACAGTCACCCGAGACCGGAATTGAACCCGGGTCCCCGGCGCTGTGAGGCAGCAGTGCTAACCACTGTGCCACCATACCGCTCGCTATCTCTAGCTGGAACTGATGAAGGCTTCTAAAGATCATGAGCAAGCAGACTCAGTGTCCTCCAGGGACACATTTTAGATAGGGGTCCATTGAGAGGTGTTAGGCCCACTCATTATTAATATGTTTATGGACACCTAAATAAATGATCCCCCTGAATTTAGTGATGGGGCTTGCACAGAATGGGCACATCATGTCTCACTACTAAATTGGCACACTTGGCATTCTTTTACGATCAACGAATTAGGACAATGCTTACCAATTTCTACCCCATTCTGTGTAGACATAGGGTGAAATCTTGAGGAGGTGACAGGGCCTCAGTTGCCGGTTGTAGAGTCAGGAAGTCCACCCTCCTTCTCCTACATCACCTCTTTTCCAGAAGGTCCCTGCACCCTTTACCACTCAAACACATTCTCCTAGGGTCCAAGTCAATGGATGCAGAAGGTTTGTCCACCAAGAGCTGCAGAGAGGTCAGATAATCGTCCACAGGGCCTAAATTAGTGGTGCAGCTTTAAGGCCATCCATGGGCCTTCTTGCCCTGGACTTTGGGGTGGAGACGGAATCCTCGCTCGCCATACTCCAAGCTGATTAAATGCCCCCCACTCCTCCAATCCTGAGGCCAAACACACCACAGGAGAAGGCACAAGATTCCACCCTTCGGTTTCGGTCGTACTGTGAGGAGAATACTGCTACACACCCAGTGACCACAACCACCATTTCCAAATTAGAAAGTGATCTTCTGCGGCCATTAATCCTCATTTTTGAGTAAGAGAAGGCCATTGAAGTAATTACACTTCAGCAGAGGTCCGATTACACTTTAATTTTATCCAGCCGCCTCCCTAAAAGAGAAAACAAAGAGTAACCCACCAACTGCGTTTAAATATTTACAGAGAGCAGCAAGCAAAAGCAAGAGCGAGTTTATAAAATCGCTCGTCAGCAAATACGTCTAGGCCCATATTAGCTCACGGTCTCTCTCCGCGCTTCCCAGGTTGCTGTTGGGTCTCTGGAGAACACAGTTGGCTTTGAGAACAGAAGAAAATTCATTCAAATTGGACGGCATGAAATGATTAAGTTCAGTGACGCTGCTGTTGTGCGCAGAACTGACAGAGAATTGAAAGCCTTGCTGTAAAGAAGGAACTCATCGCATCAGATCAGCTCGAATTGTGTGGTTTTCTTACGACTGTATTGGGTCAGGATCAGCAGTGTGTAGGATCCAATTATTGTCACAACAGATAATGAGAGCTGAACAACTGCGAGGGGGCAAACCTGTCAGGTTTAGAAAGCAATCTAAAGGACAGATGAATCTACACAGGGGCTTCCTTCTGTCAGTCACTGGGCTTAGTAAATGCTGCTGTCAAGGGAAAAGAAATGTTCGATTAATGTTTAATGCCCAATTCTGATAGACTTGGGAATTCCGAACACAACTATGTCCCAATGGATTTAGGACAGGTAGGATTTTTTTTCTGGGGTAACATGATAAACCGGCCTTCGGAACCTGCATCTCATGAATGTGTTCTTTTAAGAGCAGAATTAAACGTTGCGCAAGGTCTCCTAAGTGACATAACCACTATAAAGCTTATACTTACAAGAGATAGCCATGAAGTCTAGCTTCCTGTCAATATCCTGAGGTTCATAGAGAACTGCTTTCCCATGGACACAACAAGGGCCAAAAAAAACTTTTTAAAAATTGCCAGTCACCCATTCATTCCGCATCCAACGCCTCTACTTTCTCAGGAGGCTAAAGGAATTCGGCATGTCCGCTATGACTCTCGCCAATTTTTACAGATCCACTATAGAAAGCATCCTTTCTGGTTGTATCACAGCTTGGTGTGGCTCCTGCTCTGACCGCAAGAAACTACAAAGGGTTGTGAACGTAGCCCAGTCCATCACTCAAACCAGCCTCCCATCCATTGACTCTGTCTACACTTCCCGCTGCCTCGGAAAAGCAACCAGCATAATCAAGGACCCCACACACCCCGGGCATTCTCCCTTCCACATTCTTCCATCGGGAAAAAGATACAGAAATCTGAAAACACGTACCAACTGACTCAAGCACATCTTCTTCCCTGCTGTCATCAGACTTTTGAATGGTCCTATCACACATTAAACTGATCTTTCTCCACACCCTAGCTATGATTGTAACACTACATTCTGCACTCTCTCCTTTCCTTCTCCTCTATGTACTCTATGAACAGTATGCTTTGTCTGTATAGCGCGCAAGAAACAATACTTTTCACTGTATCCCCATACACGTGACAATAATAAATCAAAATCAATTTGAATCAAAATCTACACTCAGCAGACTCCGGCCTTCAAGACCACCTGCCATGGCACCTATTCTCAGTGACCCCACCCTTAGACTCAAAATCCAACCTGACGGGACATTCTTTCTTGGGTCAGGTTTGCAAAGTCTGTGATTATCCTGACTCTGTGCCCACAACCCAGGAGTGAAAATTCAGGTCGAAAGTTGCCATTCATGACCTCAGGGCATCCCAATAATGGTTTACAGCCTATTAAATAAGAACAGGGGAATGTGCGTGGGCCATTCAGCCCTGGAGCTTGCCCTACTATTCAAATAGCTCACAACTGATCTGCATCTCAGCTCTTCCCTTCACCTTGATTGTAGGTAGATCCCTTCATACCCTCATCTGACAAATGTCTCTCAGCCTGAGTTTTGAAATGTGCAGTTGAGCCAGGCACCATAGTTATTTGGCAAGTGAGTTCCAGAATTCCGTTACCCTTTGTAGTTTTACATTTGGGTTTTACAATGATAGAAACTCAACTTAATATTGCCCTGTTTGACATCCATCCCATTGAAATGTAATTGGCCAATCAAACGCAGCTGCTCCATGATACCGCAGGCTCGAAGGGCCAAATGGCCTCCTCCTGCTCCTATCTTCTATGATACAACGTCATTGCAAAATGCAAATTCATCTGCTGATAAGCGATTTACCCCTTTAAAATTTCAATGCATTTTACAATTTCATCCAACATTTGACTTTAATTCAAAGATATGGTGAACATCTGGTGACGTAAAAACACAATGGTCAAACTTGCTTTCATATCACCTATGCATTATTCATGAGTATCCTAACCAGATTCCTGATACCTTTCCTCCATTACTCTTCCAATCTTGAGATAAGTTAGTCCCAAAGTACAACTGTCATTTTCCAATTAACCTTTCAAGAAAATTAGCCTAATGCCAACTCTTAAAATAGGAAGGCAAATTGGCCAAGTTTAAAGTTTAAAGTTTATTTATTAGTGTCACAAGTAGACCTACATTAACACTGCAATGAAGCTACTGTGAAAATCCCTTAATCGCCACACTCCAGCACCGGAGGAATGGATTCAATGAGGGTGCGGTCTAGGGGAAGGGAAATGGGAGATGTTCTTGTGCTTACATAGTGTAATGACTTCAATCAGGCCATTGAGGTTGACCGATTGGGACTATAAACTCTCTAATTAAGAATCCAATTGATGGGCCAATCAAGGAGTCTTTGTCTTGTACTTAACCAGGAGTTAAGTTCCTCCAACACCCCCGGAGGTAGACTGCTTACTGATAGCACTCTGGAGTTGTAAATAAAGGGATTTTGGTGAAGGGACTTCTGCCTCCGAAGACTTATTACACTGAGGTCAACTATGAGATTTTTTTGTGTCCTTTCAAAGTCTGCTTTAAGACTTTAAGTTTATTTATTATTGTCATAAGTAGGTGTACATTAACACTGCAATGAAGTTAATGTGAAAATCCCCTAGTCGCCACACTCTGGCACCTGTTCAGGTACACTGAGGGAGAATTTAGCATGGCAAATGCACCTAACCAGCGTGTCTTTCAGACTGTGGCAACTAGGGGATTTTCACAGTAACTTCATTGCAGTGTTAATGTAAGCCTACTTGTGACTAATAAATAACCTTTAACTTTACTTTTAAAACCCACACAGAGAAGGGGAAAACATGCAGATTCTGCACAGACAGTGACCCAAGCCATGAATCGAACCTGGGTCCCTGACGCAGTGAGGCAGCAGTGCTAACCACTGTGCCAAGAGAGGATGGTAGCTTATATAAATGATACAAGAATTACAAACTCTGCCATTTTCTTCCTACTTTGTCTGTGTAAAAGCATAAACTCAATCAGACCTTTGGGGGCACTGTTCACTCCAGCGTGACCTCATGCCACACCTGCCCACATTAATTCATTGATGCCAGGTTCAGATGAGAGTTGGTCCTGATGCGTTTAATGGAAGCCCAGGAGTTAAAATGGGCCAGGTCGCAATATCAGCATGTTCACCCCGTAGACCCTGGATAAAATTGGGGTCTTACCATTTCCATTTTAATTGACTGCAACATCTCCAACCCTACATCGCAGTTTGTTGGTATCGGCACACTTCTCGAGAAGATGTCATGGCACATTGGAACACTTCCCTATGTTTTAGTACATAATTCATAAACAGTAAAACACATTTATAGCTGCCTGTCACTGCTGGCAAATAGATGACTTTGCTTAATACAAGCAAGAGCTATTAGGTTAAGTAAAATGAACAAGGATATGGTGTGTTAGTGCCTTGCCAACATCAAGTAGCCAATCACATTCATAGCACAAGAAGCAGTGGTCCAATTATTTTTTCTACGAGCCACGATTGGGCCAACACACTGATCATAGACCATTCCCTTCAATCTCATGTGGAGAGGTAAAATTGTGGAGGGTATTCTGATATATGAACCACCTCATATCGAAGTATTCTTTTCATCACTGCAACCATAAATTGTCTATTCAAAAAAAATCCATTTAAGTTAATTGACATACAAATCATTTAATCAAGCGGTTGAATACATTACTACAAGAAACTTGTTATGCAAGGTTATATTCCAGGTTGAGCAATAATATTTCAAACTGCAAAATTGTCAGATTTTACACTAAACAAAGTTTAAAGTTAATTTATTAGTGGTACAAGTAGGTTTACGTTAACACTGCAATGAATTTACTGTGAAAATCCCCTCGTCGCCACACTCCGGGTACACTGAGGGAGGATTTAGCATGGCCAATGTACCTAACCAGCATGTCTTTTGGACTGTGGGAGGAAAAAACATTTAGACCGTTACATGGGTAAGATGGGTATGGAGGGAAATGGGCCAAACACGGCAATTGGGACTAGCTTAGGGGTTAAAAAAAGGGGCAGCATGGACAAGTTGGGCCGAAGAGCCTGTTTCCATGCTGTTAGCCTCTATGACTCTCTCAATAACTGGAATTAAAAATCTATCGATGACCATGAAACCATTGTCGATTGTCGGAAAAACCCCTCAGGTTCATTAGAGTCATAGAGGTTTACAGCATGGAAACAGGCCCTTCAGCCCAACTTGTCCATGCTGTCCTTTTTTTAAAAACCCCTAAGCTAATCCCAATTGCCCGTATTTGGCCCATATCCCTCTATACCCATCTTACCCATGTAAATGTCTAAATGCTTTTTAAAAGACAAAATGGTACCCTCCTCTACTATTACCTCTGGTAGCCTGTTCCAGACACTCACCACCCTCTGTGTGAAAATATTGCCCCTCTGGACACTTTTGTATCTCTTCCCTCTCCCCTTAAACTTATGCCCTCTAGTTTTAGACTCCCTGATCTTTGGGAAAATATATTGACTATCTAGCTGATCTATGCCCCTCATTATTTTATAGACCTCTATAAGATCATCCCTCAGTCTTCTACGCTCCAGAGAAAAAAGTCCCAGTCTATCCAGCCTCTCCTTAGAACTCAAACCATCAAGTCCCGGTAGCATCCTAGTAAAGCTCTTCTGCACTCTTTCTAGTTTAATAATATCCTTTCTATAATCGGATGACCAGATGTGATTAATGGCCTTTAGGGAAGGAAATCTGCCATCCTTACCTGGGCTGGCCTACATGTGACTCCAGAGCTACAGCAATGTGGTTGACTTTCAACTGCCCTCTGAACAAAGGCAACTAGGGATGGACAATAAATGCTGGCCGGCCAGCGACACCCATGTCCCACGAATGAACAAACAAAAAACGGGAGACAGCAGCCTCAAAATCGAAATATTTCATTAATTTGCAATGGACAGATCAGAACACATTGACTTGATGTCACCTCAGTTTTTGTAAAAACAAAAACCGGTGCTATCGTTGGGAATACTTGGCGAGCAAGCAATTATTTTCTTCAGACAAACACAGGTGCAGAGTCTAAAAGGAAATCAGAAAAGCGATAGCTACTCTAATTAGGCTGAAGTGGGTCCCATTTGTAAACAAATAGGTTGAATTCCCTCATAATAAGGTGTCTGCAGATGGATCGTTTCAGCACAGCAGCCTCTGAATGAATCCTTTCAAAGTCTGTGTCATAACCTATTACTTCAAGGCAAGACAAAGCAGAGCTCAGCGGGAAAACGATGGAGTGCTTTAACTATCCATTTGCGACTGGGGCTTGTTCTTTGCTAGGTCAATCTCAAAGTAATCAAACTGCCCTCCTCCTTCCCCATTACCCTGCATCTTCCTCTGTTTGAGAAGATTGCAAAGATCTATGCCTTGGCCATTCACTGCAGCAAATAATACCATGTACCAACTGACCTCTTCCCTGAGGGAATTGGTCCTAATCATTTTACATTCTTTAACTCTCAGCACTGACTCTGACAGCAGAGGGAATAATCTTGATTTGATTTTTGATTTATCATTGTCACACGGATTAGTACACAGTGAAATGTATTGTTTCTTGCACACTACACAGACAAAGTATACTGTTCATAGAGAAGGAAAGGAGAGGATGCAGAATGTAAAATTCTCCCATTCGTGCTCTCAAAAAAGTTCCATCATTATTTTAAAGTCAATTAAATCTTCTCATAAGAGAGGAGACGGTGGCATAGTGGGCTCATAATCCAGAGATCTGGGGACATGGGTTCAAATCCCATCAGGGCAGCTGGTGGAATTTAAATTCAATTAATAAATCTGGATTATTAAGCTAGTCTCAGAAATGCTAACCATGATAACTATCATCAACTAACCATCTGGTTCACTAATGTCCTTTCGGGAAGGAAATCTGCCCTCTTTACCTGGTCTGGCCTACATGTGACTCCAGAGCCACAGCAATGTGGTTGACTCTCAATTGCCCTAAGTAATGACCTAGCAAGCCACTCAGTTCAGGGGCAATTAGGGATGGACAATAAATGCTGTCCCAGCCAGCAATGCCCATGTCCCACAGGAAGAATAAGTGGGGAAGAATTTCCCTACTGGAAGTAGGATCAGTGGTGGATATTGTTCATTGTTGCACTAATTTTTTTGAGTGGGAAACAAAGGGTGGAATGGCTCCAAAATGTTGTCAGTTTCAGACGGAAAACTGGCGTGTTTCTCTCCAGCTACACTGCCGGGTTTTCTGACCAGATTCCACCCAGAGGAAACCCACGCCGACACGAGGTGAACGTGCAAACTCCACACAGGCAGTGACCCAGCCGGGAAACGAACCTGGGTCCCTGGACCTGTGAGGCAGCAGTGCCAACCACTGTGTCACTCTGCCATCCCTACTCAACCAAAGCAAAGGGAGGCAATAAGTCATTAACTATTTGCAAATGCTCCCGCTTCCCTTCACTGGAAATGACCATTGCAACCATCGTCACCCCATCATTATTTGACAAACATTGCTGTGCTCCTCTCCAATGATGCCCTCAGGTGAAGAGTTATTAAGAGTTTAAATCATATTTGGCAGCACAGTGGTTAGCATTGTTGCCTTCCAGCTCCAGGGATCTGGGATCGATTCCCGGCTTGGGTCACCGTCTGTGTGGAGTCCTCCCCGTGTCTGTGTGGTTTTCATCCGGGTGCTCCACTTTCCTCCCACAGTCCAAATATGTGCGGGTTAGGTGGACTGGCCACGCTAAATTGCCTTTTAGTGTCCCGGGATGCGTAGGTTAGAGGGATTAGCAGCATAAATATGGGTGGTTACGGGGGATGGGGCCTGGGTGGGATTGTTGTCGGTGCAGAGTTGATGGGCCAAATGGTCTCCTTCTGTAAGGAGTCTATGATTCTATGATATTCAATTTTGACTGCAGGAGTTCAACATTCACTGATCAATACATGGAAAGAAAATAAAAAAGCCCTGATATTCATTATATAAAACACCATCGTGGGAATGATTTCAAAATCTTAGTTTTTTATTTGAAACCTTCATGCAATCTTTCAGTATATTACTGTTCCTTAGTACTTTAAATTCACTCAAAATATATATTTCATTAGGTGAAATGGGTGGTAATTGAAGAGAAACCTATTCCCCTCAATAATAAAACATTAAGTGATACCTTAAGAATTAATTACTTTAAAGATAGGATCGAAATTTTTAAGCAGTAATTCCATCGTCTGCTTTCCAATTATTTACTTTCCCAAACAACCAAAACAGAAAGCCCTCCTAACATTATCGTTCAAGTTTATCTTATTCCTCCTTATTTGGTTAAAAAAATGCATTGTTCCTACACAGAAACATAGAAACTAGAAGCAGGAGGAGGCCATTCGGCCCTTCGAGCCTGCTCCGCCATTCATTTTGATCATGGTTGATCATTGAATTCAATATCCTGATCCCGCCTTCCACCCCATATCACTTGATTCCTTTAGCCCCAAGAGCTATATCGAATTTCTTCTTGAAATCACGCAATATTTTGGCGTTAACTACTTTCTGTGGGAGTGAATTCCACACATTCACCACTCTCTGGATGAAGAAATTTCTCCTCACCTCAGTTCTAAAAGGTTTACCCCTTATCATCAAACAATAACTCCCTAGTTCTGGACTCTCCCACCCATTGGGAACTTTTGTCATTGTTGTCGCATTTACTTTCATTGCTCTGCCCAGATTATTTCTGTTGTCAGGAATATAAAAGTAGTTTTAAAGCATTTATATTTGTAAAGTTAAATATTGGAAATATGGTATAGTTTTAAGTGGGTTTAATTTAGTGTTTCTGTATAAGGAAGGGTAAACCGATAGTTAGATTCATGCTGGACAAAGGTGTTTATATGTGTGGGGGGTTTGCTCAGTTCAAATTGTACTTCTATTGTGCTTAGAGAGTGTTACAGTGAAAAGTAAAGAAGCTGGCAGGCGCATAAAGTTGTGGCTTAGCAACCAGGGGCAACTTTAAGGCAGGAAGCTTTGTCATTTCAGTGTTTAGCTGGATATGGTACAGTTGGAGATAGGGAGCCGGGGAGTGAACATCTCTTAGCTCTGCCAGAAGAAAAGGTGGACAGGACAAGGCAAAAAGGCAGACTTCCCAAAGAACCAGATAAAGTTCAGACAACCAGGGAATTGGGACAGAAGGCATGCCTTATGGAGTCTGAAATTATGGGAACAGAGATCAAGAAGTTGAACAGGGTACTGTTCAGGACAATTCAAGGGAAAAGCAAATAAAGTGTTCTGAGTCAAAGAGGCAGCTGCACTACCTAGATTTAAAGTGGAAAAGCAGACTTCAGAGGTAAATCAAAAGTTTGGTGCCATCTTATTGCAGTCTGGGAATCGATAGTTAAAGCAAATATGAAGAGTTTGCGCAACAGTCAAGACAAAGGAATCCTGAAGGGGTAGGGGTAAAACTTGGAAGCAAAACGTTGATGGAAACAGCTGTGGGAAAATATTATCAAAAAGGAGATTTGAAAGTGTGTCTTTTTGAAAGCAGCATTTGTGGTGGCACGGTGGCGCAGTGGTTAGCGCTACTGCCTCACAGCGGCAGGGACCCAGGTTCAATTCCTGACTTGGGTCACTGTCTGGTGGAATCTGCACATTCTCCCCGTGCACGCTAAGGGGCAATTTAGCTTGGCCAATCCACATCTTTGGTCTTTGGGAGGAAACCGGAGCATCCGGAGGAAACTCACACAGAGATGGGGAGAATGTGCAAACTCCACACAAGACAGTCACCCGAGCCAGGAATCGAACCCGGGTCCCTGGTGCTGTGAGGCAGCAGTGCCAACCACTGTGCCACCTGCCAATCAGAAAAAGAGGTTGCAATCACTTTTGCAGTATACCCAAGAGAAAGTAGAGGTTCTCACTAAGAAGCATGAAGAGATTCAGAAACAAATAGTCAAAGTACAATTACAGACTATGAGGTTGAAGGAGGTTTAGATACGATGGTGACTTTTAAGAGGGCGTTTTGACAAATACATGAATAGGATGGGAATAGAGGGATATGGTCCCTGGAAGGGTAGGGGGTTTTAGTTAAGTCGGACAGCATGAGCAGTGCAGGCTTGGAGGGCCAAAGGGTCTGTTCCTGTGCTGTAATTTTCTTTGTTCTTTGTTCTTTGAAGGATTCCACAGCGGAATGAGGCCCTGCTAAGGAAAAGGTGTTCAGTGCAGAGAATCAATCTTCATGTATCAACGATGAGCTCTCCAGTGAAAAATCAGAGCTTGATGAACTCCAAGTATCAAAAGCCTCCATGAGATATTGTGAAAAATGCCTGGAGCAGGAGAAGGAATTTCTGATGAATCAGCACAGTTGGTCGAATGCAGAAAAAACTGCTGAAATTCTTGAACTTCGACCCAATCTGAAGAAGATACGAGATGAGATGTGCAGTATTGAAAGGCAAATCCATACTTTCAAAGCAGCAAATACAAATTCTAAGAAACAGATTGAGGTCTGATTGAGGCGAGGGGTAGGAAAGGATCAAAGCATCACATCAATGTAGGACTGGAAAACAGTGTCACTCACAGTGTGATGTAAAGAGTCACATGGTAGTGGACTGGCTATTGTAGAGTCTAGCAGAAACCAGCCTGGAATTGGTACCTAGTTAGGGCTATACCTGGAGATATATATAGTGTAGAGTCTAGCAGAAGCCAGCCTGGAGCTGGTACCTAGTTGGGGCTATACCTGGAGATATATATAGTTATGTGTTACCAATAAATACTTAGGACGGGATTTTCCAGCTACACTTGCCTCAAGTCTGGAAAATCACGCCTGAGGTCAACGGACCTTTGCATCACCCGTGTCCCACCTGCTACGATTCCTGTGGCGGGCAGGATGGGAAAATTCCACCCTTAATGTTCAACCACACACGCCTCCAGACCTCTTTGTCAGACACCCTAGAAACCGTTACACATAATACTTCAAAACTGGGCCAAATTCTTCCTCCTTTTTAGCTCTTTGAAAGTGAAGTCACTGGTGGATAGACCATAAGACCATAAGACATAGGAGCAGAATTAGGCCACTCGGCCCATCGAGTCTGCTCCGTCATTCAATCATGACTGATATTTTTCTCATCCCCATTCTCCTGCCTTTTCCCCATGACCCCTGATCCCCTTATTAATCAAGGACCTATCTATCTCTGTCTTAAAGACACTCAATGACCCGGCCTCCACAGCCTTCTGTGGCAAAGAGTTCCACAGATTCACCACTCTCTGGCTGAAGGAATTCCTCCTCATCTCTGTTTTAAAGGATAGTCCCTTTAGCCTGAGGTTGTGCCCTCTGGTTCCAGTTCTTCCTACCAGTGGAAACATCCTCTCCGCGTCCACTCTATCCAGGCCTTGCAGTATCCTGTAAGTAGGGTGGTGAAGAAGGCATTCGGCATGCTTGGTTTCATAGTTCGGAACATTGAATACGGGAGTTGGGACGTCTTGTTGAAGTTGTACAAGACATTGGTAAGGCCACACTTGGAATACTGTGTACAATTCTGGTTACTCTATTATAGAATGGATATTTTTAAACTAAAAAGAGTGCAGAAAAGATTTTTCAGATACTACTGGGATTTGTTGGTTTGAGTCATAAAGAGAGGCTGGATAGAATGGGACTTTTTTCCCTAGAGCATAGGAGGTTTAGGGTGACCTTACAGAGGTCTATAAGATAATGAGGGGCATAGATAAGGTAGATAATCCACATCTTTTCGCAAAGGTAGGGGGGTCTAAAATTAGAAGACATAGCTTTAAGGTGAGAGGGAAGAGATACCAAAGGGTTCAGAGGGGCAATTTTTTTATTCAGAGGATGGTGAGTGTCTGGAACTAGCTGCCAGAGGCAGTAGTAGAGGCGGATACAACTTTGTCTTTTAAAAAGCATTGAGACAGTTACATAGGTAAGATAGGTATAGAGGGATATGGGCCAAATGTGGGCAATTAAGTTGGGCCAAAGGGCCTGTTTCCTAGGGTCTGTAAAACATCTATGACTCTCTGACTATTTCCTTTTATGGGCCGATAGATACAGGATTTCTCCCTTTAACCCTCCAAGATACCCCGTACCCTCTGCTAGTTACCATGCATTTCCCATTCGATTATTTCCACCCATCAGCACTGCATCACTGATGTCGGGCTTAGGTATGAGTAGAGCTGGTGCATTTAAATACAGCCGGGTAGTTTGAAAAAGGACTTGAGCCCCAAAGCAGTTAAAACTGACACTTTGAAATGACAGTCACTGTGCATCATGTTACATAGAAATGCTCACGGATTTGCAGATTATCAACCACGGGACATATCAATTAAAATCATTTTCAGAAACTTTGCTTCTGAAACATTCTGTGACCACACTACAGAATAATCAATGATCCAATGTTCCATAATTCATGGTGCAGCTGGCTGACTCAGCAGGAGAATGTGGACTGAAAGATTAATTGAATAATTCAGGCTCCAGCTTATGTTAAAATGCAGGGAGCTGGGAGCACAAGTCTTGTAGATACTGAGACATGTCCAATGTCAGTACCATTTGGTCACAGTGCATCTCCATCATGGCTTCAGTTATTATTGGGCAGTCAAATAGATGCATGTACGGTCTCGGGCAGTCATTTATGTACCACATACAATGCTTAAAGTGCCATGGATCAGCTAGCAGTTCAAGAGAATAACATGACAATGTGGTTAAAACGCAATGGAGAATGGCTTAAAATATTATTTCATTGCTGTCCAGAAGATTATTATTGTACTCCGGTTCATTCAGCTATTCCACTTTACACTTTCAATCAAAGGGTTTATTTCTTTTTCAGAGCATGCTGGGCGGCACGGTGGCACAGTGGTTAGCACTGCTGTCTCACAGTGTCAGGGACCCAGGTTCACTTCCTGTGCTTGGGTCTGTGCAGAGTCTGCAACTTTTCCCTGTGTCTGCATGGGTTTCCTCCCACAGTCAGGAAAAACATGCTGGTTAAGTGCATTGGCCATGCTAAATTCTCCCTCGGTGTACACAAACAGGCGCCGGAATGTGCTGACTCGTGGATTTTTGCAGTAACTTCATTGTGGTGTTAATGTAAGCCTGCTTGTGACGCTCATAAATAAATTTATACATTGGACAATGGTGTGAAACTGGCAACCATAGAGGTTTGTACTTCATTCCCTATTTAAATTTCCTTTAACTAGAGCGCAAACTCATCAAAGTCAAAATCAGAGTTTAATAATGAAGCCAGTTGCATATACATGGGAAGATGATGGCTTAGTGGTATTATCGCTAGACTATTAATCCAGAAACTCAGCTAATAGGCTGGGGACTCGGGTTCGAATCTCACCACGGCGAGTGGTAGAATTTGAATTCAATAAAAACTATCTGGAGGTAAGAAACTACTAATAACCATGAAACCATTGTCGATTGTCGTTAAAAACCCACCTGGTTCACTAATGCCCTTTAGGGAAGCAAATCTGCTGTCCTTACCTGGTCTGGTCTACATGTGACTCCAGAGCCACAGCAATGTGGTTGACTCTCAACTGCCCCTGGGCAACTAAAGACGGGCAATAAATGCTGGCCAGCGATGCCCATGTCCCACGAATGAATGAAAAAAACTTGTTTTTAATCATTGTATAAAACACTCGTTCAGCCACTAGGCTAGACTTTACAGGGGTGACCTGTTTCCCGCTCACCCGACTGGAAACGTCAATCAGAAAGCAACCCATGAGAAAGTTGGTGGCCCCACAGCCATTTTACATCCTGGATGCACTGCTGAGGCTGTATGAGATTCTGGTCAGACCCCATTTGGAATATTGCGAGCAGCGTTGGGCCCCACACCTAAGGAAGAATGTGCTGGCTTTGGAGGGGGTCCAGAGGAGGTTCACAGGAATGAAAGGTTTGTCATACGAGGAGAGGTTGAGGAGTCTGGGCCCATACTCGATGGAGTTTAGAAGGATGAGGGGGGATCTAATTGAAACTTACAGAATACTGAGAGGCCTCGATAGAGTGGACGTGGAGCGGATGTTTACAGTCTCCCAGTGGGAGAGACTAGAACTCAAGGGCACAACCTCCGAGTGAAGGTTGTCCTTTAAAACTGAGATGAGGAGGAATTTCTTAAGCCAGAGGGTGGTGAATCTGAGGAACTCATTGCCACAGAGGGCTTTGGAGACCAGGCCCTTGAGTGTCTCAATGAGAAGGCAGGAGAATGGGAATGAGAATCATATCAGCCATGATTGAATGGCAGAGCAGACTCGATGGGCCGAATGGCCTAATTCTGTTCCTATGTCATAGGGTCTTATGATTGGATAACAGATCTCAGGGATTTCTGCTCAGCAGTCCTTGGTCCTGGGGTAAGACCTATTGCTGACCTGCCAAGTCCCTGAGTGGATGAAGATCATTGAATCATAGAATCCCTGCAGTGTAGCAGGATGCCATTCAGTAAAGGTTGGGAGGGGGTGTGGGATTGGCTGGAAGCATGGAGAGAAGGTTTGGCAGGGGAGGCAAGTTTACAGGGAAAGGATGGGGAGGATGTCCCTGGCAGGGGTGGACATGAGGATATCTGAGGAAGGGATGATGGGGGAGCATCTTAGGGGGCAGGGTCGATGGTGTTGACAGTGGGATCTTGGGAAGAGAATTCAGGATACTGGTGACAGGAGGGAACAGTCACAGTCAGGGGAGGGAGTGGAAGGATGGCAGGTACGGGATGAAAATTCAGTAGGTGAAGGTGGGTCACAGAGAGGGGACAAGACAGGTGGCTCGGTAATGGGAGGAGGCATGGGGAAGATAACGGGTGTTGTCTCTGAGGGGTGGGGAGGCATACATACAAACAACCTGGAAGGAGATTCAGGCCGGAATTCTCCGACCTCACCTGCAGCCAGGATTCTCCGGTCCCGCTGCAGTGAATGGAGACTTGGCTGAGCGCAAGATTCTCCATTCTCGCTGTTAGCGGCATGATGCGCGACAATAAGCACATGGAACCAAGGCTTCGGTATTGAAGGCTTTAATAGAGTAACAATGGAACTACTAACACGAATACACCAGTTCAGACTGAAGGGGTCCTGCCGGAGCAGGGGGTCTTATACCTCGCCACCGGAGGCGGGACCCCACTGGAATGTGCCATGATAACTCTTATAACAGGTAAACACCCTAACCCAACAACATTGTACAACCCCCACAGTAACAACACCCTAGCCCAACAGTAACATAGTAACAACCCCCAGTGGTGAACCAACGATGGTTCACCACATTCACCCCTCCTTTAAGAACAAAAGGTGGCGGGGTGCACGAAAAACAGGTCATATAAACAGACAAATCACAGGATTCACAAGTCCAGACGGTCTGGAGGACCGCACCGACGCTGCGATCTCCTCAACACCGGTTGCGAAACCGGAGCAGGTGCTTGTGGTGGCGCTCTTTCCAAAGCAACGTCTGGCTGTCCCCTCAAGGACTCCCGGGCCGGCCGGCCCTGGTGAGGCGATGGTGCAGGGGATCTTGGAACGTTTGGTGGTAGTGGTGGTGGTGATGATGGTGGCGCCGATCTCCGAGTCTCAGGCAAGCTGTACATGGGAGTAAAAGTGTTATGCACTGGTCCCGGTGCTGACCGCGCCACGTCTGGGGAAGTAATGAGGAGTAGTGGATTCGTGACTGGGGGAATAGGAGCGACAGGAGTTGCTACGTCCCCTGCGGGCGCCAGGTCTCTAATGGAGACAGTGTCCTCTCGCCCGTCAGGATATGCCACATAGGCATACTGAGGGTTGGCGTGGAGGAGTTGGACCGGTTCAACCAAGGGGTCGGACTTGCGAGCCCTCACATGTCGCCGCAGAAGGACGGGTCCTGGGTACGTCAACCAGGCTGGCAATGAGGTTCCCGAGGACGACTTCCGAGGGAATGAGAACATCCTCTCGTGGGGAGTAGCATTGGTTGCCGTACACAGGAGGGAGCGGATAGAATGGAGCGCATTTGGAAGGACCTCCTGCCAACGGGAGACTGGAAGGCCCCTGGATTTCAGTGCCAGTAGGACAGCCTTCCAGACTGTAGCATTCTCCCTTTCCACCTGTCCGTTACCCCTAGGGTTGTAGCTCGTGGTTCTGCTAGAGGCAATCCCGAATGAGAGCAGGAATTGCCTCAAGTCGTTGCTCATGAACGACGAGCCCCTGTCGCTATGAATGTAGCAGGGGTACCCGAACAGGGTAAAAAGTTCACTGAAAACCTTGATGACGGTGGCAGTCGACGTGTCCGCACAGGGGACAACAAACGGAAACCGGGAATACTCGTCTATTATGTTGAGGAAATAGACATTCCGGTCCGTTGAGGGAAGGGGGCCTTAAAATCCACACTCAGCCTCTCAAAAGGGCGAGTGGCCTTTACCAATTGTGCCCGGTCTGGTCGATAAAAGTGTGGTTTGCATTCTGCGCAAATCCGACAGCTTCTAGTCACTGACCTGACATCCTCCACCGAGTAAGGCAGGTTGCGGGCTTTGACGAAGTGGTAGAGTCTGGTGACTCCAGGATGACACAGATCATTGTGGAGAGCCTTCAAGCGGTCCTCCTGCATGATTGCGCATGTTCCGCGCGAGAGGGCATCCGAGGGCTCATTGAGCTTCCCTGGACGACACATAATATCGTAATTATAGGTGGAGAGCTCAATTCTCCACCGCAAGATCTTATCGTTCTTGATCTTGCCCCTCTGCGTGTTACTGAACATAAACGCCACGGATCGTTGATTCGTGATCAGGGTGAACCGCTTCCCTGCCAGGTAATGGCGCCAGTGTCTGACTGCCTCCACAATGGCCTGAGCCTCCTTCTCCACTGCTGAGTGCCGAATTTCTGGGCCTTGAAGGGTGCGGGAAAAGAACGCGACGGGCCTGCCTGCCTGGTTTAGTGTGGTGGCTAGGGCGAAGTCAGATGCATCACTCTCCACCTGGAAAGGAATGGATTCATCCACCGCGTGCATCGTGGCTTTCGAGATGTCGCTCTTCAAAACCTTGAAGGCCAATTGGGCCTCCGGCGTAAGTGGGAAGGTCGTGGACTTAATGAGCGGACGAGCTTTGTCCGCGTAGTTGGGGACCCACTGTGCATAATACGAAAAGAACCCAAGGCATCTCCTCAGTGCTTTCGTGCTAGCGGGCAAGGGAAGTTCAGTGAGTGGGCGCATACGGTCTGGATCAGGGCCAATGACCCCGTTTTCCACCACGTATCTGAGGATGGCTAACCTACGCGTACGGAATACGCACTTCTCCCTGTTATAGGTCAGATTCAGGCGAGATGCAGTGCGCAGAAAGTGTTGGAGATTCGTGTCGTGGTCCTGCTGGTCATGGCCGCAGATGGTGACGTTATCCAGGTACGGGAAGGTAGCCCGCAACCCGTTCTGGTCCACCATTCGGTCCATAGCACGCTGGAAGACCGAGACCCCATTGGTGACACCAAATGGAACCCTGAGGAATTGGTATAGACGACCATCCGCCTCAAAAGCCGTATATTGTCGGTCCTCTGGGCGGATGGGGAGTTGATGGTAGGCGGACTTAAGGTCTATGGTAGAAAACACTCGGTACTGCGCAATCTGATTGACCATATCAGAAATGCGCGGGAGAGGATACGCATCCAGCTGCGTATAACGATTAATGGTCTTCCTCCTCCTCTGTCAGCCACGATGGCGCCGTCCTGGGATCGCACGTGGTCGGACCTCGTGGGTACTGCGACGCCGAAGGAGATTGTCTCCGTTCTGGAGGGTTACAAGCTGCACTGCCGTTTTTAGGTTTGGACCTGCAGACTTTGCCGTAGTGGCCTTTTTTACCGCACTGGCTGCAGATTGCCGTTCTTGCCGGACACTGTTGCCGTGGATGCTTGGCCCCACCACAAAAATAGCATCACTGGCCACCTGGAGCTGCCGCCGTCGTTGAATCGATCTGGGAGCGCGGGTTAGCGGGGCGAGGAGGGAGCTGAGCTTGCTCCAACCACGTTGACTGCACGTGGTCCTCGGGGTACAGCGCCAAGCTCTTCGACGCCGCCTCCAACCTCACGGCCATCTCCATTGCTTGGGTCAAGTTGAGTTTCCCCTTTTCCAGCAATTTAAGCCTGATGTACGAGGACCCTACCCCTGCTACGAACGCGTCTCGGGCGAGGTCGTACATATACTGTTCGGCTGATACGTCCTTACAATCGCAACCCCTGGCAAGCTGCAGGAGCTCATTGGCATAGTCCTTCATGGTTTCGCCCGACTGCCGACGTCGTGTAGCGAGGAGGTAACGAGCATGTATCTCGTTGGGTGGCATAGTGTATCTTTTTTTTAGGAGCTCGACGGCACCCAGGTAAGTGGGAGCTGCACGAATGGCTAGGTAAATCGTGTCGCTTACCCTTGCGTGGAGGACCTGGAGTTTATCACTGTCTGTAGTGATAGCTACCGAGGCTGCCAGGTAGTCCTCAAAGCACTTCCACCAATGGTCGAATGTGTTAGCTGCACCGACCGCACGTGGGTCCAGTGTCAGACGATCTGGTTTTAGAATCTGTTCCATACTCTCTGTTTTTTTTTTCTTCTTGTTGTACAGCTGTGAGTTTTCTGTTTACTCTATTAAATTGATGCGCGACAATAAGCACATGGAACCAAGGCTTCGGTATTGAAGGCTTTAATAGAGTAACAATGGAACTACTAACACGAATACACCAGTTCAGACTGAAGGGGTCCTGCCGGAGCAGGGGGTCTTATACCTCGCCACCGGAGGCGGGACCCCACTGGAATGTGCCATGATAACTCTTATAACAGGTAAACACCCTAACCCAACAACATTGTACAACCCCCACAGTAACAACACCCTAGCCCAACAGTAACATAGTAACAACCCCCAGTGGTGAACCAACGATGGTTCACCACACGGCAGTGGGGCGTGAACAGCTGGAGAATTCCGGCCTTAAACTGAGAATCTGAGAGCTCTCATCAGCACTCCCACACAGTCAGCCAAGCAAATTCCAAAACTAAATTCATGCAAAATGGAACAGCGTGAAAGAAGTTTGTTTATTAATTGCTTCAGAAATTTAAAAACTAACCAACCAAAATTGCAGATGTTGATAGGTGTGGCACTTAAAATAGCCAATTAGAATAACCGACATCTTAGTGCCTATTTTTTAGACAATGTAATATTGAGGCCTGTCAGGATGGATGCTGGATTAATAAATCCAGGAAATAAATAACTCCAATAAATTGGTGGGCAACACGGTGGCACAGTGGTTAGCATTGATGCCTCACAGCGCTGGGGCCCCGGGTTCAATTCCTGGCTTAGGTGACTGTCTGTGTGGAGTTTGCACATTCTCCCCGCGTCTGCGTGGCTTTCCTCCGGGTGCTCCGGTTTCCTCCCACAGTCCGAAAGACGTGCTGGTTAGGTGTATTGACCGTGCTAAATTCTCCTTCAGTGTACCCGAACAGGTGCCGGAGTGTAGCGGCTAGGGGATTTTCACAGTAACTTCATTGCAGTGTTAAAATCAGCCTACTTGTGACACTAATAAATAAACTTTAAATCTTAAAGCAGACTTCGAAAGGACACAAAAATCTTATCATTGACCTAAGTAGGCACAAGAACCTCTTCCTTTTCCCTCCCCCTTAGCCCACACCCCCGTAAAATCCATTCCTCATGCTGCATCTCTTCCCCACTCCTAATTAGGGGTTGTTCAAAATGTTGTCATACAGAGAAAGCTTTCAGAAAACAACCTTTTTCATTCTCGCTGCCGAATCGATGCTTTTGAAGCATGACATCAAAAAGAATGTCAGGGAACAAGCCGTGGTTGATGCAGGTCGGACAACAGCTTTGTCAAGAAATATCATCATTTTTGCTCTCATAATACGACTACATAAGATGTCATCCAGTCCAATTTGACATTCTGCTTAAAGTACATGCTTCAAATCAATACTCCTTCAGTAATGAATGGCACCCAACCACATCCTATTAAGAACTGCTGCACAGAACAATACTATATACGGTAACGCTCAAATTCAAGCTTAAAAGGGCAAGCGAATTTTAAACTGACTGAGAGAAAACCTTTCTGATCCGGCAGTCCATTTCCCCTCCGTGGAAACCAAGGTATTTAAAAAATGTCACATTTGTAGGGTCGGTTAAGTCAAAAGATGTGTTCTTTTTGATTAGATTTGCTCACACACTTCACACCAGCCTGACATGCAGTAGGGGAGAATTGAGCGGCCATTAAGAATGATGCATTTTTTAGTGACACAGGTCCCAAAGTGAGCCATGGACTACAATCCCTGCCCAATGCTTCAGGAACCAGATGTTACCTTCACACGATGCCCTCTTCGTTGCTTTGAGTTTTTGGCACATCCACAAGCCAGCTGTCTCCTGTTGCCTACTCGATAAATAGAAAGGCCCAACACGCAATAGAAACAGCCATGAGTGGACACAGCCGATGGCCGGAACTCTACAACCTCGTCTGCCACGGAAACAGAGTGGGCCAGGTTCGTAGAACAGAAATGTCTGTTTTTACGAGGTCGTAAAATCCCGCCCTGTGAGTCGACAACCCGAGAGTTCATCTGAGAGTTTGAAAGCTTTATACACTCATAGAACCCCTACAGTGCCGATGGCAGCCATTCAGCCCATCGAGACTGCACCGATAACAATCCCACCCACGCCCTATCCCCACAACCCCACGTATTTACCCTGCAAATCCCCCTGACACCAAGGGGCAATTTAACATGGCCAATCCACCTAACCTGCACATTTTAGGACTGTGGGAGGAAACAGGAGCACCTGGAGGAAACCCACACAGGCACTGGGAGAACGTGCAAACTCCACACAAACGGTGACCCAAACTGGGAATCGAACGCGGGTCCCTAGTGCTGTGAGGCAGCAGTGCTAACCACTGTACCGCAGTGCTGCTGGGAATGAAGAGTCCACATTTCAATCCCTCTTCAGTTGTGAAGAAGAGTCATATTGTACTCAAAATATTAACTCAGTTTCTCTCTCCATCAGGTACTGCCAGACCTGTTGAGTTTCTTTTCCACATTTTCAGTTTTTATTTCAGATTTCCAGCATCCGCAGTATTTGGCTTTTATTTTAATATTTTTCCTAACCACTGTGCCACCGTGCCGCCCTTTGTGGACTGACGGCAGATCAGCAGCAAAACAAATTCCAAACTTTGAGAAGAAGAATAGAATCATACAGTGCAGTCGGGGTCTTTCGGCCCATCGAGTCTGCACCAACGTGTGAGAAACACCTGACCTCCCACCAGAAACTGTACAACTTCAACACAGAGAGGACGGATTCTTACTGAGATATTTCCGCAGTTCACAGTTATGGAAGGCATTGAAAATGAGAAAGGGAGATTCCCTGGCACTGGCCGAGCCAGCGATGCCCACTTCCTGTAAATGGATTTTTAAAATTTGACTTCTGGCAATAGTATCAAATGCCTCGTATTGGCACGGTAGCACAGTGGTTAGCACTGCTGCCTCACAGCGCCAGAGACCCAGGTTCGAGTCCCGGCTTGGGGCCACTGTCTGTGTGGAGTTTGCACGTTCTCCCCATGTCTGCGTGGGTTTCCTCCGGGTGCTTTAATTTCCTCCCACAGTCTGAAAGACGTGCTGGTTAGGGTGCATTGGCCATGCTAAATTCTCCCTCAGTGTACCCGAACAGGCGCCAGAGTGTGGCGACTAGGGGATTTTCACCGTAACTTCATTGTAGTGTTAATGTAAGCCTATTGGTGACACTATTATATAAAGTTAAAACTCTTCTTTGTGGCTGCTGTTATGATATCGTATGCATGCCATTGTTAGCCTACTTGTGACACTAATAAGTCAAATAAAATCCATCTCTGCTTTTTTTCATTTTCCAAATGTCTTCCATAGAATCCCTACAGTGCAGAAAGAGGCCATTCGGCCCATCGAGTCTGCACCGACAACAATCCCACCCAGGCCCTATCCCCGTATCCCTACATATTTACCTGCTAATCCCTCTAACCCTCATATTTACCCACAAATCCCTCTAATCTATGCATCCCAGGACACTAAGGGGCAATTTAGCTTGGCCAATCAACCTAACCCGCACACCTTTGGACTGTGGGAGGAAACCGGAGCACCCGGAGGAAACCCACGCAGACACGGGGAGAATGTGCAAACTCCACACAGACAGTGACCCGAGCCAGGAATCGAACCCAGGTCCACTGGAACTGTGAAGCAGCAGTGCTAACCACTGTGCTACCGTGCCGCCCGATAGCTGTGAAGAGCAGAAATATCTCAGAATGGATCCTTCCTTTCTGTGTGTGTTGATGTTGTAACAAATGTTGTTGAACGTGAGCTTCCTTGTGGCCTAGTTTGATTCGAAATCAGGGACATGAAGGCAATCACACTTAATTAAGGCACAGGGGACTGCACTGATTCCGCAAGTCACTGACATGCCTCCACCACATTACCAGGCATTTGACATTGGGGAGAGTTCATTAGTATTACAGTTTGTTGAGTTCCTCACTGGTTGAAGATGAAAAGAGAAATCCCATGGCTGATGGAAAATGTTGTCTTCACAACATGGGGTTGTTTGGAAACTTCAAAGTTTCACCATGTGCACCTGATAAGACCCCTTTATGAGATAACAGACTCATTGCTGCTCTTCCCCTTTCAGTGCATGTCATGAGATAGCCTTTTACACTCATTTACTGGAGATAGTGAGGCAGTGGTGTAGTAGTATTGTCATTGGACAAGTAATGCAGAGACCCAGGGTCATGCTCTGGAGAGATGAGTTCAAACCCCACCGTGACAACATCCCATTGTTAAGGGCGGCATGCTGGCACAGTGGTTAGCACTGCTGCTTCACAGCAACAGGGACCCAGGTTCGATTCCCGGCTTGGGTTACTGCTTGTGCGGAGTCTGCACGCTCTCCCCATGTCAGTGTGGGTTTCCTCCAAGTGCTCTGGTTTTCTCCCACAGTCCAAAGCTGCGCAGGTTAGGTGGATTGGCCATGCTAAATTGCCCCTTAGTGTCAGGGGGACTAGCAGGGTAAATACGTGAGGTTACCATGATAGGGCCTGTGTGGGATTGTTGTCTGTGCAGGTTCGATGGGCCGGATGGCCTCTTTCTGCACTGTAGGGATTCTGTAACTCTTTAAAGGATAGCAAATGTGGACGGGCTGAAAATATTGCACTTCACAAATCTATAATTTTTTTTCCAGCAACAATAGGCCCACAATCCCCCGCCACCCCCTGCCCCCCACAATTCTGTCGGCAGGAAATACAAGCACGTTTCCAGACAGATGTGTCTCGTCTGCCATATTGGGAAAGTGAGATCATGCAGCGCTCACATTTGAAAGACAGAGTGGAGGAAAGAGGTACAGAATCTGGTGAACTGGTGCGATGACAATAATCTCTCCCTCAATGTCAGTAAAATGAAGGAGATTGTCATCGACTTCAGGAAGCGTAAAGGAGAACATGCCCCTGTCTACATCTATGGGGACGAAATAGAAATGGTGGAAAGCTTCAAGTTTTTAGGTGTCCAGATCACCAACAACCTGTCCTGGTTCCCCCATGCCAACACTATAGTTAAGAAAGCCCACCAATGCCTCGACTTTCTCAGAAAACTAAGGAAATTTGACATGTCCGCTACGACTCTCGCCATCTTTTGCAGATGCACCATAGAAAGCATCCTTTCTGGATGTATCACAGCCTGGTATGGCTCCTGCTCTGCCCAAGACCACAATAAAGTATAAAGGGTTATGAATGAAGCCCAGTCCATCACTCAAACCAGCCTCCCATTCATTGACTCCATCTACACTTCCCACTGCCTTGGAAAAGCAGTCAGCATAATTAAGGATCCCACGCACCCTGGACATTCTCTCTTCCATCTTCTTCCGTCGGGAAAAGGATACAAAAGTCTGAGGTCATGTACCAACCGACTCAAGAACAGCTTCTTCCCTGCTGCCATCAGACTTTTGAATGGACCTACCTTATATTAAACTGATCTAGCTATGATTGTAGATCATAGCTACAATAGCTATGATCCTAGCTATGACTGTAACACCACATTCTGCACTCTCTCGTATCCTTCTCTATGAATGGTATGCTTTGCCTGTATAGCGCGCAAGAAACAATACTTTTCACTGTATCCCAATACATGTGACAATAATAAATCAAATCAAATCAAAACATTTGCTTGTTTGAATAAAGGGGTCTCAGTTCTGATTTTTGCAGAGTGTCCATTGGCACCACTGTGTCAGTCCATGGGTTGGAGGTGGGCCAGGACAGCAGGACTCACAGCCCAGCAGTTTATTTTACAATGCAGTCTATTTCCTGAGCAAACAGCAGAGCAAAGATAGTCTATAACAAAATCAATTTCAAAAGAATCTCGACAAAATTCATGACGGAACTGCAGCAACATCTCTCAAATGAAATGCTTTCATCAACAAAATGTGGACAGTGGAGGATAATTGCACATAAATTGCAAACAAAATAGAGAATATAGAAATGATTCTTCTTCGGAGTAGCAGGATGTGACGAGTGGTGTCCCTCAGCAGTCTGATGCACCAGAGAAAGCATCCTTTCCGGGTGTATCACAGCTTGGTGTGGCTCCAGCTCTGCCCAAGACCGCAAGAAACTACAAAGGGTTGTGAACGAAGCCTAGTCCATCACGCAAACCAGCCTCGCACCCATTGGCTCTGTCTGCACTTCCCACTGCCTTGGAAAAGCAGACAGCATAATTAAGGATCCCCACGCACCCCGGACATTCTTTCTTCCGCCTTCCATAGTCATCGACTTCAGGAAGCTTAGTGGAGGACATGCCCCCATCTACATTAATGAGAATGAAGTAGAGATGGTCAAGAGCTTCAGGTGTCTATGTGTTCAGATGACCAACAACCTGTCCTGGTCCCCCTATGCCGATGCTATAGATAAGAGAGCCCACTAAAGCCTCTACTTTCTCAGAAAGTCTACACTTCCAGTGCCTCAGAAAAGCAGCCAGCATAATCAAGGACCCCAAGCACCCCGGACATCCTCTCTTCTACCTCCGGAAAAAGATACAAACGTCTGAGGTCACGTACCAACCAACTCAAGAACAGCTTCTTCCCTGCTGCTGTCAGACTTTAGAATGGACCTACCTCGCATTAAGTTGATCTTTCTCTACACCCTAGCTATGACTGTAACACTCCATTCTGCACTCTCTCCTTTCCTTCTCTATGAACGGTATGCTTTGTCTGTATAGCGCGCAAGAAACAATACTTTTCACTGTATACTAATACATGTGACAATAATAAATCAAATCAAATATCAAATCTGGGGCTCAACATTTTACAATTTATTTAAATGGCACAGACGAGGGAGTGAAGACATGAGCTAAATTTGCAGATGCCACAAAGTTAGGCAGGAAAATATGTTGTGAGGTGGACATAAGGAGGTTGCAGGCGGATATTGAGCGGTTGAGTGAGTGGGTAAAAATCTGGTAGATGGAGTTCAATGTGGGGAAATGTGAAGCTGTTCACTTTGGCAGGAAGAATTAAAAAGCAGAGTATTATTTAGAACATAGAACATAGAAAAGCTACAGCACAAACAGGCCCTTCGGCCCACAAGTTGTGCCGAACATGTCCCTACCTACTCGGCTTACCTATAATCCTCTATCTTACTAACTTCCATGAACTTATCCAAAAGTCTCTTAAAAGACCCTATCAAATCCGCCTCCACCATCACTACCGGCAACCGATTCCACGCACCCACCACCCTCTGAATGAAAAACCTACCCCTAACATCTCCTCTGTACCTACTCCCCAGCACCCTAAACCTGTGACCTCTTGTGGCAACCATTTCAGCCCTGGGTAAAAGCATCTGAGAATCCACTCTATCAAAACCTCTCAACATCTTATACACCTCTATCAGGTCACTTCTCATCCTTCACTTCTCCAAGGAGAAAAGACCTAGCTCTTTCAACCTATCTTCATAAGGCATGCCACCTAATCCAGGCAACATCCTTGTAAATCTCCTCTGCACCTTTTCTATGGCTCCCACATCCTTTCTGTAATGAGGCGACCAGAACTGGGCACAGTACTCCAGGTGGGGCCTGACCAGGGTCCTATACAGCTGCAGCATTATCTCCTGATTTCTAAACTCAGTTCCTCTATTGATGAAGGCCAGTATTCCATACGCCTTCTTAACCACAGCCTCTACCTGCGACGCTGCTTTGAGCGTCTTATGAACCCGGACCCCAAGATCCTTCTGATCTTCCACACTGCCAAGCGTCTTACCCTTAATACTATATTCTTTCATCCTATTCGACCTGCCAGAATGAACCACCACACACTTATCTAGGTTGAAGTCCACCTGCCACTTCTCCGCCCAGTCTTGTATCTTATCTATGTCTCGTTGCAACTGCTGACATCCCTCTACACTATCCACAACACCACCAACCTTTGTGTCATCAGCAAACTTGCCAACCCATCCTTTTAAACGGAGAACAACTGCAGAATTCCCAGGTATAGTGGAATCTAGGCGTTCTAATGCACGAGTCACAGAAAGTTTGTATGCAAGTGCATCACGTAATTATGAAGGCTAATGGAACGCTGATGGAATTGCACGAGGAATTGAACATAAATGTGAGGATAAAAGCAAATAGCTAGAAATGCTGGAATCTGAGACAAAGTTGACAAAGAGTCATCCAGACTCGAAACGTTTGCTCTATTCTCTCTCTACAGATGCTGTCAGACCTGCTGAGATTTTCCGACATTTTGTGTTTTTGTTACAAAAGTAAGGATGCTTAGCTTTAGTTATACAGCGCATTGGTGAGACCACATCTTAAATACTATATTCAGTTTTGGTCTCCAGATTAAAGGAAGTGTGTAAATGCATTGGCGGCCGTTCAGAGAAGGTTTACTAGATTGATACCTGGAACGAGCAAGTTGTCTTATGAGGAAAGGTTGGACAGACTGGGCTTGTTTTTGCTGGAGTTTAGAAGAGTGAAGGGTCACTTGATTGGAGTATATAAGATCCTGAATGGTCTTGAAAAGGTGGACGTGGAAAGGATGTTTTCTCTCGTGGTAGAGTCCAGAACTAGGGGGCACTGTTTTAAAATTAGGGGGTCACCCTTTTAGGAAAAGGATAAGGAGATTTTTTTTCTCTCAGAGGGCTGTGCGAACTTTCTGCCTCAGTAGGTGGTGGAGGTGAGGTCATTGAATATGTTTAATCTTAAAGTAAAGCAGAAGTTTATTTATTAGTCACAAGTCGGCTGACATTCACACTGCAAATTACTGTGAAAATCCCCTAGTTGCCACACTCCGGCGCCTGTTCGGGTACACTGAGGGGGAATTTAGCATGGCCAATGCACCTAACCAGCACATCTTTCAGATTGTGAGAGGAAACCGGAGCACCCGGAGGAAACACACGCAGACACGGGGAGAACATGCAAACTCCACACAGACAGTGACCCAAGCCGGGAATCAAACCAAGGTCCCAGGTGCTGTGAGGCAGCAGTGCTAACCACCATGCCACCGTAGATGGACGTAGATAGATTCTTCTTAGTCAAGGGAATCAAAGATTATCAGGGGTAGCTGGGAATGTGGAATATAAAACACACACAGATCAGCCCTGATCTTACTGAATGGTGGTACAGGCTCGAAGGGCCAAATAGTACACTCCAATTTCATATGTTTGTATAAATAATGTGCATAAAACCAGACCCGATCACTCCCAGCATTGTGGTCCCCAGGTCTGCTAGGCCAGGAATCATCACCGTACTGACCACAGCTGTGTCAATGTGGAACCATTTGAGGCACCAACTGCATCATGGCTTCTCCTTCGGACAATTGGCCACCAGAACTGACAGCACCCAGGAAAACCAGGCCTACATTTGAGTACTTAATTCCCAAACAAGAAGGCTAGAACTTAAGGGCATCATGATGGCACAGTGGTTAGCACTGCTGCCTCACTTCTGCTATGGACCCGGTTCGATTCCCGACTTGGGTGACTGTCTGTGTGGAGTCTGCACCTTCTCCTCCCTGCGTGGGTTTCCTCCGGGTGCTCCGGTTTCCTCCCACAGTCTAAAAGATGTGCTGGTTAGGTGCATTGACCGTACTAAATTCTCCCTCAGCGTACCCAAACGGGCGCCAGAGTGTGGCAACTAGGGAATTTTCACAGTAACTTCATTGCAATGTGAATGTAAGCCTACTTATAACAACATAGAACAGTACAGTACAGTACAGGCCCTTCGGCCCACGATGTTGTGCCGAACCTTTTCCGAAACCAAGATCAAGCTATCCCACTCCCTATCATTCTGGTGTGCTCCATGTGCCTATGCAATAACCGCTTGAAAGTTCCTAAAGTGTCCGACTCCACTATCACAGCAGGCAGTCCATTCCACACCCCAACCACTCTCTGAGTAAAGAACCTACCTCGTACATCCCTCCTATATCTTCCACCACGAACCTTATAGTTATGCCCCCTAGTAACAGCTACATCCACCCGAGGAAATAGTCTCTGAACATCCACTCTATCTATCCCCCTCATCATCTTATAAACCTCTATTAAGCACTAATAAATTAAACACTAATAAATAAACACTATTAAACACTAATAAATAAGCTTTAAACTTTAAATTCAAAGCAAGGATTAAATTAGGGCTGAAATTAGTTGCTAGCTTGATAGTTGGGGATGCAGTGGCATAGTGGTATTGTCATGGGCTAGTAATCCAGAGGGTACACTGATTCAGATCCCATCAAGACAGATGGCACAATTTAAATTCAATAAAAATCTGGAATTAAAAGTCAAGAATTAATAACCACTGTCAATTGTCACAAAAATCCATCTGATTCACTAATGTCCTGTAGGGACATTGCCTGAATCAGGGATGGCACGGTGGTTAGCACTGCTGCCTCACAACGCCAGGGACCTGGATTTGATTCCGGCCTTGGGTGACTGTCTGTGTGGATTCTACATGTCCTCCCCGTGTCTGCGTGGGTTTCCTCCGAGTGCTCCGGTTTCATGCCCAAAGATCTGCAGTTTTGGTGGATTGGCCATGCTAAATTGCCCCTTAGTGTCCTAACATGTGTAGGTTAGTGGGGTAAAAATGGGTATAGGATGGGGGATAGGGTGGAATGCTCTGTTAGCGAGTCAGTGCAAGCCTGATGGGCCAAATGGCTTCCCTCTGCACGGTAGGGATTCTACGATAGCTAATAGCGGCGAAAACAAAGAAAGGATTTCTCCCATCCAATGTGCCATGTGACTTGCGACCTCGTCATCATTGGTTGTCCCCTGAAATAAAGCTCTTCTATTTGAAAACTTTGAGTCAGATACCTGTTCCCCTGCTTCTCGGGGGAATGATAAACTCAACGCCTCAGGGCCTTATCTCCTCTAAACAGTTACTCGTGACACAGTCGCACCAGAAATATCTTGGAAGATATCCGAGGGTAAAAGTTAAAAGTTCAGAAAGCGAATTCAGGAGATTTGGAATAACACCTCAATTACACACACAGGAGCCAAGAACACTACTTACTTACTTCAATAACAACTGTCAGCATAAATATTAGATGCTTCCCACCTATCAAGCATTTCTTGTCCAGTTCACTCGTCTTTCTCTTATTCTTTTGTGGGACATGGGTGTCACTGGCTAGGCCAGCATTTTATTACCCATTCTTAATTGCCCTTTGAGAAGGTAATGGTGATCTGTCTTCTTGAACCGCTGCGGTCCATGTGGTGTAGGCACACCCATGGTGCTGTTAGGGATGGAGTTCCAGGAATTTGACCCAGCAACAATGAAGGAACAGTGATATATTTCCAAGTCAGGATGGTGCATTGGGGAACTTGCAGGTGATGGTGTTCCCATGTGTCCGCTGCCCTTGTCCTTCTAGATGACAGAGGTCATGGGTTTGGAAGGTGCTGGCGAAGGAACCTTGGCGTGTTCCTGGAGTGAACCTTGTAGATGGCAAACGATGCTGCTACTGTGCATCGGTGGTGGTGGGAGTGGATGTTGAAGATGGAAGATGTGGTGCCAATGAAGCAGATTGCTTCATCTTGGATGGTGTCGGGCTTCTGGAATGTTGTTGGAGCTGCACTCATCTCAGCAAGTGGAGAATAATCCATCACATTCCTAGACAGCACGGTGACACAGTGGTCAGCACTGCTGCCTCACAGCTCCAGAGACTTGGGTTCAATTCCGGCCTCGGGTTCACTGTCTGTGTGGAGGTTGCACATACCTCCCCGTGTCTGCGTGGGTTTCCTCCGGGTGCTCTGGTTTCCTCCCACAGTCCAATGATGTGCAAGTTAGGTTGATTGGCCATGCTAAATTGGGACTTAGTGTCCTGGGAGCATAGGTTAGAGGGATTAGCGGGGTAAATATGTGGGGTTATGGGGATAGGGCCTGGGTGGGATTGTTGTTGGTGCGGACTCGATGGGCCGTATGGCCTCCTTCTGTAGGGATTGTATGACTCCTGACTTGTGCCTTGTAGATGATAATTGGGGAGACAGAAGGTGCGTTACTTGCTGCAGGATTCCCAGCCTCTGATCTGCTCTTGTAGCTGCAGTATTTATGTGGCTCACCCAGTTCTGTTTCTGGTCAATGGTAATGTTGTAGTGGGAGATTTTGCAATGGTAATGCCACAAAATGTCAAGGGGAGATGGATTCTCTCTTGTTAGAGATGGATCATTGCCTGGCACTTGTGTGGAGCAAATATTATTTACCACTTATTAGCCCAAACTTGACTATTGTCCAGGTCTTGCTGCTTATGGCCACGGAAGGCTTCGGTATCTGAGGAATTGTGAATGCTGCTGAACATTGTGCAGTCATCAGTGAACATCCTTCCTTCTGATGTTATGATGAAAAGAAGGTCATCGATGAAGCACTTTTTCTGACTTTGAAGCCTTGCCAATTTAGTTAAAATAGCCTTTGGCGCAAAGCTTTCGTCAAACATCCTTCATTAATGACTTCTGGGAGTCAATTTGAGGCAGAGTTTAATAATAGTCGAAGATTTGTGAAAAGGCAAGAGACCATTATTATTTTATTATTTATACAAAACCTGCAGCTCATCCACTGGCCACTCACCAAGCCCCAATTTAACACTAATGTAGATGAACAACCGTGACACTCAATAAAAGCTCAGGGAAAGCAAGTGTGCCTCTCGTGGCTCATTTATTTTAACAAATCCAAGTGAACAATAAATGCCTGAATGTTGATGAGGTAACAATAAAACTCACAAAGGATCCGGAGTTTGGCAAATCGTTTTTAGTAGCTATGTTGACAAAGTTCTATTTTACGGTACAGATTCAAATGGCGTTGGCCAAACTAACAACAAAGAACAAAGAAAGGCGCAGCACAGGAAGAGACCCTTCGGCCCTCCAAGCCCATGCTGATCATGATGCCCTAACTAAACTAAAAAAAAGCCTCCTGCCCTTACTCAATCCGCATCCCTCTATTCCCTCCCTATTCATGTACCCAGTCGGATGCCTCTTAAATGTTACTAACCACCTCCTGACAGCGTGTTCCAGGCACCCATCACTCTCTGCATGAAAAACTTCCCCTGCACATCTCCCTTAAACTTTCCCCCTCTCACCTTGACCCTGTGGCCCCCTTGTAATTGACACTTCCACCCTGGGAAAAAAGCCTCTGACTATCCACCCTGTCTATGCCTCTCAGAATTTTGTAGAGCTCTATCAGGTCTCCCCTCAGCCTCCGTCTTTCCAGTGAAAACAATCCTAGTTTATCCAACCTCTCCTCATAGCCAACGCCCTCGAGACCAGGCAACATCCTGGTGAACATGTTTTGCACTCTCTCCAAAGCTTCCACATCCTCCTGGTGGTGCAGTGACCAGAACCTGCACTGCCTGTACCTTTTTCCAGCGAATGTATGACATAACAAAAATCTCTTTGGCTCAAATGTTGCGGTCAGCAGAGGAAGGTTGCCACACATTGTTCATCGTGGAGCAAGCTTCTCACAACGTTCTCATGGGTTTTCAAGCAGAGACTTGTTCCAATCCAGGCCCAGATTTCCATGGCCTTAGCCAAGATGATGTCGGAGGCTTGAATGCAGAAGTCCCACCCCCATTTCTGTCAGATGCTATCTTAGCTGAGTGCGGGGGTTGAGAAGGAGTGGGATGTGATTCACACCTATGGGAAACCTGGACCCAGTAGTGCAATTTTAACTCAGTGGTAAGCTCAAACTGAGCACCCTCCCCCCCCCCCCCCCCCCACCCCCCAACCTTCCGCTTGGGTGAAGCTGTTTACCCACAGTGCCTAACTTCCAATTCTTTTTATTGATTTGTGGAACATGGGCATCGCTGGCTAGACCAGCATTTATTGCCCTTCCCTAGTTGCCCTTGAGAAGATGGTGGTGAGCTGCCATCTTGAAGTGCTGCAGTCCATGTGCTGTGGGTTGACCCACAATGCCGTTAGATGAAAATTCCAGGATTTTGACCCTGCGACTGCGAAGGAACTGTGATATATTTCCAAGTGAGGATGGTGAGTGGCTTGGAAGGGAACTTGCAGATGGTGGTGTTACCAGTAGACATAAATGTGCATCAAAGGTGAATAAGGTGTCTTGGAACTATCAAGTTGTCAAGTCATTTAAGTCACCTGCTCTTTAAATTTTGAAAATGAATGGCCTACTTTGATTCAGAATTGAAAACAAATTGGTGCTTGTAATTTTAATGGTTGTTTATTAACATAAGACCGAGGGTTATCATTATAATATTACTACTGCTTGACTGCTTCCACAAACTATTATTATTGTAGTGGGGTCATGTAAGTTCACAGTTTGATTTAGAGATCCAAATGGTTAAAAAGGGATCGGCTGCCTTTGTTGTGGGTCCATGAATATGTATACTTGTTTTGTATAAGGGATTAAGTACTTGAAATGATTTAATTGCATTGAAGGAGCTTTCACCAGTAAGACTTTTTTTAATACAGTGAAGTCTGTATTAGATACTTAGAACTTCATTTATTTCATCTCAGCATGGCACCTGAGATCTGCCCAGGCTAGATACTGGTTGAGTTGCCATGGACGGTGTGAGGGAAAAGGGTGACGAGTGAGGGGGAGTGTCACCATTTGAAAATGTACTGTCAAATAGGATGTTGTCATTGTAGCAAAGGAAAATTATTATAAATACCAATTTACTACTTCAGGATGTAATCCAACTAATTTGGCAAACTGAAATGTTTGGAAGATAAATCCTCCTCTTCTCAGTTGCCCATTTCTGTAACTTTCAACAATATTGTAATTATGGGTACAATGCGTCTGGTGGACTTGTTCAACAGTCATTGTATTAAAACAGGACAGGGCATTCAACATGACTATAGCTAATAATAGATCTATTGAGGTTCCTCCGCAATTCATCAATATCAACTCTGCCTCTTGTCCTTACCGTTTTCCCTTACTGTCTGTCACAGCACCAGAGGTGATAGAAGAATCATTCAACCTGGACGCCAATAAGGCAGCCGATACTGATGGCTAGGACTTGGCTTTTTTTTTGTCAGAACTGCTGCCTATGTAATTTCTGCCCCTCTATGCAGTCTATCTGACCTCTCTATTGCACCACTCTGGAGACCCAGGTTCGAATCCCACCACAGCAGATTTTGAATTCAATTTTTAAAAATCTGGAATTAAAAATCCAGTGATGACCATGATGATGACTGTCCGTGTGGAGTTTTCACCTTCTCCCGTGTCTGCATGGGTTTTCTCCGGGTGCTCCGATTTCCTCCCACAGTCCAAAGATGTGCAGGTTAGGTGGATTGGCCATGGTGAGTGTGTAGGTTTACGGGGTTTGGGTGGGCCAAGGTAGGATGCTCTTTTGGAGAGTCAGTGCAGACTCAATGGCCCAAATGGCCTCCTTCTGCACTGTAGGGGTTCTATCAAACCATCGTTGACTGTCATTAAAAAAACCCATCTGGTTCACTAATGTCCTTTAGGGAAGGAAATCTGCCGCCCTTACTTGGGCTGGCTACACATAACTCCCACAGCAATGTAGTTGACTCTTAAATGGCTGAGCACTCAGTTCAAGGGCAATTAGGGATGGGCAATAAATACTGGCCCAGTCAGCAACATCCACATCCCATGAATGAATAACAAAATACATAAGTTGCTTCCTGATGGTGGAAATCGAATATTATTATCATGTAGAACAAAGAATGTATTCAACACACAAGGTTAAGGTCAATCTCACCTCTGGAATATATTATGTGATTCAATATTGAAGATTCTCTGTGTCACACAACATTACTTTAAGCAAATGTCATTGAATAATCACAGAACATATATTCCCATCGATTAACTGCTAAGCAGTTCAAATTACAGACCTCTGTGAAGGAAAGCAAATGAAAGTAATTGATAAAGCCTCAAGATTTCTGTGACATAAAATTTGCTTT
This sequence comes from Mustelus asterias, assembly GCF_964213995.1. Lineage (NCBI taxonomy): Eukaryota > Metazoa > Chordata > Chondrichthyes > Carcharhiniformes > Triakidae > Mustelus > Mustelus asterias. The sequence goes on from NC_135823.1 coordinate 62,484,415, forward strand.
TGCGAAATTACTTTTCGAAACTGTATCAAGGCTCCATTGCAGAAGCAACACCTAATAATGCCTTGAAGAAATGAAGATGACAAAATTCTCCTCCACACTCCATGTGCGAGGTCTTGGATGAATCCGGCACATTAAAACTAAACAGACATTGGGGCAATTATTGCCCCAATGAGGAGAGTTAGAATCTCAAGTAGGCTTACATTAACACTGCAATGAAGTTACTGTGAAAATCCCCTAGTCGCCACACTCCTGTGCGTGTTTGGGTACACTGAGGGAGAATTTAGCATGGCCAATGCACCTAACCAGCATGTTTGTGGGAGGAAACCGGAGAACCCAGAGGGAACGCACGCAGACACGGGGAGAATGTGCAGACTCCGCACAGACAGTGACCCAAGCCTGGAATCAAACCCAGTTCCCAGACACTGTGAGGCAGCAGCGCCGACCACTGTGCCACCGTGCTGCTTCTGATGAAAGGTCAATGCCAGGATTGTTGGGCAGAGCCTTATGGTCCCCAGGCTGCAGGTTTGCAGGTGGTGAGGGGAGTGGGGGTGTCAGGGGAGGGGGGGGGGGTGAGGGGTGCTGGTGGAAGAGGGGGAGGATCCATAAAATTCCATGGGTCACCTTCCCACAAACCCTGCCCAGTCCACCCACCCCTCAACCTAATTGACCGAGGGGCCAATTATTGGGACACTCCCCACAATTTTTCAGCTGGCCAGAGGAGTTCAGGGTTGAAGATCAGCAGATCACTCTGTTTGGGCCTTTAGTGAGAAAGGTGGTGAGAGGGGAAGGGGGAGGGGGCTGGTGGGGGAGAGGCGAGAGCCTCCATTACCCATTCCCTTCCAAAACCAGGTGACTCCATTGCGACTCCCACCGATGTCTGCCTTCTCTCAGCTGCTTCCAACCTGCCAGGCCTCACCAACAGGATGCCCACTCTCATGACCCCATCAGCCATCCCCTCCCGTCCTGCTGTAAGACCCTCACACGTACCTTCATCCTCGAGGGCAATAAATGCCAGTCCAGCCAGCGATCACTTCCCTTGAGAGAATTTAAAAAAACATAACTTGCTTTCTGATGGTGTAAATTGCCCAAAATGTGGTGCAGATAACTAACAGAATGGAAACCAACAAGGAAGTTAGTGAATGCATAAAAAATGCTGAAATTACAATTATTTGAAGCATTAGTGCAACATCTTACAGTCTTCAAGAATGTATTTGAAAGGTCTGGCCTTGCTAGATATCATTGTGCAGCTCGATAGTCATCCCAACTCCATAATTCAGTGGAGAATAGTCTGTGGGAAGCCCAGATGGATTGGTGAGTGCCTCCCCTCAGCTGCTCCCTACCAGCCAGTAATTTAGAATCTGGGGACTGCCTGTAATTTGGCATGTCAACTACTTTTACAGAAAGCAGTCTTTCCGGAAGTATCACAGCTCAGTATGGCTCCTGCTCTGCCCAAAACCGCAGCAAACTACAAAGGGTTGTGAACGAAGCCCAGTCCACCACGCAAACCAGCTTTCCATCCATTCAATCTGTCTATACTTCCCACTGCCTCGGAAAAAACAGCCAGCATAATTAAAGACCCCCACGCACCCCAGACATGCTCTCTTCCACCTTCTTCCGTCAGGAGAAAGATACAAAAGTCTGAGGTCACGTACCAACCAACTCAAGAACAGCTTCTTCCCTGCTGCCATCAGATTTTTGAATGGGGAATCGAACCCGGGTCCCTGGCGCTGTGAAGCAGCAGTGCAAACCTATGCTTTTCAGACTGGAGGAAGGTTCATAGTGGAGTTCAGCAGGGTTCAGTGTGAGGATCTCTGCTCTTCCAGTTATATACTAATGACCTTAACCATGTTGTACAGGGAAAAGTTTCAAAATGTGCGGGTGGTACACACTTGGAAGTATTGTGAACACTGAAGAAGTTAGTCTGGAACGTCAAACTGGACGTGGACAGGTTAGTGAAATGGGCAGACAAGTGGCAGGTGACGTTTAAGTTGGCACAGTGGTTAGCATTGCTACCTCACAGTGCCAGGGACCCAGGTCCAATTCCTGGCTTTAGTCACTGTCTGTGTGGAGTTTGCACGTTCTCCCCGTGTCTGCAAGGGTTTCCTCCGGGTGCTCCGGTTTCCTCCCACACTCCAAGCATGTGCGAGTTAGGAGGATTAGCCATGCTAAATTGCCCCTTAGTGTCATGGGGACTAGCTAGGGTAAATGTTTGGGGTTGTGGGGATAGGGGCTGGGTGGGATTGTGGCCAGTGCAGACTCGATGGGTTGAATGGCCTCTTTCTGCACTGTAGGATTCTATGATTTAATGCAGAGAAGTGCAAAGTGATTCATCCTCATATGAAGAATGGAGAGAGACAAGGTAAAATTCGAAAATGGGTGCAGGAGCAGAGAGATCTGGTGTAGGTGTGAATAAATCACTGAAGATGGCAGAAAGGGTAGGAAATGTGGTTAATAAAGCATCTTGAGCTTTATTAATGGAGGCACAGAATAGTGAAGGAAGGAAGTTGTCTAAACTTGTCTTTAACTGGAGTACTGCATCTGGGCATCACGCTTTAGGAAGGATATGAGAGAGAATGCAGAAAGAATTCATGGGGATGGTTCCAGGGATGAGGTACTTCAGTGATGAAGATAAATTGGAGAGGTGGAACGTTTCCCTTGGCTGAGAGGAGATTTGATGGAAGTGTCCAAAATGATGAGGGATCTGGACAGAGTAGGTAAGAAGGAACTGTTCCCATTGGTGGAAAGATTGAGTACAAATGTGCACATCTTGAAGGTAATTGGCAAAAGAAGCAATGGAGACATGAGGGAGAAGCGTTTTCACACAACAAGTCGTTTAGGACCAGGAATGGACTGGGAGTGTGGCAGAGGCAGGTTGAATCCAGGCACTCTTGAGGGAATTAGATCAGCTATCGTAAAGGGAAAATGTGCAAGGCTACAAGGAGCAAGGAGGGGAGTGGAGAAAGAGGAGGCGATGGCCTAGTGGTATTATCGCTCAACTATTAATCCAGAAACTTGGCTAATGTTCTGGGGACCTGGGTCCGAATCTCACCACAGCAGATGGTGGAATTTGAATTCAACTAAAAAAAATCTGGAATTAAGAATCTACTGATGACCATGAAACCATTGTTGACTGTCGGAAAAACCCACCTATCCTTTAGGGAAGGATATCTGCTGTCCTTACCTGGTCTGGATGACATGTGACTCCAGTGCCATGGCATTGTGGTTCACTCTCAACTACCCTCCAAGGGAAACTTGTGATGGACAATAAATGTTGGCCAGCCAGCGACGCCCAATTCCCATGAATAAAAAAAGTATGAATTTTGGAAAGTCAGTACAGACACAGTGGGCTGAATGGCCTCCTTCGGTGCACTGAGCATTCTGTGATTTTGTGAATTGATTTTTTTTCTTTGCTCTCAAATTGTTGAGTGGCTCAAAATACACCTTCCGTAAACAATCCATTGGAATCTCAATGTGGGTCCAATACATGAAACAGAGTGAAACTTACCCTCAGGTCCTGGAAGTACTGAGATGCTATCCTCTCTTTCAACGATCTTTAAGAACAAAATGCTCAAAATATGACTATTGATAATGTTGCAGCAGCTGAGTGAGAGTGCAGAAGCACTAGAATTATCATCGGTAGTTATCAGTGGTGGCTAAATAGCCTGCTCTTGTTTCAAAGATCCCAGGCTGTAGAATTGTCAACTCCAGTTGGACATATGATTGGAGTTGTCACTATCCGGTCCCCAAACAACACGTCCCACAATCCCATGTGCTTTAACTTTACATAGTATTCTGTTATGTGAGACCTTGTCGAAAGCCCTCTGAAAGTCTAAATAAACCACATCCACTGGTTCTCCTCGGTCAACTCTACTAGTCACATCCTCAAAGAATTCCAATAGTTTCATCAAGCATGATTTCCCTTTTGTAAATCCTTGCTGACTTTGTCTGATTATACCACTGCCTTCCAAATGTCGAGTTATGAAATCCTTGATAATGGACTCCAGCAACTTCCCCAGTACCGACGTTAACTCACAGGTCTATAGTTCCCTGTTTTCTCTCTACCTCCCTTTTAAAATAGAGGGCTTACATTAGCTACCCTCCAATCTGCAGGAACCAGTCCAGAGTCCAAAGCATTTTGGAAAATAACCACCAATGGATTTACTATTTCCAGGACCACTTCCTTAAGTAAGCTGGGATGAAAATGATCAAGCCCTGGAGATTTATCCACCTTCAATCCCATCAACTTCTCCAAAACCATTTCTCCACTAATGCTGATTTCCTTCAGCTCCTCACTAAAACTTGTTTCTCTCAGAGCTTCTGGTACATTAATCATGTGAGGCCTTTAGTGGCATGGCAGCACAGTGGTTAGCACTGCTGCTCACAGCGCCAGGGACCCGGGTTCGATTCCCAGCTCGGGTCATTATCTGTGCAGAGTCCAGACATTCTCCCCGTGTCTGCATGGGTTTCCTCCGGGTGCTCCGGTTTCCTCCCACAGTCCGAAAGACGTGCTGGTCAGGTGGATTGGCCATGCTAAATTCTCCCTCATTGTACCCGAACAGGCGCTGGAATGTGGCGACTAGAGGATTTTCACAGTAACTTCATTGCAGTGTTAATGTAAGCCTACTTGTGACATTAATAAATAAACTTTAAAAATTTGGTGCGAAAACCGGCCGCCACCACCAGTGGGCTAAACACCGCTTTTCCTGCCTGCCAAAATATGGGAAAATTCCGCCCATTTGCCATTTTTAATTACGTATATAATCCTACTTAATATATGGAAACATTTCCATTTGAACTTTAACCTCTGTTTTTGCTGTCACCAAGCTATTGTTGAGAGTTTCTCTGTACCTCAGCCAGTGAAAGGATAAGAACGGTCATTTTGAATGTTATGCCCTAAAACCAGGATTAAAATTGTGTCTCAGAAATTACTTCCCTTCGAATCTTTGTCGAGGTTTGAGATCTACTGCCTTTAAATTTTACTAAGAGTCTTCAGAAAGAGATTGGGCGTCATTTAGTCTTTGGGCATTTTCAATTCCCGACCAGTCAAGTACAATTTCTGTTCACTTATACACATTAATGGAGAGTTTTCAATGTGACTTTTGCTTATGGCAATGCCAAGCTGCAGCTTTGTCTCTGTGCTGAGTGCAATGCTGTCTCCTCCAAAGGATTTTCATCTTGTTTCGCATGGGTGGGAACTGTTGAAATGGTTTCCCTATTATCTTTGAATCCTTTGGGATACTGCCCCCCTGCCCCCTTCCCCCCCTCTGCCCCCACCACCTCATCCAGATGAAAAACCCTTTTGACATTGTTGAACCCGCCACACAGTCTGTTTTAACCCTTATACAGTGGACAAAGAATTGCGAGTAGACTTCTTGCTAATGCAACAATATTTATTTACACACAATTATTAATCAACAATAGGTTATCTTATAGAATACTAAAGTTCAAGTCCAATACTTGGCCTTGACTTAACTTTTGCGTAACTGGCAAGTACCCAGGCAGATATCAGTTTTTAATCCCGCGTGTTGGTCTCCGTGGTCCTCTGCGCAGTCTGGTCCTTTGGTCTGGTCTGATACTCTGCCTCTGGTCTTCCTTCCTTCTTGGGTGTGGTGGCTCTCCTCGTGCTGGTCGTTGCTGGTGGTGGTCACTGTTGTTGTCGTTCATTCGTTGGTAGAGAGAGAGAGAGAGAGATTCTTCTGTTGTGCAGCACCCTTTATACCCCGTTGGTTTTTGCGCCCCTTTTGGCCATTGCCAATCAATCAATCAGGACTTGATCATCCTGATCGATAAGGTCCAATCAGGTGCTGCCACACCGATCTCTGGGTGTGTACCCAACAGCCATGCCTGTAGCTGCTGGAGGCACTTAGGTTACATACCTCCCTCCCAAATAAGGGATTAAGGTGCCCCTATGTCTGGTAAACAATCCAGTTTCACCAGGAAGTGTCCTTTGTCCTGGAGATGGCCGATATCCTGTGTATTCCAGCTCCTGTAGCTGCAGCCTGTTTCTCTCTGTCCAATTTCTTTTGAGGCTGCAGCCTGTCTGTTTCAGTGCCTGTCCAATTATCCCAGCATGCTCTTGCAAACCATCATCTTAGGTGGCCCGTTTGGCCAGAACATGATGAAGTATTTCATATTCTATCTGGATTTGCCTCCCTAACCGATTGTATTAAAGCAATTTGTCTACATAAATATAATCCAACCCGCCTTGTCACCTTGCAAACCTTGATCAGACCATCCCTAGTCCAGATGTTTGAGCTGATCTTGGTGACTGAGATGTTTTCAACTGGGAATTAATCCTGTGTCCTCCATGTGCACTCTTTCAAAGACTCAATCTAGTCACCACTTCGAGAGATCAAAACCGAGGCCCAACCAAGGGAAAAAGAGTATGCTTTCTCCAAATCATCGTCTATAGCTTTGTGAGTGGAAAATCATGTCTTACAAATTTGATTGGGTTTTTTGAAGGGGTAACAAAGATGGTAGATGAGGGCAGTGCAGTTGATGTTGTCTACATGGACTTTAGCAAGGCCTTTGACAAGGATGGTAGGTTGTTGCATAAGGTTAAGTCTCACGGGATCCAGGGTGAGATATCTAAATGGAAACAAAATTGGCTTCTTGATAGAAGTCAGAGGGTGGTTGTAGGGTATTGTTTTTCAAACTGGAGGCCTGTGACCAGCGGTGTGCCTCAGGGATCAGTGCTGGGTCCACTGTTATTTGTTATTTATATTCATGATTTGGATGACAATATAGGAGGCATGGTTAGTAAGTTTGCAGATGACACCAAGATTGGTGGCATAGTGGACAATGAAGAAAGTTATCTCCGATTGCAACGGGATCTTGATCAATTGGGCCAGTGGGCTGACGAATGGCAGATGGAGTTTAGTTTAGACAAATGAAAGGTGACTCATTTTGGTAGATTGAACCAGGGCAGGACGTACTCAGTTAATGATAGGGCGTTGGGAAGAGTTACAGAACAAAGAGATCTAAGGGTACATGTTCATAGCTCCTTGAAACTGGAGTCACAGGTGGTGAAGAAGGCATTCAGCATGCTTAGTTTCATCGATCAGAACATTGAATACAGGTGTTGGGACATCTTGTTGAAGTTGTACAAGACACTGGTAAGGCCACACTTGGAATACTGTATGCAGTTCTGGTCAACCTATTATGGAAAGGATATTAATAAACTAGAAAGAGTGCAGAAAAGACTTACTAGGATGCTACCGGGACTTGATGGTTTGAGTTATAAGGAGAGGCTGGATAGACTGGGATTTCTTTCTCTGGAGCGTAGGAGGCTGAGGGGTGATCTTATAGAGGTCTATAACGTAATGAGGGGCATAGACAAGGTAGATAGTCAATATCTTTTCGCAAAGGTAGGAGAGTCTAAAACCAGAGGGCATGGGTTTAAAGTGAGAGGGGAGAGATTCAAAAGTGTCCAGAAGGCAATTTTTTCACACAGAGGGTGGTGAGTGTCTGGAACAAGCTGCCAGAGGTAGTAGTAGAGGCGGGTACAATTTTGTCTTTTAAAAAGCATTTAGATAGTTACATGGGTACGATGGGTACAGAGGGATATGGGCCAAATGCGCACAATTGAGATTAGCTTAGGGGTTTAAAAAAAAGGTGGCATGGACAAGTTGGGCCAAAGGGCCTGTTTCCATGCTGTAAACCTCTATGACTCTATGGTAAAACAGTGACTGCTGTCAGGTATCTGGATTTAGACAAAATATAATTTTGGATTAGCAGGTTAACTTTTATGATCAGTCATTGGGCAACTCTTTACCCAATATTTCCTCGCCAATTACAGCAGAATAAGCGCCGCCCAAGCCATGTGACCCTTACTCTGCTGTGTTGCTCTGAAAGGGAAGATCACCACACAACTCTTGAAAACCTATATTTCACTGTTGGTGTTCTGTAGCCCATGTTAACACAAGGTGTTAACTTTCTAGCGGACCACATATTTCAACAACCATTAAGACCTTGAATTGACTGGATGTCATTTGTTAACAATGCACTGATTTGTGGCCCTTCATCGGTGTTACTAACAATTTATTTCCTTCCTACCCGTATGTTTGTTCTAGAATACCCCTGAATAATTTCCTACAAGTTAGGTCTTAAGGTCATTTGTTAACATCTCACTCAGACATGACATTCACTTACCTTCTTGTCATGAATTTAAATGGCAGTCAGTTTGGATCTTACTCGTGGTGGAGTGAGGGGACACTGTCTAAACTGACAGTAGCTGATTTTCGGACTGACGTTAGGAAGGCTTTCTTCTCTCAGGGAGTGGCGAGCACTCAAAATGGATTCACAGCCCAAGGGGTGGCGGCAGAATCATGGAATCAATTGAGGTGTTGCTACAGGATTGAAACTGAGTGAATTAGGATGGGTTAAATGGCCTTTCCCAACCAAGACCAAGGCCACAAAAAACTACAAAGGAGTTCAAATTCTAACCACAGCCGGACTGAGCTTCACTCACTCGGCCTGCTTCCCCCCCTCCCCTCCCCTCTCCCCCTCCACCCTCTCCCCCTCTCCCTCCTCCCTCTCCCCCATCTCCCCCCTCCCTCCTCCCTCCCCCCTCTCCCCCCCTCCCCTCTCCCTTCACCCTCTCCCCCTGCTTTCCCCCTCCCCCCAACCTCTCCCCCCACCATTCTTGTTGTATTAAAGTTGTGATTTTTTTATCAATGGAGTGTCCTGTCTGTCTCTTTCTTATCCAAAGAGATGAAATTATTGTAAATATTTATTGCTTGTTCCAGTCCAAAACGTAGCCCAGTCCATTACACAAACCAGCCTCCCATCCACTGACTCCGTCTACACTTACCACTGTCTCAGAGAAGCAACCAGCAAATCAAGGGTCCCACACACCCTGGACATACTCTCTTCCACCTTCTTCTGTTGGGAGAAATATACAAAAGTCTGAGGTCACGTATCAGTCGACACAAGAACAGCTTCTTCCCTGCTGCCATCAGGCATTTGAATCGACCTACCATATATTAAGCTGATCTTTCTCTACTTCATAGCTATGACTGTGACACTACATTCTTCACCCTCTCCTTTCCTTCTCCCGTATGTACTCTATGAATGGTATGCTTTGTCTGTATAGCGCTCAAGAATCAATACTTTTCACTATATCCCAATACATGTGACAATAATAAATCAAATCAAATCAAAGTAAATATTTTGTGATCTGGCTGTTTTCACACTCGAGTAGCAGTAACATCAAGTCTTTCTTATTTGTTTAACTTACAGCTATATACATGTAAAATCTCTCAGGGGACATTCCTCCTACAGTAACACCTTTGATTGTGCCTTTGCAGTGAATTACTACATCTTGTACATACATCACATGCATACTTTTTCAAATACAATATCTGGATTTGTGCTGTCCTCCGCATGGCTTCAATTCAGGCTGCATTTGACTGTGCATAACCTGTACCTAGATATATCTGTACCTCGACTTCTGCCTGAATGCTCTAATCTTTAATCTTTCTATTCACTTGTGGGACATGGGCCTCATTGGCTGGCCAGCATTTATTGCCCATCCCTAGTTGCCCTTGGAGAGCAGTTGAGAGTCAACCACATAGCTGTGGCTCTGGAGTCACATGTAGGCCAGACCAGGTAAGGATGGCAGATTTCTTTCCCTAGAGGACATTAGTGAACCAGATGGGTTTTTCCGACAATCGACAATGGTTTCACGGTCATCAGTAGGTTCTTCATTCCAGTTTATTTTTGTTGAATTCAAATTCCACCATCTGCCGTGGCGGGATTCAAACCTGGGTCCCCAAAACATTCACTAAGTTTCTGGATAAATAGCCCAATTCCTTGGCCTCGCTTTCTCTTGTTTACTTATTTTTCCCTATGTTTCCTGAGGTCAATTCTCGCTCCCTTGGCACTCTTCCTCTCTGAGAATTAGCTTGTTTTCCAAAAAATGCCTCTCTCCAAAGCGATAGTGATACTGTGAGTTATGAATTCAATTACATTTTGACCTGCGCCTTTTCAAGTTTTCTATGTACATCTGAAAATTGACTGTCAAAAATCACAGCTTGTCGCAGTATCTCTCCAAGGTACTCATTAATAGATCTTGTACCAGAAAGACTTCTTGCTCAGAAGTGAAATTATTGTAAATATTTATTGCTTGTTCCAGTCCAAAAATGTAGAATTTGGCTGTTATCTCTTCTGTCGCTGGCCTTTACAGCTGCTGAATATACTCCAAACTATTATTTAAACCTCTTTCCAATCTTCTGAAAATTAACCAGAGATACAATTTAGTTATCTTATTTTGTTTCATTGTATTCTTCTTTGAGTCTCACTTGCTATGGTTCTACTGTCCTCTTCCATTCTTTTCCTTCTCATTGTCATCTTTGCCTGGATTTTCAGTAACGGTTCTCTCAACCTACCCTCACAACATCTCCAGTGGATGGGCAGAAACCTTGGGCCGACAATATAGACAAAAGAACCCCGGAGAAAATTCTGCCCCGAAGTGTGCATGCGTTTGTTCTGTTAGGGTCCCAGGCCTGAACCCTAAATTACATTAGGACGGCAGACTAGACTCCAACAATTTTTCGATTTTGGCATAAATTTAAGGAAAGGATACTTCGTTCCCGGAATGATTCCACTGACAGAGTAAGGATCTTTCATAGTAAAACAAAGTTTATTTAATAACACAGTTTAAATATAATTCTAACAAATGAGGCAATTTAACTATTAGCAGTTCAGCAATATGTAAAAATGAAATGGAAGCAACTTTAATTTCTAACTTATCACTATTTCAGTTCCAAATAAGCAACATTCATCTTACAGACTTAAATACCACTTTAAGTACAGTTAACAACCATAAATGAACGCACTGTAATGAATGTAGGCTGTCTTGAAGCTTTCAGAGAGATATAGGGTGGGATGTTCTGGCTGCACTCGCCCCAAGACTAGAAAATCTCGTTCAAAGTCAACGGATCTTTGCATGGTCCTGTCCCACCCGCTACAATTCCAGTGGTGGGTGGGATGGGAAAATTCCACATATAGCATTCCAGAAGCCTGCAAAATCCTTCTAACTTCAATCAGGCTTCAGCTGCAAATTGAACTGCTCTCTGCAAAACCTTTTTCTCCTTGCAACAGACCCAGGACTGCACATAAACCATATCATCACATGATCTTGTCAATCATTCCAATCAGAAACCTCAGGGGAACCTAAGTAAACGAAAGTCCATTAACCCTACTTAACATAACCACGTGCAAGGCTAAAATGATCCTGCTCTTCCAGAGTCTGAGCTGCATTACCTCCAGACATACTGACTACCTGTAACATAAAGGTGATTTTTTAAACATTCCCCTTAAGCACAAATATATCCATACAATTTGCACTACCATCATCACATTTCTGTGTTCATATTAATGCTAGGGTTTCTTATAATTCTGTGCAAAATATAGATTGGGAGGAAGCTTGTATGGAACATAAACATCAATGTGGATTAGTTGAGCCAACCAGCCTGTTTCTATAATGTGATGGCAAAGTAATTATTTGTATTAAAATAGAAGGATCGGTCTACTATGGCTGAGAGCAACTTGAAGTGAAACTACATTCCCTCGGCCTCTGTTTATCACCTCCACCTTTTCCCCATAATTATGTCTTCAGTCTGACATCACCAGTACACAAAGCTAGTCTTCATAAATGCTCACATTCAAAGTAATTTTTCATTATCGCGAGTGTTCCAGAACATTATAGTTAGAAGGCAAAGATCAAACAGTAAATGCTGGAAAACACTCAGCAAGCCAGGCAAAGTATGTGGCGAGAGAGAGACAGGATTAACGGGCTGAATTTTCCCAGCCTTTCAAGGGGTGGTCCACCTATGGTGTGGTCATCACGAGGTGGTGCTTGACTAATGGACATACCACCTGATTAATGGCAGTTGGGAAGGGACCATCAAAAGGTGCATAAACAACTTGGATCGCAAAGTCTGCGTTGACTTGCAGTGTCTGTGAGGAGAATTGAGAAGATCTTGTGAGTTTTCCAGATTCATCGTTTTTGGGACAGTCTGAACAAGGTCCTGAAATGCTGGAATGACACCAGGTATCCAGCTTCCAGGACTTGGGGCTGCAGCCGGAGTGGGATAGTCAACCATTGGTTGACTATTCGGCGGCATGGTGGCACAATAGTTAACACTACTACCTCACAGTGCCAGGGACCCGGGTTCGATTCCCGGCTGTGTGGAGCCTGCACATTCTCCCCATGTCTGCGTGGGTTTCCTCCCACCGTCCGAAAGACGCGCTGGCTAGGTGCATTACCCAGGCTTAATTCTCCCTCAGTGAACCCGAACAGGTACTGGAATGTGGCAACTAGGGGATTTTCACAGTAACTCATTGCAGTGTAAATGTAAGCTTACTTGTGACGAATAAATAACGTTACTTTTAACTTTTTACTTTACACTGGATATGACGGGAGGGGGGAACCAAGCCACAGAGTGACTGGCTGTGATGGCCACCATTCAGATATTCAGAGACTTGGTAAAGTTAGTACCATGGGGAAAGTTTACCAATTCAGGGAGCTGTCGTGGAACAGACTAAGTTGGGGTTATCTTTTGTGCTGTACAAAAGTCTGTCATTCTTCTTTTCTTCTGATATGTATATATATATATATTATATATGAAATGCTTTCTCCTTGCAATAGATTTATCTTTCTTATTTTTTACTTCATTTGTTAATATTATCAATTATAATTGTCATATCATTATCATTATCATTCAATATGCAATTAAATTGTTTTTTTAACACATTACTTGGCATTGTCACTCATTCCTGTTACATCCAGTGTAAATCTCTGAACCTAAGTGAGACTCCACAAGGATCTCGCATGCCCCCTTACAACTTCCCACTTGGGAACCGAAATCCAGTTCCCTTATACCTTTTCCTGTGGGTTACATCAGACTTATTCTTCATTGAATCATAGAATCTATGGCACGGAGAATGGCCCTTTGGCCCAAACTGATCGATGCCAACCAAAATGCCCATCTAAGCTAACCCCATTTGCCTGCATTTGGCCCATATCCCTCTAAACCTTTCCTATCCATGTATCTGTCCAAATGCCTTTTAAATGTTGTCGATGTTCCTGCCTCAACCACTTCCTCCAGCAGCTCATTCCACACACGTACCACCCTCTGTGTAAAAGAGTTGCTCCTCGGGTCCCCATTAATTCTTTGCCCTCTTAACTTAAATCCACGCCCTGTAGTTCTCGATTCCCCAACCCTGGAAAAAGACTGAGTGCATTCACCCTATCCATGCCTCCAATGATCTCATACACCTCTAAAAGATCACCCCTCAGTATCCTAAACTCCTAGCCTGCCCAATCTCTCCCTATAACTCAATCCCTGGAGTCCTTGTTTCTGCACTAAGATGACAGCAGCCTGTCATTCATTACTTGGTGCTGCACCGGCTCTAACCATTTCCCTGGTGTGTAGCGTACAATGAGTGGCACAATGGCACAGTGGTTAGCACTGCTGCCTCACAGTGCCAGGGACCCGGGTTCGATTCCCGGCTCGGGTCACTGTCTGTGCGGAGTCTGCACGTTCTCCCCGTGTCTGTGTGGGTTTCCTCCGGGTGCTCCGGTTTCCTCCCACAGTCTGAAAGACGTGCTGGTTAGGTGCATTGGTCATGCTAAATTCTCCCTCAGTGTACCCAAACAGGCGCCGGAGTGTGGCGATTAGGGGATTTTCACAGTAACTTCACTGCAGTGTTAATGTAAGCCTACTTGTGACAATAATAAATAAACTTAAATTTGCAGCCCGTCAAATCCAAGGTAATAGTCTGAGAATACTGATTTCTGTATTCTGTGTAAATCTTCCCTGCGCGCTCTTTTGTAAAGATTTTAATCACCACTAGTATGACTGTCAATGTGATTGAAATGTCATTTGAAATCATGCGGTTCTGTAGTTCAATTATCTTTATAAAGGCTTAACTTTGAATTGTCTTATTTTAAGTTTAACCTGCAGATCACCAAACAGGACAGGGCATCTAATTGCAATAACAAATGTAAGGGCGTGTATAGTGGTGGATGGGACAGCTGATAAAACAGTAATCTGCATTTATAATTGAGTTAGTTTGATTTATTATTGTCACATGTATTGGGATACAGTGAGAAGTATTGTTTCTTGCGCACTATACAGACAAAGCACACCGTTCATAGAGTATATAGGGGGGACACCCCCTAAAAATTGTATCTGCTTTCACTGCCCACCCCCGGCAGCGAGTTCCAGGCACCCACCACTCTCTGTGTAAAAAATCTGCCTCATACACCTCCTTTAAACTTATGCCCCCTAGTAATTGACTCTTCAACCTTGGGAAAAAGCTTCCATACCTCTGCCAATAGTACCATGTAGCCATTGGAATGAATCGAATGAGTCATTCGTCAATGTGTCTATTTTTGCCCTTGCCACAATAAGCCCCTGTCCCCATTCCAGTCTGTTTTTAGCACTCAAAGGGTTAATACAGCAGAGCATGCAGAGCTTAAAAAGAAAGTGTTGCCATTGGAAAGAGTGAGCTGCAAATCATGCCAGGATAATGCATCTGAAGCTCGGAATTCAAGCATCAGTCACAAGGTAGAACTATTCAAAAGAGAGATATGCACATGTCAGCAGGAAACTAGGTGCCAACTTAGATTATTAGGATCATCAACTGGTTACAACACAGGAGATCATTTGGCCTGTTGATTTGATTTGATTTGATTTATTATTGTCATATGTATTAACATACAGTGAAAAGTATTGTTTCTTGCGTGCCATACAGACAAAGCATACTATTCATAGAGAAGAAAAGGGAGAGAGTGCAGAATGTAGTGCCCCTGTCTACATCAATGGAAACAAAGTAGAAATGGTCGAGAGCTTCATGGTTTTAGGTGCTCAGATCACCAACAACCTGTCCTGGTCCCCCCATGCCATAGTTAAGAAAGCCCACCAACGCCTCTACTTTCTCAAAAGACTAAGGAAATTGGCATGTCTGCTGCAACTCTCACCAACTTTTACAGATGCACCATAGAAAGCATTCTTTCTGGTTGTATCACAACTTGATATGGCTCCTGCTCTGCCCAAGACCGCAAGAAACTACAAAAGGTCGTGAACATAGCCCAGTCCATCACTCAAACCAGCCTCCCATCCATTGACTCTGTCTACACTTCCCGCTGCCTCGGAAAAGCAGGTAACATAATTAAGGACCCCACGCACCCCGGACATTCTCTCTTCCACCTTCTTCTGTAGCGTAAAAGATACAAAAGTCTGAGGTCACGTACCAACCGACTCGAGAACAGCTTCTTCCCTGCTGCTGTCAGACTTTTGAATGGACCTACCTCTCACTAAGTTGATCTTTTTCTACACCCTAGCTATGCCATGTCATATGCATGTTGTGTCATACAAACATATGAACATATGAAATAGAAGCAGAGAGGTAGGCCATTTTGCCCCTCGAGCCTGCTTCGCCATTCATTAATATCATGGCTGATCTGTCTGTAGCTCAAATTCTACATTTCCATCTACCCCCGATAACCTTTGATTTCCTTGCTCGTTTTCCAGTTTAGGGAGAACACATCATGTTTATTTACAGGTTAAAACTACACAGAGGCTCACAGCCTCGTGGCTCCCGAGCCGGGAATCAAACCCGGGTCTCTAGTGCTGTGAGGGAGCAGTGATAACCATTGTGCCACCATGCCACACCGTAATCAGAATCAGACTTCACTCTTCTAAACTCCAGTGAATATAAGCCCAGCCAATCCATTCTATCCTCAGTGCTGGCTCTCTGTGAGAGCAACTCATCCAATTCTCATTTGAACATTTGAATGCCACAATTGAATCTTCCACTTTCAGGCAGTGCACTCCTGATCCATGCTGTATAAAAAAGCTTCTCCTTGCGTCACCTTTTGATGTTCACCTTAGATCAGTGTTGTGATAATCCTGTGCCTTTAAGAAATGTATTTTAATCATGTTTCTCTGCAGGATGTTTTATCAGTCCTTGGAATTTTGTCAGCATCATGTTGTCTGCAGTTAGTGTCCTTTATTGTTACTGAAGCAGTATAATTGAGGTCATGTTGGTTTTGATCTGAACTAATCTAGTGTTCTGTGGTTTTGATGTTCCCCTGGGATTGCAAAGTAGAGCTTGATTGGGGGTGATTGACAGGACAGGTCATATGACTGGGACAACTATGCTTCACATGGAAGTCTAGTTTTAGTTTCTTTTTCAGAAGCTGCTTGGAGCTGAGAGAAACAACATTGTCGTTCCCCCCCCCCCCCCCCCCCACTTTCCCCCCCCCCCCACCCCGCCCCCTGGAGTTGGAGTTTTGCTGTCTAAGTGTTGCTAATTAGATGCTGCTTTTGAGTTAAGAGAGAACGGTCTCTCTCTTTTTCCCTCTCTGAAGTTTGGAGACTGGGAGCTACCAGAGACTAAGTTTACCTCTCTGAAGTCTGGAGACCAGAAGCTGCCAGAGACTGGGTTGATCTCTCTAAAGGTTTGCTGTTTTGAGGATATATCCTTCTCTGAAAACTGCTGGCTTGAATTTCTGCCCATAAGCATTACAAAGCTGCAAATCTAGTATCACGTTTGTGCCAACTAATTCTGAAGATGGGTGTATGTCTTAAACTTAAACTTAAACTTAAAATTAAATTTAAACTTAAACATGTCTGTGGGATATGGATTTAAATTGGAACGACAGAGATAGCTAGCTGTTAAGAATTATACTGTGTTGTGTTTAAGTCTTGTAATTGGTAAAAGTCATGCTAATTCTTTTTGTTATTTCTGTCTGTGTTCTGAAATAACTTTGTTTTGATAAAAGCTCCCTAGTGGGTCATTTGAATCATACCTGGGATGAAACACCGTATGCTCGGCCTCATGCCAAGATCAAATGTAAAACTTAGGGTCTAGGCTGACTTCACAAAACCCCTTGGAGTTTCCGACTTGGGTCTTAACGGTGTCCTCTGGTTCTCAACCCTTCCGCCAATGGGAACAGTTTCTCCCTATCTACTTTGTCCTTGTGATTTTGCACAACTCTATCTGAGATCCATTTGACCTTCTCTACTCCAAGAGGAAAGACCCCAGGTTTCCCAATACATCCAAGTCTCTCATCCCTTGAACCATTCTGGTGAATCTTTGCCATATCCTCTCTGATGCCTTCGCACCCTTCCTAAAGTGTGGTGATCAGAATTGGACTCAATACTCTATTTGATGCTGAATCAATGTTCTATAAAGGTTCACCATAATTTCCTTTTTGAAAGGTATTTCATGACTTGCTGAAGGTAGTTAATTCTCTCACAGTTTCTTAACAAATCTGACATCGCTGTAATTGTAATGGCTTCACTGCATCAAGACAACATTTCATGCAAGCAAATCCATGTTTTGAACGTACCAACCAGTAAGATGGGTAGACTCAAAGAATCATAGAATCCCTACAGTGCAGAAGGAGCCATTCGGCCCATCAAGCCTGCACTGACTGCAATCCCACCCAGGCCCTATCCCACGTATTTACCCTGCTAATCCTCCTGACACTAAGGGGCAATTTAGCATGGCCAATCAACCTAACCCACACATCTTTGGACTATGAGAGGAAACCGGAACGCCCGGAGGAAACCCAAGCAGGCACGGGGAGAATGTGTAAACTCCACACAGTCAGTGACCCAAACCAGGATCGAACTCGTGTCCCTGGCGCTGTGAGGCAGCGGTGTGAACCAGCGGTGTGAACCATCGTGCCACTGCGCCGCCCCATGTCAAGCCGGGCATGTTGATTCTAATTACATTTAAATTGAATGATTTTGTAGATTTTTAATTAAAATGATGTTAAAGATGCGCATAATAAGAAGGATAATGGATGAAAATGGGAAATTTCCATTTTGATAAAAGAAACAGACTGGGTTTTGTAATGGTAATGATGGCAGCATTCACTGCCGGTTCTCCAGCGAAACTGACAGCATCTTTTTTTATTCATTCATAGGACATGGGCGTCGCTGGCCGGCCAGTATTTATTGCCCATCTCTGGTTGCCCAAGGGCAGTTGAGAGTCAACCACATTGCTGTGGCTCAGGAGTCACATGGAGGCCAGACCGGGTAAGGACAGCAGATTTCGGGCGGCACGGTAGCACAGTGGTTAGCACTGCTGCTTCACAGCTCCAGGGACCTGGGTTCGATTCCCAGCTTGGCTCACTGTCTGTGTGGAGTTTGCACATTCTCCTCATGCCTGCGTGGGTTTCCTCCGGGTGCTCCGGTTTCCTCCCACAGTCCAAAGATGTCATAGAAGTCATAGAATCCCTACAGTGCAGAAGGAGGCCATTCGGCCCATCGAGTCTGCACCAACCACAATCCCACCCAGGCCCTACCCCCACATATTTACCCGCTAATCCCTCTAACCTACGCATCCCAGGACTCTAAGGGGCAATTTATAACCTGGCCAATCAACCTAACCTGCACATCTTTGGACTGTGGGAGGAAACCGGAGCACCCGGAGGAAACCCACGCAGACACGAGGAGAATGTGCAAACTCCACACAGACAGTGACCCGAGCCGGGAATCGAACCTGGGACCCTGGAGCTGTGAAGCAGCAGTGCTAACCACTGTGCTACCGTCCCTGGAGATGTGCGGGTTAGGTTGATTGGCCATGCTAAAAAATTGCCCTTAGTGTCTAAGGATGAGAGGGATTAGTGGGTGGGATATGGGGGTAGGGCCTGGGTGGGATTGTGGTCGGTGCAGACTCGATGGGCCGAATGGCCTCTTTCTCTGCTGTAGGGTTTCTAAGATTCTAAGATTTCCTTCCCTAAAGGACATTAGTGAACCAGATGGGTTTTTCTGACAATCGACAATGGTCATCAGTAGATTCTTAATTCCAGATAGTTTTTCATTGAATTCAAATTTCACCATCTGCCGTGGCGGGATTCAAACCCCCAGTCCCCCAGAACATTAGCTGAGTTTCTGGAATAATAGTCTCGCGATAATATCGCTAGGCCATCGCCTCACCCCGGAGCGCACACATGTGCAGAGTTACACAGAAATACAATAATTGCTTTTGGTGATTCGACACTTCTCCAGAGGGTATGCAGTAGAGACACCAGCAGAAGACAGCCAATGGAAATGAGTTGCATTAATGAGGATGTCAGTTCTTCTCACCTGTTAGTCTTTCTGAAAAACCCCTCAAAAAAGTTACACCTTGCTGAATGAGGTCGAAGTGCATTTTTAATGGTGTGTTAACTTTATAATTATTGATAAACACCCTCACTGGCTCCAAAAAACCTTTTTTTATTATTTGTGGAATGTCAATTTTTTTGCATTATGATAAAGAATTCCACATAGTTAAAGCAAATAAAATGCTTTATCTTTATCTTTAATTTATCTTCCATTTTACTAACCAGTTGTTTAGTTGGCTGAAAATTTAAATTAAAAGCAAAGGGTCGTAAGCACCTATAACTTCCTGATTTACTGTCTGTGAGAATACTTCAATGTAATTGGTTGCTGACCTGCCTGCTGACATCACTGCCAATGCGTGGCAAGACATCCTCTTGTCTTGGCACCTGCTGTAACTGCCATAGGGAAAGGGGCGATTCACATAGACGTTAGCCCTTTGTCAGCAACTTTCAACAAAGTCAGCGGCAAGTGCCACTTCTTCAGTGCTGACCGCACAATCCAGGCCATGATATTTCTGATGCATTATTCCAATGATGCCCTCAAGTTTACCAAGCATGGAACAATTACTGACTTGATTAGAGCTTCTGCCTAGATCAACAAGTAGGCACTATCAACAAGTGGGCAGCATGATGGCACAGTGGATAGCACTGCTGCCTCCCGGCTTGGGTCACTGTCTGTGTGGAGTTTGCACGTTCTCCCCGTGGGTCTGCTTGGGTTTCCTCCGGGTGCTCCGGTTTCCTCCCACAGTCTGAAAGATGTGCGGGTTAAGTGCGTTGGCCATGCTAAATTCTCCCTCAGTGTACCCGAACAGACGCCGGAGTATGGCGACTCAGGGATTTTCACAGTAACTTCATTGCAGTGTTAGTGTAAGCCTATTGATAACTTTAAACTTCTGTTAAAAGCACATTTGTCTGAGCAGAGTTTATTCTGATGAGATTTCACCAAAAGAGAAGTCTCAAGGTGAATCGGGAGATGATATCAATCTGTACAGAGTGATGGCCCAGTAGAAGTGTATTATTTCCCGGTGCTACTTCAACATATGCTAGTAAGAGCATCAATTAGATGACAATGGCTGTTTTGTTGCAATAAAATTTTTACTCAGTTTCCTTGTGCGATATGTCAAAGTAGGCTGGGAGGAGTGTTACATTGGGGATAATAACACAATGAAAATATCAAATCTAGATTGAGACACAGGGTGGGAATTTTCAGCCACGCTCGCCCTAAAACTGGGAAATCCCACCCAGGGTCAACGGACTTTTGCATAGTCCTTTGGAACATCCTGAAATCATGAAAGTCTTTCTCCCTTTTCTCTTCTTGGGCAGCGTGGCGGCACAGTGGTTAGCACTGCTCCCACAGTCCAAATATGTACATTTAGCATGGCTGATTGGCCATGCTAAATTGCCCCTTAGTGTCAGGGGAGACTAACAGTGTAAATACATTGGGATAAAGCCTGGGTGGGATCGTTGTCGGTGCAGGCTCGCTGGGCCAAATGGCCTCCTTCTGCACCGTAGGGATTCTATGATTCTACAGTGTAAACCATTATAAGACAAAAAGACCATAAGAAATAGGAACAAGAATAGGCTGTTCGGCCTCTCTAGCCTGCTCCCCCCTTCAATAAGATCACGGCTGATCCAAAATTCCTCAAGATCTCTTTCCTGCCCTTTCCCCGTAATCCCTAATCCCCTTATACTGATCAAAAATCTACCTATCTCAGCTGTAAATATACACAAGGACTCTACCCCCTCAGCTCTCTGTGGCAAGAAATTCCAAAGACTCTCAAGAGAAGAAATTGCTCCTGGTCTCAGTTTTTACTGGAAGCTCCTTTAATTGTAAAAGTTCTGACACAATTTCTTGACGTGAAGAGTGGCATAAAAACACAAGTTTTTATTTCTGTTTTTGAAGACATATTACCAAAAGGATTTTCTAATCAGTCCTGTGCTCAGCCTGGCTCCATCCCATTTATTTGAGAAATATCGAGGCAGTTCTGTAACCTGGCTCTGTGCCCGATGTTGCACTTTCTGGAATGACGCACCAATGGTATTTTCCTTTGTACTTCATCCTATCCTTCATAAGTACAGGTGGTTCATTTTGTGACAGGTAATTCATTGAAACAATTGGACAAAGTGCAGTTTCCTATTTCGGTGGCATATATATCTCTGGTAGAACCATCGAACAGGATATAACGCATGGTAACATTCCAGCACTGCTTATAATTGGTGTGGCATTTACTTCCAAATGTACTTTAATTGCATTGATTTGCAGCCAAAAAGACGGTGGAATATTTGTTGTTGTTTACTATAGCCTGACCTAGTCTTTGAAAATGAATGATTTACTGCCAGCGTGTGAATATATTACTGGCATGATCAAATAAATGCACTGAATGTGTTTTAACAATAATACTTTCAAAACACAGTATCATGGAAAGATAACCATTCTTTTTCTTCAATGTATTCATAGGACACAAGCATCACAGGCAAGTCCAGCATTTTTGGTCATTCCGAATTGCACCTGGGAAGATGGTGGAAAGCCACCTTCTTGAATCGCTGCACTCTGTGGGCCCGATTTTACCAAAACTTCGTGCCCGTTTTCGGGTGCGAAATCGCGGTAAAGTTGGGCATCGGGCCTATACCGCGATCTGCACCCGATTCTGAGCAGATCGCGGCTATACCAACACCCGATTCGGGCACGGGTCTGGCCCGCACTCGAATTGGGCGGCCTGGCGAATGAACCGCGTGCCCAACCCGACCGCCAAATCCCACTTTACCGTCTTCTGGCCCGTTCCGGATCCACGCTTTTAGCGACCTGCAGAATAAAAGTCCGAAGCGGATTTCTATTCTGCAGGGGAACCTCCGAAGCCCTCTCTGCCCTTGTGAAGTCACCATCCTCCTCAACCATCCTTTGCGGACCCCCGTCGCTAACCACCCCAGCAGATCCCACCCCCCCCCCCTGCATCAGACCCCCCTAGGAGGCAGGCCCTCCCGGTAGAACCCCCTCCCCCCGTCCCCCGGATCAGACCCCCTTGGAGGCAGGCCCCCCTCGGTAGAGCACACTCCCAACCTACCTTGATCGCTGGTCTCCCTCCACCACCCTTCCGTTAGCAAGATAAGCTATATGTTCCTCAGCTAGATCCACTTTGGTCAACACAAAGATGGTCCTTCTGCCTTGTGGGTCCATCTGGCTCACCAAGTCAGTGACAATGCTGCGTTCAGCATCGACTGAACCATCTTGGATACAAAGGATAATGAATGGTTCTGGTCGATCTTCCTGGTGCTATCAGTACTGTAACATCAGGAATGGCTGCCGACACCAAGGATATAATTTATAGCATAAGCAAGGCTTACATGAAGAACCCTAATGCCATTATCCTTTGTATCCAAGATGGTTCAGTAGATGCTGAACACAGTATTGTAACTGACTTGGTGAGCCAGATGGAACCGTCACACCCCCTCTCCTTCTCCCCGCGCCCCCACCACCCCCCCCCCCCCCCCCCCCCCCCGAGGGTGATCTGGGTCCCGCCCCCTCTCCTCCTCCCACCTCCCCCCACCTCCCCTCAGATGATTTGGGTCAGAGAGCCACTCTCTCTGTTTTTTTCTTTCGTGCCCGGGCACGCTGCTTCGGATTTTTTTCCGAACAAGGCATGCGCAGTTCAGAGCTCCGATCGGTCTGGCAGCGCTAAGCCCCGCCCACTGCGCGGATCGGACCGGAGCCAGCAAAACGTGTATGGGGCCTCTCTCCCACCCACCAGACAATGATCTGGCCTCCCCCTCCCCCCCCCCCCCGACCCCACCAGACAACGAGGCCCGATTGTTGTCTGGTGGGGTCAGGGGTGGGGGGAGGCCAGATCATTGTCTGGTGGGGTCGGGGGAGGGGGAGAGAGGCCAGATCGTTGTCTGCTGGGGTGGGACAGAGTCCCGATTGTTGTCTGGTTTGGGGGGAGGGAGGCCAGATCGTTGTCTGGTTTGTGGGGGTGGAGGGAGGAGGGAGGCCCGATCATTCTCGGAGGGTAGGTCAGGTGGATCTCTGGCGGAGGGGCAGACGGGGGAGGGAGGGCAGGAGGGGACTACTGCCACTCTGTGGGCGATCGGTGGGAGGGAAGGGGGTCACGATCGGTATGGATAGCGGTGGGGGTGGATGGATAAGGGGGACAGTTATGTTGTGGAGTTGGGGCGATGTCTGTGGGGGCCATCTCCCCGTTTTCTGCTCCCGGGCCACTTTATCCGCTTTTTGCGGCCCGGAAGCGATGTGACAGGGGAGCGTTTTTCAAATTTTTTTCTTACTGCGCATGCGCAGTTCAAAGCTCCAATCAGAGCTGCAGCGCTTCGGGCACGATAAGCCCCGCCCACAGCGTGATTCAGACTTGCGATTTTTTTTCAGGCTAAGTGCGTATGGGGGCACCTGAGAGCAGGTTTCCAAATCGGATAAGAATTGCGCACAGATTCAGCACTTAGAATCAAAATGGTAAAATCGGGCCCTAAGGGTGGGATTTTTCAGCCGCTCTCTCCCCAAAACCCAAAAATCCTGCTTGAGGTCAGCAGACCTTTGCATGGTCCCCCCTCCACCCCCACCCGCTACGATTCCCATGGCAGGCAGGATGGGAAAATTCTGCACCAAATATTTGATAGTTTTGTCCAGAATTGCGACACTATGAAGAGAATCAGGCTCCAAGACTGCACATTTTCCAGGACAATATCCTTAGGACAAGCAGACTTGCTGGTTGAGTTTTCTCCAGATGTTTGCAGTTTGCTTACCTGTGTTACAACAGGTATAGCCAAACTCCTCACTTCATCCAATCAGACCCTCAGAAAGACCATTCATAACAGTTAAATAAGAATGTAAGCCTACTCATAAATAAACGTTAAAACTTTAAAACTTTAAAACAAATAATTTTGCTATTGGCATATAACATGAGGATGCAGCATCTTATCCATTTGAACATTGGCTCACTTGGTATTTCACTGGCTCTTAGAAGATTCACAAGTCTGACTTTTGTTGTGACGAGCTTGGATTTGAAATTGACAATTATGACAGCAGAGTTATGACAATACCACGTTTCACAAACATACCAGCTCCTACATGTGAAAACTGTTAATTAAACCACCAGATCCTTTCTATATGATATTGCTTTCTCCTCATTAATGTTCACCTTCTTAAAAACTGTTAAAGTTTATTTATTAGTGTCACAAGTAGGCTTACATCAACACTGCAATGAAGTTACTGGGAAAATCCCCCTGTCACCTCACTCCGGTACCTGTTCGGATACACTGAGGGAGAATTTCGCACGGCTAATCCACCTAACCAGCACGTCTTTCGGACAGTGGGAGGAAACCAGAGCACCCGGAGGAAACCCATGCAGACACGGGGAGAATGTGCAAATCCACACAGACAGTGATCCAAGCCGGGAATCGAACCCAGGTCTCTGATGCGATGAGGCAGCAGTGCTAACCTCTGTGCCACCATGCCTCCCCATGCCATTAATATTTCAATGTAATTCATTGGTACTCTACAAGAATGCAAGTCTTTCCATGATGATTTTCTCATAATTTTCAGCGTCTGTATGTGAGATGGTGGGCAGCCGGTCACCAGGAGATACGCATGGGCTGGTATTGGGGTAACTCACTCTCCCTGTGTGGGGAGTGCTTGCCTTCCAATGATTAGATAAGATTGGAAACTCATAAGGCTTTACATGTGCTAACCTATGTCTTTCTGCTTTATTGTATAGAAGCTCAAACCCTTAGTGTACTGTACCACCCTGATGCTGCTGCACGAGGTACAATTTCAGAACTACACCTCATTCCATTACCATGGGTATGTGTGAAAGATAGAACCATTGAGATGCAGTTGTCATGGGGAAATCTACAGGTTTGAATCAGTTATATCACAAATTTTAAATGCACATTGAATCATAGAATCCCTACAGTGCAGAAGGAGAACATTTGGCCCTTTGAGTCTGCACCAACCACAATCACACCCAGGCCCTATCCCTGTAACCCCATGCATTTACCCCAGCTAGTCCCTCTGACATTAAGGGGCAATTTAGCATGGCCAATCCACCTAACCTGCACATCTTTGGACTGTGGGAGGAAACCGGAGCACCCGAAGGAAACCCACGCAGACACGGGGAGAACGTGCAAACTCCACACAGTCATCCAAACCAGGAATCGAACTCAGTCCCTGGCACTGTTAGGCAGCAGTGCTAACCACTTGTCACCATGCCATCCCCTGCATCAAACAGCTAATTAGTCTTGTGATGATCTGAATTTTTGGGGAACAGTTCAGTTACAAGCTTCAATGATATTTTTGCTGGGTTCTTGCTACAGTCAAGACTATCAGACACATATCCACAGTTCTAACTCTAAAAGATTGGTCTCAGAAAAGAACCACCATGAAATGCTTCCAGCATTAATGTGAGATTGGGTTATTCTTCCTTCAGTTATTTTGAGAAAGGAAAAGCAGGAACTGTTCTTGAATGTCAGCTGAACAGCTGATTGCCGATTTGGGAGCCTCACACGCATGGTGCATTTGGCGCGATTCACGTGGGGTCATTTATTTCAGTTTTAAAGTGATTGAATCCCACCTCAGGAGCAGTGCCAGTGCCACTGGGAAATGTACTGATTTTCCCACTCGTGGCAGCGCTTAGAATTCATTTAGGAGAAACACGGCCAGTGTCTTTTCTCGTTGTAATTTGATTCTTTTTGAAGTTAAATTTTGAAGGATGCAAATCCATCTTTGAAGGAAATAGATGAGAAGGAAGGCTGGCAACGAGGAGGGAGATGGGTTAAGGGTCAGGTTGTCATTTCTCACCACCTGCCAGTTTGATAGTGTGAGGAGTGGGTGGAGGGTTTAAGGTTGGGTAGGTAACAGCAGAGCAAGGATATACCAAGGAGAGAATATAGAGATTACTAGATGTCTTTCAAGGGAGGCGTTAAGAGCAGTGATAGGATTGAGGTTTTGGGAGGAAGGACATGAGGCCCAGAAAGGCGAAGGGGATTCCATTTTGATCAGGACACCAGTGCTTGAACAGTGAGTAACTACTGGAGCTATGCACCAAGTAGGCAAAACATGGCCTCAGTCAGAATAAAATGTTAATTTAACACCAGTTTACTGCCATTTGTTACATCTGCACTGAATATACACACCTCAATGACATCATGGCACCTCAGCAAGGTTTACAACAGGGCATGAAGCAGTCGAGGGGGACCCGCCAGAGGGGGGCAAAGTTAAGCATAGCCCCCGGGAGGCAAAGAGAGACATGCTTGGGTAGTATCCTGGCACCATGACATTGCCCCCTTACACTGCCCCCTAGCAGTGCCCACTTGGCAGTGCCAAACTGACAATGCTAACTTGATAGGATCAACCCGACAGTGCCAACTTGATAGTGCCAGAGTCACGGTGCTGGCTGTGGGCAGCCAGGGGTGTGCCCTCTGGGTAGTTCCATTGGGGAGGATTCCCCTTATATGTGAGGGCGTGAGTGTTGCCTCACTGTTTGTGATGGGGGGAGGGAGGTTCCCTTATCTATGGAGGGGGTGCACCAGTGTGTGGGGGTTAATCCAGTGCATGTGTGGGGTGGAGGGCGGTTGTCCCAGTGTGTATGGGGGTTCCCCAGATGTGTTGGGGGGGGGGGGGAATTCTCCATTTCCATTGTGGAGGGAATTTCTTTGTAACTCACTGGGGAGCTGCATGCCATTTTTTTTGGCAAAACCAGCACATCGGGCCAATTTTGGAATTTCCTGCTCAGTGAGTCAACCAATCCCATTGAAACCCTGTATTCCTCACACGGAACTCCAAGTTTTTCACTTTTGAAGATCAGGCCTCTGAATTCTCTCAAAGTCGCTCCAGCTCTGACAGCCTCAATGACTGCACACTTCCCAGGCTTTCAATCCCATCTTCCAAGATTCCATTTCCCTGGAATTTTGAGTCTCCAATCCAGCCTCTATTTGCTGGTGCAGTTCCAGCACTTCAATGGGTTGGCACTTCCCCTGGATTTCACCAGCTCCAATATCCCCAAATATACCAAGCTCTAAATGGCTCCCAGGGCTTCTTCTGAGCCCTAACCCTTTTCAGCATGGAGTCGGTGACTGTCTTCTACCTTTTCAGCTCCATAGCACTTCTCCTGAGATCTAACTGCACTGGGCTATCAAATACCTCCTGGGACATCTCCTGATCCCGAACTACACAGAGCCAGATCGCAGCAACACTTTTGCAACTATGAGCCAGCTAACAGCAATACCTTTTAGTGATGGCCTTTTCCCTTGCTGTAGAATAGTCACTCAGCCAGCAAAGACACAGATAAATGGAACCCCTAAACCTTTCTTCACTTCCACCTATCTCCATGGTGACATAGCATTAATGTTCACTTAACACTTCTAAATTAATTGTAACTTTAACTCCCAAAACAAAACAACTCTATGGGTCACATTTTTTTGCTGAACCTATAGACGCCTCAGTGTGGATTTTCCAGCACCCCATGGTGGGTTTTTTCTGCAGTGGATGCAGCAAGCCATTGGAATCTTCCAGTCCCGCCGATGTTTTGCGTGACTCACCCACCCTGCCAACAGGGACCTCACTGCATGGACTCACTTTTGGCAGGACTGGGCATGCAAGCTTCTATTGTTGCACTGAGCAGAAGATGCTGGAGAAACTCAGTAGGTCTGACAGCATCTGTAGAGTGAGAACGGCATGGTGGCACGGTGGCACAGTAGTTAGCACTGCTGCCTCACAGCGCCATGGACCCAGGTCAATTCCCGGCCTGGGTCACTGTCTGTGCGGAGTCTGCACGTTCTCCCTGTGTCTGCGTGGGTTTCCTCCGGGTGCTCTGGTTTCCTCCCACAGTCCAATGACGTGCTGGTTAGGTGTATTGGCCATGCTAAATTCTCCCTCAGTGTATCCGAACAGGCGCTGGAGTGTGGCAACTAGAGGATTTTCACAGTAACTTCATTGCAATGTTAATGTAAGCCCACTTGTGACTAATAAATAAACTTTTTAGAATAGAGCCAATGTTTTCATTCAGACTTGAAACGTTGGCTGTGTATCTCTCCACAGATGCTGTCAGATCTGCTGGGATTTTCCAGCATTTTCTGTTTTGGTTTCAGATTCCAGCATCTGCAGCATTTTGCCTTAAATTTTGACCTTAATAATAGTTGCATTTAGCCCATTTTCTAAAGTTAAAATTTCATCCCCCCACTACTAAAATTTACCTCTAAAATGTGATGAGAAACTATGAACTATAACAACTCCAGACTCCAGCATGTCTCATGACCTATCATTTAACTGAACTTAACTATAACACGCTTATAAATCTGAAGATATAGTCAGGAAAAAATTCAATCTTATACATCTGGCAATTGTAACAATGGTCAGTTGTACAAAAAGAACTGGATTGAATGTGCTAATGAAAATAAAAATCTTTAGACATATCGGTTTGGAGCATTAACAAGCTATTGTTTACTTGTGTGGAAGTTTTAATCAAATGAAATCATTGCAGTTTATTGGTAAATTGTATTAGTTGGCCATGTCTCAAAACGCTTTTACAACCATTGAAGCACTTCCAAAGTGTTGTCACTGTTGTGTGGTCGTGATTTGTTTGGTGACTATATTTCTTTATCCAACTTGCCAATGAGTTCTTGTTAATTTTGTTCTCATATACCTATATGATCTTTAGCCGTTATTGCAATTTGTGTATCTTATGTTCTTTATCCAACCTTTGCACATGGCTTGACTATCATAGAAATCATAGAAACCCTACAGTACAGAAAGAGGCCATTCGATCCCTACATATTTTACCCACTAATTCCTCTAACCCACGCATCTCAGGACACTAAGGGGAAATTTTAGCATGGCCAATTAACCTAACCCGTACATCTTCGGACTGTGGGAGGAAACCGGAGCACCCGGAGGAAACCCACGCAGACACGAGGAGAATGTGCAAACTCCACACAGACAGTGACCCAAGCCGGGAATCGAACCCGGGTCCCTGGAGCTGTGAAGCAGCAGTGCTAACCACTGTGCTACCGTGCTGCCCAAGCTGTACAGCTCGCAGTCACATAGAAAAGAATACTGTGGGATATAAATCAGTGGCAGATATGAGCGGAGAAATGGCAGATGGAGTTTCATCTGGGCAAGTGTGAGGTGCTGCATTTTGGGAGATTAAATGTGAAGGGTAAGTGTACAGTTAATGGCAGGACCCTGAACAGCATTGATGTACAGAGGGATCTTGGGGTTCAAGTCCATAGCTCTCTGAAAGTGGCCACACAAGTAGATAGGGTGGTAAAGAAGGCATATGGCATGTTTGCCTTTAATGGTCGGGGCACTGAGAACAAGAGTCAGGATGTAATGTTGCAGATTTATAAAACTTTAGTGAGGCTGCACTTAGGAGTATTACATTCAATTCTGGCTGGTCGCCACATTGCAGGAAGGATGTGGAGGCTTTGGAGAGGGTGCAGAAGAAATTTACCAGGATGTTGCCTGGGTTAGAGGGTATGAGCTTTAAGGAGCGGCTGGAGAAACTAGGATTGTTTTCTCTGGAACAGCAGAGGCTGAGGGGAGACCTGGTAGAAATCTATAAAATGCTGAGAGGCATAGATAGGGTTGACAGTCAGAATCTATTTTCCCAGAGTTGAAATGTCTAACACTAGGGGGCACGCACTTAAGGTGAGAGGGGGAAAGTTCAAAGGAGATGTGAGGGGCAAGTTTTTTACAGAGTGGTAGGTGTCTGGAACGCACTGCCAGGGGTGGTGGTGCAAGAAGATATGATAGGGGCATTTAAGGGGCTTATAGATAAGCAAAGATTGGGCAATATGGACCAAGGGCAGGCAGAAGGGATTAGTTTAATTTGGCGTCATGTTCGGCACAACATCGTGGGCCAAAGGGCCTGATCCTATGCTGTACTGTTCTATCTTATATTCTTTCTCCCCCGCTTCCTACATTTTTTTTTATTCATTCATGGGACATGGGCGTTGCTGGCTGGCCAGCATTTATTGCCCATCCCTAACTGCCCGAGGGCAGTTGAGAGTCAACCACATTGCCGTGGTTCTGGAGTCACATGTAGGCCAGACCAGGTAAGGACGGCAGATTTCCTTCCCTAAAGGACATTAGAGAACCAGATGGGGTTTTAGGACAATCGATAATAGTTTCATGGGTCATTAGTAGATTATTAATTCCAGTGCTAACCACTTTACCACCATACTGCCCCCAGTGAACCAGATGGATTTTTCCGACAATCCACAATGGTTTCATGGTCATCAGTAGATTCTTAATTCCAGAATTTTTTGATTGAATTCAAGTTCCACCACCTGCCGTGGCGGGATTCGAACCCAGGTCCCCAGAATATTAGCTGAGTCTCTGGATTAATAGTCTAGCGATAACACCACTAGGCCATCACCTCCTTTTTGTTTTAAAATATTTATTCCAAAATACTTTGCTTCTTGCCTTTGTAGATCCTAAATTGAGAATTAATGGTTACATCGAAGCAAGACACAAAAAGGTATAAATTTGTCTTGGCCAGTGTTAGATGATCAGTGATATCATGTTCGCCTCTTATTATTTATTACACTGACTTCTGCCAAGGCTCCTAAAGCTGAACCTTGCCGCCAATGGAAGACAGATACACAAATTTAAATTACCACTCAGAATTTAGTATTCTCATTGATATTTTCTGTTCCTAACTTGGACAAATTGAATCATCCAGTACAGAGTGTTGAGAAAAATCGGGTGAGGAGGACCACATACCCATAAAGGAGCCACCCAATTTCCCAACACATAGGGTGGCACGGTGGCACAGTGGTTAGCTGCCTGCCTCACAGTGCCAGGGACCCAGGTTCAATTCCCGGCTTGGGTCGTTGTCTGTGCGGAGTCTGCACATTCTTCCCCATGTCTGCATGGGTTTCCTCTGGGTGCTCTGGTTTCCTCACACAGCCCAAAAGATGTGCTGGTTAACTGCATTGGCCATCCTAAATTCTCGTTCAATGTACCTGAACAGGCACTGGAGTGTGGCGATGAGGGGATTTTCACAGTAACTTCACTGCAGTGTTAGTGTAAGCCTCTTTGTGACACGAATAATCAACTTAAAACTAATCTTCGTGGCTGCTGTTAAGACATGGTATGCATGTCATTGTAATGCTGATCTAATGTTAAAATAGAAACATAGAAGATAGGAGGAGGCCATTCGGCCCATCGAGCCTGCTCCGCCATTCATCACGATCATGGCTGATCATCCAACTCAATAGCCTAATCCTGCTTTCTCCCCACAACCGTTGGTCCCATTCACCCCAAGTGCTATATCCAGCCGCCTCTTGAATACAATGTTTTGGCATCAACTACTTCCTGTGGCAATGAATTCCACAGGCTCACCACTCTTTAGGTGAAGGAATGGCCTCCTCACCTCTATCCTGAATGGTTTATCCCGAATCCTCAGACTATGACCTCTGGTCCTGGACTCCCCCACCATTGGGAACATCCTCTCTGTATCAATCCTGTCTGGTCCTGTGAGAATTTTATAAGTCTCTATGAGATTCCCCCCTCATTCATCTGAACTCCGGTGAAAACAATTCTAACGTAGTCAATCTCTCCTCATACATCAGTCCTGCCATCCCCGGAATCAGCCTGGTAAACCTTCGCTGCACTCCCTCGAGAGCAAGAACATCCTTCCTCAGAAAAGGAGACCAAAACTGCACACAATACTCTAAGTGTGGCCTCACCAAGGCCCTGTATAATTGCAACAACACATCCCTGCTCCTGTATCCGAAACCTCTCACAATGAAGGCCAACATGCCATTTGCCTTCTTTACCGCCTGCTGCACCTGCATGCTTACCTTCAGCGACTGGTGCACAAGGACACCCAGGTCCCGCTGCACACTCCCCTCTCCCAATTTACAACCATTCAGGTAGTAATCTGCCTTCTTGTTTTTGCTTCCAAAGTGAATAACCTCACATTTATCCAAATTATACTGCATCTGCCATTGATTAGCCCACTCACCCAACCTGTCCAGATCATTCTGAAGGATCTCTGCATCCTCGTCACAGTTCACACTCCCACCCAACTTGGTATCATCTGCAAACTTTGAGATATTACATTTTGTTCCCTTATCCAAATCATTAATATATATTGTGAATAGTTGAGGTCCCAGCACCGATCCCTGTGGCACCCCACCAGTTACCACCTGCCAATTTGAAAAGCACCCATTAATTCCTACTCTTTGTTTCCTCTCTGCCAACCAGACTTAACATCAAGGCCACATTGTTGCCTGGCCCCAAGAACCTTTCACCTCCTTTAAAAAATATCTGAAGACCCTGTCGCCACCACCTTTAGAGGAAGCAAGGTCCAGAGACTCACAACACCCTGAGAGAAAATTCAGAGACTCACCTCTCTTTAATGGGTGACCCCTTATTTTTAAACATTGACACTGAGTCAAATGGCTCCCTTCTGTGCTGTAACCACTTTATGTTTCAATGATTCTATGATTCACTAAGTTTACTGCTTACACATGTAGTTATGTGGGAATGTTGTGAAAATAGTAGGTAATATTCCCTTTATTCTTTTCAAAACCTCTTCCATTGACAAATTACCACACCTGGAACATCAGGCCTATATAAGATAAATATCTGACAAATTCCAGAAATCTAAAGTGCCCACTTTTCATTATCTGAGAAATAAATTGTTCCCTGGCATTGAAGCTGAATGAATAAAGTGATACATTTTACTTTATTGCATAGGGTGATCTACTTGTTATGACAATTGTTGGTGGCACGATGATGAAGTGGTTAGCATTGCTGCCTCGCCACTACTGACCCAAGCCAGGAACCCAGGTTCGATTCCCAGCTTGGGTCACTGTCTGTGTGGAGTTTGCACGTTCTCCCCGTGCTGCGTGGGTTTCCTCCGGGTGCTCGTGTTTCCTCCCACAGTCTGAAAGACGCACTGGTTAGGTGCGTTGGCCATGCTAAATTCTCCCTCGGTGTCCCCGAACAGGCGCCAGAGTGCGGCGGCTGGGGGATTTTCACAGTAACTTCATTGCAGTGCTAATGTAAGCCTACTTGTGACACTTAAACTTAAACAATTTTACTCTGGGACCTACAGCTATCAAACTTTATGGTGATAAAATTTGGGGGTTAATTGTCTTTGGGAAGAAAGAGGCCTGACAAAATGCAGAATTAGTATCAGAGAAGGTCAGAATTAAGCCAGCATGTTTAAACAGGTCTCTGCCATTTCACGTGTGGGTCTTATTTATCAATCTTAGCACGTTTGAGCTCAGCAATTCCTCTAGACTAGTTTTCCTGATGAGAACGTTCAGTGCTTATTCGATCTACAGATAAGGCCGCTTGACTTTAAAAGGAGTTGTCGATGTTTGCCCTTTAACACATTGCCATCACGAAATGCTATTTGACACATCTTCCCTCACATCAGGAAACTTAAATTATTACCCAACCCCACACCCACACCATGCACCATCAAGGAGGCAAGATTACATAATGATGTAATGGATGCTCTTTCCTCAGATGCCCTTTCCTTGGGTAGAAAAGTCAAGTACTAGGGGACATAGGTTTAAGGTGCGTGGGGAAAAGTTTAGAGGAGATGTGCGAGGCAAGTTTTTTACACAGAGGGTGGTGAATGTCTGGAACGCGCTGCCCATTGAGGGGGTGGGAGCAGGTACGTTAGCAACATTTAAAGGGCAACTAGACTAATACATGAATAGGATGGGAATGGAAGGATATGGACTCTGTAAATGCACATGGTTTTAGTTCAGGCAGGTATCATTATCAGCACGGGCTTGAAGGACCAAAGGGCCTGTTCCTGTGCTGTACTGATTTTGCACTTTGTTCTTTCTAATAAATGTCAGAAAGGAAGCTTTTCTTTTCTCTCTAACTAGTAGGGCAATGACACATTCTTTCCCTGCCTCATCCCTGTGATAACTCCCCATGAGGTCCACGGGGAATCATTGACTGATCTCCCTGTTGAGCTCGATGAGTATGAGTTCACCAGTAACCAGCAATGGTCTGCCCAGCTGGAACTCATTACCTGAGCCTTTTATAAGGCAGGCCCAGGACTGGGCCTGCTGCATTGTAATCCCAAGCAGGGACTAATATATATATACCACAGTAGTGGTTTTACTTTGCGTTCTGTAATAAACTATGTTCCTTTCCATTCGGGCTTCCTGAGTCATTACAATCCCACATGCCCCCATTCTACTTTGACCCAAGCTCTGTCTCGGGCACTGCATAAT
This sequence comes from Mustelus asterias, assembly GCF_964213995.1. Classification (NCBI taxonomy): domain Eukaryota; kingdom Metazoa; phylum Chordata; class Chondrichthyes; order Carcharhiniformes; family Triakidae; genus Mustelus; species Mustelus asterias. Next base: position 62,518,754 of record NC_135823.1, read on the forward strand.
CAAGCTGTTATAGTTGGTTCTGTGACTCTTCCCTCGTCTGTACTTCTTTTTGCAGGTGGAGAAGATGGGAGGAATGATCCATGTTCGCTTTTTCATTGGTAACACTATTCCTCATGAAGAAAAAAATATCTTTCTTTTCCAACACACCATTTATCCTTCAGTTCTATGACTTTACTTTCTGCCACTCACTGTCAGATAGGAGAACATGTGGACACTCATATTTTCACTTTGATTTTGCTTATTAGTCTTCTTTTCTCCTCCGAGTTGACTTTGAGATCAATGTTAAATAACTATTTTTCTCAAATACAGGCTTATACCTGGCTACATTCTTTAATTTCAACCCATTTGGGACAGGCTTTCCAAAATGGATCAATACTCCCTCATCCATGTTGGCCAAATCAATTCTGAAAAATGGGGCACTATTTTTTTGTTCTTAATGCATTTCCATTACAAACTTTAAGCTCATTACGTGAATGTCGTGGGAATGTAGGAACAGGAATAGTCCTCCAACCAACCTGCCATTCAATGTAATCAATACATGTGTTTTATGCCGCGGAGATATGCAGAGATGATACACCAGCTATTATGTGCTCAGGAATTTTATTCAATGTTTTAAAATGTCTGCTCTCATGGTTGCAGCAGCTTGGCTACAAGTTAGTTTCTTTTGCTAAGTGACAACACCTAGGCTTAACTAATCACACACACTGCAGGGGAGAGTCAACAGACATGCGTTATCAAAAACCTGTCGTGTTAGTGTACCTGTAAGAAAGGTTTTTTTTAAAAAAAACATGATTTCTGTAGCTCACAGCTTCAGTGATGTCATTATTGTTGCCAGGCTTACTATGATGAGTCCTTTTATTTCTACTTCAATAGCTTAAGTGGGGGTTGCTGATGTTTACTCTGGGATTAGTTTTACCATCCTGCATTGTTAGGAGAAAAGGTCATGTGTTTTTGGACAGTCATTTTTCTTTCCAGTGAGTTTAAGGTTTCAGTTCTGAGGGTTCTAAGGCTGCAGTTTAGTTTATTTTAGCTTCAGCAGGGGCATCAAGCAAGAAAGAAGCTGAAATCGCTCTCTCTCTGTCTCCCTCTTCTATTTGGAAATTCTGCTGGTTATCTCAAGGCAATGTTTTGCCTTCCAGAAGGAAAGTGCAGCCTTCAAAAAGCTTCAATTCCTGTCAAGTGAGATTTTAATCTATGCTGTGTTAAGCCTGTGAAAAGCATTTTGTTGATGAAAGGTTTTGGGTTGTTGGAACAACTTTAGTATTCAATTAAGGGTTAATACATTACTGTGGTTGTTTTCTTTCTGTTCTTTTGTTTGTAATTGTTAAAAAGTATTGCTAATTTTTTTTCTATACATGTTAACTATATTCTTTAATAAACTTTGTTTGTTAAAAGCTCCCTAGTGGGTTATTGAATCATACCTGAAGTGAAACATGTCATGCTCATCCTAGCCAAATTCACTGAAAAGAATTATGGTTCAGGCGGTTCTCATAAAGCATTTTGGGAGCTTCTGCCCTGACCCATAATACACTGAACAACAATTGACGGCCACACAATGGTTGACCTGCTCCCTAGCTCCATATATGAATCTTTGCTCCATTACCATTCATAGAATTCTACAGTGCAGAAAGAGGCCATTCAGCCCATCAAATCTGCACCAACCAGAATCCGAACCAGGTCTTACCCCCATAACCCCATGCATTTACCCTAGCTAGTCCCCCTGACACTTAAGGGGCAATTTAGCATGGCCAATCCACCTAACCCGCACATCTTTGGACTCTGGGAGGAAACCGGAGCACCCAGAGGAAACCCATGCAGACACGGGGAGAATATGCAATCTCCAAATTCCTTAGGTTAACAAAAATTTTATGAGTCTCAGGTTTCAAATTAACAATTGCTCGAGCGTCAATTGCCATTTGCAGAAGAGAATGCCAAGCTTCTAGCACTTGTGTGCCTGAGTTATTAATTTCACCTCTGGAATGCTCTGCTCTAAGTTTTGAACTTTGAACTTTGACCCTAATCCTTGACCTCATCCTTGACCCAACCAGCAGAGGTGCTTCCTATCTACCGGATCAGTTCCCCCTTAACATCTTGAAAACTTTGATTAACTCACTCTTTCACCTTCTCGATTCTAGGGCACACGACGTTACTTTGTACAATCCCCCCTCATAATTTAACCCGTGGGAGTCCCAGTGTAATTCTGGCACATTCCTTCCACAATCAATGTATCCTTCCTAAGGTGTGACCGGAACTACTCATAGAACTCCAGCGGCAGGATTTTACAGCCCCTTTGCGGTGGAGGTGGGGATATAGAATGCAGTGAGTCATTCAAAAGTCCATTGACTTTAGCGGGACAGGAAAATCTTGGAGAAATCACTTCAGGTGTGGTCTTAAACTGACTTTTGATTAGCGGTGGCAAATTGTCATTAAGTATTGATGACACTCAAAACTTTGCAAGATTTTGTTTTACTGGTGCACATCAGTGACCGTTCTTGAAGCAGGTATAGCTGCTGGGATAGTTACCACAACTCTATCTACCCTGCAGACTACTATCACATTTTGGAATGCAAAGATCCATGAAAAAGATCATACAAATTTCACAGAAATGTAAGTATCTGAAAGAAAGAAATAACTTGCGTTTATGTCATGCTTTGCATAGCAGCAAGATGTCACAAGAAGGAAATAGATAGACTTCTAGACTCTAAAAGTGCCAAGGCGTTTGGGGAGAGCGTGGAGTATGGTGTGGAGACAGAGGGTCAGCTATGGTCATAATGAAGGGCCGAGTGGCCTACACCTTTTTCTTATTTATTCATGGGCATTGCTGGCTGTCCAGTATTTATTGCCCATTCCCTAGCTGCCTGAGGGTACTTGAGAGTCAACCACATTGCTGTGGCTCTGGAGTCACATGTAGGCCAGATCAGGTAAGAATGGCAGATGTCCTTCCCTAAAGGACATTAGTGAACCAGATGGGTTTTCTGACAATCGACAATGGTTTCACGGTCATCAGTAGATTCTTAATTCCAGGCATTTTTTATTGAATTCAAATTCCACCATCTGCCGTGGTGGGATTTGAATCCAGGTCCCCAGAACATTAACTGAGTTGCTGGATTAATGGTCTAGTGATAACACCACCAGGCCATCCCCTCCTGACTCTATTGTCAATGTGTCGATGTCAGTAACCACTTTACAACTAATAAAGTTTTTTGAAGTGCGGTCGCTATTGCAATGTAAAAAGCTCAGAAGTCAACTTGCTTAAAGCAAGATTCCACAAACAGCAGTGTGACTGGACGTTGATGGATAGGAGGTTGGCTTGTGTAATGGATTGGGCTACACTCACGACCCTTTGTTTCTTGTGGTCTTGGGCAAAGCAGGAACCATACCAAGCTGTGATACAACCAGAAAGAATGCTTTCTATGGTGCATCTGTAAAAATTGGTGAGAGTCGTAGCTGACATGCCAAATTTCCTTAGTCTTCCGAGAAAGTAGAGGCATTGGTGGGCTTTCTTAACTATAGTATCAGCATGGGGGGATCAGGACAGATTGTTGGTGATTTGAACACCGAGAAACTTGAAGCTCTTGTCCATCTCCACTTCATTCCCGTTGATGTAGACAGGGGCAGGTCCTCCATGACGCTTCCTGAAGTTGATCACCATCTCCTTTGTTTTACTGACATTGAGGGAGAGATTATTGTTGTCACACCATTTTACCAGATTCTTGATCTCTTCCCTGTACTCTGTCTCAATGGGGGCGATTTTCCCCAAAACATTCTAAGTGCCAAATTTGTGCAAAAACTGGAGTAAATCCCGCTGTTTTTTTCAGCGGGATTTTCAAAAGGAATCTCCCACACTCTGAGCATCACAGGGCGTGAATCATGCTAAAGATCTGTGGGCAGAGCCTATTCACACTGAAGGAGGGCGGCTACATAGCGCTGAGCGCCCATTGCACATGTACAAATCTGTCAGCCCGATTGCTTGCCAGCCCCACGACCCCCATCGCTGCCGCCCCCACGCCCATGCCCTGATCGCTGACCTCCCGGATGTGTCCGGGCCAGCCCTGACCTCCCCTCCCACCCCCCCATCCCCGGCAGCCTTGATCTCCCCGACCATCCCCCACAGTCCTGACCACCCCCCTCCACAGTCCCAGCCCCCACCCCGCAGCCCCGATCGCCCCAGCAGACTAATCACCTCCCACCCAGATGTCCAGCCCTGAGCGCTGGCCTCCCTCCCTCTGTCACTGATTCAAAGTACAGGGTGGCAGCGGGATCTCCCGCCCTCACCAATCTCACCTCCATTAGGCCCATCCCCAAGGCCCCACCCCCTTTGCACTGCCCGATGCCCGGTGGGCAGTGCCAAGCTCTCCCCAGGCCATTGCCACTCTACCCCCTGGGCAATGCCAAGGAGCCAGACTGGCACTGCCAGGCTGGTGATGCTCAGGGGGCACCCCCCCCCCTTACCACCAACCCTCTGTGGGGCCTCCATGGCCTCCCTTCACTCCAGTGGTGTTGGGCTGCAAGCTCCCCATTAGTGGGGACCTGTTGTAAACCCCGCTGGGGTGAAACACTCCTGGTGGGGCGGGGGGAGGCTTCAGTCCGGGCCTGTGAATGATATTAAAATGATCATTTGAACAATTTATTCTGCTCTGCGCTGATATCTGACGTGGAGTTGATGACGCCAGAAATCCAGTGGCCGTAGACGCATGGAGGGCATTGTGCCCAGCAGGGAGCTGCTACACATCCTCCGCTTATATCTCCCGGCCTACCATGCTAGTCTAGCAGCACAGCACACTGGGACAATTGCCCACTGTATTGTTTGAGATCCATAAGAACTAGGAGCAGGAGTAGGCCATCTGGCCCCTCGAGCCTGCTCCGCCATTCAATAAGATCATGGCTGATCGTTTTGTGGACTCAGCTCCACTTACCCGTCTGCTCACCATAACCCTTAATTCCTTTACTGTTCAAAAATTTATCTATCCTTGTCTTAAAAACATTCAATGAGGTAGCCTCAACTGCTTCACCGGACAGGGAATTCCACAGATTCACAACCCTTTGTGTGAAGACGTTCCTCCTCAACTCAGTCCTAAATTGGCTTCCCCTTATTTTGAGGCTATGCCCCCTAGTTCTGGTTTCACCCGCCAGTGGAAACAACTTCCCTGCTCTATCTTATCTATTCCCTTCATAATCTTATATGTTTCTATCAGATCTCCCCTCATTCTTCTGAATTCCAAAGAGTATCACCCCAGTCTACTCAGTCTCTCCTCATAAGCCAACCCTCCCAACTCCGGAATCAACCTAGTGAATCTCCTCTGCCAGTGCCAGTGTATCCTTTCTCAAGTAAGGAGACCATGGTTGACATGTTAGATGGCTTGTGCTCCAGAAGAGCAAGAATTGCCTCTGTGCAGTAGTTGCTAATGACGCCATTGTCATTGCATAAAACAGTGCCGTGCGTTAATATGTAAAACCAAAATAACTAGGACAGGCATGGTGCTGTCACGCTGGGAGCGTACACTATAATTGATGATGACACAAAGAGCCTGCTGATATCCTCTGAGATCAGAGACTCAAATTTTCAAGCTAGCTTATGCATGCAGATTTTAATGGAATCACTCCCCGCAGTAGATGCTATTGATGAGAGAGCAGTTGGATAATTGATCATTAGAGGTAGGGTTAGGGATGGAATGCATGAATTTCATTACTGATATGGAATCAGAATTTATCAAATATATATGAACATTCAAAGGACTGAGACTTTCTAATGGAACAAATCAAAAGCAGCCAAAATGGAGACCAATATTGAATTATTAATCTTTTTCGTATTAAAAATCACTCGCATGGTTAATATATCCCAAACTTATCAGGCACTCAAGCCCATTAAAGATATCTAATGGCAAAAACCATTGCTATACCAACATTTCCTCCATCTTGTTTCCTTGAAATCATTCATTGAATCCCAGAATCCCTATGGTGCAGAAGGAGGCCATTTGGCCCATCAAGTCTGCACTAATTCAGGCCTTTCCCCACACCCTATCCCCATAATCCCATGGCTAATCCATCCACCCCAATATCTTGGGACACTAAGGGACAATTTAGCATGGCCAATTCATCTAACCTGCACACCTTTGGACGGTGGGAGGAAACCGGAACACCCGGAGGAAACCCATGCAGGCATGGGGTGGGCGTGCAAACTCCATACAGACAAGCAACCCGAGGCCGGATTTGAACCCGGGTCCCTGTGAGGCAGCAGTGCTAAACACTGTGTGCTGCTCAAAAATCAACCACATTGCTGTGGGTGTGGGGTCACATGTTGGCCAGACAAGGTAAGGATGGTAGATTTCCTTCCCTCAAATGGGTTTTTACAACAATTACCATTTTTTACAGATATTTTTGATTCCAGATTTTTACAGAATTCAAATTTTACCATCTTCCATGATGGGATTCAAATCGTTGGACTGCAGAAAATTAGACACAGGAATCAGAATCCAAAGATGTGCGGGTTAGGTTGATTGGCCAGGTTAAAAATTGCCCCTTAGAATCCTAAAATGCGTAGGTTAGAGGGATTAGCGGGTAAATATGTGGGGGTAGGGCCTGGGTGGGATTGTGGTCGGTGCAGACTCGATGGGCCGAATGGCCTCCTTCTGCACTGTAGGGTTTCTATGATTTCTATGATGATTTGATTTATTATTATCACATGTATTAGCATACAGTGAAAAGTATTGTTTTTTGCGCGCTCTGCAGACAAAGCATACTGTTCATAGAGAAGGAAAGGAGAGGGTGCAGAATGTGGTGTTACAGTCATAGCTAAGGTGCAGAGACAAATCAACTTAGCGCGAGGTAGGTCCATTCAAAAGTCTGATGTCAGCAGGGAAGGAGTCGTTCTTGAGTCGGTTGGTACGTGACCTCAGACTTTTGTATCATTTTCCCGATGGAAGAAGGTGGAAGAGAATATGTCCCAGGTGCATGGGGTCCTTAATTATGCTGGCTGCTTTCCTGAGGCAGCGGGAAGTGTAGACAGAGTCAATGGGGATGAGAGGCTGGTTTGCGTGATGGACTGGGCTTCATTCACGACCCGTTGCAGTTTCTTGCGGTCTTGAGCAGAGAGGGAGCCATACCAAGCTGTGATTCAACCGGAAAGTTCTGAATGTTCTGGGGATGCATTCACACCCTGCTGGCAAGATGGCAAGTTTTACATCTCATCATGTCCTCTTATTTAAAACTCCATTCTCTTTATAATTCTAAGCAACAACATTTTGACTGAAGCCAATTTGCTTATCAAACAACTGAAAGTTCCAGGCTAATTGAGGTTCAAGAAAGACTGAGGCTGGGGGCAGGGTGGGTGGGGCAGTGAGGGGGGAGGGGGGCAGTGTGGGGGGGGTTTGCGAGGGGGGAAGAGGAAGTTTTCACCATCTCTATCAGACGGGAATCGGAAAGTAGTCCTCCAAGAATCGAGGGCAAAGGCTAACTACCCATACTCATTCCATGCCTCTCCATGAGAAGCCTATCAAGCCTCTCATCAATAGCACCTACAGAAGCCTGGTCGCCACACTACCAGAAGGATGTGGAGGCTTTGGAGAGGGTACAGAAAAGATTTACCAGAAGGTTGCCTGGTATGGAGGGCATTAGCTATGAGGAGAGGTTGGAGAAACTTGGTTTGTTCTCACTGGAACGACAAAGGTTGAAGGGTGACCTGATAGAAGTCTACAAGATTATGATGGGCATGGACAGAGTGGATAGTCAGAAGCTTTTTCTCAGGGTGGAAGAGTCAATTACTAGGGAACATAGATTTAACGCACAAGGGGCAAGGTTTAAAGGAGATGTACGAAGCAAGTATGTATTCAAGAGGCAGCTAGATATAGCACTTGGGGCGAACGGGATCAAAGGTTATGGGGAGAAGGCAGGATGAGACTATTGAGTTGGACGACCAGCTATGACCGTGATGAATGGTGAAACAGGCTCGAAGGGTCAAGTGTCCTCCTCCTGCTCTTATCTTCTATGTTTCTATAAGAAGGGTGAGCCTGTGGAATTCATTACCACAGGAAATCATTGATGCCAAAACATTGAAAAGTTTTTTACTCAGAGTGCGGTGGGTGCCTGGAACTCGCTGCCGGGGGAGGTAATGGAAGCAGATACAATAGTGACTTTTAAGGAGCATCTTGACAAATGCAAGAATAGGATGGGAATAGAGGGATATGGTCCCAGGAAGGGCAGGTGGCTTTAGTTCAGACGGGCAGCATGTTCGGTGCAGGCTTGGAGGGCCAAAGGACCTGTTCCTGTGCGGTAATTTTCTTTGTTCTTTGGTCTTTGTTCTAATGAACAGCTAAAGGCTCTGCCAGTTTTGGGAGTAAGTATGCAAATCCCATGTTGTAAACGGACCAGACTTCCAGTCAGGATCTACCAGCTGAATCCAATATTGGACATCCACCTCACCAAACATGAGGAAGTATGGCTAGCACTGCTGCCTCACAGCGCCAGGGGCCCGAGTTCGATTCCCGACTTGGGTCACTGTCTGTGCGGAGTCTGTACGTTCTCCCCGTGTCTGCGTGGGTTTCCTCCGGGTGCTTCGGTTTCCTCCCACAGTCTGAAAGACGTGCTGGTTAGGTGCATTGACCGGAACAGGCGCCAGAGTGTGGCGACTTGGGGAATTTCACAGTAACTTCATTGCAGTGTTAATGTAAGCCTTACTTGTGGCTAATAAATAATAAATAAATACTTCAAGCTTAAAATCCCACCTGCTGGGGTTAAGTGCGTATCGAACCAAATGTCACAGATGAAACCTTCCAGTCTGTCCTGCAAGATTGCTGTGGTGTGTTGTTAATGTATATTAGCACTTTATAAGATTAATTGATCTTTTAATTATGTCCACTGAGCTGAACTTGGAGGCAATCGAAGCCAAGGTCATGCAGACAAATGCTTTCCCAGGACAAAAATATTGTGCATTTATTACTGTGCAGCTGGATTGTAAGTTCCATTTAACAAAGGAACCGTCAGACTAATTGATGTGCCCCTAAATCCTGCTGAAGCTGCTCCAAGCACATTTACTCAAGTATTTTCTTCATTAAATATTTACATGGGCAGTGGATAAAGTCCATCTATAGTTCCAAACCTCGATTAATTCTGCACAATATGTATGGTGGTGTGCACTGTGCATCCAGCCAAGGCAGCAAGGAGCTCTGCAGATTCACTGGCCATTTCTTAAAGTATTAATGTACGAGTCAGGTTCACGGGAATTTGTTGGCTCCCACTCCATTGTATTATACTTTATCGCTACTGCGTTCATACATGGCTATGACAATTATGACAGAATTGAGTGCCTCTGCTCAGTCATGCGGAATATAAGACTTTAAATAGACCGGTTTTGCAGAATTACTTCCTTGTGCACAAGATTGGAAGGTGGTCTCGGTGTTATCTGAGAATTCAACACTCAAATACGTGCTGCCATTTTTACAGATGCACCATAGAAAGCATGCGTTCCGGATGTATCGCAGCTTGGTATGGCTCCTGCTCTGCCCAAGACCGCAAGGAACTACAAAGGGTCGTGAATGAAGCCCAGTCCAGTGCAAGCCAGCCTCCCATCCATTGACTCTGTCTACACTTCCTGCTGCCTCGGAAAAGCAGCCAGCATAATCAAGGGCCCCGCGCACCCCCGACATACTCTCTTCCGCCTTCTTCCATCGGGAAAAAGATACAAAAGTCTGAGGTCACGTACCAATCGACTCAAGAACAACTTCTTCCCTGTTGCCATCAGGCTTTTGAATGGACCAACCTCACATTAAGTTAATCTTTCTCTACATCCTCACTATGACTGTAACACTACATTCTGCACTCTCTCTTTCCCTTCTCTATGAATGGTATGCTTTGTCTGTATAGCGCACAAGAAACAATACCTTTCACTGTTTCCCGATACATGTGACAATAATAAATCAAATCAAATCATTATCATCCATGGCTTAGCAAACAGTAAATTCATCGCTGGGTCTACAGGTTGAGGATTCAGGTCCATTCTAAAGTCGTGAATATAAAAACTGGGCTGAAGGATGAGTGCAGTACTGAGGAAGTGAGGATGTGCATCATTTTCAAGTAAAGATGTTAAAAAAAGGCCCTGCCGCAAAAGCTTCCATCTGCTCTTCTCCCTGCTGTCAGACCCATTTAATCGCTCAAACAACGCCACAAAACCAGCTCGCCTGCCCATAATTACATTACTATTTGTGGGATTGTGCTGTGCATGGCGTGGCTCCTGCAATATGTACGTTACAGCAGTGACTATGCTTCAGTTGGCTGTAAATTGATTCGGAACATGGGGAAGTTGTGAAAGGTGCTACGTTAATGCCAGGTCTTCCTCTCATTGTGTTCTGCCATTGAGCACAGTTCAACACAGTGGGGGAAGCGATGGCCTGGTGGTATTATCGCTAGACTGTTAATCCAGAAACTCAGCTAACGTTCTGGGGACCTGGGTTCGAATCCCACCACGGCAGATGGTGGAATTTGAATTCAATGAAAAATATCTGGAATTAAAAATCTACTGATGACCATGAAACCATTGTCGATTGTCGGAAAAACCCATTTGGTTCACTGATGTATTTTAGGGAAGGAAATCTGCCGTCCTTACCTGGTCTGGTCTACATGCAACTCTAGAGCCACAGCGTGGTTGACTCTCAACCGTCCTCTGAAAAAGGGCAACTAGGGATGGGCAATAAATGCTGATGTGGAGATGCCGGCGTTGGACTGGGGTGAACACGGTATGAAGTCTCACAACACCAGGTTAAAGTCCAACAGGTTTACCAGTGACGCCCATGTCCCATGAATGAATAAAATGGCATTCGCATAGGGAATGTCAGTTAGTTGGGCATACACATTGTTGTACATCTCCTTTCAAAGCTTCTATTACTGCTTTTGGGAGCCACAAACTCAAAAATGCAATTGTTAAGTTTTGTTTGTTGTTTTCTGCAGTCGATCGCAATGCTTCTGTGTTTAAGGTCATTCTTGTTAGTGAATGTTTGGTCCCTTTGACTTCAAGAGTATCTTTACCAGCTTTCTTACCTAGCTATGCTCCTGATAGTTCAGCCAGCACACTGAACAAAACCATTCCTTACTTTAACTACCAGCATTATCCTTTGCGACTTCTTGTACACAAATTTCCTGCTAACTTTCCTACATTAAAATGGTAGCTTCGCATCAACAATATTTCATTGTCTGTAAAATGCTTTGGGACATGCTCAGAGTGGTAATTTTTTAAAAATTCACTCATGGGATGTGGGTGCCATTGGCTAGGCCATCCTTTATTGTGTTATGATGTGGCGGTGATTGATTTGATTTATTATTGTCACAGGTATTACTATAGAGTGAAAAATATTGTTTCTTGCGCGCTATGCAGACAAAACATACCGTTCATAGAGAAGGAAACGAGAGAGTGAAGAATGTAGTGTTACAGTCATAGCTAGGGTGAAGAGAAAGATCAACTTAATGCAAGGTAGGTCCATTCAAAAGTCTGACAGCAGCAGGGAGGAAGCTGTTCTTGAGTCGGTTGGTACGTGACCTCAGACTTTTGTATCTTTTTCCCGATGGAAGAAGATGGAAGAGAGAATGTCTGTGGTGCGTGGGGTCCTTGATTATGCTGGCTGCTTTACCGAGGCAGCGGGAAGTGTAGATAGAGTCAATGGATGGGAGGCCGGTTTGAGTGATGGACTGGGCTTCGTTCACGACCCTTTGTAGTTTCTTCCCTCTGCGCGATGTTGGAACCACCCAAAGGGATATACCTCACCTCGTAATCTTAAGCAAGTGTGTGTGAAGGAGCAGAAAGTTATTGGTTGAGGTAATTTAAAGCAGGATCGGGCCCTCTCTGTCATGAATAATCAACAAGACTTTATTTTAAAACTGGTGGCAACCTTATTAAAACAATTAACAAACTGAATAAACTTCCCAATAGAATGCTGTCCGGATAATATAAGATTCATGAATGAAACAAAGGCTTATAAATTTCAGTTATTCTCAAAAAGATATATATACAACCAGGCACTTGTTAGAAATCTGAAGGTCTTTGCTGTTCAGGTCTGAAACATCTTCTGAGTTGATCTATTTTTTGACTGTCGATAGTATGTTTTACGAAGGCATACATTAAACTGCAGGATTCTATGTGAGAGCCTAGCCGCAAGATTGCTCCTCAGCTCTTGCTCGCTGCTCTGCCAGTTTAAACAACTGGTCCTGATTTTTATACCCAGAATTACAGTATTCCTGCAATTTGAGTGGCTTGAGGCTGTCAACAACACTCAAATTTGAATTCAATTGGTTCTGTGTCTTTGAGCACTTGCTTTAAACTCATTGGTCCAATTCAAAAGCCTGTTTTGCTCTGCTGGAAATCTGGCTGCTAGGTTTTTGACACAATGTACAAAATTGGCTTCTGCAGCCCGCTTTCTTCAATTTAAAAATCCCAAGCACAAAAACACATGCTTTTTAAAGAGACAATGCTATCTGGCTTTTTGGCATTTCTTTACAATATTTACATTTGTCAAACACCACATTTTTAACCTTATATATGCAACTTCATAACAATTGCACATCGCTAATTTATTTTAAAAAGTGATTTATGGGATGTGGGCATCGCTGGCTAGGCCAGCATTTATTGTCCACCTCTACTTGCCCTTCAGAAGGTGGTGGTGAGCTGCCTTCTTGAACTGTTGCAATCCCTGAGGTACACCCACGGTGCTGTTAGGGAGGGAATTCCAAGATTTTGACCCAGCAACAGTGAAGGAATGGCAATATATTTCCAAGTCAAGATGGTGAGTGACTCGGAGGGAAACCTCCAGGTGAGGGTGTTCCCAGATATCTCCTGCCCCTGGCTTTCTAGATGATAGTGGTTGTGGGTTTGGAAGATGCTGTCTAAGGAAGCTCAGTGAGTCCCCGCAGTACATCTTGTGGAGGGTAGACAAGGCTGCCACTCTTCATCAGGGGTGGAGGAGTTGAATGTTTGTGGAAGGGGTTGTAATCAAGTGGGCTGCTATGTCCTGGATGTTGTCAAACTTGTAACTGCACTCATCCAGGCCGGTGCAGTGTATTCCCTTACGCTCCTGACTTGTGCCTTGTAGATAGATGGTGGACAGGCTTTGGGGAGACTGGAGGTGATTTGCTCTTCGCAGGATTCCTAGCCTTTGACTTGCTCTGATAACCACAGCACTTACATGGCTAGGCCAGTCCAGTTCCCAGACAATGATAATCCCAGGCTATTGATAGTTGAGGATTCAGCGATTGTAACGCCATTGAATGTCAAGGGCTGGCGGTCAGATACTCTCTTGTTGGAGATGGTCATTGCCTGGCACTTGTGTAACATGAATCTTACTTGCCACTCGTCAGCCCAGGCCAGGATATTGTCCATGTCTTGCTGCATTTGGACATGGACTACTTCAGTATCTGAGGAGTCACGAATGGAACTGAACATTGTGCGGTCATCAGCAAACATTCCCACTTGTGACCATGAAGGCCATTGATGGAGCAACTAAAGATGGTTGGACCTTGGTCACGACCCTGAAGAACTGCTTTGAGAAGGTGGTGCTGAGCTGCCATCTTGAGCTGCTGCAGTCCATCTGATGTAGCTACATCTACAGTGCTGTTAGGGAAGGAGTTCTAGGATTGCAACTCAGTGACAGTGAAGTGGTGTGTGGGTTGGAGGGGAACCTGCAGGTGATGGAGTCTTCATGCATCCGCTATCCTTGTCCTTCGAGGTGGTAGAAGTCATGAGTTTGGAGGGTGCTGTTGAAGGGGCTGTGCTGGATTGCTGCAGTGCCTCTTGTCGGTGATACACGCGATGGCCACTGTGCGCGGTGCTGAAGGTGATGTTGTGGGTGATGGATGGGATGCCAATCAAGCAGCCATCTTTGTGCTGGATGGTATCAAGTTTCTTTAATATTGTTGAAACAGTCGCTGTCTAAACGCAAACTCTTTCTGTCCTTTGACTCCTGCCCGCTTTTCACTCAAATTACCAATGGGAGGGAAGGAATATAGACCATAAGACACAGGAGCAGAATTAGGCCACTCGGCCCATCGAGTCTGCTCCGCCATTCAGTCATGGATGATTTTTTTCTCATCCCCATTCTCCTGCCTTTTCCCCATAACCCCTAATCCCAGTGTCGGATTTAGACTTGGTGAGGCCCTAAGCTATATAAAGCTTGGAGGCCCCTTGTTAAAAAGTTACACCAAAAGGTCTCACAAAGGTGCGTACCAAAACAGGACCTTGGGTCGCCACAAAAAAATTGAAAACATAATTATGCCTTTTAATTATTTAATAGCAAGGTACTTAAAGTGAAAAATACAAATTATTTTCAAATGAATGCATTTACTGATAACCGAGGAGTTCATCCTTGGTTAAGACACCCCAAGACCTACATCATCGAGTTTTGTGAATTTTGTTGTTTCAACTGTGGATGTCGGCTCTGCAATGCTCGCATTTGCATCACTTCCAGTGTTTTCCTCAGCTGAGATTCCAGACTCTGTTGTCTCAGTAGCAGAGGCACTAGGCTGTGGTTGTTTTGGACTTTGCTGATCACCTTGGGTTTGTGGATCCTTATCTGTTTCTGGAGTAAAGTAACTGTCAACTTTTGGTAATTTTTTGAGTTGCTCTTCAAGCTGGTGCTTTCTTTTTCTTTTCTGGTATCCGCTCTTAAATGTTCTCTTCATTGTAAACCTTCTGAATTTTTGTGAGGACCCTGCGGATTGTGAGGCCCTGAGCTGTAGCTTGTTTAGCTTATGCCTAAATCCGGCACTGCCTAATCCCCTTATCAATCAAGAACATATCTATCTCTGTCTTAAAGGCACTCAATGACCTGGCCTCCACAGCCTTCTGCGGCAAAGAGTTCCACAAATTCACCACTCTCTGGCTGAAGAAATTTCTCCTCAATATGTACCATTGCTTTGAATAAAATTCTGATGGTGACTCCCGTTGGAGTCGTACGACTCTGAAATTGGAGTCGTACAAGCTCACTGTGTGCTTTCAGGTTGTTCTGTTTTAGTTTTATTTAAAACAACCTCTGCAAGATAAAACCAAACTATACGAGTAGAGATTCGTTTCAGGAATGGGGGAAAAGAAACAAAATAGATGCTCGGAGGCGTAAATTTGTTCCGGCATTCATCAAAGTCACCAATGGTGCAATATCTTGTATCTGCTACTAGTTTAACAAATCCTTTCTATTTGGCAGATTTGACAGTGAAACTATCTTACCCTCAGGCTTGTTTTCCACAGTGTCAGACATTTGCATATGATATAGCTTTAATTGAAAAATGACATATTGGGATTAATGTATTATAAGAAAAAACAGTCTGCAATGTTTTAAGCTGTGAGATCTCGGCCTCACAGTTTATGTGCAATTTATTTCTGGTTTCTAAAGTTAAAGTTTATTTATTAGTCACAAATAGGCTTACATTAACACCCTCGAAGAGGAAAGAGGAGTTTTTTTACACAGAAGGTGGTGGGTGCCTGGAACTCACTGCTGGGGGAGATAGTGGAAACAGATATGATAGGGGCATCTTGACAGATACATGAATAGGATGGGAATAGAGGGATATGGTCCCTGGAAGGGTAGGGGGTTTTAGTTCACATGGGCAGCATGGTCAGTGAAGGGTAAGATAGTTTCACTGTCAAATCTACCAAATAGAAAGGATTTGTTAAACGAGTGGCAGATACAAGATATTGCAGGCTTGGAGGGCCGAAAGGCCTGTTCCAGTGCTGTAATTTTCTTTCTCTGCTCTTTGACTCGAGATTAACTCTGTGTCTATCCCACAGACCTGAGTTTTTTCCAGCGCTTTTGTTTTTATTTCAATCGCTCCCATGTACCTTGTTGATTTTTTATCAATGTCACAAGTAAGCTTACATTAACCCTGCGATGAAATTACTGTGAAAATCCCTTAGACGCCACACTCTGTTCAGGTACACTGAGGGAGAATTTCGTATGGCCAAGGAACCCAACCAGCACGTCTTTCGGACTGTGGGAGGAAGCTGGAGCACCCGGAGGAAACCCATGCAGACACGGGGAGAACGTGCAGACTCCGCACAGACAGTGACCCAAGCCGGGAATCAAACCCAGGTCCTGGCCCTGGCACTGTGAGGCAGCAGTGCTAGCCACTGTGCCTGAAGCTATAGGTTGGAAAATCGAAACTAGTTGCAATTGGGGTGCAGGTAATTAATTCAAAGGTGTTGCCAAATGGAATTGCCCAACATAACATGAGGTGCCTGAGCTGCCACATTTAACACTCCTGCCCTACAATAACATATTTATGGAGCTGATCTTCAACTCATTTGGTGAATTAAATAAACTCTGAGCACAGAAATATCCACTCTCCTCTGACCTATGACAACAACGTCATCCAAAATACTTCTATGTGGCAATATGTCACAATGGCTCGCTGAATGTTGGGAGATAGACTTCGATTTAAAGTTGTAATTTTGTTTTCTAGAATGGCAAATAAAAAAGGTATCCCGATCTGTATATTTTTGCTTCGGAAATTTCCATTCACTTTCACTGACATGAAGAGGGATTGTGGTCATGATCCTTTTCGTGATGCACCAGTCGTTTCCAGAATCTGTTTTCGAGGTTTGTTATTATCTTGGTTGGAAATCTTTGCTGCAGTCACTGGGGCCCCTGCCACTTCTGAAGAGACAGATGCTGCTTCACAACACAGCAGGAGCTGGATCAGCAGAAAATACATTTCTTTTATTTTAAGAGAAAGCTTGCAATTCTGATTCAAAGGATTGGTTGAATTTGCTGAGCTACTTAATGACTTGTGAACCATTTTTGTCATTCAGTCGTGGGACATGGGTGTCGCTGGCTGGCCAGTATTTATCACCCATCCCTATTCGCCCTTTGAAATGAGTGGCTTGCTCGGCCATTTCAGAGGGCAGTGGAGAGTCAACCACGTTACTGTGGCTCTGGAGTCACACGTAGGCCAGACCAGGTAAGGACAGCAGATTTCCTTCCCTCAATGACCAGGTGGGTTTTTCCGACATTTGACAATGGTTTCATGGTCATCAGTAGATCCCTAATTCCAAATATTTTTAATTGAATTCGAATTCCACCATTTGCCGTGATGGGATTTGAACCTGGGTCCCCAGAACATTAGCTGAGTTTCTGGATTAATATTCTAGTGATAATACCATTAGCCCATCGCCTTCATGTCGAGGTATTAAAAAAAGACACAGCGCTTTGTGCCCATTTTGTGGATGCAATGATTCAGCAAACAACGTTCTGCACCCCAAAGATGTCTTGAGAAACATCCAACCCAAAATTGGTTCAGACCATTTTATTTCTAGATGCCCTGCATTGGTTTTCCCTCAGAGCCGAGCCCTGACCTATCTCTATAAGCTCTTTCAGCCAAGTTACCTGCACTTCTCTAATCTGGCCAACTTCTTGTGAGCATCTCTAACTTATTTGTTAGAGGTGCCACATCTTCTGTTGCCAAGGCCAAAAGCTCTGGTGTACCCTCCTTAAACTTCGCTGCCTTTCTGTCTCACTTTTTATCCTTTAGGTTGCTTTACTGCAATTGTACAAGGAGTTGGCGAGGCCACACCTGTAGTATTGTGTGCAGTTTTGGTATCCTTATCTGAGGAAGGATGCCCTTGATATAGAGGGAGTACAGCAAAGATTTACCAGGCTGATTCCTGGGAGGGCAGGTCTGGCATATGAGGAGAGACTAAGTCGGTTAGGATTGTATTCAGTCGAGTTTAGAAGAGTGAGAGGGGATCTCATAGAAACTTATAAAATTCTAACAGTGTTAGGCAGGGTAGATTCAGAAAGAATGTTCCCAATGGTGGGGGAGTCCAGAACTAGGGGTCATAGTTTGAGGATAAGGGGTAAACCTTTCAGAACTGAGGTGAGAAGAAATTTATTCGCCCAGAGGGTGGTGAATGTGTGGAAAGTAGCTGAGGTCAAAACGTTGTGTGATTTCAAGAAGAAATTAGATATAGTTCTTGGGGCTAAAGGGATCAAGGGATCAAGGGAAGGGGAGATCAGGATATTGAATTTGATGAACAGCCATGATCAAAATGAATGGCAGAGCAGGCTCGAAGGGCCGAATGGCCTCCTCCTGCTGCTAGTTTCTATGTTTCTTTCTTTGTCCAAGATTTGGGCCAACTACCTCATGTAGATTGCTACCGTATTTTGTTTCATAATTCCTCTGTAAAGTGCTTTGAGATGTTTCGTTACCTTAGGGGCGCAATATGAATATAAGTTATGTTATTAAAATTATGGCTACATAAAACATATATTAAGCATCCTTTCGTGTGGAGGAAGTGTGGCAGTCACTGACAGCTCACTAAGATTATTTAGTTGAGACCCGCAGTCCAATTTTGGTTCAGGTGTAGTTACTTCCTTTATTTTAAATCGGCTACACATAAGGTTGGCGACAGTCTAGCGGCCTGTTTCAGGAATAACTAGCTATGGGAACAGGGGAAAGTCTGCCTTAGTGCACCACTAGGCTTGGGAAGAGAATTGGAATTGGAACATATAAGGTTAATGTGAAGGGGGAATTGAATTCTTTGATATGGAATTCCCTTCAGAGCCATCTTGTTAAAAAGACTGTCAGACAGGCCAAGAGATAAATTGGGGCTAGAAGTTGGAACTGGTTGTGTCAGTTTTATGCATTTCTGGTCCCCGCTCTGACTCTTGCCTTAAGATCTGTTCAGTGTCATCTGTGTGAAGAATAACTCTTACTCTGGGGTTGACATAGTTTAAAGTTTATTGATTAGTGTTATAAGTAGGCTTACATTAACACTGCAATAAAGTTACTGTGAAAATCCCCTAATCGCCTCACTCCGGCACCTGTTCGGGTACACTGAGGGAGAATTTAGTGCGGCCAATGCGCCCTAACCAGCACGCCTTTGGACTGTGGGAGGAAACCGGAGCACCCGGAGGAAACCCACGCAGACACGGGGAGAACATGCAGACTCTGCACAGACAGTGACTGCAGCCGGGAATCGAACCTGGGTCCCTGGCGCTGTGAAACAGCAGTGCTAACCATCGTGCCACTGTACCCGATGCCTAAAAAGAATTTTGTTGGCCTTTGATAGTCCCAGCCGTAAGGGTTTTGATTCACACTGACAACACTGAACAGATATGAGTACACAGAAAACTTGTAGGAGGTGTGTGTAGGTGTGTAAAAGTGTGGGCATGCAGAATATTACGGGGGTGGGGTGGTGAAAATGGCTGTCCCCCCCAACACCCCAATAGAAGCAAAGTCAGCGTGGAACTAACCCCCTCCATGCCAGCCCACCAGGAGCCACAATATGTTGCGGGTGGGCTGAGGGGCCACGTGGGAACTCTACCCTTCATGGCGGTGGGGAGGGCCTTTCCTCAGGAGCTGTCAGCCAATTGGACATCATTCCTGGAAATGCAAAGAGCATATGATGGGCACTCCTGGTGTTACGATGAGCGAAGAAGGCTGAATGGATCCCAGAAACAGGTAAGGCTGGGGCCTTCGATAGGATGGGGTGTCACGGTAGCACAGTGGTTAGCACTGCTGCCTCACAGCATCAGGGACCTGGGTTCGATTCCCAGCTTGAGTCACACTCTGTGTGGAGTTTACATGTTCTCCCTGTGTCTGTGTGGGTTTCCTCCGGGTGCTCTGGTTTCCTCCCACAGTCCAAAAGATGTGCTGGTTCGTTGCATTTTCCCAAACAGGCACCGGAGTGTGGTGACTCGGGGAATTTCACAGTAACCTCATTGCAGTGTTAATGTAAGCCTAACTTGTGACTAATAAATGAACTTTACTTTACTTTAGAAGGGCAGGTTGGTGGAGGGGGCATGTAGTGTTGTGTTCAATGCTATAGGTGCACAGGGAGAAAGGGGGGTCTTTTGTTATTCATTCGTGGGACATGTGCGTCGCTGGCTGGGCCAGCATTTTTGCCCATCTCTAGTCACCCTTGAACTGAGTGGCTTGCTAGGCCATTTCAGAGGGCAGTTGCGAGTCAACCACATTGCTGTGACTCTGGAGTCACATGTAGGCCAGGCCAGGGAAGCGCGGCAGATTTCCTTCCCTAAAGGACGTTAGTGAACCAGATGGGTTTTTCCGACAATCGACAATGGTTTCATGGTCATCAGTAGATTCTTAATTCCAGAGTTTTTAAAAATTGATTTCAGATTCCACCATCTGCCGTGGTGGGATTCAAACTCGGGTCCCCAGAATATTAGCTAAATTTCTGGATTAATAAGCAAGTGATAATACCACTAGGCCTCCCTTTCTTGGGTCGGGGGGGGGGGGGGCATTCCTGCCACCCATTGACAATCTGCAAAGGGCAGTCCCCTGAGATTGTATACCTTCCTTCCTTCTCACCCCTGGAGAAATCTCTTCACCTGAATGTCCACGCCAACTGTATTATGGATTGGGCAGCGTATTTTCAGGTCAATTGGCTTGTCAACAAACCCAATTGACTCATTATTTTTTTAAATACAGTGAACAATCCGCTGATTTCAGCACCCACCAATCCTTCCCTTATTATGGGGTGAGCTCAGGGGTGAGCAGGAAGGTGATGGGGTGGGTATCCTCCATATTTAATATGGCACTGCCCCCCCCCCCCCCCCCCCCCCGCCAAAAGCACAGGAGAATCCACAAGGCGTGGCTGAAACATGAGGTCGGTCTCTATCTTGGCACTGACATTTGGGGCGACATGGTGGCACAGTGGTTAGCACTGCTGCCTCACAGCGTCAGTGGCCCAAGTTCAATTCCGGCCTCGGGTGGCTGTCTGTGTGGAGTCTGCACATTTTCCCAGTTTCTGCGTGGGTTTCTTCCGGGAGCTCCGGTTTCTTCCCACACTCCAAAGATGTGCAGGTTAGGTTGATTGGCTATGCTAAATTGCCCCTTATTGTCAGGGGATTAGCAGGGTCAATCCTTGGGGTTATGAGGGTAGGACCTGGATGGGTTTTGTTTGGTGCAGGCTTGATGGGCCAAATGGCCTCTTTCTGCACTGTAGTGATTCTATGATTTGTAAAGTGACATGGAAAGTGCTTGGAAATGATGGTGGGTGTCCCGGGAGAATAATGCTGAATCTGAGGGGTTGGGGGGTGGGAGTGATGGGGCAGAATTTTGAGGCTGGCGTGGATGTAGGGGGTCACGCAGAACAAATAGCTCAGACTTCTGACCCAAGGTAATCGCACAAGAAAAGTTGGGGCCTTGATGCAGAGTCTGCCGGCTTATCCAAGAAGCTCTTTCATAACCTACCTGTACCTGCTGGACTGTCACCTGATGGCAGGATGTTCCAATGGAAATCCAACCCCAATGTACAGCTGCATGTGATTCACTTGCCCATCATTGGTTGTTTAAGTTTTCATTGAAATGGCATGGGTTCCCATTTCCAATTCCACTGTCAAGAACTGTGCCTCACAGCGCCAGGGACCCGGGGTCGATTCCCGGCTTGGGTAACTGTTCGTGTGGAGTCTGCTGGCTCTGCTCTTGTCTGCGTGGGTTTCCTCCAGTTTCCTCCCACAGTCCGAAAGACGCACTGGTTAGGTGCATTGACCATGCTAAATTCTCTCTCAGTGTACCCGAACAGGTGCCGGAATGAGGCGACGAGGGGATTTTCACAGTAACTTCATTGCACTGTTCATATAAGCCTACTTGTGACATTGATAAATAAATAAAAGGATTACATTCCAGCCAGGAGCTCTGATGTCAACTGCCACGGGGATTTACACAGTAACTTGAAAGTGGAGTCACAGGTGGACAGAGTGGTGAAGAAGGCATTTGGCATGCTTGGTTTCATTGGTCAGAACATTGAATACAGGAGTTGGGACGTCTTGTTGAAGTTGTACAAGACATTGGTAAGGCCACCTTTGGAATACTGTGTACAGTTCTGCTCACCCTATTATAGAAAGGATATTATTAAACTAGAAAGAGTGCAGAAAAGATTTACGAAGATGCTACCGGGACTTGATCGTTTGAGTTACAAGGAGAGTCTGGATAGACTGAGACTTATTTCTCTAGAGCGTAGGAGGCTTAGGGGTGATCTTTTAGAGGTCTATAAAGTTATGAGGGGCATACATCAGCTAGATAATCAAAATCTTTTCCCAAAGGTAGGGGAGTCTAAAACTAGAGGGCATAGGTTTAAGGTGAGAGGGGAGAGATACAAAAGGGTCCAGAGGGCAATTGTTTCACACAGAGGATGGTGAGCATCTGGAACAAGCTGCCAGAGGTAGTAGTTGAGGCGGGTACAATTATGCCTTTTAAAAAGCGTTTGGACAGTCACACGAGTAAGATGGGTACAGAGGGATATGGGCAAAACGCGGGCAATTGGGACTAGCTTAGGGATTTAAAAAAGGGGCGGCATGGACAAGTTGGGCTGAAGGGGCCTGTTTCCATGCTGTAAATCTCTGTGATTCAGTGACTCTAACTTAATTGCAGTGTGGATGTAAGCCTACTTGTGACGAATAAATAAACCCATGGTGACAATCATCAAAAAGAACTTAAGATTAGAATATCCTCTCCAGAGGCTGCAGAACATTGTGCAGATGTGTAGGGTAACACCTTAGAAAGTGTTTGAGGATGGATCACATCTTATGTACCATTATGAATTTGTGGGACTTTTGGTCTTATAACTGGTGACATCTTCTCACCCTGATATGTCCTTGCCTTTAAAAGGCTCCAGACTACAGGACTAACCATTATCAAATATCCGCAATGTCTGAAATTTCCTTCCTCCTCGCCACCCCCCATGCAATGAAGTAGTCAACTGTGTTCAGCTATTGGACGTTGCAATTTGCTCTCATTGATATTCAAGTTTGAAATGCTAAGAAAAGATTCAAGTTGAAAATATTTCAGACAACAGCATAGGAACATAGGGATTAGGAGCAGAAGTAGGCAAACTCAGCCGTTTGAGCCTGCTCCACCATCCAATCAGATCATGGCTGATCTCTCCCTGGTCTCAAATCCACCTCCCCACCTGTTCGCTATATCCCCTTATCCCTTTTTTTAATTAGAAATATGTCTATTTCACTTGTTAGAAATATGTTGGAGTTCAATTCAGATAAATGTGAGGTGATGCATTTTGGTAGATCAAATTGGGGCAGTGTGGTGAACCATAGATGGTTAGCACTATGGGTACTTGTACATATGTTACTCTTGTTACTGTTGGGGTTAGGGTTTGGGTGTTCCACCTGTTGGTATTGTTCTGTGGTACACTCCGGTTGGCTCCGCCTACCTATAGGAGTATAAAGGTCACTGCGCTGCCTAGTGACCCTTTAGTCTGGGATTGTATTGTTAAGCAGTATGCTCCATTCTTGTTACTAATAAAAGCCTTTATTTCCCGGGTACGATCCAGCCTCCCGAGTGAATTAATCGCGCATCAGGCAGGACCTACTCAGTTAATGGTAGGGTGTTGGGGAGAGTTATAGAACAAAGAGATCTGGAGTACAGGTTCATAGCTCCTTGAAAATTGAGTCACAGGTGGACAGAGTGGTGAAGAAGGCATTCGGCATGCTTGGTTTCATTGGTCAGAACATTGAATACAGGAGTTGAGACGTCTTGTTGAAGTTGTACAAGATATCAGTAAGGCCACACTTGGAATACAGTGTACAGTTCTGGTCACCCTATTATAGAAAGGATATTATTAAACTTGAAAGAGTGCAGAAAACATTTACTAGGATTTGCTATCCAAGAGACAGAATATATAGTAAGCAAAAAATGTAAAGCAATTTACTTAGTACTCCCCTACCTTTGGGGAAAGATGTTGACTATCTACTGTATATATGCCCCTCATTATTTTATAGACCTCTATAGGATCACTCCTAAGCCTCCTACACTCCAGGGAAAAAAGTCCCAGTCTATCCAACCTCTCCTTATAACTCAAACCATCAAGTCCCGGTAGCATTGTGCACTCTTTCTCGTGGGGAGGTGATGGCCTAGTGGTATTATCGCTAGACTATTAATCCAGAAACTTAGTTGATGTTCTGGGGGGCCTGAGTTTGAATCCCGCCATGGCAGATGGTGGAATTTGAATTCAATAAAAAATATCTGAAAATAAGCATCTACTGATGACCATGAAACAATTTTTCAATTGTCGAAAAAACCCATCTGGTTCACTATTGTCCTTTAGGGAAGGAAATCTGCCATCCTTACCCTAGCCTGGCCTACATGTGATTCCCGAGCCACAGCAATATTGTTGACTCTCAACTGCCCTCCAAGGGCAACTAGGGATAGGTAAGAAATGCTGACCAGCCAGCGACGCCCATGTCCCAGGAATGAATAAAACAGAGGGTGCTGAATCAGCCTTATTCCTCAGTGAGGTATTTTGACAGCTTTGCAGTTCTTCCAAACTATCCTTTTCTTTATTCATTTATGAGATGTGGGTGTTGCTAGTTAGACCAGCATTTATTGCCCATCTCCTATTGCCTTTGAGAAGGTGCTAAGCCTTCATGAACCGTTGCAGTCTATGTGGTGTAGGTACATTTTGTGCTGTCAGGGAGGGAGTTCCAGGATTTTCACCCAGTGAAGGAACAGCGATATATTCCCGAGTCAGGATGGTGAGTGACTTGGAGGGGAATTTGCAGGCGATGGTGTTCCCAGGTATCTGTTGCTCTTGTCCTTCTAAATGGAAGTGGCCATGGGTTTGGAAGATGCTGACTAAGGAATCTTGGTGAGTTACTACAGTGAATCTTGTAGATGGTACAGATGGCTGACACTGGAGGGAGTGAATGTTTGTGGAAGGGATAGCAATCACATGCGCTGCTTTGTCCTGGATGGTGTCGAGCTTCTTGAGTGTAGTTGGAGCTGCACTGACCCAGGCAAGTGGAGTGTATTCCATCATATTCCTGACTTCTGCCTTGTAGACGATGGTCAGGCTTTGGGAGGTCAGGAAGTGAGTTACTCGCCACAGGATTCCCAGCCACCGACCCGCTCTTGAAGCCACTGTGTTTATATAGATAGTCCAGTTCCATTTCTAATCAATGGTAACCCTCAGGATGTTGATAGTGGGGGATTTAACAATGGTAATACCCTTGAACATCAAGGGGCAATGGTTAGATTCTCACTTGTTGGAGATGTTCATTGTCTGGCATTTATGTGGCATGAATGTTACTTGCCGCTCGTCAGCCCAAACCTGGATATTAGACCATAAAACCATAAGACATAGGAGCAGAATTAGGCCACTCAGCCCATCGAGTCTGCTCCACCATTCAATCATGGCTGATATTTTTCTCATCCCCATTCTCCTGCCTTTTCCCCATGACCCCTGATCCCCTTATTAATCAAAAACCTATCTATCTCTGTCTTAAAGACACTCAATGACCTGGCCTCCACAGCCTTCTGTGGCAAAGAGTTCCACAGATTCACCACTCTCTGGCTGAAGAAATTCATCCTCATCTCTCTTTTAAAGGATCGTCTCTTTAGCCTGAGGTTGTGCCCTCTGGTTCTAGTTTTTTCTACTGGTGGAAACATTCTCTCCATGTCCACTCTATCCAGGCCTCGCAGTATCCTGTAAGTTTCAATAAGATCCCCCCTCATCCTTCTAAACTCCAACAAGTACTGACCCAGGGTCCTCAACCATTCCGCATACGACAAGCTCTTCATTCTAGAGATCATTCTTGTGCACATCCTCAGGACTCTTTCCAAGGCCAGCACATCTTTCCTTAGATATGGGGCCTAAAACTGCTCACAATACTCCAAATGGGGTCTGACCAGAGCCTTATACAGCCTCAGAAGTACATCCCTGCTCTTGTATTCTAGCCCTCTCGACATGAATGCTAACATTGCATTTGCCTTCCTAACTGCCAACTGAACCTGCACGTTAACCTTAAGAGAATCTTGAACAATGACTCCCAAGTCCCTTTGTGTTTCTGATTTCCTAAGCATTTTCCCATTTAGAAAATAGTCTATGCCTCCATTCCTCCTTCCAAAGTGCATAACCTCATACTTTTCCACATTGTATTCCATCTGCCACTTCTTTGCCCACTCTCTTAACCTTTCCAAGACCTTCTGCAGCCCTCCTGCTTCCTCAATACTACCTGTCCCTCTACATATCTTTGTATTATCTGCAAACTTAGCAACAGTGCCTTCAGTTCCTTCCTTCAAATCGTTAATGTATATTGTGAAAAGTTATGGTTCCACCCCTGAGGAACACCACTAGTCACCAGCTGCCATCCTGAGAAAGACACCTTTATCCCCACTCTCTGCCTTCTGCCAGCCAACCAATCCTCTATCATGCCAGGATCTTACCCTGAACACCATGGGCTCTTAACTTATTTAACAGTCTCCTATGGGGCACCTTGTCAAAGGCCTTCTGGAAATCTAAATAAATCACGTCCACTGGTTCTCCTTTATGTAACTTCCTTGTTGCCTCCTCAAAGAACTCTAACAGATTTGTCAGACATGACCTCCCCTTGACAAAGCCGTGCTGACTCAAACCTACTTTATCATGCACTTCCAAGTACTCTGCGATCGCATCTTTAATAATGGACTTTAAAATCTTGCCAATAACTGAAGTCAGGCTAACCGGCCTATAATTTCCTGTCTGCTGTCTCCCTCCCTTCTTAAACAGAGGTGTTACATCAGCTACTTTCCAGTCCTCAGGTACCCTCCCTGCCTCCAGTGATTCCTGAAAGATCACCACCAATGCCTCCACAATTTCCTCAGCTATCTCTTTTAGAACTCTGGGATGTAGTCCATCCGATTGATTGATCCACCTTCAGACCTTTCAGTTTCCCCAGAACCTTCTCCTTAGTGATGGTCACTACACTCACCTGTGCCCCCTGACTCTCCTGGAGCTCTGGCATCCCACTGGTGTCTTCCACCCGTGAAGACTGATGCAAAGTAACTATTCGGTTCCTCTGCCATTGCTTTGTTTCCTATTATTCCTTCTCCAGCCTCATTTTCCAGGGGTCCAATGGCTATTTTTGCCTCTCTCTTACCTTTTATATATTGAAAAAAACTCTTCCTATCTTTTTTTATATTTCTAGCTAGCTTACACTCATATTTCATTTTCTCCCCCCTTATTGCTTTTTTAGTGGTCCTCTGCTCGCTTTTAAAGGCCTCCCAATCCTCTGGCTTCCCATTAATCCTTGCCACTTTGTATGCTTTTTGTTTTGCTTTTATGCTGACCTTGACTTCCCTCATCAGCCATGGATGCCTCGTTCTCCCTTAGTGTGTTTCCGCCTCCTTGGGATGAATTTCTGTTGTGCCTCCGGAATAACCCTCAAAAACTCCTGCCATTACTCTTCCGCTGTCTTCCCTGCTCGGCTCCCTTTCCAATCAATTCTGGCCAGCTCCTCCCTCATGTCTTTATAGTTACCTTTATTTAATTGTAATACCGTTACATCTGATTCCAGCTTCTCCCTCTCAGACTGCAGGGTAAATTCTATCATATTGTGGTCACTGCTCCCTAAGGGTTCCTTCACCTTAAGTTCCCTAATCAAGTCCGCCTCATTACACATCACCAAATCCAGACTTGCCTGTTCCCTAGTAGGCTCCGTCACAAGCTGCTCCAAAAAAACATCACTTAGACATTCCACAAATTCCTTTTCTTGGGATCCACTACCTACCTGATTTTCCCAGTCCACCTGCATATTGAAGTCCCCCATGGTTATTGTAATATTGCCTTTTTTATATGCCTTTTCTATCTCCTGATTTATTTTCTGCCCCACATCCTGACTACTGCAAGGGGGCCTGTACATAACTCCCATCAGGGCCTTTTTACCTTTGCGATTGTCCAGGTCTTGCTGCAGTTGGACATGGACTGCTTCAGTATCTGAGGAGTGTCATTGAATATGGTGCAGTCTAGCGAACATCTCCACTTCTGACCTGGTGATTGAAGGGATGTTATTGATGAAGCAGTTGAAGATAGTTGGGCCTCATAAACTACCCTGAGGGATTCCTGCAGTGATGTCCTGGAGCTGAGATGGTTGACTTCCCATCACCACAACCATCTTCCTTTGTGCCAGGTATGACTCCAACCAGCAGTGGGTATCCCATTGACGCCAGTTTTTCCAGGGCTCCTTGATGCCACACTGGGTCAAATGCTGCCTTGATGTCAAGGGCAGTCACACTCACCTCAACTCTGGCTTTCAATCCCATTTTCCATGTTTGAACCGAGGCTGCAATGAGGTCAGGAGCGGTGCAGACCTCCCTCCAGCTTTGTACAGTTTAGAATAGTCATTGTAACCCATTATTGATCTGTAATGGAGATCTGTGAACAGATTTCTCCTTTTCTCATTATATATAACATGATTACCTTCTGTTTGTGCTAATAGCAAAGTATTTCCTATGATGCAACAATGAATACACTTCTGAAGTCCTTAATTGGTTGTAAAATTCCTTGTGATATCCTGAGCTCCTGGAAGGTGCTATATAAATTCGGGTCATTCTATCATTCTGAATGCATCACTGAGTCACTGACCCATGCAGACCTGACAAGCTAACGTTTCAATTTTTCGGGCTAAATCGTTAATGTCAATACCTAATCGATAATGGTCTCATGGTAGAACTTGCCCAATTTCCATTTAGAACTACAGAATCCCTACCGTGCAGAAGGAGGCCATTCGGTCCATCGAGTCTGCACCGACCACAATCCCACCCTGGCCTTATTCACGTAACCCCACATATTTGCCCTACTAATCCCCCCGGACTCTACGGTCAATTTAGCACGGCCAATCAACCGAACCTGCATATCTTTGGAGTATGGGAGGAAACCGGAGCACCAGAGGAAACCCACGCAGACACGGGGAGAACGTGCAGACTCCGCACACAGTCACCCAAGGCCAGAATTGAAGCGGAGCCCTTGATGCTGTGAGGCAGCAGTGCTAACCACCGTGCCACCGTGCCACCTTATTGGAAGCAATGGGACTTAAATGGGTTTGGGCCCCACAAAGGGCAGATGGGCCACTTTGCCAGATTGCTGCTGAGGCAGTGAAGATAACAAATTTCTCACTCGTCTAAAGTTGGCACAGCAGCTTGACGGCAGGGAGTGGGGGCTGAGGTGGAGGGGCCGTAATTTTTTTAATTAATTCATGGGACATGGGCATCACTGGCTGGGCCAGCATTTATTGCCCATCCCTCGTTGCCCAAGGGCAGTTGAGAGTCAACCACATTGCTGTGGCTCTGGAGTCACATGTAGGCCAAATCAGGTAAGGACGGCAGATTTCCTTCCCTAAAGGACATTAGTAATAAAATTGCTTTCCATGTCTCGAGAGAAAAACAGTCAGAGTGCTATAAAATTTGTGTGTGTGTGTGAGTGTGTGTGAGTGCACGTGTGTGTATGTGTGTGTGATTGTGTGTGTGAGTGTGTGTCTCTGTGTGTATGAATGCATATGTTCGTCTTGTGGAAGGGTTGTGAGGGGTAGGGGTGGGGAGTAGCCAGTGGGGTGTGAATGCCCCCGGGGGGTTTGGGAGTATGGGAACAGGAGGAGTCTCGCGGGAGAGGAGGTGTGGGTCTGTACAATAGAAGTGTAGAAACTAAAATTGATTTTTATTCTTCTGACCTTTTCTGGGTAACTATTGAGGTAAGACAATCAAAAGCATCCAAAGTTTGGATTGAAGTTGTATTCTTGGAAGGTTCTTAGTGCAGGACAATTGCCCGTTGGAAAATTGCACTTCTCAGGCAATAGCCATGCAAACCTTGCACCTGGGAACATCTGGGACTGGTGGCAGGGTTCCCCAGCACGTCTTTGGGGTACCCCACCAGATACATTGCCCTGGAGGTTACAGCCCTAAATGCCTGTGCATGCACGTGTTGCCATGTCGCTGTGTATTGAACATTGGGTGAGGCCAAGATTGGATCAGATGCTGCCATCTAGACTTCAATGGACAGCCATCCAAGACTGTCTGTCCACACTTCCAACACCAGTCCGACCCTTTCGACAAGGGATTTGAGGATTGTTGGTGCAGTGGAATACAAGTTAAATGTCTTCAGGGGAGAAGATGACAAAAGCAGAGACCCCAAGAAGATGCTCGCCATTATCCACAAAACCTGTTGTAACATGGTGGTGGGAGCAAGTACAATAGTGGCATTTAAGGGGCAACTAGACAGATACAGGAGTAGGATGGGAATGGAAGGATATGGAGTCCGTAAGTGCATACAGTTTCAGTTTAGGCAGGCATCATGATCGGTGCAGGCTTGGAGGGCTGAAGGGCCTGTTCCTGTGCTGTACTTTTCTTTATTCTTTGTTCTTTGTTCTTATTTTTCAACTTGAATTACAAAAATGCACTCTAGCCGATTCCGATCTCAACAATGAGCCTCACGCGGAAGGAAATTTCAGAAGCACTTACCTCAATCAGACAATAGCTCCAATTATTGGGCAATTGTTCAGTTTAAGGGTAGTTTACATTCATGTCTACTGGGCACCACTTGAAAAATGTCATAATAGCAAATATTAAGAAAACAATCTATTTGAACCGGAACAGTTGACTATTAAATGTTACACGATTTTATGCAACTTTTGCAACGAATGCAGCAAAAAGGCAAAGTGGCAGCAAGTTAATCTAATTGAAACCATGCAAAATGTAAAAAGAAAGTGAAATGTTACATTTGATGTTATTAAAATAGAATGGATGTTAATTTTACTCCCTAATAGTATCACTCTTCCCAAAAGGTAGCTGATAAAAAGCACAGTATATTTGAAATGTCATTATTTTGTGAGGAAGGTGGAAGTAATCATTTAAATGTGATATTATTGGAGAGAAAATGTCCTGAACATGTCCTCAGGCTTGTCATTAACTTGGATTATATATGATTCTCAGGGGGGTTATAAAGCACACACATCAAAAGTAGATAGACAGACGGGTAGATAGATAGATCGATAGATAGACAGACAGACAGCTAGATACATAGATAGATAGATAGATAGATAGATAGATAGATAGATAGATAGATAGATAGATAGATAGATAGATAGATAGATAGATAGATAGATAGATAGATGCATACATACATACATACATAGATGGATTGATAGATAGATAGATAGATAGATAGATAGATAGATAGATAGATAGATAGATAGATAGATAGATAGATAGATAGATAGATAGATAGATGCATACATACATACATACATACATACATAGATGGATAGATAGATAGATAGATAGATAGATAGATAGATAGATAGATAGATAGATAGATAGATAGATAGATAGATAGATAGATAGATAGATAGATAGATAGATAGATAGATAGACAGACAGATCAATAGATAGATAGATAATGCTTTTCTCCTGTAACTTCCACATACAGTTACCTTAAACTGCATGCAAAGACAGGACATTGCGTTGGACATGATAGGCAAGAGTCCATGTCATCTCCCAGTGATGTAAAATGTGCCGACCCATATGTTGGCAGGCACAAGTAAGAAAAATGGAGAACCACAAGCTCGCCAATGCCTCGCACAACTTGGCACAATTGTTTGCTAGATGTTGGTCCCCAGGGTCAGTTTGTAAGGTCTGTAGGGAGGCTCTGGAGCTTGCAATGGCAGGTTTCTGTCCACGTGGATTCAGAGTTAGGCCATGCACAGGCATTGGGTAAAATCATTTAGAGTAGAAAACTCATCATCCAACTCCTGCCGACCCCCACTGTCCATCCACAGAGAATCTCTATCCGAATACTGGCGGTACACCTTGCACAAGGTCAGGGTGCCAGACTCCTGCATGTAGATGAACCCAAGAGCGAATGTACAGGCCAGGCAAAGACATTATGACTTCAGTGTGTGGAAGTCCCAATTTGTACGAGATATGAGCCCGTGAGAAAATCTAGGCCTAAATCATCAATGCCGCATCTATTGTTTCACCACAGGTCCAGTCGGTCGATGGGTCTCCTCCTCTGCTCCAATTACACAGCTTCGGAGGAGTGTCTGATACAAATGTGATTAAACTTGTCAGAGGATATCATGAAGTTGCAGGAACATTCATAATCTGTTTTTATCATCCACCATTCAGAATTCTTCACTATATTTCTTTATTAATAAGGGGCGGCACAGTGGCACAGTGGTTAGCACTGCTGCCTCATAGCACCAGGGACCCGGGTTCGATACCCAGCTTGGGTCACTGTCTGTGCAGAGTCTGCACGTTCTCCCCGTGTCTGCATGGGTTTCCTGCGGGTGCTCTGGTTTCCTCCCACAGTCCGAAAGACGTGCTGGTTAGGGTGCAATGGCCATGCTAAATTCTCCCTCAGTGTACCCGAACAGGCACTGGAGTGTGGCGACTTAGGGATTTTCACGGTAACTTCGTTGCAGTGTTGATGTAAGCCTACTTGTGACACTAATAAATAAACTCCATAGAAATGGTTGTTCAAAACATTCCTGATCAAATTGATCCCAGTTAAAGAAAGGGATAACGCTGCAGTTATGGCGTTAACTCAGTGTACACTTCTGTAAGTTGAAAGTCAGGACAATTTTTCCTACATGAGTAGTTGATGTCTTTTCAACTATAAATTCGAGGAATGCATCACTAAAGGAGTTCACTGAAGCAGACAGCCTAAGTGAGCTTCAGAGAAAATTGCATGTACTATTGAAGAAAGGACTGAGGTGATGTAAAACCTTGATCAGGCCGCATTTGGAGTATTGTGTGTAGTTCTGGTCATCACACTACCAGAAGGACGTGGAAGCTTTGGAGAGAGTGCAAAGATGGTTCACCAGGATGTTGCCTGGTCTCAAGGGTGTTGGTTATAGGGAAAGGTTGAATAAGTTAGGATTGTTTTCACTGGAATGACGGAGGCTGAGGGGAGACCTGATAAAGACTTACAAAATTATGAGAGGCATAGACAGGGTGGATAGTCAGAGGCCTTTTCCCTGGGGTGTCAATTACAAAGGGGCACAGACTCAAGATGAGAGGGGGAAAGTTTAAGGGAGATGTGCGGGGGAAGTTTTTCACGCAGAGAGTGGTGGGTGCCTGGAACGCGCTGCCAGAGGAGGTGGTGGAAGCAGGTACATTAACAACATTTAAGAGGCATCAGGATGGGTAAATGAATAGGAAGGGAATATTTTTTATTCATTTGTGGGACATGGGTGTCGCTCGCTGGCCAACTTTTATTGTCCATCCCTAGTTGCCCTTGAGAAGGTGATGGTGAGCTGCCTTCTTGAATCGCTGCAGTCCATGTTCTGTGGCTTGGAGGGGAACTTGCAGGTGTTGGTGTTCCCTTGTATCTGCTGCCCTTGTCCTTCTAGATGGAAGTGGTCGCGAGTTTGGAAGGTGCTGTCTAAGGATCTTTGGTGAATTGGAGCTCTGCTCGCCACACCACCAGAAGGATGTAGAAGCTTTGGAAAGAGTGCAAAGAAGGTTCACCAGGATGTTGCCTGGTTTTGAGGGTATTGGATATGAGGAGAGATTGAATAAACTAGGATTGTTTTCACTGGAAAGACGGAGGATACGGGGGATACAGACTGAATGAGGGCAGGAGGTTTTTTTTAGTTTAGTTAAGGCACATTGATTGGCATAGGCTTGGAGGGCTGAAGGGCCTTTTCTGTGCTGTACTTTTCTTTGTTCTTTGGTATTTGTTCTAATTCTCCGGGTTTTCTTTTTGAGACTAAGAATGTCTTCATGTGGCTGGGAATAATTTCTTACGACCTCCATCAAAATGGCAACAACCAGTTATCCCCTGCAAAAAGAATCAAAAGAAATATCTGGCACTGGAAGGTTTTAGCTGATGTGCAGAGGGAATCGGGTCAATGTCCTCAAAATCATGAGCGGCTTTGGTAATGTAAATTGGGAAGAGTTACCTCCATGGGTCAGTAAGTTTAATGCATTCATTTTATGCATCAGTAAAAGAACAAAAGATTGGGCTCAAAGTTATTTTAGTGCAAAGGACATGAAATTCCAAAGTGGCAGATGCAGAATCCAGAATTAGCTTTTAAAAAGGGAAGCAGATAAATATTTGAAAAGGAGGAAGTTGAAAGAATATAAGATGGAGTTGGGGACTGAGATGGGAGAACTAGCACTGTACAATTACATAATTCCAGCATGGCCCATCATCTGGTAATCTTATATTATGTTCAGTTTCTGTTGAAACAGTGACAATCCACATTGGGTTATATGACTGCTTTCAGCTGGTTTTAGATTGATTTCTGTTTTAGATTGATTTCTAAACTCTAAATGTTAAAGACAGGGAGAAATGTTGCATAATCTCAGTTTATGAATATTTTATTTGTGGTTAATCACCCATTTTGGAAGTTTAATGTCAGTGCATCATTGTTCATAGAAACATAGAAACGTAGAGGGTGGGATTTTCCAGCGGCGCTTACCCCATATCCCGGAAAATCCTGCCTGAGGTCAATGCACCTTTGTATGGCCTTCACCCCCCCCCCCCACCGCCCCCCGCCACCCCCCCCCCCCCCGGCCTCCACCCCCCCACCCCCCCAACCCCCACCCCCCCCGCCCCCCCCACTGCTACAATTCCTGTGGTGGGCGGGAGGGGAAATTTCCGGTGAGAAAACAGGAACAGGAGGATGCCATTTGACCCTTTGAGCCTGCTCCACCATTCATTATGGTCATGGCTGATCATCCAATTCAATCCCGCCTTCCCCCCACCCCCCCATATTCCTTGATCCCTTTCACCTCAAGTGCTATATCTAACTGCTTCTTGAAAACATTCAAGGTTTTGGTCTCAACTGCTTCTGGTGGTAGTGAATTCCATAGGCTCCGGGTGAAGAGATTTCTCCTCATCTCCATCCTGAACAATCTACCCTGTATCCTCAGACTATGACCCCTGGTACCTGTGAACCCTGGTGCAAGGGGTACCTTTAACATCCAGAATTGGCAGATCGAGACTCAGTTTAAACTCTCAGCAATCTAGCAGTCCCTCAGCATCAATCAATGTTATGAGCCGAGACATTGGGGATGGGGTTTGAACCCATAACCTTCTGACTCAGAGGTAAGAATGCTACCAGATGACCCATAACCACCCTCTGGTTATCTCCAAATTGCCCATTATCAGAAGCCTTCTGCTGCAAATCAAACTTTGGACTC
Source organism: Mustelus asterias (assembly GCF_964213995.1). Classification (NCBI taxonomy): domain Eukaryota; kingdom Metazoa; phylum Chordata; class Chondrichthyes; order Carcharhiniformes; family Triakidae; genus Mustelus; species Mustelus asterias. The sequence goes on from NC_135823.1 coordinate 62,553,656, forward strand.
AAAGTGAAGGTACCATGAAAGTAGCAGACTGACCTTTCCTGACATTACTTCTTTTAATTCATTTGTGGGATGTTGCTGGCTGGCCAGCATTTATTGCCCATCTCTAACTGCCCTTGAGAAGGTGGTGGTGAGCTGCCTTCTTGAATCGCTGCAGTCCATGTGCTGTGGGTTGACCCACAATGCCGTTGGGGAGGAAATTCCAGGATTTTGACTCAGCGACTGCGAAGGAACGGCGATATATTTCCGAGTCAGGATGGTGAGGAAGGGAAGGGAACTTGCAGGTGGTGGTGTTCCCATGTATCTACTGCCCTTGTCCTTCTAAATGGAAGTGGTCATGGGTTGGAAGGTGCTGTCTAAGGATCTTTGGTGAATTGTTGCAGTGCATCTTGTAGATAGAACATAGAACATTACAGCACAGTACAGGCCATTCGGCCCTCAATGTTGCGCCGACCAGTGAAACCAATCTAAAGCCCATCTAACCTACACTATTCCAATATCATCCATATGTTTATCCAAAGACCATTTAAATGCCCTTAATGTTGGCGAGTCCACTACTGCTGCAGGCAGGGCATTCCATGCCCTTACTACTCCCTGAGTGAAGAACCTACCTCTGACATCGGTCCTATATCTCTCACCCCTCAATTTAAAGCCATGTCCCCTCGTGCTAGCCAACACCATCCGAGGAAAAAGGCTCTCACTATCCACCCTATCTAATCCTCTGATCATCTTGTATGCCTCTATTAAGTCACCTCTTAACCTACTTCTCTCTAACAAAAACAACCTCAAGTCCCTCAGCCTTTCCTCATAAGACCTTCCCACCATACCAGGCAACATCCTAGTAAATCTCCTCTGCACCCTTTCCAATGCTTCCACATCCTTCCTATAATGCGGCGACCAGAACTGTATGCAATACTCCAAGATAGTACACACTGCTGATACTAAGCGTCGGTGCTGGAGGGAGTGGATAATTTGGCCTGGATGGTGTCAAGCTTCTTGAATGTTGTTGGAGCTGCACTCATCCAGGCAAGCGGGAAGTATTCCATCACACTCTTGACTTATGCCTTGCAGATGGTGGACAGGAACTCAGGAGGTGAGTTCCTCGCCACAGTCTTCCTAGCCTCTGACCTGCTCTTGTAGTCATTGTGTTTGTGTGGTGAGTCCAGTTGAGCTTCTGGTCAACGGTAACCCAAGGATGTTGACACTGGGAGATTCAGTGATGGTAGTACCATGGAATGTCAAGGAGCGGTGGTTAGAGTGTCTCTTATTGGTGATGATCATTGCCTGGCATTTGTGTGGCAGATAAATCTGCGCATGTGTGATTGTGTCCTCCACTGTCAGCTGCCGGCTTTCCAGTGCGCCTATACACCGCTCCCCCCCCTTGATGGCGGGAAACGGATGTGGCAATATTTACTGCACAGTGTGGTGTGAGATTGGACTTGTGGCCTTGCTGAAAATTACGAATCTGGAACTCTCCCCTTGTCAGCCTGAGCCTGGATATTGTCCAGATCTTGTTGTATTTGAACAGGGACTGCTTCAGTATCTGAGGTGTCACAAATAGTGCTGAACATTGTGCAGTCAGACATTTCCAATACTCTACTTGGACCTTTGCCCATCTCGCGTCAGGTTGATTGATATTCCACCCCCCCAGGTACTGCTTTATTCATAAAGAAGAGTGAACTCTCCCTCGGGGTGATATTTTTACTTATGGTTTTACTTCCCTCAAGGTGACGTTTCCATTAGTTTTATCTGAGTACAAACAGTTCAATGGCTGGGAGAATGGAAGTTAATGGGACAAATAAAAGAGATGTACCTACATGCACATAATTTTTATATTTATCCAATCTAACAGATATTGAGTTAGCTTCTCAACTCGGGCCCAAGTGGCGGTACAGCATTCATGCAATTCCTAAAAATGAATTCAGAAATTAGGGATAATAGAATGTGATATTTGATAATACACAATTTAAATATTGCTGTAAAGAGAGACAAGTTGTCAAAGTTTTTCATCTTGCACTCATCAGAACAAATGCAAGAATGCCAAATTTCAAACAATTATGACCGTTTATGGTGAGTGGTTGGTAAGTCAGCTCTGATTGGCTGACTTGTAGCCATGGAGAAAACAAAGGGCAACTATAGGCTCCCCAAGCTCATGGGTAATTAAATAAAGGCGTAAGGCTTAAATGCATCCCTTTGTTTGCAGAGAATATGTTGCTTCTAGCAAGAGTAAATGAGCCACAGTAACATATCCCTCATCAGAAGTAATCTAATATTTAAAAATAATGCACATCAACTCAAACAATATCATTTCTCCAATTTTCTGAAGGTTGTAACTCATGCTTGGATTCCAAGGAATCTATTTCCAATTGACAGCAAGAAACTTTCATGCATGAGCTTGGATTTCTGAAAGTAAATGGGGGCGATCTTACCAAAAATATTTTAAGTCCTGAACAAGCCTGAAAAGGGGAGAGTTCCAGATCCGTTATTTTCAGCGAGACCACAAGTCTTATATCACTCTGTGCAGCAAATATTGCCACATCTGTTTCCCGTCATTCGGGGGAGGGGCAGTGCATAGGCTCACCGGAAAGCCGGCAGCTGATAGTAGATGGCACAATCACACATGCACAGATATATCTGTTCTGTGCAATAGCAGAGAACAGAGAGATCTGTCGTTGCCTCCTCCCCCCCCCCCCCGAATATTACCCACCTTCCCCCCGCTATCACTAGCCTCTGCGGCCAATCGACACCCTTCCAAATGGCCTGGCTGATAGCCCCCCCCCACGCAGCCTTGTCAATTGCCCACCTCCACATGACCTGGTCAATTGCCGCCCTCCCCAGCTAATCACCGGTTGCAGAGTGCGCAAAGTTCCCCCCTTCCCCCACACCGTCCAATCCCGGTTGCAGAGTGCACAGCATCCCCCACCTATCTCACCTTAGGCTCCCCCGCCTTCAGGCTCCTCCCCTCCCAGTAAGCCCGCCCCCTCAAGTGGCACCTCCTTAGCATTGCCCGGTGCCCAGTGGGCAGTGCCAGTGTGTCGGGCTGGCAATGTCCATGGAGCATTGCCCCCCTGACCTCAATCTCCTAGGGGGCATCAATGGCCTCCAGCCCTACTGGTGGGACCGTCACGACAGGTCCCTGTTGTTGGGGACTATTCGTGATCCTCACCGGTGAAGATTTCCACCGGCGAGGTCATTCAGGCAAGTGCGCCTGGACGATTGTGTCCCGGGCTCACTAATAATATTTAAATTCTATTTAAAATCAAATTTAAATATTGAGATTAGGCTCATGGTCTTTTCAGGCATGATGCATGGGGCGGCACGGTGGCACAGTGGTTAGCACTGCTGCTTCACAGCTCCAGGGACCTGGGTTCGATTCCCGGCTTGGGTCACTGTCTGTGTGGAGTTTGCACATTCTCCTCGTGTCTGCGTGGGTTTCCTCCGGGTACTCCGGTTTCCTCCCACAGTCCAAAGATGTGCGGGTTAGGTTGATTGGCCATGCTAAAAATTGCCCTTAGTGTCCTGCGTAGGTTGGAGGGAATAGTGGGTAAATATGTAGGGATATGGGGGTAGGGCCTGGGTGGGATTGTGGTCAGTGCAGACTCGATGGGCCGAATGGCCTCTTTCTGTACTGTAGAGTTTCTATGATTTCTATGCTGATCTTGCCGGATATCCAGGCCTGGTAAGATTGAGATAGGCAAGAAATCGGGTAGGAACCCGATTTTTGGCCTATTTTGCGATCATACCAACTCACCCCACCCATCGACCGACGGTGCGAGAAGATTAGGTCACCTCAAAGGCTATTTGTTTAAAGGTACAACACTGGTAAGCTTTGTCTTAACTCATGATCAGAAGGAGGATGTTAAATTCTCCTGCCTTTTCTCTTCCCTACACTACTAAAGCTTCACTGAAGTTGAGAATCACTTTATAATCGCAGTTAATATTACTAGATTATTGGGGAAGATAGAAATCAAATTTGATTTTGACACAGAGCTATTCCTTCAATCTAATGGATTCCACTCTTATTGTTCTAAACATTCTTCAAGAGACAGTGTTATTATGTTTTAATCCAGTTACAGGATGTGGGCATTGCTGGTTAGGCCAGCATTTATTGCCCATTCCCTTGAGAAGTGGTGTCGTCTAAAAAGCCTTGGTGAGTTCCTGCAGTGCATCTTGCTGCCAGTGTGTGTCAATGGTGGTAGGAGTGAATGTTTGTGGAAGGGGTAGCAATCAAGCAGGTTGCTTTGTCCTGGATGGTGTCACATTTTTTGATTGTTGTTGGAGCCGCACCCATCCAGGCAAGTGGAGAGTATTCCATCACACTCCTGACTTGTGCTTTATAGATGGTCGGTAGGTTTTGGGGAGTCACGAGGTGAGTTACTCGCCACAGGATGCCTAGCCTCTGCAGCGAGTAACTCACCTCGTGTGGCTACAGTATTTATATGGCGAGACCAGTTCAATTTCTGGTCAATGGTCACCCCCAGGTTGTTGGTAGTGGGGATGCAGTGATGGGTAAGCAAAACTACTGCCTGATTCAGCCAACTGGCCCATTCTGATAGGGAAATCAAGGTCCTTGATTGTAAGTAGGACCCTGTGATAATTTTAGTTACAAACAGTGCCCGTGAAGTTCACATTTTGAATTCCTCCAAGAGCAACAGAAGTAAACACTCTCTCACGGTCAGTGTCGAATTAGCTTTTTGGGACTCAGGGGGCAGGGGTACACCTCCAGGACCCAAAAAAGGATCTTGGACCCCCCCCCCCCCCCCCCCCCTCCCCACTATGTGACCCATTCCCAATCCGCCCTTCCATGGCACCTTGTCTGACAAGTTCAAACTATAGATCAGAACCTGGAAATGACCAGGGCCTCGTTGTCACCAGAATGGTCAGTTGACCACTGTGGTTAAGCAGTCAACCGCCTGTAAGCAAAGATTACCTCCAGAGGCAGCACGGTGGCACAGTGGTTAGTGCTGCTGCCTCATGGCGCTGGGGACCCAGGTTCGATTCCCAGCTTGGGTTGTTGGAGTCTGCACATTCTCTACATGTCTGCATGGGTTTCCTCCAAGTGCTCCGGTTTCCTCCCAGATTCCAAAGACGTGCTGGTTAGGTGCATTGGCCGTGCTAAATTCTCCCTCAGTGTACCCGAACAGGCGCCCGAGTGTGGCGACTTGGGAATTTTCACAGTAACTCCATTGCAGTGTTAATGTAAGCCTACTTGTGACACTAATAAATAAACTTTAAAGCTCCCATGGGTGACCTCTGGTTTATTCACAGCCTGGACAGAAATACAGAAAACCTCTTCCCAAATCAGCTATTTCCAGGGCCCCTGGCATCCTGTGACATGAGTATGTCAATATTGTAGTCCAGCGGACCAATTCAATCTCAATGCGAATCTTTTTGAAAGTGATACGTGAAAGCAGTCTTGAAATAATGCTTTTCCTTTCAGGAAGAAAATAAATGTTTAAAAGCAGATTGTTGTCCGTTTAGTTCCCACACAGCGCTGAACCTTTTACAGTAATAGCTACCATTTTACACCTAGCTACATCACCTAACTTTTCACCTCTCCTGGTGAGACTGCTCAAGATTAAGTGTGAATATAAAAACATAGGAACTAGAAGCAGGAGTAGGCCATTCAGCCCTATCTATTGATCCCTTTAGCCCCAAGAGCTATATCTAATTTCTTATAGAGTTATAGTGGTTTACAGCATGGAAACAGGCCCTTCGGCCCAACTTGTCCATGCTGCCCTTTTTTTTTAACCACTAAGCTAGTCCCAAATGCCCGCGTTTGGCCCATATCCCTCTATACCCATCTGACTCATGTAACTCTCCAAACGCTTTTTAAAACAAAAAATTGTACCCGCTTTTACTACTGCCTCTGGCAGCTCGTTCCAGACACTCACCACCCTCTGTGTGAAAAAAATTGCCTCTCTGGACCCTTTTGTATCTCTGCCCTTTTGCCTTAAACCTATGCCCTCTGGTTTTAGACTCTCCTACCTTTGGGAAAAGATGTTGACTATCTAACTGATCTGTGCCCCTCATTACTTTATAGACCTCTATAAGATCACTCCTAAGTCTCCTACGCTCCAGGGAAAAAAGTCCCAGTCTATCCAGTCTTTCCTTATAACTCAAACCATCAAGTCCCGGTAGCATCCTAGTAAATCTTTTCTGCACTCTTTCTAGTTTTAATTCTTGAAATCACACAATATTTTGGCCTCAACTATTTTCTGTGGGAGTGAATTCCATACATTCACAACCCTCTGGATGAATAAATTTCTCCTCACCTCAGTTCTAAAAGATTTACCACTTATCCTCAAACTATGACCCCCTAGTTCCGGTCTCCCCCACCACTGGGAACATTCTTTCTGAATCTACCTTGTCTAACCCTGTTAGAATTTTATAACTGACTAAAGTCTGATGTACCAGTGCAAAGCTGGAACTCCCAGCTCAAGAGCGGCAGGTGTTTGGAGTATCGTCTGAAACCTCATTACCGTCAATGAGTTGGAAGCAAGGAAGGACTTAGAGCATGAATCACAGCAAATGGGTAATTTTAAAGCAAACAAACTACTTTCACAACAGAGTCCATTTAAACCACACTACAGCAAGCAACCCACAGAGTATATTTAACAAGTCTCTATAACAACAAACACAACTCATGACCAAAACGGCCACAATGTATCCCAATACACTAGGGAGAACTAGGGGGTCATAGTTTGAGGATAAGGGGTAAACCTTCTGGAATTGAGGTGAGGAGGAATTTCTTCACCCAAAGAGTGGTGAATGTGTGTAATTCATTAACACAGAAAGGTCATGAATGTAGCCCAATCTATTACGCAAACCAGCCTCCCATCCATTGACTCTGTCTACACTTCCCGCTGCCTCGGAAAAGCAGCCAGCGTAATCAAGGACCTCATGCACCCCAGACATTCTCTCTTCCACCTTCTTCCGTCGGGAAAAAGACACAAAATTCTGAGGTCACGTACCAACCGACTCAAGAACAGCTTCTTCCCTGCTGATATCAGACTTTCGAATGGACCTACCTTGCATTAAGTTGATCTTTCACTGCACCCTAGCTATGACTGTAACACCACATACTGCACTCTGTCCTTTCCTTCTCTATGAACAGCATGCTTTGTCTCTATAGCGCACAAGAAGCAATACTTTTCACTGTATGTTAATACATGTGACAATAATAAATCAAATCAAATTAAATCAATAGGTGATCGGCTCATTCTCCAACAAAATGAAGTGAATGAAGGATATTTGCACAATACAAGCTAAGGCTTGTGAACGTGAAATGAACGTGACATTTAAAAATGGCCACCTGCAGTTCTAATTTTTATTTGGGATGGTGGCGTGCACTGGATTAGAGTGTGGAGGCTGGCGGGTGTGGAGGTGGGCAAGACAGAAATCCTGCTTTGGTGCTGTGGCACTTGTTGAATTAAATGAAAAATAGATTGAAATGAGATACTGCAATCCAGCCCTCCCTTCTCACTCTTTCACCCGCCTATACGTTTCCTGTGTCCCATCTGTGCCACCCTTTCTTATCTCATGCTTCCCTACCCACCTCCATGTGATTCATCATACCCCATATGCCAACCCATGCCCTGTTACCCAGCCCCCAGGGCCCTGAAAATCCCAATTGCTCTCCACATCCCCGTGGCCCTTTCTAGTCCCTTTGCTAACTAAGTGCCAGCTCATGCTAGCCTATACTCTCATCCACCACAACTTGCCCTTGGCTCTCCATGTTAACTCACCTGGTATCCTTTGACAGCTCTAAAAACTGTTGGACAGCTTTGACCTTTGTAAATGGTTGGCAGCAGCTTTGACAGTTTGACAACTGTCACTATTCTTTTACAGTTATTTGATAACATTGACAGTTATTTTTGCACCTTGACAGTTCTTTGGTGGCTTTAACAGTTCCTTGGCAGAATGGCAGCCCCCTGACAGCTCTTACAATTATTTGACTGCTTGACAGTTCTTTGACTGTTTTGACAGTTCTTTGACAGTTATTATAATTCATGACATTTTGACGGATTGAGGGTTTAACCGTTCTTTGACAGTTTTGACATTTTGCCAGTTTGACAGATATTTGACAACTTTGACACTTTGAAAGGTCTTTGACAGCTTTAACAGTTCTTTGACAGCTTGATTGTATCTGACAATCCTTTGATAGCATTGAATGTTTAACAGCTTTGAAACTTCCTTGACAGTGCAACAGATTTCTGGCAGTATTGACAGATTTTTGCAATCTTTCACAATTCTTTGACAGTCTTTGACAGATGTGTCAGCTCTTGTATAGCTTTTTTAGAGGGTTGACAATTCTATTAGATTTTTGTGTTCACTTTAAAATTAACAGTTCATTCAAAGCTTTGACAGCTTGACAGTACTTTGACAAGTTGACAGTTCTTTGACATCTTGTCGGCATGGTTGACAGTTCTTCGACAGCTTTGACACTTCTTGGATAGCACCACAGTTCACTGACACCTTGGAAAATTAATGAACAGCTTTGACAGACCGACAGTTCTTTGAAAGGTTGACTATTTGACACTTTGTTGAAAGTTTCAAAAGCTTTCCTAACTCTTTTACACTTTGACAGATCTGTGGCTGTTTTGCCAGTGTTTTGATACTTCGGCAGTTCAGTGTCAGTTTGTCAGTCCTTTGACAGCTTTGACTATTTGATGATTTGACACTTTTTTACCATTTGTGGACTACTTTGACAGTTTTATGGCACTTACTTGACTGTTTCAAAGTTCTTGGACAGTTTTGACAACTTGACAGTTCTTTGAAAGTTTGGCAGTCCCGTGATGTCTTTGATAGTTTTTTGACAGCTTTGAAAACTGGATTGTTCTTTTCTAACTTGACTGTCCTTTGACTGCTTTGACAGTTTGATGACTTGGCAGCTCTTAGAAAGTTTGAGGACAATATTGACACTTTATTGGCAGTTCATTGGTTTACAGTTTCAATGGCTGTTTGACATTTTGACATTTCTTTGACAGATTTAACAATTTTAACAATGCTTTGACAGTTTCACAATTTGACAGATCTTATGACTGTTTGTTCACAACACTACCAATTCCTTGACAGTTCTTTGATGGCTTGACCAAACTGATAGAATCCTTTGATGGTTGTTTGATGTTTCTTTGACAGTCTGATAGTTCTTTGACAGACAGACAGTTCTTAAACAGTATGACAGTTCTTGGACAGCATAACATTTCTTTAACAGGTTTGACAGATCTTTGACTATGTTGACAGCTTGATTGTTTCTTGACAGTGTGACAGTTGTTTGACAGTTCATAAAGTGCCTTGACAGTTCTTGAATAGCCTTGATAGTTCTTGGGCAGCTTTGACAGTTCTTTGACAGCACTTTGACAGCTTTGACAGCACTTTGACAGCTTTGATCGGTCTTTGATTGCTTAACAGCTCTTTGCCAATATTGGTAATTCTTTGATGGCTTTACAGTTTTTTTAAGAGTTTGACGGTTCTGTGACATCTTTGACAGCTCTTAGACAGATTTGAAAGCTTAATTCTTCTTTGATAACTTGGTAGTTCTTTTACAACTATGACATTTCTTGAGCACCTTCAACAAAACTGTCCAAGAACCGTGAAAGCTGTCCAAGAATTGTCAAAGGTGTTCAAGAATTGTCAAAGAACTGTCAAGCTATCATAGTGCAATCAAGCAATCAAGCAATCCAAGAACTGTCAGTATTTCAAAGAACTGTCAAGCCGTCCAAGAGCTGTAATGCTGTCCAAGAACTGTCAGACTGTCCAAGAATGTCAAGGCTGTCAGACTGTTTGACAGTGTTCTGATGTTTTGACAGTTCTGTTCCAGTTTGACATTATGACAGTTCTTTGACAGGTTGCCCATTTGACAGCATTGCCAGCTATTTGACGCATTGACACAGAATGATACCAGGAATGAAGAGTATAGAATATAGAACCTTAGTTAGGCCGCTCTATCAGAAGGATGTAGAGGCTTTGGAGAGGATACAGAAAATATTTACCAGGATGTTGCTTGGCATGGAGAGCGTTAGCTATGAGAAGAGGTTGGAGAAACTTGGTTTGTTCTCATTGGAACGACAGAGGTTGAGGGGCAATCTGATGGAAGTCTACAAGATTATGAGGGGCATGGACAGAGTGGATAGTCAGAAGCTTTTTCCCAGGGTGGAAGAGTCAATTACTAAGGGGCATAGGTTTAAGGTGCGAGGGGCAAGGTTTAAAGGAGATGTACGAGGCAAATGTTTTACACACAGGGTGGTGAGTGCCTGGAACTCGCTGCCTCACTCAGAGCAAAGAAGTGGCAGATGGAATACAATGTGGAAAAGTGTGAGGTTATGCATTTTGGAAGGAGGAATAATAGATTATTTTCTAAATGGGGAAATGCTTAGGACATCAGAAGCACAAAGGGACTTGGGAGTCATCGTTCAAGATTCTCTTAAGGTTAACATGCAGGTTCAGTCGGCAGTTAGGAAGGCAAATGCAATGTTAGCATTCATGTCAAAAGGGCTAGAATACAAGGGCAGGGATGTACTTCTGAGGCTGTATAAGGCTCTGGTCACACCCCATTTGAATATTGTGAGCAGTTTTGGGCCCCATATCTGAGGAAGGATGTGCTGGCCTTTGAAAGTTTCCTGAGGAGTGCCCCCTGGAATGAAGAGCTTGTCGTATGAGGAACAATTGAGGACTCTGGGTCTGTACTCGTTGGAGTTTAGAAGGATGAAGGGTGATCTTATTGAAACTTATAGGATACTGCGAGGCCTGGATAGAGTGGACGTGGAGAGAATGTTTCCACTAGTAGGAAAAACTAGAACCAGAGGGCACAGCCTCAGGCTAAAGGTATGATCCTTTAAAACAGACTAGAGGAGGAATTTCTTCAGCCAGAAAGTGATGACTCTTTGGAACTTTTTGCCGCAGAAAGCTGTGGAGGCCAGATCATTGAGTGTCTTTAAGACAGAGATAGATAGGTTCTTGATTAATAAGGGGATCAAGGTCATGGGGAAAAGGCAGGAGAATGGGGATGAGAAAACTATCAACCATGATTGAACGGCGGAGCAGACTCGATGGACTGAGTAGCCTAATTATGCTCCTATGCCTTATGGTGTTATGGTCTTATGGTCTTTGCCAGCTTTATGTATTGAAAATGGTTTGACAGTTTGACACTCCTGTGCCAATTTTGTAGTGTTTTGACAGTTGTACAGTACTTTGACAGCTTTGATATTTTGATGATTTGACAGTTCTTTGACAGTTTCTTGAAAACTTTGACAATTCTTTCGAGATTTGCCAGTTCTTTGACACTCCAACAGTTGTTGGACAGCTTTGACAGAACTTGACAGCTTTGACAGTTTTTGGACAGTACTGGCAGTTCTTGGACAACATTAACAGTTCTTTGACAGCTTTGATGGTTCTTGGATAGCATCATAGCTCTTTGACAGCTTGGAGTATAAATTGACAGCTCTCTAACAGTTTGACAATTCTTGAGAGCTTTGTAAGTTCTTGAACAGCTTTGGCAGTTCTTGACCCGCTTTGACAGTTCTTAATCATATTGACAGTTCTGTGTCAGTTTGACAGTCCTTTGACAGCTTTGACAGTTGATGATTCAACAGTTCTTTGATAGTTTGTGGAAGCTTTTAATAGTTCATTGGCAGTTCTTTGACAACTTGACAGTTCTTTGAAAGTTTGACATATCTACAACATCTTTGACAGTTCCTTGATAGCGGTGAAAACTTGCTTGTTCTTTTCTGGCATGACAGCTTTTTGACAGCTTTGACAGTTCTTGATCAGCATTACAGAGCTTTGACAGTCTGACCGTTCTTTGTCAGGTTCGCTGTTTGACAGTTCTTTGACAGCTTTGCCAATTTTGCCAGCTAATTGACACATTGATTGTTGCTTGACAGCTTTGACAAGTATCCACTATTGATATTTTGACAGCTATGTGTCATTTTGACAATCATTTAATGGCTTTGATAATTTTGTGGACAACTTTAACAGTTTATGGCATTTCTTTGACGACTTGACAGTTTTTGGAAAACTTGGCAATTCGTGGACAGCTTGGTAATTCTGTGTTTTGCCAGTTTGATTGTTCTTTGATAGCTTGATATTTCCTGAACAAATTTGACTGTTCCTGATCAGCATGTAAGCTACTGGACAGCTTTGACAAGTCAAGGACATCTTTGACCGTCTTTGGGTAGCATGGACAGTTCTTGGACAGCATGGACAATGATTTGACATCTTTGAGAGTTCTTGAACAGCTTTGACATTTGCTGGACAGCTTTCACATTTCTTGAGCCACTTTGACAGTTCGTGGAGAACTTTGCAAATTCTTTTGGCAGTTTTTGACAACTTTTACAATACTTTGATAGTTTGATAGTGCTTTCGAAATTCTTTGACAACTTTGACAGTAATTGAAGCAGTGTTTATAATTCTCTGGCAGCTTCATGTCTCTTTTACAATCTTGACAGCTTTGCACTTCATTTACAGCTTTGACACATTGACAGTTATTTGACAGCTTGATAGTTCTTGAACAGCTTCTCATTGCTTGAAAAGACTGACAGTTCTTGAACAGCTTCAGATTTCTTGCACAGTCTGACACTTCAACAGTTTTTGAACAGCTTGTCGGTAATTGGGCAACTTGGTAGCGCTTGGGCAGTTCTTTCACTGCTTTGATGCCTTCACAGTTCTTGGATAGCCTGATGATTCTAGGATAGCCTTGCAGTTTTTGGTCAGTCTTGACAGTTCGTGGAAAGCCTGACAGTTCTTTGACGGTTCTTTGATAGTTCTTGGACAGTTTGACAGGTCTTGGATGGCTTCACGGTTCTTGGAAAAACTGACAGATCTTGGGAAGATCTGACAGTGCTTGGACAGTCTGACAGTCCTTAAACAGTTTATCAGTTCTTCAACAGTTTGGCAGTGCTTGGACATCTTGGCGGTACTTGCACAGCTTTGGCAGCATAATTCTTCATTGATAGCTTGACAGTTGACAAACAGGTTCATAGTTCTTGAACAGCCTGACAGTTATTGGATAGTCTGACAGTTCTGGGACACTTTGACAGTTCTTGGACAGCTTGTCAGTTCTTTGATAGCTTGTCAGTTCTTTGATAGCTTGTCAGTTCCTGGACTGCTAAGCTGTTCTTGTACAGCTTGGCAGTTCATTGAATGCAGTCACAGCTTAATTCATCTTTGCCTGTTCTTGGACAGTCTGATAGTTCTTGAACAGTCCTTGGACAATTTGAAAGTTATTGGACAACTTGACAGTTGTTGGACAGCTTTGGTAGTTCATGGACAGCATGGACAGATTTTGGGCAGGTTTGGTGGTTCTTTCACAGCTTTGAAGGTTCTCTGATAGTTTTGACAGCTTGACAGTTATTTGAAAGTTTTAAAATTTTGACAGCTGTTTGTCAGTTTGACAACTCTTTGACAGTTTGACAGTGCTTTGCAGCTTGATAATTTCTTGCTTTGACAGCTTGACCAGGATAGGGCCTGGGTAGAAATGTGGTTGATGCGGGCTCGATGCCAAATGGCCTCCTTCAGCACTGTAGGGATTCAATGATTCTATGCTAGCACAAGATCCCTGGAATCACCAGGTTAATCACAGGTCCCCCTCAGATATGTACCACTTAATTCAATTTGTTAATTTTCTGGAACCACTAAACAAATACTAAGGAAAGCACATTTACCAAAGCACAGGTGATCACCTGAGTCTCAAGAAGACGGTTTAACTGAGGTTACATCTGCTCTCTCACCTGGCGATTATCACATTGTTGGGATCTTGCCGTGCACTACTCGGCTGTGATGTTCCCATGTTATAGCAGTGCTTCGGCTGTGCTTGGCTGTAACATGCTTTGGAATGTCCTGAGCACTCCCTCCTTTTCTTGTATCTGTCCTGGGCAAAGCAAGTCGTGCAGAACAGGTGTAATCAGTTGAGAATACTGCAAAACTGATATTTTTTTTCCCAAGTGTTCAGCATAATTCAGTTTATCTCCTGACATATACATTTGAGCACTCCAGATTCTCTGAAAGGCAGAGCGAGTGATATGACTCACATAGTCTTTTTTTAGCTGTCATGCAGGAGAACCTAAATTTATAAATTTTACTGCCAGCATTCTTGTGAAAAGAGATGTGCAGAGGCACATTTGGGTATTCAATACTGAAATCATGGCCGGGGGAAAAAAAGAGCAATAGTCTGGATGTATTACTGCAACCAACAGTGTTGTCCACTTCAACCCTGTGCTCTATTGAATAGAGAAGCTCCAAATAGAATCATAAAATCCCTACAGTGCAGGGGAGGCCTTTCGGTTCATCGAGCCGGCACTGACAACAATCCCACCCAGGCGCGATCCCTGCAACCTCACGTATTTATCCCACTAATCCTCATGACACTAAGGGGCATTTTAGCATGGTCAATCAACCTAACCCGCATATCTTTCGACTGTGGGAGGAAACCGGAGCACCCGGACGAAATCCACACAGACATGAGGAGAATGTGCAGACTCCACACAGACAGTCACCCGAGGCTGGAATCGAACCCGGGTCCCTGGCGCTGTAAGGCAGCAGTGCTAACCACTGTGCCACCATGCCGCCCACAGAATCAACTGTGCTCCATGGCCATGTTCTACCAGGTTGTTTAGCCTTCAAGTCAGCCACAGAAAAGGTGTCTCCACCCCTTCTCACACAATAGTAAAAGTCGGAGGATGCTGCACCTCTGGGTGACCAGCTCAAGACTAACATAATCGAAGGTGAGTCACAGTTGGCCTGCCTCCCCTCTCAGCCTCTGTCACACCAGATTTGGGCTATAGAGTCATAGAGATATACAGCACGGAAACAGGCCCTTTGGCCCAACTTGTCCATGCTGACCAGGTTTCCTAAACTGGACTAGTCCCATTTGCCTGCATTTGGCCCACTTCCCTCTAAACCTTTCCCGTCCATATACCTGTCCAAATGTCTTTTAAATGTTGTAATTGTACCCGCCACTACCACCTCCTCGGGCAGCTCATTCCATACACGCACCACCCTCTGTGTAAAAGAGTTGCCCCTCAGGACCCTTTTAAATCTTTCCTCTCTCACCTTCAACCTATGCCCTCTAGTTTTGGATTCCCCCTACCCTGGGGAAAAGACCTTGGCTATTCTCCTTACCTATGACCCTCATGATTTTATAAACCTCTATAAAGTCACCCCTCATCCTCCCATGCTCCAGAGGAAAAAACCCTTTCCAGCCTCCCCTTGTCTTCTGAGGGAAGTTCGGACAGGTTACGCTTTCTTTGCTGGAGTTTCGAAGAGAAAGAGGGGTCTTCATTGAAATATATAAGACTAGGAGGGGCCTTGACAGTGAGAATGTGGAGAGGATGGTTCCTCTGGTGGGAGAATCCAGAGCCAGAGGGTCAACTGTTTAAAGTAAGGGATGGCCCATTTAAGGTGGTGATGGGAAGGAATCTTTTCTCTCAAAGGGTGTTAAGTCCATGGAACTCTCTTCCTCAAAAGGCAGTGGAAGCAGAGTCTTTAAATGTTGTCAAGGCAGAGTGAGATAAACTCGTGATAAATAAGGAAATTAAAGATTATCGGGAATATTCAGGGGAGGTGATGGCCTAGTGGTCTTATCGCCAGACTATTAATCCAGAAACTCAGCTGGGGACCTGGGGTTCAAATCCCGCCACGGCAGATGGTGAAATTTGAATTCAATAAAAAAAATCTGGACTTAAGAATCTACTGATGATCATGAAACCATTGTCAATTGTCGGAAAACCCATCTGGTTCACTAACATCCTTTACAGAAGGAAATCCGCCGCCCTTACTTGGTCTGGCCTACATGTGACTCCAGAGCCACAAAAAATGTGGTTGACTCTCAATCGCCCTCAGGCAACGAGGGATGGGCAATGAATGCTGGACAACCAGTGACGCCCATGTCCCATGAATGTTTCAAAAAAAAAGCAGGAAGCCACTGTCAGCTCAGCCATGATCTTATTGAATGGCAGAAGAGGTTCAAAGGACCAAGTGGCCTACTCCTGCTCCTAACACGCATGTTCATATGTTCGTAGGGTGTGGTCTTACTGCCCAATCACGCCACACTCCCGCTGCAGCGAAAATGGAGATTTTGGGGACAAACCAAATCTCCATTCATTGCAGCGGGATGGGAAAATCCTACTGGCATGAACTGTGGGAAAATTCCAACCATAATGTCTTGTAGAAGCTAGATTAAGACAAGGGAGGAAATGCGTTGAAAAAAATTAGATGGTCAGTAACTTCACACAAGGAAAGTAGCTGTAATGTGTTGCGTTTAAAAATTTACTATTGCTCTACTTCCTGCATAACACATTGTTTTTTTAAAAATTCATTCATAGAATGTATGCATCAATGGCAGGGGCAGAATTAATGTCCACTCTGAAATTGACCCTGAGAAGCTAAGAATATACAGAAGAGCATCAAAGTCTTCCCCAGTGCTATTCTGTAGCTGGCCTTTGAAGGTGTACAAATAGGAGAATGATTTATTTCCAAGCTGAGCCCTGTTCTGAGTGAAGAATAGGCGATAAATTAAACACTCATGCAGGAGGAGACCATTCAGCCCATCCAGCCTGCACCAACAACAATCCCACCCAGGCCCTATCCCCATAGCGACACGGATTTACCCTGCTAATCCCCCTGACACTGAGGGGCAATTTAGCGTGGCCAATCCACCTAACCCACACACCTTGGGACTGTCGGAGGAAACAGGAAGAAACCCACGCAGACACAGGGCGAAAGTACAAACTCCACACAGACAGTCACCTGAGGCCGGAATTGAGGCAGCAATGCTAACCATTGCACCACCGTGCCACTTGTCGGGAAAGGCAGAAGCTTCCTCAAGGATTGAAGACGCCAGATCTTCAGTGAGATGTCACTGGATGGAGTAAGGAATGAGAAATGGAAATTGGGGCTGGTAGGCTAACACTTCAGGCCTCAGCATCAGGAATTGTATCCTTCACCACGTAGTGTGTCCAAGAAAGGAGATGTCCAAATTCCTAGACCAAAATCGCTACATTCAATCACTCAAATAAGAAACAAAAAATAATCTTCCCTTTAAGAGAATTATTTCACAATAGGTTTATTTACTAGAAGTAACTAAAACACATCCAATTTCGTCTATTGTGTGCACTTACAACCTACTGCATTGATTCCAGCAATATTAAATTAATGTGAAGTCAAGTACACTTGGCTTTTATTGATAGCTCTAACCCAGCATCTTTTCATACCTCCAACAGCATCCAGTCAATAGCATGGTTCAATGCGTTAGGTTGTGTAGTTCTGTCCTTAGATATGAATATGTTGCTCCTTTTGCTTAAGATGCATAGCAGGATTATATCTACACTGATCACTGATTGGACTGCTATTGGCGTCGAGTTAATAGAATGTGAAAAAATGTCAAGTTCTTTCAGTAAGATTGTCAATCAGCCAATTCAACGAAATCTTCCAGCGGAAAGGGCAACCGAGAATGACATTTCAGTTTATAAACTTAATACTTATAAACACAGCAATACCTCCAGCCCATCCAAACAGCACTGTGGGTGCAGCTATACCACACGCACTGCAGTGACTCAAGAAGGCCAGTCACCCACATTGATTCCATTGTAAACCCTGCCAAATGAATCCTAAATAATGCTCCAAACACTCCCAAAGGTCTATCCAGTCTGGTCTGCAAGTCAAAATGGTGGTTCTTATGCATGCCGTGGCGGCACGGTGGCACAAGTGGTTAGCACTGCTGCCTCACAGAGCCAGGGACCCGGGTTCGATTCCTGGCTTGGGTCATTGTCTGTGCGGAGTTTGCACGTTCTCCCCGAGTCTGCGTGGGTTTCTTCCGGGTGCTCCAGTTTCCTCCCACAGTCTGAAAGACGTGCTGGTTAGGATGCATTGACCTGAACAGGTGCCGGAGTGTGGCAACTAGGGGAATTTCACAGTCACTTCATTGCAGTGTTAATGTGAGCCTTACTTGTGACTAATAAATGAATTTTAAGTTTAACTTTAAGAGTAGGTGAAACTATTCTGCTACATGGAGGGAGAAACATTCCTTTTTACTGGCACTATGTGTTTTGTAACGATCAATTAGACAGATGACTCATTTTCATCTTTTTACAATCCGTATCTGGGCTCAGTAATTTGGGGTGATTCCGATTGCTGATCCGGGGGTTTG
The DNA here is from genome assembly GCF_964213995.1 of Mustelus asterias. Lineage (NCBI taxonomy): Eukaryota > Metazoa > Chordata > Chondrichthyes > Carcharhiniformes > Triakidae > Mustelus > Mustelus asterias. Next base: position 62,571,798 of record NC_135823.1, read on the forward strand.
GTTAGCTAAGATGGCCAGAGAACGAAGCAAGGTGATGCCACCGGGGCAGGTTCAACCTGCGTACCGGCTGTGGTAGTTCTGATGGGCCTAACTCTTCACCCCACCCCACGTTTGCGCAGCGGTGCCCTGCACATATTGGACGAGATTCTCCAATCTCGAGAATTGAGCCGCGTGTTTCCCGCCGACCGGTGGTGCCGTGTTCTTTGCTAGCGGCAGGATTCTCTGGTCCCGCCGCTGTCAATGGGAATTCCCGTTGCCGTCACCCCACTCTGGTGGGAAACCTGCGAGTGAGGGTGTGCTGCCGGCAGGACCGGAGAATCCCGACGGCGTGAACGGCTGGAGAATTGTGGCGATTGCCATTCTGTAACAGAGAGTAATGCCTTTGCTCCTTTGTGGACTATGGCTGATTATCTTACCTTGCTACTGAACAATCATGGGGTTATAAGACGCTCATAACTCATTACCAACTCCTCGAGGGCAATTAGTAATGAGCAACAAATCATAGAAATCCTACAGTGCAGAAGGAGACCATTCGGCCCATCAAGTCTCCACCAACATCAATCCTGCTAGGCCTTATCCCCGTAATCCCACGTATTTACCCCGCTAATCCCTCTAATCTATGCATCCCGGGACACTAAGGGCAATTTTGGCATGGCCAATGAACCTAACCCACACATCTTTGGACTGTGGGAGGAAACCGGAGCACCTGGAGGAAGCCCACGCAGACACGGGGAGAACGTGCAAACTCCACATAGACAGTGACCCAAGCCTGGAATTGAACCCAGGTCCCCAGAGCTGTGAGGCAGCAGTGCTAACCACTGTGCCACCGTGCTGCCCAAATGTTGCTCTTTCCAGTGATACATATGAAAACATCAGACAAAAAAATAAGAGTGCTTTTATAATATTATTATATTGCCACAGGGGGTAGTTGCATGAATGACAAAAATGCATTTAAACTGAATTTGGAAAAGGACACGAAGGAGAACAGAATGGAAAGATATGCTGATCAGGTTGGACAAAATAGGGCGAGACACATGTGGAACATCAAACAGTGGCATGACCTGTTGAGCTCAATGGCCTTATTCTGTACTCTAATTGCTTTGCAATAAAAGTCAGAGAAATCACTAAGGAAGAATTACAGATGTGTCTCAAGTAAGAGGGCTGATCTTTGCAACCATTATTCCAGCAAGGAAATTAATGGGCCTGTTTTCTTTTAAATGGAGGTGTGTTATCATTCGCTAAGGTGAAGAGAAGTAAATGGAATTGCTCTGATCTGACGCGCCTCATTGAAATGGAAACAGAATTTGTGATCGAGCGTATGATGATGATGTTTGCAGTTTGCAAATGACAGAAGCTGGGAGCGATTCAAATGTCTGAATGTAGAAGATTCCAAACAGCAGTACGCCGAGGTAAATTGCTGGAGGCAGCAACAGCTGTAACTGAACCCAATTTTGGAATCCATTTGTTTCCCAATTAGACCTGATCTGACAACAAAGCCTATAGCGCCCTCATTATGGTAAACGCATCTGTCATCTGATTCAAGTGATTCAATATGTTGACGCATTGCTACATCTATTTGCGGGATGCCATTTTCTGTGTTCACTTCTAAATATGGAGCACCCTTTCAATTAACGGTCGGGCGCCAGTGAGGTTTCTCGTTGATTTGCAATAAGCAAATCCATCTCAGAGTAAAAAATTTGACAGGCTTTCAGTGTGCAATGTACGGAGGAGGAGATCTCACAAGAAATTTTACAATGGAAATATGGCCTCTGTCTAAATATACTGAAACATTGGCCAGAATCTTACCTCCCCGCCAGCCACGGGAATCGGAGCGGGCGAGGGGTGGAGCATGGGAAGGTTCGTTGACCTTGGGCGGGATTTTATGGCTTCGGGCCGAGGGAGGACGTAAAAGCCCGCCCATTAATTCTGCGGAGTATGTGAATGTGGGACTGAGAAAGAGGCTGCTTAATGTGTGTGTGTGTGGGTGTGTGTGTGTGTATATGTGTGTCTGTGTGTGTGTGTGTGTATATATGTGTGTGTGTGTTGGATGGAGGTGGTTACAATAGTATCTTTGATACTATTTAAAGACAGTCTGCATCTCTGAAAGAGGGAGTGCATTTTGGAGATTGTAAAGGCACCACCCCCCCTCCCCCCCACCACAACCTTAAAACCCCCAAGCATCCCCAGTACTTAGGAGAAGCCGCTTTGTCACTTGTTACAAAGTATTTGCACCTTTTAGCCCAAAAGGTCTATGCCTGTGTTAATGCTCCATAAGTCTTTTTGCACCCCTTCTCACCAATCCCCTCAACGTGAGCTTCTATTCCCTTCTCCCTCTTGCCCTTATCTAACCTCCCTTTAAATTTGTCTATGTTATTCACCTCAGCTACTCCATGTGGTAGCGAGTCCCACATTCTCCAAGGTATCGAGATAAAGAATCTTCTCCTGAATTCCCTTTTAGATTTATGAGTGGTGTTATGCAGCTTTAAACTTAAATCTCTTTCCAGATACTTAGTTTAGTGTAACCAACCAAAGGACAGTGGTAGACTCAAATTCACTTCAATTAACTTGTTTATTTAACACTATAGGTACCAAACTCAGAAACTTACGGCAGTTGCAACACTTTAACCCTAACACTAAACATTAACTCTTTAACAGAAACTTTAATGTTTTGACTGAAACCAAATACTACCCCAGTTCAGAATGAAATGGCCAAGTCTGTTCCTGATTAAGATTCGTCTTTGTGGTTCCTTTGTCTGATGTTCCTTCAGGCCAATGGTTGGTCTCAAGTCATCACTGAGGACAAAGGCTAAAACACACCTTTTCATAACCAAACTTTCCCATTGTTCCAGAAAGTTCTCTGGCACTCAGCCAATGATTTAATCGGAAGCATTTTTCGGTCAAGCCAATGGAGTTACTCGTAAACACCTCCATAATGTTCATCCCAAACCACACATAGGGCATATAACCTTTACCAAATGTGGACATTGTGGGAAATCTTGGTGCCAAGAAGTCTAGCATAACCCAAACAACTTTCCATATTTGGTCATCACACGAAGTTTCAGGTCACAGTCCATAGGGGAGGTCACGACTTACAACAGCTTCTAACCTGCACCTGTGTTTTAATTGTAACTTGACCAACATTCCCAGCATGCTGAACTCTCATTGCCCCAATTGCTCTTAAAGCCAATATTGCCGTCAATGTTGTTTTATTCTTTGTTGTAGTCGGCTCTCCGACCACAGTTGTTATCTGATATCCATGGTCCCATTTACGGTCTTGGTGGAGGAAGAGGGAAATAGCATCCTCCTCCCACAAGATGGCAAGATAATTTTTATCCCAGTTGCTTGACAGCAATGGCAGAGGTCGCAGAGCTAATCAGCATAAAGATCATCATGATATGGAGCTGGCTGCAATGCTGGAAGTCATTTAATGACCTGGATAGGATGGCTAAGTCAGATCCCCCATTACTCACTGTGTAACCCAATACCCCACTAGCCCAGTACCGCTAACACTCATTTGATTACTTCAATCCTTCAATCACTGCAACACACATCATTCCATCTCTTACTGTTCTTAATTCCAGATGCTGCTCTCCTCACTATTACCTCCTTCAACTCCTCATACCTCTGACGCTCCCCACAAACAAACTCCACTATTCCATTTAGACATAAAGGGCAGGATTTTCCAGCCGCACTCGCCCCAAGACTGGAAAATCCCACGCAATGTTAATGGACCTTTGCATGGTCCACCCTCCTGCCTGCTATGATTCCTGTGGTGGGCAGGACAGGAAAGTTCCGCCCAAACATTCACGAAGGATCTCACGCGACTACTCTCTCCTTGCATTCTTGTTATGCCATGGTCGATAGCAAGAAGGATGCAAGAACTGAAGAGGGGCCATAATCTTCATTATCTTCTACACAAACGATGGGCTGTGTCAGGAGCATGAGGTGAGGTTGGAGAATGTTTGATTTGATTTGATTTGATTTATTATTGTCACATGTATTAGTATGCAGTGAAAAGTATTGTTTCTTGCACGCTATACAGACAAAGCATACCGTTCATAAAGAAGAAAAGGAGAGAGTGCAGAATGTAGTGTTACAGTCATAGCTAGGGTGTAGAGAAAGATCAACTTAGCGCGAGGTAGGTCCATTCAAAAGTCTGACAGCAGCAGGGAAGAAGCTGTTCTTGAGTCGGTTGGTGCGTGACCTCAGACTTTTGTATCTTTTTCCCAACGGAAGAAGGTGGAAGAGAGAATGTCTAGGGCGTGTGGGGTCCTCAATTATGCTGGCAACTTTTCCGAGGTAGCGGGAAGTGTAGACAGAGTCAATGGATGGGAGGTTGGTTTCCGTGATGGATTGGGCTACATACACGACCTTTTGTAGTTCCTTGTGGTCTTGGGCAGAACAGGAGCCACACCAAGCTGTGATACAACCAGAAAGAATGTTTTCTATGGTGCATCTGTAAAGGTTCCCACAGGGGTTCCTTGGCGCTCTTACACTCTGACCTTTTCCCACTTAAATTGAGGCAAGTTTTTTTACACGAAGGGTGGTGGGTGCCTGTAAGGGGTTTTAGTTCAGATGGGCAGCATGGTCGGTGCAGGCTTGGAGGGCTGAAGGGCCTGTTCCTGCGCTGTAATTTTAAAAAATGTTCTTTGTTCTTACCCTTATATACTCTCCTTGACAAAATTCAACTGCGTTCAGCCTGGTTTACCTTTGACACTAAATGCTACTTCATGTTCATCTTTGGGGTGATTTCAGTTCATTATTAAGAGAATAAGAAGTTGTTAAATCCTCAAGATGTGGAATAAATAACAGCTTATTTTTGCATTTGGTTGGTCTTAATGTTTTTGGTTAAGTGCAAGGATCATTCATGAAGTTGTGGTATATGAGGGCATTTAGAAAGTGGATGGAAGGGTTGGGTTAGATGGTGGATTGGACTGTTGGCATGCTGGGGCATGATTACACATAATCTGCCTTCCATAATATTCTTCATCCTATTATCTTCATCCCATTCTTCACCTACCTCCTCGACATGTTCTTCCAGTGGTAGCACCAAGCCCTGTGCCCTCTGGATAGCACAAAAATGGATTATGCAGCAATCACCAACAACACATCTGGATATTTAATAGAACATAGAACATAGAACAGTACAGCACAGAACAGGCCCTTCGGCCCACGATGTTGTGCCGAGCTTTATCTGAAACCAAGATCAAGCTATCCCACTCCCTATCATCCTGGTGTGCTCCATGTGCCTATCCAATAACCGCTTAAATGTTTCTAAAGTGTCTGACTCCACTATCACTGCAGGCAGTCCATTCCACACCCCAACCACTCTCTGCGTAAAGAACCTACCTCTGATATCCGTCCTGTATCTCCCACCACAAACCCTATAGTTATGCCCCCTTGTAATAGCTCCATCCACCCGAGGAAATAGTCTTTGAACGTTCACTCTATCTATCCCCTTCATCATTTTATACACCTCTATTAAGTCTCCCCTCAGCCTCCTCCGCTCCAGAGAGAACAGCCCTAGCTCCCTCAACCTTTCCTCATATGACCTACCCTCCAAACCAGGCAGCATCCTGGTAAATCTCCTCTGCACTCCTTCCAGCGCTTCCACATCCTTCCTATAGTGAGGTGACCAGAACTGCACACAATATTCCAAATGTGGTCTCACCAAGGTCCTGTACAGTTGCAGCATAACCCCACGGCTCTTAAACTCCAACCCCCTGTTAATAAAAGCTAACACACTATAGGCCTTCTTCACAGCTCTATCCACTTGACTGGCAACCTTTAGAGATCTGTGGATATGGACCCCAAGATCTCTCTGTTCCTCCACAGTCTTCAGAACCCTACCTTTGACCCTGTAATCCACATTTAAATTTGTCCTACCAAAATGAATCACCTCACATTTATCAGGGTTAAACTCCATTTGCCATTTTTCAGCCCAGCTTTGCATCCAATCTATGTCTCTTTGCAGCCTACAACAGCCCTCCACCTCATCCACTACTCCACCAATCTTGGTGTCATCAGCAAATTTACTGATCCACCCTTCAGCCCCCTCCTCTAAGTCATTAATAAAAATCACAAAGAGCAGAGGACCAAGCACTGATCCCTGCGGCACACCGCTAGCAACCTGCCTCCAATCCGAAAATTTTCCATCGACCACCACCCTCTGTCTTCGGTCAGACAGCCAGTTGCCTATCCAATCAGCCAACTTTCCCTCTATCCCACACCTCCTCACTTTCATCATAAGCCGACCATGGGGGACCTTATCAAACGCCTTACTAAAATCCATGTATATGACATCAACTGCCCTACCTTCATCAACACACTTAGTTACCTCCTCAAAAAATTCTATCAAATTTGTGAGGCACGACTTGCCCTTCACGAATCCGTGCTGACTATCTCGGATTAATCCGCATCTTTCTAAATGGTCGTAAATCCCATCCCTAAGGACCCTTTCCATCAATTTACCAACCACCGAAGTAAGACTAACCGGTCTATAATTACCAGGGTCATTTCTATTCCCTTTCTTAAACAGAGGAACAACATTCGCCATTCTCCAGTCCTCTGGCACCATCCCCGTGGACAGCGAGGACCCAAAGATCAACGCCAAAGGCTCTGCAATCTCATCCCTTGCCTCCCAAAGAATCCTAGGATACATTTCATCAGGAACCAGGGGACTTATCGACCTTCAGTTTATTCAAAACTGCCAAGACATCCTCCCTCCGAACATCTATTTCCTCCAGCCTATTAGCCTGTAACACCTTCTCTTCCTCAAAAACATGGCCCCTCTCCTTGGTGAACACTGAAGAAAAGTATTCATTCATCACCTCGCCTATCTCTACTGACTCCATACACAAGTTCCCACTACTGTCCTTGACCGGCCCTAACCTCACCCTGGTCATTCTTTTATTCCTCACATAAGAGTAAAAAGCCTTGGGGTTTTCCTTGATCCGACCCGCCAAGGACTTCTCATGTCCCCTCCTAGCTCTCCTAAGCCCCTTTTTCAGCTCATTCCTTGCTAACTTGTAACCCTCAATCGAGCCATCTGAACCTTGTTTCCTCATCCCTACATAAGCTTCCCTCTTCCTTTTCACAAGACATTCCACCTCTTTTGTGAACCATGGTTCCCTCACTCGGCCATTTCCTCCCTGCCTGACAGGAACATACCTATCAAGGACATCCAGTATTTGTTCCTTGAAAAAATTCCACTTTTCATTAGTTCCTTTCTCTGACAGTTTCTGTTCCCAACTTATGCCCCCTAATTCTTGCCTAATCACATCATAATTACCCCTCCCCCAATTGTAAACCTTGCCCTGCCGTACGGCCCTATCCCTCTCCATTGCAATAACAAAAGACACCGAATTGTGGTCACTATCTCCAAATTGCTCTCCCACAACCAAATCTAACACTTGGCCCGGTTCATTTCCCAGTACCAAATCCAATGTGGCCTCACCTCTCGTCGGCCCATCCACATATTGTGTCAGGAAACCCTCCCGCACACACTGCACAAAAACTGCCCCATCGGAACTATTTGACCTACAAAGGTTCCAATCAATATTTGGAAAGTTAAAGTCCCCCATGACAACTACCCTGTGACCCCCACACATATCCATAATCTGCTTAGCAATTTCTTCCTCCACATCTCTATTACTATTTGGGGGCCTATAGTAAACTCCTAGCAACGTGACCGCTCCTTTCCTATTTCTAACTTCAGCCCATATTACCTCAGTGTGCAGATCCCCCACGAAGTGCCTTTCCGCAGCCGTTAAACTATCCTTGATTAACAATGCCACTCCTCCACCTCTTTTACCAGCTTCCCTACACTTAGTGAAACATCTATACCCCGGAACGTCCAACAACCATTCCTGTCCTTGTTCTACCCACGTCTCCGTAATGGCCACAACATCGTAGTCCCAAGTACCAATCCACGCCCCAAGTTCATCTACCTTGTTCCGGATGCTCCTTGCATTGAAGTAGACACACTTCAACCCACCTTCCTGTCTACCAGTACCCACCCTTGACCCTGATACCTTCCCCAATACCTCACCACCCTCACTGACTTCTGGACTACAACTCCCTTTCCCACTCCCCTGACAAATTAGTTTAAACCCCCCTGAAGAGCCGTAACAAATTTCCCTCCGAGGATATTGGTGCCCCTCTGGTTCAGGTGCACCCCGTCCTGTTTGTACAGGTCCCACCTTCCCCAGAACGTGTTCCAATTATCCACGTATCTGAAACCCTCCCTCCTACACCATCCCTGCAACCACATATTTAACTGCACTCTCTCCCTGTTCCTCAACTCGCTATCACGTGGTACCGGCAACGTACCAGAGATGACTACATGTTTCGTCTTGGCTCTCAGCTTCCAGCCCAGCTCCAGAAATTCCTGCTTTAAATCCCCGTCCCCTCTCTTACCTATGTCATTGGTACCAATGTGCACCACGACTTGTGACTGTTTCCCCTCCCCCTTCAGAATCTGGAAAACACGGTCTGAGACATCACGGACCTTGGCATCCGGTAGGCAACATACCATCCGTGAGTCTCTTTTGCTGCCACAGAACCTCCTATCTATCCCTCTAACTAACGAGTCCCCAATAACTATCGCCCTCCCGCTCTCCCCCTTTCCCTCCCGAGCCACAGAGACGGACACAGTGCTGGAGATCCTCTCACTGCGGCTCCCCACTGGTATGTCATCCCCCTCAACCGTATCCAAAGCGGAATATTTGTTGCTAAGGGGAACGACCACCGGGGATCCCTGCACGGACTGCTTCTTCCCAGCCCCTCTCACCGTCACCCATCTGTTTTCAATCCTCGGAGTAACTGTATTCCTAAAGCTTGTGTCTATGGCCATCTCTGCGTCCCTGATGATCCTAAGTTCATCCAACTCCAGCTCCAGTTCCCTAACACGGTTTTGGAGGAGCTGCAGATGGGTGCACTTCCCACAGGTGTAATCAGTAGGGACACTGTCGTCGTCCCTCACCTCAAACATAGTGCAAGAGGAACATTGCACTGCCTGCACACCCATCCCCTCTAGATACCTTGCCAGTACCAGGTAGAAAGTGCAAAAATGAATTCAACTCACCCCTACTCGCCCTTTCAGCTTAAGCCCTGTGAGCCAAAGTCTTATAGCTCACACTCTGCTTCCCACACACTCCACTGCCCGCTCCCGACGCTGCCCGCTGTATACTGCAGCCTACCTTTTATACTTCACGCGCTTAAAAAACCCTTCCCAGACTCCTTTGCTGCCCACTTTAAACTTGAAAAACTGCTGTTAAAGTAAAGGCCAAAAAAATACACACACTAGCTGACTAATTAAATAAATAAACAATTCAATTCATCCAATTAATCTCTTACCAGCACTGCTGCTTTCAATCACCCCTCTCAGCTTGCTCCAGTGGATCAATGATTTACTCAGCACATTTCTGCACGACTCCTCTACAGCGCTCCTTTGCTTGAGGGATGCCTATGGTTTGTCCAATGAGAGCTCTTGCTCTCATGTGCCTCCAAGGAGTCCACGTGAAATGAGCTGGTGTGGCTCGATGGCAGGAAGGGGGATTAGGAACTGGTATGATATGACCGATACCAAGTAACTGGGCACATTCATGCATCATCCACTGGTCATACACTAGCTGCACCTTCGCTGTTGTAAAGCATATTTAAAAGTTTAAAGTTCAAAGTTTTAAAATTTAAACTTTATGTATTCATAAGACCGTGCGGAGAAGATTCATACAGAATTCTAAAATCAGTATCCTAAGACTATTACTTTGGATTTGGTGGGCTGCAAGTTTAAGTTTATTTATCAGTGTCACAAGTCGGCTTACATTAACACTGCAATTAAGTTACTGTGAAAATCCTCCAGTCGCCACACTCCAGCATCTGTTTGGATACATTGAGGGAGAATTTAGCATGGCCAATGCAGCTAACTGGAACGTCTTTCAGACTGTGGGAGGAAACCGGAGCACCCAGAGAAAACCCACGCAGACACGGGGAGAACGTGCAAGCTCCGCACAGACAGTGACCCAAGCTGGGAATCGAACCTGGGTCCCTGGCGCTGTGAGGCAGCAGTGCTAATCACTGTGCTACCGTGCTGCGAACAAGATTCTGGCCTTCCAGAACCAATATGTTTTCAGTCAATTCTTCTCTGCATCTGAGCAAATTTAGCCAAATCAAAGAACTCTCTCTCCTCCTCGTAGGGAGGCCCTACAAGGAAAGGTGATGAAAGGTGACTCCTCATGAAGGTGGCACCAGTCACCTACTCGATGGACAGATGTTTCTGAAATCACCCTTAGCAGCCCAGAATGTGCCTGTGGTGTAGAAGTTGAGGGATGTGATAACATATTATTGTGGCGGCACGGTAGCACAGTGGTTAGCACTGCTGCTTCACAGCTCCAGGGTCCCGGGTTCGATTCCCGGCTCGGGTCACTGTCTGTGCGGAGTTTGCACATTCTCCTCGTGTCTGCGTGGGTTTCCTCCGGGTGCTCCGGTTTCCTCCCACAGTCCAAAGATGTGCGGGTTAGGTTGATTGGCCAGGTTAAAAAAAAAAAAAATTGCCCCTTAGAGTCCTGGGATGTGTAGGTTAGAGGGATTAGTGGGAAAAATATGTGGGGGTAGGGCCTGGGTGGGATTGTGGTCGGTGCAGACTCGATGGGCCGAATGGCCTCCTTCTGCACTGTAGGGTTTCTATGATGATTTCTATGATGATTATTAAATTATTGGCTGATTTGCTGTATATGAGAGTTAGCTCTGCATAAACTGGTTGCCACAAGTGCTTATCTAGCATTGGTGACCACAGTTCACAAATAATCTGCTGGTTGTAATGCTAAATAGGACTAGGCGACCGAGGGGGACATCCATCCTGACTGTCTGTCCCATCTACCGTGGGTATATTTGTGGCCAGGTGTCCCTGGAGAGGGAGCATGCGGTGTCCACAAACACTGCTGAGGCCCTCCGTGCTCGTTGGGCACCGCAGGGACTGGTGTGTTTTATTGACCCCCTTTGGCGACATTTTGTTCTGATGTTTTAAGTTTCCTTTATGCTTTGTTTTTTGTTTTGAGTGGTCCCTCCCTTTAAGGGGCCGTCCCCCCTTAATTTATCCCTGAGTTTATTTGCAATGGTTTATTTGCTTTAACCAAAAAGAAGCTAGTTGTAGTGCTCTTCAATGATACCCTCACGACATGGAAAAGTGCAACATGGATATAAGCTCTTTCTTTCATTTATGACTCAGGTTCAGTTCTGGTCACCATAGTTTATGAAGGATACATTGGCGAGAATTTTACTGCCCCGCCTGCTATGGGAATTGGAGCGGGCAAGGGGCGGAACATGGAAAGGTCCATTGCCCTTGGGCAGGATTTTATGGTTTTGGGACGAGCAAGGCCATAAAATCCCACCCATTGGCCTTTGGGATCAGCGCAATGTAGACTGACCCAAACAATATTGGGTGAAATAGATTGCATAGAATAGGCTTGTATTTTATTGTGTTTAGAAGATTAAGGAGTGATCTTTTTGAGGTGCTTAAGATGATTAAAGGAGTTGATAGATTGATTTAAAAAATTTTGTCTGGTGGGAAATTCTAAACTGGCAGGGGGGGGGGGGCGCGGGGGGGAGTGGGGGTGGCATAAGGTTAAAAGTAGAATTACTGTTCAGGATTGACGTCAAGAAGCACGCCTTGACTTAAAGGACAGTGCAACTCTCTCCCCAAAAGGTTGAGGTTGGTTCATTTGAAAATTTCTAAACAGGGGTTGATGGATTTTTTGTGAGGCAGAAGTATTAAATTCTACAGAAACAAGACAGAGAGATGGAGTTAAGAAACAAAATCATGAACTTATTCATGTGAGGCCTTCATTTTAGAGAATCACAGGGAGAGCGACAGTCAAATCATTGCTGTTTATGCCCTGAGGGAACTCATCTTCTCAGGAAAATGACAATTTCTATGATGTAGGAATTGATTCCAAGATGGTGCTGGAGCGAGTCGACTTCTTGCAATCTGTGCCCAGCAAAACTTCTAGTTCTATCTTTTACTCTCATTCTATGCTTCTAAAACTTTATTCTAACTCTTTTAAACTCTAACAATTCTTTAATTCAATCTCTTGATTATGTACCAACCAACACAAGAACAGCTTCTTCCCTGCTACAATCAGACTTTTGAATGGACCTAACTCACATTAAGTTGAGCTTTCTCTACACCCTAGCTATGACTGTAACACTACATTCTGCACTCTCTCCTTTCCTTCCCGATGAACGGTATGCTTTGTCTGTATAGCGCGCAGGAAACAATACTTTTCACTATATTCTAATACATGTGACAATAATAAATCAAATCGGCAAACTTGAAAATCGAGTTGGAAGGGAATTTGCCATACAGTCAGAGGTGTATATATGTAATAAGGGACTGAGGACACAGCCTTGTTGGGCGCCGGTGTTGAGGATTAACGTGGAGGAGATGTTGTTGCCTATTCTTACTGATTGTGGTCTGTGGGTTCGGAAGTTCAGGATCTTTCTCTACACCCCAGCTATGACTGTAACACAACTGCACTCTCTCCTTTCCTTCCCTATGTATGGTATGCTTTGTCTGTATAACGTGAAAGAAACAATACTTTTCACTGTATATTAATACATGTGAAGTTGAGGAGAACAGAGGGTTGTAAATCTGTGGAATTTGCTATCCCAAAGTGCGGTGGATGCTGGGACAGTGAGTAAATTCAAGGAGGAGTTAGACAGATTTTTAATTGGTAATGGGTTGAAGGGTTATGGAGAGAAGACAGGAAAATGGGGATGAGGAGCATATCAGCCATGATCGAATGGCGGAGCAGACTCGATGGGCTGAATGGTCTAATTCTACTCCTATATCTTATGAACTTATGAACTTTAATGACAATAATAAATCAAATCAACATCAAGTCAAATAGAATTAAACCCAAGGCGGGTTGGGGGGTGGGGGGTGGGGGTGGTGGGGGGGGGGGGGGGGGTGGGGGGTCGTGGGGGGCGGGGGGTCGTGGGGGGCGGGTGGGCAGGTGGTCCTTTCAAATAGTGGGAATTAGGGAGAGGCAACAAATGATGGCCTTGCTTTATGCTCACATCCATGAAATAATTTAAATCAAAAATATGCTCAAGGTTACTCAAGTATGAACAAAAATATACTCTGCATTGAGCCAGCAGAGTTTAAACATGTATACGTGTTATGTTGAAGAGTGCTGCTATTTTGATGAATGTGAAGAGGAGAGGTGTTAGTATTGAACGGTTACTTTGAGTGCTGTAGCTTATTCCCGCCCGAGCATGTTAGAGAGACGCTGGCTTTGAACTCACCATACTTCTCCAGATGATTTTCCTTACTTTTAAACCAGAAATATCAATACAATCACACAATGGAGAGACACAAATTTCACAGCAACGAAACTATACTTTTGATGTAACTATAATCATAGAATCATATAATCACACAGCGCAGAAGAGGTCCTTCAGCCCATCTAGGCTGCAGCAACACATTGGCTATGTGGGAGGTAGGATGGAAACACTTGAACTTCCACCTAATCCCATCTGGCAGCACTTGGCCCATAGCCTTGAATGCTACGACGTACTAAGTGCGCATCCAGGTACTTTATAAAGGATGTGAGGCAACCCGCCTCTACCACCCTCGCAGGCAGCGCACTCCAGACCATCACCACCTTCTGGAAAAAAACTATTTTCCTCACATCCCCCCTAAATATCCTGCCCCTCACCTTGAACCTATGTCCCCTCATGACTGACCCTTCAACTAAAGGGAACAGCTGCTCCTTATCCACTCTGTCCAGGCCCCTCATAATCTTGTACACCTCGATCAAGCCGCCCCTCAGTCTTCTCTGCTCCAATGAAAGCAACCCAAGCCTACCCAACCATCCCAGGCAGCATCCTGGTGAATCTCCTCTGCACCCCCTCCAGTGCAATCACATCCTTCCTATAATGTGGCGACCAGAACTGCGCACAGTACTCCAGCTGTGCCCTCACCAAAGTTCTATACTACTCCCACATGAACTCCCTGCTTTTGTAATCTATGTCTCGATTGATAAAGGCCAGTGTCCTGTATGCCTTTTTCACCACCCTACTAACATTCCCTCCACCTTTAGAGATCTGTGGACAAATACGCCAAGGTCCCTTTGTTCCACAGAACTTCCTAGTGTCCTACCATTCATTGAATACTTCCTTGTCAAATTACTCCTTCCAAAGTGTATAACCTCACACTTTTCAGAGTTCAATTCCATCTGCCATTTATCTGCCCATTTGACCGTTCTGCCTATATCTTCTTGTAGCCCAAGACACTCCGCCTCACTGTTAACCACCCGTCCAATCTTTGTGTCACCTGCAAACTTACTGATCCTACCTCCCACATAGCCATCAATGTCATTTATATGAATGACGAATAATAGGGAGGCCAACACCGATCCCTGTGGTACGCCATTAATGACAAGGTAGATTTAACCCATGCTTACCAACAGAAAAGGGTGATATACTAAAGTTAGTACTGAAGATGTTATTAGCTTCTGCAATGGGAACTGTATGAGCCCTATTGTCCTTAATTTATTTTTAAATTCAGTCCTACACTACCAATTCTCACACTGACAGGGATTCTGCCCCTGTCCCTCAGACAATACAATGGTTTCCCTTCATTAAGTGTACAAAAACACAATGGTTCCCGGAACCCTCTTTTAAAATTAATTCTGACATCACCCCCACTTTGATTCAAAGTTGTTGTTAACAGCCAGTTGGGCAGTAAGGATTAATGTTCTTGGGATATGTCCATCTGTACACATTGCCTTAAACATAAGACAATGTGTTATTTCAAGGTTCTTCCATCTCACTTGATTGGGGCCCAGCACTGGACTTCATCAAGGACAGTTTGTTCTGACGGGGGTCTTGGTGGAATAATGCAGTTGCCTCCCACACATACGCTCCCAGCTTGTTTAAAATACAGATAGGAATGTATTTTTAAAGTTTATTTATTAATGTCACAAGTAGTTTTACATCAACATTGCAATGAAGTTACTGTTAAAATACCCTAATTGCCACGCTCCGGCGCCTGTTCGGGTACACTGAGGGGGAATTTAACATGACCAATGCAACTAACCAGCACGTATTTTGGACTGTGGGAGGAAACTGGAACACCCGGAGGAAACCCACACAGATACGGGGAGAACGTGCAAACTACGCACAGGCACTGACCCAAGCTGGGAACTGAATCCTGGCGCTGTGAGGCCACAGTGCTAACCGCTGTGAGGCCACAGTGCTAACCACTGTGTCACTGTGCCGTCCTGGCGAAGGATGGCACCAAAGAGACCAGGGTTACACTGATGCAGCCAGAGCCTGACATACAGCCAGTCACGTGCTGAAGCAGAGTACAAGGCACAGAGTTGCTGATGCTACAAACAGAAATATTAATAATACACTCCATCGGTATTTTAAATCAGAGCTTTGAATATCGGGACTGATCAGGGGTAGGTCCAGTTCGAAGCACTTCTCCAAGATTTCTGAAATAATTGGCATCTTCTGTATAACTTCACCCTGGGAAGAGGCTTTAGTATTCAGCCGTGTAACCAGCACAGCAAAGACATGACAGGATAACGAGAGGAAACATTAGTAATGGTGCCAGCAATGCAGCGAGGCACGGTTCACAAATTCTCAACTGCTTTCGAGGAACGTAGCAGTGGCACCATTTTGAAAACGGCATCCGCCATATAACTGCCCGACCACATTCAAACTCAGTTCCTCGCACCACCGACTGCGATCCTATGGTGCGCTCCTCCAGCCTTGACAAATGGAATAATGCTTGGTTCACTGTTCAAGTACAGGGCATTTGTTATTTGACATGCCCGTGTTGGCAGCTGGATTTGACAGTATGTTGCATTCTGGTGTTTCACTTCAAATGTGCAGCATCTAATCTAGCTATTCTTTTAAGTGATTCCCTTGTGGAAACATTTTGCTAGCTGCAGAATCTCACTGACAGTCTATTGAGTTTTCCAAACCTCTATTATAGCTCAGTTTTTTCCAGTGCACTGGTGGCCGACTGCTTTAAGTTAATTTTCACCCATGCACTCTGGGGTCTGCTTGAAATCCAGGCAGTCCCTTAAATTTAGCACCTTCTCTTCCTCGATCATTGCAGCACCTGACCTGTCAAAACTGCCTTTTCCCATTCAGAAAAGCCCCAATCTATATCAATGTGGTGAATAATCATGCACCTCTCCTTTCTCAGTGTTTTTCCATTGTTTAACCATCTCCTGACTGCAATTCCTAGCTGATACATAAGATTTAGTGGTGCTCCCTTCTGAATGGCTGGCTTCTCTGTAAAGCTGATTGGTACTCATTTTTATTCATTTGTGTGACATGGGCGTCGCTGGCTGGGCCAGCATTTATTGCCCATCACTAGTCGCCTGAGGGCAGTTGAGAGTCAACCACATTGTTGTGGCTCTGGAGTTACATGTAGGCCAGACCAGGTAAGGACGGCAGATTTCCTTCCCTAAAGGACGTTAGTGAACCAGATGGGTTTTTCCAACAATCGACAATGGTTTCACGCTCATCAGTAGATTCTTAATTCCAGATATTTTTTATTGAATTCAAATTCCACCATCTGCCGTGGCAGGATTCGAACCCGGGTCCCCAGAACATGAGTTGAGTTTCTGGATTAAAAGTCTCGCGATAATATCACTAAGCCACTGTCTTCCCTAAACTCAAATCAATTCTTGCAGTGGTGTGATTCGAACCCACGCTTCCGCAGAGACTGGAGCCTTCATCCAGCACCTTAGACTGCTCAGCCACGCTGCCACAGGCTTCAACCCACAGACTTCTGTCTATAACTTTAGGAGACCCAAAGATTTTATCATTTACAGCAACTTCCATACAATCTTGTCCAGGTCCAGCATGCCACAGGGTATTAGGGCTATGGAATTCTTTCATGTGTAGGTTAGAGAATTATCTCACATGCAGAATATGGAATAATTAGTTAAATTTAATTTATTAGTCACAAGTAGGCTTACATTGACGCTGTAATGAAGTTACAGTGAAAATCCCCTCATCGCCACACTCCAGCATCTGTTCAGGTACACTGAGGGAGAATTTAGCATGGCCAATGTAATAGTTTCAGACTGTGGGAGGAAACCAGAGCGCCCAGACAAAACCCATGCAGACACGGGGAGAATGTGCAGACTCTGCACAGACAGTAACCCAAGCCGGGAATCGAACCCAGGTCCCTGACACTGTGAGGCAGCAGTGCCAACCACTCTGCCACTGTGCCGCTATTGCGATTAGGCTATTGAAACCTAATCATTGTCAATTTCACTAATAACCTATGGTGAAGGAATACGTCTGAAACTTGTCTTCAGCAAGTTTATTCTCAGGACAACTTTTTTGATTTGATTTGATTTGATTTATTATTGTCACATGTATTAGCATACAGTGAAAAGTATAGATTATTTAGACAACGCATACTGTTCATAGAGAAGGAAAGGAGAGAGTGCAGAATGTAGTGTTACAGTCATAGCTAGGGTGTAGAGAAAGATCAACTTAATGCAAGGCAGGTCCATTCAAAAGTCTGATGGCAGCAGGGAAGAAGCTGTTTTTAAGTCGGTTGGTACATGATCTCAGACTCTTATATATTTTTCCCAACGGAAGAAGGTGGAAAAGAGTATGTTCGGGGTGCGTGGGGTCCTTAATTATGCTGGCTGCCCTTTCAAGGAAGCAGGAAGTGTAGACAGAGTCAATGGATGGGAGGCTGATTTGAGTGATGGGTTGGGCTTCATTCACAACCCTTTATAGTTTCTTGCGGTCTTGGACAGAGCAGGAGCCATACCAAGCTGTGATACAACCAGAAAGAATGCTTTCTATGGTGCACCTATAGAAGTGGGTGAGAGTCATAGCAGCATAGTAACAACCTCCTTCTATTTTCCCACACCAGCTGTTCCAGCTGTGTCCATTCATAGTTGAGCCAATGATCACCACCTATCTTTAAGCCCACAATTGGCTTAACACTGTGATTACCAAAAGGGTAATTGCAGATGTTGACGGCCATGACAGTAATTTAAGAAGGAATTAGAGAAACACTGAAAGAAAACCATTACAGGCCATGAGGAAAAATAAGCAAATTGGGATTAAAGTAATGATCCGATGAGCAGACTGGCATTGCGGATTCTTCCTGGACTAAATTTTCTTTTCTTTTATATCTAATCCTTTTATAATTTGAAAAATCATTATCATATCTTCCAATAGCTTACATTGCTGCAAAAATAAGTCAATCCTCATAGTTAGGTGAAGTTCATGGAATCCCTACAGTGCAGTAGGAGACCATTCGGCCCATTGAGACTGCATCAACTTTCCGAAAGAGCATCCCACCCAGGCCCACACCACCCCCACCCCCCCACCCCCCCACCCCCCCCCCCCCACCCCCCCACCCCCCCCCCCCCCCCCCCCCCGCCCACTCCGCCCCATTTGTGTAATCTGTACATTTCCCATGGCCAATCCATCTAACCTACACATCTTTGGACACTAAGGGGCAAATTACCATGGCCAATCCACCTAACCTACACATCTTTGGATATTAAGGGGCAATTTAGCACGGCCAATCCACCTAACCTACACATCTTTGACACTAAGGGGCAATTTACCATGGACAATCCACCTAACCTACACATCTTTGGACACTAAGAGGCAATTTAGCATGACCAATCCACCTAACCTACACATCTTTGGATATTAAGGGGCAATTTAGCATGGCCAATCTACCCAACCTGCACACCTTTGGATGCTAAGGGGCAATTTAGCATGGCTAATCCACCTAACCTTTGGACACTTAGGGGCAATTTAGCATGGCCAATCCACATAACCTACATATCTTTGGACACTAAGGGGCAATTTAACATGGCCAATCCACCTAACCTGCATGTCTTTGGATATTAAGGGGCAATTGAGCATGGCCAATCCATCCAAACTACACATCTTTGGAATGTTTGAATATTGTTCTTGTTGACACCACTCCACTTGCACCAAAACCTTGACATCTATCATCAGATGTGGGGACCAAAACTGAACACAGACAAGCAAATGTAGATACAGAAAAATCTTACATAATTTCAACATTTTGCTGACTCTAATTTCAGTGGTTACAATTATGTTCACACAGTTATAAAACGGATGAATGTGTCATACGAAATTCTACAAGGACATTCACTAAACATTTCTGGTGGGTGTGAGTGCAACCACTGAGCCAAGACTGCCACTTGAACATGGTGCTGTAACTAATCTATGGCAAAAATTCTAAGTGCAGTAAACATTAGCGGGGTGTAATGTATCTTTGTGACAAAGCGTGGAATTTATCAAGGCGTTTATTCAATGTCTTGTTTAAAATGATTAAGGGATATGCAGAACAGATGTAATTGTTAGTCGTTGCCTCACTTGCTGACAGTCTGAATTTTATCTCCAAGATAATTTGTAACCTCTGACATATCCTGTAGATAGGTCAAAGGTCAAGCTTGGCAGTAAGAAAAGTTAGAACAAATGTCTGTGCTTTGTGTGAAGTGCATGGTGTTGTGAAGTGAACATCAGAGTAAAACAAAGAGCAGCTTGACCATGGGAAGAAGTTTTTTAAATCTAAGGCGGCGGCGATCTTAGCAAAAACACTCTAAGTGCCAAACGAGCATGAAAATGGGAGAAAACTGCATCTATTTTTTGGGCGAGCTCCGAGATGCAACCATACGGCACTGAGAGATAAAAATGAGACAAAATGTGATTCTCGCCTAAGCGAAGTGGGCGGAGCCTATTCATATATTCTTTATCCATCCTTTCCACGTGGCTGGACAGCTCGCAGTCACATAGAAAAGGATACAGCGGGATATCGATCAGTTGCAAATGTGGGCGGAGAAATGGCAGCTGGAGTTTAATCCAGGCAAGTGTGAGGTGCTGCAACTTGGGAGGTTAAATGTGAAGATTAAGTATACAGTTAATGGCCTGAACAGCATTGGCATACAGAGGGATCTTGGGGTTCAAGTCCATAGTTCCCTGAAAGAGGCCACACAAGTAGATAGGGTGACAAAGAAGGCATATGGCATGCTTGCCTTTATTAGTCCGGGCATTGAGTGCAAGAGTCAAGGTGTAATGTTGCAGCTTTATAAAACTTGGGTAAGCCACACTTATTGAGTTCAATTCTGGTCGCCACATTACAGGAAGGATGTGGAGGCTTTGGAGAGGGTGCAGAAGTGGCTTACCAGGATGCTGCCTGGATTAGAGAGTATGAGCTTTAAGGAGAGGCTGAACAAAACTAGGGTTGTTTCCTCTGGAGCGGCAGAGGCGGAGAGGGGACCTGATAGAAGTCTGTCAAACTATGAGAGTCATAGATAGGGCTGACAGTCAGAATCTTTTTCCCAGAGCAGTAATGTCTAATACTAGGTATCATAAGGTGAGAGGGGGAAAGTTCGAAGGAAATGTGAGGGGCAAATGTTTTACTCAGAGAGTGGCAGGTGTCTGGGATGCGCTGCCAGGGATGGTGGTGGAGGCAGATACGGTAGAGGTGTTTAAGGGGCTTTTAGATAAGCACATGGATATGCAAGGATTAGAGGGATATGGACCAAGGGCAGGCAGAACGGATTAGTTTAATTTGGCTACATGTTTGGCACAACATCATGGGCCGAAGGGCCTGTTCCTGTGCCTGTGTAATAGTGCTTGTATTGGTTTGTGGGTCTTTGGATGGTGGTTAGCCAGCTCACTTTGTAAATTGCCAATTTCTGTTTCCTTCCAGAGTCAAACCCTTCTGTAATATCCCACATCCCTTAAATAGACACGGTAGTTTATCAATCATTTCGTGAACACTGCTTCAAAGGGTATTTCAGCTATTTTGCACAATTATTCTACAATCTCTCCATTTAAAAGCTTGTTTCTAATACTGATTCTGGTTGAGTGAAAATGATACTTTAGCTGTCAAATCTGTTGCCCGATGTTCCATGAAATAATAAGCAATTGGAAAGAACAATCAGATTAACCGTTGGCCAATAAGGAAAAATATTAAAATAAAACTAAAATACTGTGAATGCTGGAAATCTGAAATAAAAACTGAAAACGCTGGACAAAAAAACTCAGCGGGTCTGGCAGCGTCTGTGGAGAGAGAAACTGAGTCAATGTTTCGAGTCCAATATGACTCTTCTTCAGAACTGAAGAGGGATCGAAATGTGGAGCCTTCAAACCCAGCAGCGCGGCGGCACAATGGTTAGTACTGCTGCCTCACAGCATTTCAACCATTATCTTGTAAATTGAGTTTGTGTCTATATATGCCCTGTTTGTGAACACAACTCCTCGCTCACCTGAAGAAGGAGTGACACTCCCAAAGCTTGTGCTTCCAAATAAACCGGTTGGACTTTAACCTGGTGTTGTGAGACTTCTTACTGTGCTTACCCCAGTCCAACGCCGGCAACTCCACATCATGCTTCACAGTGCCAGGGGACCCAGCTTCGATTCCGGCATCGGGTGATTGTCTGTGTGGAGTTTGTACGTTTGCCCCCTATCTGCGTGGGTTTCCTCCAAGTGCTCTGGTTTCCCCCCCCCCCCCCCCACCATGTGCAGGTTATGTGTATTGGCCATGCTAAATTGCCCTTCAGTGTCCCAAGGTGTGTAGGTTAGGTGAATTAGCCATGATAAATGCTTGGGATTATGGTGGAGCGGGGGACCTGGGTGAGATGCTCTTTCAGAGAGTCGGTGCAGACTCAAGTTGGCGCCTCTTTCTGCACTGTAGGGGTCCTATGGTTAAAAATATTATTGTGGGGATAGTTGTTTGCATTTAATGTGCGTCAGGATCGATGCTCACCTACTTAAGATTGAATATTTTGCTTTGAAGGTGTTGGATTTCAATTTTGAGGAATGTGAGTAGGAAAGAACATTTATTATTTATTTATTTTTTATTAGTGTCACAAGTAGGCTTACATTAACACTGCAATGAAGTTACTGTGAAAATCCCCCAGTCGCCACACTCCGGCGCCCGTTCGTGTCCACTGAGGGAGAATTTAGCTTCTGCACCTAACCAGCACGTCTTTGGGATTGTGGGAGGAAACCAGAGTATCCGGAGGAAACCCACGCAGACATGGGGAGAAGGTGCAGACTCTGCACAGACAGTGACCTAAGCCGAGAATCAAATCCAGATCCCTGGCGCTGTGAGGCAGCAGAGCTAACCACTGTGGCACCGTGTCCTCCACTATTGGACAAACCTCAAACTTGAATGAAAGCATACTATATAAGCACAGCTGTGGAGGAACATTATTGACTGTGCCCAGTAATAAAAGCCCTTTTCCCTGTTACTCTTTCTGAGTGCGTTTGATAATTTTGCACCAGTTGGTGTCATATAATGGGCAATTTTCATCCGTACACTGACATCAACTAAGATGCAAGTTGAGAGTGCCCAACTCCACCTGACTTCATGTCAGCAATACTTCAGCCAAGTTCCTTTGTCTGAAAGAAGAGCACGTCCTAACCCACTGCATTATCAGTTCGCTCAAGATTTTGCTAAATGAATACTTCAAACATAGACATACTGAACAGATTGTGGCAGATTCACAGTGTGCTGCCAGACCATATACTTCAAAGCCTGTCAGCATCTATTGACAAATGCTATTTTTGAAAGTAACACGATGAAGTGATGATACAAAGATGAAGTTATCATGCGGTGAAGTTTTGCAACACTTCCCAAGATACGACAAACATTTCTATATGTTTGCCTGTGGGATTTGTATTGTACACTAGCAATACACAGTCCGGGGTTATGAAATGAGATTGCAACAAAAACTTTTCGTAAAATATACTGACGATATATCCTCTTGGGCCCGTACGGTGGCACAGTGGTTAGCACTGCTGCCTCATAGCGCCAGGGACCCAGATTCGATTCCCGGCTTTGAACGCTCTCTGTGCAGAGTCTGCACGTTCTCCCCGTGTCTGCGTGGGTTTCCTCCGGGTGCTCCAGTTTCCTCCCACAGTCCGAAAGACGTGCTGGCCATGCATTGGCCATGATAAAGTCTTCATCAGTATACCGAACAAGTGCTGGAGTGCGGCGACTAGGGGATTTTCACAGCAACTTCATTGCAGTGTTAATGTAAGCCTACTCATGACACCAATAAATAAACAAACTTATTGGCAAATTGCTAACATTCGCGTCCTGCGCTCCCGTAGCTGGGGAATTATATTCCAGCCTTTTAGGGTATTGGGTTCAAAGTTATATTATTTTAAAAATTTATTTATTAGTCACAAGCAAGGCTTACATCAACACTGCAATGAAGTTACTGTGAAATTCCCCTAGTCGCTACACTCCAGCGCCTGTTCAGGTAAATGCACCTAACCTGCATGTCTTTCAGACTGTGGGAGGAAACCGGAGCACACGGAGGAAACCCACGCAGACACGGGTTGAACGTGCAAACTCCACACAGACAGTGACCCAAGCCAGGAATCGAACCATGGTCCCTGGTGCTGTGAGGCAGCAGTGCTAACCATTGTGCCACTGTGCCGCCCCATATTGTCACGCTCACAGCTGAACCTAATTCCCAGTTACTGGAAGCTAGTACACTGTCCAGGAACATGCTAACCATGACTACAAGTGTTATACAGTCACCAACGCAATACACCAGGGATTTGATCCGAGGAGACTCAATAGTGTGAACACATACAGAAACACAAATCCAGACTGCCGAGAAATGCATTTCTGTATTTAATAACAGATTAATACAAATTTACCACTAAAACAATAGAAACTACAATCTGACAGAAGATAAAGTAAAGTAAAATTTATTTATTAGTCACCAATAGGCTTACATTAACACTGCAATGAAGTTACTGTGAAAATCCCCTAGTCGTCTCACTCCGGCTCCTGTTCGGGTACACTGAGGGAGAATTTAGCATGGTCAATGCACCTAACCAGCGCGCCTTTCAGACTGTGGGAGGAAACCAGAGCACCCGGAGGAAACCCACGCAGACACGGGAAGAATGTGCAGACTCCGCGCAGACAGTGACCCAGGCCGGGAATCGAACCTGGGTCCCTGGGGCTGCTGTCCTCCTCCACATACACACATACATTATACCAGCGCATTTCTTTTAACAAGCCATTAACTGAGCATACCGGTTTCCACTTGACTGGTTATTATAGATGGAAATCTATACACTGTAAAATTAATAACAGTACTCACTGATTTGAGGCTCCATTGAAATCCAAACATGACTAATATCGGGCTTAGCTTTGATGTGTAACAACCCACATCAATTAATTCCTCAACGATTCCAGCATTGCCCCAAGACACATCAAAATAAAATGCTATTAATTATTTTTGATAACCTTATCTCAACGCTTAAAGTTTTAACTTGTCCTATGTTCAATTGTTTGTGCTGCGGGCTCCAATAAAACAATTTCAAAGTGCTTGACTCTTGATTAATATCAATGAAGAAAACGAGTAAGATTATATGGAGCGCGTTACATGGTTTAAGCAAAAGCTACATTTTGATATGGTTGACAGGTGACATAGAATTTCCTCTTTCTGGTTCATTCTCGCACCCTCTCACTTTGCTGACCTGATACTTCCGCTAAGGATTAGGGTGGTATAATGGCACAGTGGTCAGCACTGCTGACTCACATCGCCAGGGACCTGGGTTCAATTCTGACCTTAGGTGATTGTCTGTGTGGAGTTTGCACTCTCTTCCCCATGTCTGCATGGGTTTCCTCTGGTGCTCCGGTTTCCTCCCACAGTCACAAAGATGTGCAGGTTAAGTGGATTGGCCGTGCTAAATTGCCCCTTAGTGTCCCAAGATATATCTAGGTTAGGGGGATTGGTGAGGTAAAATGCATGTGGTTATGGGCATAAGGCCTGGATAGGAGTCGGTACAGACTTGATGGGCCAAATGGCCTCATTCTGCACTATAGGATTCTATGATTACATATTGATGTGGTGGTAATTTCCTTGTGATCCACAGAGCTATGCTGAAAGTGCTGTACCTCCTGGTAAGCTCACCCAAACCAGACAGATTTTTATAAACATATGTTCATTCATAGGACATGGGTGTCATTGGCTAGGCCAGAATTGATTGCCATCCCTAATTGCCCTTGAGGAAGTGGTGAGGAGCTGCATTCTTGAACCGCTGCAGTCCCTGTTGTAGGTACACCCACAATGCTGTTTGGGAGGGAGTTCCAGGATTTTGACCCAGCGACAGTGAAGGAATATTTCCGGTATATTTCCAAGTCAGGATGGTGTGTTACCTGGAGGGGAAATTTCAGGGGCTGGTGTTTCCAGGTGTTAGGAATGCAACCTTCCACTTTCGACCTAATTTGTTTAATAGTACTCATCGGGATATTTGAAGGGGTTACAGATGGGATTTTTGAGTATGTGTAGGGAGAGTTGTAAAACAGAATAAAGTGAGTTTGTGAAGAAGCTGGACTTGCATCATCTTTTATTACTGGACTGCAACTGAGAGCTTAACACCAGGTATCTGCTACCCTTGTCCTTCCGGATGTTAGTGGTCATTGGTCTAGAAGGTGCGGTTTAAGGTACCTTGGCGAGTCCCCACTGTACATTGAAGGGTAGGAGCCGATAAAAGACTAGTGCATCAATGCTCTGGTGTAAGATTATGGAAGTCCGGATAATGACCTGTCAGCATTGTAATGCATTTTGCTACAGAAACAACCTAGATTCCTGTACAAAGTTGGCAATGAGTATTGGCAAGTAACTCATTGCCAATACTCATTTTGTCCAGCAAGCCCCATTTTGTCCCATTTGATACACAACTCACACACAATTCAACAGGAATTTCCAGTTGATATTTCTTCACATCACTCACCAAGGAACACCAAGAACTACGGCAGTATTCCTCTAATAGACAAGTCAAAGCACCCTGGTCTGTATGGTTTTCAGTCACAGCACAAAGTGCATTTTGCCACCGAGGAAATAGGAGAGTTTCAGAGTACTTTATATTTTCCCAATAAAGCAACCAGATATCAGCTGGATACATCAAATATTCCTTTCACGGTACGGTGGCAGAGTGGTTAGCATTGCTGCCTCACAGAGCCAGGGACCCAGGTTGAATTCTGGTTGTGGTATTTGCGCATTCACCCCGTGTCTGTGTGGGTTTCCTCCAAGTACTCCGGTTTCCCCCCACAATCCAAAGATGTGCCGGTTAGCTGATTGGCCATGCCAAATCGTCACTTAGTGTCTAAAGACTAGCAGGGTAAATGTATGGGATGACAGGGACAGGGCCTGGGTGGGATTGTTGTCAGTGCAGGCTCGATGAGCCAAATGGCCTCCTTCTGCACTGTAGGGATTCTATGATTCTTATATAATTTTTTTTAATGTTATAGGGCAGAAGTTTAATAAGAGGAAATAAATAGCCATACATACCTGTTGATCTGGGGGTCAAAAGAATTACATTGGGCCAGTTGTTAGCAGAACTAGATGGTCGCCTATTTCGATCAGGCAATTATTAGAGACCACTTTCCCTCAGAGTCCTACTGAACCCTGTCATTTTGATATTTGTGTTAGAAATTGTGACATCATCGCAAACACAACCGTTTCCTCTGAGAGATGTTTTATGTTTTTTGTGGCAGAATACATCAACATGGATGCTTTATAGGCACCACATGTCTTTGAAAGAATCCCTGCTTGCAAGGCCACTGATCTCGCGTTCCTGTGCCACTTTCTCTCAGGTCTTTGTGAATATCACCTTCCCCTCATGCTGAAAAGAGAACACCTATTTTAGAGCTGGCCTCTATCTGTCACTCATACACAATGTAGGAAACAGCAGCATGTGAAACCTTGGCAAGATGCAGAAAAAGGCATGTCAGCCGCTTGAGACTGTGTCTCTCTTCAGTTTTCCTTAAAAGGGTTGAGTTTTATGTTCAGCATAGACACACTATGCAGATACTGGAAGAAGTTATTAAAGGGATAATCATAAAATCATAGAATAGAATCATAGAATCCCTACCATGCAGAAGGAGACCATACAGCCCTACTTTAGCTCAACAGAGATATGATCATCAGGCAAAGAGTCAGGCTTTGAATTAGCAAGTAATACCTAAACCATAGAATTATATATAAATGATTTGGAAGAAGGTGTAACTGGTGTTATCAGCAAGTTTGCGGACGACACGAAGATGGCTGGACTTGCGGATAGCGATGAGCATTGTCGGGCAATACAGCAGGATATAGATAGGCTGGAAAATTGGGCGGAGAGGTGGCAGATGGAATTTAATCCAGATAAATGCGAAGTGATGCATTTTGGAAGAAATAATGTAGGGAGGAGTTATACAATAAATGGCAGAACCATCAAGAGTATAGAAACACAGAGGGACCTAGGTGTGCAAGTCCACAAACCCTTGAAGGTGGCAACACAGGTGGAGAAGGTGGTGAAGAAGGCATATGGTATGCTTGCCTTTATAGGACGGGGTATAGAGTATAAAAGCTGGAGTCTGATGATGCAGCTGTATAGAATGCTGGTTAGGCCACATTTGGAGTGCTGCATCCAGTTCTGGTCACCGCACTACCAGAAGGACGTGGAGGCTTTAGAGAGGGTGCAGAGAAGGTTTACCAGGATGTTGCCTGGTATGGAGGGTCTTAGCTATGAGGAGAGATTGGGTAAACTGGGGTTGTTCTCCCTGGAAAGACGGAAAATGAGGGGAGATCTAATAGAGGTGTACAAGGTTATGAAGGGGATAGATAGGGTGAATGGTGGGAAGCTTTTTCCCAGATCAGAAGTGACGATCACAAGGGGTCACGGGTTCAATGTGAGAGGGGCGAAGTATAACTCAGATATTAGAGGGATGTTTTTTACACAGAAGGTGGTGGGGGCCTGGAATGCGCTGCCAAGTAGGGTGGTGGAGGCAGACACGCTGACATCGTTTAAGACTTACCTGGATAGTCACATGAGCAGCCTGGGAATGGAGGGATACAAACAATTGGTCTAGTTGGACCAAGGAGCGGCACAGGCTTGGAGGGCCGAAGGGCCTGTTTCCTGTGCTGTACTGTTCTTTGTTCTATTCCCTACAGTGCAGAAGGAGGCCACTCAGCCCATCGAGTCTGCGCCTACAACAATCTCACCCAGGCCAACCTATCTCCATAACCCCATGCATTTACCTTAGCAAGTTCCCCTGACACTAAGGGACAATTTAGCATGGCCAATCAACCTAACCCTCACATTTTTAAAAATGTTTATTTATTATTGTCACAAGTAGGCTTACATTAACACTGCAATGAAGTTACTGTGAAAATCCCCTAGTTGCCACACTCTGGCGCCTGTGCGGGTACACCGAGGGAGAATTTAGCACAGCCAATGCACCTAACCAGCACGTCTTTCAGACTGTGGGAGGAAATCAGAGCACCCGGAGGAAACCCATGCAGACACGGGGAGAATGTGCAAACTCCCCACAGACAGTGACCTAAGCCAGGAATTGAACCCGGGTCCCTCGCGCTGTGAGGCAGCAGTGCTAACCACTCTGCCACAGTGGAAGTGTCAGCTTGGTGCAGAGGCAATCACCAGCTACCTATTCCAGATTGATATAATACATTGAATTTAAATTAACCCACTGCCACGGTGAGATTTCAACTCACATCTCCAGGTCATTCATCGTGACCTCTGCTGCTAGTTCAGTGACATGTGATCAGACCCTTCTACAACCCTAGCCTCCCCAGGCTTCCATCTGTCCAAGGAACATAGCCTGCTGTGAACTTCTCCACGGTGTTACTAATTTCTCTTTAAGACTTCCAAATAGATTTCACACGGGCACTGACTAAATGACCTGGTTATTGTACTCACAAAAGATTATTGATCTTTTTAGAGAGTAGGTGTTACAAATTTACATTGTATGGAAACAATCATCTGTGAGATAATGTTTGAATGCAATTTATCAAAGAAAAAGAGTTCAGTCTCCCTCCCGATCGATGCAACAGTATTACATTATCAATCACAGCTGCTCCAAACTTTCAAAAATATTTCATCAAAATCTAATGATAAAATAGGAAAGTTCTTTATGGAATTGGCGCTGAATAGGCTGTGCCATTTTTGTTCCCATCTTCGTTTGAAACTGAGCTTACCTTAAAAGGTATAAATATTTCAACTCTCAAACCTCTTGTACACACTGAAGGATCAGTGTTATTCTGTTGGACCGTTAGAGAGGCAATGGCCTCGTGGTATTATCGCTAGACTATTAATCCAGAAACTCAGCTAATGTTCTGGGGACCCGGGTTCAAATCCCACCTCCACAGAATTTGAATTCAATAAAAAAATTCTGGAGTTAAGAATCTACTGATGACCATGAAACCATTGTCGGAAAAACCCATCTGGTTCACTCATGCCCTTTAGGAAAGGAAATCTGCCATCCTTACCTGGTCTGACCGACATGTGACTCCAGAGCCACAGCAATGTGGTTGACTCTTACATGCCCTTGGACAACTAGGGATGGGCAATAAATTCTGGCCAGCCAGCGACGCCCATGTCCCACGAATGAATATTTTAAAAAATTCTGTTTGATCGTTTTAGTGCAAAAGTAGAAGTGAGTATGAAGTGAAGAAAGGCTGTTTGTCCACAATTCCTGCTGCAGGATTCCTCCCACATTCTTGTTGGCAACCCAATTAAACTAAATTAGACAAACTGAGGGACAGAGCAAGAAGGGCAGACCCTTAAAGGGGAACTGCCCCAAGAAAAAACAAAGCATAAATGAAACTTAAAAACTCAAATCAAAAGGTGACACTGGTGAGGCCGCAACTGGAGTACTGTGTGCAGTTTTGGTCCCCTTATTTGCGAAAGGATATATTGGCCTTGGAGGGAGTGCAGAGAAGGTTCACCAGGTTGATACCGGAGATAAGGGATGTAGCTTATGAGGAGAGATTGAGTAGATTGGGCATGTACTCGTTGGAGTTTAGAAGGCTGAGGGGTGATCTTATAGAGACATATAAGATAATGAAGGGGCTGGATAGGGTAGAGGTAGAGAGATTCTTTCCACTTAGAAGGGAAACCAGAACTAGAGGGCACAGCCTCAAAATAAGTGGGGGCCGGTTCAGAACAGAGTTGAGGGGGAGCTTCTTCTCTCAGAGGGTAGTGAATCTCTGGAATTCTCTGCCCATTGAAGTGGTGGAGGCTACCTCGTTTAAATCACGGGTAGATAGATTTCTGATCGATAAGGGAATTAAGGGATATGGAGAGCAGGCGGGTAAGTGGAACTGATTCGCCTCAGATCAGCCATGATCTTGTTGAATGGCGGGGCAGGCCCGAGGGGCTAGATGGCCTACTCCTGCTCCTATTTCTTATGTTCTTATGTTCTTAAAAGGGTCAATAACACACTCCAGTCCATGTGGTGCCCAACGGGCACGGAAGGCCTCAATGGTGCCCGTGGATACGGCGTGCTTCGTCTCCAGGGACACCCGGCTGTGAATGTAGCCACGGTAGAGGGGCAGACAGTCAAGTCGGACGCCCTGTACCTGGACCTGTTGATGGCAAGTTTGGCCAGGCCCAAGAGCAGGTTCACAAGGAGGTCCTCCTCCTCCCCCCTCTCCCCCCACCCCGCCTCTCCTAACCAGGTGTCCATTGAGCAGAAGCATGGAGCTGAAGTGCAAACAAAACATTAATAAAAGATTTTTCAAAGAACGAAAAAGGGAGTGCAGCCCAAGACAGTTAACCTAGACATGGTAGGCGGGCTCCACTAAACCGCAAAAAGGGCAGGTTAGCAGGATGCCTCCCTGAGCTGGTAAACGTTGCTATTAATAAGAACGAGTAACACATCTCAGATTTTTGGCTGGATAGATGCATCCTGTTTTAGGCCAATGAGAGATTAACATAGCAACGGCCAAACTGAGTATTGTATTCCAGGTCAAGCGTTTGGAATTGTACTTTTCAATGTTGTGTTTTCCAACAAATTGGCTTGTGCCAAAACAGTTTCATTTTACTTTGTGTCTGAATGCACGATGCTCACTTGTCTGAGTTGGAAGCCACCCACATCAAAATACTCTCCCAGATTGATCCAACTCTTTTCCCAAATGCACCATGTCTTTTGGCTTTATTCCATTGAAGGTAACATGTAGACTATGTACTTGTGAGCTCTCTAAATGTTTAACTGAATGGTCTATTTATTGCTTTCCCCAACAGGGTCACTTTGGATTGGATACCACACAGGAGTTCTAATAATAGATTAGTTGCAAAGCAACCTGAGGAGAGGTTCGGGAATACTCTAAAATTGATCTTAATTACATCTCATGCAAAGACAACTTCTCAGGTCTTCCGAGATTTTCCTTATTACAACAGATCATTTACTGAAGTCAGTAGCAACTGGTGTATACCGCATTAACATGTTGACTCAATTTGTGGTTTTTAAGGTAGTTTTTTAGTCTTTTCAAAATCGAGAAGCCTGGTATCCAAAGAGTGTTCAAAATGATATCTGAGGTAATTGAACGAGCACTATAGTTAAGGAAGCCCACCAACGCCTCTACTTTCTCAGAAGACTAAGGAAATAAGACCATAAGACCATAAGACATAGGAGCGGAAGTAAGGCCATTCGGCCCATCGAGTCCACTCCACCATTCAATCATGGTTGATTTCAACTCCATTTACCCGCTCTCTCCCCATAGCCCTTAATTCCTCGAGAAATCAAGAATTTATCAATTTCTGTCTTGAAGACGCTCAACGTCTCGGCCTCCACAGCCCTCTGTGGCAATGAATTCCACAGACCCACCACTCTCTGGCTGAAGAAATTTCTCCTCATCTCTGTTCTAAAGTGACTCCCTTTTATTCTAAGGCTGTGCCCCCGCGTCCTAGTCTCCCCTGTTAATGGAAACAACTTCCCTACGTCCATCCTATCTAAGCCGTTCATTATCTTGTAAGTTTCTATCAGATCTCCCCTCAACCTCCTAAACTCCAATGAATATAATCCCACGATCCTCAGACGTTCATCGTATGTCAGGCCTACCATTCCTGGGATCATCCGTGTGAATCTCCGCTGGACCCGCTCCAGTGCCAGTATGTCCTTCCTGAGGTGTGGGGCCCAAAATTGCTCACAGTACTCCAAATGGGGCCTAACCAGTGCTTTATAAAGCCTCAGAAGTACATCCCTGCTTTTGTATTCCAAGCCTCTTGAGATAAATGACAACATTACATTTGCTTTCTTAATTACGGACTCAACCTGCAAGTTTACCTTTAGAGAATCCTGGACTAGGACTCCCAAGTCCCTTTGCACTTTAGCATTATGAATTTTGTCACCGTTTAGAAAATAGTCCATGCCTCTATTCTTTTTTCCAAAGTGTACAACCTCGCATGTCCGCTAAGACTCTCACCAACGTTTACAGATGCAGCATAGAAAGCATTCTTTCTGGTTGTATCACAGCTTGGTATGGCTCCTGCTCTATCCAAGACCGCAACAACAAAGGGCTGTGAGTGTAGCCCAGTCCATCACACAAACCAGCCTCTCATCCATTGACTCTGTCTACACTTCCCGCTGCCTCGGAAAAGCAGCCGGCATAATTAAGGACCCCACGCACCCCGGACATTCTCTCTTCCACCTTCTTCCTTTGGAAAAAAGATACACAATTCTGAGATCATGTAGCAACCGACTCAAAAACAGCTTCTTCCCTGTTGCCATCTGACTTTTGAATGGACCTTTTGCAGATCTTTCTCTACACCCTAGCTATGACCGTAACACTACATTCTGCACTCTCTCGTTTCCTTCTCAATGAATGGTATGTTTTGTCAGTATAGCACGCAAGAAACAATACCTTTCACTGTACGTTAGTACATGTGACAATAATGAATCAAATCAAATCAAAAATATATAAATTACAAATGTTTTAAGCATTTTATATATTGTCATAATTGGGACTCTTAAATACTATAAACACGTTCGAAGCTCAAGGTAAGTTAAGAGCAAAGATACAAATTAAGGATAATAGTCCTTTCTTAGAACAAAAGTCAAGGAATGTTCTGGAAGGGGACAGAGAGAGAGAGAGCAACTGATTTATTTTTGGTTCATTAAATGGCCTTTGACATAAAGAAGAGAATTCTGTGTTTTCATAACCTGATTACTGTTTATGCCTAAGTTTGTCTCATTAACTGCATTGTTTGATCTATCAGACAATCTGAGGGGAGGTTGAGTTGGAGGGAAGGTTTGAGGAAGAAGGGAGCCTGAGTGGGAGGAGGGGAGCTGAGTGGGTCAAGGAAGTTCATGTCGGGCTTGGTGGCCTGGTCTCAGAACAACAGGACTGGCCGGCAGGTTGTCTGCTTTGAATAAATTAACATCCATCAGGTGAGAGAATCCAGGTTTCCCGCTGGCGTGGACAATTTTGGAGAATGCTAACCACTGTGCCACCATGCCGACACTCAATCAGATCACGGCTGATCTCTCCCTGGTCTCAAATCCACCTTCCCACCTGCACCCTATTCCTTGTGATAGTTCCACATTCCCACTGCTCTCTGGGAAAACATCAGTCTGCTGAATTTCTGATTGGATTGAGGTGGCATGGTGGCACAGTGGTTAGCATTCTCCCAAATTGTCCACGCCAGCGGGAAACCTGGATTCTCTCACCTGATGGATGTTAATTTATTCAAAGCAGACAACCTGCCGGCCAGTCCTGCTGTTCTGAGACCAGGCCACCAAGCCCGACATGAACTTCCTTGACCCACTCAGCTCCCCTCCTCCCACTCAGGTCCCCTTCTTCCTCAAACCTTCCCTCCAACTCAACCTCCCCTCCGGCTGTGTGCCTTGGCAGTGCCAACAATACACTCCCACCTGGCACCATGGCACTAACACCCTGGCGTGGCACCTTGGACACTGAGGGGGCTCAAGGAGGTAGCTGCAGTGGCCATTTGGCCCCCTGTGGCTGCCAGGCTGCAGAGGAAGGGTCCCTTAAGGGTCCTGGGGGTTGGGTGGGCTCAGGCGGGTGTGGGGGCAGAGGGGCAAGGTGTTCACCTCGCCACTCTCTGCCAGGATGCGGGGTGCTGTGGCTGGACTACTCCTTTTAGTCCTGGCAGACGTGAACATCACCCCTGGCATGATGATTTCATGTGATCAATATCTGCAGCTCTGCAAATTCTGAAGTGGCCAGGTCAGTTTATCCTCCATGCCACCCGTTCACGAGGCAAGATTTTAAATCATTGCAGCACTCCATTCTGCAGCAGAGGTTTTCCGAAGCTGCAAGTGACAGCAGACCCCTTTGAAGTCCTCTGACAGAGAGGAGGTGTCAATTTCACCTGGGGGAAGGGGGGGGGGGGATATCCAGTCTGTCCAGCTGTGCACTCAGCCCCAATATATGCACACAGCTTTGAATTGAAGTTACTGAGGCTTCCCAGCAAGCAGCAATTGTTGAAACCCTGTCCATTGCACTTGAAGTCTTTGATCTGTAACAAGTTCTTCCAAGTCAGGATGGTGAGGGTCTTGAAGGGAATTGCAGGTGGTGGTGTTCCCATTTATCTGCTGCCTTGTCCTTCTAGATGGAAGTGGTCGAGGGTTTGGAAGGTGCTGTCTAAGGATCTTTGGTGAATTGCTACAGTGCATCTTGTAGATAGTACACACTGCTGCTACTGAGCATCGGTGGTGGAAGGAGTGAATGTTTGTAGATGTGGTGCCAACCAAGCGGGCTGCTTTGTCCTGGATGGTGTCAAGCTTCTTGAGTGTTGTTGGAGCTGCACCCATCCAGGCAAGTGGGGAGTATTCCATCACACTCCTGACTTGTTCCTTGTAGATGGTGGACAGGCTTTGGGGAGTCAGGAGGTGAGTTACTCGCCGCAGGATTCCTAGCTTCTGACCTGTTCTTGTAGCCACTGTGTTTATGTGGTGAGCACAGTAAGAAGTCTCACAACACCAGGTTAAAGTCCAACAGGTTTATTTGGTAGCAAATACCATAAGCTTTCGGAGCGCTGCCCCTTCGTCAGATGGAGTGGTAGAGAACAGATAACCACTCCATCTGACGAAGGGGCAGCGCTCCGAAAGCTTATGGTATTTGCTACCAAATAAACCTGTTGGACTTTAACCTGGTGTTGTGAGACTTCTTACTGTGCTTACCCCAGTCCAACGCCGGCATCTCCACTTTATGTGGTGAGTCCAGTTGAGGTTTTGGTCAATGGTAACCTCAAGGATGTTGACAGTGGGGGATTCAATGATGGTTCCACCATGAGTGTCATGGAGTGGTGGTTAGGGTGTCTCTTATTGGTGATGGTCATGGCCTGGCATTTGCTCATATTTTTTAAACTGATGGAGTGTGAGAGTGGTAATTACAGCAGGAAACAGAGTGGCTGTGTGAATTTAAACTGAGAGTTTGATGTGTTAATGAGCCCAGCAAGACCTCAAACAGGTGCTTATCCAAAACAGTTTAGTAGGGGTGGGTACAGAACAGAAATAGATCTGAATGGGCTGTTAGTGATCAAAAAATAATAGGTGCATGCTGTGCCACAAAGTTGTCATGAGTAAAGTATGATTAAAGTGAATTAACTTTTCTTTTAAATTATCGATGTTAAAGTAAAGAGATGATGTTTATCAATTCTGGGAGAGATTAGTTCTGAGGAAATTGGGTGCGAATAGAGAGATGAAAGGAAAGAACAGAGTTAATGGGGAACTGAAACCTATGAAGGGAGTTGTTTCAGATCTTGGCCAGCAGCAGTAATAGCTGGTTAACTCCCAGAAAGCGGGGCACGGTGGCACAGTGGTTAGCACTGCTGCTTCACAGCTCCAGGGACCTGGGTTCGATTCCCGGCTTGGGTCACTGTCTGTGTGGAGTTTGCACATTCTCCTCGTGTCTGCATGGGTTTCCTCCGGGTGCTCCGGTTTCCTCCCACAGTCCAAAGATGTGTGGGTTAGGTTGATTGGCCGTGATAATATTGCCCTTAGTGTCCTGGGATGCGTAGGTTAGAGGGATTAGTGGGTAAATATGTAGGGATATGGGGGTAGGGCCTGGGTGGGATTGTGGTCGGTGCAGACTCGATGGGCCGAATGGCCTCTTTCTGTGCTGTAGGGATTCTATGATCTATTCTATAAGTTCAACTTGCAGTGCCTTGTAAAAGATTCCGCTGCCAGAGCAATGGATTTCTATCAGCCTCCAGCCACCTGTGTTTATTTTGACTTCCCTTCATGGTTGACTGTAGTTGTCTCAAGGACTCCATTGATCCTGACCGCAATGTAGACAAGGTCTAATCCTGATTGACAGTCTGTGGTTCCACTCCCGCTTTGAAGTGATTTGCAAAAGAAGAAGTGAAACCACAGACTGTCAAGATGGACACTGCCCAGCCATGTCCCCGACCAGCTAGGGGCTACAATGGCCTCCAAGACCTCTGTTGTGGCCACCATGTCCGTTCTCTGTTAGTAGAGACCAGTAGTCATTCTCGCTGGGCTCCTGGCGCACCCGAGAGTCAGAAAATCCTGGGAGTTGGGAGAATCCGGCGTCGAATGGGCTAAGCATATTTAAATGCTACTTTAAATATGTTAATCAGCCGTGCACCCTTTCTGGGTGAGGTCCGGTTTGCGGCAGCAGAAAGGGACCAGGATGATTGCAAACCATTTGGCGCCAGACATAATGCCCTTTTTATGGCCTGCCCACAATTTTCCAGGATTGGTGCGATCTGCCCAGGCACGGCAAGGCCGGAAATTCGCAGCTAGTTTACACTTGAGCCCAGAATCCTGACTGACACTCTAGTGCAGTAGTGAGAGACAACGGCACTGCCGCAGGTCATTTTTCAAGACATTCAGCTGAGGTCCTGTCTGCCCTCTCAGGTGGAGATAAAGATTACCACAGCACAATTATAGACATGATGTGGAGATGCTGGCATTGGACTGGGGTGAGCACAGTAAGAAGTCTCACAACACCAGGTTAAAGTCTAACAGGTTCATTTGGAATCACGACCTTTCGGAGCGCTGCTCCTTCATCAGGTGAGTGGAGACATAGACTTCACAAACACGGCATATATAGACAAAGACACAATTGCAAGATAATAGTTGGAATGCGAGTCTTTGCAGGTAATCAAGTCTTTATAAATACAGACAGTGCAAGTGGAGAGAGGGATAATCACAGGTTAAAGAGGTGTGAATTGTCTCAAGCCAGGACAGTTAGTAGGATTTTGCAAACCCAGGCCAAATGGTGGGGTTACACGTAGTGTAACATGAACCCAAGATCCCGGCCTCACACTGTTGGACTTTAACCTGGTGTTGTGAGACTTCTTACAATTATAGAGAGCAGGAGATATCAGACTTAAATAGCTAGGCAATGAAAAGAACACTGGAGCAGAATCTTTATATTATCATGTCTGTAAGATGTTAAAGAGATCATAGCCTATTTAAATAAAACCTTACTTGCTACTTATTTTAAAATTGACTTTGCTGGACCGAAAACATGGCTGCTACAGGTCACAGGATTTTCTCCTAAGAGGACCAATGGATTTTGACCAGAGACATAGAAACTGATTGTTACCCTGAAACTGACTCATCAATGGACAACACCACATGATCGATAGTTAGGACAAAGCTCAACCCTCATCATAGAATCATAGAATCATTACAGTGCAGAAGGATGCCATTTGGCCCATCTACTCTGCACCTAATCTCCAACAGAGCGTTTCACCCAGGCCCTTTCCCCACAACCCCACATATTCACCCCACTAATCCCCCTAATCTTGTACATTTTAGGGCACTAAAGGACAATTTAGCATGGCCAATCAACATAATCTATACATCTTTGGACTGTAGGAGGTAACTGGAGCACCCAGAGGAAACCCACGCAGACATGGGGAGAATATGCAAACTCCACACAGACAGTGACCTGAGGCTGGAATTGAACCCTGGTTCCTGGCACTATGAGGCAGTAGTGCTAACCACTGTGCCACCGTGCCGCCCAATCCCATCCTTGTGGAATGTCACACCTACCATAATGTGGACCCATTACAATCAATGAAACAAAGGAGCAGCAGACGGATTGTCCCTGCAGCCTCTTCTTCTAAAAGGGAAAGAGCCATTGAAACTTATTATACCGGCAGGGGCATAATAACCACCATCTATCTCCTAAGAGGACCAATGGATTTTGACCAGAGACATAGAAACTGATTGTTACCCTGAAACTGACTCATCAATGGACAACACCACATGATCGAAGCTCGTTTGGCTTCTGGGAAATTTTACTGTTATGTTCCTGGACTCCCAGAGCGGTCCACTGTTAAACACCCAACCTGTCAATACCAAAGCACAACTCCAGGCTGACAACTAAGCCTGCCTCATTTTTATGCCTCCTCGTGGGGAGGATTCAATGGAAGATTGCTACTATCGCCCTTAGAGTGGAGTAAGTCTATGTACACCAGTCTTGTCTCGCTGCGTTCAGCTTGCCGAACCTTCCTGAGCTCTAACTGCTATGTGAAGGAACCTTCCCTGGAACCTGACATACACATGAATTCAAACCTGTATCTTTGGTTCTTTTTTAAGCTATTCCTAGTTTTAAACCTCTTTCATTTCCTATTTCCTTCTTGTGTGCTAGTGTGTGTGTGCGTAAGTTAATAAGTTCCTAAGATTTGGAGCAGAATTAGGCCATTTTACCCACCGAGTCCGCTCCTCCATTCGATCATGGCTGATATGCTCCTCATCCCAATTTTCCTGCCTTCTCCCCATAACCCTTCAACCCATTACCAATTAAAAATCTGTCTAACTCCTCCTTAAACTTACTCACTGTCCCAGCATCCACCGCACTTTGGGGTAGCGAATTCCACAGATTCACAACCCTTTGGGAGAAGTAGTTTCTCCTCAAATCTGTTTTAAATTTGCGATCCCTTATCCTATGACTCTGATCTCTCATCTATTATTTATCAGTTCTGAAGTCTGAAGCGGTTGCTCCATAACTTTGTTCTGGTCTATTAGCTTATTTTCACGGTCCCCGATCATGTTGCAAAACAAGCATCGAATGCTAGATTTCTGAAAGAACAAACCCAGATTCTACATCCACCCTCATCGTCGCTTTATCGAACATGATGCTGGCAGCACCTTTATGGGCCCGGCTTCTCCAGTCTGCCGGGCGTGCATTCGGGGAAATGGGCAGTCATTGCTGAGGCTGGCAGAATTTCATTTTGCGTTTCGATTCCCTTTGTTCTCTGTTCTTGGCCTCAGCAGACACGAACAGTATCACAACGACACATTATTCAGGCTTTGATCGTGTGCATTCAAGCTGTCAGGAGAATATATTTTTAAAAGACCATCAGCGCAGGGAGTACTGATTGCAAGTTCCGCATTACATTTTACAGAATAAATTAACCATTATGATTTTAATTTACAAAAAGAACACTAGCCAGGGGACATCTATTTCTATTGAAAAGGTTATGCTGCCTTCATGAATGCGGCTTATTCAGTAAGAGCTTAACCTCTGGCTTGATGTATTTTGTGTTTTGTTCCACGTACGAATGTGCGAGGTCTTGCTTTATCTGCGTGTATTCCTTGAGTAAGCATTCATTGATTTAGTTAGAAGCCGACGAGTGGGTAAGAAAGACGGCACAGGAAAGGCAAGATTCCGACGTCACGATCCTCGCGGAGAACCTTGTTCATCAGGAGGTGTATATCAATACTGAAGCATCGACATGCCCGAATTTAATGGCTGTTGAAACAAAAGGTCAGAAGATCACACCCTCTGCCCTGTTTTTGGAACATGAGATGAAGCTGCCCCCTGGGAGAACAAACAAGGAGGGCGAGGCAAGCCTCAAGATTTGCAGGCACTGCATTTGCTTTATTGATTGGTGCGGCACTCATTTTGGAGATAACAAGCAAACGGTTCTTGGCTGCGATTTATTTTCATATAAAGTAAATAATATATTGGTTTATATTGACGAGAGGAATTATGCAAATTAAAAAATGATTTTTGCCGAAGCCCGTGATGTGTTATGATGGTCAATTCATCGTAGGAACTATTGCGAGCTAGAGAAGTCATCAAATTGTGACAAAGCCTTGGATTCATCTTCTTGGAGAAAGAGGAAATTTCACTGCCACTTAATTTGGAGATTTCCAGGATTGAGAAGGGGGTTTAAATTATTAGCCCAAGGGAAATTATTGGCGATAGTGGAATGGTTTAAATGCTCTTTTAATGCGTTTTTACATTACCTGGTTTAAAAGCAGCGAATGTAAAAGAGCATAAGGTCGAGGAGCAGAATTAGGCCAATCGGCCCATCAAACATCAAATTCAATCAAAGCTGATAAGTTTCTCAACACTGTTCTCCCGCCTTTTCCCTTTGATCCCCTTATCAATCAAGAACCTGTCCATCTCTGTCTTAAATACACTCAATGGCAGCCTTCTGTGGCAATGAATTCCTTAGATTCACCACCCTCATGAGGAAGATATTCCTCCTCATCTCGGTTCTAAAGGGTCGTCCCTTTATTCTGAGGCTGTGCCCTCTGATCCTAGTCTCTCCTACTAATGGGAACATCTTCCCTACGTACACTCTATCCGTGCCTTGCATTATTCCGTAGGTCTCAATGAGATCCCCCCTCATCCTTCTAAACTCCATCGAGTACAGACCCCGGGGGGGGGGGGGGGGGGGGGGAGTTTTCCCGTCCCGCTCACCATGGGAATCGTAGCGGACAGCGGGTGGGCCATTCAAAGGTCCCTGGGCCTCGGATAGGATTTTTCGGTTTAGGGGCAAGCGCGGCGGGAAAATCCCACCTCGAGCTCCTCATACATCAAGCTTTTCATTCTCATTACAAAGTTACAAAGCTACAGGATAGGAAGGGAAGGCACCTGCACCAAGATAGAATGATAGGTAACTTATATTCTTACACCAACTCACTGGGACTCTCAGGGCATCTTGAGTGAAACTTTTTATTTTGGCAGGAGTTAAGTAAACAAGTTCCAGTGAATAGGCGACCCATTGCCCAACTCACCTGAAATTCCTCTCCATGAGTTATAACTGTAGTGATGATTGATTGTGGTATAGAACTGGAGTGGCCGGGAGATCTGGCTTAATGCTGGACAGTCCGGTTTTTAGCCAGTTAGGCTGCTGTCCGAGATCGGATCACTTCCTGTCCAGTCTGCTGGAGTGCATTCACCTCAGTTTCCTCCCCCTGTTGGCAGCAGTCTGAACGGGCCAAGGATGCAAAGGTCAAGGTTATTTTTCCACTTTTTGGCACCTACCCCACACCACCCGACCCCACCCAACAGCCTACTCCCCCCCGCCCCCCTGCAGCCTGAAACCCCCCACCCCCCCCCCCCCCGCAGCCTACTCCCCCCCACCCCCCTGCAGCCTGCTACCCCCACCCCCCTGCAGCCTACTCCCCCCCCCACCCCTCCCACACAGCATACACCCACTGCAGCCTGCTCCCCCCACAGCCTGCTACCCCCCCCCCCACAGCCTACTCCCCCCACAGCCTGCAGCTCCCACCCCCACAGCCTACTCCCCCCCACACAGCATACCCACCCCCCCCCCACCGCCCCCCCCCACCCCACACAGCATACACCCACTTAAGCCTGCTACCACCCCACAGCCTGCTTCCCCACCCCCACAGCCTAGTTCCCCCCCCCCACAGCCTACACCCCCACCACTCCCCCACAGCGTACCCCCCACCTCCCCCACACAGCATACATCCACTGCAGTCTGCTCTCCCCCAGAGCCTACTCCCCCCCCCACAGCCTGCACCTCCCACCCCCACAGCCTACTCCCCCTCCACCCCCCCTCACAGCAAACACCCCCTGCAGCCTGCACCTCCCTACAGCCTGGTCCCCCCCCCACCCCCACACAACATACACGCGCTGCAGCCTACTACCCCCCCCTCCTCCACAGCCTCCTCCCCCAACCCCACAGCCCACAGCCTCCACAGCCCCACAGCCTGTTGTCCCCCCCCACCACAGCCTGCTACCCCCCACAGTCTGCAACTCCTTACAGCCTGCTACCCCCCACAGCCTGCTACCACCCCTACATCCCTCCCCCACTCATACACCCTCCTACCCCTCACAGCCTCCTATCCCCCACAGTCTGCTACCCCCCACAGCCTGCTACACCCCACAGTTTGCAACGCCCTCCCCTCCATCCCTCCCCCACTCACACAGCTTGCTACCCCCCCACAGCCTGCTACCCCCCCACAGCCTGCTATCTCCCACAGCCTGCTACCGCCCCCCCCCACTGCCTGCTCCCCCCACAGCCTGCTCCCTCCCGCAGCCTGCTCCCTCCCGCAGCCTGCTACCCCCCACCCCGCCCCCCCAAAGCTTACCCATCTCATCTCTCAATGAAGACCAGCGCCACTCCCTGTATACTTGTCTGTTCTTTTAAATGTAGCTGGTTCTGCTTTGGAAACCTCTGATACATTATGCTTCTACATTATCTCACAGAGAATTCTACATTCTAAGCACATTCTATTTAAAGATTGTCTCTTCTGCCCTCCAGTTTAAATCTTCCTTTGATTGTCTCAAAGTTGTGCTCTCCTACTGCCGCCTCACCCAGCAATGGAATCAATTTTATAACCCTTCATTATCTTGAAGACCTGTAGATCAAGTCACCACTTAATTTTTTCAGTTCTAATAAAAAGGGATCTAACTTTACACGTCTCCCTTCATCCTGAGACTGTAGGTTCTCATTGCTTTTATATCCTTCCTAAAATAGGTTGCCCACAACTGCAGTTCTCCAACTGCAGCCTAATTAAAGTCTTATACAAGCCCAATATTCCCTCATTGCTTTGGTGTTATACACCCCTAGCTCTGCCCAAGATAGCAAGAAACTACAAAAGGTCGGCGTGAATGTAACCCAATCCATCACACAAACCAGCTGATGCACCATCAATCAAGCAAAGACTAGTTGTATGCAAGAACAAATAGGCTTTTATTAACAAGAACTTGGAGCCATCCCTGTCGGAGATCTGGTCCGTACTAAAGGCTAGGGGGAAGAGCCATCGCCTTTATACCCGGACCAGGGGGAGGAGTCTTGGGCGGAGCCGACAGGGATGTGCCACATATACAGGTAATAACAGATACTAACTAACAGTG
The DNA here is from genome assembly GCF_964213995.1 of Mustelus asterias. Lineage (NCBI taxonomy): Eukaryota > Metazoa > Chordata > Chondrichthyes > Carcharhiniformes > Triakidae > Mustelus > Mustelus asterias. The sequence goes on from NC_135823.1 coordinate 62,614,721, forward strand.
GTTAACCACAACAGATAACAGTGGTTTACCACACCAGCCTCCCATCCATTGACTCTGTCTACACTTCCCGCTGCCTCGGAAAAGCAGCCAGCATAATTAAGGACCACATGCACCCCGGAAATTTTGTCTTCCACTTTCTTTCATCGAGAAAAAGATACAAAAGTCTGAGGTCATGTACCAACCGAATTAAGAACAGCTTCTTCCTTGCTGCCATCAGACTTTTGAATGGACTTACCTCGCATTATGTTGATCTTTCTCTACACCCTAGCTATAACTGTAACATTACATTCTGCATTATCTCGTTTTCTTCTCTATGTTCAGTATGCTTTGTCTGTATAGCGTGCAAGAAACAATATTTTTCACTGTATACTAATACATGTGACAATAATAAATCAAATCAAATCCAAAACTGAGCATTCCCTTTGGGCGGAATTTTCCCACCCTGCCCGCCACGCGAATCGTAGCGAGCGGGGTCGGACCATGCAAAGATCTGTGTGGTGTATGTTCAAATGCATGTTAGAAATCCATAAAAAGAACAAATTCACAACAGTTCTTTTATTAAATCTGTAATTTCCCAAAATGATCTTTAAAGTATTTTTTCAAAGCCCCAAAATTACATTTCAGAATTTAGCAATGATTAACATGTTTCATTAAGCTCATTCAAAGTTATCTTCCCATTCTTTTAGAGCAGCATGGTGGCACAGTGGTTAGTACTGCTGTCTCACAGCGCCAGGGACCCGGGTTCAATTCCGGCATTGAGTGACTGTGTGGAGTTTGCACATTCTCCCTGTGTCTGTGTGGGTTTCCTCCGGGTGCTCCAGTTTCCTCCAAAGATGTCTAGGTTAGGTGGATTGGTGGGGTAAATACATAGGGTTACGGGGATGGGGCCTGAGTAAAATGCTCTGTCGGGCAGCCGATGCAGACTCGATGGGCCAAATGGCCTCCTTTTGCACTGTAGGAATGCTAAAGGAGGATGGCTCAACCAGGGACCAGAGCTGAAAGTTCATTGTTAAAGAGGATGGGGGAGCTGTTTCTGTGTAGTTTTGCCAACACAATGCAGGATTCTTCCTTCAGGCCATACAAAAAGCAGAAGTTGTAAACTTCAACTTGCTTTCCTAGTGACCTACAGTGAACCCTTTGGCGATCGCTGGTTTTGACCACTAAACAACTTGTACCAATGGACGGAACATGTGCAGTAGATGCTCCACCCATTAGTACTTCAAAATTTCATCAGGGTCCTAAAACAGGCATAAGACCCCGCAATTGCAAAGTACTAGCACACTCCTGCCTGAAACAGATGGATGCACTCCCCAGCCAGTTTCATTGTGGCTAGGAGTAGCTGCTCTCTTGGGGCTGGGTGGTAAGTGGTGACAAGCCCCTGTTCCACTGGACAGAGGCCACATGAATTGGCGTCTTTAACCATAGAGTGGTTCGTGCATGGAATTTCATAGAATTCCTACAGTACAGAAGGAGGCCATCCGACCCACCGAGTCTGCAATGACTACTATCCCACCCAGCCCCTAATCCCGTAACCTCACATATTTACCCTGCTAATCCCCTGACACGAGGGTGAATTTAGCATGGCCAATCAACCTAACCCGCACATCTTTAGACTGCGGGAGGAAACTGGAGCACCCGGAGGAAACCCATGCAGACATGGGGAGAACGTGCAAACTCCACACAGACAGTGACCTGAGGCTGGAATTGAACCCTGGTCCCTGGCACTGTGAGGCAGCAATGCTAACCACTGTGCCACTGTGCCGCCCCATTGATGCCCGCATCATTAATGTCGCTGTATTTGATGAGCTGAAAGTTCCACCTCAACCACCACAGAAGTAAATCTATGGTGAGCATTTTAGTTTGTACAATGCATCTCACAGGCACACTCATTTCGGGAAATTGTTGACACACCATCTGCAGTTTTTACTCCGACAATTTTAGGTGGAAGGAAAATCAGGAAAAATGTGCCTACGGTTTCTCAACATTATCTGTCTTTTCGCAAAGTAATCACCATGTTTTCCGCTACTCACCAATGCAACAAGAACATTCAAAATCAGGGAACCCTGTTCGATACTAGGATGCTACCGGGACTTGATGGATTGAGTTATCAGGAGAGGCTGGATAGACTGGGACTTTTTTCTCTGGAGCGTAGGAGGCTGAGGGGTGATCTTATAGAGGTCTATAAAATAATGAGGGGCATAGACAAGGTAGATAGTCAATATCTTTTCCCAAAGGTAGGGGAGTTTAAAACTAGAGGGCATAGGTTTAAGGTGAGAGGGGAGAGATACAAAGGTGTCCAGAGGGGCAATTTTTTCACACAGAGGGTGGTGAGTGTCTGGAACAAGCTGCCAGAGGTAGTAGTAGAGGCAGGTACAATCTTGTCTTTTAAAAAGCATTTAGATAGTTACATGAGTACGATGGGTATAGAGGGATATGGGTCAAATGCGGGCAATTGGAATTAGTTTAGGGGTTTAAAACAAAAGGACGGCATGGACAAGTTGGGCTGAAGGGCCTGTTTCCATGCTGTAAACCTCGATGACTCGATGACTCTATGACTCTAATACTCTCTGCACAAGCCGACAACCTGAGCCAAAATAAACCCCAAGTTTCTCCTTTGGAAAGACAATTGCTTGGAGTTTCCTTCGGGTTTCTCTCGATCTGGGGTATAATGAAAGGAGGGGGGTCAGCAGAATCTCTGAGGAAAGAGTGTAAATAACCAAGGAGCTATTTCCTATGAATTTAATAAGAACTCTGGAGATTCCCATCGAAAGGGGTGGCACGGTGGCACAGTGGTTAGCACTGCTGCCTCACAGCACCAGGGACCTGAGTTCGATTCCTGGCTTGGATCACTGTCTGTGCGGGGTCTGCACGTTCTCCCTGTGTCTGCGTGGGTTTCCTCCGGGTGCTTCGGTTTCCTCCAACAGTCCAAAAGGTGTGCTGGTTAAGTGCATTGGCCATGTTAAATTCTCCCTCAGTGTACCCGAACAGGCATGGGAGTGTGGTGACTAGGGGATTTTCACAGTAACTTCATTGCAGCCTTATTTGTGACTATTAAATAAACTTTACTTTTTAGCATCAAGCAGCTTTAAGTAATCCAATACTAATCTAAGGCTGAAATTGATATTTGTATTCTCCAGTTTTCTCCCTCATTGACATTGAGCAGCAGACTCTAACAACCCAGTCACAGCAAGGGACAACAATGCAAATATCTATTAAAAAGCAGGGTGACACGGTGCTTAGCACTGCTGCCTCACAGCCTCATCCACCTAACCTGGGCATCTTTGCAGTGTGGAAGGAAACCGGACCACCCAGAGGAAATCCACGCAGACACGGCGAGAACGTGCAGACTCCGCACAGACAGTGACCCAAGCCGGAAATCGCACCCAGGTCCCTGGCGCTGTGAGGCAACAGCGCTAAGCACTGTCCCACCGTGTGGCACACTAAGAGAAACGTGTCCGTGGGCAGGCTGATGTGGTCGGTGCTATTCACAAATTCCAACCTAAAACTCTTTTTTCTAATGAAACTTAGGGTGTCCCATCCAGACCTTCAAAGCCACATGAAAGTCATCAGTGACATTCTGTAGTTGGGGAACCTTGCCAGTTGATGAATTTGAAGTGCTCACTGGCACTGGAATTTTACCGCCACGCCCACCCCTGAATCGGGGTGGACGAGGTTCGCAGAACGGAATTCTCCGTTGGCCTCGGGCGGAATTTTACGAGCCTTGCCCGAGCGAGGTTGTAAAATCCTGGCCCAGCTCTCTCCTGGCGAATCCAAGGGGAAAGATGTCAAATCTCTGCCCTGCCTGAACAAAGAATCCTATCATGTTTGTAATGCAGTGCAAATAATGACATAGGCCGGGAACCAGCCGGGATCTGTACAAACCATGGTATGTTTTAACATATAGTGTGAGATTATCTCAAACAAGGAACTGCTTTGCTAATGCCGCAGAAAGAAGCAACGCACTTTGGGTGTCCGGGTTATGCTTTATTGTAAGTTATTATCAGAGAACTCAGTTCCAAGACCAGACCCGACATTGCAGCTGCGATTCAGCAGGGATTGAATTTCTGTGGGTGCCCTGCCACTTGTCCACTGCAAGAAAAATCTTGGAAATCCTGGAAAAGTGTTCCAGAGTTTCAGTGGCTCTTCCTGAAGTAATGCCTGACAAGTGGTATCGCCACTGCTGGAATTTAAATCCAGTCGGAGAATCGCTTTAGAAACCGACCCCAGTGATTGGTTGTTTTTTCTTTCATGAATGTCACTCTTATAGAATATCAGAACTTTTAGTGACTCTCTCTACCCCTGGATCCCTTTGCCCCTCTATTTCATTCAGACTCTGAGGGTGGGATTTTCAGGCTACGCTCGTCCCATGACTGGAAAATCCCATCCAAGAGACTTGCATGGTCCGTGTCCACCCGCTACGATTACCATGGCGGGCGGGACGGGAAAATTCTGCCATTATTATCTAAACATCATGTGATCTCCTTATTCTTCCTATTAAAATTCCCTACTGCACATTTATTTTTGTTGAAATTAATTTGTCAATTACATTCCCCTCCTAATGTTTTCCTGCATTTTGCCTCATTCTTCCTTTGTGTTAACTAATCCTCCCAATTTGATAACATCAACAAACGCTGGAATTGTACAGATGATTCCCATCATTGGTGCAAATTAGGAACAGCAATGATGCCAGCATCGATCTCTGTGGAACACCACTTCATCGCTTGTTCCTGTCTATGTTACTATCCTTAAATCCTATGCCCCCATGTTGTAACTAGGCTGTTATCCACTCTGCTTTATGTTCCCCTGACTCCATATGCTCTGACCTTGGATTTTCAGAAGTCCCTCATAGGTTACTCCAAATCATAGAATCACAGAGGATCATAGAATCCCTACAGTGCAGATGAAAGCCATTTGGCCCATTGAATCTGTACCAACTCTCCAAAAGAGCATCTCAGCCAGGCCCACCCCCAAACTGCCACCCTGCCCTCCCCACCACCTCTACCTCTGCCCCACCCACCCTATCCCTGTAACCCCGTGGCTAATCAACAATCAATATAACCTACACATCTTTGGATACTAAGGGGCAATTTAGCATGGTCAATCCACGTAAGCTCCAATCTTTGGATACAAAGGGGCAATTTTGCATGGCCAATCCACCTAACCTGCACACCTTTGGATACTAAGGGGCAATTTAACATGGCCAATCCATCTAACTTGCACATTTTAGGACAGTGGGAGGAAACTGGAGCACCCGAAGGAAACCCACGCAAATACGTATGGAGAACATGCAAACTCTTCCATCTGGAAGTTAAAAAAAAGTTTATTTACTAATCACAAGTAGGCTTACATTAACACTGCAATGAAGTTATTGTGAAAATCCCCGAGTCGCCACACTCCGGCGCCTGTTCGGGTACACTGAGGGAGAATTTAACTCAGCCAATGCACCTAACCAGCACGTCTTTCGGATGTGGGAGGAAACCAGAGCACCCGGAGGAAACCCACACAGACACGGGGAGAACATGTCGACTCCACACAGACAGTTTCCCAAGCTGGGAGTCAAACCCGGGTCCCTGGCGCTGTGAGGCAGCAGTGCTAACCACCGTGTCACCTCTACTACATTACCCATGTTTATCCTTTCTGTTATTTCTTCAAAGGATTCAATAAGGTTGGCTCCTGTTTGAAATGGGAAGACCATTGAACAGCATTGCATTCATTTACCTTCCAATGCAACCAGCTTTCACTCCTGCTAAACCACCCAGATCATCAGATTGTGTGGTTAAAACTGATTTGCATTAATTTCTAAAAGGACTACAATCGTGTACTTGTCTGTTTCCTGTAGATGAATAAGAATCAATGTTTTTTAAATACCCAATTAAGAAAATCAGTCAGTGTGCTGATTCAGATTAAATGCTCCATAACTTGTTTCCATTGATGTATGACAATTGTTCTTTTCCTCCTCACTGAATAAAAATTGGAAGGTTAACATACACGTGGAATATTTCAGTAGGGGAGAGAAATGGCCTGGTGTGAAATGGGTGGTCGATTTGTCATTACCTCCGTTTGTTCAGCCAGCAGGGATCAATTTCAAGACAGTTATTGGCGGAATTTCCCAATGAGGGGGGTAACCATAGAATCCTACAGTGCAGAATGAGGCCATTTGGCCCATTGAGTCTGCACCGACCACAACTCCACCCAGACCCTATATCTGTAACCCCACATATTTACCCTGCTGATCCCCATGACATTAGGGTCAATTTAGCATGGCCAATCAACCTAACCCGCACATCTTTGGAGTGTGGGAGGAAACCGGAGCACCCGGAGGAAACCCACGCAGACACGGGGAGAATGTGCAAACTTCACACAGACAGTGACCCGAGGCCGGAATTGAACCTGGGTTCCTGGCACTGTGAGGCAGCAGTGCCAATCACTGTGCCGCCATGTCAACCCCAAATGGAGAAGGAGGGACACTCAAACAAATGGTAGTGATGGTTGTCACAGCCTTAAGGTAGCAAAAGTTAAAGGGATACTCTGTCTAAAGCCATTCCTTAGCACTCTTCCACATTCCAGGCTATGACATTCGTTTGATTTGATTTATTATTGTTACATGTATTGGGATATAGTGAAAAATATTGTTTCTTGCGTGCTATACAGACAAAACATACTGTTCATAGAGTACATAGGGGAGAAGGAAAGGGGAGGGTGCAGAATATAGTGTTACAGTCATAGCTGGGGAGTAGAGAAAGATCAGCTTAATATAAGGTAAGCCCATTCAAAAGTCTGACGGCAGCAGGGAAGAAGCTGTTCTTGAGTCGGTTGGTACGTGACCTCAGACTTTTGTATCTTTTTCCCGACAGAAGAAGGTGGAAGAGAGAATGTCCGGGGTGCATGGGGTCCTTAATTATACTGGCTGCTTTGCCAAGGCAGCGGGAAGTGTAGACAGAATCAATGGATGGGAGGCTGGTTTGCGTGATGGGCTGGGCTACATTAACGACCCTTTGTAGTTTCTTGCGATCTTGGTCAGAGCGGGAGCCATACCAAGCTGTGATGCATCCGGAAAGGATGCTTTCTAAGGTGCATCGGTAAAAATCTCTTCCGCTTTGCTAGGATTTCCATGCTTCCCTTCCTCTCTGTCATTCTGCTGCTATCATTTATACCACCTGCAGATCCAACGTTGGTTTTCACATTTGTCTCATGACTGCCTTTTTCAAGTTTAAAGTTAAAGTTTAAGTTTATTTATTAGTGTCACAATTAGGCTTACATTAACACTGCAATGAAGTTACTGGGAAAATCTCCTAGTTGCCACACTCCTGCGCCTGTTCGGGTACACCGAGGGAGAATTTAGCACGGCCAATGCACCCTAACCAGCACGTCTTTCGCACTGTGGGAGGAAACCGGAGTACCCGGAGGAAACCCACGCAGACACGGGGAGGACTTGCAGACTCCGCACAGACAGTGACCCAAGCCGGGAATCGAACCCAGGGTACCTGGAACTGTGGGGCCACTGTGCCACCCTCCCTTTCACCGCTGAAACCCCATCACTGACCTCACCCTTGGCTCTTTTGTTGCCACTTTCACAGGTGTTCCTCGATCCACTGAAATTTTCCAGCATTCCCCGGTTGCGGTGCAGTTTTCGAAAACATTATTTTGGTGGAATTCCAAAATTAGCCTTTCGCCGCTATTTTAAAATTCCTTAAGTTTAGAGTGTTAAACAGAACAATTCCCACCTCATTAATGCTGGTTCGGCAATTCATGTGCAATTGATGCTAATTAGCACTAATCATGAATATTCATTTACGTGTCAGTGCAGTGAACAGCAAACTATCTTCACTGTTTCTAATAACATCCAAATCTCATTCAGCACTTCATAAAAGCCACAAGCTATTTTTATAATAATTCCATCTTTTCACAGATGATGGTTAAGTTGAAGGGATGAGTGGTCACCATTGTTTTGTTTCCATTCGTACACTGTCCCTGAAAAGTAACGCTTCACACCAGAGCCAAGAAACCTGGACACAGCCATATTTCGGACAGTTCAAGTTTTTTTTATTCGTGTCACAGGTAGGCTTATATTAGAAATCATAGAAATCATTGAAACCCGACAGTACAGAAAGAGGCCATTCGGCCCATCGAGTCTGCACCGACCACAATCCCACCCAGGCCCTACTCCCATATCCCTACATATTTACCCACTAATCCCTCTAACCTATGCATCTCAGGACACTAAGGGCAATTTTTAGCACGGCCAATCAACCTAACCCACACATCTTTGGACTGTGGGAGGAAACCGGAGCACCCGGAGGAAACCCACGCAGACACGAGGAGAATGTGCAAACTCCACACAGACAGTGACCCAAGCCGGGAATCGAACCCAGGTCCCTGGAGCTGTGAAGCAGCAGTGCTAACCACTGTGAATCCTCTAGTCACCACACTCTGGCGCCTGTTCGGGTACACTGAGTGTGAATTTAGCATGGCCAATGCACCTAACCAGCACGTCTTTTGGACTGTGGGTGGAAACCAGAGCAGAATCACAGAATGCTACAGTGCAAAGGAGGCCTTTAGGCCCATCGAGTCTGCACTGACGGAGGACCCGGGAGCACCCAGAGGAAACCCACGCAGACACGGGGAGAATGTACAAACTCCACACAGACTGCGACCCAAGCTGGGAATCAAACCCGGGTCCCTCGCATTGTGTGGCAGGAGTGCTAACCACTGTGCCACCATACCACCCAGATCCCTTTAATCTGCATAAGGGGCCAGTTTACCTGAGCGAAGCTGGTGCCAGCTGCCTTGGGGTAAACCGATCTCACAGTGAGGGCCTGAAACAGGTATTAGACCTCTTATTTAAAGATGAGAATGGTTTAATGTCTACTTCAGACATGGGTACTACATGTCAATGTGCCCTTCATCAGTCTGGCGGGTGACACATTTCCAGTGTGTGTCATCACATCAAAGGCTTTGGAGGCTCTTTAATGCTGTGTGTGGGGGGAATGGTAACACAGTATTACTGGCGCATTGATCCACAGACCCTGACTAATGCTCCAGGGGGAAAATACAGAAAATGCTGGATTAACTCAGCAGGTCTGGCAGCATCTGTGAAGAGAGAAACACAATTAACATTTCAAGTCCATATGACCCTATATGACCCTTCAGACACCCTCACACCCCGGACATTCTCTCTTCCACCTTCTTCCGTCGGGAGAAAGATACAAAAGTCACATACCAACCGACTCAAGAATTGCTTCTTCCCTGCTGCTGTCAGACTTTTGAATGGACCCACCTCGCATTCAGTTGATCTTTCTCTATACCCTAGCTATGACTGTAACAGCAAACGCTCGTTTCCTTCTCTATGAACAGTATGCTTTGTATAGCACGCAAGAAACAATTATTTTCACTGTATACCAATACGTGACAATAATAAATCAAATCAAACCAAATCAAATCAAATCAAATCAAATCAAATCAAAAGACATTAACTGTGTTTTTCTCTCTACAGATGCTGCGAGACCAGTTGTGTTTATCTAGCGTTTCTTTTGGTTTGATTTCCGGCACCCTGCGGTGTTTTGCTTTTATGTGAATGCTCCAGAGACGTGAGTACAAATCCCAACCACAGCAGCTGGAGGAATTTCAATTCAATTCATTAATAAATCTGGATAAAATGCTGGGCTGGAACTCTCTGGTCTCACACGCCTCACTCCCGCTGCCGGTGAGATCGGAGAATCTGGCGCCTGGCCGAATCTCCATTCACTGCAGTGAGGGCCGGAGGACCCCAGCAGCGGGCGAGGTCGGGGAGTTCCAACCCTTGTCTCTTCAATAACGTTGGTGACGTAAAAAAGACCCATCTGACTCACTTATGTCCTCTTAGGGAGAAAGTCTGCCAGCCTTAGTCCAGCCTACATAGGACTCCAGACCCACATCAATGTCGTTGATTCTTAAACATAGAAACATAGAAACATTGAAGATAGGAGCTGGAGGAGGCCATTCAGCCCTTTGAGCCTGCTCTGCCATTTATCACGACCATGGCTGATCATCCAATTCAATAGCCTAAACCTGCTTTCTCCCATTCGCCCCAAGTGCTATATCCAGCCGCCTCTTGAATACATTCAATGTTTTGGCATCAACTACTTCCTGTGGTAATGATTCCACAGACTCACCACTCTTTGGGTGAAGAAATGTCTCCTTATCTCCTAAATGGTCTACCTGAATCCTCAGATTATGACCTCTGGTTCTGGACTCCCTCACCATCGGGAACATCCTCCCCGCATCTACCCTGTCTAGTCCTGGTCTCTAAGAGATCCCCCCTCATTCGTCTGAACTCCAGCAAAAACAATCCTAACCTAGTCAATCTCTCCTCATACAGCAGTCCCGCCATCCCCAAAATCAGCCTGATAAACATTCGCTGCGCTCCCTCGAGAGCAAGAACATCCTTCCACAGAAAAGGAGACCAAAACTGCACACAATACTCTAAGTATGGCCTCCCGAAAGCCCTGTTTAATTGCAACAACACATCCCTGCTCCTGTACTCAAAACCTCTCGCAATGAAGGCCAACATGCCAGTATTCACCAAAGAGAAGGACTTGGTGAATGACGAGTCTGGGGAAAGGTGTGCAGATCGAGATCAAAAAGGAGGAGGTTTTGGGGTTTTTAAGAAACATTAAGATAGACAAATCCCCGGGGCCTAATGGGATATACCCCAGAATACTGAGAGAGGCAAGGGAGGAAACTGCTGGGACCTTGAGAAAAATCTTTGTATCCTCACTGGCTACAGGGGAGGTCCCAGAGGATCAGAGAATAGACAATGTTGTTTCTTTGTTTAAGAAGGGTAGCAAAAATAATCAGGTAATTGCAGGCCGGCGAGCCTTACATCAGTGGTGGGGAAATTATTGGAGAGGATTCTTTGAGACTGGACTTACTCCCACTTGGAAATAAGTGGACGTATGAGTGAGAGGCAACATGGATTTCTGAAGGGGAGGTCGTGTCTCACTAACTTGATGGAGTTTTTCGAGGAAGTGATGAAGATGATTGATGAGGGTAGGGCAGTGGACTTCAGTAAGGCCTTTGACAAGGTCCCTCATGGCAGACTGGTGCAGAAGTTGAAGTCTCATGGGATCAGAGGTGAGCTGGCAAGATGGATACAGAACTGGCTCGATCATAGAAGACAGAGGGTAGCAGTAGAAGGGTGCGTTTCTGAATGCTGTGACAAGTGGCGTTCCTCAGGGATCAGTGCTGGGACCTTTGCTGTTTGTAATATATATAAATGATTTGGCAGAAAATTGAACTAGTTTGATTAGTAAGTTTGTGGACGACACAAAGGTTGGTGGATTTGCGGATAGCGATGAGGACTATCAGAGGATACAGCAGGATATAGATCAGCTGGAGACTTGGGCAGAGAGATGGCAGATGGAGTTTAATCAGGACAAATGTGAGGTAATGCATTTTGGAAGGTCTAATACAGATAGGAAATACACAGTAAATGGCAGAACCTTTAAGAGTATTAATAGGCAGAGGGATCTGGGTGTACAGGTACCCAGGTCACTGAAAGTGGCAACGCAAGTGGAGAAGGTAGTCAAGAAGGCATATGGCATGCTTGCCTTCATCGGCCGGGGCACTGAGATTAAAAATTGGCAAGTCATGTTGCAGCTTTATGGAACCTTAGTTGGGCCACACTTGGAATATAGTGTTCAATTCTGGTTGCCACACTACCAGAAGGATGTGGAGGCTTTGGAGAGGGTACAGAAAAGATTCACCAGGATATTGCTTGGTATGGAGGTCATTAGAAATGAGGAGAGGCTGGAAAAACTTGGTTTGTTCTCACTGGAACAGCGGAGGTTGGGGGGCAACCTGATAGAAGCCTATAAGATTATGAGGGGCATAGACAGAGTAGATAGTCAGAATGTTTTTCCCAGAGTGGAAGTGTCAATTACTAGGGGCATAGGTTTAAGATGCGAGGGGCAAGATTTAAAGGAGATGCACAAGGCAAGTTTTTTACGCAGAGGGTGGTGGGTGCCTGGAACTCGCTGCCGGGGGAGGTAGTGGAAGCAGATTCGATAGTGGTTGTTAAGGGGCATCTTGACAAATACCTGAGTAGGATGGGAATGGAGGGATATGGTCCCCGGAAGGGTAGGGGGCTTTAATTCAGTCGAGCAGCATGGTCGGTGCAGGCTTGGAGTGCCGAAGGGCCTGTTCTTGTGCTGTAATTTTCTTTGATCTTTGTTTTATGCCATTTGTCTTCTTTACCTGCATGCTTACCTTCAGTGACTGGTGCACAAGGACACCCAGGTCCCACTGCACACTCCCCTCTCCCAATTTACAGCCATTCAGGTAGTAATCTGCCTTCTTGTTTTTGCTTCCAAAGTGAATAACCTCACACTTAATCAAATTATACTGCATCTGCCATTGATTAGCCCACTCACTCAACCTGTCCAGATCATTCTGAAGGATCTCTGCATCCTCGTCACAGAACACCCTCCCACCCAACTTGGTATCGGGTGCAGATCGCGGTATAGGCCCGACGCCCAACTTTACAGCAATTTCGCGCCCGGGAAGTTTTGGTAAAATCGGGCCCATTGTGTCGGGAACTGACCCCCTTGCTAGCAAGTAAAATAAAGACAATCTGTCGGTTAAGTATCTTGTGTTAATGTGTGTTTGTGTTAAAGTCAAACTCGGAAGTCAAGATTTCGACACCTGCACATCTTTGGACTGTGGGAGGAAACCGGAGCACGTGGAAGAAACCCATGCAGACTCCACACACAGTCACCCAAGGCTGGAATCGAACCCAGATCCCTAGCACTGTGCTAACTACTGTGTCACCGTGCTGCCCTATCTTATATTTGAGGCTGGACTGGAGCACAGCTGGAACTCTGCTTGGAAGAAACAAAGAAACATAGAAGATAGGAGTAGGAGGAGGCCATCTAGCCCTTTGAGCCTGCTCCGCTATTCATAATGATCATGGCTGATCATCCAACTCAATAGCCTAATCCTGCTTTTCCCCATAACCTTTGATCCCATTTGCCCCAAGTGCTATATCCAACCGCCTCTTGAATATTCAATGTTTTGTCATCAACTAATTCCACAGGCTCACCACGTTTTGGGTGAAGAAATGTCTCCTCACCTCAGTCCTAAATGGTCTATCCCGAATCCTCAGACTGTGACCCCTGGTTCTGGACTCCACCACCATTGGGAATATCCTCCCTGCATCTACCCTGTCTAGTCCTGTTAGAATTTTATAAGTCTCTATGAGATCCCCCCTCATTCATCTGAACTCCAGCAAAAACAATCCTAACCTAGTCAATCTCTCCTCATACATCAGTCCTGCCATCCCCAGATTCAGCCTGGTAAACCTTCGCTGCACTCCCTTGAGAGCAAGAACATCCTTTCTCAGAAAAGGAGACCAAAACTGCACACAATACTCTAGGTGTGGCCTCACCAAGGCCCTGTATAATTGCAACAACACACCACTGCTCCTGTACTCGAAACCTCTCATAATGAAGGCCAACATGCCATTTGCCTACTTTACTGCCTGCTGCACCAGCATGCTTACATTCAGTGACTGGTGCACAAGGACACCCAGGTCCCGCTGCACATTCCCCTCTCCCAATTTACAGCCATTCAGGTAGTAATCTATCTTCTTGTTTTTGCTTCCAAAGTGAATAACCACACATTTATCCAAATTATACTGCATCTGCCATTGATTAGCCCACTCACCCAACCTATCCAGATCATTCTGAAGGATCTCTGCATCCTCGTCACAGTTCACCCTCCCACCCAACTTGGTATCATCTGCAAACTTTGAGATGTTAAATTTTGTTCCCTCATCCAAATCATTAATATATATTGTGACTAGCTGGGGTCCCAACACCGATCCCTGTGGCATCTCACTAGTTACTGCCTGCCAATTTGAAAGCATGATGTGGAGATACAGGCGTTGGACTTGGGGTAAACACAGTAAGAGTTTTAACAACACCAGGTTAAAGTCCAACAGGTTTATTTGGTAGCAAATGCCATTAGCTTTCGGAGCGCTGCTCCTTCGTCAGATGGATTGGATATCTGCTCTCAAACAGGGCATACAGAGACACAAAATCAAGTTACAGAATACTGATTAGAATGCAAATCTTTACAGCTGATCTGACCTCTCCCTTTTCACCTTAAACCTATGCTCTCTAGTTTTAGTCCTCCCTACCTTTGGGAAAAGATGTTGACTATCTAACTGGTCTATGCCCCTCATTATTTTATAGGCCTCTATAAGATCACCCTCAGCCTCCTACACTCCAGAGAAAAACGTCCCAGTCTAACCAGCCTCTCATAACTCAAACCATCAAGTCCCAGTAGCATCCTAGTAAATCTTTTCTGCACTCTTTCTAGTTTAATAATACCCAGGTGCTCCGGTTCCCGCCCACCGTCCGAAAGACATGCTGGTGCATTGGCCATGGTAAATTCTCCCGCAGTGTACCCGAACAGGCACCGGAGTGTGGCGACGAGGGGATTTTCACAGAAACTTCATTGCAGTGATAATGGAGGTCTACTTACGACACTAATAAATAAATGTTAAACTTTATATATAAAATGGAGGAAAGGAAATAGTGATGATTCCGTGAGAAGAGAAACAAATTTGATGGGTTTGGCATCATAATGTACGTCAATACTGAATTCCTCGTTTAGCTGATTTGATTTATTATCGTCACATGTATTAGCATACAATGAACAGTATTGTTTCTTGCGCGCTATACAGACAAAGCAAACCGTTCATAGGGAAGGAAAGGAGAAAGTGCAGAATGTAGTGTTACAGTCATAGCTAGGGTGTAGAGAAAGATCAACTTAGTGTGAGGTAAGTCCATTCAAAAGTCTGACGGCAGCAGGGAAGAAGCTGTTCTTGAGTCGGTTGATACGTGACCTCAGACTTTTAGGCTATTTTTGGTGATTTCCATTAGTTTGTTACAAATTAAATTTAAATATTAATAATGAACAGATGTCTATAATGTAATGTATGTATATTTAACTCAGAGTGGGTATTGGGCAAGCAGGCATCAACATGAGCGCCAAATCGTCCTGACGTTTACAGCAGGAAGCCTAGTTGATTTGAACTCCCTGGGCCTCCGCTGCAAGGCTGGGCCAGTTGCCTGTCCAAACTGGCAGCAATAGTGGTTGACCAGTCCAAGGGAGGAAAAGGTCAGGTAGCGGGATGCTGCCAACACGAACCAAGGGTGTTGTGATTGGGAAGGATGGGCTGGGGTGTAGGAGGCGCGACCTCAGGGGTTTTATATGACCAGTCGTCCCGCTGTTGGCCTACGTGGAAAACTTGCCTTCTTGGACTGTTTCCTGATACCATCTTTTTTTCAAAAGTGTTTTCTTGTTGAGGCCCCTGTGGTAAACAGCAATCAGGCCTCAGTCATATAATTAGAACACAATCTGCATATTGACAGAAGACCCTGCTGCTTTCTGGCATTCAGGAGGAGGTGAAAGTTATAAAGTTTATTTATTAGTGTCACAAGTCGGCTTACATTGACACTGCAATTAAGTTACTGTGAAAATCCTCTCGTCGCCACACTCTGGTGCCTGTTCGGGTACACTGAGGGAGAATTTAGCATGGCCAGTGCATCTAACCAGCACATCTTTCAGACTGTGGGAGGAAACTGGAGCAACCGGAGGAAACCCACGCAGACACGGGGAGAATGTGCAGACTCTGCACAGACAGTGACGCAAGCCAGGAATCGAGTCTGGGTCCCTGGAGTTGAGAGGCACTGTGCTGCCCAATACTTTGGGATGGGGACAAAATGTTGGCTGGTAAGTCTTCATTGGATTTTAACTCCTGCGTCCCAGTTTGAAATAGATGGGTAGAATTAAAATCACCATTGGTGGAACATTCCAGTCCTGCCCGCCCCATGGACTGAAATTCTCACCTCGAGGGCAGCCGACCTTTAAATGGTCTGTCAACTTGCCTAGCGCACACGCGTTGATTCCCATGGCGGACACTGAGAATGGGCGGGGGGAGAGGTACCCCAATGTTGGTGAAAATTGTGGAGGGGGGAGGGGGGGTCACCCTGATGCCTGCATGGTGTTGTGGTGGGGGATGTGTGGAGGGTGACCCAACCATTGAGTGATTTGGGAGGTTGGGCCTCTATGTTCGAGGGCTGAGGGGGTCTTCCCCTTGTCTTCCGGGGTTCCTGATGTCTGTTAATGGGGGTGTGGGGGAGGGAGCTGGGGGCAGGGGGGGGGGGGAGGGTAGAGTCCCTTTAATTTTACTTTAAGATTTTGCTTTCAGATCGGGGCACTTTACTCTGAGGAGCTGCCCCGACAGACTCTTGACAAAGGGTGGAATTTTCCCGTCCCACCCGCCACGGGAATCGAAGCGGGTGGGACAGGACCACACAAAGGTCCATTAACCTCGGACGGGATTTTCCAGTCTTGGGGCGAGTGTGGAAATCCCACCCATAGATCTGGAGAGAAAACCTGGCTGTGTTTCTGGGGCTGTCAGCCTGAACCTGACACATTGCCAGTTTATTTTGGTAAATTCCGCCCAGTGTATTCCGAAAGGTAAAGAACCCTGAGCTGTGATATTTGCTCCATAAATTTAAGGATCTTTTTTATTTCAGGAGAAGTATATCTCTGGATCCAAAGCATTAGGTTAAATTTAGATTTGTGTGAGATGAATCAATTATGCGCTCGATGGGTTAAAGATTCAGTGTGATCGCTTCAGTTGAAGTAAAAAGTTTATTTATTAGTGGCACAAGTAGGCTTCTATTAACACTGCAGTGAAGTTACTGTGAAATTCCCCCAGTCGCCACACTCTGGCACCTGTTCGGGTACACTGAGGGTGAATTTAGCATGGCCAATGCACGTAACCAGCACATCTTTGGAGTGTGGGAGGAAACCGGAGCACCCGGAGGAAACCCACGCAGACACAGGGAGAATGTGCAAACTTCACACAGACAGTGACCCAAGCCGGGAATCGAACCTGGGCCCCGGCACAGTGAGGTAGCGGTGCTAACCACCATGCCACCGTGTCGCCTCTGTTAGATTAATAGCTAACAGCCGGCAGGATGAATTCTCACGTGTTTCAATCCCACACATGTGTATGGGACCAGTAACCTTTTGATTAAAGCAAACAAACAAAGTTTAAAATCCCAGCTAGTCGCTAGGAGAATAAAACCACATGATCCTATGGCTTTACACAAACAATGTAAACTTCACCATACAAATTCAGAAAAGTAAACCAATTTACAATATCTGTCTTATACTCTGATATTCAGAATTAACATTAAGTAAATATAAATTAACAGGAAAACTGAAACTGAAGTGAGAAATGGAAAAATGTTCCTTCTCCAAAAGACGTGCTGGTTAGATGCACTGGCCATGCTAAATTCTCCCTCAGCGTACCCGAACAGGCGCCGGAGTGTGGCGACTAGGGGATTTTCACAGTAGCTTCATTGCAGTGTTAATGTAAGCCTTCTTGTAACACTAAGAAATAAACTTAAACTTAAAAGAGACTTCTCTGATGCTCCGATGCCAGCAGGGGGGTCTTTAACTTTAATTTGAGAGGTGCTGTGATGCTCGCCTTGCTGGCTCTATCAGGCCCCAACCCACTAGAATGACAGCGCAAAGCAACCCCCCCGATTTTTTTGGACAAAGTGTCAGAAGATCTGGAGAGGAAACTTGGCTGTTTCTTCAAAGCAGTCCATATCTTTTGGGGGTTCTTTCACTATTTGTTTGTTAATCCTGACCTGTTCAGTCTGTGTAAATCTTCATTCTCAATTGCTGGCTGAATTCTTATGGATTGTTCATCTAGTTGCTGCACACCTGAATCAAGAAACCATAGCTCTGCTCACTGTTTAAGCATTCTGCATTTGGATATTAGGTCAGATGCATCCCAGTTCAAACAGGGGAATTGTATGGACATTTTGATTATATCCCTCTGACCTTCCTCCTTATTTTATTGGATTTATCATTTAACATCTCTGGAGCCACCCGTTATAATCACAACCTTCCTGATTTTATGACAGTTTGGTTTGTTTTGGGTTGTTTTGTGTTTGACTCTCCTTCACTCGTTATTGGAGTGACTCATACCCCAGTGGCTCACCTGTCCCAGCTGAGCTAACCTGGTGGTGGTCCTCACAACACACTGTCCCAATCATGGAATTGGCAGGCTTTGCACTGCAATCTCACCACAGGGGATCTGTCTTCTTACCAGCTTTTTATTTCAGTACCTGAGCTCACTGTGTATTCAAATCTTTACTGTGCAGTCACCACGCTGTTGTTTCAACACTCTCCAACAACAGGCTTCACTACAGGCTGACCAACACGTCGAGGGTGATCTAAGACTCTTTACCATGTCATATCTGTACTTAACCGTGCTGCCACACTGTTTAACAACCACTAAGCACCATATTGTATTGTTATAGTGATTGCCAATCACTCAAAAGGATTGGGTAAACTCATCGTGGGTTCATTTGTTTAGACTAGGCACATAAGAACATATGTACACGGATAGAAAATTTGAGGACATCAGCAGCACAGCTGTGTGTACTGTGTTCCGCGCACATGCCAAAGTGAAGCTGTGACTGGATCACATGACACACTTCCCTTCTCGTGATGCCATGCTGCTCTCCCTTAAAGGAGTATTACAACAATAATGATTGGGGTAAAATAACTATTGTGTTGGCTACAATGGTCCATATTAACAATATTATGGCTTGCTCATCTGATTCATGCACACACACACTCACTCACACAAACTCTCACACACACTCGCACACACACACACACACACTCTCACACTCACACACTCACACACACACACACACTCACACACACCACTCACACACTCATACACACACTCACACATACACACACATACACTCACTCACACATACACACACACTCATACACACACTCATACACACACACACACTCACACACACCACTCACACACTCATACACACACTCACACATACACACACATACACTCACTCACACATACACACACTCATACACACACACACACACACACTCACACACACACACTCACACACACACACACACACACACACTCACACACACCACTCACACACTCATACACACACTCACACATACACACACATACACTCACTCACACATACACACACACTCATACACACACTCACACATACACACACATACACTCACTCACACATACACACACTCACACATACACACACACTCATACACACACACACACACACACACACACACTCACACACACACTCACACACACACACTCTCCAGCCCTTGCTATTGTTTGACATTGAGTCAAAGGAAACATGGTGGTCAGTTTGTGCACAGCAAGGTTCCACAAACAGCAACAATGTAATGATTTTTGTTGTGAGATGCTAGTATAGATACATACTGAGCAGAACATCAGTGTGTACTCCACTGTGCTTTTATCAACAACAAATAATAATCAGAATCAGAAGCATGGGAATGTATTCCTGCTGCAGTCATTTACCTTTTCATTGAGGTTTGCTTGGGTGTACACTTTAAACTGTGATGAGACAATCCATACCATTCCGCCCCACCCCGACAGAAGCTAGAACTATGCAAAACCCTAAGAATGTCGTCACAGTTAAGCTCAATGAACATTAGTCTCTTAAGAGTCCTGGGGCAGGATTCTCCGGCCGCGCTCGTCCCAAAACCAGAAAATCCCACCCAAGGCCAAAGGACCTTTGCATGGTCCACCAAACCCCCACAACACCTGCTACAATGGTGGATGGGACAGGAACCGCCCCCCCCCCCCCCCCACCCCCCACCCCACCCCCCACCGCCCCCAGGTCCCTGGTGCAAAGGCTTCTGTGCCATGTTTCGACTACTTTGTGAGTGGAGAGTCTTGTGCCAGTAATCAAGAACATTTTTGAAACCTGAGCTTTTTGTATCCCCATTCCCAGATGGAGTTTAATGAAGTTTCCCACATTACAACAGCAACAACATTTCATAGAGTCATAGAGATTTACAGCATGGAAACAGGGCCTTTGGCCCAACTTGTCCATGCCGCCCTTTTTTCTTAAACCCCGAAGCTAATCCCAATTGCCTGCATTTGGTCCATATTCTTCTATACCCATCTTACCCACGTAACTATCTAAATGCTTTTTAAAAGACAAAATTGTACCCGCCTCTGGCAGTTTGTTCCAGACACTCACCACCCTCTGTGTGAAAAAACTGCCCCTCTGGACACTTTTGTATCTCTCCCCTCTCACCTTAAACCTCTGCCCTTTAGTTTAAGGTTCAAAAGTACATCTGTGACTGTGAAGTTATTCATTGGTCAGAACATTGAATACAGGAGTTGGGGCATCTTGTTGATGGTGTACAAGACATTGGTAAGGCCACACTTGGAGTACTGCGTACAGTTCTGGTCACCCTATTATAAAATGGATATTATTAAACTAGAAAGAGTACAGAAAAGATTTACTAGGATGCTACCGGGACTTGATGGTTTGAGATATAGGAAGAGGCTGGATAGACTGGGACTTTTTTCCCTGGAGCGTAGAAGGCTGAGGGGTGATCTTATTGAGGTCTATGAAACAATGAGGGGCATAGATCAGCAAGGTAGTCAATATATGTTCCCAAAGGTAGGGGAGTCTAAAACTAGAGGGCATAGGTTTAAGGTGAGAGGGGAGTGATACAAAAGGGTCCAGAGGGACAATTTTTGTCATGCAGAGGGTGGTGAGTGTCTGGAACAAGCTGCCAGAGGTAATAGTAGAGGTGGATATAATTTTGTCTTTTAAAAAGCATTTAGACAGTTACATGGGTAGGATGGATATAGACGGATATGGGTCAAATGTGGGCAATTGGGACTAGCTTAGTGGTTAAAAAAAGGGCAGTATGGACAAGTCGGGTCAAAGGGCCTGTTTCCATGCTGTAAACATCTATGACTCTATGAAAAATTCAATGGTCGTTCAGATGTGAGTTTATTTTCTTAGTCTGGCATAATTCAGTGATTAGACTGGGTGATCTTCCCACAAATTGTCTGTTTTGATTGTCATATCAAGAATTAGCACCTAAGCAGGCCCTTATGGGGCAAGTGGATTATTAAGTGCACTCAGTTACTATGTGACAGTGCCAAATACAAGAGGAGGGGAGAGTTATCTTTGTTCATCATTCGTACAAAATGGAAAAAGATTGTAAAATAAAAAACTCTCTCCTCCCCCACTCCCAGCGCAGAAAGTAGGAATTCATTTCAAAAGATTTGACAAATAAATAACACAAAAGCAGAAGACTGCAGGTGCTGGAGATCTGAAAGAATGGAAAACCCAGGAAGTGTTAGAAAGACTCAGAAATACACACTGCGGAGAAAGAAAGAGGGTTGACATTTGAAGTCAAATGAATACATTCTATCCAACATTATAGTTGATGAATAGGATATAATACCAGCTGCACAATGGAAGCTACAATAAATCAAGAGGAGGAACTTGTTGGATTTAATATAAAGTTTAAAAATGCAATGGAGAAAATAATGGGACCTAAGGTAATCTTTTTAAGACGCTGAGAGGAGTAACTCAGTTTACACAGCTGAATAAAACTGTTAGCTTTCCTTGATTGACAGCTTTATATGGTTAAAATAAGTTATTTTTCTGTGATCTCTTGTCAATGTCTCAATTTTAGTTACTCAAATTAAGAGGTGGGGAGTGCTTAAAGTTTCTGTTATTGAGATTTTGATGGACTGTTTGATTGGCACTTTTATAGAGTTGTAGGAATACCAGTTTTGGCCCAAGATATATGAATGAGTGTTTTTTTTTCTAAGCAGTTACACACACGTCATTGTTACTATAGCTTCATGGCTCTATATGTGGTGTATTGATTCTGGGGTGAATGTGCATGGAAGAGCTATTAATTGACAAAGGGGACTATAAGAGACCATAAGAATGGGAAGGGAGCATGAGGTCACATTGTCCTTGCGTGGGGAGTGGGTGGGGGGGTTGATCAATGAAGGCCACAGGGCCTAAAGTGTAGCAAAACAACAGGGACAATGTCCCAGAGAACTGTGGCAGGTCTTTTTTTGTTTCATTCGTTCATTCATGTGACATGGGCATTGTTGGCTGGGCCAGCATTTATTGCCCATCCCCAGTTGCCCGAGGGCAGTTGAGGGTCAACCACATTGCTGTGGCTCTGGAGTCACATGTAGCCCAGGCCAGGTAAGGACGGCAGATTTCCTTCCCTAATGTTCATTAGTGAACCAGATGGGTTTTTCCGACAATCGGCAATGGTTTCATGGTCATCAGTAGATTCTTATTTCCAGACATTTTTTCTTGAATTCAAATTCCACCAACTGTTGTGGCCGGATTCGAGCCCGGGTCCCCAGAACATTAGCTGAGTTTCTGGATTAATAGTCCAGTGATAATACCACTAGGCTATCGGCTCCCCTTGGCTACTGCAGTCTGCACCTGCCCCCTGAGAGTGCAGATTGCTCCGTACTTCTTTCGAGGTGGGCATGACAAGGCAGGGAACTTCCTAAGTCCAGCTGTCCACCTCAGTAGAAACGCCTGGGCCCAGGAATCCATTCAGCCCATCATTGGTAACTCTGCCTCCAGCTGCCTTGTCCACAAACTCTGAAATTCCCTACATAAACCTCTTTGCTCTTCTCTCCTCTAAGATGGCCCTTGAAACCTCCAGCTGATGAACTTTTTGACCATCTGTCCTAATATCTCCTGTGTGTCTCAATGTCAAATATGGTCTAATAAATGCTGCAATGAAGCGCTTTGGGGGCCTTGTCGAAATATCAAAGGCACTGGCGTTGAGAAGTAGAGTTCACCAATTCCAATTGGTAATAGGCTGTCTCTCTGGAGAAAAGCTGCGTGGTCAGTGAGCATCATTCCTTCTTGACCGTCTACATTATTTTCTTTTTATCCCAACACTGTCATCAAAAATAGACCTACAATAACCACTTAGTTAAATTGGAGGCCACATTTGCTCCTAGCTCCTTCCCAAATGGTGGCACGGTAGCACAGTGGTTAGCACTGCTGCCTCACAGCGCCAGGGACCCGGGTTCGATTCCAGCCTGGGGTCACTGTCTGTGTGGAGTTTGCACATTCTCCCCGTGTCTGCGTGGGTTCCCTCCGGGTGCTCCGGTTTCCTCCCAACAGTCCAAAGATGTGTGGGTTAGGTTGATTGGCCATGGTAAATTGATCCTAGTGACCAGGGGATGAACAGGGTAAATACGTGGGATTATGGGGATAGGGCCTGGGTGGGATCGTTGTCAGTGCAGAGTCGATGGGCCGAATGGCCTCCTTCTGCACTGTAGGGATTTTACGATTCAAACCAGATCATATGGAAAGGTTGCAACTGAGTGTCAGTATTTGCCAGTCCATTTCACGCTGCAGTAAGCTTTGAAAACTACACCTTGAATGAGCTCATTTTCATTAGGGTTGTGCAGACATTAACTGCCGTGTGCAACATTTTTGCTGAATTTATGATCCCAGTGGATGTTTAGCCATTGATGTGACGCCTGGTACATTCAGTGGCAATATAGCACATGGGACCAAGTGAATTTCTAACTCTGCGCGCAGCACTCCATAAAACTTGAAATATGCCCTGCAAGGTAACACAGCTCATTAATTGAATGTGTAAATTAGCTGCAGCATCTCCCACAATAACTGCACTGCCAAAGCACCTCAGGGTTAGCACTGCTGCCTCACAGCACCAGGGACCCGGGTTCGATTCCCGGCCTCGGGGTCACTGTCTGTGTGGAGTTTGCACATTCTCCCCGTGTCTGCGTGGGTTTCCTCCGGGTGCTCCGGTTTCCTCCCACACTCCAAAGATGTGCTGGTTATGTTGATTGGCCATGTTAAATTGCCCCTTAGTGTCAGGGGATTTGTAGAGTAGATTAGTGGGGTTATGGGGATATGGCCTGGGTGGGATTGTGGCCACTCCTTCTGCACTGTAGGGATCCTATATGTTTCTAATTGAAAATCGCAAGCCATTCACCTGCTATTTTCTCCACATCATTTAATGATAAACTCAGGAGAGAAAGCTTTGTATTTCTACACCACTGTACATGAACAGTGTAGGCACCGTTTTTGAAATATACTCACTGTCATCATGTGATGGAATCAGTGGTCAGCTTTTTGCACAGCAAGATCCCACAAACAGCATTGAAACAAATGACCTAACAAATCACCTAACCTTGTGACAAAAGCAAAATACTACTGGAAATCTGAAATAAGAACAGAAAATGCTGGAAATACTCAGAAGCTCTGGCAGCATCTGTGGAGAGAGAAAGAGAGGAGATGCCTCAGGTTCAACCCCACTCCCACCTTGCACCCATTCTGGTTGAGGATAAACATTGACCAGAGCACCAGGGAGAAACCATCTCTTCTTCTGCAAGGTGTTGTAATGGGATATTTTATGTGCAATCCAGTTCACCCAAAATCCGAGTCATCATTATCCTCATCGTTGAGGCTGTTCCTCCAGTGTAGTAGATAGATCTCCTTGTACCTTATCCATTTGCTCCCTATGATTTCCTGTCCTTGGGCTCCCGTTCATATTAAATGTATTTGGTGACGGGAGCACAACATTTGATGAGGCCCAAATTGAGTTTTACGTCGGCAGTAGTCAAAGAACAAAGAAAATTACAGCACAGGAACAGGCCCTTCGGCCCTCCAAGCCTGCACCAACCACGCTACCTGACTGAACTAAAACCTCCCACCATTCCAGGGACCATATCCCTCTATTCCCATCCTATTCATGTATTTGTCAAGGCGCCCCTTAAAAGTCACTACCGTATCCGCTTCCATTACCTCCCCCGGCAACGAGTTCCAGGCACCCGCCACCCTCTGTGTAAAAAATCTGCCTCGAACATTTCCTTTAAACCTTGCCCCTCGCACCTTAAACCTATGTCCCCTAGTAATTGATTCTTCCACCCTGGGAAAAAGCTTCTGACTATCCACTCTGTCCGTGCCTCTCAGAATCTTGTAGACTTCTATGCATGCTCCAATCCGCCACTCCACCACTGACAGTTCCGTGCGTGCGCAGTGGCCTGCTCACATTCCAGCCTCTCGGGCGGTTTCAGGCTCCACCCTCTCCCTTACTGGCGCGAATCACGTTGGGGACTCTGTGATGCACAAAATCCCGGAGGTTCATTCCCCACATTTCACCCAAGAAACTGGCGAGAAAAATTCCCATTTTCCCGCCCATTGGAATTCTTTGAATTCTTTGGGAGAATCGTCCCCGTAATTTCAATGGAGGCTGTTCAGGAAAGGTTCACTGGGATGATCCCCGGTATGGAGAGATTGTTTTATGAGGAAAGATTAAACACAGGTTGGGACCCTACTCATTGGAATTTAGAAAACTGAGAGGGGATCTTATTGAAACTTATAGGATTCTTAAGGGGCTTGACAGGGTAAATGCTGAGAGGATGATTCCCCTCATGGGAGAGTTTAGGACCAGAGGCACAGTCTCAGAATAAAGGAGTGCCAATTTCAGACTGAGATGAGGAGAAAATTCTTTGAGAGTCTTTGGATCTCCTTGCCACTGAGAGCCGTGGGGGCCTTGTGTATATTTAAGGCTGAGATCGTTAGATTTTTGATCAATAAATTTTTAGATTTTAAGGGAATCAAGGATTACAGGGAAAGGGCAGGAATGTAGACATGAGAAATATCGTATCAGCTATGATCCTATTGGGTGGCGGAGCTTCAGGGGCCGAATGGCCTACTCCTGTTTCCTATTTTTTATGGTTGTGAGGAGATGGTCACTGGCCGGTAGCGGGCAGTGGGGTCGGAAGAAAGGGGAGGGATTAGTTATCAGTGGGCCCCTACCCGATGCCAGAACCTTCAATCAGGCACTGAGTGTGGGGACCCCTCAGAAAAGATGACAAGCTCAGGTTTCAAGCTCCCTGCTTGTTAAAGTTAAAAGTTAAAGTTTATTTATTAGTCAAAAGTAAAGCTTACATTAATACTGCAATGAAGTTCCTGTGAAAGTCCCTTAGTCGCCACCCTCCGGCACCTGTTCGGGTCAATGTACCTAACCAGCACATCTTTCAGACTGTGGGAGGAAACTGGAGCACCCGGAGGAAACCCACACCGACACGGGGAGAATGTGCAGACTCCACACGGACAGTGACCCAAGCCGGAAATCGAACCCAGGTCCCTGGCACTGTGAGGCAGCAGTGCTAATCACTGTGCCACTGTGCCACTTGGCAGATGTCCCGCCTGCAGCCTGTTGAATGCCAACATAATTGCCCATCTAAGGACCTGAATTGGCATTGGGACAGAGATGGGAAGGCAGCGGGGTCCCGACCTTGCACCTTCTAGCCCAATTAAATGCCCGCTGCCTCCAATCTAATCTTGCCATGGTGGAGGACATTATATTGTGCCCATGGACCTGCATAGTTCTGAGAATGCATCTTAACACCAATGTTTGGAAGAACTTGCACGGTAGCACAGTGGTTAGCACTGCTGCCTCACAGCGCCAGAGGCCTGGGTTCGATTCCCGGCTTGGGTCACTGTCTGTGTGGACCTTGCACGTTCTACCCGTGTCTGCATGGGTTTCATCCGAGTGTTCTGGTTTCCTCCCACAGTCCAAAATATGTGCGTTAGGTTGATTGACCATGCTCAATTGCACCTTAGTGTCAGGGGGACTGGCGGGGTAAATATGTGGGGTTATGTGGATAGAGGCTGGGTGAGATTGCTGTCGGTGCAGACTCGATGGGCCAAATGGCCTCCTGCTGCATAGTGGGGATTCTATGATCTATGAACTCCACTATCTGTGCCAATACGGCAGCTCTGCAAATGTTTTCTTTTCAATTAGATGTCTATCCCCCTTCAAAAGCTCTGATTGAATTATTTTCCATCATCCTTAAAGCCAAGCTACGCCCGGTCACAATAACTCACCGGGTAAAAGAAAATCGCCTCATTGTTCCTCAAATGAATTTACCAAGACTAGAGTGGATAATTTGCCAATTATCTTAAAAATACTTTTCGTGTGGATTTATTGATCGAAAAGTGTTGGATTTAATACAACCTTTTGTGGCCCCTTTTAGAAAGCATTGTTTTGTAACAGAATGGATGTGCAGAGTATAATGGCTAATATTTACAACAAATCTACAGCTTGACACCATCTTAAACACACTGAGATATTTTATAATATTACAGATTATGATCTCAAGTGTAAAGTGATTACAAATACGCGTGTTACTTTTTATATGTACTGGTCCCAGGAATTTTTTGTATAGAATCATACAATCATTGAATAGTTAGAGTCCATAATGTGGCCTTTTGGCCAGTCAGATCTGATCTGGCCCTTGTAAGGAACAATTCTCTTACTCGGATCCCCAGACATTAGCTGAGTTTCTGGGTTAATAGTCTAGTGATAATACCACTAGGCCATTTCCTACCTTTTGTGAGCCTCAGTGGACCCTGCCTCCACCACACTTTAGGCTCCCATACTTCCATATCCTAGACACTCATTGTACATCAATGTTTTCCTCACATCACCATTGTTTCTTTGGCCAATCACCTTAAATCTGTGCCCTCTGGTTCTCTCCCACCAATGGGAACAGTTTCTCGTTGTCTACTCTGCCCTGACCCCTCATCAAATTTTCCCTGAGCCTTCTCTCCTTCAAGGTGAACTGCCCCGACTTCTCCAAATTTCTCTTGGTTACTGAAGTTCCTCATTCCTGGAACCATTCTCATGAGTCTTTTCTCCACTCTCTCCAATGTCTCCATATCCGCAATTGCAATGCCAGAACTGGGCATGATGGCCAGAATTCTCCGGTCTCGCACACTCTCCTCCAGGAGAATTTGGCGCTCAGCCAAACCTCCATTCATTGCAGTGGGACCAGAGAGTCCCAGCCATGGGTGAGGTCGGAGAATTCCAACCAGTACTCCAGTCGAGACTGGGACAGTGTTTTATCCTGTCTGGGTCACTAATGCCCTTTAGGGAAGGAAATCTGCCATCCTTACCTGGTCTGGCCTACATGTGACTCCAGAGCTACAGTGATATGGTTGACTCTCAACTGCCCTCGGGTAACTAGGGATGGGCAATAAATGCTGGCCAGCCAGCGACACCCATATCATATGAATGTAAAAAAAATACAGATTTAATATAACTTCCTTGTTTTGTACTCACCACCCCAATCGATAAGGCCCAGGCTGTGGTTTGCCACATTAGCTGCTCTTCCAACCTGTTTTCCCAACTTCAATGATTTATGGACATTTACACTCAGTACTCTCTGCTCCTGCATCCTCTTTAGAATTGGACCCTTTATTTTCTATTGTCTCTCTGCGTTCTTTCTACCAAAATGAATCAATACTTTACATTAAATTTCATCTGCTACTTGCCTCCCATTCCACCAACTTGTCCATGTTCGTTTGATGTTTGACACTTCCCTCCCCATGGCCTTTTGTTTATTTTTAATTTGGGCCTAATGAAGTGTCCTGGAGTTTTATGACCCTTTTTGAATTGTTGGGTGAAGAATGATTGACAGGTCAGGTGGTACCTTGGGACTGTTTTTTTTACACAGGAGAAATCCAAAGGTTTAACTTTCATTTTGGGCAGAAGCTTTTGGGACTGCAGACTGAAAACAATGTTTGTGTCCCTCCCCCAATGTATTGGAAATTCAGGTGTCTGGCTAGCTAGAAGCTAGAGACAAGTGGTGTCTCTGTCTCTCGAAGAGTGCTGGAAGTCCCAGGAGAGGAAAGCCTCAGCCTTTCAGTTCCATGTCCAAAGGACTAATTCACAGCGGGTGTTACAAAGCTGCAAACTTCAGCACCAGGTGAGCATACTTACTTTCTGTGCTAAGCCTGGAAAGGGGTGTATGTTTGTGTGGGTTTTTTAGCTTGGATCAGTATACTTAACAGGTAAGGTTTATACAATGTCATAGTTGTGTTTTTGCAATTGGTAAAAGTTATGCGAATTTTCTTATTATAGTTTAACTATGTTCTTAAATAAATTTTGTTTGATGAAAACTCCCTAGTGGGTCATTTGAATCACACATGAAGTGAAATGTCTGATGCTTACCCATGCCAAATTCAAAGTGCAAAACCTATGGTCTAGGCTGATGTCATAAAACACCTTGGAGTTTCTGACCTGGATTATAAAACATTATAACTACTAACATTTGCACCTCTCTGTAATTCCCTTGTGAATTTCTTCCTCTACATCCTGCCACAGGTTGGTAACCTATGAACGACACCAAGCAAAGTTATTGTTCCTTTTTTGTTCCTTAGCTCTAGCCAAACGGATTCTGTCCTTGAATCCTCTGGGATATTTTCTCTCTCCAGCACTGAAATATTCTCGTTAATCACTCCTATCATCCCTCCTCCTTTCCTACCCTTTCTACCTTACCTGAATTCCTTGTATCAAGGAATAGTCCTTCCTTGCCAGGACTCAACGTAATGTTGTCAACGCAACAGCTCCATGTTGCTATGTCTGCAAAATCACTGAACAACCCAAGATAAACCTGACGGCATGATGGCACAGTAGTTAGCACTGCTGCCTCACAGTGCCAGGGACCCGGGTTCGATTTCTGGCTTGGGTCACTGTCTGTGTGGAATCTGCACATTCTCCCCATATCTGCATGGGTTTCCTCTGGGTGCTCCGGTTTCCTCCCACAGTTCGAAAGATGTGCTGGTTAGGTGCATTGGCTGTGCTAAATTCTCCTTCAGTGTACCAGAACAGGCGACTAGGGGATTTTCACAGTAACTTCATTGCAGTGTTAATGTAAGCCTACTTGTGACGATAATAAATGAACTTTAAACTTAAAAAACGTGACGTGTGAGTAAAAGATTTCAGGCAGAATTTATTCAAATAATCTGCGTCGCCCCATTAGTTCTCATTCTTTGAAGGAAACACCATGGGCCATCAGCCAATAATGAACAGACCATCATGGCCTCCTTGCGGTATATCTTTGTCAAGTAGAAGAAATTGGGAGGAAAGCCCATTTTGCATCACAATGAATGACCCGTTAACAAAATTTACAAACTTACTGACTGGAGCTAAACGAAGTTGATCAAAATGCCTCTGCAAGAAGATAGTTTTGAGCTTCTCAAACAGCTCGCAAGCTACTTACGTGGGATAAATGTCAAAGCTTTTCCTCACGGGGACAAAAATTTAAAAGAAATGGATCATCAATAAAGAAAAGTTCATATTAAGAATTGACGGATGCATTTATCTCTTCAACAGCTAGGTTCTTCATGGGGAGGTGATGGTCTAGTGGTATTATCACCGGACTATTAATCTAGAAACTCAGCTAAGGTTCTGGGAACTCAGGTTCGAATCCCACCACGGCAGATGGTGGTATTTGAATTCCATAAAAAATATCTGGAATTAAGAATCTACTGATGACCTTGAAACCATTGTTGGAAAAACCCCATCTGGTTCACTAATGTCCTTTCGGGAGGTTAATCTGTCACCCTTACCAAATCTGTGTGACTCCAGAGCCACAGCAATGTGGTTGACTCTCAACTGTCCTCTGAACAAGGCCAACCAGGAATGGGCAATAAATACTGGCCAGCCAGTGACACCCATGTCCCACGAATGAGTAAAAAAATATTAGGAGAGCCAGGTTTCCAGCCACCTCCTCCACTTCAATGCTTCAGAGTTTCCTGCAGTTGGCCAAAATTACTTTACGGGGCCAATGACCAGAACAGGCACAGGTCCAGTGTTTCACTGTCAACTAAGTGAACCTTCTAGACCTACTCCCTCTATTGTCTCTTCAATACGCTGTTGGCTTTTTTCTGCATATCATGCTTAAGTAATTCACCAAAGTTTCCAAACCCACGACCACTTCCATCTGGAAGGACAAGGGCAGCAGATACAGGGGAACACCACCACCTGCAAGTTCCTCAAGCCACTCACCATCCTGACTTGGAAATATATCACCGTTCCTTCAACTGGGTCAAACTCCTGGAATTCCCTCCCTAACGGCATTGTGGGTCAACCCACAGCACAAGGACTGCAGCGATTCAAGAAGGCAGCTCACCATCACCTTCTCAAGGGCAACTAGGGATGGGCAGTAAATGCTGGCCAGTCAGCC
The DNA here is from genome assembly GCF_964213995.1 of Mustelus asterias. Taxonomy (NCBI): domain Eukaryota; kingdom Metazoa; phylum Chordata; class Chondrichthyes; order Carcharhiniformes; family Triakidae; genus Mustelus; species Mustelus asterias. The sequence goes on from NC_135823.1 coordinate 62,645,712, forward strand.
ATGTCCCACAAATGAATGAAATAAAAATCAAAAATAAAATAGTGTGGATGTTGGAAATTCATGAAAGATCATTGACCTTATAAGGTCAGAAACTCTGTTTCTGTCTCCATGCATGCTGTCAGACCTGCTGGGCTTTTACAGCATTTTCTGTAGTCATAAGTCAGATAAATAGCTTCATCTCCATGAGGCAGTGTCGGATTTCATCTGCCATCCATATCCAAGGAATTTAACCAACTTGCACTGTAGATATCTTGTCAATGGAAAGATGTTATAAGTTACTCTGATTTTGCCATTTGTACATATTTATTTGCAGCACTATTTGCAAAGCAGAAGGTTGCTTAAAGTCTGCTGGCATCTTTTAACTTAAGATATCTTCAATTAAAATGAGCTTAAGTGTCTTATCTTTGTCATATTATTATAGGCTTCACTTTCCCCTTAAACTATCAGAATGTAGTATCTTTCTCCTATTTGGGAAGAATTGCCCAATTTTTGTAATCTTCTCCAGACCTACAACCTCCTCAAAAAACCAAGTCCCTTCATTCTGGGGTTCTCTGCCTCCTTTGTCCCACATTCCATAGCGGTGTCTTCAGCTGCTCTGTGCTTTGGAATTATCTCCCTAAACTTCTCCACCGCCCACTCCTGTTTTAAGACACTCCTATAAGCTATCATGTTGGCTAAGTTTTTGATTACTTGTCCTGATACTGCCTAAATGTTTTGGTGTCAAATTGTATTTGATATCTCTTCTGTGAAGTATCTTGGAATGACACTAAAAGCACCGTATAAATGAAGTTGCTCTTGTTATTGATTACAATCCTGTTAGTAAGTTGTCTTGGTCTAACTCAGCACTTTATGCATTGTAATTTAATTCTATTTTGGGATGGCACGGTGGCGCAGTGGTTAGTACTGCTGCCTCACAGAGCCAGGGACCCAGGTTCAGTCCCGGCCTTGGGTGACTGTGTGGAGTTTTTGCTCGTTCTCTCCGTGTCTGCATGGGTTTCCTCCGGGTGCTCCGGTTTCATCCCACAGTCCAAAGATGTGCAGGTTAGGTCGATTGGCCATGGTAAATTGACCCATAGTGTCAGGGGGATTAGCAGGGTAAATACAGGGAGAGGGCCTGCTTCTGCACTAGGGATTTAATTCTATGATTCTATTTATATAATGATTCAAACTTCATATAGTACATGTCACAGCAGCTGTAGGGGCTTTATGAGTGACCTCTTATCCCAGAAAAGCTGCAGGTTCATTCGACATTATTGGAAAAGGCCCAGGCAAAGCAGCTCCTGGAAAGAGCCTTTAGATTTCTAGCTTAATTCATGCTTTAGATAAGGATTTGTCTCAGATACACAGAGCGATATTTGTTCAAAACACTTAAAAAGTCAGCGGTCATTGTACAACCCAAATAAGTGCGGGAATAAAAACAGCAGGAGCATTTGTCAGTTCACTGACTATTCTCAGAAAATGCTGGCGAATCTCAGCAGGTCTGAGAAAGGTCATCCAGACTCGCCCACTTGGGGGAGGTGATGGCCTAGTGGTATTATCATTAGACTATTAATCCAGAAGCTCAGATAGTGTTCTGGGGACCCGGGTTCGAATCCCGCCACGGCAGATGGTGGAATTTGAATTCAATATTTAAAAAATCTGGAATTAAGAATCTACTGATGGCCATGAAACCATTGTCGATTGTCGGAAAAACCAATCTGGTTCACTAATGTCCTTTAGGGAAGGAAATCTGCCCTTGTTACCTGGTCTGGCCTACGTGTGACTCCAGAGCCACAACAATGTGGTTGACTCTCAACTACCCTCTGAACAAGGGCAACTAGGGATGGGCAATAAATGCTGGGCAGCCAGAGACACCCATGTCCCACAAATGAATGAAAAATAGAAATGTTGATTCTATTCTCTCTCCACAGATGCCGTCAGACCTGCTGAGATTTTCCAGCATTTTCTGTTTTAGTTTCAGATTCCAGAATTCGCAGCAATTTGCTTTTGTCACTGAATGTTCTGTTGGTTTTCACGTTTCTGCTACGTCTTCAATTGCAGTCACGCCGGGGATCTGACTGTTTTCAATCTAACTGCTGTACTGCCTAATGCAATCTTTTTTTAGGAGTTGGGCACAGTTAACTGGCACAGTTTGTTGGTGCTCATTGCAGAAGTGATTTATTCCAACTGCTTGTACTGTGAGTTCTTGATCATGCCTTTGCTATCACTTAGGGAGCTTGACAGAGACCGAGAGAGAGAAGAGAGAGAGAAAGCGAGAGAGAGTGAAAGACAGCGAGAGAGAGAGAGAGAGGGAGAGAAAGAGACCAAATGATAAAGGGAAGGAAGGAGACAGAGTGAGATAGAGCAGCCTTCAAGTGACTCATACCAAATGATATTGCATAGCATACACTTTGATGTAGTGTTTGATAGAATAAACTGGCACTCCTCAGAGGCAGAATGAACATTTCTGGGCAGATGGCAGAAAGTGGTTCAATCTTGTCTGGCATTGATACAGCTTTGGGAGCTCTGTCACCTGCTTACCTCCGTTGATAAGGAATTGCTGCCACGTGCAATGTTTTGTTTGGAAATGACTAAAAATGGGCTGCTGCAGGTATGACCCTAGGCTCCAGAAAGCTCCTTAATGAATATCGCTATTGTTCATTGCAAACAGCAAAAGCCTTTTGATTTGAAAAAAAAACCATACACCTACAAGACATTGCTGACACGGTTGATCAAATTATACCCTTCAACCAGAAAATGGAACTAAGCTCATTATTTGAGTTTGTTGTCACTTGGGATTTCTGGCCTCAGTCTCTGCCAAGTCATCAGATGGAGTGTTCTGCTCTGGTGAGATGGGCTGTTTGCAAGAGGGGAAGAGAGAGGAAATGGCTCATCACGTTGCAAAACCCAGTTAAAACTTGGAGCAGAATAAAAAAGGAGAAAGTTTCTACGGATAATAACCCTGCAACTATATTCAATGTCCCACTTCAGAACTTCCTTGTGGAAGTACTGGCCAAATACTTGGAATTCATTTATTCGATCCAGAATTATGAAATGGGTCTTTTCAATTTATGTTACTCAAGTCGTTGTGTGGAATTTTACAGCCCCGTCACGGCGGGGGAGGGGCTGGAAAATGCACCAAGCCATTCAACAGTCCATTGTCGTTGGGGGTCTGGAAAATCCGGCCATAAAATTCTGGCCATTGTTTATCGAGTATTGTCCACGTGAATTAAAGGTTAGAATTTAATGCTATGAGTTTCACTCACTGTTCCCTTTGGAAATCGTACCCACTCAGCCTATTTTGTAGAAAGGATGTTTTATTGATCTCCCTTCATCAATACAAGAAGCGTAGACAATGAATATTGCTTGAGAAAGCAGCTTTATAAATGGTCAGCTTGCTCAGAGGAGTGAGTGTTCATATCTACCATTGAAAAATCTACAGTATTTTAAAAATGTTGCATGTACCATATGTAGATGTCATCTATTGATTCCGTCTACACTTCCCGCTGCCTTGGGAAAGCAGCCAGCATAATCAAATACTACATGCATCCCGGACATACTGAGCAGAATTTTCCCATCTTATCCACCATGGGAATTAGAGTGGGCCATGGACATGGACTTCGGGCGGGATTTTCTGGTTTCGGGGCGAGCGTGACTGGAAAATCCCGCTGACTCTCTTCCACCTTCTTCCGCCGGAAAAAGGTACAAAAGTCTGAGAACACGTACCAAACAACTTAAGAACAGCTTCCTCCCTGCTGCCATCAGACTTTTGAATGGACCTACCTTATATTAAGCTAATCTTTCTCTGCACCCTGGGTGGGATTCTCTGGATGCACTCGCCCCAGAACTGGGGAATCCTGCCCGAGGTCAATGGACATTTGTGTGGTCGGTCACCGCCCACCAGCGTCCCCACCCCCCCTCCCCGCCCCTCCACCCCCACCCCACCCCCCCACCTTCTACAATTCCTGTGGCGGGCAGGACAGGAGAATTTCCTCCCCTCTAACTGTAACTGCAACACTATATTCTGTACCCTCTCCTTTCCTTCTCCCCTATGTACTCTATGAATGGTATGCTTTGTCTGTATAACGTGTAAGAAACAATACTTTTCACTGTATCCCAGTACATGTGAAAATAATAAATCAAATCAAATTCACAGCCTAATGTTAATGTCAGTGCCATGCTCCCTCAGACTCTGATTTGCCATGCAAAACCTGAGCCCTCAACACTAGTGTTACAAATTCCCCAGTACCTCCCAAGGGTGCTGATTCCAAGGATTCCGCCTCCTCCCACCATTGCTATGTAAAACTATCACACTGCTGCTAATGTCAGCACCGCCCATACCCCAAGATCTTGTCATGTGCTGCAAAATCTCACGGCTCCCCTGCAATGCGGCCAAATCCAATTATGCCATACTCTGGATGTGAATTGCTGTTTATGGTGCAAAGTCAACTTTGTGCTTCTGATCTGTAACATAGAATTTCATATATGGCACAGGAACAGACCATTTAGCCCAACCAGTCTATACCGGTGTTTATACTCCACTCGAGCTATCTGCTCCCATTTTTTCTCATCAAAATGTGCCATTCTAACCATCTTTCAACTTCTCTTGAAAAGCTTGTCTAGCTTCCCCTTGAATGCGCTTATATATTTTGCTTCAACAACTCTCTGTGGTGGTGAGTTCCACATTTTTTGCCAGTCTCTGTGTAAAGAAGTTTCCTTTGTCCTTTTGGATTTCTTGGAGACTATTTTGTATTGATGGCGTCCAACTCTGCTCCCCTGCACAAGAGGAAATATTCTCTTTGTATCCACTCTGTCAAGATGTTTCAGAAGTCTCTTTTGTTTCTGAAGAGAGGAGACTCAGCCTGTGGAATATATTTTCTGTGCACTCTGGGATCAGCATCCTTGGGAGGTATTGGGGAATTTGTGACCCGAGGGTTGAGGGCTCAGGTTTTGTATGGCTAATCAGAGTCTGGGAGAGCGTGGCACTGACATGAACATTGGACTGTGCATGACATCCTGTGTGTGCACATATAACATTGTAGTAATACTGTATAGAATTTACAATGGTAGATGTGAACACTCGCTTCCCTGAGCAACAGACCATTCATAAAGCTGCTTTCTCAAACAATGTTCATCTAAATGTTTCTCATTGTTGTTCTACATCATTGTTTGTCAATGTAATTGTCCATCTTATTTTCCCTAAGTTCTATTCTCAATCAGCCTTTCTAAACGCATTAACTTGTTTTTTCATAGAATCCCTATAGTGCAGAAGAGGTCATTCAGATTATCCAGTCTGCACCAACTCTCCGACAGGCCCTATTCCCGTAACCCCATGTATTTACCCCACTAATCCCCCTAACCTATACATCTGGGGACACTAAGGGGCAATTTAGCATGGCCAGTCCACCTAACTTGCACATTTTGGGTGGCACAATGGTTAGCACTGCTGCCTCACAGTGCCAGGGACCTGGGTTCGATTCCTGGCTTGGGTCACTGTCTGTGTGGAGTTTGCACGTTCTCCCCGTGTCTGCGTGGGTTTCCTCCGGGTGCTCCGGTTTCCTCCCACAGTCTGAAAGACATGCAGGTTAGGTGCATTTACCTGAACAGGCGCTGAAGTGTAGCGACTAGGGGAATTTCACAGTAACTTCATTGTAGTGTAATATAAGCCTTACTTGTGACTAATAAATAAACTTTAGCTTTAACTTTTCTTTGGACTGTGGGAGGAAACCCACACAGACACGGGAGAATGTGCAAACTTCACACAATGACCCAAGGCTGGAATTGAACCTGTGTCCCTGGTACTGGGGTGAGACAGCAGTGTTAATGCCCTATATCTCAAAACATATTATGTTGTATATTGTGGTCACTACTGCCTAGATGTTCCCTTACTTTTATTTCTCTTATTACCTCTTTTATTGATTCATTACACACAACTAGATCCAAAAACAAACATGCCCTTGTTGGGATTTTTAAATGTTGAGTTAGAAATATACATTGTAGGATTTTCATTCCCTCACCCACTATAACTACCTCTTCTTTCCAATTAATATCAGTTGAAATCCCCTATCATTTTCATTCTATGGATCTCACTCAATTCCATAATTTGTCTGTATATGTCTTCCTCTATGTCCCTTCCACTATTAGATGGTTGGTAAAGACATGTGATTGATTCTTTATTATCTCTTACCTCTAACCATATGGATTCTATTTATGTCTTGCTCATATCTGTGTCCCAGTTTCCTATTGCTGTAATGTTATCATGAATAAGTGCAGCTATTGCACCTCTTCTTTTTCCCTATCTCTCCCTATTCCCCCTTTCTATCTCTCCCATTTTCCCTTATCTTTTATCAATCTGTTATGCTCTACAATGTTTAATTCCCAGTCCTGAGATTTCCATATCCATTTCTCATCAATGTCTGGTTCCTCTCAATGCACGGTTGTCTCCAGCTCTCGCTTTGTTACAGACACCGTACATTGCTGTACAGACATTTAGCTCGCCTAATGTTTAACCATCTTTTTGATTCCTGTTCTTATTTACTCACTTGCCATCTATGTCCCCTTTTACTTAATTCTTTCCTATATTCTCCTTACGTGTGGGAGTCTCTCCAACTCGCACTCCAATTCAATTATTCTGAGTTGGAGAGATTCAAGCTGGAGACATTTTCTGTAGATGTATTTGCTCAGGACAGGCTCACCATCACAAAACTTCCACATTCTGCAATCCAGACACACGACTTGCCCTGCTATATCTTAGACTAGCTTTATTTATTTAATTAAAGTCTTTATTCAATGATTATTTGTGGTTATATCTAACATACAAATTAGGTAGCAGGCCATCCAACCCCTCGAGCTCGCTCCACCATTCAATAAGATCCCGGCTAATCTGACTGTGGCCACAACTCCGTCCTACCCCCAATAACCTTTGACTCCCTTGTTAGTCAAGAATCTATCTACCTCTGCCTTAAAAATATTCAATGACCTTGACTCCATCACTTTCTGGGAAAGAGTGCTCCAAAGATTCCCAACCCTCCAAGTGAAAAATAAATACTCATTTCCATCTTAATTGGGATATCCCTTATATTGAAGCTGTGTCCCCTAGTTCTAGTCTCTCTCACAAGGGGTAACTTTCTGTCGCAAAGGGTAGCATCCTTTCAGCATCTACCCTGTCAAGTCCCCTCAGGCTCCTGTTTCAATATAATCACCTTTCACTATTCTGAATACCCATTGATACAGACCCAACCAGCCCAACATTTCCTCATAAGATAACCCCCGTCCCACAAATCAGTCAAGTGAACCTTCTCATGAACTGCTTCTAACACATTGATATCCTTTCTTAAATAAGGAGATCAAAACTGTACACAGTACTCCAGACTTGTTCTCACCAGTGCTCAATATAACTGGAGCAAATCATCCCCACTTTAATATTCCATTCCCCTCGCAATAAACCACAACATTCCATTTTCCTTCCTAATCACTTGTTTCAACTGCATACTAACTTTTGGCGATTCATGTACCGGGATACCTAGATCCCTCTGCACTGCAGAATTCTGCAATCTCTTTCCATTTAAATAATATACTTTGAATAATATTGCCAAGTTTGCATTTTCCTACATTATACTCCATCTGCCAATTTTTTGCCCACTCACTTCACCTATCCACATCCCTTTGTAGACTTATGTCCTCTCAGGTCTCTGGCTCCCTCTCTCAGACCAATCATTGTTCTGTAAACCACTAGAACAGCAAGTCTTCTCTCACTGCATTGAATTTCCTCACTCACCAAATTCCCCAGGTTATAGCAGTAATCTATCAAGGTGGACTTCATGCAATTAAAACTTTGGCCTGGAGCCTAAAACTGCACATCCAATCTGCAAAGTCCTCTGACCAAACTCTGAATGAATCAAGCAGGTTGCCACTTTTCAGTTTGTGGTCTTAAAGGCCAGTTAAGCACAACTTTAGCTCCACAGTAGAATAATATGCTGTGCGCCTTTTGTTCTAAAGCCACACATCTTCCAATTTATCATGACAAATACAAGAGAGATCCATTAAGAATTTCACATCTGGTACACATCCACCACACTCCGGACATCATCGTACAATGTTGCGTTTCAGTGTGTTCTGCTCTGTTACATCTTTTCAAGAGAAAGAAAGCTGATCATTAAATTCTAACTTATTTTGTCTTGCTGGCACAGATTTGTAAACAGATTAATTACTGGTATTGGATTATTTCGATCACTTTTCCACAGGAGTTCGTAAACAATAGCAATGAAGAAATAGACCAAGTAGAACACAATTCCATCTTAGTATCTTCAGTGTGATTTTCAGCTGGCCGGCAGTTTAAAAATACCAAAATGATATCCGGTCCACTGGGAAAGCTGGGCATCAGTAACGTAAATGTGGGCTGTGGGCAGAAATCAAGTACTTTAGGGCAGTCCATTGACTCTAGGGTGATGCAAAACCAGATAGCCTCTACATTGTGAGCTCTCCAGCTCTTCCCAGCCTCACAAAAAATCAAAGCATCTTAATGTGTAGTAGCAATAATTCTTCAACCTATGGTGCTGCACATCCGGGGACAGGTACCACAGTGAAGTGACACAAAGAATATCTCCACCCATTCAGTTAGCACAAGGAGGTTATAAGGGGAGACCACATATGTTCGTAATCAGGAAGGGTAATGGGCTGTGGAATCACATCAGGTCACACCTTCTAATAGCGACTTATCCGCATTGGCTGAGCCTTTGGGATCTTCCCATCCTTTCAACCGTCAAGGAATATGGTTCAGCCAATGAGATGTTGATATGATAAAAATGAAATTGTTTCAAGATAGCCAAGAGTTCAATGATCTGTCTACAACCCACCACACTGCACTTGGGATGGCAAGACTACTTCCTCCTTTTTTATAGAATTATGGAATCCCTACAGTGCAGAAGGTGTCGTTTGGCCCATTGAGTCTCCACTAACTCTCTGACAGAGCATCTTACTCAGGCCCACCTCCCCGCCTATCCCTGGAACCCCACACATTTCCCATAGCTAATCCATTGCCAACATCTTGGGTCGCCAAGGGCAATTTAGCATGGCCAATCCACCTAACCTGCACATCCTTGGATTGTGGGAGGAAACCGGAGCACCCGGAGGAAACCCACGCAGACACGAGGAGAACGTGCAAACTCCACACAGGCAGTCACCCAAGCTGATAATTGAACCCAGGTCCCTGGCGCTGTGAGGCAGCCACTGTGCCACAGGGCCTCCCCTCACATAGATCATAACAAATTTTAGAATGGAGTGAATGGAAACAGTACCAATTAAAGAGGAATACAATCCCTTGAACATAAACATCTTGCACGAGCTCCACTTTAGTGTCTGCATAAGTATCCACCCATCTTTTTCAAATTCTCAATAAGGTTGTTTAAACATTTAAGTGGGGTTTTCACTCTGTAGCAATTATCATCCTTCATCTCCCTAAGATCAAGAATGGTTATTGAAAAATGAGGATCTGTTAACTCATTCCTCAATCAACTGTTGATGGCAGCTTTGGGAAAATGCGAGCAGTCAATGGCATTTGGATCTATTAAAATATCCTCAAACTTTTTCTCAACAAAGAATATAGTCCATTTGCAGACACCAGTGTAAATTATATCCATGTTTAAGTATAGGATCTAAAACTAGATTGATAAACACTTACTGGGCAAGTATCGTTTTTTTATGGGCAGCAAGCCAGACTACATGATCTTCAAATCTTCTACTTTTTATAGCCTGACACAGGAAATTTAAATGAATATTCAGTATAAAGGTGAAATCTGTATCTAGCCCATTGGGTTGCTGTCATTAGAAGTTCTGCAGATCTGGGCCACTGAGCTGCTGAGACGTGCTGTCCTTGTGTAAAGTATTTAAGATTCCAGTGTAGAGACTCATAAAAGAGACCATTAACGCAGAGAGGCTCATGTGAAAAAAACCCACAGTATTTAAAAAAAGTTAAGTGACTGTAGTTTTAATTTTGATATAAAGTGGCAGAAATAGTCTTCCTTAGAAAAGTGATACTTTTACTTATTTACATTTTTACATCAGATTTCCTGGCACAATTGACAACTTATTTACATCAAATGCTGTTGCGGAAACACTTTGAACATTCTATATCCATTCCAGTTGTAATTTCTACACATCTACAACAGAAAAAAAAACACTTATTACAGTTTTGAAGACAACCTTGGCAAATATTACAGTTAGAATTTATATAAAGATCAAAACAAATGTAAATACAGACTTCAATATGCAGATATGTTTGAAATCTATATCGTCACAAAGAAATAATTAGTACTTTCTCATCTAATGAAGGAATAGGCAGGAATCAAATTACTTTAGTACCAATAGTCAAATGAAATATCTTTGTGGGTGGTAAGCAAGGCAAAATGTGGATTCCAATGCTTTTACTTCAGAGTTGCACACAAATATAAACTGGGTAAGCATAACACATACTTTATGGATTGAGGACAACATGCACACATCCAAAGAACATTTCAGACCTCAAAATTTGGTTATTAGCTTTAATTCACACTGTCTTGCAAAATATATATCTTAAATTATCTATGCTTTTCATTTCCAGTTCATGTTCTGTACCCTTATTGAATTTGCTTCTAAACTAATGAAGCCTGACATGTCCGTTACTTACATTGCAGTCATTCTCTTCAAACCTATTTTACTTCAAAAAGTTAACTTAAGAATTCGTCATTTCAAGAGAATTGTTCTGGTGGACTATTATCAGCAGGACGCAAAACAGTTTTGTTTTATCAACCCAAAAAAAAAACATGTATAAAGGGTAATGTTTTGCGCTGTTTCCCAATTTTCTTTTTGCAACAAAGGAACTAAAATGATGCCAGCCACAATCAGTATCTGTTGTATCTGAATTAAACGTGCTGTAGCAATGAGTTTTCCACAATATCATGTTACTCCTCTAACCTTAGAAATAATCCCAAGAAAAAGGAACTAATAATATAAAAGGAAATAATAAATGCAATTAATATTTTTATTCTAAATACATACCGCAGTCTATTGTTATAACGTCTCTGTAAAATAGAGGTAAAAGGGCCAGCGTTAATGGGCATGGATAGGGATGAGAAACTACTAATTCTTTGTGCAGTTGAAATGTACAATATTTTGTTTCATCAACAACTGCACTGATTAGCTTAGTCTCAGTTTTGTTTAATCAGTTATGTAAACGATTGTTTATATTTTTCACTATTTTTAACATTCACTACTATAATACAGAAGCTCATTATTACAGCTGAAATATCACTGGTATGTTTAATTATATCAAAAAAGTGTTCAGAGAATGATAAAATAATCAAGCTTTTGAAAGGTCTTCTCATACTTTAGCACAGTAGTTAATTTACGCTCACACTGTGGCAAAAAGGCTAAACTGTTTCTTTAGTAACCTGACAACTGTTCAAAATACTCTTAAATAATGTAGGTAGTTTGTTCTGCACTAGGTTATTCTATAACAAAAGAAATCAGTAAAAAGCATAGTATTTATAAAAACCAGCAGTTACAAAAGGAAAATGAATAATTTCATTATCGTTTCTTTGATTAGAGATGGAGAAAATAAACTGTTGGCATCAGATAGTTCATATATCGAGGCAAGATTCAATGAGGAAGCAGTAAAAGCTATTTAAATAGGCTACTATAAGTGGGACATTTTAATGAGAATATCAAGTAGTGATCATAAAATTAGGCTCTTCCTTAGGTAACAGGTTAAAAGTGACATAATTCCTGAACAATTGGAAGTGACCTACTCATGCACAAGACATTATCAAATGCTACTATATATATATGCCATAGATGCTGGTAGCCTGCATGTTAAAAAGATTGACGTGCTACAGGTTCCAGTACAGGTTCAGTTTGCTCAAAAGATCCCCTGTTAGGATGGAGACATTTGTTGAGATTTAATGGAGTTTACCATTTTGTTTTTCTAAAAATTATATTATTGCTTGAAATTATATTACGTTCTGAATGGCAAGTAATGTTTTACAAGACATGGAAGCAGTGTTGGAAATGTATTCTGTCCCCTATTTTTCATCATTCTGCTGACATTTTACCAATCTGGAGCAAGAGAAGAAGCACTGTGAATGGACTGGAGTTAAGTGTGAAACTTCAGCAGGGCTTTATAATTTCTACCAACCATTTAACAATCTTTCAGTGTAAACATTCATGAGACAATTTTATTTTTTCTCTGTTGTTTAGAATTTTTGAGGGCTTTGCTAGACGCATGGAATGAAAGTTCTGGAAATGGAGCATTGTGTCTTTGACATACTGTAGACAATGCAACTCTAGGCATAGCATAGGTCAACTGCAATGATCAGTTAGTTCCCTTATATTGCATGCACAATGTAGCCCTGGTCTCCAACCACTTGCGGGAAGAGACTTTGCATTCACTAAGCTCTGAAGGTCTCAGAACTGAGCATTTAATGGGATGCCATAACATCTTCACTAAATGGCAGTGAATAAGATTAATCGGCTTTGGCACATTCTCACTGATGTCTAGGAAAGTGCAGAATATTATTCCATTATTCCTCTGATTTGATTTTTTTTCTACGCCAGCTTCAGTGATTCTTAGTATATTCTTTGGCAGGTTAATTTTGCTTTTAAGTTGAGATTTCCATCTTCAATAAATTTGACTGTCCTTTCCTAGGGTTTGTTGGCAAATTAGAAATGGATTCCCTGATATCCTGTGCTATTTGTATAATGGGCAAGGCTGATCATTTAGGGTTCATGCATTTACACATAAGGAACACACTGCACTACATCTGTGATGGGCATTTTAAAAGGAGTGGCCTTTCTTATGATTTGCAAAGTAAAACCTGGTCTTCAGAATTAAATGGGGACCAACTGTGTAAGAACATGCTGAAATGTGAGTTTCCCATCTACTGCAATAATAACCTCTTAGTTATTTAGATGATGTGTCTGAGCAAACTGCAGACGACACAGCACTGAACCAAATGCTTATTTGTGTAGTGTCATTAAACATGATATTGTGAAAAATATATAATAAAAAACAGGTATTTCTAAGCCTTAAATGGATATATTCAAGAGACAAATGATTTCTATAATTTAAGCATTTCACTGGTACATGAAGTCATAAGTTCCAGCCCTTTCAAAGTACAAAATCCCACAGTATGCTAGTAGTTACGGAGAATCTTATTCAAAGCTGTGGGCATATTTTAATTATCAAGCAGCAAAATTCAGCACTGGTAGAAATCTAGAGTTAACTGAAGTTACTTACGTTTACTAGCTTTAATAATTATATTCCTTTTCTATAATGGTAACATTCTAATTTTTTTCTTGCCAGAACACAGGCATATCTTATATCCCTGTTTCCATATTCAAAATAATCAGTTCAAGCTTACATGATAAATATATAATACAATGGGAATATATTGCAAAGTGATGGAATATCAGACCTTTTCACAATTCATGTGTGGATGTTTATCAAATCTGGGGAGAGTTAAGCAATCCAGTTGAAGTGAATCCCCAAGCTAACAGCTTATATATTACATTTTATAACTACTGGGAGTTATTAAGATCTATAATGTTCAGAAGCTCAAAGTCCCTGAACTTTCATGCCATGCATTTTATTAGCAATTTTTGTTGCTCCCCAGAGGTTAATCCATTGGTATCCCCATTGGACTGCTGGTCTACAACGTCATCAGGTAAACAAACTTGAGTAAGCAATAAAGGCTGGAACAAACTACCAGATGGGTTAATAGAGAATGTGGGTCAAAATATTTTGGCTGCAGCACTTTCTACTGAAGGAATAATATGCTGATTTTTTATGGTGTGATAGAAATATTGTGTTTAAATTAACATTGTAGTTCTCACTGTACCCTAACCTACTGATGTCCTCACAGGTCAGTTCCCCAAGGATTAGTTCAAACAATTGAGCGATCGGCTGCATCGTATGCAGTCAGGATTTTGGTTATTTTCTAAAGAAAAAAATTCTGGCTTTTCTAGGGGCCCCCACTTGGTTTCAGAATTTATAAAGTGTGCCATTAGCTGCTTAGCTCAGGGTTTCACTTTGGAAAACAGTTGATTTTAAAAATATCAGCAGATACAGAACTGGAGTACACATAATAGCATAGTTGCCAACTCCCTACATTTACACAGTAATATTGAGTTTGTCATCTATTTCTTGCTTACTTTACATAACCAGAATTCTCCTAAGATTCTGTGACCTGTCTAGTGTGGTCTATTATAGATTAATGCACTGAAAAAGGGCGACATAAATTCCACTAGGTCATTTTATGTAGTCTTCATTTGCAGCAAAGCTAACCAGTTGGTATGATCATCAACATGTATCTCTTTTCTGTTGCTCCTTTGCCATCAGATAGTAGGAAAGGCCAGTCAGCCCTATCTAACAGAAAATAGGAGAAAGAAGACAATGTTAGCAACGACTATCTGGCAAAGCTGCCCCTTAATGTCTCCTAAGTTCCTATTTCAGAATGTTGGCAACTATGTGCATCACTAGCTACAGCAAATGAATGACATTAATGTAGAATTAGACAAACAAATGATGAGTCAAACATCTGATTCAATACTAGGCATTTTTTTGTACACACGTCTATTGCTGGAAGAATTCAAAACCCTGGGAGCACAGTAAATACTATTCCTGCTTGATACATAAGGCATAATATGTTCTGAAATGTACACTTCATTAGGAACTTGTCCATCTCTGGAGCAGTATGATGTTGTCGACCTAATAGATGATCTAAAGTGATTAGCGTTGCGTGCCTTTGATGCAGCAGATTGTTTATATATGTCAGAAGAACTTCGACCGTGGACCAAATGCTGATCTTCACGAAAGGAATGCCAGAATGGGTTTTCAGAGACGTGATCTGGATACAATGACTTACTCCGCTTGCTTTCTTCCAAATTGTGGTCAAACACAGAAACCTTGGTGCTAAAGAGTTTCTCAGGTTTAATATTGAATACATGTGCATAAGGGTCATCCTGAAATCTGTCCTTTTCTTTCAAGCTTACACTTCGGGCAGGCCTTCCAAGATCCACTTCCTTAGGCTTTTCGAGGATATTGTCAAATGAATGCTGTCTGCTAATCCTCAGCCTGTTCACCTTTTGCATGTTGGAGGCTTCAGAAGCAGCCCAGTGATGGGCAAAGGATTCTTCAGGGCGCATGGGGCTTACTGGCTCTTGTAACATGTGATCCTCACTAATATCATACAAGTTTGCTGTGTGCACACAAGCATCACATCTGTTGTACGGAGACCTGACTGAATAGTGAGGTGTGTAGTTAGGCAGCTTGGAAAGGCAGCTTCTGCAGTGTGCAATAGGCTGCTTGTACCTATCATTGTAATCTATAGGGGAAATATTTTTCTCCTTCAAGCTGTAGTGCTTATTATACAGGCTGTATTTATTTTCAGCATTAGTAAGATTGTCCTCATTATGCTGAGGAGTCCTGTTTAGGTGCAGAACTGCTTCCTGTTTCCTGTAATTCTCATTCTGATCATGATACACTGGAGGATAGTCCAGGTCCTCAGGAATTGCTACATTTTCTCGGTAATGATGCTGATCTGAATGATAACTGGATTCCCGGTCAGAATCAATTGTGTAGACTTTGTCACGATGGTGTTGCTGCCCCTCCTTTGCTCTAAGATAAGAGAGTTCTATTTCACTGCAGTCTCGAGGGTACTTAGCCATCATGGATTTCTTTTTGAAAGTTTCTTTATGTTTATGATGCTTCTGATTGTTATCAGGATCCTTGTAGGAAGTTGTGCGACTTGAACAATCTGACATATCTGAATGGGCAACCTCCTCAGGAAGGTACCTCTGATTTTTAGCAGGTTGCTTGGGTTCTACATTGACACTTTCTACCAGTGATCCCTGGTTCTGTCGCAATGTTTCTACAGATTTTTTCCACAACTGCCTAGGCCTGGAATTAAGTTTAGGAGTATCTGAGCTAACTGCAACCTCCACAGTGTTGGGATTTGCTTCATTCAGAGTCAATGGATGCTGCCCTTGCAGTATATAATTGTTGCGGTTATCTTTTTGCCGGTTCACATTGAATGTCATAATTTCACTGGTGTTGTCATTGAAGCCCGTCTCCTTGGGTTGATAGGGCCTGTTATCAGAGTACAAGAAATTTCCCTTTTGATCAACCACATCAAGCAATAATGACCCTCTTTGAATGAAATTGGAAGTTCTTTTAGGGGAATTTGGTCTTGAAGCATTAAGATTTGACATATTGGCCATTGTTTTTGCTGTATTAAACAGCCTCAGAATATTTGTTTGAGGACTGTTTAAGTCCAGATTGGGTGATTTTTTCTTTTCCTCGTTGGGTACACCATGTATACAGCTCCATATTCCCTGCAAAACAAAAAGGGGGGGGAATTAGCACAAGCTGCATTAACACATGCCATTGTGGGGCTGTTGTACAATATATTAAACTCTATATTCTTGAAGATTTCATCGCGTGTAACCAACAAGATTAGCAAGGCCATTAATCTAATGACTACTTTTTATAGATTTGAAAAACACATGTCAACTGCCTGACAACAATTTTCAGTTATGAACTGGATAAACACATCAATGTCTCTCTTAAATATGCATTTTTCGAATAGGATTAAAGTGTAGTGCTTTCGCATGAGCAATCAATTATCCGACAATAATATTTGGAGGTAAACTGTCAAGATATGCATGATCAAATATTCTTTTTCCTTTGAGATATCACTTGAATAGACTACGGATACGTTATTATTCAGACTGAATGTTTCTCCACTAGAGGGAGGCAGGGAATTGCATAGAATCTGTAGGAGAGAAATAGGCCATTCAGCCCAATGTCCGTACTTATGCTCCACCTGAGCCTAATTTGAACACTTCCAATTCGAATCTCGGAGATCGTGATTTAGCTCTGGTGCAAATGGCCCGTGACACTTGTCTATCATGACCAGGAGTTCTTTTACCAGTTCTGCGTTGGGTTGCTGCAGGAACTGAAATGCATTGCAGCAGCATGAAGAATCATCTTCGGGGGAAGAAAACTGAAATTACAAGTCCCATTTTGAATAACATTTGTTTGTCAAGGTTGAAAAAAGCTATCACATCAAGTTTACGAAGAAGTCCATGATTTCATTGCTTCAGCTTAAGAGTTAAAAGAGCAAGTATGAAGTTGAAAACCCATGAGTGGGAAATGAGGAAGTTCTATATGTTCTTTTGGAGTTCTCACCATCTGCAGTTATCAATAATCTGTGTTGTTTGAAAGTTTCCTCCATCCTGCACTAGGAAAGTTTAACTTGTTTGAAACTGCTTTGATGACATCATAGAGGGGATGCTATCTAAAAAGAATTTGTTGAGGACATTTTGACAAGATATGGTCAGCCAATTGGAACAGAGTGCCAAGTGTTCCTATACTTGAATTCAGTATTAACATCTAGCAATCTTTTAGCTCTGTTGTAACTACTGACAAAATCACATAGCTGTAGTAGAGCTTAGTACCAGGATAAACACTAGAATACCACCCTTTAAAATATGAATGGATAATAATAGATATCTTGACATTGTTAAAAGGTAGTCACCTCACCAAGAGATTCAGACGACAACGTAAGCATCAAGGTGAAAGCCTCATCAGTCTGCGGCTATCATCTGATTCAGATCTTGAGATTACGGGCTCAAAATCATTCTAGGAGATCCATTAGTTTAATCTGTTTTATTTAATTTTGAGTCACTGCTTTTTTTTTGCTGTCAATTGGAGCTGTCACGGTAGACGCAGAGCTAATATGGTTCAAGCTGCTGATGCACAATGGCATTCATATTGCAGGATTAACAGACGTGTAATCACTGCAATTTTACAAGTGATAATCAACAGTTGGGTGAGAAATAATTGACTCAGCATGAATCATAGAAAATAAAGGTGTACAATTTTGAGCTAGCTAGCATGGTTGGCAGGCTTGAAATCTAGTCTCATTTTCCATTATAATGCATATTCTTGCTTTTCCTATCTGATGGACAATATAGATTTACATTGTTCGAGACTGACAGTCAAATTCTGGTATTGAGTAATGAAAAGTCCACATTAAATGTGATAACTAATTTTATAATTGCAGCATTAATGACATCCCTGTGGAGTTAGGAAATAATGCAAGGCAACAAGACCATAAGACCACAAGATATAGGAGTAGAATTAGGCCATTCAGCCCATCGAGTCTGCCCTGTCATTCAATCACGGCTGATACGTTTCTCAACCCCATTCTTACGCTTTTTCCCCATAACCCTTGATCCCTTTACCAATCAAGGACCTATCCAGCTCTGAATTAAATGCATTCAATTGCCTGGCCTCCACAGTCCTCTGTGACAATGAATTCCATAGATTCACCATCCTCTGGCTAAGAAAATTCCTCCTCAAAGATCAAATTACACATTAGAATAGGTATTGGTCACATCAGAATAGGCACCTCTGACAGATATTATTGTTGAGAGGGTGCAAAAGCAAATAATGAAGTTGATTTGAGTATCAGAAATTTAAGTTATGGCGAGTAATTAAAGAAGTTAAAGGATCAAATATGGAAAGATGTGGTATATCAAAGAGTAGAGACAAGGTAAGAAAGGAAAACAGTAATATGGGAAATGAAGGTCAGAGGATGGCAGAAAGAAAATATTTAAGAATGCATCAACAATCAAGACTAAAAGTTATAAAGATAACAAAAAGACAAAACTAAAGGCCCTGTATCTGAATGCACACAGTATTCATAAAGTAAATGAATTGACAGCATATATTGAGTAAATAAAGATGATCTGATGGCCATTACGGAGATGTGACTGCAGGATGGCAAGGATTGAGTTCTGAACATTGAGGGGTATATGACATTCAAGAAGAATAGGAAACTAGGTAAATGTTGAAGGCAGCACTATTAATCAAAGCTCGCATTGGTGCAATAGTTAGACCTTGGTTCAGAAAATCAGGATGTAGAATCAGTTGGGTAGAGTTGAGGATTAATAGGGGAAGGAAGTCACCAGTAGGTGTGGTCTACAGGCCCCCTAACAGTAAGCACAATGTAGGACAAAGTATACAAAAAGAAATATTCGGTGCTTGTGATAAAGGGACAGCAATAATCATGGGTGACTTTAATCTACATACAAACTAAAAGAATCAGATTGGCAATAGTAACTGGATGAGGTGTTCATAGGACACTTGAGGGATAGTTTCTTAGATTGTACATTCTAGCAGCCACCAGAGTGCAGGTTATATTAGAGGTGGCATTACGTAATGTGACACGATTAATTAATGACCTCAGAGTAAAGGCATCCTAAGGTAGCAGTGACCACAATATAATTGAATTTTACATCCAGTTTGAAAGGAAGAGAGTGGGTCAAAGATTTTTAAGCTTAAACAAGAGCAACTATGTGGGTATGAAAGCTGAGCTAGCTGAAGTGAATTGGGTTAGTCAGCTCAGGGACAGATCAATAAAGAACCAGTGGCAGTCATTTAAAGAGATATTTCAGACTATTCAGAATAAGGATATTCCTCATATGAAGAAACATTCTAAGAGGAGAACTCACCACCTGTGGTTAACTGCAGAAGTTAAGGAAAGCATCAAACTTAAGGAAAACCCATCTAACTGCACAAAGATAAGTGGCAGGGTCAGAATATGAAGAACGGTAGAGAATGACTAAAAGGTTAATGAGGAGAAAGCAATTAGAGTATGAAAGGAAACTAGCTGGAAATGTAAAAATAGATTGTAAAAGTTTCTCCAGGTACTTAAAAAGAAAAAGAGTATGTAAAGTGAATGTTGATTCTCTGGAGCAGCAGTCTCCAAACTTTTCAGTACGAGGGCCACATCGTATATTTTACACATTTTCGCGGGCCAAAGAAAAAAATTAGTTTTATAAATGAATGAATAAAATGTAAATGAATGAATAAGTTTATTTGGATCTTTTTTGTAATCAGCATGATATGATTCAGAACAAAAGAGAAATGTGACAATTACAAAGAAACAATGCCGTGCTTACACTGAGAAATGATATTAATGAGTAAAAATGTCAAACATTAGCAAATGCTCCGACAAAATAATCAATTACTTCACTGCAGATGAGAAAAGCAGGCTGTTCATTTTTTAATTAATTTTATTTACTGAAATTTTACAAATGTTTACCTGAAATGAGAATTTGCCCAATTTTGTGTCACACAATGAGAAAAATAAACACGCCCCAAGAAAGAACTTCAGTAAAACAAAGCAAAGAAATTCAAAATAAACTTGAACCATTAATAAAGGTCGAACAAAAATAAATCAGTCTGCACCTTTCTACACAATTCTGGCAATTGGAGTTTTCAATCGTAACCAACAAATCATGAAGTTTTTGCACAAGATTAATGGGAATGATGGAACTGCTTTTTTAATTTCAAAATATTGCTGAACTGAGGTTTCAAGCTTGAGGAGCCAATTATTAGAATGGACTTCAAATGCTCATCAGATAAATTTGCTCGATATTTAGGCTTGACATACTTCATTTTTGAAAATGTTTGTTCACACAGGTACGTTGTACCAAAAACTGATACAAATCCACAAGCAAATCACTTCAAATTTGGAAACTGCTCAGGCTCCAATGCTTTATAAAATTGGATCAGATTTCCTTCTTTATACTTGTCTTTCAGCATGTCATCTGATTGGAGATGAATAATTTCCATTTGAAACTGACTTGGGAGTGTTTCAACATTGCAGTCAAATGGATTTTGAAACAGCTATATTTTATCTGTGTTTCCATCAAGATCAGAAAATTGTTCCTGAAATTGTTTTTGCAAGTCCTTAATGATGTCTGTTGCAAATGAAGAAGGAAATTCTGCTTCACTTTCTTCATGAAATTTTTCACAACATGGAAAATGAACCAAGTTATGAACTTTCACCTGTCCTTGAAATAGCATCAGTTTTGCCCTGAATGCCTTGACGTGCGCGAATAGATCACAAATCAAATTTGTTTCACCTTGCAACTTCAGATTCAATTGATTCATATGGCCTGTCACGTCTGCAAAAAATGCCAATTTCCAAAGCCAGTCAGTGTTTGATAAAAGTGGTTCGGGTCAATTCTTCTCTGTGAGAAAGGAATCAATTTCCTCTCTGAGCTGAAAGAACCGTGATAGAATCTTTCCACAACTAAGCCATCGAACTGCTGTATAATAAGGCAAGTCACCGAACTCAGAATCAGTTTCTTTCAGAAAATCACGAAACTGGCAATGATTAAGCCCGTGAGATTGAATGAAATTCACTGTAGAAACAACAGGTTTCAGAACACAAGACGTATCCACATATTTTCCGCACAATGCTTGTTGATGGATAATGCAATGCAGAAACATGGGCTTTGAGAATCCACCAACCTCACAAGCTTTTGTGATTTGTCCAACCAAACCTTTCTTCACTTGTCACACATTGCAGTTTATTCCACTCCAGGTTATATTCTAACAGTTTTTTGCTATTCTTTGAAGATGTCTTCTCCAGTTACTGTGCTGTGCATGCTATGCACTGATGTTAATTCTTGTGTGATATTAAATTCGTTGTCAACACCACGGATGAATACTAGGAGTTGTGATGTGTCACACACATCAGTCGATTCATCAAGTGCGAGAGAATACAACTGAAAATTTCTTGCTTTGTCTGCAATTTGATGAAATATATTGCTTCCTATATCCTCAATTCTACGAGCAACAGTATTTGGCGCAAGACTGACGATTTTGAACAGATTTGCTTTTTCTGGGCTTAACTCTCCCACTGCTTCCATCATACACTCTTTGATGAGATCTCCATCGGTGAATGGCTTTCCTCTTTTAGCCAACGCATAAGCTAGTTTGTAACTGGCCCTGGTTAAAGCTTCATTTTCAGTTCTCTTCGGCGTAAAAAAAAGCTTGTTGGGAAAGCAACCTGCGTTGCATTGATACAAATTTTTCTGAATGCTGTGTTCCTGTGAATTGGGAATAACTT
Source organism: Mustelus asterias (assembly GCF_964213995.1). Classification (NCBI taxonomy): domain Eukaryota; kingdom Metazoa; phylum Chordata; class Chondrichthyes; order Carcharhiniformes; family Triakidae; genus Mustelus; species Mustelus asterias. The sequence continues at coordinate 62,667,653 of NC_135823.1, forward strand.
GGTTCATGTTTGGTCTCATAGTGCCGACGTACATTGTACTCCTTCAAAACTGCAACAGTTTCATTGAATACGACACACTAGGCTTTATCACCTGCTTGTACAAAGAAGTACTTTGCGCCCCATTCTTCATTAAACAGGCGGCACTCACTGTCCACTTTTCTTTTCTTTTTTCGTTCCATAACTGAAGGGTATATCTGACTGAAAATGAGGGTTCGCCAATATGACACCACTCAGGTCATATGGGAAGGAGCGCGGCAGACAAGAACTGCACGTATCAACTGTCCGACCGCGTGGTTGAGAACAAATGAAGGGAAATAATTAGTTTTATTATTTATAAATATTTCAAGTTGCTGCAGGCAGGATGTGGCCCGCGGGCCGTAGTTTGGAGGCCCCTGCTCTAGAGAGTGAGAATGTGGAGTTAATATTAGATAATAAGGAAATGAGCAAATATTTTGCTTCATCTTCACCACAGAGTATATAAGAAACATTCCAGTAATAGATGTAAATCAGGAGGTGGAATAGAGAGGGGCACTTAGTGAAATTACATTCACTAGGAAAGCGGTATGAGCAAACCGATATAGCTTGGGCTGACAAGTCTTCGGGTCCTGGCGGACTTCATCATAGGTCTTAAAAGAGGTGGCTAATGAAGTAGTAGATGTGTCTGGAACTTTTCCAAACTTCCCCAGATTCTGGAAAGTTTCATCAGACAGGAAAGTAGCAAAGATAAGTAGTTTGACATCTGTCGTGGGCAGGTGTTAGAATTGATCATCAAAGAGGTTATATCTGGGTATTTAGAAAAACGCATGGTAATCTGGGAGACTTAGCGTGGCTTTGTGAAAGGGAAATCATGTTGAACCAGTTTATTAGAGTTCTTTGAAGGAGTAACTGTGGATAAAGGGGAGCCTGCAGATGTACCAGATTGGATTTCCAGAAGGCATTTGGTAAGGTACTATATCAAAGGTTATTGTGGAAAATAACAGCTCATGGGATAGGGGTAACATATTAGCATAGATAGAAGTTTGGCTGGCTGGAAGAAAACAGAGAATATGTATAAATGGGTCTTTGTCTGATTGTCAGAATGTGGCCAACGTAGTCCCATAGAGGCTTGTCCTGGGCCTGAACTTCTTACAATTTACATCAGTGACATGGATGAAGGGGGTGAAGGCATGGTACTTAAATTTGTAAATGACACAAAGATAGGTAGGAAAGTATGTTGTGAAGGAGACATAAGGAGTTTCTAGGCAGATTCAGATAGATTGAGTGAGTGGGCAAAAATCTGGCAGATGGAGTATAATGTATAACGTGGGAAAATGTGAAGTTATTCACATTGGCAGGAAGAATAATAAAAGGTATTACGTAAATGGAGAAAGACTGCAAAATTCTGAGGTGCAGCGGGATCTGGATGTTCTGGTGAGTGAGTTACAAAACGTTAGTACACAGCATGTAATCAAGAAGGTTAATGGAATGCTATCCTTTATTATGGGAGGAAATCAACATAAAAGTAAGGATGTTATGCTTCAGTTGTACAGACCATTGGTAAGACCACATCTCGAATACAGTTGGTCTTCTTATTTAAGGGAGGATGTAAACACATTGGAGGCAATACAGAGGAGGTTCACTCGACTGAGACCTGGAATGAGCGGGCTGTCTTATGAGAATAGTTTGGACAAGTTGGGTTTGTTTCCATTGGAGTTTAGAAGAATGAGGGTGACTTGATTGAAGTAAATAAGATCCTCAGTGGTGTTCACAAGCTGGATGTGGAAAGGATGTTTCCTCTTGTGGGTGAATCCAGAACCAGGGGGATACTGGTTTAAAATTAGGGCCGCCTCATAGACAGAGATGAGGACATTTTTTCCTCTCATAGTGTTGTGTGAACTCTGTCTCAGAAGACAGTTGAAGCAGGGTCACTGAATATTTTTTGGGCAGAGGTAGATAGATCCTTGTTTTGCAAGGAAGTCAAAGGTTCTTGGGGGTAGACAGGAATGTGGAACTCAAAAAACAAACAGATTAGCCATGATCATATTGAATGGCAGCCTTGAGGGGCTAAATGACCAACTTCTCCTATTTTATACATTCGTAGGTTGGATTTGCTTTTTGTTGGAAAGCAGAAGACCCAACCAAAGTTTTCAAAATATAAAAGAACAAAATTGATCCAAGATAACTTCAAGTATCATGGGACATGAAAATTAGGAGACCAGAAACAAGAAGGTGTTAGATATACAAAACGTTATCACCCAAGGCCCCAGACGTCCTGTTGATTTTTAGAATTTTGGAAAGCAAATAAGGTAGACAGCGAAACTAAGAGAGTAAAGTGATAGAGGGATATAGTGAAAAGATAGACGCATGTGTTATTATACGGAAAAGGAGCAGTTTTGTTGTGCCCTTAGTTTTTTTTCCTGTTCTCATAGAGTCATAGAGGTTTACAGCATGGAAACAGGCCCTTCAGCCCAAGTTGTCCATGCCACCCTTTTTTTAAAAAATCCCAAAACTAATCCCAATTGTCCGCATTTGGCCCATATCCCTCTATACCCATCGTACCCATGTAACTATCTAAATGCTTTTTAAAAGATAAAATTGTACTCGCCTCTACTACTACCTCTGGCAGCTTGTTCCAGACACTCACCACCCTCTGTGTGAAAGAATTGCCCCTCTGGACACTTTTGTATCTCTCACCTCTCACCTTAAACCTATGCCCTCTAGTTTTAGACTCCCCTACCTTTGGGAAAAGATATTGACTATCTACCTTGTCTATGCCCCTCATTATTTTATAGACCTCTATAAGGTCACCCCTCAGCCTCCTACGCTCCAGAGAAAAAAGTCCCAGTGTATTCAGCCTCTCCTTATAACTCAATCCATCAAGTCCTGGTAGCATCCTAGTAGGTCTTTTCTGCGCTCTTTCTAGTTTAATAATATCCTTTCTATAATAGGGTGACCAGAATTGCGCACAGTATTCCAAGTGTGGCCTTACCAATGTCTTGTACAACTTCATCAAGACGTCCCAACTCCTGTATTCAATGTTCTGACCGATGAAACCAAGCATGCCAAATGTCTTCTTCACCACTCTGTCCACCTGTGACTCACTTTCAAGGAGTTATGAACATGTACCCCTAGATCTCTTTGTTCTGTAACTCTCCCCAATGTCCTACCATTAACTGAGTAAGTCCTGCCCTGGTTCAATCTACCAAAATGCATCACCTCGCATTTGTCTAAATTAAACTCCATCTGCCATTCGTCAGCCCACTGGCCCAATTGATCAAGATCCCGCTGCAATTAGAGATAACTTTCTTCACTGTCCACTATGCCACCAATCTTGGTGTCATCTGCAAACTTACTAACCATGCCCCCTATATTCTCATCCAAATCATTAATATAAATGACAATTAACAGTGGGCCCAGCACTGATCCCTCAGGCATTCTATGTATTCTTATCTTTTATAACATATTAAGCTTCTGTGAAGCACTTTGAGATGCTTTAATATGTTATAATTGCAAGCTGTTGTTAAAGTACATTTTTCTCTCCATGCATGCACAGTGATCTTGGAAAGTGGATCAGGTCTTTCAGACATTTTGTCCATAATGTTTCATTATCATGTGTGTCTCTGGCTTGAGATATCCTGAGGTTGTGAAAGACATATTATACTTGCAAGTCTTTCATCTTTTATTCCCTGCAATATAGAACAGCTCAACTGAATGTTGGAAAAAATCTGAAATAGACTATTAATATACGCAGCACAGTTTCCATTCTCATCCATCTTCCTTTTGATGATTGCTAATGAAATGCAACTTCCTTAGAGAGACTCCAGCATAAAAGCCACACATAAATATCTGATATAATGACCATGCTCATTTTTCTTAATAACTTTGCCGTCTACTCTGTCAGGATAAATGCATACTAGACAAATAATTAGTTGATTAAACTTAAGTGCAATGAGAAGATCAATGGAAGCTGATGGTTCTGTATCAGTAATGTAACGTCTTTTTACATTATACTTTGCCAAATGCAATATAGTTAATTGTCTTCCTTCTTCTATGAATCATTGACTCTTTCACTAGTATTGCAGAAGAAAGATGTGTCCTTGCTTGCACTGCTGATATCAGTTTTATGACCTTCAAACTCTATGGTTCATGCACAAACTATATGCCAAAACCAAACTGAAATATAAAAGATGAACGTCAATCCAAATGAGACATTTCTAGGGTTTTACTGCCTATAAGCTCAATCCACGTTTTCAGTTTTCTATCGCTACAGCAGTTCTGCAGCACCAGCATGCTCTGAGAATCCTATGGCACCACTTTTTCATAACCTGCAGTCTCTCATAAATATAGCCTTGCAAAAGTTAAACAGCTGGAAAGTGTTTAACCTTAAAAGTTTATGCTATGAAGATATAGAGCACAGGAATGACTTTTGGAAGAATTATACTTTACAGAAGTTGTTGACCTGAATAGTCCCGTTCAAAAATATCCCAAAATAGCTAAACAGCTTTTCAAATACTTTTTACTGTAAACTTATTCATCAGTTGAAGAAACATATGCAATGTTAAATAAATATCTCTCCGGTTATTGACAGCAAATTTTCCCTTTATGGAGGAACTGCTATGTCATTTGACCCTGATTAGGATACATTCCCAAAGCTCCTGCCTGTATCTGGAGGAAGCTCTGACCACTTGGCTCAAAACCCACCCAAAAACTGGCACAGATGGGAACTCAGTGGTGAGTCTTTGCATGCACTATTTTAATCCTGTTACTGTTCCATTTTTGAGTGTAAATAGGGCAGTAAGAACATGAAAAAATTCTCTTTGCATACTTCCATATGGTCCCCTGACAACCACTTCCTTTCAAATTAATGGTCCAGTTTCTTCTATTATAGTTAATCTATTTGTGACTTTTACTTTAAAAGTGAAATACAGCAGATACTGAAGATAATCAACAGTTCTGGAAGCATCTGTGGAGAGAGAAATAAAGCTAACTTTTCAGGTCTCTAACCTTTCATCAGAACTTCTGATGAAAGTGAGACCTGAAACTTTGGCCAGAAACGTTGCATTTTCTTTGATGGCGATGGACAGGGCATTTAATTAGGTGGGATAGTGGCATTCCTGAATTCCACCACATTTCTGCATCTGCCAGTATGAAGTTACCTGTGTGGGAAAGCCCATGGTTGACCTTGCTGCCCTGCCCCAATTGAGGTCCTTATGTGGTCAATTAACAACCACTTAAGGGCCTCCTTCCACTGCTGCTGGCATTAATCCAGCTGCATGCAGGCCTGTTGCCATGCAGAGCGCACGGCAGCTAAAACTGTGTATCCGGCTTGTCATCTCCTGTTGGGGGAAGAGTGGTTCCTGAATCGAAGACACTTGCTGCCTGATTCAGGGACTCAACATCAGGAAAGTGGAGGGGGCAGGGGGGGGGGGGGGGGGGGGGGGGGGGGACTGAAAGCCTCCACCCTGTCCTATCTGCTGGCCCCACTACATCCTGCAGCCCTCACCCTGTGGACCCTTCACACCTGATTACTGACATGTGGTCCGGGTTGTTGTGTGATCCTGGGACTCCGGAGTGGGGGGGGTATCCTCTTAGACACAGCCTCCCTTTGGTCCTGCTGAGCGCCAGAGCTGCCAGCCTCTGATATCTGATTAACCCACAGGTCTCGGTAGACAAGACTACTACCTCCAGTGTCTTGATTCCAGGGGAAGGCCCACCACTGGCTTTGCCACTGCCTGATTGGCACTTGGGTTGGAGGGCCTTTCCAAAAAGAGGCAGTGTGGATCTCTCGCCAGCTCTCCAGCCGCAAGCGAGGCCCCAATACCAAAACAAGATTCCACCCATTAACTCTGTTTCTCTCTCCACCTATGCAGGCAAACCTGCTGAATATTTCCAGCATTTCCTGTTTTTATTTGTGACTTTTACTTGTTGTTCTCCCCTTAACTTTGCTTTTGCAAATCCTTGTGTTCTCTGCATTTCAGCCTGAGAAAAATTCTTCCCTATGTAACACCAACTTTGTGTTTTTATGGGGGGAATGGGGTTAGAGAAGGGATGTTGTCTGATCTTTTGTACTCTTCACACCATACCCCCCAAGACACTTCATAGGAGGGCTGTGGGGATATGGTTTTCGGCTTTCATATTTTCCAGCTTTTTACTTTATTTCAGGTCATCAGCTTCCACAGTTTTATCTACTTTGAGATGATCATTATTTCAGTGAAGTAAATTGAGCAATAGATAAGATACTGCCAATGATCAAACTGTGAGAGTGATATCAGCTATCCACTGGAGGAGCAGTGGTTTATGCTGTTCGAACTTGGGGAGGCGGTGGCCTAGTGGTATTATCACTAGACTGTTAATCCAGAAACTCAGCGAATGTTCTGGGTTCAAATCCCACCATGGCAATTGATGGAATTTGAATTCAATTAAAAATATCTGGAATTAAGAATCTACTGATGACCATGAAACTATTGTCGAGTGTCAGAAAAACCTATCTGGTTCACTGATGCCCTTTAGGGAAGGAAGTCTGCTGTCCTTACCTGGTCTGGCCTACATGTAAATCCAGAGCTACAGCAATGACTCTTAACTGCCTTCCAAGAGCAACTAGGGATGGGTAATAAATGCTGGCCAGCGAGCAACACCCATTTCCCAGAAATGAATTTTTTAAAAATTGTATCAAATCCCCTTCAGCCACCACGCTTCCTTACTGACTGACGTTAGCTCCCGGTCTGGCGACTCCTTAAAATTCCCATCCTTATTTTCAGATGTTTTCCCCACTTCCTATTTCTGTAACTCCTCCAGTTCGACAATCCTACAAGATCGCTGCACTTTTCCACTTTTGGTCTCTTATGCATTTCTGATTTTAATTGCTTTATCATCGGCAGCCATGCATTCAGCTGCCTTGGCCCTAAGCTGTGCAATTTCTTCCCTGGACCTCTTTGTCTCTTTATCTCTCTCCTCTGATGAGACAGTCCTAAAATCTACCTCTTTGACAAAGCTTATTGTCACCCATTCTCATATCGCCTTATGTGGTTTGGGATTTTGTTTGACAACTCTCCTATGAAGTGCCTTGGGGGGTATAGTTTAAAGTGCTCTGTGAATGGAAGTTACTGCTGCTGTTGCTATTCATTACAATACAAACAGCTGCTCAGAAAGAACAAATGAGCATAAATGGGTTGACTCAAAAGTATATTAAGAATTGCATACATTGCTTGTCTCAGCACAAGACTTCTAATTAATTGTCTAAAGTACTACCAGAAATAAAAACTATTGGAGTGGTTGGAAATTCATTCAAATTCGTTCTTATTCCGCAAGATTTCTTGACGATGTACTTAGAAAAATTGTGTGCCAGAAGTTGCCAGATTTGTGCTCTGACATTCTGCTTCTAGTGGTTCCATGTTGATGTATTTATCCAAAATATTAGTGCTGCTAGCTACTAATTTGTCAGGAATATTACATTAAACTTGATTTATTTTTTGCAAAGTACTTCATTTCATCTATACTTGTAATCAAAACAGTACAATTTGTTTTCAAACATTTGTAATAAATTTGAGACTTTGAAAAGCTGAGACAAAAATTAGGAGATATCAGATTAGCACAGATGTTCTCATTAAGTACATTGTTTTAAAAAAAACACAAATTTCTCACTAGAAACCAATAAAATATTGTGTGGCACTTGAAATAAAATTCAGTCAAAGGAGCTGACTTTGACTCTTAACTGCCTTCCAAGAGCAACTAGGGGTGGGCATCACTGGCAAGATCAGAATTTATTGTCCATCCTACTTGCCATTGAGTAGTGATGGTAGGCCACCTTCACCAACCATTGCAGTCCACAAAGTGATTCTCATTATACCTTTTCATAGTGTTTGATATAACTGGGTAGCTATGCCATTTTAGAGAGTAGTTAACATCTCACTGTGGGTCTGGAGTCACCAATAGGTAAGGACAGCAGATTTCCTTCTTGATAAGACTTCATTGAACCAGATGGATTTTTACAACAATCCTGCAGTTTCACCGTCACTATTATGAGATTTTCATTCCAGATTTAATTAATTAACTGAATTGAAATTCCCCAGCTGCCAAGGTAGGATTTGAACTCTTGTCTCAAGCACCTGAATTACAAATCTGTAATGACCTCAACGAGGCCCATGAGGTTGGCTTGTTGGGGCAGCTAATGATTGCCTGCCCAATCAGGGAGTCTCACTTGCATATTTACAGAGGTTGTGTCTGGTCAGGCTGTACCTGATGCACTCTTACGAGTGGGGATAAATTTGTAAATAAAGGGAATCTGGTGAAGGGACACCGACCTCTGAGGAGTTATTTCATAATCCAGCAACACAATCACTAAAGAACCATTTCAGCATATTATCAAGTAAATATTTAAAAGATGTTGGGCAGATTTTAATGAAGGCATTGCGGGACTGACATCTGCCACCAAGTCTGGTGGCAAGCCCACCAAGCTAATCTTTGGGAGCCTCTAGTGAATGAAATCCCTGGTTAGCAGGGAGGACACTGTCACTGGGGCTTCAGCTTCATGAAGCACATTTAATTCTAGACTCCCCCCCCCCCCCACCCACCCCCCACCCCCCACCCCCCACCCCAGTATGGTGGAAATCGCACCCCCAATAGTTTCCAGGCAATCTAAGGCAACTTTCCATTACCTGTAGCCCCAGTAGGAGCTACATTTGGATCATCACCAGAGATCATCATTGAGTACCTGGAGCAAGGCAAGTGAGGGTCAGGTGGGACTCACGGGGATGAGGTGGCAGATGTGGAGGGATGTTGGAGGAAAAGGCAGGAGGGTGCCTCATTAGTGGGTCCTCCCCTTCCCAATGCTGGGTTCCTCGATCAGGCGCTGAGGGACTTTAAATAAGGCCTCCCCATCCCCCCTCTAGACAGCAAGCAAACTCTCTCTATAAAGCCCAGCACCCCTTACCTCACTGGGCATTGATAGCTTTCCCACCTTTGACTTAATCATTGAGGGGTGTGTGGAGGAACAGCGCACCCTTCCGCCCAATGAAACAGCAGCATCTTACCTTCAAATTCATCTCTGGGAGTGTGTGTGTGTGAGTGTATGTGTGTGTGTGTGTGGGGGAGGTGCAGGGGGAGGAAAGTCATTAAATTCTGCACATTGCATCTTTAATTCTACATATTTCACACGCAAAGCTATGCACCAATCCATTTTCCAACCAACTGAATTATCTCTTTTATTCCAAGTTCTGTTTCTGAATTTGAAAATTATTATGGAGAATGTAATTCTTCTATAAAGCACAAGTCTTAAATAAAGAAAAACTTGCATTTATATGGCACTCTGTCTAAACCTCAGGATATCTCAAAGCATTTTCTAGCCAATGCGTTACTTTGGAAGTAGTCTCTATTTTAATGTAGCATTCTTGAGAGTTCTAAATTAGTATTCATTTTTGTCAGCTAAACTCAAAATAAATAGATATTTTGGTATCCATTCCAATTCATTGTGTGTTTTTCATTCACTAAATAAGCTATTGTGTGGCGGGTTTTGTATTGTACAATACCTTTGTTTCTCTCAAAGTTAATGTTAGAGGTAATCTACTCCACTGACAGAGTAGATTGTAAAATGTAGATACTTCGGATCAGTAGTTTCCAATGTGTCAGGGTAAAAAGCGAAAATAAATATGTGAATGCGCAAATTATTAATATTTCCTTTATTTTCTTCACAGTGTTTCATTCATTCTGGGATAAACAATGTGCTCTTCCAGCATTGGTATTTGTAACCCAATAATTCATGAAATGGCTGTGAAGGGGAGTTTGATTCATGACGTTAATATGCTGTACTAAGAAGCTGCATCTGCATAAACAGTCATAACGGGAACACAATTCTGACTTAAGTTTTAAAAGTTTCAAATGTTAACAAATTAAGTAGAACGGTGATAGAGATGTGGATTCGTAGTATTGTTAACCTCTGAGAGCATATTTTATATTTATGCCTCAGGCATCCGTACATAGAGTGTGGGCTTTAACGAGTCAAATAATATATGAAGAATAGAAAGAAAGATAGTTAGTTAATGCCGGAGCCAGAAATTTACAAGTCATTGCCAGATCCCTGGGTGAGATTTAATGGACCCATGGGAGTTTTGCCTACTAGCTGCAGAAAGGGAAGGGAATCCCCTCAGTTTCATAGGGTCAGCCCAATGGAATTGAGTGCCCATCAGACACTTAACAGCCCACTGTCTGGCCTTCTGCAGGATTGAGGGTCCCTGGAGAGGAAATCCTGTCCACTAAGAGCTGCCATTTAATCCTCGAGCCACCATTAAATTGCAGTGAGCTCAGGGTTAATGGGTGTCAATTGGCTTGTAAATGAGCCTAACGGACATCCTACTGCCAGCGGGCAGGGTGCATCAGGCCCTTCCCATGCCCAACTTAATTGGGGACAATTTTACCAAGACCAGGAATTTGACACAGATACTGCTGCCCAATTCTCAACCCTCCTCCATACCCCGCTATCATGCTTGTTCCCACCGTCACAATTAATTTCCACCCTTGACTCATATTGGTTTTGTCCTACCCGTCACTAAAATATTAAACCCCTTCCAATCTACAAACTTACCTCATCTGTAACATCTGACCTCCCATTGACCACAGGATTGTGTGTATTGGTCTGTGGCCTTAAGCGACAGGTCCAATAAACACAGTCCCACTACCTTGGAAGAAAACAAGTTGGTTCTCACAGGTAGAGGGCCATAACTGTGGTAAGTAGGAATACTGGAGGAGATCTCACACAGGAATTCTTCCCACTTTATCCTCCTTTTCCCTTCTTACCTCTATCTCTTTCTACACACTCTGTATGATTAACTGCAGATGCCTTGATCAACCACTTCTCTTTACCACCGAATCACATAATGACAGAATACTACAGTGCAGAAGAGGCCCTTCGGCCCATCAAGTCTGCACTGACGCATGAAAGACCCTGACCTGCCCACCTAATCCCACTTGCTAGCACTTGGCCGATAGCCTTGAATGTTATGGCGTGCCAAGTACTCATCCAGGTACTTTTTAAAGGATGTGAGGCATCCCGCCTCCACCACCCTCCCAGGCAGCGCATTCCAGACCATCACCACCCTCTGGGTAAAAAGTTTTTTATGTTCTACCTTCACATAAAACGCAATCCTCATTTCATTCCTGGTGCCAGAAATGCAGTTGCCTCCTGCCCTTTCAAGAACAGGAGGCCAGCTTTCCTGCAGATGCACTTTCACTTGATCTGACCTTGGCAAACATAAATCTAGAGATGAGTACCCACATGCACCCAGAGGGGAAAAAAACAGCAAAATGGGGAAATAAGAATACTGGTCTGAACTGTTTTTCCTTCTGGGCATTTTAGGAAGGTCGGCTAGATAATGGGTTTTCAACAGGACTGAAGACATGGGCATGGCACCCACAAGTACCAGCTTGCCAGAGGTTGAGATCAAGGTTGATGGGCACACACCTGAAAAGATTAGGTGCACTGGCAGCCTGCCAGCAAGCTGACGCATAAAAGTCTAGAACATGGAGGAGTCGAACTCTAACCAGCCATAGAGCATGAAGCGAGTGCTCAACTCTATGAACACAACAATGGCACCTTTCACAATGGAGTATGTATACACAATATGAGCTGTATAAGAACATTATATCAAGATTATGCAGTGCGCAGTAAATGACCACAAATCTGAGTGCATTCTCAAGGCTGTACATATGGATGTACCAAAATGAGGCAGGAGAAGACCCACTGGTGCATCCAGCCTGTCTCACCCAGCTGTGTGCAATGTCTTGTGTGTTGGGTGGAGTATTTTAGGGAGCAGAATATTAATGGCAGCCTCTAAGCATTTGGAGTCGAGGTAATAAGGTAGAGCCAATGATAAAGTAAGTGTCTGCTTTGAAAATTAGGAGCCACTTCATTTTAAACATTAAATTGGGGACATGTCAGTTCTGTATGCTATTTGCAAGCATGCATTACATCTTGTAAATGGACATCCAGGTTTACTTGAGGAAGTAATTATAAAATATGGAAAGGACACAGTTAAATTATGGTAAGTAGATTTCAACCATTTATTTTTATTTTCTGCTGACACTTATGTTCAGTTAAATTTGTGTGTTAAATGTTGTAAATTGTTTGTTTTTTGCCACAGAGGATGATCATACTTGGAACAATCTCACACAGCACTGCTTCCATTCAGCAGTCATTAATCAGGAGCTGGAGTGCTGCGCTGATCTGTCATTGGGACTTCAGACTCATGTCTGCACCTTGGATTCTTTGTCCTTTAGTTTTGTCTGTATATTCTTAATATCCTAATTCTGTGTGTGAATGGGTTGAGATATCTTTTGAGACTTTACAAAGGTTTTTCAGATATTTCATCAACCTATTGTGACACTTCTCAATAGCTTGCTTCTCATTTACATCAAAAGGTGTTTTTCCTCGGCGCTGAGCTAAAATTGTACTGGAGCTTAGACTAAGGAGCTGACCTTGGGGTCTGCCAAAATCGCTGTTCAGGTCCAAGCTATAACAACAAACTAACATTTAGGCTGAAATTCCTATTGGTTTGTGTATCCTTGGCAAGGGAGAATTAGAACATAGTGTAGAACATAGAACAGTACAGCACAGAACAGGCCCTTTGGCCCACGATGTTGTGCCGAGCTTTATCTTAAACCAAGATCAAGCTATCCCACTCCCTATCATCCTGGTGTGCTCCATGTGCCTATCCAATAACCGCTTAAATGTTCCTAAAGTGTCTGACTCCACTATCGCTGCAGGCAGTCCATTCCACACCCCAACCAGTCTGAGTAAAGAACCTACCTCGGACATCCTTCCTATATCTCCCACCATGAACCCTATAGTTATGCCCCCTTGTAATAGCTCCATCCACCCGAGGAAATGGTCTTTGAACGTTCACGCTATCTATCCCTTTCATCATTTTATAAACCTCTATTAAGTCTCCCCTCAACCTCCTCCACTCCAGAGAGAACAGCCCCAGCTCCCTCAACCTTTCCTCATAAGACCTATCCTCCAAACCAGGCAGCATCCTGGTAAATCTCCTTTGCATTCTTTCCAGCGCTTCCACATCCTTCTTATAGTGAGGTGACCAGAACTGCACACAATATTCCAAATGTGGTCTCACCAAGGTCCTGTACAGTTGCAGCATAACCCCACAGCTCTTAAACTCCAACCCCCTGTTAATAAAAGCTAACACACTCCAGGCCTTCTTCACAGCTCTATCCACTTGAGTGGCAACCTTCAGAGATCTGTGGATATGAACCCCAAGATCTCTCTGTTCCTCCACAGTCTTCAGAACCCTACCTTTGACCCTGTAATCCACATTTAAATTTGTCCTGCCAAAATGAATCACCTCACATTTATATTAATATTAATTTAGAATTAGCACCAGGATTATGAAGTGGAGGTGGGAGAGAGAGGGCTAGCCAAAAATGTTTTTAAGGACAGAAGCATTGTACATGGGAAATATAATAAAAAGTATTAAAATACATGGGTATAGTCATCCACAACAATTAAGACTTGGAGATGCCGGCATTGGACTGGGGTGGGCACAATAAGAAGTCTCACATCACCAGGTTAAAGTCCGGTTTATTTGGAATCACGAGCTTTCGGAGCACTGCTCCTTCATCAGGTGAGTGGAGGTAAGTGAACCTGTTGGACTTTAACCTGATGTTGTGCTACAACAATTAAGTGATAGTTAAATGATGAAAAGGATTAAGAAAGGAAACAAAAGCAGAATTTGAGTAGCGAGTTTTTGTATGCTAATTGCACCTATATGATGAACTGAGCAATTTTCTTCTGTGCTGAAATTTCTATGACTTGAGGATTCTATACTGGAGTGTGGTGAGGATGAATTGTGCAAACAATGACAACTACTTTGTATATGTTCACTCTCTGTGCATATTTTTTACACAGTGATTTGTTATGATCTGGAGATCAGTGACTTAAAGGATAGTGGAAACAGATTCAACAGTAACTTTCAAAAGGAAACTGAATCTTTACTTAAAAAGGAATTATTGGCAGGGGAAAGAGCAAGGCAGAAAGACTGAAACCAAAAGAGAAAATGCTGGAAAATCTCAGCAGGTCTGGCAGCATCTGTAAGGAGAGAAAAGAGCTGACGTTTCGAGTCCAGATGACCCTTTGTCAAAGCTTTGAAAAGAGCAAAGCACCTGTAATCTAAAGCTTTGACAAAGGGTCATCTGGACTCGAAACGTCAGCTCTTTTCTCTCCTTACAGATGCTGCCAGACCTGCTGAGATTTTCCAGCATTTTCTCTTTTGGTTTCAGATTCCAGCATTCTCAGTAATTTGCTTTTATCAGAGGAGAAGACTAATTGCATAGCTATTTCAGAGATCAGGCGCAGGCACAATGGGTCAAATTGTCAGCTGTGTAATTCTAGGTAGGTTTATTTCTAATGTGATATAGGATTCTCCTGCCAATAGTCATATGAGGTTGGGGGGGGGCGGGGTGGAGTCCAATTTAACTTACAGCAGCAAGAACAGAAAAATAAAATGAGCAGCTAACCCAACAGATTTTTACACCAATACCAACAGTGAAATTGCCCCCACTTGGTGTAAGAACTGCTGTTTTTTTTTAAATCACAGTTTTGCAAGTTATTGTACTTTTAGTCAGTCAGCAGGCAACCTCAGCACCAAGTGTAATTTAATTGCAATATTTGAAATGAAGCAAGGTAATTATGTCATCTGAAAAAAAAAATCAGATTATGTCGCACTTCTCCTAAAACTGGGCACTTTGTAAAAGTGTCTTTATTTCTTAAAATTAGGATTTAAATACACATAAAGCTAAGAAGAAAGATGTTTAAATAACTCAGGATACATTTTTTCTTTACTTACCCTGCTGATTGAGAAGAGTAGGCCTGGTTTTCCAGTGCAGGTTCCCATGAAGCAGTGTCTCAGGCTCCAGTAAAACCAATGCTCCCACACGAAGGTGATCAGGCTTAGCGCCATGGCGGCAGCCAGCATGTAAAACACACCTGCCATGTTGTCAACATCCAACTGGCTGCTCATGACTTCGTTCTTCTCATTGTGGCAGATTCCAGTCAGCCACAAACTCTCCAGCTCCTCCATTTCACCTGTACATAAATCACAGATTTGTCCAGATTCAGAAATGTATAGTTATCCACAAAATGGTGTAAATACCAGTTACGTTCTCCTCTCACTGACTTTGCTACAGCTCCTGATATACTTTTTAGAATCAAGAGTTATGAAACACGATTAACGGCAGACGTTGACCCTACATTAGTAGAAGGAAGACAGAATTGATTAAAGGATGAAAAAAAATGAAATCTCAAGTCTCAATCTTGACTCAGAATGGGAGTCAGGAGGGCAGGGACTGCAGTGAGTGCACCGAGGCCCAGAAGATTGCAAAAATGGGTGCGGCATATCAGGTCGCAGAAAGCCATTTTCATTGACCTGTTCACCAACGCTGTATTGCAAAGCACCTGTAATCTAAAGTAAAGTTTATTTATTAGTCACAAGCAAGGCTTACATTAACACTGCAATGAAGTTACTGTGCAAATCCCGAAGTCGCCATAGTCCGGCGCCTGTTCGGGTCAATGCACCTAACCAGCACGTCTTTCAGATTGTGGGAGGAAATAGGAGCACCCGGAGGAAACGCACGCAGACACGGTGAGAACGTGCAAACTCCACACAGACAGTCACCCAAGCGGGAATTGAACCTGAGTCCCTGGCGCTGTGAGGCAGCAGTGCTAACAACTGTGCCACCCAATCTATTTACAATGGCAAACTTACATCTGCACAAAGTTGATACTGAACATACTAATTTGTTAGCAAAATATTAACAACTGCTTTGGGTTTATGCTGGCAAAAATTAGCTTGTGACACATGTATTTGCACACAATTCCTTTGTTCTACCATTTAAACCTGTTAAAAATAATTGGGTTAACATGTATTAAAATAACAGAAAGAGATTAATTGGCGTGTTTGTCCACAGATCTCTAAAGGCAGAAGGGCATGTTGGTAGGGTGATGAAAAGGCATATGGGACACTTACCTTTATCAATCGAGCCATAGATTACAAAAGCAAGGAAGTCATGTTGGAGTTGTATAGAACTTTGGTGAGGCCACAGCTGGAGCACTGTGCGTAGTTTTGATCGCCACATTATAGGAAGGATGTGATTGCACTGGAGGGGGTGCAGAGGAGATTCGCCAGGATGCTGCCTGGGGTGGAACATTAAAGTTATGAAGAGAGGTTGGATAGGCTTGGGTTGTTTTTGTTGAAGCAGAGAAGACTGAGGGACGACCTGATCGAGGTGTACAAAACTATGAGGGACATGGACAGAGTGGACAGGGAGCAACTGTTGCCCTTAATTGAAGGGTCAGTCATGAGGGGACATAGGTTCAAGGTGAGGGGCAGGAGGTTTGTGAGGAAAATTTTTTTTATGGAGCGGCAGTCTGAAATGCGCTGTCAGAGAGGGTGGTTGAGGCGGTAGTCTTAATTCTTTAAAAAGTACCTGGAAGAGCACCTGGCACATCATAACGTTCAAGGCTGTGGGCCAAGTGCTGGCAGATGGGATTAGTTCGGGTTTTTCCTCGCATGTCAGTGCAGATGGATCGAAGGACCTATTCTGCACTGTGTGATTCTATGATTCTAATTGAAATATGTTGCATGTTTATTCAGTGATATTCACACAGCATCATTTCGAGGCCAAAAACTTCAATGAGGTAAATAGAACACAGTTAAATTAACAAAAATGTAAAGATTACAGGAATTGGTATCAAATGATGCCACATTGTTCTAATAATGCTTTCAGATTTTCATTACAAGTACAAGTGAGATTTGCGGTATTTGTTACACTGGTAAAATAGTTACTGGCAATAATTAACTGAATTACAGTCTATGATTTTGATATGGGTGCGATGCAACATATAATCCAAAACCTGTTGTGGAAACTTAGCTGATGGAAAACGCACCTGCCCCATGTTTAAACCAGCTGTGAATTTATCCAATCAGTTAGTACATTAAACAGAATATAAATCTGTACCTTAACTCCTTTTAACTACCTTTGCTCCATATATCCCCTGAGCCAACAAAAATCTGTTAATCAAAGTCTTGAGATTTTGCTTCGTTGTGGCAAATTGGATTTATTTAGAGCTTTAAAAAGCCATTCTCAACTCATCAAGGGTGCCTTTTAAGAATGTTCATGTTATAATGAAACCACAAACAATATGGGAAATGCAAAATGGAAAATGACAACCATGAATTCAGTCGCTTTCTAAGGCCAGTCTAGAAATACAAAAGATTAATAAGTTCAAAAATTGATTATCTGCATGAAGATCTCCAAGTCTTAACCTGAACATTCACCACTGCTGATTCCTTAAGAAATTGTAATTCCTACAGAAATCAAAGATGTGTAGTGACACATTCTTGGAGTTTGATTTACTGTCCAACAGAGAGGCTTTAGAAACATTATCCATTGAAATACATGTATTTCCTGCTAAGAGAAAGCAGAATTACATTTGACAAGGAAAATCTCTTTCATTTCAATCATTATTTTTAGCATCAGGGTTTCGAATGATCCTGTAAACATGGAATGATGTTGGACCCTTTACACCTGCGATCTCCCATGTGCCAAGTTTATGAGCTCACTTGTGTCACTGTGGGCAGCCACCAAGTAGAGGCCAGATTCTCCACAGGTGAAGGAATACAAGATAGACAAGAGCCTCTCCTGCCTACTCTTGCACATGTCCAAGCTGTTATATCAATCCCAAGCTAGTTGAAGTATGAAACTAGATACTAATATTTTTCTTAGTACTCTTGATACTCACTCACCCAGTGTCGCGACAGTCTCTCTTTCTGAGTGCTCTAAGTACTTAATTAGCAATGCCCTTCACCTGTTTACATTAACAATCTAATTAACATCCCACTATCACAAACAACTGATTCCATAACAGTATCACTGTTGAAGTCAATACATTTCTTTTTAATTGGCAGATATGTAAAATGGATCTGTATGATTGCAAAAAGTAAAAATTACCCACCAGCATCACCAACCCCCATCCCTACCCCATGCCCCACACAACAACCCTGTGAGTCAAATCAGGAAAATTAAAGAAGTAAATTAAGAGGTTTTATACCCTTAACAAGATGTGTGTTTTAAATGGAGATGCTTTCAAATCACATGACTACCATGTGATTGGTAAAACCTAAAAATCCTAAAACCTTTAGGATAATAATTTACATTATTTGCAGTTAGACATATAATTCAGATCAAACCTTGCTTCATAACTGTCTGTCTGTGAATTACAACTAAAGTAAAAAAAATCAGAAGGAGGAAAAATTCTTATTGGAAATTAGGGCCATACAAATGAATGGCACACAGAAATCTTTGCCTGCAGCACACTCAATCAGAGTTTGACCTTCAGTGGAGTGGCCTTTACAAATCTCATTATGTTTTCATATTCTGGATTTGCCTAGTAGACTTAAGATGTATTGTGACACAGTTCAGTTGTCATTTAGGATATCACAATGTTCACTTGACTTAATTCCAGCTGTAAGATGTCAATACAATAGTCAGTTAAGAAATGTGCAATGATTGCTAATTTTGTTTTTGTTTTACGCTCAATGTCTGGTCATCAGTGCATACTTGTCCAATTTCTGTTGTCCTGGAGTGAATTACCAAGTGTTCTTTATATATCCCTGGTAGTCTTCCAATACATTGAAAGGTTGATTATATATAATGGCCTGGTCATTAATCTGGTTACCTGTGTATATACCAGTTTCACTACCAGTGCCAATATGTGTCCAGCCTTTGGGCAATCAGAATTATTTTTTTAATGGCAACGGTTGATATTTGCCTTTGTGATTCATGCCATCGTTGAAGCTTTGGAATGATGAGGTATTAACTGAGACTTTAACTGCACAGGAAGGACTTTAAGCAAAGGTACTTTCAAGGTATAGGAGTAATAAGTCAGTTTCTATTAAAACACTCTTGTGTATTCACCCTAGGATATTGTGGCAATGCTCCATGGGAATGTCAGTGCAGACGTTCAGGCACCTTTCTGCTCAGTGAAATTATCTCTAGAAAGCTCAAACAGACATTCAATAGGTATTGCAACAATTTAGAAGGGAGCTTTCCAGATGATATGTCTTCTGATTTAATAACTTGGAATCACATTATTCATGTCTTTAATGTTCCTTGAAGATTAATTGTATTGAAATTGGAACCTTTCCCTTTGCAGCTGTTTGCCTTTCTCCCCTTTGTGGCTCAGTTCTAGATCCTCCATAGAATCACCCAGTGCAGAAGGTGGCCATTTGGCCCATCGAACCTGCACTAAAAACAATCCCAGCTTGGCTCTATCCCTGTAACCCCACCTATTTACCCCTGACACTAAGGGGCAATTTTGCATGGCCAATCAACCTAACACACACATCTTTGGAGTGTGGAAGGAAACCCATGCAGACACAGGGAGGATGTGCAAACTCCACACAGACAGTCACCCAAGGCTGGATTTGAACCCGGGTCCCTGGCGCTGTGAGGCAGCAGTGCTAACCACTGTGCCGCCCAATGGAACCATCTTGAAAAATGGAACAAAATCACATGAGTAATCCAGTGCAGCTGCTTAAGAGTCATAGCGTCATCCATAACAGAAATCATCATAGAAATCATAGAAACCCTACAGTGCAGAAAGAGGCCATTTGGCCCATTGAGTCTGCACCGACCACAACCCCACCCAGGCCCTACCCCTTTATCCCTACATATTTACCCGCTAATCCCTCTAACCTACGCATCTCAGGACACTAAGGGGCAATTTTAGCATGGCCAATCAACCTAACCCGCACATCTTTGGATTGTGGGAGGAAACCAGAGCACTCGGAGGAAACCCACGCAGAAATGAGGAGAATGTGCAAACTCCAAACAGACAGTGACCCAAGCCGGGAATCGAACCCAGGTCCCTGGTGCTGTGAAGCAGCAGTGCTAACCACTGTGCTACCGGGCCGCCCAAAGAAAAGGTCCTTCGGCCCATCGAGTCTGTACCAACTAAACTACTCTAAATCTACACTAATCCCACTTTCCAGTACTTGCCCACGGCCTTGAACGTTATGTTATTTCAAATGTTTATCCATGTGCTTTTTAAAGCTTGGGAGGTCTCCCGCCTCTACTACACTCCCAGGCAGGGCATTCCAGACTCCCATTATCCTATGGGTTAAAAGCTTGTTCCTTAAATCCTTCAAAACCTCCTGCCCCACACCTTAAATTTATGCTCCCTTGTTATTGATCCTTCAACTAAGGGGAACAGTTGCTGCCTATCCATACTCCTCATAATCTTATACACCTCAATCAGGTCCCCCCTCAGCCTTTTCTGCTCTAAAGAAAACAACCCGAACGTTTCCAAACTCTCCTCATAGCTCAAATATTTCATCCCAGTCAGCATCCTGGTGAATCACCTCTGAAACACACTCCAGTACAATCATGTCCTTCCAATGCCGACCAGAACTGCACACAGTACTCCAGCTATGGCCTAACCCAAGTTTTGTACAGCTCCAAAATAACTTCCCTGCTCTTATAATCTATGTCACAATTGATAAAGGCAAGTGTCCTATATGCCTCCTTAACCACCCTATTAACATGGCCTGCCACCTTCAGGGATCTGTTGACAAGCACTCCAAGATCTCACTGTTCTTCTGGGCTTCCTAGTGTCACTGAGTACTCCTTGTCTTGTTACTCCTTCCAAAGTGCATCACCTCACACATTTCAGAGTTAAATTCCACCTCATAGAACCATAGAATCCCTACAATGCAGAAGGATGCCATTCGGCCCATCGAGTCTGCACCAACTCTCTGACAGAGTATCTTACCCAGGCCCTCTCCTCTGCCCTATCCCTGTAACCCCACGCATTTACCATGGCTAATCCATATAACCTACACATGTTGGGACACTAAGAGGCAATTTACCATGATTAATCCACCTAACCTGCACATTTTTGGACTGTGGGAGGACACGTGGAACACCTGGAGGAAACCCATGCAGGGGAGAACGTGGAAACTCCACACAGGGAGTCACCCAAGGCCAGAAGTGAACTTGGGTCCCTGATGCTGTGCGGCAGCATTGCCAACCACTGTGCCGCCCCTGTCATTGATCTGCCCATCTGACCAACCCACCTATATCTTTTTGCAACCTAAGGCCTTCTTCCTCATTATTAACCACCCTGCCAATCTTTGAGTTATCACTTGATGGTGAACTCACACAGCCAAGCACTTTCTTACTTACCTGCTGTTTTCCCAGTCTGGTCCTGCAGTCTTCAGCCAAATTTGTCTATTTGAAGCTAATTTTAATGTTCCAGCAGCCCCAGAGGAGTACATCTGCTTTTGCTCAGGATTTGCACTGGAGATAGCTAATGGATAACTAAATAGACTGCTCTGTACAATCTGGGGAATTCAGTTTAAGAGCATTACCCATCCTATGAGGTCAGAAATTGGAACATGCCATGAGGTGAGATTGGATCTCTGTTGTCAAGGAATGGATGATGCCTGACCAGATGCCAAACCAGTCAATCAGGCAGGCTTTTGGTTGAGGAACCAGTCAAGGACAAAAGAAGCAGACCACGTAGTTAGAAAATTACTTCCTGATTTACTATCCAAAACCCCATTCTACCCCTGCTTCCCAACTCCTCCAAACCCATCCTGGCCAATGTAATCTGCCCTTGTTAATATCCAGGCCAATATGTGTCTGATGCTAATAACATATATATCTTCCTGAGCAAAAATACCCTACAAATCATTACCATTTAATATTCTTTCTTCAATTATATGGAGAGGGAAAATGGATTGACTGGATTGCTATATAGCCAACCAGTATGAGCTTGATGGGTCAAATGGCCTACTACTGTCCAATTCACCTGAGATTCCAATTTCTTCCTTGGTTATTTGCAATAGCTTCAACCTATTCTGGCTGTGGAAAAGTTAATTACTTTCATACTTTGCATCTGCCATTCCATTACTTTGCAGTATCTCTTGGTGCTCCAATCTTTTTGTCCTGTATAAACACCCATGCTTACCTTCTCAGTCATTGATGGTAGTCATGCTGAGATCCATAACAATGAATTGCTCTAGGAGATCACCAAAAAAATTGGATTTTAAAAAGGGGAAAAAAATAACAATATGGGAAGAAATCTGTATTCAGGATAATGATGCCTGCTTTAGAAAAAACAAATAGAAATTTCCTTGCTTCTGAAATTTCAGAATGTAATGATGTACAACAAAACCCTGTCACTGTAGTGGAATGGTTGTAATGGAAAGACTGCTAACAGTGAAGACTTTTCAACCTGATTTATTTAATAGTCCATATATGAGATGTGGTGACGCGATGGCGCAGACCTGCCTCACAGCACCAGGGACCCAGATTCGATTCCGGCCGCAGGTGACTGTCTGTGTGGAGTTTGTACGCTCTCCCCATGTGGGTTTCCTCCAGGTGCTCCTGTTCCACCAGGCGCTCCCGAGGTCAACGCACATTTCCGTTGTATGCCCCTCGCCTGCTCCAATTCCATGGTGCGCGGGGCGGTAGCGTTCCGGCGCATTTTTCCCTTTGTGGGGGAGACTAGAATGAGGGGAAATAGTTTAAAAATAAGGGGTCTCCCATTTAAGATGGTGAAGAGGACAAATGTTTTCTCTCAGAGGCTCATGAGTCTCTTTAACTCTGTTCCCCAGAGTGGGAGAGGCAGTGTCATTCAATATTTTCAAGGTAGAGGCGGATAGATTCTTGACCAACAAGGGAGTTAATGGATATCAGGGACAGACAGGAAAGTAGAATTGAGGCCACAATCAGGTCAGCCATAACCTTATTTGATAGCAGAGCAGGCTCGAGGGGCAAATGTTGCATGCGTATGCGAGGTTGCCTGGGAGTTGTCAAGATTCTTACATCCTCAGTTACTTCCTGGTGCCTGGGATCTTTGAGGGGCCAGAAAGCCCGCTGGGATAGTTCCTGGGGGATGAGTGCTACCCACTTAAACACTGGCTAATGACTCCAGTGCGTCGCCCTCAGATTCCAGTTGAGGGAAGGTACAGTGCTGATCACGCCAGCACATGCTCCCTCACAGAGTAGACCATAGGACTTCTTAACATGCGATTCAGATGCCTGGAATATTCTGGTGGTTCTCTACACCAGAGAGTTTCCCGCATGGTCGCAGTGCCTTTCACAATCTGATTATGCAGGGATGAGGGCCTGCCACAGGGTGAACTGGGGGAAGAGAATCTCTCCTTGGAAAGTGCAATGGTGGTGTTGTGAAAGTTTTGTTGAGAGAGTGAGTGTTGATATGTGTTCCCTGTGACTAAGTGTGTGAGATCCGTGAAGAGAGAAACTGTTTGAGCACATGATGCAATGCTGAGGTTTGATCGTGGAAGGAGCTGAGAGAGGACTTACCCTGGCAGAGCGGATGAAGTTGGTGAGAGTTGTAGCTGACATGCCACGTTTCCTTCATCTTCTAAGAAAGTAGAGGCGTTGATGGGCTTTCTTAACTATAGCGTCGGCATGGGGGGGACCAGGACAGGTTGTTGGCGACCTGGACACCTAAAAACTTGATGCTCCTGACCCTTTCTACTTCGTCTCCATTGATTTAGACAGGGGCCTGTCCTCCACTACACTTCCTGAAGTCAATGACTACCTCCTTCGTTTTGTTGAGGCAGAGATTATTGTCGTCACATCAGATGGTGATGGGAGAGGCGCTAATGTTTTTTCCATCACATGGCTGACCAGGAATCTCTCCTGCTCTTACTGCTGCCAATAGTGTGTGTTGGAAGGATTTACAGGTTGATATCGACCTGTTTGGCCACATTATGAATGCATCTTTCTTGGCTATAATATCCTGAGGATGGAACTCAAAATTGGAGCTTGGGGCTCCGAAGCAAACACGTTACCCATTGCACCACAAGATTTCCTTCTATGAATTGTCCACTTCCAGGCAGGTGGCAGCTACGCTGACCTCCTGCGCAAGGGCCTCCCATGCCGGACAGGTGAGGTTGGTGTGCTTCTTCGAGCCGTCGCTGGGGTACAGCACATGCCTGTGGGCCTGGACTCCATGAATAAGGATCCTGGTAGTGAAAGCACCTCTTCACGAGGCTGCCAATCTCTTCCCGCTGGGTTGCTGACATCCTGCCCAGTTTGGTGAAGGCAGGTGGGCTGGACGGCTGATATGCGTGTGCTGGACTGGCGTTTAAATATGGCAGCAAGACCTTTGAACCTGCCGGCTGACAGCAATAGGCAGATAATCCATTGCTGGCCTGCTGGGTGATTCAGAGGGGAGTTCTGTGCATAATTAATGAGGCTCCAAGCACAGGAGCAGGATTCCGCCATTCTGGTTGGCGGGACAGGTGCTGCTGGAGCCTCCCGCCATCGCACTTCATCTCAAAATATGTGAGAATTCCACCCTCTGTTTCTCTATCCGCACATGCTGCTAAACCTGCTGAGGTTTTCCAGCATTTTCTATTTTTATTTATGAATAGGGAAATAAGATTAGATGAAAGTTCGTAGGAGGTTCATACAAGACATGACACCAATCTAGGTCATTTGGGCTGACTAGCCTGTCTGGGTGCTGTAAGTTTCATGTAATATGTAGTATTTTGACAGTCATCTGCTGTGTGAATTAAGCACAACAGGATTTCAGGGATCTGTCTTTCATTACATGAATAAAATCCTCTAGCTTCACTTTCACAGTTTGACATTGTCTCAACTTTTTCCTGTGTTACAGCATCCTAGTAATTTAACAAAAAACATTCCATATAGAGAAGTTCACACTCACCACCAAGCCTGCAGGAAAATGAAATGACGATAGAGGCCATATGCATCGACCTTACTAACTGCAAGAGTTATGAATATTAGAGCTTTTTTATATGGATAAGAAAAGTCCAGATGCCGCATAACTCTTTGATCATAGAGAAAGAAGAAAGAATGAGAAAGAGAGAGCAACTGCCATATGTTATCCTCTGTATATCTGAATCATCGACATTTTTGACAACTGAATAGTAAGGTTGCCACCGTGGGTCTGTGCTATGAAGCTTACAAGGCAATGTTGGTAAAGATTTCTTAAGATAAACCCAAATAAAGGAACCAGCAATGGGTTATCTCACATCATGCCTGAGTATTTCCAACACATTACAATGGATGTTGTATTAAAGATAACAAAATACCCTATATGCCATTTTTGGAAGTGGCACATGTTGATATTATGGGAATGGTGCACAATTTATAGAAGGAAATCTTGTGGTGCAATGGGTAACGTGTTTGCTTCGGAGCCCCAAGCTCCAATTTTGAGTTCCACTCCCAGGGTATTATGGCCAAGAAAGATGCATTCATACTGTGGCCAAACAGGTCAATATCAACCTGTAAATCCTTCCAACACACACTAGTGGCAGCAGGAAGAGCAGGAGAGATTCCTGGTCAGCCATGTGATGGAAAAAACATTAGCGCCTCTACCATCTCCATCTGGAACGACGACAATAATCTCTGCCTCAACAAAACGAAGGAGGTAGTTATTGACTTCAGGAAGTGTAGTGGAGGACAGGCCCCTGTCTAATCAATGGGGATGAAGTAGAAATGGTCGAGAGTTTCAAGTCTTTAGGTGTCCAGGTCGCCAACAACCTGTCCTGGTCCCTCCATGCCGAGGCTATAGTTAAGAAAGCCCATCAACGCCTCTACTTTCTCAGGAGACTAAGGAAATTTGGCATGTCCACCACGACTCTCACCAACTTTTACAGATTCGCCAGAGGAAGTATTCTTTCTGGTTGTATCACAGCTTGGTATGGCTCCTACTCTGTCCAAGACTGCAATAAACTACAAAGGGTCATGAACGAAACCCAGTCCATCACACAAACCAGCCTCCCATTCATTAACACTGTCTACACTTCTCGCTGCCTCAGAAAAGCAGCCAGCATAATGAAGGACCCCACACACCCCGGACATTCTCTCTTCCACCTGCTTCCATTGGGAAAAAGATACAACAGTCTGAGGACATATGCTAATCGACTCAAGAACAGCTTCTTTCCCTGCTGCCACCAGACTTTTGATTGGACCTACCTTGCATTAAGTTGATCTTTCTCTACACCCTAGCTATGACTGTAACACTACATTCTGCACTCTCTCCTTTCCTTCTCTATGGACAGTATGTTTTTTTCTGTATAGCGCAGAAGAAACCATACTTCTCAATGTATGCTAATACCTGTGACAATAATAAATAAATCAAATGAAATCAAAATCATACTCCAGGCTACAACATGCATGTAAAAGTACATGGTGCTCAGATTCCCTGAGGGAATTGTAACACCACTACCATACAATTTCTATGGCTGCTGTACATGTCTGTTATGTTGAATAAATACATGCCAACTTCTCTGTTACCAAAATGGCATATTCTAATCTCAAATGTCAGTTACTATATACTATAAAGCAGAAAGCGTAAAGGTGCTGTAAGAAGTTAACAGTGAGATAAACACAGGTCATGTTCTACCAGCTATGATAAAAGCAGGGTCTCTACAATAAGAATCAGTTTAGGTTTATGTTGACAAAGAAGTGTTGGTATCGTAGCTACAGGGAATGAAATTGGTCTATACAAGCAATCTGAAACAGCAGTTGATTTTTCACTGTGACCGATCCTTTTTCCTTGAAAGTTCAGAGAATTGAAATTCAAACTCTCTTTGGAGACTTATTTGCTAGTCTCACTGTTGTTTCTACTCGACTTGAACTTAGAAATAAGACCATAAGACATAGGAGCAGAATTAGGCCACTCGGCCCATCGAGTCTCCTCCGCCATTCAATCATGGCTGATATTTTTCTCATCCCCATTCTCCTGCCTTTTCCCCATAACCCCTGATCCCCTTATTAATCAAGAACCTGTCTTTGCAATATTTTCCAAGTCAATGGAAAATAAAAACTGGCATATTAGAAAAGTCAGCGACTGATTTGCAGTGAGCCTGTGCTGCCAAATTTCACCGTCAAAGCTTCTTCGGAATGCTTTCATTTAAATCAGTTATGAGCAATGTCTCTGTTACTTTTCTCTACTGTGGCATAAAAATGTAATGATGAAGCTGAATCAGGCACAGTGGTTATACATATCTCAGTGCTGTGTTTCAGGCCTGATTGATGTTAATTGGATGAGCTGTCAGTGGTGTTCAGCCTCCACAGGCAACATGCCCATCTGAGGTAACAAAAGTTGAGCCTGGCTTGAATGCAAGTCCTGGAATGAGCAGGTGGGAGCAGTAATGGGAAGGGGATGGACAATGCTGTACTCTAGAGTCAGGCGAGCCAACAGCAACTGTAGGCAGCAGCCAGGGATGTGTGAAAAATTACCAAATATTTGGTTGGCCATCTATGAGGCATCCTTTCGGCATTGGATAGTAGCTTTGAAATTCATCTTGTTTCAACATCCTTAATTTCTACTCAAGTGAATGTATATTTTAAGAAAGGGACAATAATTACACTGAATCAGTCTTGTCGCTCTACGTTTGGGGACACAGGCCTGAATTTTACCAGGGGCATTGGGATCCTTATGTCACAGTATAAAGCAGCTCCTGAGCCCACATTGAGCCTGGACCCCCCTGGGCTGCCGTCTGGAGGCTGCCTCCATTTAGCTGGTGGCCTCCCCATCGGTGGACATTCAATTCATCATTGGAATTTTGTTAACAGTAGTGTAAAATTGTGCCTAATTGGATCTTTAATGACAGTTATCGGTGGCCTGTCTCCTTGGAGCAGGGAACCGCTCCATATCTGGATCCATTGATGGGAAACTACCTGGGCAGCAGCACCACATCTGGGAGCCAATCTGATGTAGCGCTGTGCGATACTGGCCGCACCACTTTCCTGGAGCCAATAAAATCCTGGTCATAGGAACAAGAGTTCCTTTGGCCAGGACATTCTCTCTTCCACCTTCTTCCATCGGGAAAAAGATACAAAAGTCTGAGGACATGTACCGACTCAAAAACAGCTTCTTCTCTGCTGACTTTTGAATGGACCTACCTCGCATTAAGCTGATCTTTCTCTGCAGCTTAGCTATGACTGTAACACTACATTCTGCACTCTCTCCTTTCCTTCCCTATGTACAGTAAGCTTTGTCTGTATAGTGCGCAAGAATCAATACTTTTCACTGTATACTAATACATGTGACAATAATAAATCAAATCAAAAGGAGTTGCTCATTCATCCTACAAGATTATTCTAATGGATAATGGCTGATCTGTACCTTAACTCCAGGCACCCATATCCTGGATACCCTTATCTAACAAAAATATATTTTCAAGATAAGATTAAAAAAGAACTGATAGTAACCCATGACCACTACCATCTCGAAGGACAAAGGCAGTAGACACATGAGAACACCACCACCTGGAAGCTCCCCTACAACCCACTCATCACCCGGACCTGGAAATATATCACTGTTCCTTCACTGTCACTGGGGCAAAATCCTGGAACTCCCTCCCTTAACCACACTGTGGATGCACTTTCATCACATGGATTGCAGTGGTTCAAGAAGGCAGCTCACCACCACCTACTCAAGGGCAATTAGGGATGGGCAATAAATGCAGCCAGCCACACCCACATCCCATGAATGAATAAAAAGCAAATTAGGGGTCAGTAAGAAGACCATCAAATAGTGTGTATAAATGGTCTATGCCACTATAGCAGAGTGTATGAAATGGACAGGCTTTTACAACTTTCTGCCATACCCCACTTCCCAACCCAAATAATCCTCAATACCAAAGCAGTTGTTTGGTATAGCTAGTCCCCTTAAGATCAGGTGGCCCCACCAACACATGCTTTATCTAGAAAGGATTAGTGTTTGTAAAGCAATGGGTGCAGTCTTTCTAGATTTCCAGTAAAACAGATATCGTGGAAGACTATCTCCTAGATTGGCACATGAGATGACCTCTCAAGAGAATGTTTCTTTCCAAATCGACAGGGAAATTTTTTTTAATGTAGATTACACACACACATCAATGCAAAATAAACATCTCCTCCAATTACTTGAATGATGAGCCACTAAACCTTTTGAGAAACAAGGTCAACTATATTTGGCACCCACCCACATTTCCATTGCTTCACTGGCATGATTGAGACTATAAAATTGTTAAACTAAGAGATTGCTACTTACTTTTCTTAAAAACCGTCCAGCGCCTATTGCCTTTCAACCACCTCTATCAAAATCCCATGAGAAATGGGAACATACAAATCTGTCATGACAGTGCAATGGAAAATATCCCCCAATTGTACATACAGCACCACTGTCGTGAAAGGATTAGCCAATCTAATCTAAGTCAATTCAAATGATCATACAACTGATTTAAATTCAGCCCATGGCTCCTTCAGCCCATAAATCAATGTCTGTAAAAGAGATTCAATATAGCGTAAATAGTAACTGGAAAAGAATCAATTTATCTTCCAAAATATTCCACATTCTATTTGTTTAATCTCACATGTTCAGGCGCTAAATGTAATACAGCGATGTTACACCAGAACACGAAGATGTGACAGGATGCAGATTTGGAAGAATTGGTGTGATTTGAGGGCAAACAGTGTAGCAAAAAGCCAAAATACTGTGGCTACTGGCAATCTGGAATAAAAACAGAAAATACTGGAAACACTCAGCAACTCAGGAAAGAAGGTAAGGTTAACGTTTCAAGTCTTATGACCCTTTTTCAGACCCCATCCTCTCAGCTGCCAGAGTAGCTGCACAAAGAGCAGGAAACTTGCTCTAAATATTCTCATTTAAAGAACAAAATATAAAATGGGAGAAGATTCAACAAAATTCCACAGCAGTGTGCTATTCCATTAATTTGTTTAAAAACAAATTCCTGCCTGAAAATCTTACTTCAAGTTGCAATGACTTTGACACATAGGCCGGAATTTTACTGGCATGCCCGCCCCGATTCCGAGGGCGGGCAAGGCTTGGAGAATGGCATTCTCCGTTGGCCTCTTGTGCTTTAAACTTTTTCACTGTAAATTCATAGCTCCACATTCACGATGGAAACTGCCATTGTAAACTTGTGACATCAGAATTATACTCACTCACCTTGGTTATGTGTCTCTTAAATCCTCAACCAGTACCACAGAGAAACTTCATCTAAATTAAGTTTCAGGAACAGAACGCGAGGGGAGAATTTAACTGGAAGAATAAACACATACTTATGAGCTAATGGATAACATAAAGCATCCATACCATCACCAACAAACTGCAGGAGAGCCAGGTCAATCTGACGTTTCCAAGGTGAGCTTTTCTGCAAAGCTATTCCATAACCAGTGGTCGAGAAAACATATCCACTGCCAATTGTCACAAGCTTGCAGCCTTCATCTCTTCCTGCCATGTAATTGAGCACTGCCGCGTCATATATGAATGCATCCAACTTTCTAAAATAAAAGAAATAAAATTACTGAAGCAGCATTGTCAGATTTTACAGGTGGGTGTTCCTGCAGGAAACATTCATGCATCATCACCGACATTTGAAAGCGCTGTCCTGCATGTAAAGAGAGTTAACTGCATCTGCCACTGAAAAGCCAAGAAGAGTTGAACTTGCAATGTGCAGGCTTTTTTGCCTTGTTAATAAATGACTTTGGCTGATCACATTCCACTTACTTTTACAAAATTATCTGAGTGCTTTTAACACTATTTCAGTACATTCTTGACAGTGTTGGATAATTTTTATGGGATGAAACTCTAGCATGATGGCACCACTAAGCACATCTTCCTCTCACACCCTGTCAGCATTCTGCAGGGACCACCCCCTCCATAACACACTGGTCCACTCCTCCATCACCCTGAACCCTTCAGCTCCTTCCTCCAGCACTCTCCCATGTAATCGCAGGAAGTGCAATACCTGTCCCTTTACCTCCTTCCTCCTCACTAGGGCCCAAAGACTCCTTTCAGGTGAAGCAGTGTTTCACTTGCACCTCCTTCAAGTTGGTCCACAGTGTTTGCTGCTCCCACTGCGGTCTCCTCTACATTGGAGAGACTAAACGCAGACTGGGTGACTGCTTTGTGGAACAGCTTCAGTCCATTCACAAGCATGATCCCAACCTTCCGGTCGCTTGTCATTTCAACTCAGCATCTTGCTCTCATGCCCACATATCCATCCTTGCCCGGCTGCAATCCTACAGTGATGCCCAAAGCAAACTGGAATAATAAGACTTTATCTTCTGATTAGGTACGTTACAACCTTCTGGACTCAACATCGAGGTCAACAACTTTGGACTGTGACCATTCCCCTCTGAGCTAACCTGGTGTTGTGAGACTTCTTACTGTGCTTATCTAGCTTCACCTTGAATGTGCCTATGTTGTTCACCTTATCTACAATGGTAGCAAGTTCCGCAATGTAGGCACATTCTAGGTAAAGAAGATTCTCCTGAATTCCACATTGGATTTATCAGTGACTATCTTATTTATATGGCCCATAGTTCTGATCTTGCCCCTAAATGAAACATCTTCAAATCCATTCGTGGTCTTAAAAACTTCCAGCAGATTCCACCTAAATTATATACAGTAGATTTAGGCCCTGGGTGGGATTGTGGTTGGTGCAGACTCAGTGGGCTGAATGGCCTCCTTCTGTACTGTAGGGATTCTATTGGTCTATGATTATAGATTGAGAGAATCTCCGACAAAGAAATTCCATTCATCTGTTTCAATCTGTGCACACTTTGTCTATGGAATCCCACTGTGTGCTGTCACACTTTAGTGCCAATTTTTTTCCATTATAAAGTGCTATTCTCATTCTTACAAACTGTCGATTTAAACCTGCTACATTGAAATGATGTCCTCTGTAGTACTTCACATTTGGACCTAACAGCCCCTCAGCCGGTACGACTGAGATTTTCCTATACTTGAATCATTTCCATTTGGCTCCAGTTCAGTGGAACATTATGTACTATATAAATGTAAACTGTTGTTGTTCAAATTGCTGTAAGGTTTGCTACTTAACAAATAATATATGATTAAAGTATCCCTGTAATATATTATCATATTGTTATATTGCATCAGAAAATTGTAATATATAACGATAAGGACAGAATGTATCATTTTAAAATGGAGACTGAATTACATCGCTGTGCTATGGTTCAGCGATCCCATGTCCTCTAAAACTACTTCACTCAAGGACCACACATGCCTTGGCTTTCCATGTGTAATAGCACAGACAATTGACTGGAATAAGAAAAGATTTAAATTCAGGAGACAGTGGCGAGTGGTAATGTCACTGGGCTAGTAATTCAGAGGCCTGGGCTAATGTTCTGGGGACAGTGGTTCCCATCGTGGCCGCTGGGGGAATTTAAATTTAATTAATAATCGTTGAATCATTACAGTGCAGAAAGAGGCCATTTGGTCCATCGAGTCTGTACTGACAACAATCCCACCCAGGCCCTATCCCTGTAACTCCACGTATTTACCCTGCTAATCCCACTAACTTTAAGGGGCAATTTAGCATGGCCAATCCACCTAATCGGCACATCTTTGGACTGCAGAAGGAAACTGGAGCACCCGGAGAAAACCCACGCATGCATGGGGAGAATATGCAGACTCCGCACAGTCATCCGAGGCCGGAATTGAACCCGGGTCCCTGGCACTGTGAGGTAGCAGTGCTAACCATTGTGCCACCGTGCCGCCCTAATCTTGAATTGAAAAGTTAGTCTCAGTCATGGTGACCACAAAACCTTTGTAAATTATCATAAGACCCTTCTGGTTCACTATTGTCCTTTAGGGAAGGAAATCTGCCATCCTTAACTGCTTTGGCTAGATGTGACACAAGATCTCCAGTAACATGGTTGACTCTTCACAGGCCTTTGAAATGCTGTGGCAAGCCACACGGTTCAGGGATAATTAGGTATGGACAACAAATGCTGGCCATGTTCATAACACACACATCCCATGAAAGAATATATATTTAAAAAGTGAGTTTCAAATACATCCTTTTGCTTTGCATTCCTATCATAACAATGGGTGTAATCTTGTGGAGGCAATGGGTGTTTCGGCCCTTTATCACCCCTTTTTGTGAGGGCCTGCTACATCTTGTGCCAATCAGGCATTTAACAAGTCAGCTGTTTGCCTTCTCCTGGAATCAAGGACCCAGGGTGGGTTCTTCCCACTGAAAGGAACCAACCAATCAGAGGCCAGCAGCTCCTCTGTACTCAGCAGTGCCACCTAAGGGACCCATTACACAGGTGAGTAATGGCGGGGGGGAGGTCATGGTGTGGGTGGCATCAGGTGGATGTAACCAGCAGCAGGAGCAGGCGTGGGGGGATGGTTTTCAGTGACCCCTGCACCCTTCTCAATGCTGGTTCCCTCAATCAGGCTCTGAGTGTCTTTGAATGAGGGCCAACCCTCACCTCTAGAAGTCTGAAAGTAAACATGTCCAGAGCTTGCTTGCCGTGCTCCCACATGATAAGACCCCTGTTTGCTGTTGGGTTAATACCAGTGGCAGCAGGATGAGCCCCTTAAGTGGGGAATAATCAGCACAGAGCCAGGGTCCCCACTTACCACCCTCTGTCTCAATTAAATACATCCCCTGCCATCAAACTTGCCTTCGGGGAGGATACAAAATTCCAACTTGGAATTGATAAGCCATTCGTGAAAGACAGGAACCCAAATCTTGTGCTCTCACTGGTGGCAAGCTTGGAGGTGGGAGGGGCAATTATTTAGGTGGGATGGTGGCATACCAAAACACAACTGTCTTCCCAGCTGTGCCAGAATTAAGTGCTGGGCAGGAAGGTCCATGGAAAACCTTTCCACCCCATCATTTATTGAGGCTCTTAAGTGGCTATTAAATTACCACTAAAGGGCTTCATCCCACTGCTGCTAGTATTAACCCAGGTGCAGCCGGGACTGTCGCTATGCAACATACAAGACTGTGGAGTCAGCTTATCACCTCGAGGGTTGGGGGGGAGGGAGATGTCCCATGATCAAAAGTCCTCCTGCTTCCAGAGCCCACCCACCATCCTTAATTGGATGATGATGGTAATCAATTGGCCAGTCCAGGGAAACTCATATCAAATGACTGTTTCCCATACAGTCCAGACTCCTGATAGCTCACTTGGACCTAAGGGCAGTGTTCTGGGAAAATCCCGATCTAGTTGTTTAATTAGAACATTGCCTTCCCCTGAAGATGGTTCATACTGGATCTGTCCTGATGAGTGACAACACTGTCTTTGGATCCAGAACCACGTTAGTTTGGAGGGTATAATCAGGGCTTTTGTTGCAATACGGTGAAAATTATAGTCCAATAAAGACATTTCTTTTAATTCTGAACAGAATAAGTCATCTAACTGCAAAACCTAAGGTATTAACAATGAATGCCTGAGATAATTGCTTATTCCTTATGAAAAGAAATCCTCGGATTGGCAAAAATTGAACTGAATATGTAATAGCATATAATTATTTGTTAATTGTGTTTCCTTTCTGGGTAATTTTCATTGAAAGTTAAGTCAATTTTATGTATTGCAGTTCCATAATTTGTGGAAATAAAATAAAACATGAATACTTTCCTGATGGATAAAAAATGTGAGTTCCAGCATATAAAAATAAATGATAATATTTTGGGGAAAATATGGGGCAATTTATGTTATAGTGCGACTGAAATTTGTAATTGGATACTTGATGCCAAAACAAATCAAAGTACACTGTTTACTTATAGTAATAATGTCAGGCATTTTGCTGAACAAATCTCATTAGGGAAAATATTGGTATATAGTCACTGATGGGTTTTTTTAATCTCTTATATGTCACTCGAGCAGTTTTGTACAAGTAATTCTCACTCTCTCCACTTTCTGTGAAGAAATGTAAAATTTGATCACATGATACAACTCTTAGCAGTCAAAAGCATTCAATAGCAGTATAACATACAATGCCAGTATTTTCCCCAAAAGACCAACTATTATAATTTAATTTTATATTCTAGAATTGTATCTGAACATTTGGAAAGTGACTATTTCTCACACTAATTAATGACTCACCCACAAATCAACTCAAAAATGGGGGGGACTGCAGCGGGATGGGAAAATCCCGCCGGCGCGAACGGCCGTAACATTCCAGCCTGGGTGTTTTCAGCCAGGCATTCCTCTTGATTTCATCAGTGGGTCGAATTAATTTAGTAGATCATTAACTTCAGCGATAAACAAGCATTCTCCTGTTTTTGGGAAACAGGAATTGCGGGCCCCTCAAATAATTCTTGTTCTGACCCAGTTCATTTCCTTTCTGTAATTCCCTGATCCACAAAAATAGGCGATAAGGTAAGTTGTGAGAGGAATACAAACAGTTTACAAAGTGATATTGATAGGTTAAGTAATTGGGCAAAAAGTTGGCAAATGGAGTATAATGTGGGAAATGTGAAGTTGTTCATTTTGGAAGGGAGAACAAAAGAACAGAGTATTATTTAACTGGAGAAGAATTGCAGATAGCTGTTACACAAAGGAACTTGGGAGTACTTGTGCACGCAACACAGAAAGCTAACACACAGATGCAGCAGATAATCAGGAAGGCTAATGGAATGTTGGCCCTTATTTCAAGCAGGTTGGAGCGTAAAAGTAGGGAAGTCTTGCTGCAACTGTACAAGGTATTGGTGAGACCACATCTGGAATGTGAGCAGTTTTGGTCTCCTTATTTAAGGAAATATATTATTTCATTGGAGGCAGTTCAGGGAAGGCTCACTAGGACAGTACGGTAGCATAGTGGTTACAACTGCTGCTTCACAGCGCCAGGGACCCAGTTTTGATTCCCGGCTTAGGTCACTGTCTGTGTGGAGTCTGCATGTTCTCCCCGTGTCTGCGTGGGTTTCCTCCGGGTGCTCCGGTTTCCTCCCACATTCTGAAAGACGTGCTGGCTAGGTGCATTGACCCGAACAGGCGACATGGGGAATTTCCCAGTAACTTCATTGCAGTGTTAATGTAAGCCTTACTTGTGCCTAATAAATAAACTTTAGGATGATCCCCGGTATGGAGGGATTGTCTTATGAGGAAAGGTTCAACAGGTTGGGACTCTACTCATTGGAATTTAGAAGACTGAGAAGGATCTTATTGAAATATATTCTTAAGGGGTTTGACAGGGTAAATGCTGAGAGGATGTTTCCTCTCATGGGAGAGTTTAGGACAGGGGACATAGTGTCAGAATAAAGGGAAGCCTATTAAAGACTGAGAGGAGGAGGAATTTCTTCTTTCAGAGGGTTGTGAGTTTTTGGAACTCCTTGCCAAAGAGAGCCATGGGGGCAGAGTCCTTGAGGGACGTTTTCCCATCCCGCCCACCATGGAAATTCTAGCGGGTGAGGGGGAGGACCATGCAAAGGTCGATTGACTTCAGGTGGGATTCAGGCCGAACAACCTACTCCTGTTCCTATTTCTTATGATCTTATGATCCATGCCCATATAATTCTTTTCGCTTGACTGCCAACTCTCTCTTTTTGGTGCTGTTCTTTCCACAAGTTTACTGGAAAACAGTCTGGGGAAATAAAATTAGAGTAGATAATTCTATTTAAACAGCTATCACTGGCAGGGATATGAAGGGGCAAACAACTTTCTTCTGTACTGTGAATTCTGTAATTTATTCTGTTCTACTCTATTTCGTATTGCTTCCACATCAGGGGAGGAGGAAGTTGTGCCATTTGCCTTCTTTACATCAACAGCACATTTGGTTAACAAATTTAAATACCTCTTCTTACACAGCCCGTGTTAGTGCCCACGTGCCATTTTGTGGTGGGCTGCTTTTGACTGTTAAGAGCTGTATCATTTCATAGAATCACAGAATCCATACAGTACAGAAGAGCTCATTCTGCCCTCAAGTCTGTACTTGTCTTTCTGACAGAGTAACTTACCCAGGCCCTCTTCCCCATCCTATCCCCGTTACCCCACACATTTACCATGACAAATCCATCTAACCTACACATCTTGGGACATAACAGTAATTTAGCATGGCCAATCCACCTAACTGCACATCTTTGGACTGTGGGAGGAAACTGGAGCACCCAGAGGAAACCCACGCAGACAGTCACCCAAGGTCAGAATTGAACCTAGATCCATGGAGCTGTGAGGCAGCAATGCTAACCATTTGCTCAAATCTTACATTTCTTCACAGAAATTTCAGTTCAAAATAAAAGATAGGAGAATTATTTTTACAAAACAAGTTATTAGGAGACAAACTGAGACAAAGATAAAGTGAGACATGGTGAAATGTTTCATAAAAAATAAATGCAAAATAAGAAAGGTCTATATAGGCGGCACAGTAGCACAGTGGTTAGCACTGCTGCTTCACAGCTCCAAGGACCTGGGTTCAATTCCCGGCTTGGGTCTCTGTCTGTGTAGAGTTTGCGCATTCTCCTCGTGTCTGCGTGTGTTTCCTCCGGGTGCTCCGGTTTCCTCCCACAGTCCAAAGATGTGCGGGTTAGGTTCATTGGCCATGCTAAAATTCCCCCTTAGTGTCCTGAGGTGCGTAGGTTAGAGAGATTAACGGGTAAAATATATGGGGGTAGGGCTTGGGTGGGATTGTGGTCAGTGCAGACTCGATGGGCCAAATGGCCTCTTTCTGTAGGGTTTCTATGGAATTCTATGGAATAACCTTTGGTTATGTTCTTGTGGTGTATGTTTCAAAGTAAATGAATGATTAACTTTCTATAGAATGAACTATTTGCACTGAGTGGAACAAATCATTTTAAAAGATCATTATGTCTTTATAGATATTGACATTATTGATCAGACAATGTGGTAGTCAATTTTACTAATCAAATTTTTATTTCTCCTGTTGCTGTCAGACCTAATGAGTATTTCGAGCATTTCCTGTTTTTATTGCTGATCAATGACTTTAAATTGGGAATTTCTAGTTAGATTTTAAAATTTTCAGTCCTAAAGACTACCAATTTGTTTCTCTTTCATTTTATGGTGCAAGTTGAATCTACTGAAAATTAGTTGCATAGTTCTAGTGAACCAATGTAAATATATATATATATATTTAATAAAATTGAAATATCATTCCGTTGTACTATACCACACTGGGGTGCTTGAATGTTAAGAAATTATCATGAGTATGTCTTGAAGTCTTCAGTAACCTTCTGGACAATGTTCACAATTGTTACCTAAAACAATCCCACTACGGCAGATGGTGGAATTTGAATTCCACAAAAAATATCTGGAATTCAGAATCATGACCATGAAACCATTGTCGATTGTTGGAAAAACCCAACCTATCTGGTTCACTAATGTTCTTTAGGGAAGAAAATCTGTTGTTGTTACCTAGTCTGGTCTAGCGCCACAGTAATCTGGTTGACTCTCAACTGCCCCCTGAACAAAGGCAACTAGGGATGGGCAATAAATGCTGGCCAGCCAACGACACCCATGTCCCACAAATGAATAGAAAATAAATATAGATGACTCTTTTACTCTAAAGTACAAGGCCACACTTGAAACTAGTGCAATCAGACAACAGCTGGTTTTTTTGTGCCATTTTTGGTAGAATGCACATTGCCTTTCGCTTATCATCAGGGAATAGTTCAAGAAATCTAAAGATTTGAAGCCATTTGAGATCACAAACAACCAGAATCCGACCATTGAGGCCCAAAGCAAACCACGTAGATATTCTTTGTGACATTATTCACAGAGGACAAAGTTACCAAATGAAAAGATAGAATAAATAATTGAAAGGGCGTTATCGGTGTAGCTTTAATGACCTAGCTGGAAATCTGCTGCACAGGTGACAGTGAACTCACTGTACATACCTCACCCTCCACCCTCTACCCTAACCCCAGCAGACATTCCAACATCAGGATTTTTACAGTAGAGTTTACAGAACCTATCCAGCAGTCAGTTTGGGAGTG
This sequence comes from Mustelus asterias, assembly GCF_964213995.1. Classification (NCBI taxonomy): domain Eukaryota; kingdom Metazoa; phylum Chordata; class Chondrichthyes; order Carcharhiniformes; family Triakidae; genus Mustelus; species Mustelus asterias. The sequence goes on from NC_135823.1 coordinate 62,706,421, forward strand.
AAAAAATATTACCAGGACTGTATCTCTCGAGGCTGTCAATATTTTTATTTTTTCACATTGTAAACCTTGCTGGTGCAAACAACTTAATTAATTTTTAATTTGCCTTCCATTTCTTTAGCAATGTTGAGTGGCATAGGAGTGATAGTTCTCTAGACACCAGGCATTGCTAAGACATTTATGAAGGAAAATAATGAGAATGGGAATAGTTCCAGTATTAATATTTATTTGATAACAAACTGCTCCCCTATTGTGGGGTAGTATCCTAGGCCAACTATCTTCAGCTGCTCCATCATAAGGTCAGAGTAAGAATATTTGCTGATGATTGCATGATGTTCCGCACCATTCGCAATTCTTCAGACATAAAGTAGTGCGTGCATAAATGAAGCAAGACCTGGACAACATTCAGGCTTGGACTGATAAGTGGCAAGTAACATTCACACCACATAAATGTTAGATGTTGACCATCTCCAACAAGAGAGAATTCAACCATCACCCCTTGACATTCAATGGCATTTTCATCATTGAGTCCTCCACCAACAACATCCTGGGGGTTACCATTGACCAGAAACTAGCCATATAAACACTGTCACAACAAGGACAGATCAATCAGAGGCTAGGATTTCTGTGGCAAGTAACTCACCTCATGACTCCCAAAGCCCATCCACCAACTTCAAGGCACAAGTTAGACATGATGGAATATTCTCCGCTTGTCTGGATGAGTGCAGATCCTACAATTCTCAAGGAGCTTGACACTATCTAGGACAAAGCAGCCTGTTTGATTGGCAAACCATCCAGCACCTTCAGTGCCTATTCCTTTCACCACTGATAGGCTGCGGGAGCAGTGTGTACCACTTACAGAATGCACTGCAGCAACTCACAAAGGTACCTTCAAAACCCATAACTTTAGAAAGACAAAGGCAGCAGACACATGGGAACATTGCCACCTGCAACTTTCCCTCCATCACACTACCCTGACTTGGAAATATATCGCTATTCCTTGATTGTCACTGGATCAAAATCCTGGAACTCCCTCCCTAACCGCACTGTGGGTGTACCTACACCGCACGGACTGCAGTGGTTCAAGAAGTTGACTCACCACCACCTTCTCAAGGCAAATTAGGGAAGGGTAATAAAAATGCTGGCCTAGGCAGCAACTCGCATGTCCTGTGAAAAATAATTTTAAAATTCTCTATCCTTCCATAATCTGGACAAAAGTTCAAAGCCTGTGTCGATCCCACTATATTTTATATGGAAAAATAAATATTTTAGACACATGAGATTTATATCCGAGTGTGAAAATGCTTCAACCATATCACAAGATATTTTATTCTGTTTATTAGGCCCTAAGGTATTTTCTTGTATTCCTGGTGAGAGTTGACATATTCTGCCAATACAGCATTCTTCTATAGTTAAGCACTGCACAATGTCCAAGAGTGGTCTCCCATCTAGAAACTCTTAGAGTCATAGTCATAGAGTCATAGAGGTTTACAGTATGAAAACAGGCCCTTCGGCCCAACTTGTCTATGCTGCCCTTTTTTTTAGAAACCCCTAATCTAATCCCAATTGCTCGCATTTGGCCCATATCCCTCTATACCCATCGTACCCATGTAACTATCTAAATGCTTTTTAAAAGATAAAATTGTACCCGCCTCTACTACTACCTCTGGCAGCTTGTTCCAGACACTCACCATCCTCTGTGTGAAAAAACTGCCCCTCTGGACACTTTTGTATCTCTCCCCTCTCACCTTAAACCTATGCCCTCTAGTTTTAGACTCCCCTACCTTTGCATTTTCCTTGCAATTTCACTCCCTCTTTTTCACTGGACCCTTTCCCTGATTGACTCAGCTGTAATCAGGAAGGTGCTGCATGGAGAATATGACAGTGTATCATCTCTCCTCCTTTAAGTCCCTCTTTAAAACCTGCCTCTTTGACCAAGTTTTCAATCGCCTGTCCTATCATCCCCTCATGTGGCTCGATGTCTGTCGCTGCTCCTGTAAAACGCCGTAGGGAATTTTACTGTGTCAGGGACACCAGATAAATGGAAACTATTATTCAGTTAAGTGGACACTGCACTATGATAATGACTTTGGACCATATTTTTTAAATTTTACAAAACATTTACAAAATTCTGCAAGGCAGATGACAAGAAACATCTTTTGTAATGGATTGGTAGGCGCCATTCTGCTGCAACAAACTGGAAAAGTACATTCCGCAGTTTAATACCGTGCAAAGTCACAAAGCATTGTCTGAAACTTTCAATCCATTGATTGTTACTAGTTTTTTAAAAAAACCTAAGGCCTCAGCACCTAACAAAGAGCCAGAGTTTGATAAATTAGTTGTCAGTTTATTCAGGCTTGCAGCTAATGTGATTGCCAAGTCTACTGCCAACTTAATTAATTTTTCCTCCAATGTAGGCCAGCTACCAAAGGAATGAAAGATTGCTGGAAAAACAAATCCTTTCGCTGTTCTCAATAATTAACGACTGAATTCATTTTTCTTTTGCTTTCAGGTTTGTGATTATTATTTTTTCCCCTTTAGACAGATAATAATCTTAATGGTATTAATATTAGCTGGAGTTCAGAACAAAGAGGCATAACCTTAAAATTAGGCCATTCAGGGTGATGTCAGGAAGCATTTGTTCACACAAAGAACAGTGGAAATCTGGAACGCTCACATCCAAAAAATTGTCAAGTATGAGGGGTCAATTATTATAGAATAGAATCATAGAAACCTTACAGTGCAGAAGGAGGCCATTTGGCCTATCAAGCCTGCACCAACAGCAATCCCACCCAGGCCCCATCCCTGTAACCCCATGTATTTATCCTGCTAATCCCCCTGACACTAAGGGGCAATTTAGTATGACCAATCCACCTAAGCTGCACATGTTTGGACTGTAGGAGGAAACTGGAGCACCCAGAGGAAACCCACGCAGACACGGGGAGAATGTGCAAACTCCACACAGACAGTCACCCGAGGCCGGAATTGAATCCGGGTCCCTGGTGCTGTGCTAACCATCGTGCTGCCCAAATTATAAACTTGAAACCTGGCATCGATAGATATTTGTTAGGCAAGAGGAATAATAGTTATGAACAAGGTGGGTAGAAGGAGTTAAGATACATGTGACTATCATCTGATTGCATGGCAGAACAGGCTCGAGGGGATCAACAGCCTGCGTTGGCTCCTATGTTCATCATTCTGGCTTTTATTATTACTGATGGTTTTATTATGTTAAGTCTGATTTAACTTTGAAGAATGAAGCATATATGCTGCAGCAAATGTGGTGTCTTGCTAAAGGACTAATTTACCAATCTGTCCTACACCTCATTGGGGTTTTGAAATTGTCTCTCACAAACTATTGCAATATGCAAAACATTGCAAATTGATTTTCAATGAATAAACAGTGTAGGTTTACAACAGAACCCCCCCCCCGCGACTGCAGGTATTTCCCTTCTCTTTTCACTATTCCTCAGGTAGACATTAATAAAAGGCTCAAAATGTTTCAGCAAAATCACACAGCACTTTCTTCAAGTTCGGAAGAAATTGGACCAGACAGAGTAGAACACAAGAAGAAAAATGCTCCCACAGGAGACAGCGAAATAAAATCAAGGTACTACCGAGGAGTGATGAGGCTAATTTTAAGATAAGGACATAAATTAGGGCAGAGGCAGACAACAGCAATAAAGCAGCTGGAGTCAGTGATTCAAGAGGGAGGCAACAGGGGAAAGCAAAATAAGTAAAGGAACTCCAACCTGGAGATAAATTTGAAGAAACCAGAACCCAGCAGAGACAGAGTGGAGCGAGGATGAATGAAAGCGCATAATTGGGCATGCGAGGAATATTAGGGAAAATGTGAATGTGACATGATAACAATGATGTGAGACAGAGTAAAGCAGCAAAGTGACAGGAATTAAAACAGAGTGGAAGAGTAAAATGTGAACAAAGAGACGGAGACACAATTATGGAACAGTAATAATACAGACAATGAGAAATGAGAGAGAAACACACATAGAGAAACCTGCACAGTCAGATAGAAATAAAATTGAATAGTGATAGAAATGTATATAGACGGGAGGAAGCCGAGAGAAACATGCAAAGGCAGAAGAGGCACATCTCAATCAATAATAAACATATATTCATTTGTTTTAATGAGCGCATGACAAATTTGACAGGCCCTAAGTTGTGGTAAATCTGTGACAACCTGTTTGAGGACTTGGAAAAATGAATCATTACTTGTCATCAGTTGCTGCCACCTCCCAGGATTTAATGCCTGTTGAAAATGTCAATATTGGCAAGAAACAAGTGAGACTTCAACAGAGCTTCCTCTGTCACGATTTTATTGAGATATATTAATGGCATTTGATTAATTAATGGTGTTGAACAAGATCATTTGGTTTGAGCTAAAATCTTTCCAGGAATGATGGTGGATACTTTCTTGAGAAGGCGATATTATTTGGCTGATTAGACAATTAACTGCTCCCATGGTGCGCAGATAGAACAACAGTGTCCACAGCCTGTGGCTTCTATTAAACCTAATGGATGGAAAATCACAGGGTGCAAGCCTGGGTGCATCACACAGAATCTGCACAGGATCCTCGCTGGGAGAATTCATTTGCATAACAGGCTCTAGGAAATACTTGGGAATTTATTTTTATAGTCTTGTTTATCCTCAACTTGTTGGTGTGTCAGCAGCAGCTCAGTTGGAAGCACTCTTGTCTCTGGTCATAACAATGTGTGTTCAAGTCCCACTTGAGGACTTGAGTACAAAAACGAAGGTTGCCAGCAGTGCAGTCTTTCGGATCAGCTGTTGGATGTGAAAGATCCCTTGGCACTATTTGAAAATACGCAAGGGTGTTAGCCAATCAACATCACAAAAAACAGATGATCTTGTCATTTGGGAGCCAAGTGACCTCTGTGTTTTCTACATTACACTTCAAAAGTATTCCATTCATTGTAAAGTACTTTAAGACATCTGCTGGTTGTGAAAAGTGCTATATAAATGCAGACTTCTGTTTACTGTTTTGTTAGACTTTGACTATTTCTTCAGGTACTGTTTAAAAATTGTTACTCCCTCACACGTCACTCAAATCTTACTCATGTGACCATGGCTCATGTGTCAGTCTGCACAGTTGGTATTTGTTATTAGAGCACATCGCAGCAGAGAGCTGAGCTTCTTCTAATCTAACATCCGCACATAGAATCAGAGAATCATAGAATCCTACAGTGTAGAAGGAGACCATTCGGCCCATCGAGTCTGCACCGACCACAGTCCCACCCAGGCCCTATCCCTGTAATCCCAGGCATTTACCCTTGCCCCTAAATTGACACTAAGGGGCAATTTAGTATGGCCAATCCACCTAACCTGCACACCTTTGAACTGTGGGAGGAAACCGGAGCACCCAGAGGAAACCCACACAGACACGGGGAGAATGTGCAGACTCCACACAGACAGTGACCCAAGCCGAGAATTGAACCCAGGTCCCTGGCGCTATGAGGCAGCAGTGCTAACCACTGTGCCACCCCCATGTGTCTCCAGAAATCAGGAGAAGGGTCACTAATCAAAGGTCACCAACCCAGGTTCTTTCCTGGCTGAAATTCAACCTATTTGGCACCTGGAAGCTGGTACTATCCTGACCAATGAGACAAACTTGCTGAACAAGTAGGGGAGGATATCATTAGGGCTACAATCAATATCCATTCATAGATTTGCTGATAATACTTACTTTTTAAAATATATTTGATGGCAGGGTTTTCATAGATGTTTGAAATTAGTTTAACTTTAATTACTGAGCCAGCATATACTCCAGGGTCAGTTTAAATTCTTTTCACAGATTAGATATTGTAAGTAGCTGTACGGTTAGACTAAAATCATGCTGTAATTTTGGAACCCAAGGGTTTGTTATGGAATCAGTTGGGATGACAATCCCTCACAGTGCTGTGTGAGTCTCGTTGGAGTGTGCTGGTGCTTAAAGTTATTAATGATTTCAGTCTATTCCACTTAGCTAACAATTTATCATGTAATATAGTTGAATACTAGCCAAGAAGATGAGATAATGGTTTTGTTCTACAAAATGCAGCTGCACAGAATACAGGATGTTCCCCAACTGGTCCCAATATATTGGAATTCTCCTCACGGTGGAACTTTAATCAGTAATTTAATCTTGAAAGTAAGAAATTGAAAGTGTATCTATTTGTAGAACGTAGAATGTAAACTTTAATAGTGAGCTCTACAATTGACCATATGCTTCTTAATAACTTCAGATGAATGATTAAATACTCAGTGGTCACTGAGATTAGGAATTCTTGGTCTGCAATGCACCACACAACATAGGACAGGAACATTTATCTTAACTGTAGCTGTTTTAAAACTTCTGTGGTAAACTTTCATGTGGAAAATGCAATCAAGATTGCACATTTGTCTGCACCACCAGCCTATTCAACAATTTTGTCACCATTATGTTGGGCAGAATAAATCTCTTGAATGGTGAAGGACAGCATATGCCAAAAGCTAAGTTCAAATCTTTTCAAAGATTTACATAGAACAGGTTTAACGGGTGGAAGTGCCATAACAGAATACTGGAGCCATCCGCGTTGGTCTCTCAGGCACGCTTCGCATTGCAATTGCCCCACACTCAGTCATTTTTTTGGGAGAGTGGTGAGTTGCATACTAGTACTTGGACAGGTGGGGCTTAAACATGCCAGTGAGCATGGGGGCTTGAGCGCTGTTTCGCAAAGGCACCCTGATCTCACAGTGCACTGGGAGACCCCCCTCCCTCTCACCACGGACTCTGGGACCCCTCCCACATTGGTGGCATGTTCCCCCACCCCCTCCCCGACACGGGCCGCCGGCATTGAGGCCCTCCCAAAGGATCCCCTGCCTGACCTCCGACGTGCTCCCCATCATGCTCCCCTCCATGCTTCACCCCTGCATAACCCCCCTGCATAGCCCCCACTCAGTCCCCACCCACCTTGGCACTGCCCCTGGCACACTGGCAGTGACCAACTGGCACTGCTAGGATGTCCAATGAGCACTGCCAGTGTGCCAGATGGCACTACCAAGTGGGTGCTGACCGATGTGCACTGCCCGGCTATTCCTCCGACCACCCGGGGGCTTTAATGGCCTCCGAGCCCTGCGACATGGCCATTACACCTGGAGACCAGCAGTGATTCTTGCTGGGCTTGCGCCCGCGCCTGAGGGTCAGAGGATCCCGGGTGCTGGGAGAATCCAGAGTTAAACAGGCTATGCATATTTAAATAGTATTTTAAATATGTTAATCGGCCTCGCTATGACACGATGCTGTAGTCTATATGTTGTGGGGCAGGCTTGATTGACCTGCTGGTCTCTTCCTGCCTTTAATAGGAACATAGGAGCAGGAGTCGGTCATTCAGCCCGTTAAGACTGCTCTGCCATTCAATTAAATCATGGGTGATCATCTACCTCAACACCAGTTTCCCACACTAACACATTATCCCTTATTGTCCATAGTATCCAGAAATGTATCGATTTTTGTCAGGGACATGTACAATGATTGAGTTTCCACAGCCCTCTGGGGTAGGGAATTCCAAAGATCCACCACCCTGTGAGTGGACAAACTCCTCCTCATCTCATCCTTAATCATGGGTGGCACGGTGGCACAGTGGTTAGCACTGCTGCCTCACAGCACCAGGGATTTGGGTTCAATTCCTGTCTGTGTGGAGTTTGCATGTTCTCCCTGTGTCTGCGTGGGTTTCCTCCAGGTGCTCTGGTTTCCTTCCACAGTCCAGAGATGTGTGGGTTAGGTTGATTGACCATGGTAAATTGGACCTTAAAGTCCAAAGATGGTTCAAAGGGGGATTAGCGAGGTAAGTACTTGAGGTTACGGGGTTAAGGCCTGGATAAGATGCTCTGTCGGAGAGTTGGTGCAGACTTTATGGGCCAAGTGTCCTCCCTGTGCATTGTAGTGAATCTATGAGTCTATGAAATGGCCTGCTCCTTATTCTGAGACTGTGTCCCCTGGTTATTTTTTCACCAGCTAGGGGAAACATGTTGGCCTGGGTTCTTTGGCTTTGCCCGCGGCTGGGATTCTCCGGTCTCACTGTTGTGAATGGAGATTTGGCTGAATGCCAAATTCTCCATTCTTGCTGGTAGCAGTGCCGAGCCCACGACATTGGAGAATTCCAGCCCTCACCTACATTGAACCTGCCACAACCTTTAAGGATGTTGTAACTCCAACAAGTCCACCACTTATTCTTCAAAACTTTAGAAAATACAGATCCATTTTCTTCAATCTTGCCACCCCAGGGATTAGTCTGGTGAACATCCATTGCACTCTCTCTATGGCAAGCATAAGCTTGCTTAGATAAGGAGACCAAAACTATTCACAATACTCCAGGTGTAGCCTTACCAAAGCTCTATAAAATTGCAGCAAGACATCTTTACCCCAGCAGTCAAATTCCCTTGTGATGAAGTCCAAAATACCACTGGCCTTCCTAATTGCTTGCTGCACCTACATGCTAGCTTTTATTTTATTTTTATTCATTTACGGGATGCAGTTCAAGAAGGCAGCTCACCACCACCTTCTCAAGGGCAATTATAGGTGGACAATAAATGCTGGCCTAGCCAGCAACACCCACACCCTGTAAATGGAAATGAAATAAAAGCTAGCATGCAGGTGCAAAAAACAATTAGGAAGGCAGTGAGTCATGAACAATAACACCCAGGTTCCTTTGGGCATCAACACTCCCCAGTCTCTCACCACTAAAGAAATATTCACCTTTTTCTGTTGTTTCGACCAAAGTGGATAAGTTCACATTCATTCACATTATATTCCATCTGTCATGTTCTTGCCCACTCACTTAGCCTGTCCACGTCTCTTTGAGGCTTCCCTCCATCCTCCTCACAAGTTACATTCCCACCTAATTTTGCGTCACCAGCAAATTTGGAAATATTATATTTGGTCCCCTTAGCCAAGTCATTTATAAAGATTGTGAACAGTGGTGGCACTAGTACTGATCCTTGCAGTAGTTTACTAGTTTCAGCCTGCCATCCTGGGAATGGTCCATTTATTCCCATTCTCTGTTCTCTGTCCGTTAACTAATTCTCAAATCCGAATCCCATAAAATCTAATTTTCGTTACTAAGTCCCCTACCTGAAAATACAAACACACCACATCCACTGCTTCTCCTTTACCTATGCTACAGGCAATAACTCAAAAAGCTCCAACAGATTTGTCAAAAATGATTTATCTTCTATAAATCCACGTTGACTCTGCCCATTCATATTATTTTCTAATTGTTTAATTATCACATCCTTTAAATATTTTCCCCGCCTCTGCCATCAAACAAACATGTCTTTAGTTCTCTGCTTTCTCTCACACTCTCTTTTTAAGTAGTGGGGTTGCGTTTGCTATTTTCCAACTCTGCAGGAACTTTTCCAGAATCTATCAAGTTTAGAAAGATAACCACTAATGTACTCACTATCTGTATTGCCTCTAGGAAGTGGCGATCATCAGGTCCAGGGCATTTAACAACCTTCAATCCAATTACTTTTCCGAGCACTACATTGCGAATACTAATTTCTTTCAGTTTCTTATTTTCACAAGCCCCTTGGTTCCCTTGTATTTCTCGGACATTTTCTGTATCTTCCTCCATGAAGACAGACACAAAGTAATTATTTAGTTTCTCCACCACGTCCCTATTCTCCATTATAAATTCTCCTATGTCCACCTCTGAATCATCCAGATTAGTCCTTGCTAATCTTTTCCCTTTCATGAACTGAAAAAAGCTTTTACAGTCCATATTTACATTACTCCCGACCTTGCATTCATATTTTCTTTTCCCTTTATCAGTTTCTTGGTCCTTTTTTGTTGGATTCTAAATTGCTCCAAATCCTTGGGCTTACCACTTTTTTGGCAACCTTATCAGCCACTTCCTTTGATCTAATGCAATCTTTAACTTCTTTTGTTAGCCAAGGTTGATTAACCTTTCCTGTTCCATGTGTTTGTATGTTTGCAGAAGTCTGCTCCCCTTTAATGTGACCATTACCTTCAGACACCTTCATAATGTCAGATACTGCACAACTTCAAACTTGAATCATATCATAGAATCCCTACAGTGCAGAAGGAGGCCATTCGGCCCATCGAGTCAGCATTGACTGCAATTCCACCCAGGCCCAATTCCCGTAATCCTACATATTTATTCTGCTAATCCCCTGACACTAGGGTGAATTTAGCATGGCCAATCAACCTAACCCACTCATCTTTGGACTGTGGGAGGAAACCGGAGCACCCGGAGGAAACCCACACAGACACGGGGAGAATGTGCAGAATCCACACAGACAGTGACTCGAGGCCAGAATGTAACATGGATCCATGGTGCTGTGGGGCAGCAGTGCTAACCACTGTGCCATTGTGCCGCCCCTTCTTGCGATTATTTAGGATGAAGAAAAAAATCAGGGGACACAAAATCTGAAGCTTAAAAAAAGCCTGAACTTTATGAACAAGTTGCCTGCACCCTCTGTGCTCTGGCACAGATGAAAGGAAGATGCTTGCTATTATCATCCAATCCACCCTAGATACTGGAGAATTGCAAAGGATAAACCCTTGTTGAAAAAAGGCTTTCAAGATAAACATGGCAACGACAGGCCATTAATTTTCACCTCAATGGGGGTGGGAAGCTTTCAGAAATGATAATCCAGGATAAAATGAACAGTTACTTGGACAAGTGTGGATTAATTAAGGAAAACCAGAATGGATTTGGTACAGGTAAGTTGTGTTCAACTAACTTGATTGAGCTTTTTGATGCGTTAAGAGGGCAATGTGGTGGATATTGAGCCCTTGGACTTTCAAAAAGTGTTTGATAAAGGGACACATAACAGGTTTGCCAGTAAAGTTGAAGTCCATTGAGTAAAGGGCAGGGGTAGCATTGATATAAAATTGGCTAAAATACAGGAAATGGAGAGTGGTGATGAGCAGTTGTTTTTTGGGCCAAAGGAGGATATACAGTAGAGTTCCCCAATAATATTCATTTTTTTTTGTTAGGTCATAATGACTTAGACTTGGTGTCCTGGGCACAATTTCAAAATTTTCAGGTGGCACAAGCTTGGAGGTGTAGTAGGTATCTGTCCATCTCAGGTGATAGTGGTTGGAGCTTGAGGTTTACGCCACATGTGAATTGAATATTGCCTATTGTGACTGTCAAGGCCAACTCATGAGTGGCAGTCCCTTCCAGAGCTGGCACAGATGAAAAGAATTGGCCTGAGGAGATAATGATTTTTTCTTCCACTAGGCTCCCTTTTCCAGAATTAGTAGCTTCTTTTGTCCTCTGTTTTTCCCATGCTCTTCTTAGCTGTTTGAGTCCAGGATTCTGGTCATAGCAAGGACATGCCATATATTAATTCTAATCCCGGTCAACTTGAGGTTTTGCTAGCAGACATCTCTGTATTGCTGACGTGGTCAGCCTGTTGGTTTTGCGGCAATAGCAAGCTCTTCATTCAGCATATTTTTAGGAATGTGTCCATCATCCATTTGGCACGCATGACCCAGCTAATGGAGCCACCGCTGACTCAAGAGGGCAACATGCTTGGGATCCCTGTACACTGGTGTAGTGAGCAGTGGGAGGATGGTGACAACCTTCTAAAGGACACAAGGAGGCTGGTGGACAGGGAGAGCACATGGCAGATTAAATTAACAGAGGAAAGTCTTAATTGATACATTTTGGTAAGAAAAAAGATAAAAGCAATGTAAAATAAAAGATATAATTCTAATGGGGTGCAGGAACAGAAAGATATAGGGGTATATGTGCACAAATCAATGAAGGTGGCAAGGCAGGTTGAGAAAGTGATTAAAAATAAATGAAATCCTGAGCCTTATAAGTAGAGACAAGAGTACAAAAGCAAGAAAGTTATGATGAACCTTTATAAAATATTGGTTTGGCCACAACTCACATGTTGTGCCCAATTATGCAAATCACATTTTGGAAAGGATAAGAAGGCCTGAAAAAAGATGCAGAAAAGATTTACGAGAATGGTTCCAGGGATGAAAGACTTTAGTTATGTGGATAGAATGGAGAACTGGGGTTGTTCTCCTTTCCAGAGAAGGTTGAGAGGAGTATTGATAGTGGTGTTCAAAATCAAGAAAGATTAAGACAGAACAGATGGAGAGAAACAGCTCGCATTGGTGGAAGGCACAGATTTATGGTGATTGGCCAAAAAGCAAAGGTGACAAGGAAAAACAATTTTACGCAGAAAGTGATTATTATGTAATAAGGGTGAAGATCTAAAAAGCCTGAAGGGTGATGACCTCAATCGTGGCTTTCAATTGGATAACTACTTGAAGAAAAATATTTGCAGGGCAGAAGGGAAAGGGCAGGACAGTGAAATCAAAGAGCTGGCATGGATTCAACAAGTTAAATGGCCTGTGCTATAATAATTCTGTGATTTTATAATTCTGTTTTTCTGTGGCAAAGCGATGTAATGGACTGGATTTTCACCAAGTCAGGATGACTTGGAGACCCTTTAAAAATGATGGGCGGATCCTGGCCCCATTCCCAGGGTTTCTGATTTTCAACAGGGCTTTTTAGGTGTGCAGGTTGGTTCAGGTTGCGAGCCTGCATCCTGCATTCCCAAGCTGGCTGACTCCATTGTGGATACAGACATGGCCTAGTCATAGAATCCCTGCAGTGCAGAAGGAGGCTATTCAGCCTATCAAGCCTACACTGACAACAATCGCACCCTGGCCCTATCCCCATAACCCCACATATTTACCCTGCTACTTCCCCAAACAATAAAGGTCATGTTAGCATGGCCAATCAACCTAACCCACACATCTTTTGAGTCCTCCACAATTTTCATGGACTGGGGAGAGTACTTCAAAGTGTGGCTGTTGGCTACACCCCAGGTGTCATGAACCATGGTCTGCATGAGGGAACCCTTTGAAAGGTAAGTTCAAAAGGTTCTCTTGATGCCCACCCCATGTCAACATATTCGCCCAGCCACCACTTTTGGTGTTTCATACCCGCCATGCCAAGCTATACCCCCCAAAGAGCCCTGTAACCCTCATGCCCCATACCAAACTACACTCCCAAACAGCCCCTTTGGCCATTCATGCCCCTATGCCAAGATATGCACTTCAACTAAGCCTATGACCCCTTATGGCTCCATGCCAAGGTATGCTTTTCAAACTGAACCTATGGCCCCTCGTGCTCCCATACGAAGGTATGCTCACAAACAATCCCTATGGTCCCTCTTACCCTCTACTTCAAGATAAGCACCATCCCCCCCCCCCCCCCCCCCAAGTTACCCTTTGGTCCTTCATGCCCCAAATTTCAAGGTATGCCCTCACCCACTCTCTATGGCCCGTCATGCTCCCAATGATTAGGGATGTCCCTCCAAACAACCAGTATGGCTCCTCATTCTTCCCCATGCTAAGCTGTGACATTTCCATGCTCACTCACTCACTATATCCTGTATAGAACTAATGAACTTGATAGTGGCAGTATGGTGTGTAAAAAGCTTTGAGAAAACAGTCATTCATTGATAACGTTCCATTTTCTCAATAAAAGCTCCTTTTAACCACAGCCCAATGAAAGTTTCAGTCATCCAGACCCTTTAAAGTACTAATGGCTGAAACTGCAAACACTTAAACCCTCTTCACCTTGTATAAATAAACATTATGAAATTGGTAAAAGAGATCAGAGGCCAGAGCTATCAATCAAGCAATGTTTCCCTCAGGACTCAAGTGTTTTAATACACTAAGGGATTTCTGGGCTCTCGGCCAAGCATACATAATGAGACTTGGCTGAAAACTCAGAAATGAATTTGGTGATTGAAATACCAATGCCCCAGGTTTAGCTTATATGAGATACATGAAAAATTAAGCATTTTTGGTTGGAGCTTGACTTTTACACAAGATCAACTTCTGCTCAAGGATATATGGTAGTTAATGATAATAGCAGCCTAGCCACTGATGGAATAGGGCAGTGAGTTCAGCTGTCCAATATTCCTTGCATTCCTACCCAATTGCTCACCAAGCCAGGTGAAAATTGGCTCCTCAAGAGATTACTGCTGTCTCCAGAATGAATCAATCCCTTCATGTCTGACTATGTAACTTATTTCTTCTAACACATCCTCGGCTGGAACAAACTACATTAAGGCCAAATACTTTCAATGTAATTGGAGCAGTTAGCAAGATTCCAGCTTAAAAAGAGGGCTCTCAGTACTTTAGCAATACTCAGCCTTCGCATAAAATTCAGACTTTACTTCAATATTGATTAACCATAAAAGTAATTTTATAGAAAGCTGTAGTCATCACATCCCAGACAAACTGGCAATTTGAGTTAGTTTGTCTGTGATATGAGACCTGATTCTGGAATAAACTTGTTCATTTTAAAAACAATTTTCAAATCTATACTGCGGGCGGAATTTTACCAGCACGTCCACCCGAGGTTCGTACGATCCCACCCGAGACCAACGGAGAATGCCATTCTCCGAGCCTCGCCCGTCCCCGGAATCGGGGCGGGTGTGCCAGTAAAATTCTGGCCTATGTCCTGAATCTCAATAAATCCAGTCTTAGCAATGATGGAGCAAGTCACCGCTATTGTAAGGGAATTATCTGCAGCACGTACCTCTCTAGCAATTTCAAATAATTGGCACCTGTTAAAGCAGAGAGAATTTCTCTGAATTGTTCATGTCTTTTAGAAGAAATCTACTTTTGAAATCAGAAGCTTTAAGCATATCTAGGTGAGCTGCTATACAGGTGAGATATACAGTAAAGGTTACATCGACTCTTCCAGTAAAGGCTTTAGGCCCAACCTCAAGTGAAGTAATCTCCAATTCCATCAAAGTGGTTCACGTCTGCAGACCAAGGCCTTTCAAACTCACAAAACATTTTCAGCCGAAGGACTCAAGAGTGGAAGCAACAGTCTCTGAATCCCAGTGTGTCGAATCTTCTTATGAGTGGCAATCACCGCTGGTTTGCCACTCTGCTCCTTTTTTTTGCGCAGCATGGAACTCCACATTTCTGGCCCAAAGTTCTGAACTGGGCCTCTTCAATTCTCAGAGTCCTTCTTCGTAACATAGAATCATCAGAAGAAGACGAGCCATGCCAACTTTTTATGGGACTAGTATTCGGTAACTCTTCATTCACTAACACATTGAAAAGCTTTGGGATATTTGAATAAAGCTTTTCAGTGTGTTAGTGAATGACTGTGAGGTAAGTGGGTAAGTGGGCAGGGAGAATAGGGTGGGTAGAGTGCTGGGTGGCAGGTGACAAAATCAATAGCCACTTATACAAGTACAGGATAATTAAGGAAAGCCAGTATGGATTCATTTAAGGGAAAATCATGTTTAACTAACTTGCTGGAGTTTTTTGAGGAAGTAAAAGAGAAGTTTGATAAGGGCAATGCTGCTGACGTGGTGTACATGGGTTTTCAAAAGGCATTTAATTTGGTGCCACACAACAGACAAAATTCCAGCGCATGGAATAAAAAAAGTAGGCACTTGGAGTTACAAATTGGCTGAGTGACAGGAAACTCAAGAGTGGTGATAAATGGTTGTTTCAGATTGGAGGAAGGTTTGTAGTGGAGTTCCCCAAGAGTCAGTGTTGTTACCATTGCTCTTCCTGGTATTTATTAATGATGTAGACTGTGATGTTCAAGGCATGATTTTAAAATTTGCAGCTGATACAAAGATTGGAAATGTTGTCAGCTGTAATGATAGTCTTGAACTTCAAGAGGACAGAGG
This sequence comes from Mustelus asterias, assembly GCF_964213995.1. Lineage (NCBI taxonomy): Eukaryota > Metazoa > Chordata > Chondrichthyes > Carcharhiniformes > Triakidae > Mustelus > Mustelus asterias. The sequence continues at coordinate 62,722,136 of NC_135823.1, forward strand.
CATTTTGGTAGATTGGGCAGTGGCAGCTGAAGTTAAATGCAGAGAAGTGAGAAGTAATTCATTTTGGCAGGAAGAATATGGAGAGAAAGTCTAAAATAAAGGGATAAAATGCTGAAGGAGTTGCAGGAACAGAGGGACCTCGGTGTATATGTACATAATCCATTGACATTAGCTGGGCATGTTGGGAGGGCAGTTAATAAAGCATATAGTATCAGGCTTTATTAATAGGGGCACTGAGTTAAAGAGTAAGGATGTCATGTTGACACTAGTTAGGCCTCATTTGGAGTACTGCATCCAGTTCTGGATGCAATACTTGATGGAGGATGTGAAAGCATTGTAGAGAGTACAGAGGAGATTCCAGGAATAAAGAACTGTGGCTATGAGGATAGATTGGAGAGGTTGGGACTGTTTATCTTGGAGAAAAGAACAAAGAACAAACAAAGAACAGTACAGCACAGGAAACAGGCCCTTCAGCCCTCCAAGCTGTGCCACTCATTGGTCCAACTAGACCATTCGTTTGTATCCCTCCATTCCCAGACTGCTCATGTGACTATCCAGGTAAGTCTTAAACGATGCCAGCGAGTCTGCCTCCACGCTAAGAAAGCTAAGAAGAGACTCAATAGACATTTAAAGATCTTGAGGGGTATGGAAAGGGTAAATAGTGAAAAACTGTTCCCACTCATGAGAGCATCAGGAACGAGAGGGCACAGATTCAAAATAATGGGCCAAAGGAGTAGAAGTGAAGTGAGGAAAGAAATTTTTACCAAGAGTGGTTGTAGTTTGGAACGAACATACTGAGAGGGTGGTGGAGGCAAGTTCGATTGAGGTATTCAAAAGGATTGTTATTTGAAAAGAAAGAATGTGCAAAGTTAAGGGGATGAGGGGAGTGGGACTAGGTCAGATGCTCTTTCAGAGAACATTGTAGATTTGATGGGCCGAATGACCTCTTTCTGCACAGTAAAGCTTCAGTAATTCACAATGGGCAAGCCAGAGAGTCAGGGAGAAGTCAGTGGGCCTGATTTTACCATCAAGTTGCACCCGTTTTCGGGTGCAGAAACTTGGTAAAGTCAGGCGTGAGGCGAGTAACGCAATCCGCGCCTGCCCCCATGCCCGTTCCACTTTTACCAAGGCCCGAAAGTGGCCGTCATTGGTTCCGCGCCCGAAACAGGCGTGATGGCCATTTAAATGCATTTGCGTGCATTTAAATTGACTTAATGGGCTGCACGCCCAACCTTACCGGCACTTCCCCCTTTACCACCACGTTCGCCAATCCAGAATCGGCGAGAAACAGACATGCTCCATAAAAGGCCAATTCAGGCGCTCCGGTTAGTGAGGAGGTAAGTGCCGAGTGTCCGATGGCTCTCTGCTTGAGATCGATGGGGGGGTGGGGTGAGTCCGCTGCCACTCTGCATGAGATCAGTGAGGGGGAAGGAGGGGTCCGCTGCCACTCTGCCTGAGATCAGTGAGGGGGAAGGGGGGGTCCGCTGCCACTCTGCCTGAGATCAGTGGGGGGGAAGGGGGAGGGGCCCGTGATCGGTCTGGGTGGTGGGAGGGGATGGGGGTATAAGGAGGTCAGTAATGTTGTGGGGGTGGGACAATGCCTGTGAGGGCCAGGGGGAGGCATTATCCGGCCTGGGAGCGATGTGGCAGGGGAGCAGCATTCCATCATTTTTTCTTTCTGTGCATGTGCAGTTGGAGGTGCCAATCGGAGCTGCAGGAGTTTGGGCGCATTAAGCCCCGCCCACAGGCTTCTGTAGCGCGATTCGGAATCGCTGATATTTGTTCAGGCAGAGTGCATATGGGGATACCTGAGAACGGGTCTAAAAGTCGGACTTTCAAGTCCACCCAGCACTTAGAATCAAAATGGTAAAATAGGGCCCAGTGAGTCAAGGGGAGTTAGAGGGTTATGGGGTCAAAGGGTTATGGGGATTTTGGGGGGCTCAAGGAAGGAGTCAGAGGGTCATGGTGGGTCAGAGGGTTGGAAGGAGATGTCGGGAGATCAGTAGGGAGTTGGAGGGTCAGTTGCATAGTAAACAAGGTGTTCGATTTGGTTTTTTCCTGTCTAACATTTCTTGGGTAACTGTGCAGGTAACTGAGTCAGAACCATCCAAAGTCTCTGACTCAAGAGTTGGAGACTTTTTTGAAATTGAATCTTCTTGGACAATTCCTGAGAATTTCTTGCACTGGGGCTTCTGACAAGTATCATTGCAATTCATCCGGGGTATGTCCTGTCTCTGACCATCAGGAGGCCAGAAGATCTGGACCATTAATTTTCTTTTTAATGAGTATACTTAATGTAAATATTAGAATAATACAGAACAGAATGAAGCCATTTGTACCTGTATCCCTGTGCCAGCTCTTTGAAAGAGATATCCATATAGCCCTACTCACCTGCTCTTTCCCCATTGCCCTGCAAGGTTTTTCTTTTGCAGTAGATATCCAAGTTCTTTTTGAATGTTACTACTGAATCTACTTCCAACAATGTATCAGGTTGTGCAGATCATAAGCATTCGCTGGGTAAAAAAAAAAATTCTCCTCATCCCTCTTCTGATTCTTTAAGCAATGATCTGAAGTATGTATCTTCGGGTCACCAACCTCATCTAGCAGTGAAAACAGTTCCTCCAAACTTATTCAATCAAACCTCCTCAGTTTTGAACGTCTTTATTAAATCGCCCCTAACTTATTTGAAGCCCAAGCAATCTCACATTCTCTAGTCTCTGCACACAACTGAAGTCTTTTAGTGCCATTCTAACACATTCCAAATGTCACAAAACAACATGCTGTCTTAATCTTCCCAAGATTTGTAGGCTGGGATTAATGGGATAAATGCATGAGGTTAGGGCTATAGGGTGGGTGATGGTCCTAGGTAAGATGCTCTGTTGAAGGGTCGGTGCAGACTCAATGGGCTGAGTGGCCTCCTTCTGCACTTAACGGATTCTATGATTCTAACTCTGCCATCATCTTTGCAAATCTTCTCCACATCCTTTCCAAGGCCTTGTCATCCTTCCCAAAGAACTGGACTAATTGCTCTAACTGAGACCTAACCAATGATTTCAAAATGTTTAGCATAACTTCTCCGCACATTCCAGGTATAATTCAAAACTGCAGAGTATTTGCGTCATTGGATAAAACATATACAGCATATAGTCTGGTCCCAATGTTAACTCTTTGCAAGTGGGTGGGTTTTGAATGTGTTGAAATTGGTTGCTTTAAATTTGTTCCAGGATAAAATAGTTAGTGCCATCTAATACTTACCCAGTCTTCAGGCTGACCAAGGCATCTTGTACTCCTTTCTGGTTGTACTTCGACATATACGCATGCATATCTGGATAATTATTTCTAATATTTCTCTCAGTGCTTCCATTTGGAACAGTCCCAAATCGAAAAGGTGGTGAATGGTCGTACGGCCTCTGAAACTACAAGAGATACAAAAGCCATAGTGAATAGTTTTTGAATGAATTCAACAATGGTTTTCAAACGCTGGAATTGAATAGACTTTTTCATCCTAAACAGTTTCAACATTCCATGTATTAAGCAATAAGAGACAAACAGCATCAGTTTTGGGTATGCACTTAAAGTGTAAAGCATTGAAAGGTTTAAGTGTCCCACAGGGGCAGGATTCGAGACCAGACTTATGGCTTTCTATGTTAATTCTGTCAAAGAGCCAGGAGTGATACATTTTAATTGAGCAGTGTAACCTGATGATGAAGGACAAAAACGTCCCAAAAGATGGTATCTCCTGCCAGCAAAAGCTTTATAACTATTGAGTTCATTAAATGCATTATCAGTAATTTCATTTAACAAGCTATTCCAGCTGAGGTGATGGAGAAAAACTCAGCCTGATACCCTGCATTATCAGATCATAATCATTTGACAAATGCTGGGTTCAAAAGTATAGCTTCTAAAATCCAAGATATCATTGCAAACAACACATGCATCAGTAGTTTACATATTGATAATTCTTCTTCCAAGTAAATATTCTAATATGTCACTGAATCCTGTTCTTTCTTTTTGGGTGCCATCATTTTGTGACAATGAATATAAATCAGTTAGATTCTAATCAATGCTTTGACTGGCTATCAGTAAAATCTACATTTAATCTGTTTTCTCTCTTCATCTATGTTAGCTTTCAGCCAACTGATGATATGAGAAGATTATTCAATCCAATTATAGGCATAACTTCCATACTCTGAGGTTTATTCATTGTAACACGGCAGCCGGTGGAATTTAAACTCAATTAATAAATCTGGAATTAAAAGTTAGTCTCGGTAATAGTGACCATGAAACCATTCTCGATTGTTGTAAAAACCCATCTGGTTCACTAATGCCCTGAAGGGAAGGAAATCTGCTGTCTTTACCTGGTCTGGCCTACACATGACCCCAAATCCACAGCAATGTGGTTAAATGCCCTCTGAAATGACCTAGCCAACCACTCAGTTGTATCAAATCGCTACTAAGTTTAAAAGGAATTAAACCGGATGGTCCACCTAGCATTGACGTAGGCACCAGAAATGACAATAGCACACCCAGCCCTGTCGATCCTGCAAATACCTCCTTCCTAACATCTGGGGCCTTCTGTCAAATTTAGGAAATTTGTCCCACAGACTAGTCAGCAACAGCCTGAAATTGTTATACTCACGAAAACATACCTTACAATGTCCTAGACACTAAGAGTGACCCGATAGCAACACTACTGATTGAGTTGGCCAAGTCCTAAAGGACATAGCTGCTAGATTGGGTGTGTGGGAGATGCTGAGGGAATCAACAAGAGGGAAAAACCTACTTGACCTCATCCTCACAAATCTACCTCTCTGGGGTGCATCTGTCCATGACTATATTGATAGAAGTGACTATTGCATGGTACTTATGGAGATGAAGTGCCATCTTCACATTGAGGATACCCTGCATCATGTTGTGTGGCACTATCAATGTGCTGAATGGGATAGGTTTCGAACAGATCTTGCAACTCAAAACTGGGCACACATGTCTAGCAACAACACCACAATTGTATACAACCATAACCTGTATTCTCACAGCCAAGTATATCCCCCCCACTCTAACATTACCATCAAGATGGTGGATCAGCCCCTGGTTCAATGAAGAGTACAGGAGGATATGCCAGGATCAGTATTGGGCTGCTAAAAATGAAGTGCTAGCCGGGTGAAACTATAACATAGGACTATATGCATGTCAGACAGCAGAAACAGCATGTGATAGGCAGAGCTAAGCGGTCCCACAACTAACAAGATCTGACCTAAGCTCTGCAGTCCTGTCACACCCAGTCATGAATGGTGGTGAACAATTAAACAACTAACTTGAGGAGGAGGCTCCACAAATATCCACATACGCACTGATGGGGGAGCCCAGCCTATCAGTATGTAAGACAAGGCTGAAGCATTTGCAACAATTTTCAGCTAGAAGTGCCAAGTGGATGGTCCATCTCGGCCTCCTCTTGAGGTCCCCAGCATCATAGTTGGTAGTCTGGTTGTATACAATTTGATTCACTACATTTGGTATCAAGAAATGGCTAAAAGCAGTGGATACTGGAAAGGCTATGAGCCCTGGCAATATTCCGGTAATAGTACTGAGGACTGGTGCTCCAGAATTAACCGAACCCTTAGACAAGCTGTTCCAGTACTACTACAACAGCAGTATCTACCCGGCAATGTGGAAATTACCATAGGTATCTTCTGTTCACTAAAACCAGGACAAATCCAACCTGGCCAATTACCCACACCGGCATTTTACTCTCAATCATCAACAAATAAGTGTCGTGGACAGTGCGATCAAGGAATACTTGTTCAACAATAACCTGCTCCTTGATGCTCATTTTGGGTTTCACCAGGTCCACTCAGCTCCTGACCTCACAACAATCTTAGTCCAAACATGATCAAAAGAACTGAACTCCAGAGGTGAGATGACAGTGACTGATCTTGACATCATGGCAGTATTTGACTGAGTATGGTATCAAGGAGCCCTAACAAAAATGGAGTCAATGAGAGCAAGAGCAAAGCTTTTCACTGGTTTGAGTCATACCTAGCACAAAGGAAAATGGTCCTGATTGTTGGAGGTCAATCAAATCAGTCTCAGCGCATCACGGCAGGAGTTCCTCAAAGTTGTGTCCTAGGCACAACCACCTTCAGCTGCTTCATCAATGATCTTCCATCCATCATAAGATCAGAAGTGGGGACAAAGTGCAATGTGGCAGCAGTATTTGCCATCTACAAAAGCACTGCAGCAACTCACCAAGGATCCTTCGGCAGCACCTTCCAAACCAATGACCTCTACCATTTAGAACAAGGGCAGCAGATGCTTAGGAACATCACCAAGTAGATGCATGGGAAACGCAAGTTCCCCTCCAAGCTACAGACCATCCTGACTTGGAACTCTATTCCATTCCTTCAGTGTTGCTGGGTCAAAATCCTGGAACTCCCTAGCTAGTAGCACTGTGGGAGTACATTAGTTGAACTGCAGTGGTTCAAGAAGACAGTTCATCACCACATTTTCAAGGACAATAAGAAATGGGCAATAAATGCTGGCCTAGCCAGCAACACCCACATCCTGTGAAAGAATAAAAAAAGGCAACAACTGTTCCAGTACTGGGCTTTCATTAATTACAAAACCTCACCAGTACATCAACAGTCTTACTCTCTTGTATGCATTATTCCCTATTTTTTCAGCCACTGAGTATTGTCAGAATATGCCACTCCTGCCAATCAAGATTCAAATGCAAGCTAATATTTTTTTCAGCCTTTCACATTTGCATTTAGTTTTTTGGAATGGCAACCTCCTCATCTCTCCTGCCCATTGTGTGTATGTTTTTACTCTTTTAAGATTTTTCCACACTGCTCACTACATTGTCTAAATGAGATGCTAACTTGACATCTGTCTGCATGCCATTGCCAATCTCTTCAGCTATTGCAAGGAGGTGCATCAGGATGTCGGAGTCACTCTGTGTCACTCTGTGAATTCCCTCCCTACTGTTGTCAAGTGCCTACTGTATAGTTGCTCCTACCCTAAATGGTGCAGCACGTATGGTACAAGGCTCCATGCATCAAACCTATCAGTCTCCTGTGAACCAGGATTCAAGCACAGAGCATCACACTGCTTTCCAGCATTTAATATGAGAAACATTCTAATTTTCACAGGATTAAAACCAATTTGCTGAAACCTCAGTGGCTCAAGTAGGTTTTTTAATAAAAGAAGTGCTGCAGTTGAGATATGCTGCCCGCCTAACCAGAGCTATTCATCATTGTCACCACAGGAAATTGCAGGCACTGCAGCAGCAGTCTACACAGCGCATAGTACAACAGATAAGCTCTATCTACTTATAACAATGCTTAAAATGGGTCAAACTCAATCCAGAAATGTCAAAATTGAGCCACTAAATGATTAGCTATAGGAAAGGCTGCAAAGAGAATTGCTGCATTCTAAGAGATCAGTTGAAATTTACCTTCAAGGGCTGGGGTAAGTAGTGCATCTCGGAATCTTGAATTGGGCCAGCGGGTATTGTGTCCTTATTTGGGAAATGGGCGTCACACAATGGTTAGCACTGCAGCCTCACAGAGCCAGGGACCTTAAATTCAATTCCGGCCTCAGGTGATTATTTGTGTGGAGTTTGCACGTTCTCCCCCTGACTGCATTGATCTCCTCCAGGTGCTCCGGTTTCCTCCCACAGTGCAAAAATGCACAGGTTAGGTTGATTGGCAATGCTAAATTGCCCCTTAGTGTAGGGGGATTAACAGGGTAACTACATAAGTTTACGGGGTGGGATTGTTGTGGGTGCAGGCTCGATGGGCTGAATGGCCTCCTTCTGCACTGTAGGGATTCTATGATATATGCAAAAAATCGCTGTGGGGATTTCAACACTATTTTCAGCATAGTTTCAGGTCAAAACCATGGCATGAAACATTTACACGGCAGGAAAATGGCCCAAAAGCCATTTCTGGCATATTTCCCCCACCATATCGACACAGATACTCCCATCACACCAGGGAACACCACCCACCCGGTACACAGTAGGTACTCATGCAACTCGGCCAATGTAGTCTACCTCATACGCTGCAGGAAAGGATGCCCCGGGGCATGGTACATCAGCGAGACCATGCAGACACTATGGGCCCCATTTTTAACGGGCGCGAAAACGTGTTAAAGTCGGGTGTGAGGCCATTAACGTGATCCACGCCCGCGTCCGTGCAGATTACCATTTTACCGAAACCCGGGAATGGCGGCGATTCGATTCGTGCCCAAAACGGGCGCAACGAAGATTTAAAGGCATTTGCATGCATTTCTGTGGCCCGGGAGCGATCTGACACGGGCGCGCTTTTTCTAATTTTTTTCTAACTGCGCATGCGCAGTTCAGAGCTCCGATCGTTCTGGCCGCGCTAAGCCCCACCCACAGCGTGAATGGGACTGAGGATGGCTGAGTGCGTATGGGGGTGCCTGAAAGCAGATTTCTAAGTTGAATCTACATTACGCCCAGATTCAGCACTTAGAATGAAAATGGTAAAATTGGGCCCTATGATGACGGATGAATGGACACTGCGCAACAGTCGCCATACAGGAGTGTTCCATCCCAGTCGGAGAACACTTCCGTGGCCAAGGATACTCAGCTTCCGATCTTCGAGTAAGCGTTCTCCAAAGCGGTCTTCGAGACGCAGAATCACTGAGTAGGAACTGATAGCCAAGTTCTACACTCATGAGGGCGGCCTTAGTTTAAAGTTTATTTATTATTAGTCATAAGTAGGCTTACATTAACACTGCAATGAAGTTACTGTGAAAATCCCCTAGTTGCCACACTCTGGCGCCTGTTCGGGTACGCTGAGGGAGAATTTAGCATGACCAATCCACCTAACACGCACATCTTTTGGAGCGTAGGAGGAAACCAGAGCAGCCGGAGGAAATCCATGCAGACACTGGCAAACTTGCAGACTCCACACATACAGCAACCCAAGCCAGGAATTGAACCCGGGTCTCTGGTGCCATGAGGCAGCAGTGCTAACCACTGTGCCACCGTGCCGCCTTTAAACTTTTGCCATGGTCTCAGGTTCATATCGCACTACATGTAACCCCACTATACTGTACGGTGGGGGGAAAATCTCCCTAACTATCATGTTTTGATACCATGCACACATTGATTGCGGGTGATTATCTCTCTACCTGAATTAGTTTGCATAGTGTTTAGCACCATCCCATTCACTGATTGTTTGTAATTATCTCTCTGCCTTAAATTATTGGTTCTTAGGTCATCCCTTCACTTGTTATACAGCCCGTCAACACTTTACACATACTGATTATACCTAACTGATTGTATTTGTCTGTTAGCACTCATGATTACTTGTAAAGCCCTGTTATTCAACTGGCCTACACTGTCTTTTCTTTCCTTTGACACTCTTGATTACCTGTGAGTATTGGGCTATCGTCACTCCGCCTATATATTGCGTGTCTGCGCACCTCCCTCCACTCCTTCACCTGGCGAAGGAACAGCGCTCCAAGAGCGTGTGATTTCAAATAAACTTGTTGGACTATAACCTGGTGTCATGTGACCTCTCATCTTGTTCCTGACAGTATGAGACCAACAGGAGATTTTCACCCCTTCCCCTTAAATACCTACCCCTTCCCCCGTATGTGGGTTTCCGATGAGCAGATACATCATTGCCTATGAGCATGCCCTTCTATGCCATTAACATAGTGGAGGAGGAAGACAATATCAGTGAGGAGAGTCGAGCAGCATATAAGGTGGATGCAGCCCATTAGATAATAAAACCCCATTGAATCAGTGCTCACCATTCTCTAGTGTTTTGGCTCAAGCTAATTTCAGGCAGCTGCAGGAAGTCTCTATGATATTAACAGAACGCTGGACAGAAATGCATTCATCTGGTAACTAATGCACTTTGCAGGAAAGGTGGGGAATTCATCACCACCAGCGCCACAGCGAACCAGTAGCAAGAAAGGGCACTAAAAGGGTTCTGGACTTTTCAAAGTCCTGGATGCAGTCACATTGCTTTGTGAGCTACGATAAAAACTCAATGTACAGACTGTGTGTGAAACATGCAAGAGAGCCTATACTTTAACCCTCAATAGACTGAGTTGTCAAAATGCATTCATGCTTCAAATTGCAGCCTTTTCTGACCTGTTCGGGAAATAAAATTGTGTAAATGGATGGTTTATTGGTTCAAAATGTAAGCCTTGAACCTTTGGATAATAATCCCACTGTTAGTGGCCAGAATAGCAGCAGAGGAATACTATCTGAGACATATGCCTCCAAAGGACTGGATGTCCATTTACCTCAAGGTTGTTTCCCACACGGGATTATCCAATATTGATTCTTTTACACTTGTAGTGCTTTCAAATTGGATCCTAAGATTTAAAATAATCTCAACCTCTTGAAAATATTGGTGGCTTTGGCAGAAAAAGACATTGTACAATAATATAGTATAAATAATGCAGTCTAATGTTTCTATAATTTACCTTACGCAGATCATTTAAATATGTGCTGTGAACTTCCTTTGAGCTGCTCCAGCTCCATCACTGGATCTCCACTGGAAATGCAGCAGAAATTCATTTACATGCACAGACATGAGTTCCCGTCACACAGCTGGCAAAGTTATGGCATTGAAGAAGGAGCAGCTTGAAGAAAGTTCTTGGCTTGGTTGCCTGTCCTTATAAGGCTGTCATAGTGCCTAGAATTAGCTCAGAGCCAGAAGCATAAATGAGGCAGCAACAATTTTTCTTCAGATCATTCCCCTCCTATGCATCTCCAATTATCACACAAGAACCAGATTCCAAGGAAGTCATTGGACTCGAAACATTAACTCTGCTTTACTCTCCACAGATGCTGTTAGACCTGTTGAGTTTTTCCAGCATTTTCTGTCATTATTTCAGCTTTCTAGCATCTGTGGCACTTTATTTTTATTACCACACTCATAACTCAGTTGAGAGATTGAGCAGATGGTCTAATGAACCTTTGCTAATTATGCTCTGACTTCAGGCACTTGGTGGGGGGTAGGTGGTTGACAAGAGTGTGTACTTTTGTCTTCCCTTTGTCTACAGGGCGGATTTTGATCTATATTTGCCCTGACTGCACACATGAGATTTGGATATCATCAGGTCAGGAAGGACAGTAGCACAAACAATCCCCCAACCTCGTGGTGATGCTCTACTGCTTAAGATGATGTTTATGAAAGTTTCTTGCAACATGTTTCACTTTCAGGATTCCAAATAGATAAATGAAAAAAAAAACTCACAAACTTACATTTATAAAGTGCCACTCACATGGAGAATTACTTGACAGGGATTGAATCAACTAAAAATGAATTTGGAGCAAAAGCTGGGGATAGTTGAAGGGCTGATCATAGGTGGGTTTTGAGGAGATTCTTAAAGGAGGAGAGAGAGTCAGAGAGCGGGAAGGGTTTAGGGAGAGAATTCTGAAGTTTGCAGGACCTAGACAGGTGAAAGATAAGGCTGCCAATGCTGGCCCAGAGGTCTAATATTCCTCTACTGGCGCTGCCCAGCGGGAAATTAGGTTGTGTAAGGTGGGAGGGCACAGCAGCAGAAAACAGGCTTGCTTTCTAGTCCAAACCACCATCCTTTCCTGCAGCTGCCTGCTGGGAGACAAAAAAGCCTTTCCTGGGACAATTTTTAAAAATCCTCAGCTCAAATATGACATTTGTCAGCATAAAATGCGTTATTGCCACCCGGGTCAATTATCTTTGTCTGGGGTTCTTTCAAGTGCCTCAATGGAATTGTCACAAGTTCTCAGCTAGCAGGTGGCTAGCTCAGGAACTCCTGCAGATGTGCCCCCTTGATGTGTAGGGGCAGATGCAGAGATTGTCCACCCACTGTCTATCTCTCTATCTATCAGACTGTCTATCTCTCAGCTGATGAAATGAGGAGAAATCCCAACATAACCAAGTCGCCTAATTTTTCAGTTTCCATTCGGCAGTTCTACAAGAGAATGCTCTGGACCCGATCAGGATTTCTTGGGTTCTAAGTGTCGCTTTACCATCTCAGCAACAACAAAACATACTGCAGAAGGATAGGCAAAACTTTATGATTAATCTGTAAATCTGTTCAAAGACATATGATGGTACATTTTGTCATTCAGTGGTGGACTAAAATTCTTGTCAGTGAGAGACTACACCGGTAAATAATGAAAGCAATGATTACCTTTTTATCACTGAGTCCAGTCACTTGGTCAACAAACTCTTCCTGGATCATAAATGCAGCCAAATTGGCAGTGTAGCTTGCAAGAAATATTACAGCAAAGAAGGCCCATACTGACACGATTATTTTACTAGTTGTTCCTTTAGGATTCTGCACAGGCACAGAGTTATTGAAGACCAAGCCCCAAAGGAGCCATATTGCTTTGCCAATTGTGAATGATGGACCATGCGGAGCTGCAAATAAAGAACAAAGTATATGAACACATGCTTTCCAGGAGCTCAGGATTTTCCAACTACACCTTTCAAAACACTCAATAAGGAAGCTTGTTTCAAGAATAAAACTTTCTGCCACCAGAGTTCTGTAATAACCCTAATTCCAGGTTCTTTTCTCAAGCTGTACTTTAAGAAACCTTAATACTTGAATGAGCAGGTAGGCTCCACAGCTAGGTACAAGCACAGGTTGGTATTGCATTGAATTCCTCATTGCCAGTAGCTTTCAGTCCCTTTTTAATCTTCTAGTAAATCTTTAAAAAGCTGCTGACCAGATGTCATCATCTTAAATGGAAGTGTTCCAAACTGAGTTCTCACTGCAGTCTATAATTATTGATAAATACATAAGTTGATTTTTGAGGCAATGTCTTATTTAGTTAGTGTCAGTGATGAAGGACTAGTAGCATAAACAGGTTTTATTTTCTTAGTCCCTTAATGTAAAAATAGATGAACCTCCAAGTGAAGCTGGGTGGAAAACAACATAAGTGATCGCAAAAACAAAGATAAATCACTGACGGTGTATTTGGTGGGAATAAATTTGTCCGAAGAAAGCAAATGAAGGAATACTGAACAGCTTGAAAATGAAATGTTTCAAGATCATTTTTGAAGAGTATGGGTGCAACATGTGGCAAAAAACGGAAGGAGAGAAGCAGGAATAGAAATGCCAGTGGCTGCAGAACTGACAAAAGGAAAAAGAGGTTAAGTCATAGAAACCCTACAGTACAGAAAGAGGCCATTCGGCCCATCGCGTCTGCACCAACCACAATCCCACCCAGGCCCTACCCCCATATCCCTACATATTTTACCCGCTAATCCCTCTAATCTACGCATCCCAGGACACTAAGGGGCAATTTGAACATGGCCAATCAACCTAACCCGCACATCTTTGGACTGTGTGAGGAAACCAGAGCACCCGGAGGAAACCCATGCAGACACGAGGAGAATGTGCAAACTCCACACAGACAGTGACCCAAGCCGGGAATCGAACCCAGGTCCCTGGAGCTGTGAAGCAGCAGTGCTAACCACTGTGCTACCGTGCCGTCATGTTCAGAATAACCAGTATCACACCGAAGATGTGTCTTAAATTAGACAACAATCATCTTCATGTCAACTGCTCGTTTTGAAGGTAGGCGGAACTTTCATACTCAACCCCACTCTAACCTGCCTTAAATATTGGAAATTATTATTCTTTCTTTTGCTTCTTCGAAGAAATGTATTGTTAATTATTTGTTCTTTCATGGGATGTGGGAATCCTTGACAAGTACAGCATTTGCTGCCCATCCCTAATGGCCCTTGAACTTGTGTGTCTTGTTCAGCCATTGCAGAGGGCAGTTGAGAGTCAACCACATTGCTGTGGCTCTGGAGTCACGTGTAGGCCAGACCAGGTAAGGACGGCAGATTTCCTTCCCTAAAGGATATGAGTGAACCAGATGGGTTTGTAACAATAAACATTACATCCCACCATTACTGGGATGATTTTATATTTTAGATTTATTAATTAACTGAATTTAAATTCCACCAGCTGCCATAATGGGATTGAACCCATGTCCATGGAGCATTAGCTTCAGCCACTGGATTACTGCAACACCATTGCTTTCCCTTTTTAATGCCCTCGCATGAGAGCACTCCCGACTGGCTGACCCAATCATTCTCCTACCTAACCTTTCTCAAGAGAGCTTTGTGCGCAATCTTCTTCAACCCTCCTTCCATCTTCTCTTTAGTCTCTTCTTTCTGCTTACTCTTAGAAAGGTGCAGGTGGGTGACAGAATAAACAAACTAGGGGAAAAATATAAATAAAAACTCTGTGGCTGTGTAGAACTTTGGGACGTTCCGAAGTGGAGCAAGGCACTCTTTAAATACAAGTCAGTCTCACTTTCTTGGAGCTACCAGGGAACAATCGTGCCATTCAGCCGATTAATTCTACTTATCTATAGAGCCTACATATAATTCCATTCAACAGGAGTCTTGTAGCACAGACTGAGTTTGTAGGATGACTGACGCTTCGTTCTAACAGATTATTCAGTATAACTGAGGTGTTTCTACTTCTTAAAAATGCATTTGATGGTAAGGAAGCCTGTAAAAAAAAATGAGAGTAAAGTGGTCAGAAATATAAAAACAGAGTGTAATTGCCTTTATAAGTATGTAAAAAGGAAGAGAGTAGTAAAGTAAACATGGATCCCTTAGTGGCTGAGACAGGAGAAATTATAATGCAGAATAAGAAAATGACAGAGTATTGAACCAATATTCTGGACAGGATTTTCCCTGCAGGTATCTGAATCCCCGCTGTGGTGAAATGTGGTCAGAACCTCGCACTGTTGGGAAACAGTCACTCATTGTGATTATCTCTGGAATGGCCGATAAATAATCAAAGGATGGTCTTCCTGTCCAATTGAGGGCAGGTTCTCAAAGCTGAAGGATCAATCTGGCACTTGCAACCAAACAGGAGCAGCAAGTTGTGATGCAAGGTAAGTAAGGGAAAGATTGTTTCAAAATGAAGGTTTCCTGGGGGGGTGGGGTAGTGGTAGGGGAGGGAGGAGGGTGCTGGTGGAGAGAACCCCTCCTCTACAGGACGACCTGTAGCCACTACTGCACCCAGGCAGGCAGGGGGTATCTCTAGGTCTGCTTACACACTGCATCCCCCCACACCCCAGGCTGTCACCGAGAGGCTGCTCCCAAGTATCTAAGCTGGCTATGGCCATCCCCAGGAATGTGGAGCCAACTGAAAAATACCATTTGGCCTCCTTTCATTAGTCTTAAATGGCCCTTAATGAGCTGTGTGGGGCTACCTGCCACATGCAGGTGGATAGTCCTGCTGCCACCCACAGCCTCATCCAATCCCACCTCAGCAAAAATGGCCTGGAGGTGGGATGGAGTTAATGAACCCGATTTGGCTGGCAGGGCTATTTTTAGTTCCTGTCCATCTCTGTTCCCAGCACTGGCAGGCATTCAAAATCCTGTCCTTTATGTCTATCTTCACAGCAGGATACACAAAACACATACCATAAATTGTGGATAACAAAGGATCCAATGAAAGTGAGGAACTTAAAGTAATTAGTATTAGTAAAGATAAAAGTACTTGAGAAATTATGGGACTGAAAATCAACAAATTCCCTACTTTTGATGACCTACATGGTGAGATTTAAAAGAGATGTCAAAGAGACACCTCCGCTGTGAACCAATTGGTGATCTCCTAAAATCCCTGAGGTTCTGGAACATCCCAGTGGATTGGAAGGTAGCAAATGGAACATCGCTATTCAGGAAATGAGGGAGAAAGAACACAGGGAACTACAGACCAGTTAGCCTGATATCAGTTGTCAAAAAAAGCTGGAATTTATCTTTCAAGTTGTAGCAACGGACACTTCAAAATCACAATATTATTAGGCGGAGTCAACATGGTTTTATGAAAAGGAAATAGAATTTGACAAATAGAAACTTAGGACCCCTACAGTGCAGAAAGAGGCCATTAGGCCCATCGAGTCTGCACTGACTCTCCGAAGAGCATCCCACCAAGGCCCTCCCCTGCACTCTATCCCCCATAACCCTGTACATTTACCATGGCTAATCCACCTAATCTACACATCTTTGAACACTACAGGGCAATTTAGCATGACTAATCCACCTAACCTGCAAATCTTTGGATTATTTTAATTTTATTTATTTTATTATTTTTCTCTCACTGTTTTCTGAGAACACAACTAACTGGCAAGGTAGGTAGAGGGGAACCAGTGGATGTAGTATATTTGGATTTTCCAAGCATCCAGTAAGATTCCACACAAAAGGTTATTGCACAAGTTAAGAGCTAATGGGGTTGGGGATATATATTAACATAGATAGGGGATTGGTTAAAAGACAGAGTAGGAAGATGTTGGCGATGATCATTGCTTCATACTTGCGTAGCATGAACGTATTGCTTATGTTCATGAAAAGTCAATGTTCCATAAGGTTATTTATTCGTTGAAAAGTGCAGCCGACAAGAATAACATTGAATCACGAGGAAGCCGTGATCAGGTCATAAAAATTCTACATGCGTGATATCTTTTCCACCGAAGATTTCAACTAATTGACACATTAATCGGGATGATGCAGCTTTCCAACAAGACTTTAAGGAAAGACATCTTTTAATTTCAATATCAATAAAATTTTGCAGGCAGGAATTTTCTTTTTGGAGTGCAGCTAGTCCTTTAGAAAGCTGCCTTTCGCTGACGAGTACAAGTATTTTATTCCTGAGCCAGATGGTAGCTTGAGGTACACAGTAACTGTTGGCAGCATGGGGCTAATTTGACTTTAGAATATTGTAACAAACTGTTCAGAATAATACTCAATACCCCCCTGAATAAAACATACCATTCAGGATTTGGTAGTGACAGGATGTGCAATGTTTGATAATATTTTCATCGGAGCTTGCAAAATAAGTATATAATTTTCAATGGCCAAGTAGCTCAGAAAGGAGGATGCCTGCTTTTTAATCAGAGAAGAGAACGCTCGTGCCTTTTACAAGCTCAGGATGTCCCAAAGTCACTTTACAACCAATTAAGCATTTTTGAAGTGTAGTTACTACTGTAATGTAGGAAACGCAGCAGCAAATCTGAATGAACCCTCAAACAATAAATGTTTTTTAAAGTTTTTTTTAAAGTAAAGTTTATTTATTAGTCACAAGTTAGGCTTACATTAACACTGCAATGAAGTTACTGTGAAATTCCCCTAGTCACCACACAATGGTGCCTGTTCAGGTCAATGCATTTAACCAGCAGTTCTTTCAGAATGTGGGAGGAAACCGAAGCACCCGGAGGAAACCCACGCAGACACGGGAAGAATGTGCAAACTCCACACAGACAGTGACCCAAGCCAGGAATCGAACCCGGGTCCCTGGCGCTGTGAGGCAGCAGTGCTAACCACTGTGCCACCGTGCCACCCCAATGTGTTGATGACCAGCTATCTTCTTTTTTGTGATGTTTGGTGATGGCTAATCATTAGTCAGAGCATTGGAAAGAACTCATCTCCTCTTCTCTGAAACAGTGGTAAGGGATTTTTACATAAGGATGGGAAGGCAAATGGGGCCCTCATTTTAACAAAAAGCAGCCCCTCCAACAGTGCAATTCCTTCAGTGCTGCACTGGGGTATCAGTCTAAACTTTGCACTCAAGTTCCTGGAATGAGATATGAATCCACAAACCTCATACTAAGAGGTGAGAGAGCTAGCACTAAGCCACAACCAATACCTTAATCAAATAATAATCCTGCCTGCCGGATATGTGAGCTTGAAGAAAAGCAGGGGAGCTCTCTCCTGTGTCGTGGTCAATATTTATCTGTCAATCAACAGCACAAAAACACATCGGGGGCAATTCTCCAGGGCCGCTAGCCCCAGCCAGGATTCCCAATGGCATTTGTCTCTAACCACAATGTTTAGAAACATTTTGCCTTTAATTGACAGGTTGAATCATTTAGAAAGTTTCACTTCCTCTTTTCTAACCGCAATGTTTACAAAGCACTCAAAATGCATTCAACCATGAAAGGAAAAAAAAACGAACATTGCTCTTTTCCAGTGGGTAAGTGATCCAACCTGTCAATCAAACAACTTTAAAGGATCATGACACCAGATGCTACTCTTTCAATGTTAAAAGGGAAAATGACCATCAAAGCACTTCAAAGGGGCTTCAGAGCAGCTGTGCTTTATGAGAGGAAGCAAGGAGATCTCCCGGGTAAAACTGGCAGGTCCTTTCTACAAGAGCACTTTAAAGAGGTGTTTTAACACGTAGGCCAATCCCTAATGTGGCTTGGCGTGCTGTGGTGATTTTGAAGGGGTTCAAGTGTCCATGGGGCATGGATATCAAAGTGACTAGGACATTTCAAGGTTTTAAAATGCAAAGACAAAAATTAATATCTTCTCAGAATGGTATCTGAAATCACCACCCTAAGAGTGAACACCACCTTCCCCAGGGCAACAAGGACAAGTGCAGCCATGAGACCCCCATCCTGGGGGAGAGTCCCAAGGTTAGGTGGATTGGCCATGGTTAATATGCGGAGTTATGGGGATAGGGTGGGAAGTAGGTTGGGCCTGGGTAAGATGTTCTTTTAGAGAGTCAGTGCAAACTTGATGGGCTGAATGGCCTCCTTATGCAGGGTGGGAATCTATGGATTCCACTCTATGGTCAACCCCTTCCCCCCAGCCGGCCCCACCTAACCCCCAGGTCTCTTATGGGAAGTGGCTGCAGTAAAGGGACACATGGCCACAGCACTTACCTCTTTACCGCCCCCCCCACTCCCAGAGCTCATAGTGCCAGGTCAGGGGGCCACTGCCAAGGTGCCATGGGTAGTGCAACGTTGGCACTGCCATTGGGCAGGGTCTAAAGGAGGGGTCTGAAGGGGGTGGGGCCTGAGCAAATTCCATCTTGGGGTGTCTCTCTTGTGGGGGGTTGGATTCAGGTTACACCCTCATGCCTGCGTGGTCTGGTGGTGGTGGGGGGCGAAGGGGGTGACCCGTTCTTTGATTCTTTCAGCAGCAGTGCGGTTGGATGCCTCTCTGAGCTGAGGGATTTGGGTGATCCCTTTATCAGCTAGGGTCACCAGGGGATAGGCGGGGGTGGGGGGGTGGGGGTGGGAGGGCTGTCTCTTATTGCTGAGATTGAGGCATCCTTTAAAAAAGACTGTCAAAAGGCTGATCTCTGTCATGCTGAATCATAGAATCCCTACAGAAGGAGGCCATTGAGCCCATTAAGCCTTGCATCAACAACAATCCCACCCAGGCCCTATCCCCATAACTCTATGTATTTACCGTGCTCATCCCCCAGACACTAAGGGTCAATTTAGCATGGCCAATCAGCCTAACACACACGTCTTTGGACTGTGGGAGGAAACCGGTGCACCCGAAGGAAACCCATGCAGACACGGGGAGAATGTGCAAACTCCACATAGACAGTGACCCGAGGATGGAATCGAACCCGGGTTCCTGGCGTTGTGAGGCAGCAGTGCTAACCACTGTGCCACCGTGCCGCCCTGTTTAACGTTTTGAATATTTTTCAATACTAAAGATGGGTGAATCCCACCTGACAGGTGCTGCTAACATCAGTTGGAGCATATATCTCTCTGTTCTATTGCATAGAAGCTCAAACCCTTAGTGTACTGTACCACCCTGATGCTGCTGCACGAGGTACAATTTCAGAACTACACCTCATTCTATTATCATGGGTATGTGTGAAAGATAGAACCATTGAGATGCAGTTGTCATGGGGAAATCTACAGGTTTGAATCAGTTATATCACAAATTTCAAATGCACATTGCGTGGAACATCTAATTAGTCTTGTGATGATCTGAATTTTTGGGGAACAGTTCAGTTACAGGCTTCAATGATATTTTTCTGGGTTCTTGCTACAGTAAAGACTATCAGACATAAATCCTAAATTCTAAAAGATTGGTTTATAAAAGATCCAACATGAAATGCTTCCAGCATTAATGCGAGATTGGGTTATTCTTCCTTCAGTTATTTTGAGAAAGGAAAAGCAGGAACTGTTCTTGAATGTCAGCTGAACAGCTGATTGCCGATTTGGGATCCTCACATGCATGGCCCGGCATGATTCACGTGGGGACATTTTTTTCAGTTTTAAGGTGGACGAATCCCACCTCAGTAGCGCTGCCAGTGCCACTGGGAAGCGCACCGATTTTCCCGCTGGTGGCAGCACTTCATTCGGTAGAATCGCGGCCGGGTATCTGGTCATTGTCACAATGCTGTTTGTTGGAGCTTACTGTACGCAGATTGGCCGCTGCATTTCCTATATTACAACAGTGACTGCACCTCAAAAATGCTTGGCTGGATGAAAAGCATTTTGGATTTCCTGTAGTTGTGCTAAGTGCTCTATAAATGCTAGTTGTTCCTTTATCGTTCATGTTTCTGAACATTAAAGGAAACAAGAACTGCCCGAAACCAGCGAAGGAAAAGACCAATCTCATCTGTGCATTATTTTGACCTTTTTTTAACCCAACCCAAGTGCTCCACTAGGGATGGAATGCAATGCCATCAATATCTGATGCCGCTAGAAAATTTATGTAGCAGCACCTACCATGTAATTTGTAATGCAGGTTGACATATGGAAATGCGTTCATTTTCACAGTTCTAAACAAAGAAAATGAAAACAAGACAAAAAGCATTCAGCTTACCTCTCCCTTTTGCCAAATTTCTGTTGTACCCTACTGGGCTAAAGTACTCAAATGCAAAAACAGCAATGGCTGATACAATGAGCAGCGTGACAAACATCATGACCCACACAGCAGCACTGAAGGGCTCTGGAAGAAAACAGATAAAACTCAAAGTAATTCATAAATCATCACTGAAAACAGAACAAAAAGGCATTGTGTGGGAAACCATGCCATCACATTGGCCCTACAGCACAGATGGAAGAGAATAGCACAGACCGGTGAATGGCAGCATCCTGCTAAAAAATATATTGCCATGCCAATTTGCTGTGGCTTATAGCAGCAAGGCATTCTGAAACGTTTTACTCAAATGAAAATAAAAAGAGTTTGTCCAAAGATTTTCGACCCCTTCACGGCAGGATCCACAATAGGATATCCGATGGCCCAGCCAGGTGTCCATTGACTTTTGGCGGGACCAAGCAATCCTGGCGGCAGACGGGGCCAGAATATTCCACCCTCAACTCTGGAGAGTAAAGGGTCAACAATAAATGCTCCTGTTTACACAATCATCCAAAGTTCCAAAATCCCAAGTTTCTTTCGTAATACCTTGGTAAAGCATCTTTTGGGATGTTTTATTACATTGAAGGGATATATAAATCGAAGTTGTTATTGATAAAATTGTTGAAATAGGGACGGTACTGTGGCACTTTGGTCAGCACTGCTGCCTCACAACACTAGGGACCTGGGTTCAATTTCGGCCTCAGGTCATTGTCTGTGAGGAGTTTGCACTTTCTCCCTGTGTCTGCATGGGTTTCCTCCGGGTGCTGCGGTTTCCTCTCACACTCCAAAGATATGCGGGTTAGGTGGATTGGCCATGCAAAGTTGCCCCTTAATGTCAGGGGGATTAGCAGGGTAAATGTGTGGGGTTATGGGAATAGGGCCTGGGTGGGGTATGGTCAGTGTAGACTCGATGGGCCAAATGGTCTCCTTCTGTGCTGTAGGGATTCTATGAAATAGCCTCAGGACGTTTTGTTAAATTTGAGGGCAAATGGGTCAATTTTTCCACTTGTCTTCTTGGAGTGAATGATCTCTGCTTTTGCCATTGATCCTGATACACAATGTTAGGGGGTGAGCAATAACTATCCGTAGATGATTCCCCATGTAACCTTTCCCTTCTTCTTGTGGAAAATAACTTTGTGTTTGCTGGATGCTCTCTCACATGTCATAAAGTAAATAAGCAGTTAGTGGAATGGGGAATACTTCTGCTACTCTATTACACTGCACACTGTACATTTCTGAAACATTGTACGCGTATTTATAGAGAAAAGTGAACAATCTCATTTTGTGCTTCGATGAAAGCAATGACAACCATTGTTTGACCCTCACAAAAGAGCTCCTTTGTACAGTTAAAATACTCGATCTTGTGCCCCACACTGTGGATTTGTGAAGTTCTGATTTTGATTGTCATCCTCCCCCGAATGGCAAGTTGCCAATCTGGATTATGGTTATCATCTGATATATCTCACTGAAGGGGAAAGATGAAAAATGAGCAGGGATGTCACTTGAGGATGTACTTCTGTGTCCAAGGAGTCAGAGAGTGACATTACTGAAAGCTGTAAAGGCATCACAATTACCAGCTATTTTGCCAATTGAAAAGCCCAAGAAATCAATGACACTACAGAAAAAACAATGAATTACATTTATATGGTGCCTTTAAAGTGGCAAAATAACCCAAGGCCATTCATGGGGACATAGTCAGACAGAAATTGAAGAGTGAGGTTAGAAAGGGTGATGAAATACTTGGTCATAAGCAAGATTAAAGAGAGGACGTCTCAAAAGGCATTAGAGAGGTGGGGAAGCTCAGAGATTTATGGAGGGAATTCTAGTGTTTAGGCTGAAAGCAGAAATGAGGAAAATGGAGGATGGGTAGGAGGACAGAGTTTGAAGAGCGCTGAGTTCTCAAAGGGTTGTCAGGCTTGAGAAGGTTACAGAGGTAATGGGCTGAATTATATGAGAGACTGGACCCATGCCCCCTCCCCAGGGTAAAAAGTTGGGGGGAGCTCATTGAGGGGAACACTGGCTACCCAGCAGCTATTTAATAGTCAATTGGCCACGAATAGACTGCAGGCAGGATTTCCATTCCTCAGGGACAGGAAGATCCGCCTCAGGAGGCTGTTGGCAAATTAAAGACCAGCAGCTCTCCAGCACTCCAGGCTGGATCTTTTAGATATAGTTGGAGGTCTCACTGGGTGCCAAGATGGCAGATCCTGGCAAGGGGGGCACGGGAGCATGGAACTGAGATTTGGGAGGCCATTGGGGGCCTGGATGGTGTATAAAATCAGTGCGGGGCCCTTCAATGAGGCCAGAAATGTTAAGGGGTGACCTGCCTCCGTCCACAGAGGAATTTGTAGGCTGGCTGCTTGATTTTACCATCTGGGAGTGAGGCAGGGGCAGGCAGGAAGGTGGCACTCAGGCCTCCTGTTATGTTTAACAAGCCCCCTGCCTTCAAACCAGCTAGTGGGGGAGCAGTAAATCTAGCCCTTCATCAGACAAGGGAATGAACAGTAACAGTAAGACATCTGTAAATAATTTACCTAAAAATGCAGAGGGGGAAACTGTGCCATTGCTCCGAGATACCATAACGCTGATTCCCGTTTCCACGAATGGCACTGAGAAGTCAACAACTTCAGATCTCTCCTCGTTAATGGTCAGTGAACCAACAGCCATTGCCGCTCGTTGATACATCACCTAGTTCAGGCAAAAACAAAAAAACCAGAATGGAATTAGGGTAAAAAGCAAAGCCTCTGGATTTTTACTTCATTTGTATCTAGAGGTTCCTTTTGGAGCTTTTTAAAATTTATTTGCTAATGTATTCTAACCCTAAAGTTGCAAAGCTTCTTGCGACTGTTTATTACCTAAAGCGACTTACATCACCAACCATTCCATTCCATACACCGTTGATTTTTTTGCCATGCTTCCCATTTGATACCAGGTACAGATCATACGTGAATTTCACAGTCCTAGCAAGCTTCTTCAAAATGTCGATGCAAAACCCTTTGCAGCATTTCTTCACGTATATCCCCTTGTCAGTAGAATTGCTGACAATAGAAGAAAATAAGCATTTATAAGTAACAAGACAGTAATAACATAAATCTGTTACTGGAACATGGACTCTACAATTTGATGCCACTGTCAAAATATACGTAGCTAAATAGTTAGATTAAGGGCTAATTACATTGAGTAGGAAATCAGTTACTAAATTCATAATGTGGATGCATAAAGCACTATCAAATTCTCCCCTCTGTTATTTAATGAAGGCGTCACAAAGTTAAAATAAACAGGGTATCATCACTGCTAATTGATGGTGAGAGGAACCTGAGACAGTCGTGTTGAGTGTCCAAATAATGGGCGGAATTTTTGATTCATTTTTAATTAAGTGTTGTCTCTGGCGGCAAAAGCAGAGGGCAGCCTGCCAGCTGCCTTGCCGGCTTTACCTGCCATATTTTCAAAGGTGTGGGTCACACAAAGTCACGCTGGCGAGCCCCCAAAGCAAACTCGGTTCCTGAGAGATCGGGGCACCCCAACTAAAAAATAAGAACAATAAAAAGGACCACCCCAGATATGGCAGCCCCCTCCCCAAATGGACACATCCCCTGACCCCGCACGGACCTCCCCAATGGACGTTCCCCTGGCACTTCCCCCTGACACACTGCTGGAACCATTGCCAGTGGGCAGAGCCAGGGGGCAGTGCCCTGCCAGGATACCGCCAAGCATGACCTTCTACCCCAAGTCCTTTTTGGTCCAGACCTGTTGTAAACCCCAATGGGCACTGCCCAGCCATGCCGCTGACCACTCGGGAGCTTCAATGGCCTCCGAGCTCCCCAGCATGGCCATGGCCATTGGTGATTCTCACCATTCTCATACCATTCTCCGGGATCAGCGCGATCTACGCCTGCTGGACAGCACAGTGGCACAGTGGTTAGCACTGCTGCCTCACAGCGCCAGGGACCCGGGTTCACTTCTGGCTTGGGCAACTGGGCGGAGTTTGCATGTTCTACCTGTGCCTGTGTGGGTTTCCTCCGGGTGCTCTGGTTTCTTCCCACACTCCAAAGATGTGCTGGTTAGGTTGAATGGCCATGTTAAATTGACCCTCATGTACCCGAACAGGTGCCGGAGTGTGGCGACCAGGGAATTTTCACAGTAACTTCATTGCAGTGTTAATGTAAGCCGACTTGGAACGCTAATAAATAAACTTTAAAAATTTTAAAGCTGCAGCGAGGTTGGAGAATCATCCCCTATGAGTGACCAATCTCAGTGTGACTTACAATTTTAATTAAACCTTTCTGCATTTTGTAAATTAAAGATGTATGCAATTAATTGAAATTGTGACTGGTCACATTATGATCAATATTCTTTTGTAGTTATTGGTAAATCTTTATATCTACAGTATTTGTTAGTAATCTACTATGTTCTTATGTTCTTACTGGAATAATCTGGAAATACTTGACTGAATCTTAACTTCGAAAAGTGGGATTGTGATTGGTTCAGAATTTAAAGTCCAAAACATCAGATGACAAAACTTAACCCACCGCACCCCCTCTCAAACCTGCCTACTTCCAGTTAGAAGTTTAACAACACCAGGTTAAAGTCCAACAGGTTTATTTGGTAGCAAAAGCCACAGGTGAGTGGGAATTCTGTTCACAAACAGGGCATATAAAGGGTGATAGCCTGGACTTGCAGAGTCTCACTGGCTGTCCTGTCTGGAGACAATACACATCTCTTTAACCTGTCTTAATGCTCTCTCCGCTCACATTGTTTGTACCTTTAAGACTTGATTAGCTGTAAGTATTCGCATTCCAACCATTATTCTGTAAATTGAGTTTGTGTCTTTATATCATAGAAACCCTACAGTACAGAAAGAGGCCATTCGGCCCATCAAGTCTGCACCGACCACAATCCCACCCAGGCCCTACCCCCATATCCCTACATATTTTACCCACTAATCCCTCTAACCTACACATCTCAGGACACTAAGGGGCAATTTTAGCATGGCCAATCAACCTAACCCACACATCTTTGGACTGTGGGAGGAAACCGGAGCACCCGGAGGAAACCCACGCAGACACGAGGAGAATGTGCAAACTCCACACAGACAGTGACCCAAGCCAGGAATCGAACCCAGGTCCCTGGAGCTGTGAAGCAGCAGTGCTAACCACTGTGCTACCGTGCCGCCCCTGTTTGTGAACAGAATTCCCACTCACCTGTGGCTTTTGCTACCAAATAAACCTGTTGGACTTTAACCTGGTGTTGTTAAACTTCTTACTGTGTTTACCCCAGTCCAACGCCGGCATCTCCACATCATTACTTCCAGTTCTCAGAGTCGGGAAGAAGGACGGGTGACAAATCTGTCTGCAGGAGGTGGTTTGGTTATTTAAATATTTTAATGAGTTTACCTGCCTTCATTTCAACAGTTATTCTATTTTTAACCATAGACATCCTGGTTTCCCAGACCTCAGGAAACCTAGCAGGTGAAAAGAGGTAAGAAGGGCTGAATCTATGAGGTAAGTGTTTTTCTATCAACTGCTTGTTGGTCAGAAGCAGCAGGAGAATGTGTGAGCTGGTCATAAAAGAGCACTGGCCTTCCCCCTAAAGCTGTCCTCACCTCCTTTTAGCTGCTAGATTTTCCAAGGCCTGGGAAACCCAGCCAGCCAGGGTTAAACTGAAAAAGCAGGTTAAAATCAGAGACTATCAGCCTTATTAAAATATTTAAATTGCCACCTGATCTCCATTCCACCATATGGAGCCTGAGGACGTCATTTAGCACCTGGAAGATGGATACTCCATGGTTGAATTTCTGGGCCAGTGCAACCATTTCACACCATTTCGACAGAATTTCTATGCATCTTCCATTCCCCTTGGATTTCACTGTAGCATACCGAGGCTTACTTGGAAGCTAAATCACTGAATGGCCTTATTAACAACAAACAGACTAGATATATCATGTAATTCTGCCTTGCATCAGATCAATGCTTTGTTTCTGTGGCACTAGTTACTATGCAGGGACATGATTTTCCCACAGGGCATTTCTGAAATGCACAAAATTAATCACAGTGTCATAAATAGACTGCATTTCACTTTTGGGAGCAGTATTTATAATAGGTTGTAATCGGGAGATGGAGACTGCTCCGAATTACAGAATCAGCTGTTTATAATTAGGCGTTCTTCTTTTAAGAAGTTTTGACTGATTAGGGCATTTGATATCATTTGATATTTGATCTTATTTCTAAAACTATGACTGGAAATTAAAAGGGTACAGGACACTAGAGATGTTGCAGAAAATATTTAGAAGTGCGATACTGTTAAATTATACCTATAAGGAAAGTGCGAATATATGCTTTGAAATGTGATATGGTGTAACTGACAGACTACAGTGGAACTTTGAATGAACAATTTTTCATTTCAGGTAGAGAGAATTAAAACAGAAAGCAAAAAAAATGCAGGTGCTAAAAATCTGGAACAAATACAGAAAATTCTCAAAATGCACAGCAGCCTCTTTGGAGAAAAAAGTATAATGAATGTTTTGGGGCTGGAACCTTTGCAGCAGAAAAGTTGAAATGTGTTTTTATTTGATAGCTACATATCTTCATTAAGCTTAATGTGCGGGTTAGGCGGATTGGCCATGCTAAATTGCCCCCTCATGTCCCAAGATATGTAGGTTAGGTGGATTAACCAAGCTAAATTGCCCCTTCATGTCCCAAGATATGTAGGTTAGATGGATTGGCCATGTTAAATTGCCCCTTCATGTCCCAAGGTATGTAGGTTAGGTGGATTAACCAAGCTAAATTGCCCCTTCATGTCCCAAGATATGTAGGTTAGATGGATTGGCCATGTTAAATTGCCCCTTCATGTCCCAAGGTATGTAGGTTAGGTGAATTGGTCATGCTAAATGTGTGGGGTTATGGGAATAGGCAGAGGGGGTCCTGGGTAAGGTGTTCTTTCGAAGAGTCGGTGCAGACTCGATGGACCGGATGGCCTCTTCATTTTCTTGAATATGGGGAATTCTTCTTAAAAATGCAGGGTGTGCACAAGGTTCTGACAAGCCCATCACACAACAAACAACTGGTGCTCAATTTGTAAAAATGAAATGGCCAACAGGAAAAGTGAAAATGCCCACAAACTGTACTCACAGAGTTTTAGTATTTTTCCTACATGGCACGTTGCTTCTTGCACAGGTTCCGGTCAACTTATCCACTTCTTCCACAATGACAAACGGAGTTTCTTCCAAAGTAACAATAGTTAGGTGGCTGTCATCTACCTCACTGTCCGCAAAGGAATTAAATCTCGGCCACACAGGATATTTCAGTGCCAGACTTTGGTTTTCCCACTTCCCGACCTGTAACATGAAGATATCAAAGTCATTTACATGTTTATTCAGGTTTCCCAGGATAGAGACAACTGTTAGCAACAATTAATTACTTTTATGTAACACCTTGAATGTAGTAAATAATTTCAAAGCTCTGTTCAGCAACATGAACAAGCAAAATTTGTTACCAAGCCACATCACAAGATATTAAGATAGATGATCCAAAGGTTGAGCTAAGAAGTAGATTTTAAAGGGCATCTTAAAAGAGGAGAGGAAGAGATGTGGGAGGAAGTTACAGAGCTTAGGGGATAGGTAGCAGTAGGTACAGCCACGAATAGTAGTTTGATGAAAATTAGAAAATGCACAAGGTGCCAGAACAGGAGGAGCACATAGAGCTTGGAGGGTTCTATTGCTGGACGAGGTCACTGAGATAAGAAGACACAAAGCTATGGCATTCAAGAATAACAATATAGAATGCATCCTTCTATAGTTCTGTTGTACTCTATTTTGAGTCTGCACTGAGGTGAGATAATATTACTGTGCAGACAACAGCAGCTTCCACCAACCCCACACCACTCTATGAAAGCTGGAATTCAGAGCAATCTTGGGCAGACATGTACACAAGATGCATCCCTCAACATGCAGAATGACTATGAAGGGACCTCACTCTAACACACCAGCTTTACTGAAGTCAGCTGTGCAGCACAATAGAGGTGAGTTAGAGTTTCTCTGAGTTTCCCAGAAAGATTGGTGGGAGAGCTTTGAAAAACCAATAAAAATAGTGTAAACTCTGAGTATAACAACCCAATATGAAGCATATGAGTCTCCAAGGAGCACTTTTACCTCATAACTCAAACTGTCATCACTCAGAGTTGCCTCAAGGTTCTTTTCTGCACTGGTTCCAGAATCTAGTGCTGGTTACAGCAGTCAAGGTGGCCTGACCAGAGTTTCATTATGACTTGCACTGGCTTGAATTTTACTCCTCTGACTTTGCAGTGTAACATTCTGTTAACATTATTAAATGCTGCTCTGTCTTTGTTGGCAATGTTGAGCATGAAATCAACCAATACTTACAGGCTTCTTTTCGACATCATATGAGGAAAATGCATTGTTCATTTTCCATCCATTGTACAGTATTTTACACTTAACTGTATCTCAAAATGCACAGCTGTATCAATTTTCACGTTCTCTTGTTCTTCCCAATAGCATATTTTATCTAACTTATTCTGTAATTTCTAAGCAGCCTATGGTTCAATTGTCTTTCCTAGTTTGGTAACATTTGCAAACTTGACCAACGTACATTGAGTTTTTGAAATGAAGTCACAGACATAAATTAACAGTTAGGCCTTGTGGCACCGGACTCAGTACATCTCCCACTGCAATATAACTTCTCTAACAGGCACACATTGGTTTATATTCCCGCCAGTTTCTTAACCATTCCCAGTATTGACCCTGAATCCCCACAGCTTTTAGTTTAGTTTTATCATTAATGGCACAAGTAGGCTGGCGTCACTGCAATGAAGTTACTGTGAAAATCCCCTAGTCGCCACACTCCAGCACTTGTTCGGGTACATTGAGGGAGAATTTAGCATGGCCAATGCACCCAATCAGCATGACTGTGGGAGGAAACTGGAGCACCCAGAGGAAACCCATGTGGAGACACGGGGAGAATGTGCAGACTCCACACAGACAGTGACCCAAGCCAGGAATCGAACCCGGGTCCCTAGCGCTGTGAGGCTGCAGTGCTAACCACTGTGCCACCGTGCCACCCCGGCTTTAAGCCTTCCGTGTGCAACTTTGTTAAATACCCTCTGGAAGTTAATGTATGTCATGCTGTAAAATATTCCAGACTCTATTTGAACTGTCATTTCCTCAAGGCGGCCAAGGAGATTGGATGGTCAGGCATGATCTTTCCCTTCTGGCTCTGTTGTCTCCCTGTTATTGTTTAGATAAGCCTCAAGTTTACTTTTGATAATCATTTTTTCTAACAGTGAAAGAAGGCAAATGAGAAATTTGTTGCTTGAGTTTTGCTGCCCTCTGTGAACTTAGGCACCACATTCGGATTTACATTGAATGTACATACAAAAATTTGAATTAGGAGCAGGTGCCACTTGGCCATTCAAGCCTGCTCTGCTATTGAATAAGATCATGGCTAATCTGATTGTAACCTCAACCTCACATTCCTGCTGACACATGCTAACCTTTCACCCTCTTGTTAATCAGGAACTTATCTAGCTCTGACTAAAAATTATTCAAATACTTTGCTTCCACCATCTTTTGAGGAAGAGAGTTAAAAGTCTCATGGCCATCTGAGAGAAAAGAATTCTCCTGATCTCTGTCTTAAACAACCCTTATTTTTAAACAATAAACCCTACTTCTAGATGCTCCCACGAGGAAAGGTCCTGGCCACATCTATCCTTCAGGGTTTTAAAGTTTTCAATCAAATCCCCTTTTACTTTTCTAAACTCCAGTGGATACAAGCCTAACCTGTCCAACCTTTCCCCATTCCTGTTATTAGTCAGTAAACCTTCTCTGAACTGTTTCTAACACACTTACATATTTTCCTTAAATAGGGAGAACAATACTGTGCACAGTGCCTTGACAAGCTCTCACCAGTGCCCTGTACATCTGAAGTGTAACCTCACTATTTTTGTAATCAATTCCACTCACAATAAATGATAACATTCCAGTAGCATTCCTAATTCTTTCTGCATATGCAAACTAGTCTTTTGTGATTTATGCACTAGGACACCCAGATCTTTCTGAACTTTGGAGCTCTGCAATCTCTCACCATTTAGATCATTAATTTCTTTTTTAGTCTTCCTGCCAAAATGGACTATTTCATGCGTTATACTCCATTTGCCAGATTTTTGCCCACTCACTTAGTCTATCTATGTCCCTATGTAGCCTCCTTATGTCCTCTTCACAATTCAGTTTCCTATCTATCTTTGTGTTGGCAGCAATTTTTGCAACTATACCTTCAATCCCTTCATCCAAGTCATTTATATAAATTGTAAACAGTTGAATTCCCAGCACTGATCCCTGTGGGAGAACACTTGTTACATCCTGCCAACGAGAAAAACACTCAGTTATGTCAACTCTGTTTCCTATTAGTCAGTCAATCTTCTATCCATGCTAATGTGTTACCCCCTGTACCAAGCGCTTTTATTTTCTGCAATAACCTTTGATGTGGCATCTTATCAAATGCCTTCTGTAAATCTAAGCGCAGTAGATCCACTCGTTCCCCTTTATCCACAACACGTGTGATTCCTTCAAAGAACTTCAATAAATTACTTAAACATGATTTCCTTTTCACAAAACCAAGTTGACTCTGCCCGATTACCTTGAATGTTTCTAAGAGCCCTTATAACCTCTTTAAAAATAGATTCTAACATTTTCCATAAACATCTGTTAGGTTAATTGGCCTGTAGTTTCCTGCTTTCTGACACCCTCCCTTTTTGATTAAAGTAGTTATATTTATTATTTCCCAATCTAATGGAACTGTACCTGAATCTAGGGAATTTTGGAAAATTAAAACCAACGCACCGACTATCCCATTAACTACTTCTTTGAAGAGCCAGATGAAGTCCACCTGGACCTGAGGATTTGTCAGCTCTCAGCCTAAACAATTTGCTCAATGGCACTTCCGTGGTGATTGTAATTTTTTTGAGTTGGTCACTCCTTTCCATATCCTGATTTACAGCTATTTCTTTCATGTTACTTGTATCCTCGATAGTTGAAATACTTGTTCAATTAATCCGCCATCTCCCTATTTTCCATTATCAACTCCCCAGATGCACTTTCTATAGGATTTTTCCCTCCTTCTTAACCTTTTTGCATTCTTTGTTGTTCTTTGTATTTTGCCCAATCTTTTGACCTACCATCATTGTTGCATAATTAAATGTTTTTTCTTTAACTTTGATACTGTCTTTAACTTTTTTAGTGGACCATGGAAGTGGATCCTCCCTTGGAAACTTTCTTTCTTATTGGAATGTATCTATTCTGTGTGTTCTGAAATATCCCATTAAATGCCTGCTGTTATATTGACCTATCGCTTAACCTAATTTGCCAGTTCACTTTAACTAGCTCTGCTGTCATACCCTCATAAATACCCTGATTTAAGTTTAAAATACTAGTCTTAAAATACTACTCCTCTCCTTCAAACTGAAAGTAAAATTCAATCATATTATGATCACTACTACCTAGCATTATGACCTTGGGGTGCCTTCACTATGAGGTTATCAAAGATTCTTAGACAGCACCTTCCATACTCACGATCACTTCCATCTCAAAGGACAAATGCAGCAGATACATGGAACACCACCACCTGCAAATTCCCCTCCAATCGCCTTTATGACTTGGAAATATATTGCCGTTCCTTCGCAGTCGATGGGTCAAAATCCTGGAATTCCCTCCCTAATGACATTATGGGTCAACCCACACCACATGGATTGCAGGAGTTCAAGAAAGTAGCTCACCACCACCTTCTCAAGGACAACTAGGGATGGGCAATAAATGCTCGCCTAGCCAACGACACCCATGTCCCACAAATAAATTTAAAAACCCTGTCACATTGCACAATACCAGATTGAGTTCAACCTGCTCTCTGGTTGGCTGTCCTGACGTGTTGTCCTAAGAAATAATCCCAAAAACACTCTAGGAGCTCCTAATATATGATACCTTTGCCCATCTGATTTTTCCAATCTATATGTAGATTTAAATCCTGTATGATTATCACCATACCGTTCTGACAAGCTTCCATTATCTTTTCCTTTATACTCTATCTTGCCATGTAGTTAATGTTAACATAGACCACTTCCACAACTGACTTCTTGCCTTCATGATTTCTCATTTCAACCCAAACGGCTTCTACATCCTGGTTTCCTGAACGTAGGCCATTCCTCTTGAATGTGCCAATAGCATCATTAATTAACAGAACCACCACCCCGCCCCCACCTTTTCCTAACTTCATCTCCTTCCTAAATGTCACATACCTTTCAATATTCAGGTTCCAATCTCTGTTATCCAGTAGCCATGTCTCTGTAACGGCTATCTGATTATATTTATTCATTTCAATGTATGATATCAGTTCATCCCTTTTGTTTCAAATGTTACGGGGGCGATTCTCCCAAAAAAATCCTAAAAATTCTAAGCATCGAATTCACGTAACAACTGGAGTAAATCCTCCTGGTTTTTTCAGTGGGAGTTTCAAAATGAATGTCCCACACTCTGCACTGCTGAGTGCACTAGTGTCAATCAGTTCAAAAAGCTGGGAGTGGGGCCAAATCCCACTGGAGAGGCCGGCAGAGTAGCACTGAGGGAGCCACTGCGCATACGCGATCTGTCAGCGACAAGATTGATGCATGCGCAGTGGTCACTGTCTGCCGGCCTCCCACTTGCTGACCAGCTCAATCACTGACCAGCCCCGCGAACACCGCATTGCCAGCCATGTGACCCCCCCCCCCCCCCCCCCCCCCCCCCCACAGCCTGATCGCTGGCTCCCCAAAAATACCCAAGCCAGCCTCAACCCCACCGCAACCCTGATCTTCCGATCCCCTCTATGCTCCCTCCCGATCCCCGCAGCCACCCCCACCAGTAGCCCCGATCATGACCTGTCCCCCCCTTGCAGCCCCGACCCCCCCTCTCCCCCCCCCCCCCCCCCCCAAGTGGGCTGACCCCCCTTCCCTGATGGCCAGCCCTGATCGCTGGCCTCCCTCCCTTTGTCACTCAGCCCAAGGTGCATTGTGGTTTCGGGACCCCCCACCCCCACCAATTGACCCCCAGAGGCTCCGCTCCACCATCAGGCCCCACCCCCATTAGGCCCTTCCCCCTTGGCATTGCCCGATGCCCCATGGGCAGTGCCAAGGAGTCTCCGGCCATTGGCACTTTGCCCCATGGGCAATGCAAGGGGGCCCAGGCTGGCACTGCCAAGGTGGCAATGCTCAGGGGACATTCCCTGTACTCGACCCTCTGGGGGGACCTTGATTGCCTCCCCCAGCACTCCAGTAGGGTTGGGCCACCAGCTCCCCCCAAGTGGGGAGCTATATTAAACCCCGCTGGAGTGAAACATTCTTGGCGGGGAAGAAGGGGCTACCAGAGATTTCAGTGCCCGGCTTGCTAATGATATTCAAATATATTAAAATTATCATTTAAGTAAATTATGTAGCTCCGCGCCGATTTCCGAATGACGGCGCTGGAAATCCAGCTGCGGAGGCCATAGTGCCCAGCGGGGAGCCCACGAATCAGCCTCTGCTACAGTCTCCCAGCCTGCTGCACGACAAAAGCAGTGCAGCGAGCTGGGAGAATCGCCCCCCTACATGAGTTTTGATTCAGTGCCTTTATAGAAACATAGATACTAGAAGCAGGAGTAGGCCATTCAGCCTTTCGAGCCTGCTCCGCCATTCATTTTGATCATGGCTGATCATCAAATTCAATATCCTGATACCCCCATATCCCTTGATCCCTTTAGCCCCAAGAGCTATATCTAATTTCTTCTTGAAATCAGACAACGTTTTGGCCTCAACTACATTCTGTGTAGTGCATTCCACACATTCACCACTTCCTGGATGAAGAAGTTTTTCCTCACCTCAGTTCTAAAAGATTTACCCCTTATCCCCAAACTATGACCCCTAGTTCAAGACACCCCACCATTGGGAACATTCTTTCTGAATCTACCCTGTCTAATCCTGTTAGTGAATATAACCCTAACTGACTTAATCTCTCCTCATATGACAGACCTGCCATCCCAGGAATCAGCCTGGTAAATCTTCGCTGTACTCTCTCTATAACAAGGGCATCCTTCCTGAGATAAGGACACCAAAACTGCACACAGTACTCCAGGTGTGGCCTCACCAATGCCCTATACAGTTGTAGCAAAATATCCCTATTCCAATACTCAATCCTTTCATTATGAAGGCCAACACACCATTTGCCTTCTTTACTGCCTGCTGTACCTATGTGCTTACTTTCAGCAACTGATGCACGAGGACTCCAAGGTCTCGTTGAGTATCCACCTCTCTCAATTTACACCCATTCAAGTAATAATCTGTATTCCAATTATTACTACCGAAGTGGATAACCTCACATTTATCCACATTATACTGCATCTGCCATGCACATGCTCACACACTCAGCCTGTCCAAATCACGCTGAAGCATTTCTGAATCCTCCTCACAGTTCAGCCTGCCACCCAACTTTGGATCATCTGCAAAGTTGGAGATAATACATTCAGTTCCCTCTTCCAAATCATTAATATATGTGAACAGTTGGGGTCCTAGCACAGATCCCTGCGGAACTTTACTAGTCAGTGACTACCAATCAGAAAAAGACTCATTTATGCCAACTCTTTGCTTCCTATCTGCTAACCAGCTTTCTATCCATCTCAAGACATCACCTGCAATCCCATGTGCTTTAACTTTACATAGTGGTCTGTTATGTGAGACCTTGTCAAAAGCCTTCTGAAAGTCCAAATAAACCACTCCACTATTTCTCCTTGGTCAACTCTACTAGTTACATGCTCAAAGAATTCTAATTGATTCGTCAAGCATGATTTCCCTTTTGTACATCCATGCTGACTTTGTCTGACTATACCACTGCCTTCCAATTGCCGAGTTATGAAATCTTTGATAATAGACTCTATCAACTTCCACAGTACCAATATTAGGCTCATTGGTCTATACAAAAGAACAAAGAACCAAGAACAATACAGCACAGGAACAGGCCCTTCGGCCCTCCAAGCCCGCGCCGCTCCCTGGTCCAAACTAGACCATTCTTTTGTATCCCTCCATTCCCACTCCATTCATGTGGCTATCTAGATAAGTCTTAAACTTTCCCAGTGTGTCCGCCTCCACCACCTTGCCCGGCAGCGCATTCCAGGCCCCCACCACCCTCTGTGTAAAATACGTCCTTCTGATATCCGTGTTAAACCTCCCCCCCCTCACCTTGAACCTATGACCCCTCGTGAACATCACCACCGATCTGGGAAAAAGCTTCCCACCGTTCATCCTATCTATGCCTTTCATAATTTTATACACCTCTATTAGGTCACCCCTCATCCTCCGTCTTTCCAGTGAGAACAACCCCAGTTTACCCAATCTCTCCTCATAACTAAGCCCTTCCATACCAGGCAACATCCTGGTAAACCTCCTCTGCACTCTCTCTAAAGCCTCTACGTCCTTCCGGTAGTGTGGCGACCAGAACTGGGCGCAGTATTCCAAATGCGGCCGAACCAACGTTCTATACAACTGCAACATCAGACCCCAACTTTTATACTCTATGCCCCGTCTTATAAAGGCAAGTATGCCATATGCCTTATTCACTACCTTCTCCACCTGTGATGTCACCTTCAAGGATCTGTGCACTTGTACACCCAGGTCCCTCTGCATATCTACACCCTTTATGGTTCTGCCATTTATCGTATCGCTCCCCCCGACGTTAGTTCTACCAAAATGCATCATTTCGCATTTATCAGGATTGAACTCCATCTGCCATTTCTTTGCCCAAATTTCCAGCCTATCTATATCCTTCTGTAGCCTCTGACAATGTTCCTCACTATCTGCAAGTCCAGCCATTTTTGTGTCGTCCGCAAACTTACTGATCACCCCAGTTACACCTTCTTCCAGATCGTTTATATAAATCACAAACAGCAGAGGTCCCAATACAGAGCCCTGCGGAACACCACTAGTCACAGGCATCCAGCCGGAAAAAGACCCTTCCACTACCACCCTCTGTCTCCTGTTTCCTGTTTTCTCTCTACCCCCTTTTTGAATAGTGGGCTTACATTAGCTACCCTTCAATCTGTTAGAACTATTCCAGAGTCCAAAGAATTTTGGAATATAACCAGCAATGGATCAACTATTTCCAAGGCCATTTCTTGAAGTACTCTGGGATGAAGATAATTAGCACCTGGAGATTTATGCACCTTCAATCCCATCAATTTCCCTAAACCATTTCTCTACTAATGCTGATTTCCTTCAGCTCCTCACTAAAACATATTTCTCTCAGCACTGCTGGTACATTATTCATGTCTGCCTTTGTGAAGACTGAAGCAAAGTACTAATTTAATTCCTCAGCCATTTCTTCATTCCCCGTTATTAATTCTTCTGTTTCTGACTGTAAGGGGCCTACATTCGTTTTTGTCAATCTTCTTCTCTTTAAATATCTATAGAAACTTCTACAGTTAGTTTTTCTGTTCCCCGCTAGCATACTTTCATACTCTATTTTTCCATTCTTAATCAATTCCTTGGTCCACCTTTGCTGAATTTTAAACTGCTCCCAATCCTCAGGTCTATTGCTTTTCTTACCAATTTGTATGCTTCTTCCTTGAATCTGATACTATCTCTAATTTCCCTTGTAAGCCATAGTCTGGCCACAATTCCCTTTCCACTCCTATGCCAAACAGGAACAAACAACTTCTGGAGTTCACCTATTCATTCTTTAAATGCCTGCCATTGCCTATCCCCTGTCTTTCCTTTCAGTAATGTTTCCCAGTCCATCATGGCTAATTCATGCCTTATACCATCATCGTTACGTTTGTTGAGATTCAGGGCCCTAGTCTCAGAATCAGCTACATCACTATCCACCTTGACAAAGAATTCTACCATATTATGGTCACTCATCCCCAAGGATTCTCTCACAGCTAGATTGCCAACTAATCCTTTCTCATTGCACAATACCCAGTCCAAATAGTCTGTTCCCTTGTTGGTTCCTTAATATATCGTTCCAGAAAACCATCCCATCTGCACTTTCTCCTCTATTTCCCATATTAATACTGTTCTCTCTTGCTTTTTCTCTGCTCTTTGACCTACCTCATCTTCCCATGATCCCTTGCCCCCACTATTTAATTTAAAATCCTTTAAAGATCCCTCATTATGCAACACTATCCCAATGGTACAGATCCCACTTTCCCCAGTGTTGAAGCCAGCATCCCACAAACCAGAAACTACTTCTCCCACAACAGTCTTTGAGCCACACAATCATTTCTCTAATCTTACTTTCCCTATGTCAATTTATACATGATTCAGGTAGTAATCTAGAGATTATAACCTTTGAGATTCTGCTTCTAAACTTCGTGCATAGCTTCTCAGACTGACTGTGCAGAACCTCCTTCCTCATCCTACCTATGTTGTTGGTACCTGTAAGGTGCACAACTACTGGATTATTTCCCCTTCCATTGGGAGCTCCTCTCCAGCCCTGAGCAAATGTTCCGAACCCAGGCAGGCAACATAACCACCTGGACTCTCACTCTTTGCTACATAGAACAGAATTAATCCCCTCACTATACTGTCCTCTAATGCCACTACATTCCTTTGTGCTCCCCTCATTTGAATGGCTTCCTATACCACAATGCCATGGTCAGTCAGCTCATCCACCTTGCAACCCTCATTCTCATCCAAACAAGCTGAAAGAAATTCAAACTTGTTGGGTAATTTCAGAGGCCAACACTCCTGCCCTCTGGGTTCCCTTAGCTGCCTCAGCTGCAATCACATCCTCCTGTTCCTGACCACCTTCCAAATGAGAAGACCCCACCCTAAGGTGTGTGACACAAAGAGTTCAGTCAATTTTCACCCTCATTGATGTGTTGCAGTGTCTGCAGCTCAGCCTCAGCTCAATGACTCTGAGCCAAAGGTCCTCAAGCTGCAGACTTTTTTTTATTCGTTCGTGACATGGGTGTCGCTGGCAGCATTTATTGATCATTCCTAGTTGCCCTTGAGAAGGTGGTGGTGAGCTGCCTTCTTGAATCACTGCAGTGCACGTGCTGTGGGTTAACCCACAATGCCGTTAGGGAGGGAATTCCAGGAATTTGACCCAGCGACTGTGAAGGAACGGCAATATAATTCCAAGCCAGGATGGTGATTGGCTTGGAGGGGAACTTGCAGGTGGTGGTGTTCCCCTGTATCTGCTGCCCTTGGCCTTCTAGATGGAAGTGGTCGTGGGTTTGGAAGGTGCTGTCTGAGGATCTTTGGTGAATTGCTGCAGTCTATCTTGTAGATAGTACACACTGCTGCTACTGAGCGTCGGTGGTGGAGGGAGTGGATGTTTTTAGATTTGGTGCCAATCAAATGGGCTGTTTTGTCCTGGATGGTGTCAAGCTTTTTGAGTGTTATTGCAGTTACTGCAGACATGCTTGTCCTGGATCATACTGGTATGCAAGAGTGACCACATGCTGCAGCCATGACACATCACCTGTCTTGCCATATTCATGTGCTTTAATTAATGACTTAATTATTCTCTTCAATTGTTCATTTTCTTTTATATATTTATTAATTTTTTCAAAAATTCCTGTTTTATTTTAAATGTTAGGTGTAGAATAGACCTTTTTCTGCTTACTGGATACTTGTCAAATACTTACCAAAAAGTTCTCTTCTTCCCCTCTAATAGAGTAAGAATCAATTCCTACAAGGTGAAAAGTTAGACAAAATAAATAAGTCCCTCCCTCCCTCCCTCCTATCCTCCCTCCCGTCCTCACTAAATTCCCTCAGCTCACCACACTATCATTCTCCGTTGAGGTAGCGCTGAGAATGTCTGAATTTATATGTTCTGAATAAAGAGACTAGCTGACCCCCAGTTACAGCAAAGACCAGTTCAAGCTAATTTCCTTAATTATTTCAGCTGCTGCCAGTGGATTGCTTCTATCTCCTTGCTTCGGCCCCTGGATGAGGCTTAGAATTTTAACAGTTCTTGCAGCTAAACGCAAACAATATGAGATTTTTAGAAAGATAATTACGTTCCTCGCAGCTCACCAAACCCTCACACTTTGTTGAGGTCACACTCCAGCGCTGGACGCACTGAGAATATATTTATATGTTCTGAACATATACAGCACAGAAACAGATCATTTGACCCAACTGGTCCAATTCGGTGTTTATGCTCCATGCGAGCCTCTTCCCACTGACGTTCATCTAACTCCATCAGCTTTTTATTCACATTGTTCCAACATGTTTATTTTACTTTCACAATACCCAGTAGCTCCCTCATCATGATTGAGAATGACTTAAAAATCAGCTTCCTAGACTCACTTAACACTCTGGAATAAATACCAGAATAAATACTGGCACAAGCATGATGGGCCAAATGGTCTCCTTCTGTTCCGTACCATTTTATGATTGCATTACTATGAATGCATTTAGTTAGAGAGCTTTCAGCCAGATTTAATTTACTGTAATGTTTGGCTGCTAATAAATTAAGGTAAGCCTTAGATTTAGTTCTTTCTGCAGCTGAGGGTTAATGGAAATCATAATTTTTAAACTTCGGCTTAACTCATTTATTGCTGCATTTTTATCAGCTGGACAGTTATTTCAGTGACTTTCAAATGACTTCTTGAGGCATTTTCTACTCTTCCCTTCTTCAGAGAGCAGGGGAAGCGGGATCATTGAATATATTCAAGGCTGAGTTAGACAGATCTTATGATTTACAATGAAGTCCAAGAGTTATGGGGGCAAACAGTAAAGTGGAGTTGAGGCTGCAGACAGACCAGCCATGATCTTACTGAATAGCGGAGCAGGCTCAAAGCGCCAAATGGCTTCTTCCTGCTCGTAGTTCTTATATTCTTTGACTTTTGAACAAAATCATTACTCTTCTGCCTCCAGTTTTATATTCTTGTTCAATTCATCACTGAGCAGAAATGCTAGGTTGTATTTCTAAGTAAGAACCTTTTTATTTGTAAAAGCCTTGGTGGCTCTGATGTTCTGCCTCAGCACGAGAGAAGTAGGGGGCCAATCAAGGGCTGTTGGCATGGATTTGTAGAAGTCAGGTTATGCTTGACTAACTTAACTTGAAGAAGGGAATGCACTGAATGTGGTATAATTGGGTTTTGAAAAGTACTTGAGAAATTGACACATAAGAGATTTTTAAATGCTAAAAGCCCAGGGAATTAAAGAGTAAATAGTAAAAGCTTACTGCCACTTTTTTGAAAATCATAACATTGAAGCGTAATGGAGTGTGAGACATCATAGAATATGTAAAATATAGAATGCATGACTTCAGGTGGCTATTAAAGCCAAAACAATCATGAAATAAAGTCCGCAAAAAGCAACATTACACAAGAGAAAAAGTAACATAGGGAAGAGGCAGGGATCAGAGCCAGTAGTTCTGGTGTGAAGCTAACAAAGCAACAATAAGAAATGGACCGAGGAGCCTCTCTGTGCTGAAACTTAAAAGATTTTATGTTCTTGGAATAGCTGATATTACATACATAATACATGCATCGGTGCACGTAATCAATCAGCCATAAGCTGGGGACCCAAATTTTCCATCCCAAAGCAGGGCCAATCCACATCAAGTAGGCTTTAAAATTAGCATGTGGGACCCAATTCCAGAATTCCCATCCCCCATTTCCATCGCCAGTCAGTGGATGCAGGATAAAGGTGTGGGTTGAGAGACCACATGCTATTCGAACATTGCAGAGGTGAGCATTGTAGATCCCTCACAATTTTGATAGAGTGGGGCCAGCGTTTGAAGGTGACGTGGTTC
This sequence comes from Mustelus asterias, assembly GCF_964213995.1. Classification (NCBI taxonomy): domain Eukaryota; kingdom Metazoa; phylum Chordata; class Chondrichthyes; order Carcharhiniformes; family Triakidae; genus Mustelus; species Mustelus asterias. Next base: position 62,763,530 of record NC_135823.1, read on the forward strand.
ACACCAGCTCAGAGGTGTCTTCGACAATGGAGGATCCCTGTTCTGGAGCCGTTAAAAAGGTGTTGCCAAATTCATACCCTAAAATAATATTATAATTTTGCTATTTATTATATGTTGCTAATTCAGAGCTTGATGATAAGGTTCTTAAGGGGTAAATTAATGTAAACTAACCAGCATTGTTAAAGGGAAAAAGTGCTCAGATGCATTAGATATATTATCCATAAAGCCCTTTTCTGTATTAAGCAATATTGAAATTTAGATGTCACTATGTCAATTATCCCCAAAGCTTTAATCTTTCCATTTAATTTTAGTTCAGCAATCTGATTTGATTTGATTTGATTTACTATTGTCACATGTATTAGTATACTTGCATGTTATACAGACAAAGCATACCGCACATAGAGAAGGAAAGGAGAGAGTGCAGAATGTAGTGTTACAGTCATAGCTAAGGTGTAGAGAAATATCAACTTAATATGACGTAGGTCCATTCAAAAGTCTGATGGCAGCAGGGAAGAAGCTGTTCTTGAGTTGGTTGGTACGTTACCTCAGACTTTTGTATCTTTTTCCCATTAGAAGAAGAGTATGTGGAAGAGAGTACGTCCAAGGTGTGTGGTGTCCTTGATTATGGTGGCCACTTTTTCGAGGCAGTGGGAAGTGTAGACAGAGTAAATGGATGGGAGGCTAGTTTCAACCCTTTGTAGTTTCCTGCAGTCTTGGACAAAGCAGAGCCATACCAAGTTGTGATACAACCAGGAAGAATGCTTTCCATGGTGCATCTGTAAAAGTTGGTGTTAGTCGTAGCAGACATGCCAAATTTTCTTAGTCTCCTGAGAAAGTAGAGGCACCTGTGTCTTCAATTTTTGAAAGGATGGCTGAGCTCTTTGAGTGACTTCAAAGGCTTTAATGTATTCAGCTCTGGAGGTTTTGATGACGCAATTGTGCAATGCTTGGCTGAGCTCCAAGCTCAATAATGAACTCAGCTTAGCAAGGATTGATGATATAGCTGTCAAGGTGGCTGCTAGTTTTGTTATTTTCAGAGTTTAATGATCTCGTGATGGGATTTTTAAGAGTGCTTTTTGAGTGATTTTGTTTATTTTGACTGTTTTGTAAACTTCTAATACAACTATGTTTTTTTCCTATGCATATTGTTCATTTATGTGCATCTCCAAAACATTTAATGTTATTATAGGGCTCATGAGTTATGTCCTTAGGAGATACTGGGAGAGTGCGAATGGGGTTGCTATAAAGGGTTATGGAATAAGTATGGAGTAGTTATGGCGAGCCTATGGGAGCTGAGAAGGTTGAGGGTATATGGAAGGGGTGAGGGGGACATAAAGTGGGCATGGTGTGTGGAGTGAGGGGGTGAGGTGGATAGGGGTAAGGGTTAAGGGACTTCACCAACCATCTACTATACAGAGCTGATGTCCCAGCACTTGGAGGGAGCCTTTCAACTTGCCCACCTCAGTATCTGCCTGCCTCCATTTTGGCCACGGACCTGACTGGCCCTAAATCCAACACTCTCCCATCTCTCCAACACGAAGGAAGCGTGTATGGGCACTGCCAGGGAGCAGGCGGTATTGCGACATGGTGGGAAGTCCAATTCCTACATCGAAGATGAAAATCTGGCCCCAGATGATGTAGCTGCAGATTTAAGGGAGTTGTTAGCTTCTTCAGCGCCGTCACTTTGTTAAACTTCCAGGACTGTCCAAACACTTGCCGTTTTTAATCATACAGCTGGGTTCAGATAAATACTTTTCCATTAAATATCATACCAGGATCAAGGCTGCTCTAGACTGCAGATGAAAATAATCAATTTGCTGATGATTGCAGCACATTTCTCACACTATATCAATACTTCAACCTAAGCAAAAGCAGAAAACAATACACTGTGCATGTGTTATTAAAACAATGCATCTGAGCCCGTTCCTGTCTACAGCATTTGCCACATTTTTAATCACATTTTTACTGCCCATTTTTCCCATTCTACTCTCTGATGTCCACACTTATTCTAAGTTTAACCTGCATGGCTGTTGTTCCCTGTCAGCCAATCTTTAGCTTCTGCATGACAAGCACACATCCAGCACGATCTTCCTTGGGGTGTGAATGGCAACATTAGCCTGCTAGTTGCACCCTGATGTTATAGTGTAGGGAATACTGTAGCCAATTGTACAGAGAGATAAGTTCCACCATAATTTGTTTCTGAGTAACATTGGTTGAGTGATACATATTGGCCAGAATACCAAGGAGAACTTACCTTCTCATCTATTCAATAATACCATGGGATCTTTTATGTCTACCTGAGAGTGTAGACTGGGCTTTGGTTTAATGTCTCATATGAAACATGGTACAGCAATGCAGCACTCCTTCTGTCCTGCACTGAAGTGTCAGCATGGATTTTCTGTTCGGATCTTGGGAGTGGAAGCACAGTCTCTGATTGAGTGGAGTGAGTGCAACTATGAACTTATTTTTTAAAATTGCATTATTCTGCTTGTAATAATGATACAATATTTTACTTTTAGCCATTCTCTTATGAGCATATTTTTGAAGAATTTAATTTTAAGTTTAATTTCCCTCCCCTACTCCCTGTCCTTCACCTCATCTTGGGCTTTTCCCTTCCTCCTTCTGTCCCTTTATATCCGCAACCCCTTTGCCCTCCCTCTCCCCTTTCTCCCTCCCCTCCTTTCTTCCTCTCCTCTTCTTTAATTCCCCCTTTCCACTTTTACTTCTCCCCCTTCCTTCTTACCTTCATCCCCCTTTGCCACCCTTTCCCCTTTCTTTGTTCACCCTCTCCTTTTGCCATCCCTCCTTCCAAACATCATTTTGATGTCTTTGTTTTAAAATAGGGAAGAAGCCCTGTTCAGTGGTGAGGTGGGGTTAGGATCTCAAATCTTGACCAGAAGCAAAGTCTGGAATCTTATTTAGAAGGGAGTGGCGTTAGGGATGACATTATGGTCAATGGCTGTGGGTGGGCCAATTTAACTGCTCAGCAAGAGGTTTTTCCTGCTCATTTAGTCACCAATTCCAAGTAGCATAAATTTTACTTGAAAGTTTGAAACTTGAATTTCCCAAGTGTTTATCAAGAGGATGCCACATGACATGAGATGCCCTCCATTGTACTTGATGAGTTGCATAACATTATGTTTTCAGCAACTTGCAGAGGTCTATTGTAAAATATCTTCAGAATACTCACCATTTTTATTGTGTAATATATAAATGGAATAATGTCCACTGTTGCCTAGAAGCAATGTTGTATCTGTTGACTTGCTGTACTTAATGAGCTGAGAAGTAAAAATCATACAGCTGAGGAATGTTTTATGTTTGAATTAGAAGTTCTTATGAATGTATTATGCTGCAAGCAAGAATCCTGTACAATGGCAGTGAACTGAAAGGGTTGGGAAATTCAATCCTTATAATATGATTGATCAGAAAATATTGGAAGACTGTAAATCTGTTTCATGTAAGTGAATTGAAGTTTAAGGTTTATTTATTAGTGTCACAAGTAGAATTACATTAAGACTGCAACGAAGTTACTGTGAAAATCCCCTAGTCGTCACGCTCCAGCGCCTGTACAGTGGGTACACTGAGGGAGAATTTAGCATGGCCAATGCACCTAACCAGCACGTCTTTCGGACTGTGGGAGGAAACCGGAGCCCCTGGAGGAAACCCACGCAGACACAGGGAGAATGTACAGACTCTGCACAGCCAGTGATCCAAGCCAGGAATTGAATCCAGGTCCCTGAAGCTGTGACGCAGCAGTGCTAACCACTATGTCTCCATGGCACCTGCCATGTTTAGAAGACTGTAGCATTTGATAATGGTGATTTATTTGGTCAGTAGCTCAAACTTTTCAATGGTTCAGTAAAGTGGCAGACATCATTCCAATGTGTACTGCTGATCTCTTGATCTATGATGTGTACTGAGCAGTAACTTGAAGGACTTCCTCGATCTTTTTTTCCTCTGAGCAGTTGGTAATATTATTGATCCAATAGCTATGGATTGAAAGGCATTCTTGTGCTTTTATTCTGTTACATTCATTGATCTCAATCTAAGACTAGCACACTGAGTGGACTGATGCTCAGCTGTTTAATACATCAGTGAGTGCTCATCCAATTAAAGACAATTAGCAATCTATTATTAGTGTCCTAAACTGCTGGTATGTTAGATTCCCTGCTAATAATCTCCTAATCCATTGATATGTTAGATTGTCCATTTGAAAAAAATGTTCATGTAAGAAAAAATGTTCATCTGTTGATATGTCAGATTGCCTGTTAATAATGTCCTAATCCATTAACAGATAGATTGAGCAGGTTATTGGTATCCTGTATTATAATAAAGACAGTTGTTTTCAGCAATAGATACTGTGACCGCTACAGCTTTACTACACTAGTCACAATAAATGGTTAGAATAATATACTATCAGCTGAGTGTAGTTTTGGAATACAAATTCTGATTATTATAAGCAATCAGTCATTACAAGCAACAGACATTTAATATGATTCCAGTGTGAATTGGCCATGCTAAATTCTTCCTCAGTGTACCCGAACAGGTGCTGGAGTGTGGCAACTAGGGGATTTTCACAGTAACTTCATTGTAGTGTTAATGTAAGCCTGCTTGTGACTAATAAATAAGTAAACTTTTACTTTCCTACTATTTAATACAATGAGAGTCTGCAGGGTTAAGAATAGTGGACACCCAAGCCACGAACGTGATTGTAAATGATTTATTACATTGGAAATATATAGTGTTATAGGAATAGAAGAAGTCTCACAACACCAGGTTAAAGTCCAACAGGTTTATTTGGAATCACGAGCTTTTGGAGCGCTGCTCCTTCATCATCTGATGAAGGAGCAGCGCTCCAAAAGTTCGTGATTCCAAATAAACCTGTTGGACTTTAACCTGGTGTTGTGAGACTTCTTACTGTGCCCACCCCAGTCCAACGCCAGCATCTCCACATCAAAGGAATAGAAGGTTTGATATATTGGGTGATCCAATTGCAAAAGTCATGAGAAGACCATTTATCACATTAATCATTGGCTAGATCCAATTGAAAAGTACAACTTTAGATCAATGTTTCATGGCCACACAGTGAGCTTCTGCTTTGGAACAAGTCATAAGAAAACTCACTTGAGGTAGGAAAAAAAGTCTTGAAAGTACCATTGGTGATAACACAACTAAGTTTACCTGAAATCAACAGAAAAGTTAACGGGGCAAGGTGTAAAACAGGCTGCTGATTATTTACCACCCATTTTATGCTACCACCAAAGGCCAATCTCACTGCTACTGTGTCATGCAAATATTCAGTTAACAGTAGCACAGTCAAGGCAGCAGAATAAGATGGAGAACAATGTGACATATCAGGAGAACAATACAAAAGAATAGAACATAACTGGTTAAAAGCACACTTAAACAATCTTGCAAACTATCCACTTTGGTATTGTATTCATATAGACCCACAACAGCATGTGTAGTGATATCATTAGAAATGTACAGAAAGAGATTTTAGGTAAGCTTCACAAGCTGCAAGTAAACACAATCGAATCATAATTGATGTAGATACAGAGCAGTTATGAGGTGGGATCAAAATGCCCTCAATCAACCAACTACAGAGCAATGGAATGCCATTGACTCCAAAGTAAGCTTCCAGAGGAGGATTTGTTCTGTAATTTGGCGCAGTGGTTAGCACTGCTGCTGCCTCACAGTTTGTAGATGGCATAGCATATAATGTGTAGGAATCATATACATGTAGAAGACATATCTTCAATAAGGGGATGCCTAACCACATCCCCTTAACACACAATGGCATTTTCATCGCTGAAAGCTCCAACATCAACATCTTGGGGTCACTAGAGTCATAGAATCCCGACAGTGCAGAAGGAGGCCATTCAGCCCATCAAGTCTGCACCGCCAACAATCCCACCCAGGCCCTATCCCCGTAACCCCACATATTTACCCTGCTAATCCCTCCAACCTACTCATCCCAGGACACTAAGGGGCAATTTAGCATGGCCAATGCACCTAACCTGTACATCTTTGGCCTGTGGGAGGAAACTGGAGCACCTGGACGAAACTCATGCAGACATGGGGAGAACGTACAAACACACAGACAGTGACCCAAGCCAGGAATTGAACCCGGGTCCCTGGAGCTGTGAGGCAGCAGCAGTGCTAACCACTGCACCACTAATGATCAGACATTTAACTAGACCAGATACATAAACATTGTGACTTCAAGAGTAGTTGGACTAGGTATTCTGTGGCAAGGTAACTCACCTCCTAACTTCCTAAATCCTTTCCACCAGCTACAGGAGACTGATGGAATACTTTCCACTTGCCTATATTAGTGCAGCTCCAACAAAACCTGATTGGAGATGGCATTCCGGACATTAGAGTCTTCACCCCTTAAGAGGAGCAAGCTGGGGAGGAGCAGGACCATGCCTGTGCTGAAGATGAGATGGGACTTCCCCAGGAAGCCAGTTAGGATGCATCCAGTTTGCAGTTGTCAGCTTTGCTCACAATTAAAGCACCTGCTTAGGTATTCATTAAATCTCTACCAACAAGAAAAGAGGGAGACCCACAATACTGATCACCCACCTCCATCCCCAACCCCATCTCTGAAGAGGAAGCCTCAGAATCCTCAAAGGATATACTGTCACAGTGTTGACCTGCACCCTCCACCAACAAGGATAGTCACCTCAGTGGGTCCATGTTCTAGAGTAGGCTTGGGGTCACAATCTGATGAGCACATCAGCCCCATGTAGATGACGATCCTCTAGATTTAGTCCTAGGACACATGTTAGAGATGCAGAGATGCAGGCAGGGGAACATCAGACAGGATTGCCAGAGGCCATGTGCAGACTAGACAAAAGGTTGGATGAATCCATCCATGCTCAGCCTGATGTTATGGTTCTGGCCGGCAAGTATTTAGCTGCCTGGAAAGGGTGGCAGGTGCTTTGGAGACACACAGGACCAGCAGAACATACTGTGGCTGTCAGATATACACTCGGACCTGCATTCCGTCACTCTAGCCATGGGTGCAGTGCAGCAGTGGCTAGGCAAGAACATAATTGGGCACTTCAATCTCCCTCCAGGTTCCTATTGTCCTAAAGGAATCAGGGAGATACCATTGGGTGCCCACATCAGGGGACAGCACCAGCCAGGCACCCTGGGGACTTCAACCCAATTTACTCCAAGGGTGCCCTGCCGTTCCACCTCCCCTCTGACAGTGACCCTATTGCCTCCAACAGGTCAGGCCAAAGATGGCGCACATGCACCTGTGCAGGAGCCACATTGCAGGCCAGGACCCTCAAGGCCTGAGGCCACCATACAATGCCCACCAAGGTCATCACAGTCAACAAGGCATAGCAGTCAGTGGGCTGTCTCCACCTCAGCTGCAGATGTCAGGGCTGTACCTAGCATAGTGGAAGGCAAAGAAAGATAAAGAAGTTTTGAAGGTACACAAGTGCCATGGGTGTACAAACATTGTATATTGTTTTGGCACTTGTAAATATATGTTCACTTGCACTGTTTGTAAGTTTCCTGGATTCCAACTTGCTAATATTTGCTTCAATGATCATGGGCATCTAAGGGTGTGGACTTTGAATCTGATAATGAACTCTTGTAGATTCACTTTCTCACATTATTAACAAAGTGATTACTCAGTAATCCCACAGGTGCATGATGAAGCACTGGCTATCAGTTGTGTGTGCTGCCTGGGTATGCATCATACAAACCGTTACTTACAGCTCACCATGCACTGACCTCTGAAAATGCTTTCAGTGAGGTCACTGCACCTCCTGCTGCTGTTGTCCTGGTGAGATGTGGGCGGATGCCGCAAGTGCTCAAGGGGAGTTAAACCTGCTATGCTAGTGGCAAGGAACACTGTAGATGCAGTTTCAGGACTGAGAGGGTGACAATCTACACTGTCTTCTTAACAGTAGAAAACCACAGGTTGCCCTATATTACTGGAGAAAGCTGTGATGGGCACATCCAATTGTTAATGGTGATTTGTCAAGCTAACATGTAGATGAAGGCTATAAGTAAGGAAGCAATGGCCAAGTTAACTCTGACTGCACGAAGGATTTGAATGTAGGATAAAAGAGGCATGTGTGCAGTTGACTAAAGCCTTTTTCAGACCTCACATGGAGATTTGTTTAGTCTGGTCATCTCCTTATCAAGGGTGGACTTCGCAAAAGTGTTTGCAATCAAAGTGCATTCAGCATCCTTGAGATGAGAGACGGAGTACAATGGGCCTGTGTGCTGGACCATGCCGAGCCTGTGAGGCTATCCATGTGAAACATCAACAGGGCCCTGCAGGGTTCATGCAGGAAAGATGTTTATCTTGGCTGGAATGTACAGAATGATGGATCACACTCTCGCACTAATACTTAGGCCATCTAGAACTGAGATTTGTAGGAGTCACTGTGATTGGAGGGTCTGGAGTGGTTGCTACTCAGCAACACAGTGCAGGTGAAGCACTCTCAGAGACTGGACTCCAAAGTTACCTCAAAACTTTTCAGCATGATAAAGATATGGAGGGATATGGGTCTACTATGAGTGAGTGCTGATCAGGGAGCAGGAACGCAACCTTTCCTGATCAATCTGCATGGATAGCAATCTCGATGGGCCAAATGATGTTCTTATGCAGCTCTTCCCTGTGGACCCATCAGTCTGGTTCTGCTTGAAAGGGCTCTTTGCCAGGCCTGCCTCACTTTGGGAGCAGGTGTGAGGGCGGAATGAGTGCATTCCTGCCATGGTTAGATTTGAGATTGCTTTGAAGTTGCCATGTACATGGATTTTGTGAGGGCATGGGTAAAAATCACAGTTCTATTTGGTGCCCGAGAGAATGGAGTGCTGTGCAGGTTTTAATGTATGCATTTAGTACTAGGGCTCTGTATATTCGAACAGTTTAGTACATGCAAAGGATCAAACCACCAACAGGGTAGACGTTAAGTAGTGCAATTTAACTCAGCTATCATAAATCAAGATACATTAAGGATAAGTATAATGTCTGTAATCAAAAAGGAGCTGGGCCTCCTAACTCGCAGAAGATAGAGAACCAGATTGTAAAGGAAATGTCTCGGCAGCTTACTCTAGCTAGAATATATTAGCTATCAGATTGTCACAGTCTGTCTCTCATGTTATATCCTTGCAATGGCTCCGCAACGTGGAACCATAGAAAATAGGAGCAGGAGTAGGCCATTCAGCCCTTCAAGTCTGCTCTGCCATCAGTTATGATCATGGCTGATCATCCATCTCAATAGCCTGATCCTGTCTTCCCCCCACATCTTTTAATCCCCTTTGCCCCAAGTGCTAAATCTAATTCCTTCTTGAAAACATAAAATGTTTTGGCCTCAACTGCTTTCTGTGGTAGCAAATTCAACAGACTGACCACTCTCTGGATGAAGAAAATTCTCATCATCTCAGTCCTAATTGATTTACCCCATACCCGCTTAGACTATGAACCCTGGTTCTGGACACCCCCACCATTGGGAACATCCTTCCTGCACCTACCATGTTAGAATTCTCCTCATTCTTCTAAACTCCAGTGAATATAATTCTAACAAACTCAATCTCTCCTCATATGTCAGTCCTGCCATCCCAGGAATCAGTCCGGTAAACCATTTTTGCACTCGTCTATAGCAAGAGCATCCTTCCTCAGATAAGGAGACCAAAACTGCACCCAATATTCCAGGTGTGGCCTCACCAAGGCCTTGTATACTTGCAGCAAGACATCCCCACTCCTATACTCGACATTCCTGTTCCTATACTCGATATCCCTGCTCCTATACTCAACATCCCTGCTCCTATCTTCCCGCAATGAAGGCCAGCATACCATTTGCTTTTTTTACCACCTGCCGCACCTGCGCTCTTACCTTCAGCGACTGCATGCTCACCTTCAGCAACTGGTGTATGAGGACACCCAGGTCTCCATGCACATTCCCCCTCTCAATCTATCGCTATTCAGATAATAATCTGTCTTCCTATTTTTGCTCCCAAAGTGGATAACCTCACATTTATCCACCTTATACTGCATCTGCCATGCAGATGCCCACTCAGTCAGCTTGTCCAAATCACACTGAAGCATGTCTGCATCCTCCTCACAGCTCACCCACCCACCCAGCTTTGTGCCATCTGCAAATTTGGAGATATTGCATTTGGTTCCCTCATCTACATCATTAATATATATTGTGAATAGCTGGAGTCCAGCACTGATCCCTGCCTTGCCCCACTAGTCACTGCCTGCAATTTGGAAAATGACCCATTTATTCCAGGTTTTTGTATCTTGTCTGTGAGTCAGAATGTAGGTGTCATGAGAGATTCCTGCAGGATTATCTTCTGTGATCATATATTAGCTGCATGTTCAAAGAATGGAAACCTTTCCTATTGATGAGTGTGACTGTGGCCAGGATGCTCTCAAGGCCACATGTGTGCAGTCAATTGCCCCTTGAACTTACAGGAAACCTGAGAAGGTTGCAAAACCCAAAGATCTTGAAGCCTGGCTTTCAGGATCCAAATGAAATTGCACAAATCGATGTGCTCTCCTGAAAAGAGTATCTGTCAACAGTTGTGTGTTCCTGACTGGGAGATGCCACACAGGTCCTCAGTGGAGTCCTGGAAGGAACCACTGGCACAGAAGTTTAAGGCATCAGTGACCTTTAATGCTATAATTGCCTCCAAATCTTTGCAGCGGCAGGTCGTTATGGAGAAGCTGGAAGATGTGTACAACCACGTGTGGGACATTCTAAGATGTATCTAGCATTGCTTTTTGCTAATCTATTAATAACTGCACTAGCTGCAATATACCAGTCAGGTCCAGCATCCTGAACTTCTTGTGGGCCCGCTGCCTCTTGTTCATCCTGGCACTGTGCCAACCTCAATCCTCCTAATTTGGATGACATCCAACAGAAAGACAAAGATGCCTGGAACTTGTAAGATCTAAGCCTCAATGGATCTATGAACAAATTGAAGTAATAAATCTAGTGAGCATGCCCTTTGCAGATTTCCTCCATCTCAAAGCCAGCAGACCAGTGCTAAACCTTTGCCTGGCCTCTGTCTAAACATGGCATCCCCACCACACCTCTTCAAGGTGAAGGACATCCGGAAGACCAGAGATTAGTGTTCTCCCATTCATACATGACTGCACATGGAGACATTGCTCTTTGACCAAGGTGATGGGAGCCTTGTGCGAGAAACCTCCCTCTGACACAATTCAGCTTGCCTTCATTATGTTTGGGACTATAGAGAGACCATGCATTGGCATCACAGAAAAACTAACTACATGAGCCCTTCTGAGTGGTCCAGAAGGCCAAAGCAATGCCTGTTCACTTCAAAGTCATGGATGACGTGAACCTCACCACTTATGTACAGTTGTAAAAGTGAACATTCTAAATTCTTGCAGACAGGAAACTTAATTTGAAGAATGAACCTAATTCTGGCAAGGTGGCCTTTTAATCAGCATGCATGCCATGCTAATGCATGCAAAAGGACTTCCTGACATTGCTCATCAGGAAGCTTGACACACATTTAACTGTCTTTGAAAGTCCCAAGAACAAAATTCCTGAAGTTCATCCCGCCATGGGAAACCTGCTTTTTGGCCTCCAGCCCGCCTGCCAAACCTCTCCCTGTTGGAGGGACTGGAAGATTCTGCCCTATATGTTCAGAACAAGAATTATTTTTCTAAATATTTATTTCCCTCTCCCTCATTCTTGTCCATCAGTAACATGCTGACTATTTTAACTTCTGTCAATGGCTTTTCAAAAATGTATAGTTTGTGTTCAGGGTTGTGTGCAACATTTTAGAAAGGCCCTGTACACACGGATGTCAAATTATGGCAAACATTGGGAGTGGGTGTCAAACTTACACTTACTGCTCAAGTGCATTCCACGCCCTGAGTCACTGCCTGTCATTAAACACCCACACTGCTGTAGGAAATTATCAGCTGGTAGAGTAACCAACCTTTCATTGCTGATTTTGTCAGCCTCAATTGCTTCCCCTCGGCAGGCTATTTCAAACAGCCACCTATGTCTCTGTAGAGTAATTCTATCTGATTTGTCTTTTCATTTTCTGTCCTAAATCCAAGTCTATGTCCTCTCAGTGTTACTCTTAGGGACATCATAAATGGTATCTCAGGGTACAAATTGTCGATGCCCTAATAACCTTGAACTTCTCAATTAGTTTTCTCTAACACAAAGTCAATTTCTGAAATCTCTCCTTGTGTCTATGGTCAACTGTTTATTGCACCTTTTCCAGGGTCATAATGTCCTTCCTATAATATATTAACCATTGCAATACTCAAACTGACTGGCAACTTCCTCTACAGGCAAGCAAGTGAACCTCAGGCAAGCAGGTTTTGAGAGGCAGAAGGTAAGATGGAAACAACATGGTATAGACCACACATACCTGGTCAGCTGGGCATTTCAACAGTGGTCTTCATAGTGTTGATGTTATGATGCCTTTGGTCTTGTCATTTAGACTGGAAGGATCTATCAATCTGAAATATTTAATTCTCAGGTGGATTTATGATCTATCCACAAAGAGATTACTACTGAGAACATGAGATGGCTTTATAAACTGTTCATGTATACTCAGAGATTTAACTTCTGTTGTGCTCCATGAATGAACAGAGTCCAGCTAAAATGCAGGACAGAATTACAACTATCATAAAGCCAATCTCCCACTGATGCTGAGCTATTAAAACTGTTAATATTTGAATTGACTTCTTGAGAGCTGAAAAGAAATTGTTTGAATGATATTAGAAAGTTTCTGATATTTTATATGGAAACATTTTGCCTTTGATTTTTTAAATATATACCATTTGACTACATGGAGTGGAACAGGCTCCACACGAAGAACCTTATACTTGCAATATGACACACACTGCCTTTCTAAGAATTTGTCGAGAAGCAAAGAGAATTTCTGATTATTTCAAGAAGTCAGTCAGTCCAGTTTGCAGGTGATGTTGGTACTATTATTGTAGTCTCTAACCTATGCATTCTTGCTAGTTTAGCTATAAGTAAATCTGATTTCACATTTTAACCTGTATGCTATGGTCGAGAGTGTAATACTTTTCAGCGTCTGAGATGAAAGGAAAATATAATGGATATCCTGTATATCCCCTGTCAGTAATTACCAGGATAATTACTAGACTTAAACTATGTTAACCAGATGAAGGATGTTAATGATTTTGGTTGAAATTAGTTGCAGTTTGCTTACAGAAATGGTTGTATAGTTATTTACATGAATAAAGGTCATTGGGGAAGAGCCTAACAGTCGATTCTGGAGAATTAAATACTTCACCATTTTCTGTATCAGCATTTGAAGTGCAAGTTAAAGGAAAAGAAAAGTTCCTTAATCTTAATCTTACAAACTCAGAAGAGAAACCCAATTGAACCATCATTTCTCCATTGCTTATATAAGTCAGCCATGTTGCTTCTGTGAGACCAATTAGTGCCAAATAGTGCAAAGAATTCAGTGCCACATAGACACGCATCAACTAGAAACAAAATTGAGACTGGGATAATAGCTTCACTTTTCACCTTCATAACCGGCACAATTTTCACTGGGATTCTAAGGTAACTCAGTTCATCTTCACTGCTTGGGTAGTTAATTGGCACAGCAAATCACCTATTCATTGTAGTATGTGCCCAAGAAACACCAACTGGCAGCATCAGTAACAGGTGAGTTATCTGACCCAGTGGTTTACTGCCCAAGGAGTGAGGGCACCAAATACAACTACTGAATTTAAACAGTGGTGCCAATGGCCCCATCTGCTGGCCAGACAGCCAGGATTAACCCCACTGCAAACATTTCTGAGGGCCCCAATGCAACAGTATGACCATCAGGCAATCGACTACCTGGCAATCAGAGTGTCAGCAGCACACTGGAAATGGTGGCTACTTCTGGGACTGCAGGAAACCTGGACCAGCAACAGTGGAGGAGTCTGCGGAACCTGGCTATGTGGGGTCAGGCTATTTTTGAGGGAAGTGAAGGATCTTTCCAAGAGGGGCATCCCTTGCTGCTGGGGAAGGCCCTCTGACCACGGTTCCCAATCAGAAGCAGCACTCCAGAGCCCACAAGGGGGCCACCAGCTTTTACTGGGCAGCCTCCTCATGTAACCAAAGACCCCTCCACCACAGATAAGATAGCAGCTGAGGTGGGATGAGGCCCTAAGGTAGCCATTAACTGACCATTTAAGGGCTGCAATCGGCCTTCGATGGCCATTATTGACCTTTCCCATCCCTGAGTGAATCAGAGGGAGTCGGGAAGGCAGCCTTCACTTCCAATTTTATAGCTATCTCCCAACAGTGTGGGATCAACTTCTTCAGCACTTTGGGACATCCCAAATTGATAAGATGCAAAAGACATCAAAAATTATTTCAGAGGTATTCCAACTAACCAGGGCTGAGTTTCAACTGAAGCCCCAGAAAGCTTTTCATTTACTGCACAACTGAACCCCATCACATTCTGAAATAAATGTTATCTCACTGAAAAAGGCTGAAGAGCCCAATCACATCAACAAACCCAGTGTGACAGCTGCTACTTGGATACTTTGTCATATTCAATTTACTGAGCTGATTATATAATGAGTTGCTCATTAAAACAAAAAATTCAGTAAAAAGTTATTGACAGTAAGTTCAGCCAAATTCATTCTTACCGATACATTAATTTTAATGTAAAAAAATTCATGTTAATGTTTTTAAAAAATGCACAATATTTATTTTTTCTTTGCTCTTCCACTTTGGATGTTGTTGCAATTATACAGGGCCCTGGTGAGGCCACACCTAGAATATTGTGTGCAGTTTTGGCCTCCTTTTCTGAGGAAGGATATTCTTGCACTCAACGGAGTGCAGCGAAGGTTTACCAGGCTGATTCCGGGGATGGTGAGACTGAGGAGAGATTGACTAGGTTAGGATTGTTTTTGTTGGAGTGCACACAAATGAGGGAGGATCTCATAGAGACTTAAATTCTAACAGACTAGACAGGGTAGATGCAGGGAGGATGTTCCTGAAGGTGGGGGAATCCAGAACCAGAGGTCACAGTCTGAGGATTCGGGATAGACCATTTAGAACGGAGATAAGGAGACATTTCTTCACCCAAAGAGTGGTGAGTCTAAAGAATTCATTACCACAGGAAGTAGTTGATGCCAAAACATTGAATGTATTCAAGAGGCGGTTAGATATAGCACTTGGGGTGAATGGGATCAAAGGTTATGGGGAGAAAGCAGGATTAGGCTATTGAGTTGGATGATCAGCCATGATCATAATGAATGGAGGAGCAGGCTCGCAGGGCCAAATGGCCTCCTCCTTCTCCTATCTTCTATGTTTCTTTGTTTATATTTGATACTGATTCTATTCGGTGCTGGAATCATATCACAATAGCGCATTCTGGTGATCTCCATTTTATTAGTAAACATTAAGCACCATCTGGTGCCAAATCCATTAATGATGCTAACCAAAAATGTAGCTCGCTCTCCGCAAATAATTTCTTTTGGAGAAAAAAAACACCCTCGAGATATTTCACAAAATACATTTAATCATGTCAGCAGTTCCTCACATGAATGTTTTAAATGAATTTCTAATGTTCGCATTAACTGTAGTGACTTAATAAGAAACATTGTTGAAGGCTTTCTCCCATTAGTGGTTCATTCACATGCAAATCACATTCATTAGGATTATGTTTGCTGTGTGTGTCATTTTGCTCAACAATGGCATATTTAGATGATCTGCATGTTTTTCTCTCTGTGTTTGCAAGAAGTTGACATTTTCAGAGACCAAGCAGGAAAATGTGATTGCAATAGTGTTGAGCTTATACCATGGAAATTTATGCTCTGCTGATAATGTTTGTCCAGTTTATATGAGCGCACAGAGGTAATAAAATAAACTTATTGTTGATTATACCCATAATCACTGAACAATCATTTCACACAAAGTGTTTAGCAAATGAGACGATTTGGCTAAATGAACAACTCACAGATGTTAAAACCTAGCTTGAAGCAGAAAATGAAGAATGCCTCCACAGTTCTTGACAGTTAAGAAGCACTGAGGCAAAAATATTTCAAATTACATTGCACTTACAAGCATTTTTCACAAGTGGTGTTAGTCTTGGCTCAGTGATAGTACTTTCACTTCTAAATCAAAAGGTTGTCAATGCAAATCCCACTCCAGAAATGTGAGGATATAATCTGATACTTTAGTGCAATTCTGGAGCAGTGCTGCAGAGGGGCTGGCTTTTGGATTAGATGTTAATCTGAGACTCTTCCCTTGGAGAAACACAAGTTACAATTCCCCTGGCAATTTCTGAAGAAGAGCAAGAGAGTTTTCCCAGCATGCTCAACAAAAATTATCCCTCAGCCGATTTTGACGTAGCAAATTATCTGGTCATTTCTATCATTGCTATTTGTGTGACCTTGCTGTGCACAGATTGGTTACGTGCGATGTTTCCCTAAATTATAATGGTTACTCCATCTCAGAAAGTAGTTAATTGGCTGTAAACCACTTTGGGATGTCCACTGATGTATGCAGTTCTTTGGCAATACAGAAATTATTAAACTGATCCTTTCATTTCAAATATTTTTTTCAAAAGCCAATGCTTAAAATTCAATTTGTTTTGGTGCAAACAGAAAATAAACTGTTATATTCATGTGAAATACATTTATATGCAGCTATATGAAATATTTATTTATGTCACAAGTAGGCTTACATTAACACTGCAATGAAGTTACTGTGAAAATCCCATAGTTGCCACACTCCGGCGCCAATTGAGGTACACAGGGAGCATTTAGCACGGCCAATGCACGTTAACGAGCACGTCTTTCAGATGATGGGAGGAAAACGGAGCATCCGGAGGAAACCCACGCAGACATGGGGAGAACATGCAAACTCCACACAGACAGTGACCAAGCCAGGAATCGAACCCCCGTCCCTGGCACTGTGAGGTTGCAATGCTAACCACTGTGTCACCGTTGCACACTGGCACATACATGTTGAAAGAAATGTTTTTATTTGAAGAACCATCCGGAATGACTCCAAACAAAAGCATCTTAAATCATAATAGTAATTCAGCATGAATTGACAAGCATCTGATTCCTTACATTTCTCTTTCAGTCTTCTTCGCCATGATGAAAGAAAGTTTGCACCATTCTGAAAACTGTGCCTTATTTTCAGTGCAGTAATCAAAAGGTGTGGCCATCTCTAGCAACTGTATAGAAGCAAATATTCTGGTATGAGAAAATAAAGAGATAATGCACTTCATTTATTCAGCATCTTTCTGTCTGTCAACCTAGCAAGCACATCCACCACACACACTCAAGTTGCCCAAATCAGCCTGAAGATACTCTGAATGCCATTGCTTATTCCCAATGTGAAACTGCATTGTGAAATCAGCGACACTTCTACTGATACTGCCGTGGTAAGAAGGCCCCTATCTGCCACTATCCCAAGAATTCTGTAGTCTTTGTAGTAAAAAATATGTGCTTGATTGGCAAACCTTTTCGAATCCCACAGTTATTTAAATTTGTTTAACCCCTACCATTTTTTGGAAGGTATCTACAAGTTGGTCTTGTCAAATTAGTGAGTCAATACAAGATTTTTGAACAGCAATGGCCAAGGAAGACACCTTCCACAGACAACATGAAAAGGAAAGGAACTGTTACATAAGAATATTATTTATATCACAGCTTAATTAATGTGAAATGTGTATTACTTTCTACTACATAAGCCGCCAATTTAAGCTTAACAACCACTGCAAAAAGATAAATTGTGCCACAGCTACTACTCACTCCACTGAGACAAACAATCTACTGTGCAGGGAACTGTATGTGATCTAATATTCTACCAAACAATGGCACAGTCTACTGGATTTCCAACATACTGCTCAGTAAAGTATTCAGATTTCATCAGTTTTAGCACAAAGTAAGAGTGTTTTAAAAAGTTCAAAAATGGGCCAACCATGGCCAGTGGAAGAAATAAACACCAATCATCACATTATTTAAAGTCTTCCAGGAGAGTCAGCATGGCAAGTTGAAATTCCACCCAAATGTATTTTTGTAGCTTTTTCAAAGTCTTTGTGGCATTGGCATCAAAGATTTAGGGGAGCGATTCTCCCCAAAATATCTAAGTACCCAACGGACAAGAGAATGGGAGGATTTTCCCACCTGTTTTTTGGGGGTACTTAGTTTCACGGATCTCTGGCACTCTGTGTTCCTTAGAGTGCCTTAAGGGGTGGGCCTAATCCTGCCTGGGAAGCTGGAATCAACGCACTGAGCGAGCCACTGCGCACACGCGCCCATCTGTCAGTGGGGAGATAGGCACATGCGCAGTGCTCCCCCTCCCCTCCATCCCCCCCCCCCCCCCCCCCCCCCCCCACCCCTCCACCAATCACTGGCCTTCTGATCGCTGGCCTCCCCCGATTGCTGGCCTCACCTCCCCCTTGCCCCCACCTTCCCCCCCCCCCCCCCTCCCCCGGTGATCGCTGGCATCCTCGGCCTCCCCTTCCAATCGCCAGCCTACCTTACTGTCCCCCCAGGCCATTCCCAATCACCGGCCCCTGTGTCCAGCCCTGACCCCCACCCTCATGTGCAGCCCAATGCCCGCTCCATGTGCAGCCCAATGCCCGCTCCATGTGCAGCCCAATGCCCGCTCCATGTGCAGCCCAATGCCCGCTCCATGTGCAGCCCCAATCTTCCCCACCCCCATGTGCAGCCCCGATTGCTTTCTCCCTCCCTCTACTAACAATCCCCTTGCAGAGTGCACAGCAGGTCACCCCCCACCACCACCAATTGTCCCTGCGCCCCCAGTAGGCTCTACCCCCTCTGGCCCCACCCCCTTTATACTGCCCAGTACCTGTTGGGCAATGCCAGGGTTCCAGGCTGACCTGAATGACCAGCTTTAATCCCCACTGGTGGGAACCTTGCCCGGCCGGGGAGGCTACCATCCTGGGCTTGCTAATGATATTTAAATAGCGATTTCAATATTATCATCAGCCTCGCGCTGATGTCAGCACTAGGCTGTTTACATTAAAAAAAAGGACCCCGGAGACTCGGGATCGGCCAGACACCAATTGTGGGTCCCACTTCAGGCCTGTTTGCTCCCGACGCACTGCGCTACTCAAGCAGCACAGCGGGCCGGGAGAATTGCTTCCTAGTACTGAGTGATTGTCCAATTTTTGCTCTAAACCTATTTGAATATTGCTGAAAAGACAAGTTGCCAAAGATGTTCATCTTGCGCTCATCAGAACAAATGTAAGAATGCCAAATTTCAAACAATTACAATTTATACTACAGGAGAACAGCAGGCTGATTGGTTGGCAAGTCAGCTCTGACTGGCTGAGAGGTTGCCATGGAGAAAGCAGCAGGGAATCATATGTTCCCCAAGCTCCAGGGTAATTCAATAAAGACACACAGCTTGGACATGTTCCTTTTGTTTGAAGTAACCGTATCCCTGTGTATGAATGTATGTCTAACAATTGTAAATGAGCCATTTACGAGCTTGGTTGATTATATTAAATTGGTTGTTAGTGTAGCAATTGGCACACTCAGGATTGTTCAGCAAGTGCTGACCAAACATGGAATATCCAACAGCAGACGTTTTGACTTGTACGTGTAGGCTGGTTGACTCTGGTCTATACTCTGCCTATTATGAACAACCAAAGGATCATGTTATTTGATTCAATCAGCCAATCATTGGGACATACGGCCTATATGCCTGGCAACACACCAACACTGAAATTCCTATATGATGGTGCTCAATTGCGTGGTGGCCATAACATTTTTATGGCAGCATCCTGTTAGTGGAAAATGCTACTTGCATAGCCACTGCATAGTAGCAGTACATAGTCGCGTAGGCAGTCACTTTTAGGCCTGAAAAGTGTTCAGTCTATCTCAAATTACCCTGGAAAGGTAAAGTATCTTAAAAATCTGAACAACAGATTAAGGAAACTAATATGCAGGGACTTAGGGGGATCCGCATTTTGTGTCAACTGACATTTTCATTGGGCGGGTGTGTTTTGGAAGTCTTCAGAAAATCCGTCAGGTAAGAGAGCTTGGAAACCATAAGGAAGTTTGATGAGGAGCCAGAAACATTCTAACAAGTAAGTGTTAAATATTTTGACAACTTCAGATGGTATTATTAGATGCTGGCTTATGAGTTAGATGGGTTTTTATTGCAAGTAATTGATCAAAGTGCTCCGTCCTGTCAAGATAAGTTGACCAGCTACACTGTTGCATTGACCAGCATCGTATAAGTTTTCAGATTAGACTTTTCGCATTGGAGAAATGTCAGAATGCATCCAAAACTAGTCAACAGTGCCTAGGCTCTCTCCTAACTCTCCGTGGTCTGAACAGTGCATTAAATATCCAAAGTCCTTCAATTTAGAAAAACATTGCCCTGTTGTTTAAACTTAGAAAAGTAACAACTACACTCCTTTGAACGACAGGCCATTAGCTTTGAAAGAGAACAAAAACCAACTGGTCTTTCCTTTTCAATAGGTTCCATTATCTGGACCTGGAATGGTACATTTTTAATAGCTGAGCCCATGATGAATGTTCGGATGAGTTTCAAAAGCTTATGAAATGCTTAGCTCCTCAGAGAATTTGTTTACATTGTTGTTCAGGGCACTGAGTATACAGTTTGATTGACAGTTTTAAGAGGTAATGGGATTGTCTGCCTTTAATGTGCCTTCTGAATAGATGCTGGATTTCACAAATTAATGATCATTTAAAGGGATTTAACCTTTTTCAATGGAACTGGAGATTTTTTTTGCTGTACAGTACAAATGGATGCATGTTTGATTGATAGTTCTATAGGATTATTAGAGGTTTAATTTTTATTTTAAGTCAATTTTAAAGGCATCCATTGCTACCACATGGCCCCTGAGGTCTATCTATAAAATACTGGATGCGTGGTTATGGAGGATAGATAAGGTCATGGAGGGGGCATAGGGATACGATGGATCATGGAGAGGGCATTGCAGGGGAGAGGGAATAAATGAGTTGAGAGGTGATGGAAGGGACATGTAGGTAGGTGGGGTAAGGAGTTTGATTGATCTGTGCTAGGAGACATAAAAAAGGTGTGGAGAGCTGGGGAGATATCCCTGAGGACAAAGACAGGACTTTTAATCAGCATGCCTTGACAATCACATTCCTCTGACACTGTTTTGGGCCTGCCTAGAGAGGAAGAGACTCGAACCTTGACCACCCTGTTTCTCTGAAATAAAAATATGGTGAGTCTGGGAGGATGTGATGGGCTCACATCCATGAAGTTGAGAATTGCCCCGAATCTGAGGTGAAAATTCAGCCTCTGATGTCTGAGCAATGAATATTTTCCATACAACACCAGTAGCTAGCTATATGTCCACAGTAATTCATCTCATTAACAGCCTTTTTTATTTATGCATTATTTATCTGTTTCTAATATTGCAACATTAAGTCCAAAGTTGTGCAGGTTAGGTTGATTGGCCAAGCTAAATTGCTCCTTAGCATCAGGGGGATTAGCAGAGTAAATACGTGGAGTTACGGCATAAGTGGGTGCAGGCTCAATGGACCGAGTGGCCTCCTTCTGTACTGTAAGAATTCTATGATTCGACATTTCAAAAGTATCTCATTAGCAGTATTGCACTTTTGGACATTCTGAAGTCATGAAATGTGCAATAGAAATGCAAGTCTTTTTTCAGATTTGTTCATTCTATTTTTGCTCATTTGGAATACTGGCTGACGTGTGTTGTGATGGGACAGCGTGGTACATTAAGTGCCATTTGAAGATGTATGGAACAGTTAAAGCAAATTGCAACAGCTTGTCTCTGTGGAAATCAAATAGTATACCACAAAAACAGGGAGGGCAATTTCGAGCCCCACGCTAGCTGTGCGCGGGATCGCTGATGCGACTGGAAAAACCGGACAGAATCAAAAAATGCGAATCTCGCCGGATTTCTGATTTTCATTCCCCCCACCCCACCCCCCCGTCAGCAGAGTAACATGAAACTCGCCACGAGAACCTGGAAACCTTATTCTAATATATTTGGATGTCATTAGTGGACACGTGATGTCATGGTCAGGCCACCATCACCCTCCAGGGTGTAAATTACAGAGGGGGTCCTGGCAACCACACAAGTTCAACTCGGGGCTGGGGCAGGTGTGGAAGGGTCAGTATAGCCATCTGGCAGCTCGCCTGAATGCAACACTTCCTGAGTCCTTGCTGGGCTTCTGTCGATATCACCCTTGAGAAAGTGTCCTTCCATATTGGGAGCTGGAAGTGGATGTGAGGAGGTCATAGAGTCATAGAAGTTTACAGCATGGAAACAGGCCCTTCGGCCCAACTTGTCCATGCCGCCCTTTTTTTTTAAACCTCTAAGCTAATCCCAATGGCCCGCATTTGGCCCATATCCCTCTATCCCCATCGTACCCATGTAACTATCTAAATGCTTTTTAAAAGACAAAATTGTACCCGCCTCTACTACTATCTCTGGCAACTTGTTCCAGACATTCACCACCCTCTGTGTGAAAAAATTGCCCCTCTGGACACTTTTGTATCTCTCCCCTCACACCTTAAACCTCTGCTCATAGTTTTAGACTCCCCTACCTTTGGGAAAAGATATTGACTATCTAGCTGATCTATGCCCCTCATTATTTTATAGACCTCTATAAGTTCACCCCTCAGCCTCCTACGCTTCAGAGAAAAAAGTCCCAGTGTATTTAGCCTCTCCTTACAACTCAATCCATCAAGTCCCGGTAGCATCCCAGTAAATTCCAAGTGTGGCCTTACCAATGTCTTGTACAACTTCAACAAGACGACAGAATTCCTGTATTCGATGTTCTGACCAATGAAACCAAGCATGCCGAATGCCTTCTTCACCACTCTGTCCACCTGTGACTCCATTTTCAAGGAGCTATGAGCATGTACCCCTAGGTCTCTTTGTTCTGTTACTCTCCCCTACGCCCTACCATTAACTGAGTAAGTCCTGCCCTGGTTCAATCTACCAAAGTGCATCACCTCACATTTGTCTAAATTAAACTCCATCTGCCATTCGTCAGCCCACTGACCCAATTGATCAAGATCCCGTTGCAGTTGGAGATAACTTTCTTCACTATCCACTATGCCACCAATCTTAGTGTCATCTGCAAACTTACTAACCATGCCTCCTATATTCTCATCCAAATCATTAATATAAATGACAAATAACAGTAGACCCATATAGGTGAATATAGGAGATCAGAACTGAAGGCGACTATAAGATCCTTGATCTCTATGAGAGGCCAGATGCAAGGGCAGAGTGGGAGACTCAGGAAAGGGGTGCGTTCCAGCCTCATGAGGCCTGAGAACCTTCTCACTGGGGGGAGGACAACTGCAGTGTGATTTGAACCCCACACTCAGGCAGCAACATGAAGACAAAAAGGATAAACTGCATGGAAGTTCAATTCTACTGGTTATGGAGGTTTGACTGTCAGGGATTAGTGTCAGGGTAGATGGCTATGACAGATGGATGGATCATTTAATCTACAACCCTTGTGCCCTGGGAAAATGAGGGTGCCCTCTAAGGATGACCTTGACATGCTAATTGCAGGCTTCACTCAAATCAGGTGCACCTTGCCTGCCACAAGGTGAAGCCAGTTGCCTGAGCAGCTCCCTGGCCCTTCCTTGGCGAATCAAATGCGCCAATTAAGTCAGCACAACTATACATGAGAGTTCTGCTGATTGGAGCCCAGTTGTGTTTTGTTTGCACTTCAGCCCTATAGTCCTGGTCTATGGGCACTGGGCACAAAGAGGGACAGGTAAGGAGGAGCACCTCCTTGTGAACCTGATCCTGGCCAGCTAAACTCACCATCAGCAGGTACAGACAGCGAGCAACCCAACTGTCTACTCCTCTATCACGACTACATTCGTGGCTGGGTATCCCTGGAGAGGGAGCATGCATTGCCCACTGGTACCATTGAGGTCTTCCATATCCGATGGGCGCCGTGGGGACTGAGTGGTCTTATCAATGCTATTAATCATAAGTTCATTTGATGTCTTCACTGTCATTTGTAATTTGTTTTTTGTTGAGAGCAGTATTCCTTTAAGCAGCTGCCCCTTTTACTTTGTCCCTCAGTTTGTTTAATTTAGTTTAATTAGCTTATCCAAAAGAGTTGGAAGCATTGGCCCCAAGCATTGAAGCAATGCTCACACAAACGTCTACATTAGATAAATTATACTAATGTAGACCTCTGCACAAGGCATGATGGTAAAGTCTCTCATCACTCATCCCATTCAAAGTCATGACAAAGAGTATCACTGAAGTCCTCTGTGATGTGCAAACACTGGTCCAATGCATGTACTCTCAGCTGCCCTTTCACCTAATGCTTGGATTGGGGGGCTGCAGGGAGGGGAGTGCAGTGTCAGGGGGTTAGACACCACTGAGACTCTCCAGGGTCGACGCACTTCATCTAGGTGTAGTTGAGAGGGACAACTGCGGGGAAGTGGCTATTGTGTGAAAGGGAGCGAGTGAAGTTTAGTGAAGAGGCAATCCCTGAGGGGGAAGTGCAAGAGTGGATGTCCCAGAAGCATAGAGGGCTAAGTGTCAGGGCACTGTCAGAAATCATCATCGCTCTTCTTTCCAGTTTGTGATTCTGGAGAATGGTAGAGTTGGTCGAGTTGGTTATTCTACTCATTGCAATCGACTACCAGCAGCAATATCGATGTGTCACTGCACATGGCCAGGCCCAGCACCCTGCAGAGGAGGGGACCAAGCCTGGGCCCATAGCTCTTTTGGGAGCAGAACCACAGATGGTGGAGCCTCGTAGGAGACACTACCGGCAAAGGGTCTTCGAACGTTGAACATCCTACCTTCAGATGTCAGACCTGCAGTGTTGGAGAAGACTGTGTTTGTTCCCAGGGAACAGTGGACCACCTTTGCCAGGTTCTACAAGAGCTGGCACCATATGGAATGGGAGCATACCCATTGCCTGTGGACCCTAAAGTTACCACTGTTCTGAACTTCTATGACAACGGCTCATTTCAGGGCAGCACGGATGACCTGTGCGGCACTTTCCTGTCAGCCACACACAAGTGCATAAAGGAGGTAACAGAGGTCCTATTCAGGAGGGCTCACACGTACATCAACTTGGATCTGGACATGGTGAGCCAGGATGCCAGGGCCGTGGGTTTCGTCTGAGTAGCAGGCATGTTCCAGGTCCAGAGTGAAATTGACTGCACCCATGTGGCCCTGTGATCTCCATAGTGGCATGTGGTGCCATTCATGAACCACAAGGGACACCACTCCCTCAATCTCCAAATCGTTTGTGACCACACGATGCGCATAATGGAGGTGTGTGCCTGTTTCCTGGGGAGTGCCCATGACATCTTGGGACACTCTCAGATCCCTGCCACCTTTGAGGGAGAGCAGCGGCTGGAGGGATAGGAGTTGGCTGATGATGCCAGTGCAGAGGCCACAAATACCCACTGAGACTTGCTATAAAGAGGCTCATGTGTCAATGTGCATGCTGGTCAAACAGGCGATTGGACTGCTGAAGATGCAGTTGTGGTGCCTGGGCCAGTCGGGGGTGCCCTCCCATACAGCCCACAGAGGGTGTCCCACATCATTATAGCCTACTGTGCTCTCCACAACCTGGCGCTGCAGCAGGGAGACCAGCTGGACCAGGAGGAGATGGGAGAGGGCGGTGCCAGCAGCAGCGCATCCTACTGAGTCATCAGTATGGGAAGAGGGCAAGATGTAACGCTGCCATTCTCACACTCCACAGCGATGAAGTGGGAGTTGGTGGAGCATGGTGACATAGAACATCAGGGTGAAGGATCTGTAGGTGAACAAAGTAATGTTTAAAACAAAAGCTCTATTACAATGGTGATCTTTATCTACTACTACCTAGTTTTACTTGTGCCCATTAAGTGCCTATAGTTTCTTACTCTTCCTCACCCTCTGGCTTCATCTAGGCATATCCCCAGGATCCACAGCTGAGGTTGAGGTGACCAGCTGACTTCCATGCCCTGTTGCCTGAGGTAGAAAAACATTATTTCAAGAGTCTCAATATTCCATGCGATTTCCCGTCACTGGCGCCGATGGGATTTGCACCAATTTGCTCTCCGGGATCAACATTTTGAAAAAGATCTGCCAAGATTCCGCCCAAAATGTTTTTTGTAGCTTTTTCAAAGTCTTTGTGACCTCAACGACTTAATATTTGAGCTTATGAAGAGATGAAGGAACTTTCCTCCAGCTAATAATGTCAGAATCACTGTGAAATTTATCTCCATCTTCCATCAGAATCACCAAATTATGTTGCATTTCAGGAGAGCCCTTTTTTGCCTAAGCTGCTCAACTTGGTCTTAAGGAGGTAGATAACTAAGATATAACTCCTATTCAAGCGTAAACTCAGAGGTTTTTTAAACACAGCCATAGACTAGCTCTAGCAACTGAAAAACCTTGTATTTTCCTAGCACTGGTAACTTGAGCTGTCCCAACTTCTGGGATTTTTATACAATGTGAAGATTGTATTGAGTGGCCAATTGCGAGAAAGTGAAGGTGGGGCAATCAGAGGCAGGTGATCATGCAACGAAGCCTCCCAGGAATATAATCAACCAGAGTTGGGAACACAAATGGAACCTAGTTAACACACGCTGCAGATGGCCTAGCTCAGACTTACAGGCACAATTATGGCACCAAGTTAAGTCAGTCATTTAAATCAAATTCAAATACATAAGAATGAATTGCTCAATTATGAATGGAAAATGCAAGGGCATTGCACCATTTTTAAAATTCTTTCATAGGATATGGACATCACTAGTAAAGCTAGGATTTGTTGCCCATCCCTGCTTGCCCTTGAGAAGATGATGCTGAGCTGCTTTCTTGAATCATGGCAATCCATATGGTGTAGGGTGCTGTTGAAGGATCCTTGGTGAGATGTTGCAGTACCTCTGTAAATGGTACACACTGTTGCTACTGGGTGTCATTGGTAGAGCTAGTGAATGTTTAAATTGGTGGATGGGATGCCAATCAAGTGGGCTGCTTTGTGCTGAATGGTGTTGAGTTTCTTGAGTGTTGTTGGAGCTGCACTTGTCCAGGCAAGTGGAGAGTATTCGATCACACTCCCAACTTCAGCTTCGTAGATGGTGAACAGTCTTTAAAAAGGCAGGAAGCGAGTTACTCTCACGAGTTCACAGTCTCTGACCTGCTTTTGTAGCCAACATATTTATATAGTTGCTCCAGTTCAGTTTCTGGTCAAGGTTAAGCCTCAGGATGTTGACAGTGGGGTTTTCAGAGAGAGTAATATCGTTGAACATCATGTGAAGATGGTTAGATTCTCCCTTGCTGGAGTTAATCATTGTTTGGCACTCACGTGGTGCAAATATTACTTGCCACTTTCAGCCCAAGCCTGAATGCAGTCCAGGACTTGCTGCTTATGGACATGGATTGCTTCAGTATCTGAAGAGTTGCAAATGGCACTGCACATTGTGCAATCATTGGCAAATATTAGATTGTTAGAATTCTGTCCAATGATAAATACAATCTTATCCTTGTAATGGTCACTCAGTCTCCCAATATCCACTCCCTTAAAGTGCGAGATTGAATATTTTATGGAATGTACAAAAGAATCAAGAGTTTTCTCCTTGTATTATAGAGGATGCAACTTTAAAGGTGATGTGAATTGAGACTGTCCAAACTCATTACTTATATACATTCCTCATGGCCGCAAGGAGATTACAGTCTCATTAGCCTATGCCAACTCTCATATTAAGTTAGTCATTTCACTACCTAGATCCCATTAGATAGCTTTATGCAGCCTAGTCAGGAACACAACAGTTTACTGTTATGGTTAAAGCTTTGTTTCCAGCCTCAGCGTTGTATTTCATTGAAACACATTCCAGTCCTTACTACTTCAGCAGATGTTTAACCATTGAACTGAACCACATTGGCACTTGAATAAGAGAAAGAGAAATGAATTCATGAGAAATATGGTGAGCATTTGCATGTTAAAATGCCAAGGTATCATTTCAGGGCTGTAGGTTAAAACAATCAGGAATGTTATTGAAATGCATGGGGACAACGATCAAGGCATTTTGAACAAAGTGCTATCATTTTAGTGTTGAGGAGGTGTTTTAAATAAAAGAAATTATTGGCTTCTTTGTGTGGCCCATAATGCTAAGAATGAAATAGACAAATGAATTATAGTATAGATTCTACTGTGTGCCAGAAAGAGCAGGTGTGCAACAGAATCACAGAATAGAGAGAGAAGGCCATGTGCCCACTTCCTATTGGGTTGCAATTCTGCAGTCTGCGACATTTTATGAGCTGAAGTGCTCCTGCCAATTTCATGCCTTAACCTCATTAAAGTCCCAGATCTGTGCAGAAATACTTCACAGCTAGCTCAATTCTATGTTTTTTTTTTGCTCTTTTTTATTGCTTCTGTGAATATTGTGAGTTCCTTTGGTTGGAATGGGACAAGGTGAAGGAAGAGAACCAGTAACATCAACAGCATCAGGTTACATGGCACACTGAGCTGCCAATGACTGTGGACAATTGTCTCTGTTTCAGTTCTGCAGGGAGCATGTGGTAGAGCTTTGCCATCTGAAGAGGGGAAGCACTGCCAATGACTGGAATGGTTGCCACTGCCCTCAACTGTGACTTTTCTGGATCACTCCCAATTTGCACAGCATCATCAGATAATGTGCTATCACACTTAACCAGTGATTTTATCTCCATGAGCAGTATGACACAGCTGAGCATTGTCACCAGACCATTGCAATATTCAAGGTGTTGTGTATCATTAATGACACCAAATGACCTACTAACAGTCCTTCCTGGGTGAAAAAAGTACCTAGATTTGTGGTGCAATGAAAAGCTGCTGAAAGCAATGGGTGCAGCTATATTTTCAGTCTTATATAGGTTCAGAACTTATGTTGAGCGGTAATCATTATCAGATTGCAACCCCTGACTCAGGTCAATAGCAGCAACACTGGGGGAAAAGAAGCCATGCCTACTTCTTACAGCATTACCTGCCATAAAATGAGCAAGTTTAAATGACCCAGCCACTTTGAGAAGCGAGGGAGAAGGTAGGTGTACAAGTTAAGTGGGTGAATGGTTAGGGTGGTCGGGGTCGGGTGGTTGGGAAGGGTTCAGGTGGCCAGGAAGAGCGGTCCGGCGGTCTGGGGGGTTGGGTGGTTGGGAGGAGTGAGGAGTGATTGGGGGATTGATTGGGGGTGGGAGAGGATAGGAGGTTAATCTAGGGGTTTATCAGGGGTTCAGTACCATAGTTACCCAGGGGAGAAGTGGTTTTAATCCTTCCAACTTTTCCTGGATAACTATTTAGCTGACCATCTGAAGTCTCTGATTTAAATTTGAGTATTAGATGGTTCCAGTTGCAGGGTAATTATCCATCGGAAGTTTAAACTTCCTTTGAAATAACTGTGCAGTCCCTGCATTGAGATTTCCAGGGGGTCCCTCAGTGCATCTTCTGGGGGCAACGCTGGGCTATGACCACCAGTGTGAAATGGAGATTCTGAGCAATGGCCCAGAACATTGCGCATCTTGACTGTGTACCCTGTTGTCTCCTGTTAAATTATGAATATGCATGAGATGAAAAACAATAGGATTATGCAAACACTTGGTATTCCCAAACAGCAAATAAGAAATAGGTTCACAGGCAATCCGTTATGGCGAGGAAACTTGGGTCACCTACCTCATCTACCTTGTCAGGTTATGAAGCAGTGTCTATTGTTCCCTGTTGAACCTGGCTTACTGCCAGACATTGTACACTGTCTCTTCTTTCTCTCCATGAAAATAAAAATTATGTTTGAGCCTTCCAAAAGGGATCAATACTTTTCAAAAACATGACTGTTCATTTTTAAGTGACTACATTCCTTCATGTTGGAGCTACAGCCCTTTAAATGCTGCACACTCACAAGGTTTTGTGGTCTTTCCTAAAACACACTCTTTGCTTAAGCTCTAAGTGGCTCGGTGAGCAGGTTATTAGAATCATGCTGAGCCAGATGATGTGAGGCTAACTCTTCCCTTTGTTGGCATGTGCATTGGGCCTCACGGAGCATTCCTGGCAGGATTTCTTGCCTGGATTGCTGATTCAACTATTATAAAGCACTCATTTGGATTTGCTTCACTTAAAAGAATTAGGGGAAAATGTTTGGAACTGCATCAACCATCAAGCTGTAGCTCAGTGGTTCTTTTTATAGACTCACAACTTTTCAATTTCTTGTAAACAACAAGGCTTAGGTTGTTAAATTAAAATACAGATCTCATTGCTTTGCAAAAAGAGCAAGAATCCATGGGCTGAATTGAGTCCCCGAAGATGAGAAAGGAGGCTAAGGAACCACAAAATTACTGGTGCTGGGCAGCATAACAATTTCATGAGGTACCAGCAATAATAGGAGTAACAGGAGTCTTGCTCTTATCCCAACTGAGACCAATTAACACTGTTTTGGAGTTCATTAAGAGTTTGTCATTGGTGAAGCTAAATTTGAAAGGGGCCAGCGAAATTATCCACATCTGTAGAAACTGATGAGCTGAAGGAAGACGGATAAAGAGTGGGTATCCAGCCACAGGGCATCTTCCACACCTCCAGATGTTCAGTGGAGCAGATCTGGGCACTTGCTAAGGGCATTATATTGGCTTTTGACAATGATAGGAAGAGTGGGAACTCATCATCCAGCCTTTGAATAGGTCAACAATTGAGCGGCCACCTGTCTAGAAGGAAGGCTCCAGCTGGCAATGGGGGCACATCTGTCAAACTTTGGACCCAGTTGCTCCAGAGGGACAACATACTCTGCAGGAAGGGCAGAGTCCCAGGCCAAAGAAGTAAGGCAACAGAGGCCAAACCTTAAGCACATGACTGGATGGAGTTACTTGGAGATGACTGAGAACCCTTGTCAGTGGTCGCAGTGATTCTTAGGTAGATGGTCACAGACATTTGTGTCCTCATCACTGAACCCCTCACACCTCTCAGCACTGGTCGCCATGCCCTGCCTGTAGCCATCAAAGTCACTGTGGCCTTGAACTTCTTCACTTCCGGTTCCTTCCGAGGATCAGCTGTGGAACTTAATCTGTCAACTGGTCACTCACGCCCTCTTTGTCAGAGCTGGATGGTACACTAATTTAGTGATTGGCACAGCCTCCTGGGGATGTAGGGCACTGAGTTCACCTCCATTGTTGGATGCCCCCAGGAGCAGGGCATCATCGATTGTACCCGTGTGGCAATCAAGTACCCAGTGACTGGCAAATGAGATCCATCCGCAGAAAGGGCAACACTGCTCTGCAATCACAAGAGCTTCCTCCATGTGTGCATTCACTTTCCTGGCAGCTGCCATGACTCAATCATCCTTCTCCACCAGTGCAGGTTGTCTCAAATCTTCACTCCAATCCCCAAGGTGCTTGAATGAATGCTTAGGCACAATGGATATCCCTTGCTATTCACCTCTCTACAGGAGCCCCAGATAGAAGCACAGAGGCAATATAATCAGTGTCACTTGGTCACTAGTGTAACCATTGAACAAGCTATTAGGTTTCTGAAGATACAATTCTGGGGACTGGACCAGTCAGATGGTGCACTTGAAATCCCCCTGCAAGGCTCTTGGTCAATGTCCTGGTCTGTTGTACTTTTCATAACTTGAACCTTCAGAATGATATGATCTTGAGGAGAGTAAGACCCTGAAAGCAAATGGCTCATCCCTGGAGGAACAGGGGCAGGAGGTGAGAGAGTATGAGAAACAGTAGGTGGAGGGAGATGATGCTGAACACAACGGTGTCACTGCTTATGATGAGTTGGCCTCCTCATCCCACCCCCTGGGAAGAGAACCTCCCTCCTTTTCCTTGTGGCCTAGTGTATTAAATCCAGGTTAGCACCAATGAAGTGAGGAGCTGCCTTGCCCCAGATGCCAGGCCTCATGCTCCCCTGTGACATCTTGCTTCCCTCAGGTGAAGTGGGAGACGTTAACACAAATTGCACATCTCTCCCTCAGGACAATGTGGAACCACAGTGATGTTTGCCTTGGGGCCTGAAATAAATGAGTCCCACCCTTTATCTTACCAGCCTCCATTGCCTCCCCGACTAGCTTTAGGTGGTCAGAAAATTTGTTTCGATACAAATTAAAGGCTTCTGCATGCACATATCTTAACTTTAATCAGTTTCCCACTGGAGGATTTCCGACCCAAAAACAAACCCGGCTCCAGTTTCCTACCTCTGTGGCATCAAAGTTCTGTCCTATGACTCCAAAGTGGCTTTTGCCAATACTCCACAAGCAAACCCTTTTGACATTAGTGAAGCAAGTTCAATTTGTGTACTATTCCTTGAATCACCATCTGCCTTTAACTCATGGGTATTGTCTCACTGACATTGAAATATTGTTTTGAGACTACTGATATGAGTCACCCCAGGGATAGGAAACAAAGGAGCTGTAATATAATTTTAAGCGAGTCTGATCACATATGTCCTGGGTAACTTGCATTTCCACTGTTGATTATTAAGTATTGATGCACATAAATATAATCAAATAGATTGATAAGCTAATTGATGCTATTCACAAAATTGATAACTTTGTAAGTTATTTTCTACACCAAAGTCCTGGATCCACAATTGTCTTTGAGGAATTATTTGCTAAGAATATGAACATTAATTAAGAGGTAGCATTAATTGTTATAATATTATTAATTATTTTGTAAACTTATCTGTAGGAGTTTCTGCACCTTCTACTGGGAAATAACATTCGAATTAATCGCCATAACTGATTATTAGTTTTCAGATACCAATCAATTTAGATCTTATGTTGAGGGCCACTTTTGTAATAACAGTGAAATCAGTTCCTCAAACAGCAATAAAACTCTTCGCAAAATAATATTCTGTTATATCTGTAGGCAATAACACTTACATCTTAAGGGTTGCTTCCATTTTAAACTTCTGTTCAGAAAGGGTTCACATCCTTCCAAAAACATAATACATATTTGGTCTTTGAAACATAATTTTACCTTTTCAATGGTAAAAAGATTCTCTTTCACAAGAACCACAGAAACTCATTTGAATTGGAAGAAAAACAGAACTCATTGGAAGTATGAAACAGGTCCACCAGAATCTGAAAGCACTCAATAAGTGAAATAGTTTGACACAGAAACCTATTCAGAACAGTTTTCATAAAGTGTTTATATGGAAGATTGCACAAAAACGATGCCTAAGAAATCTGAAGTGACAGTTTTTGGAAGGAAGAATGAAGAGGCAATATAAACTAAATTGTATGATTTCAGAGTGAGAGGAGCAGCAGACAGAGTTGTGAATTTACACACATAAATGTGGCAGCACGGTGGTACAGTGGTTCGCACTGCTATCGCAAAACGCTGGGGACCCGGGTTTGATTCCCAGCTTGGGTCACTGTCTGTGTGGAGTCTGTACATTCTCCCCGTGTGGGTTTCCTCCCACAGTCCGAAAGACATGTTGGTTAGGTGCTTTGGCCATGTTAAATTCTCCCTCTGTATACCTGAACAGATCATGATGTGGAGATGCCAGCGTTGGACTGGGGAAAACACAGTAAGAAGTCTAACAACACCAGGTTAAAGTCCACCAGGTTTATTTGGTAGCAAAAGCCACTAGCTTGTGGGTGGGAGTTCTGATCACAAACCTGTTTGTGATCAGAACTCCCACCCACCTGACAAAGGAACAGCCTGTTCCGAAAGCTAGTGGCTTTTGCTACCAAATAAACCTGTTGGACTTTAACCTGGTGTTGCTAGACTTCTTACCTGAACAGGTGCCAGAGTGTGGCGACTAGGGAATTTTCATAGTAACCTTATTGCAGTGTTAATGTAAGCCTACTTGTGACAGTAAAAAATAAACTTTTAAAAACAAGGAAGTTATAAATCACTGATTAGGCTCAGATTGAGCATTGTATTTTATTCTGGGCATCACATTTTAGGAAGATGTTGAAGTCTTTGAGAGAGCGCAATAAATATTTACTGAATGGTTCCAAGGACAAGGGATTTCTATATCGTGAAGTGGTTAGGGAACAGATCATTGTCCTTAGAGACTAACGGTTAAAATTTAATTGATGTGTTAAAAAATCAGAGAGGTTTTGATGGAGTAAGTAGAGAGATACCGTTTCCACTGGCCAGTAACTTCAGGGCACAAATTTAAGGTAGTTATGGTTAAAGAACCCGAAGGAAGATGCAGAATTTTTTTTGTACATAGTATTTTGTTAAGATCAGGAATGCACTGCCTGAAAGAGTGATGAGAGCATATTCAATGGTCACTTTCCAAAGGAAATTGGATAAATACCTGATGGAGAATAAAAAGGACTACAGAGAAAGAACAAGGAAATAGGACTAATTGTATAGCTCTTTCAAAGAGTTGGTATAGGGCTAAATAGCTTCCTTCTGTGCTGTATAGTTCTATAAATTACTGTATATTTCCAGCATTTTCTGTTTCTATTTCCGATTTTTAACATTTATGGTTTATTTTCTTTTTAACTCTGATTTTTATTGCGCACACTTATTTCCATGGGAGAACATCTGAATATGTCATTAACTGCTAAGAAATTTAAGTACTTAATGAAGTCGCAATAACTATTCCACCTTTAGTGCTTTACAACTTTACAAAATAAATGATCATGAGAATAAATTATGTTTCACCCTTGTTTCTATTTTTAATGAAAATTGTGGTCCAGTGACATCAGAAAGGAGGCTTTAGGAAACATTAAATATCCTTTATGTTCACCTGGCCTTCGTAATTCAATTGCTCTTACTGGGTCATCCTTACTCATGCAATAAAAAGGATTCCTTTGAAGATCATAAATTTAACAAGGCCTCACATTTGATTTGAAGCCAACATTCTCTTAGGCCTCTCATCAGATGATTCTAGTACATTGCCTACACAACTCTCTCTCATGTTCTGCTTTACTCTGTCATCTTCAACTAGGAATATCTGACATTTCAGCAGAACCTCTTATCTGTGACCACCGACAAAGAAAGTGGCTTGACAGATACATTAACAAATTCAAGTAATTTGATTTCAGATCTTATGGTAAGGTCTTCCATTTCTGAATTTTATATCCAGGACCTTGACATATTCCTTCAATTTCCCGACTCATCTTTAAAAGGGTCCAGAGGGGCAATTTATTTCATACAGAGGGTGGTGATTGTCTGGACCGAGTGGTAGTAGTAGAGGCAGGTACAATTTTGTCTTTTAAAAAGCATTTAGGCAGTTACATGGGTAAGATTGGTACGGAGCGATATGGGCCAAAAGCGGGCAGTTGAGACTAACTTAATGGTAAAAACTGGGCAGCATGGACAAGTTGGGTCGAAGGGCCTGTTTCCATACTGTAAACATCTATGACTCTATGGAGGCGATTTTACCATTTTTATTCTAAGTGCTGTGCGGACTTGAAACTGAGAGAGTTTCAGATCTGACTACGAGGCCCGTTTTAGTCCCCCCCCCCATACACACTCTGCCTGCAAAATTTTGAGCGCATCAGATTCGAGCTGCAGAAGCTGGTGGGCGAGGTTTAATGCACCTGAAAGACCGCAGAGGGAGGAAGTGCACATGCTGACATTAGCAGAAGCAAGGGTCTGACAGAGAAGAGAGAGTTGTTAGGCCCCTGCTATTGCAGGCTGCCAGAAACAGCTCCCCCTCACCCCGCAATTGCAGGGGCCCACGGCCCAAGATGCAGCCCCCGCTGACCCACCCCACCCACTGCCGCCCAGACCGATCGCAAACCCCCCTTCCCCCACTGATCACGGACCCACTGCCCTCCCCCCACTGATCGTGGACCTGCCGCTCTCCCCCCACTGATCCCTGCAGAGTGGCAGCGGGCCCCTTCCCCCTTTAACCCCTCACCCACAACAGCCCTCCCCCATTACCACCTCCCCATTAGCCCCTCCCCCATTAATCCTTCCCCATTTCCCCTACCTCAATGGCCCCACCCACTGGCCCCACCCCCACTAGCCCCTCCCCCATTAGCCCTGCCCCCTGGCACTGCCTGGTGGGCATTGCCCAGATGCCAGTCTGGTACTGCCCAAGGGGCAACACTCCCCATGTCCTCGTCTTCCCTGGGGGTCTCAATGGCGTCCAATTCCAGTGGCGAGGCGAAGTCGACTGCTCCCTGTTCGCGAACCTTTCCCAGAGAGGTCATAAAGGGGGGTCAAACCTGTCGATTGAGCACCAGGCTCGGTAAGCAGATATAAATGTTCATTTTAATAGATTTAAATATATTAACTTGCCTCTTGCCCATTTCCACCGAGAGGCTGACCGCGCTAGGTATCTGGCCCTCGTAACATGGTGCTGGCCGTGAAAACTGGCGGCAATCACGCTCAGTGCTTTATGGCTCACTTTACCACTGTGTCACGTCGAAAAACGTGATGGTTAAATCACCCCTATGACTCTATAACTACATTTCAGAGCTCCTACTCCGACAAAATGTCAGCAGGATTTAGAGCAAGGTGGGTCAGCAGGCTTTTGATTTTAGCTCAACAACAACTTGCTGGTATAACACCTTTAAAGTAGAAAATATTCCAAAGTGCTTCACAGAACTGTTATCAAACAAAATCTGACACTGAACCACATAGGAGGGTATTAGGCGAGATGACTGAAATCTTGGTCCAAGAGGCAGGTTTTAAGCAGCATCTTTAAGAAGGAAAGAGAGATAGAAAAATGGAGGGGTTTTGGGAGGAAATTTCAGAGTTTACGGCCAAGGCAGCTGAAGTCAAGGCCAACAAAGGTGGAGGGATTAAACTTGGTGATGTGCAGAGACCAGAATTGGAGGAGTGCAACAATCTCAAAGGCTAGTATGGCTGGAAGAGGTTACCGTGCTGGGAAGGGGAGAGTTTATGGAGGATTTGAAAACAAGGATAAGAATTTTGAAGTTGCAACATCAGTTAGTGAGCAGAGGGATGCAAGGTGAACAGGAATTAGGATGCAAGAAGGATAATTTTGGATCTCAGATTTATGTAAGATGGAACACATGACAGGAGGGCCTCGGAATAGTTGAGTCTAAAGATGATAAAGGGTGACAGATTAGCCACCTGTTCCAGGAGTAACTGGATGAAAGTCTGCCTTAGTATATCACTAGGTGTGGGAAGAGAATTGGAACGATAACAGAGGCATGGATGAAGGTTTCAACAGTAGATGAGCAAATGTCTGGGTGGATGTTCTAGAGATAAAGTATGCAGGCCTGGCGATAAAGAGAATATGTGCGCCGCCATTCTCCCAAATTGGGACTAAGTACCCACACGACTGACTACCAGCAATCTGCGTGCACTATTCAGAATATGTTAATAGCCAGTTCTAGCCCCACGTGTTTCACGCCGACTTTCCGATGCCTGGTGCCTGATTCGCTGCAGTCAAGATTCAGCTGTTAGGCCTCTGCAAGCGGCAGCAGTATTTCAGCACTCCCTTCAGCAGCACTCTCAATTCAGCTAGCAATATAGCTGGGAAAAGGTCTGCTCCAGATTTCTGGAATCGGAGGTTGAGAGGATGCTTGAAGCTGTGGAGGAGAGGAGATCCACCTTCTTCCCGTAATTTGGCAGGAGGCTGCCTTCAGCTGAGGTAGCGGAGGTATGGGAAGCAATGCCATTGCAGTGAGCACCATAGGCTTACCAAGAGGGCAGGACATGCAATGCTGGAAGAAGATAAATGACCTGCTCCAGTGGGCAAGGATGAGTGCCCACTTCCCTGCCCCTGGCATCACACATGTTCCTCACCTCTGCCATCTCACCTTAAACCCTCTCGATCCCACCGCACCACCTTCTATCATTGGCACAAAGAATCTCCATCTGACCTCACCCACCCCCCCCCCAACATCGCAGTTCACATCACATCAATTGGAGTGGTTCCATGGCCACATATGCTACCAGCTATCAGCCCCCTATACAAGTCAGTCTCACTCTGTCGTCTTTGTGTCCCCATAGACAAAGATTGCCTTTGACAAAAGGGAGCGGGCAGACAGGCAGGGGCATCCCTGAGGTACGAGTCGTCACCCATTCTGAGGAGAGGGCCCTGGAAATTGCAGAGGAGACCCAGGAGTGAGTTGTCGCTGACTGCGAGCAAGTAAGAGCCCAAAGCACCGTGATCCAGATGACCTATCTCAGGTGAGTGTATCTTCCTTCACACCTTTGACATCTCCACCAGCTGACCCCATGTTCTTTGACTTGCAGGCTCTCCGTTGGATGAGGCCAGGCTATCTGGGATAGCATCTTGCTGTCCCATCCCTGCGTGCACCCTGGGCCACAGCTTCAGTAAGGACACAGACACACCGTTACTGCATTCACCAGCACCAAGCTCCAGCGCAGAGACATTCACCTCAGTGGGAAATGTTCATGGACAGGCTTCTGGGGCACGTGCCGCTGAGCAGCTGCTATTGCACATCAGGTGGAGACTGGAACATCCAAGAGAGCAGCCAATTGGAGGGCTGATGGCTCCCCGAGAACTCCTGTCCCCAAGCAGATGTTGGGTCTCTGGGAAAGTTCAGCCCAGTGATGGTCAACATGCAAAAGCAGAGCCAGGCTTTACAGGAGGGGGTGTCAGCGACCTTCCAGCAGGTGCAGGTACAACTGGAGGAGTCCAGCAGCCTCATCTCGTAGGACATGGTGCCAGCATTGAGTGATATGCAGGCCAATACTGCAAGGGTGGCGTCCACAGTGGAAAGTCTGGGCCAAGATGCCCGCACCATGCCGAATGACTTCCAAGGTGTGGCCACTCAGTGATGTCCATGGCTGTGCCCCTGGGCACCTGGGCCCAGTGCCACCATGGATGAGACCGAAGAATCCCGCCCAAAACATTTTCTTGGCCTTTTCTTTTATTATTATCCACCAGTTGCTTCAATGCTACACACCAGCTGCTGCTTGAAAGGCAGTGCAACTAACTCTTCAATAACTCTCACCAACAATGGGTCAAGGCCTGGGCAGAAGAGAGACAGAAGATAAAAACTTATTTTTTAAAAGGCTCACTTTCGCTGGAAATGGATTACAAATACTTGAGATCCAATGATCTCACCCTTGGAGTGCATGGTCCTCCTGTTATACTCTTCGACATCCTTTACAAGAAGCATATAAATTCATGTACAGGGAGACTGGTGTGATGCACTGTCATTGGCTACAGTTTGTAATGTACTAAAATACAGTAAATTCTGTATGACAGTATTATGTTTTTTGGCAAAACACTTTTTCTCAGCTTTGTATTCTTGGTCAAATTTTATTGTTAGTGTTTCTCAGCAATAAATTCAAATGTAAAATATTATATTTGTTAGCAGCAAATGTCACAAATAGTGTGAAAAGTACCTGGTAATATTTAAGGTAATGATTCTGCTTGAAATTGTCTGTACACCACTTTATGGTGTTGTACGCAATAAATTCTAGAACTGAAATCTTAGAAGTAAATATCCTTATGTTTTTTGCCAATAGTTCAACCTAAAATGAGAATGAGACAGAGAATCTGGTGAACTGGTGTGGCAACAATAATCTCTCCCTCAATGTCAACAAAATGAAGGAGATTGTCATTGACTTCAGGAAGCGTAAAGGAGAACATGCCCCTGTCTACATCAACAGGGATGAAGTAGAAAGGGTCGAGAGCTTCAAGTTTTTAGGTGTCCAGATCACCAACAACCTGTCCTGGTCCCCCCATGCTGATGCTATAGTTAAGAAAGCCCACCAATGCCTCTACTTTCTCAGAAGACTAAGAAAATTTGGCATGTCAGCTACAACTGTCACCAACATTTACAGATGCACCATGGAAAGCATTCTTTCTGGTTGTATCACAGCTTGGTATGGCTCCTGCTCTGACCAAGACCACAAGAAACTACAAAAGGTCGTGACTGTAGCCCAATCCATCAAACAAACCAGCCTCCCATCCATTGACTCTGTCTACACTTCCCGCTGCCGCAGCAAAGCAGCCAGCATAATTAAGGACCCCACGCACCATGGACGTTCTCTTTCCACCTCCTTCCGTTGGGAAAAAGATACAAATGTCTGAGGTCACATACCAACCGACTCAAGAACAGTTTCTTCCCTGCTGCTGTCAGACTTTTGAATGGCCTCACCCTGCATTAAGTTGATCTTTTTCTACACCCTAGCTATGACTGTAATGCTACATTCTGCACTCTCTCATTTCCTTCTCTATGAACGGTATGTTTTGTCTGTATAGCACGCAAGAAATAATACTTTTCACTGTATGTTAATACATGTGACAATAAATCAAATCAAATCAAACCAAAATGGTTTGATACAATGAATTGAATTTACAGCCCCTTGCCAGTGTGAAATGTTTTGAGTGTAAAACATGCAAAGTGGCTAGCCCACCGCCTTCCCACCCATCCCCAATGCAGTCCCCATAATAGGGGTGAGTAAGGCAACCGATAACTCACCTTTAGGCCCATTGAGGCTTTAAAGTGGGCACTTTGCTTACCTCAGGTGCTCAATCTACCTCCACTGCCATGAAACGCTGAACAGTAGAAGACAGGTAAGAATGGGAAGGCCATTTTCAAGTTGGTGTAAAGATGGGAAGGAATGGGGATATATCCTTTGAGTGGTGCCCTGAGCGCAACAGGGGCCCCCACTCCCCACTCTGTGCCTCCCCACCTGGCCTCCAAAATCTACCCCCCAACCCTCTCATTAGAGTGCCCAATCCCTCTCCAGCCAAAAGGTCCAGGACTTACCTGGGTCCAGTTTCCATCTTTGATTTTCATTTTCACTACTGAAATCTAGCACTGCTGGGAATGCAAGAGCTGTGAGCAAACCACATTGGCCGACAGCTCTCAAGGGCAGTACTTCCTTCCGCTGAGAGGCAGAAATGCAACCCTCAGCTAGTTATGGCCACCCCAGTGTGTTATCACCAAATTATTACGAAATGGCTTTTGTTTCCGGGGGCAGGGGAGGTGGGGGGTGAAGGAGAGCAATATGCTCCCCCATAAAATCCAGTCAAATATGCTGTCATATTGCCCGAGGAGAAAAAATAAAATACTGAATCACAGTAACTTTTAAAATAATTTCTCTGAAAGATTAAAGGCTACCGATTCCTGAGGGAATATTTCAAAGTACCAGTTCACTGCTTCACAGTAATGGGAATACAATTCCAATAGCTGCAATGGGTTGTGACATTGGGAATGAATACAAAATACTGCAGACCAAAATCACTACAATAATTTCTCTACAAAGAGGAACACAACATCGGGTGGCAAGAAGTGGTGGTGAAGCCTCGGGTAAATGTGTTGACCTATTGCTCTGTTTATGCATTTATTCAGGATTAGCTCATTATTCTAACTATCTCTTAATAAAAGTATTGACCAAAGCATGTCAATAAGTACAACAACATGCAATTATATAGTGCCTTTAATGCAGACAAATGTCCCAAAGTGCGTAATTTGGAGCATTAACAGAAAGGCTTTGGCACGAAACCACATGAAGAGATATTAGGGCATGTGAGAAAAGATTTGCTCAGAGAGGTAGGTTTTAAGGAGCAGCTGAAAGGAGGAGAAAGAGATGAAGAGGTGGATATTCTTTTGTTAAAGTATCTACCATTTAATTTTATGGCCTAAACCTATATGAATTGTTTTCCCATTGTCATCAAGCGAAGCATTTTCAGTGCGGATTGCCTTTTATTATTTTTTCAATAAATTCCACCTTTTTAATGAGATTGGTGTATGCAGCATATATTTGCATGAGATTTTGCACCAGTGATGGATCTGCTGTCTATTTGAATGATGTGTTGCAGTTGTTCTCATCTTCCAACAAAAATAATCTCTTTCCACCTACTGCTTTAATTTAAAATTGTGCCCATCATCACGTTTTGGTGCCCATTTCACTGTGACCAGCAGCTACTGCTCTGAATAAGGCCAAGTGAAAATGTGTTATTCTGTAATACAGTTGACATTAGCAATGCCATATCACTGCTGCGATTACAGCACAGAAGGAAGCCTTCTGATCCATTTTGCCTGTATCGTGTATGCATCATAAAAGTAAAATGATGAACCACACAATTTCTATTGCCATCAAAGGCCTTATTCTCTTATGTAGTGGAATGACTGCTCAGTCAATGTGCTTCCTAATCTGTTGCAAACATTAATTTTTAAAGCAACTCGAGAGGGTGTTTTGATGCATTCTTGCTACAAGGGAAGAGAGCAAGGAAGATGATCCCTTTCATTTCATAAAGAGTTATATTCTACTGATTTTTTTTAAAAGTTGGGCTTTAGCAAGCCTCTAGCACAGTGCCATCTTTTTTTTAAAATTCTGCCTTCTTGATGTCAAGATATAAATAGATACATTTCTGCAAATTCGTGTTGCATGTACTTACACTGAACTTGAATCAGCAATATAGAGGTTGCCCTGTTGTAGGATACTAAAAAGCTGATATTTGTTGACATGCAATTACCTTTAGTTGATTAATCGCAATGTTTCCTGAGTGCAACAACTTGTGATAGAGGATTTCCCCTGAGGTCTATGTGACAACAAGGATGTGTGAGCGGAATGTATTAAAAAAAAATGTGTGAAATGCTTGAAAGTATCTACTTCCCAGACTACAGGCTGAATCTTGTTGAGGTATTGGATCTTGCCAGCTGGTTGGAGAACTGGTGAGAGACCTGTGCTTTCAGGAAGGCCAAGCGAACCAAGAGCCAATCAGACCATGGTGAGGCTACTGGCGGGCCTTCCCCTGAAATCAGGATCCTGAGGG
The DNA here is from genome assembly GCF_964213995.1 of Mustelus asterias. Lineage (NCBI taxonomy): Eukaryota > Metazoa > Chordata > Chondrichthyes > Carcharhiniformes > Triakidae > Mustelus > Mustelus asterias. The sequence goes on from NC_135823.1 coordinate 62,806,149, forward strand.
CAAAAGTCTCCACTACCAAGAGCCATCGGCCAATAAGAGACCAGCATTTCTGTGCACAGCAGCACCAATAGGGAGGCTATGGCTACTGCTGGAGGAGCAGGCAGGAGGGTCCCAGGATCACAGAGTGACCCAGGACACTGGTAAGTAACATCAGAGGGTGGATTTTGCAGGGTTTGGGTCATGGGGAGAGAGATTGTGGATAGAGGGGTTGGTAGCTAGGGAAGAGGTGACTTTTAGTGGGCCTCTGTTCCCAATGTTGAGTTCATCCATCGGGCACTATGTGCCTTTGGTTGAGGGACCCCCCCATTACTGGAAGTGACAAGCAGCTCACACAGGTTTACATGTTGTGCATGTGGCATGGTGACAGGCCTGCCTACAGCAGGATTAATATCAGTGGCAGTGAGACCTCAAGTGGTCATTAATTGTACACTTAAGGGTTTCAATTGGCATAATTGGTAGGTCAATCATGGGCCTTCCCATCCAGAATTTAATTCAGACAGAGGCGGAAAGCCAGTATGGTTCTGATATGCCACCATTCTGCCTAATTAGATGCCAGCCCTGCTTCCAAGCTTGCCACCCAATGAGAGCAGAAGATTCCATCCTACATATGGGTCAAATTCTCTGGCCTCAAGTATTTAGTTTAGTGTAGTAACAAGGAGAACTGCTACAAGTCTTCATGTTGAAATAATTGATCTAACAAAGATACAATGGTCGGAATTTTACTGGCCCGTTGCCACGGGAATCGTAGCAGGTGAGGGAAGGCCCGTTGACCTCGGGAGGGATTTTACTGTTTTGAGACGAGCAAGGCTGTAAAATCCCGCACTATGAGTTTTTTTTATAACACTGCCTTAATAAATCCTCTCACTGCTGGACCACGTGAATCAAAGTTACAAACTTATAATATGAGAAAGTAAATGAAGAGTTTAGGATTACAGATCACAGGGGAATTATATTTTCTATTTACAAGAGTGAAAAATCTGCGGGTGAACCTATCAGAGGCGGTGCTATGTGGAATGTTAAGGTCACCAGCTCATAAGCAACCTTCACCTCTGAAAAATAAGTAAAAGGGGGGGTCACCACACAAAAGTACAACTGTATACATTCCACCAGAGCATTTTACTCCAACTCTCTAATGACAATAATAAAAGCAAATTACTGCGGATGCTGGAATCTGAAACCAAAAGAGAAAACGCTGGAAAATCTCAGCAGGTCTGGCAGCATCTGTAAGGAGAGAAAAGAGTTGACATTTCAAGTCCAGATGACCCTTTGTCAAAGCTGTGACAAAGAATCATCTGGACTCGAAACGTCAGATCTTTTCTCTCCTTACAGATGCTGCCAGACCTGCTGAGATTTCCCAGTGTTTTCTCTTTTGGTCTCTTATGTCAGTATTCCTTTCAAGAAAAGAAATCTCATCCATCCAAGTACAAAGTATTTAAAGCGATATCTGGGAAGGTTTTGTTCACGCTACAGTGCTACATGAATAGTTCATAGTGTTGATGCAGCACATTTAAGGCATAAATGTTCTTTTCAGACATGCAGTGAGTGCATCTCGACACACATACATATATACAAATGCACACATACATATTTCTCATTCAAATAACTATTCCCTACCTGATTGAAGAGCAAAATCTAACAGCCATTTGAATGTGGTCTTATTCACCATCAAATTGTCAAGTTGAGTGATTTGCAACAAGAGAATATTACCACTCACAGTGAACATTGGTGGCAGGGCGGGGAAGAGAGAGAAATTGAAATTCATTTTTCATCTAGTTCTGTCAAGTGAACAATTGAGTATTATTAACAGTAGCTGTGGAGAATTCTGACCTTAATGTGTGAGAAAGCATATATTTAAACAAAATTCAATGATCAGTAAAGTGACCCTGGACCTTGTGATGAAAATAGTAAATTGGTCGACCATTTGGTCCCCAATCAAGTGATTTACTAAATCTAAAGCCTGCTCCGAAACAGGAAGGAATGAAAGATAAAACATACCTTTTCCCAGGTACGCTCCTTGTTCAGTACAATCACCACTAGCTTAGGGTTAGCCTGGTATCCATCTCGTGTGAAGGAGAGGTCTCTGCCATTCCAGGTCACATTCATCATGAACCTGCAAGAAATCATTGTAAGGATTGAATGGAAAACAGTTAATATTAACTTGTCCAGCATGGGGTTGAACACTTTAAATAGGACAAGAAGTTATATTTTAAATCTATTTTGTAGACTCGTAAATGTATATACGAGGATATGAACATACGAATTAGGTCCCACAAAACTGCTCAAACATTCAATAAGATCATGACTGATGTTATTATAACCCAAACTCCTCACTCTTACCCCCATAAGCATACATCCACTTTTTATCGAGAATCTGCCTATCTCTGGCTTAAAAATACTCTGGCTCTGATATGCCTTTTGAGGGAGGAAGTTCCAAAGACTCTCTGAGAGAAAACATTTCTCCTCATCTGTCTTAAATAGGTGACCACTTATTTTTAAATAGTGACCCCTAGTTCTAGATTCTCCCAGAAGAAGAAACATCGGGCCTGATTCTCCCATCCCGACGAGCACACATTTTGGCGGGTCGGGTTGGGAGATGCGCGTGTTGGCAATTTCGTGGGATTAGTGCATGCGTTCCCAATGCATGCGCGTCTTCCACTGCTGGAGAGCAGGCTCAGTCGGGACTGCGCTGGCAACCAGCGGGATGACAGATAGGTGATTTAAGTCTGTTTGTAATGCATCTTAAATGTCATTATCGGGCCCGGCATGGAATCCGGGTCCGATAGCATCTCCCATTCCACCAGGAGTATTTCACTCCGGCGGGGTATAGAGTAGCTAAACTAGCGGGAGATCCTGCCGCAGTGAAAGGGGGGCAATCGGAGCCCCCAGGGAGTCAGGCAGTTGAGGCTTGGTGCCCCCTGGACATGGGCACACTGGCAGTGCCAGCCTGTGCCCACTGGCACTGCCGAAGGGCGCACCTTGGCACAGCCCACTGAGCATCGGGCAGTGCCAAGGGGGTGGGGCCAATGGGGTGGGGCCAAGGGGCAGGGTCTATTGTGGGTGGGGTCTTTTGTGGGCGGGCCCTATTGTGGGTAGGACCTAGGGGTGATCGGTAGGGGTGGGGGTCCTGCTGCCATTCTGCAGATAGGATCCATCGGAGCTGGAGGGAGGCCAGCGATCAGGGTGGGCTGAGGGGGTGGTCTGCCAGGGGGGTCTGCCTCCTGTGGGGTGGTCTGCCTCCCCGGGAGGGGTCAGTGGGGAGGGGGGTCTGCTGGAGGGGTGTGGGGAGGGGTTGTCACTGCTGAGGGGGGGGGGGGGGGGGGGGGGTCGGGGCTGGAGATTGCGGTGCTCCGGGATGGGAGTGCAGGTCAGGGCTGGCACAGGAATGTTGTGCGATCAGGCAACGATCGGGCCGTGGGGGAGGAGGGTGAACGGGCAGAAGTGCGAGGGCCCCGGGCTGGTCAGTGATGAAGCTGGCCAGCAAACTGCAGTCTGACAGTTCGAGGCCATTGCGCATGCGGAGAGGCCCGGAACTGCCAGACTTTGGCGTGAATAGGCCCCGACCCCTGAGCTTTTAAAGATATTCACGATGGTGACCTCTGCATTGCACAGAGTGTGGGAGATTCGAGTCTGAACTCCCACTGAAAGAAATCGTGATTTATACCATTTTTCTCGCCAATTCAGCACTTAGAATTTTTTGGGAGAATCGGGCCCATCCTCTCCGCACTCACCCTGTCAAGGCCCTTCAGGACATTATGGCCTGAATTCTCTGATCTCATTCGCCGTGCCACCAGTGCCAGCGAAAACGGAGAATTTGGCACTCAGCCAAAACTCCATTCACTGCGGCGGGACTGAAGAATCCCAGCCAGGGGCAAGGTCAGAGAATTCCAGCCTATAGGTTTCAATCAAGTTGCCTAAGCCCTAGCAAATTCAAGCCATGCCTGTCCAACCTTTCCCCATAAGTCAAGCTGCCCATTCAATTTATCAGTCTCGTAAACCTCCTCTGCACTGTTTCAACCACATTTACATCCTTCCTTAGGTAACCAAGCCAATACCGTACACTGTACTACAGATTAGGTCTCACCAATAGAAAAATGCTGGAAAATCTCAGCAGGTCTGGCAGCATCTGTAAGGAGGGAAAAGAGCTGACATTTCGAGTCCAGATGACCCTTTGTCAAAGCTACAAGGCATAGAAAGTGGGAGATATTTATACTGCAGGGTGAGGGAATGAAAGATGAGTCATAGCCACAGAAACCAGGGGAAAAGGCTACTAATGGCAGTCCATAGAGAGAATAGATGGTGTAAATGGCCAAACGGCAGAGAAGCTGAAATCAGAGGGTAAGCTGTGACAGGCTCACCAATGTCCTGCATAAATGAAGCGTAACCTTCCTACTTTTGTATTCCATTTTCTTTGCAATAAACAATGACATTCTATTCGTTTTCCTAATTACTTACCGTACCTGCATGCTACCCTTTTGTGATTCATCCACGAGGACATCCAGATGCCTTGCATCTCGGAGCTATACTATCTCTCACCATTTAGATAATAAGTTTCTTTTGTATCTTTCCTGCCAAAATGGAGAATATCACATTTTCCTGTATTATACCCATTTACCAGTACCTCCCCACCCAATTGGCTTATCAATATCCCTTTGTAACTTCCTTATATGCTCTTCACAACTTACTTTCATACCAACTTTGTGTCATCAGCAAATTTCGCAACAATACCTTTGATCGCTTCATTCAAGTAATTTACATAAATTGTAAAAAGTTGCAATCCCAGCACTGATCTCAGTGGCACACCACTCATGAAGTCATGTTGGAGTTGTATAGAACTTTGGTGAGGCCACAGCTAGAGCACTGTGCACCATTCTGGTCGCCACATTATGGGAATGGTGTGACTGCACTAGAGGGAGGGCAGAGGAGGTTCACCAGGATGCTGTCTGGGATGGAACATTTAAGTTATGAAGAGAGGTTGGATAGCCTTGGGTTGCTTTACTTGGAGCAGAGAAGACTGAGGGGCGAACTAATCGAGAAGTACAAGATTATGAGGGACATGGACAGAGTGAATAAGGAGCAGCTGTTCCCCTCAGTTGAAGGGTCGGTCACAAGGGGACAAAGGTTCAAGTTGAGGGGCAGGAGGCTTAGGGAGATGTGTGAGGAAAAGCTTTTTTACCCAGAGGGTGGTGACGGTCTGGAATGCGCTGCCTGGGAGGGTGGTGGAGGCGGGTTGCCTCACATCCTTTAAAAAGTACCTGGATGACACTTGACACGTCATTCAGAGCTATGGGCCAAGTGCTGGCAGATGGGATTCCGTGGGAGTTCAGGTGTTTCTAATGTGTCAGTGTGGACTTGATGGGCTGAAGGGCCTGTTCTGCGCTGTGATTCGATGATTACATCTTGCTGACCACAAAACTCCCATTTGTGCTTACTCCCATTTTCTTGTTAGCTATGATGTGGAGATGCCGGCGTTGGACTGGGGTGAACACAGTAAGAGTTTTAACAACACCAGGTTAAAGTCCAACAGGTTTATTTGGTAGCAAATACCATTAGCTTTTGGAGCGCTGCTCCTTTGTCAGATGGAGTGGAAATCTGCTCTCAAACAGGGCACAGAGACACAAAATCAAGTTACAGAATACTGATTAGAATGCGAATCCCTACAACCAACCAGATCTTAAAGATACAGACAATGTTAGCTAGCCAATATTCTATCCATGCCAATATGTTACTCCCTATACCAAGGGTATTATTTTCCACAATAATCTTTGAGGTGGCACTTTATCAAATGCTTTCTGGAAACCTGAGTGTACTTAATCCACCGGTCCCCTTTTTCCACAGTGCATGTTGCTTCTTCAAAGAATTCCAATAAATTGGTTAAATATGATTTCCCTTTCAGAAAACCAGGTTAACTCTACCTGGTTACCTTGAATTTTTCCAAATGCCATGGAATAGTGTCTTTAATAAACAGCTTCTAATATTTTCCCTATGACAGATGTTGAGCTAATTGGCCTGTAGCTTCCTGCTTTCTGTATCCTGCCTTTTTGAATAAAGGAGTTACATTTGCAATTTTCTAATCTAATGGAATCTTCCCAAATTGAGGGAACTTAGAAAAAATAAAACCAATGCCTCAACTATATCACTAGTCACTTCTTTTAACACCTTTGGATGAAGTCCATCAGCACCCAGAGACCTTTCAGCCCACAGCTTCAACCATTTTCCCAATACCACTTCCCTAATATTTGTAATTTTCCTGAGTTTCTCTCTCCCTTCCATTTCTTGATTTTGAAATGTTTTTTGGATCTTACTTGTATCCTCTATAGTGAAGTCTAATGCAAAATACATGTTCAATTCATCAGCCAGAATCCTTACTTTCCATTATTAATTCCCCAGACTCACTCTCTCTAGGACCAAGTTTATTAAGTAACTTTGTTAACTCTTTATTAAAATATTTATAAAAATTCTCACTACAGGCTGGATTCTCCAACCTCGCCCGCAGCGGGATTCTCCAGTCTCGCTGCAGTGAATGGAAATTTGGCTGAATACTAAATTCTCCATTCTCACTGGCAGCCGGCGAACTTTAGCTTATCTATTTTTATATTTCTAGCTGGCCTTCTCTTGTACTCTAATTGTTCCCTCCTTATTCATCATTTAGTTATTCTTTGATTTTTTTTTGATCTTCTGACCTGCTATCACTGTGCAGTTATATGTATTTTCTTTTAAGTCTGATACTGGCCGGAACTCTACCACTTTGCCTGCCACGGAATCGGCGCTGGCGGGAATCCGACAACAGAAATCTCCACTGACCTCAGGCTGGAATTTCTGGTCTCGCCCGAGCGAGGCCATATAATCCCGCCCACTATCTTTAACCTTTTTAGCTAACCATGGATTTGGTTTCTCCTGTTGGAGTTTTTCTGTCTTTTTGGCATGTATCTATTCTGTGTATTCTGAAATATCCACTTAAATATCTGTCACTGCATCTCTCTTGACCTTTCACTTAACCTAATTTTCCAGCTCACATTGGGTAGCTCTGCCCTCATAAAATTACCTTCATTTAAGTTTAAAATACTAGTCTTGGACCCATTCTTCTCTCCCTCAAACTGAATATAAAATTCAATTTTTTTGATTGCTGCTACTTGGAGGCATCTACACTACATGATGTAGATCCTATCTCATTGCATAATACCTGGTCTAGTATAGCCTGCTCTCTGGTTAGCACCAGAGCGTGCTGTTCTAATAAACCATTAAAAAAATCCTGTGCATCATTTGAATTAGTTTCTATTATTTCATCTAAGCTGTAAATAAAGTGTAATCAATTCATGATGGTGGCTTCCCCTTTAGCCTGCAAATTTTATGCTGGTGGGTAACTGATGGGTTCAATCCTGATATAACTTCCAGGATCCTGAACCATGAATTTCTGGTCTGCCAGCATTTAACGCATTAAAATAATACATTTCACATGATGATATCAGTCATTATGTGATGTGTTCACAAGTCTGCTGATATATTAGTAATTATAGTGGCTTGACATTTTTAGCAAGAATGTATTAATTATTTATGGTAAAAAGTGTTATTGTTTTTATGCAAATAATTCATTTTTATTGCCTTAGTATCATTGCTTTGTCAAGTGTTAATTATTAGTTCACAATAAATGATCCGTAGCATTTTGTCTGCATGTTGAATCATTTTAGATAATTTGTTCTACGTTTCTGCTGTTGGATGTTACAAAGTATTAAAATATAAAGTATAAAAACAAAAAATGCTGGAAATAATTAGCGGGTCAGGCATATCTCTGGAGAGAGACACAGAGTTAACATTTTCGATCTGTGACCTTTCATCTAAGCTGGAAAAGGTTAGAAATGTAAGAGTCTTTTTTTGCCAAATAAAAGAAGGAAGGATGAGTAAAAGGTCTAAAGGAAAGGTCGGTAATAGAATGGAAGACAGGAGATTAAATGACAAAAGAGTTAGTGGTGCAGTCTAAAGGGATTGGCAGTGGAACAAGTATAGAAGCAGAAGATTCCCAGCATACACAGCATTTTGCGTTTATATTAGAATATAAGGGCCGATATCGCCATTCACGCCCCACAGCTGCTGCAAGGCGAGGACAGAGAATTTAGCGATCAGCCAAATCTCGGTTCACTGCAGCAGGACCAGAAAATCCTGTCGGCATGAACAGCCAGAAAAGTCCGCCCAAGATCCTATTCCTGATTAACAAAACAAATGCAAAAAAAATAATGATTTTGTTACACAGTCCAAGTTAATTATGAAAAACCGACAAGACCTGGCAAACGGTTATCAGAATTTCAGCTTGTCAATGTTTAGTGACGCAGCTTCTGTCTACGAGAGCACGTATTTCTTTTATCTAAAAATATAATTGGTGCGCAAATGCTACTTTGATTCTCAGAAACCTCTGTCAGTACAGATGGAAGATTTTATACATTTGTGGGAACGACCAATTTGCAACTCTTCCATCTTCTTCTCCAGGAGACAAACACATCTTCGGTTATTGCATTAGAGAGATTCCATCGATTGGATTGTTTGTTATGTTTGAGACTTGGGTAATAATAGAAATTTCAATTGCATGCGCCCTTTGGCAAATCAACAGAATATAAAACAAAGGACAAGGAAACATTATCACAGTCCCTTCTGAGCAATGTAAACAGTTATCACACAGCTCCCTCAAGGAATCCAGATAGGTTCCAGCCATGCCACTTCCCTAAATATCATTTTCCTTGCAACAACTCTACAAATGCTTCAGAAAGAAAAGTTTATTGGCATTAATGTAGGAACATGCGTAGCCATATTAAAGGGCATCAATGGGGCAAAAAGAAAACACTAAAACTGTAGACAAAAATATAAAGATTAGGAATTATTTCAGACGTCAAGGGTAATCCGAGAGCAGATGAGAACCCAAAAAGTTGCAAATGGAGCTCAAATAGAAGATAACCTGAACATAGCAAATATGTTTTTTCTACATCTTCACCATGGAAGTCATGAATATGCTTCCCCAAATTTTCACAGCCCTAGGATGTCCCAATGTGCTATGCAGCTAATAAAACAATTTTAAATGGAGTCATTGTTTAATGAAGGCAAACACAGTGACCTTCCACCAACAGCATTGAGACAAATGACCAAGTCATGTGTTTCAGAGGTATTGTGGAAAGGTAAATGTCAGCCAGGCTACCAAATCAACTCCCCTGTTCTTCAGATATTAATACATAATTTTTAACATTCATTTTCCTTGATTTAATGGGTGGAATGTTCTGATAAATTGTCAGAGTGTCAGTTTCAGTGAGAAAACTCCAGATGCACACCCGAGTTTTCTCTCCAGATTCTCAGGCACTCTGTGCCCAACAGCTAACACTGGCTGAACATTCTCCCCGAAACCCAAAGAGACTAGCTTCCCTGTGTCTTGGAGATCCTAGGTCTCTTCTGCTCAGGAGAGTGGTAGAATGCCCAGAAAATGAATAAATGGTTGCTAGGGCCTGTTTCCGCCATTTTCCCATGGATTTCACCAATTTCGTTTTCATTAGTCCCTCTTGGCAGACTGGAATAACTCCTCAAGAATTTCAGGGTCAGGACAGGCAAAATGTTAGGCTGATGTGATGTAGTATGGCGCAGCCATTAATCTTTTATCACTATATGGAGATTAGTTGTAATGATTAAACTGTTAATCATAACTAATGCTCTGTATGTTAACCCTACTGTGGAACAGAATTAACTCCTGATTTTCACAGGGAAATCCTTTAATTCATTTGGTGTCAAGCTTAACGGCCAATTAATGATCACAGGGGGCAAAATGGAGGCTGGCCAGATGAAGTGCAGCCTGTGGTTGCCATGTGAGTGTTGACAGAAGACACAGAAGATTGTCATTGAGCCTTGAACTATAGGTGTTGCGTGATGTCACTGGCAAGCCAAAGGTCTGGCACCCATGGCAGGACAGTCCTTGGTTCATAGGATCATAGTCTCATAAGAATCCCTACAGTGCAGAAGGAGGCCATTCGGCCCATCAAGTCTGCACCGACCACAATCCCACCCATGCCCGATTCCCGCAACCCCACATATTTACCCTGCTAATCCCCCCGACACTCAGGTCAATTTAGCATGGCCAATCAGCCTAACCCACACATCTGTGGAAGGAAAGCGGAGCACTCGGAGGAAACCCACCCAGACACAGGGAGAACGTGCAAACTCCGCACAGACAGACACCTGAGCCCGGAATCGAACACGGGTTCCTGGAGCTATGAGGCAGCAGTGCTAACCGCTGTGCCACCGTGCTGACTGACAGCACAGTTTGCTGCTGCAGCACAATTCTGAAGGAGCTGTCACATTACTAGTCTGGTAGGAGAGCTTTTAAATGAGGCAGTGATGCATTGTACATCGTCTGGCAAAACAGTAGGGAAGTGTTAGCTCAAATCACAAAGTGAATCAAAAGCTGAGTGCTGATCTGGTGAAAATGACGTGCACATGGAGGTACGTTAGAACCATTAGGGTCTCTCTTTTTTCAGGTTTCACTGTCACAACAGTATACAATCAGGGTGGGGTTGGAATGACCTACTAATTGGATCTCAGACAATAAACCTGCAGTGATGCTTAAGTCAATGAGGGAGGAGGAGGGAGGACATCTTCCCAGGGATTGGCAGGTGAAGGCCCCACATACAGGCAAAGCAGGCCTTGGTAGAGAGAGCAGCCACTGAAAGTGACTAAACTATTGTTAAACAATCCTGCATCCAGTGTCAGAAGCACAAAGTACTTGAAGGAAAATCTGATGCCACTAAAGGTATCTCTGACATGCCTGAATTTGTAACAACTCCCTGGGCATTTGAACTTTGAAAGGGGGCAACACAGTGATGATTTTTACATATGTATTGATTAATAAATGGGATTCTGTGCAGTAAATGGTGTGTTGATTGGTCTAATAAAAGGTCACATACCTGTAACGTTCACCCTGTTTTACTCTCCACAAATGCTGGTTGACCTGCTGAGTATTACCAGCTTTTATTGTCATAGTCATAGAGTCATAGAGGTATACAGCACAGAAAAGGCCCTTTGGCCCATCATGTCTACACTGACAATAACTAAAGGCGCACTAATCACATTTTCCTGCACTTGTCCCATATCCTTGAATGTTATGATATTTCAAGTTCTCATCCAAATATTTTTTCAAGGTTGTAAGGTGTCTGGCCTCCACTACCTCCCCAGACAATGCATTCCAGATTCCCACCACCCCAAGTGTCGAAGGGTTTTCTCAAATCCCCTCTGAATCTCTTGTCCCTTATCCTAAAACTATGGCCCCTCGTGATTGACCCCTCAACCAAAGGCAACAGCTGTTCCCTTTTCACCCCATCCATACCCCTCATAATCTTATACATCTCATGTCTCCCCTTATCCTTCTCTATTCTTAAAGAAAACAATCCAAGCCTATCTAGTCTCTCCTAAGAGCTTAAATGCTCCATCCCAGGCAACATCCTGATAAACCTCCTCCGTACCCCCTCCAGTGCAATCACATCCTTCCTATAATGAGGTGACCAGAACTGCACACAGTACTCCAGCTGTGGTCTAACCAACGGTCTGTACAACTCCAACATTGCCTCCTTGCTCTTATACTCTGTACCACAACTGATGAAAGCAAGTGTCCCATATGCCTTCTTAACTATCCTATTCATGTGCTCTGCTGACTTCAGGGATCTGTAAATAATTATCCCAAGATCCCTCTGCTCCTCTGAGCTACCCAATGTCCTGCCATTCATTAAATACTCCATCTTGTTTCTTCTTCCAAAGTGCATCACTTTGCACTTATCAGGTTTAAATATTATCTGCCATTGCTCTGTCCATCAGACCAACCCATCTATACCCTCCTGTAGCCTATAACCATCTTCTTCACTATTAACCAGTCTTGGTGTTGTTTGTAAATTTGTTTAACATTCCCCCACATTTTCATCTATATTATTTAAATATATAACAAACAATAATGTTCCCGGCGCTGACCTTGTGGTACATCACTGGAAAGGATATTTTTCTGGCACTGAGATCTCTGGCCCAATTGGATCCTTAATCTCCCTACTGTGAAATAGCAGGGTGGCATTCCAACTTTCCGGCACCTCGTTGAGATTACCACCCCTGTTGCACTTCCACAGTTGTGCGCCTTCTGCTCAATGATATAAATGACCTGCTCTTGAGACTTGGTGACAGATTAATGTCTGGTGGTGAAAAATGAACCCAGCATTTTTGGGGCCCTTTCGGCACTCACGATCCCTTATGTAACTGTCATCATATTTATTTGGCGCAGCCTACATTGCAGATGCGTCAAAAGTGTAGTAATGTATCATCGATTAAAATCTGCAGCTAACTTTAGTAACTATAGTAGGCCATTCCGACCGTACCCTGATTGTATTCTGCTGTGACAGTGAAGCCTGAAAAAAGAGACATAATGGTTCTAATGTACCTCCATGTGCACATCATGTTCACCAGATCAGCACTCAGCTTTTGATTCTCTTTGTGATTTGAGCTAACACTTCCCTACTGTTTTGCCAGACGATGTACAATGCATTGCTGCCTCATTTAAAAGCTCTCCTACCAGACTAGTAATGTGACAGCTCCTTCAAAATTGTGCTGCAGCAGCAAACTGTGCTGTCAGTCAGTTGTTGCCAACACGGTTTCATTGCGAGAAGAAATAATAAAACATTTCACTTCTCTGCACAACTGTGTCATAAAGTAGAGAGGTGCTTATACATACTTAAGGGTAATATCAGTAGTAAGTTAAAGGGACAATCAAAGTCAAGCAGTTCCACGTTGGGACTCTGGACTCTCAAACCCAGTTGCAGTACACCCTGAATCTGGCACACCTGTTTGGCACATGTGGGGGAAAGCAAGAACAAGTTAGTGAGTTGGAAGATTAACCATCTATCATAATGAACGGCGGAGCAGACTCAAAGGGGCAAATGGCCTACTCGTGCTCCTATTTTCTATGTTTCTATGTTTGTGGCTTGAAGGACAATAAGAAGCACACGTAACAAAAGATATAGGCCTGAATTTTCAGGGTGGCAGGGGATCACCTTCTTAAGGGTCTCAATTTGGGCAAGGGCAGGCTTCCCTGCCACAACATAAAATCACTACCAGGGCAGGGCAGGCAGGAACCCAGAGGGAACCCCGTCCATTCAATTTCATGCTCCCTCCACCATCTGAGAACGCACCAGGGTGGTGTGTGTAAAATTCTGGCCCTAGTGTTGAAGAGCACTCTGTATTAGGTTAGCTGTTAAAACTCCACAGAGATTAATTAGTTATGCAGCTGCTTGAAACCTAATTATCGGGATGGTTATAAGTTCTGGAAGATACTGGGAGGAAGTCAAAGACTTCAGAATAGTTTAACCTGCACACAAGCTAAACTGCTTTACAACTAAACATCAATAACAGCTTGTACTTATACAGCATTTTCAATGTAGTAAACATAGTAAGGTGCTTCACAGGATGAACATAGAACATAGAACAGTACAGCACAGTACAGGCCCTTCGGCCCACGATGTTGTGCCGAACCTTTTCCGAAACCAAGATCAAGCTATCCCACTCCCTATCATTCTAGTGTGCTCCATGTGCCTATCCAATAACCGCTTGAAAGTTCCTGGTAAAACTTTTTCAGACAACTTTTGAACAAAGCCACATAAGGAGATATTGTGACAGGTATGAAAGGTTTAGAGCAAGAGGCAGATTTTAAGGAGCAATTAGAGGAGAAGTTGAAGGGTTTAGGGAGGGAATACCAAAGTTTAGTGTCTAGGCAGTTAAAGGCTGCCTGAACAAAAGTAAAGAAAATTAAGGATGTAAAGGAGTGTGGTGGCATAGTAGGCAATACAGTGGCACAGTGGCTAGCACTGCTGCCTTACAGTGCCAGGGACCCGGGTTCAATTCCAGACTTGGGTGACAGTGTGGAATTTGCACGTTCTCCCTGTGTATGCATGGGTTTCCTCCGGATGCTCTGGTTTCCTCCCACAGTCCAAAGATGTGCGGTTTAGGTGCATTGGCCATGCTAAAAAAATGACCCTTAGTGTCAGGGGGATTAGCACAGTAAATACATAGGGTTGTCAGGATAGGGCCTGGGTGGGATTGTTGTCGGTGCAGGCTCGATGGGCCGAATGGCCTCCTTCTGTAAGTGTAGGGATCCTAAGATTCTAAAAGAGGTCAGAATTGTAGGAGTGCAGAGGTCTTGTAGGGTCATAGGGCTGGAAAAGGTTGCAAAGATAGGGATTAGCAAACAAGAACCAAGGCTCATAAACTTCTGAATCTGTTGTTATCATTCACATCCCTTGGCTCATACCCTTTCCCACTGATGTGTGATATATCAGCAATGGGGAATGAAATATTATCACTCAGTGCCAGAATCAGGCTCTCCCACACAAATAATTGGAAGATAAATTCTCTTTAGGAGTTAGTTAAATGTAATAAGGTTACAAGTAACAAGGTTAAATTTTTTGATAGCCCTTGAAGGAGGTATAAACTTTGAAAAATATTTATTCAGGGGTTAAAAATGGAATGCATTATAGCAGAAATTACAGATGGTCTATGGAAGGAACAAGATATATTGAGTTGACTTTTTATCACTCTATACCTGCTTGCTCCATCCTCTGTGCGCACATTCTGCCCTTATGACTTACCTAACCAACTCCCAAACTCAATAAAGTGACATTTGCATATCTCCATAGTTATCGTCATGATCTCTGGGCAAAATTACCAATTTAATGTAACTTAACGCTAATTTTTGGCACTTTTTCATGGACCTCTGTCAACGACGGGTTAGGTTGAAACTCCCCTGAGTATTGTTTTATGTGGCTCCCATCCAGCCAGTAGCGTCAGAGCTATATTTAAGCAAAGGTTCTGGGGATAAAAGGAAAGCATTGGAATTAACAGAACCAATCGTTTCACCTTTAAGATTCTCGATTTTTGAAGAACAAGATTTGCTGGATGTTTTAAAAAAAAGAAAATATATCGTGCCTTTCTGTTACACAGGGGTTGTACCACTAAAAAAATCATAACATTTCAGTGCCAATACCTGTTGGTATATTACTGCCGCCTGACTGAACATTAAATGCGCAGAATTGAATGGAGAATAGCATTGTGACCTTTAGCATAGCAGAATGAGCTTGTGCTTTGAAATACTGAAATACCTATGGGCAAAATTTGAGACTAAGCGCGGTGGCGAGTGGTCCTGGCGGCACCCATCCCGCTGGCCAGAATGGTGGGATCCCGTTCCAAATTCTGCACAGAGCCTCATTAATTATGCACAGGCGAGTTTCCCTCCGACTCACGTGGCTGGCCAGCAGCTGATTCATCCTCATCTGCTAATCGCCTTCAGCTGGCAGGTTGTCAGCAAAACGTTGTCAGCAAATGTCAGTAAAATGAAGGAGCCCGTCATCAACTTCAGGAAGCGTAGTGGAGAACATGCCCCTGCCTACATCAACGGTAGTGAAGTGGAAATGGTCGAGAGCTTCAAATTTCTAGGTGTCCAGATCACCAACAGTCTGTCCTGGACCCTCCACGCTGACGCTATGGTTAAGTAAGCCAACCAGCACCTCTACTTTCTCAGGAGGCTAAGGAAATTCAGCATGTCCACTATGACTCTCACCAATTTTTACAGATGCATCATAGAAAGCATCCTATTCAGTTGTATCACAGCTTTGTATGACTCCTGCCCTGACCAAAACCGCAAGGAACTACAAAGGGTTGTGAACATAGCCCAGTCCATCACGCAAACCAGCCTCCCATCAATTGATTCTGTCTACACTTCCCACTGCCTTGGGAAAGCAGCCAGCATAATCAAGGACCCGACGCAGCCCAGATATTCTCTCTTCCACCTCCGTCTGTCGGGAAAAAGATACAAAGTCTGAAAACACGTATCATCTGACTCAAGAACAGCTTCTTCCCTGCTGTCATCAGACTTTTGAATGATCCTATCATCTATTAAGCTGATCTTTCTCATCACCCTGCCTGTAGCTGCAACACCATAATCTGCACTCTATCCTTTTCCTTTTCCCCTATTTACTCTATGAACAGTATATTTTGCCTGTATAGCACGCAAGAAGCAATACTTTTCACTTTATCCCAGTACATGTGACAATAAATCAAATCAAATCAAATCCATATTTAAATACCAGTCCAGCACATTTATACCACTCTCCCCAGCCCACCTGTCTTCATCAGACCATGCACAATGTCAACAACCCAGAGACGAGCAAGAGGAAGTGTGTTTCTCGATTCAACTATCTTCCCCCCAAGTCCATCAGCTGTGAGACATCTATACACGCCACTTGCATCACCACCCACTACATCTGGGATCTTCATCCATCCCCTAACCTCTCCCTTCCATTGTTCATCTTCTTCATCCACCTCCTTGCCCCTCTGCCTGCCATCATGAGCACTTGCCCTTCCCTTCAATCCTTGCACAGCCCTCATTCCACATTGCCTACCTTGTCTTCATCAGGCCACCCAGCCTTCCCACCTCTCAGCCTTACATCACACTCCACCCCCAGTCAAGACGTTGGACCTTTGTTGCCATGGCTGCATGAGTTCCGGCAGCACAGTCCTGTCCAGGTAGGCACTAATGTTTGGCACTAATGTTTGGGGAAGGAGACCCGTGTACTCTCCCCAAACCCGAGGCACTGTACTGATCTGATGCAGTGACCAGGATAGTCCATGGATCCAGCAGCATTGTGCTGTCCATGAACAGCATTGGGAGAATTGAAACTTGGTTTTCCGCCAACGGGTCTCCGACATTTTCGCTCCTGCTAAATTCCCCACTCCCGTCCACCACCAAACCCGCCAAAAGCAGGATGGGAGAATTCTGTCCTATGATACCACATCAAGAGATTATTTAAGTCTGCACATTTCATGATTTACAAATTTTCTGTCAAATTATTTGCAGATAGCAATTGGAAAATGGCTTCTTATAGAGGGTTGCGCCAACTGGTTCAGCAATAGGAGAACTCACTCTGCATCTGGTACATACCACTTGCTTCTACGTTTTTATCCGCTATTTTAATGAGGCTGACATACACTAATGGTCAACAACAACTTGCCTTTATATTATATCCAAAACATCCCAAGGTACTTCACGACATGGGGAGGGGGGTTATCAAACAAAATTTGGCACTGAGCCACACGAGGAGAAATTAGGGCAGGTTAGGGCTTAGTCAAAGAGATAAGTTTTAAGAAGCATCTTGAAGAAGGAAAGAGAAGATTAGGGAGGTGGAGAGGTCAAGAGAGTTCTAAAATGTAAAGCATTGGAAATCAAGGGTATGGCTACTAATAGTAGAGTGATTAAAATCAGGGATGCATAAGAGGCCCACGATGGAGAACCGTCAATATCTCAGAGCATTGTAGGACTAAAACACGGGTTACAGAGATAGGGAGGGGCAATACCACAGAGTGATTTAAAAACAATGTTAAATTGAGTTGTTTAACCACTAGTCAGTGATCACAGGGATAATGGGTGAACAGGACTTTGTGCAAGCTAGGATACGTTCAGTAGCATTTTGGATGAGCTTAAGTTAATAGAGGGTAGGCAATGTGAAACCTAATGGAAATACATTGGAATAGCCATGTTCAGACGTAACAAAGATGTGCAGTTTAGGTGGATTGGCTATGCTAAATTGACCCTTGTTGTCAGGGGGATTAGCAGGCTAAATACATCGGGTTACGGGGATAGAGCCTGGGTGGGATTGTGGTCATTGGGCCGAATGGCCACCTTCTGCACTGTGGGATTTCTATAATTCTACGATTCTAAAGGCATAGATGATAGTTTCAGTGGTAGATGAGCTAAGGCAGAGTTGGAGTTGGCAATCAATAGATAACTTTAGTTGGAAACTATGATGCTTGTGCTTTTGAGTGATGTTGATGAGGGGCAGCATGGTAGATCATGTCTTCCATTCATAAAAACTGCAAACAAGTCATAAAATCCATTCTCGTGATCACAGTGCCACTTTAATATAGGTTTTTTATTGCTGAGAAATTAATATTTAAAGTTCTTCAGCATTTTCAGTACAATATAAATGTTACCAAGACACAATGTGCTTATTCTAATGGATTGAATAGCCAATATGACTTAGGCATAGCAAGTAATAGGCTTGTCCATTCATCAGAACATTTCCAGTGCTCCAAAAGGAGCTGCAAGTGAGCTGTATGGGATTGCATAAGAATGATTGCCTGAAGATCAATGTCATCTGTTATGTTAAAGACTTCTCAGGATGTTGCAAGCCCACTTGTCTGGCATTCAGCTCCACAGTTTGGATCTTTGCCCGTTACTCGTTATGTAAATGATAGCATTCCAGTGAGTTAAAAGGCAACAGGTATCTCAGTGCCCTCATCAGTTACTGTCACGTTGAGTCACATAGCAGTGCTGATTTGCTAGATTCTTACATTTTTTATCCAAATATAGGTTTCGCATAACAGAGAGTAATACATTTAAAAAGGGGCTCAAAGGGAGAGATGTGGAACATGGAATCTATTATTTGTGTAGAAGGCATAACAACTGAATTATAAAGGCTTTTCTTGTGAGTAAAATGATTAAATAGGTCTCTTCGACAGTACAAATTTACAATATGTTACCAGACAATACCAATGGGTTCAAATGCTGCCACAAAGCATGACACCAAAGCTCACACAGTTTGTAAATCCCATTTGAACTCTGCATGAGATTATGTCCTTGAAAGATACTCTATTTGGCGCTAGTTCACCTAACACAGACGGAATCCATAGGGTCAGTTCTATGTTTTTTTTAGCAAGCTTTCTCTTCCCCTCAGCTCCAGGTGATGCAATGGGCAGTACAGACAACAGAAGCCTGGAAGCAAATCATATGCTGAAACAACACAGATACTGAGTTCAACTTCATTGCATTTTGCAATCGATTCCTTTATTCACAATATTATGTAAAATATTGAAAGATTTAGCAAATAATAAGAGTTTCTCATACATTCCTTACAGGATTTATTAGCAACTATCTCATATTTAAGACCCCTCGGGTAAGATTTTGGACTCCCCCAAATTTAGAAGCAGTTTTCTATGTATATCCTATCAAACCCTTTCATAATGTTAAGACATTGGGGGCGATTTTCCAGGGCCACTGGCTGCAAGCACGTCTCCCAATGACAGGTTGAATTGGACGTGAGGGCCATAATGGGATTCTCACTGAGCATCAAACGTTGAGAGTCTTTCAGCCTGCTCCGCGGCTCCCGATCAGATTCTTGCCCAGAGCAGGAACCTGATGAATTGTCATGAATAATCATTTCAATGTAATTACCGGTTTGACGTCGGATGCTCTGGCCTCCTGGTATGCTCTTGCCACCCCCACCCCTGATGGGCAAGTGGGAAGCCCATCAGTTGCCAAACAGTAAACAGTATGGGTCCTGATAAGGATGGACTGGCACCTTGGACTCTGAGGGGGGGCAAGGAGATAAGTGCTGTGTTCATGTGCCGATCTGCGGCTGCCAGACTGCAGAAGGAGGGACCTTGGGACTGGATGGACTTGGGTTTGGGGGGTAGGGGTTCATCTCTGAACGCTCTCCCAGGATGGGGTGTCTCATGGCTGTCCTGGGAAAAGTGGAAATCACTCTGAACATGGTGGTTTCAGGCAACTTTCTATTAAAAATCTTTATTCTTGTCTATGTTCTGTAAAACCTTTGAAGTGGCCTGGTCAGATTAATATCCATGCCCCCTGAACACCTGGAAGCCTTTAAAATCACAGCAGCACTCCATTCAATCGAAGGGATTCTTTGGTTGATTTCAGAGGCTCCAGATGTGACCAGGCCTCTTTGAATACTCTGATTGACAGGAGTTGTCAGTTTCACTAGGGGGAGTCCCCTGGCTTTCTCTCTTATGCATCAGCTGCTCTGAAGCCTCTTTGAACTGCGTTGTTGACAGGTGTATTCAGTTTCACTGGGGAGAACCCTCTTCCAAGCATGAATGAGCTGCATCTTCTATCTCGCTCTTCGAACTTCTTTTGATTTTACAGGTGGCTGTCAGTTTCGCTTGCTCCATTAGGGTATGTTTAGATACTCACTGTCCCCACCATTGAGTTTTAGGAGGCTGTTTGACTGACAGCCCAAGCTACTTCAAAGGGACGATTGGCTGGGTCTGTTTACAAAGGGAACAGATGGTGCATTTAGCTGCTAAAAGCATTTTGACTGACAGCTCCAGGGGAGATCAATGCCTTCTCTGTTGATACAATCATTTCACACCTCATTAACCCTGAAGTACTTCCGCTTTTCACCACATCTGTTCAGTCTGAATCCATATCTTTTAACACTGCAATTTTCTTTCAGGTCTCTGGCCATGATGAGAGGCCTAAATGCTTCAAAATGCTTTGTTTACATTCAATTCCAGTACTTTAGACTTGCCTCTTGATTGACAGATCCAGCCTATTTCACAACAGGCAGTAGCTTTGTTTCTGTTTCCCTTTACAGTTGATTAAACCTGAAGTGCTTCCTCTTTCCTAAACACTGTTGCTTTAAAACAGACTTTCTCATTGGTCTGAAGTGCCTCTGTGTCAACCGCTGCTAGTTCTAACAGCAGGCTTGTTCTTTGTTCTGAAGATCTTGGCTGACTTTTTTTCACAGTGAGCCTTCTTCAATCTCTCATATAGCATGCCTGCACACAAGGTAGCCTTCAGCCATGGAAGAAGTGACACCACTCCCCCTGCCACCTAGCAGTGCTGCCTGACATCCTGGCACTGACACCCTGCCAGGATGTCACTGCCAATGTGTCAGTGCCAAAATGACAGGGGGCATTGTCAGGGCGGCACAGCCAAGAGGTGGGGCTTGAAAGGGGCAGGACCTTTGGTGACCCCATGACAGAGTGTCTTCCTTGTGGGAAGATCAGGAGTGAGGCCTCCGACTGGGGCAAGGGGTCTGGTCAGCCTCATCCTTATGTGATGGCAGGGGGAGGTTGCTCCTTGGTGCTGAAAGTTGGGGGTCCTCCTTTGTTCTGTGAGCGGGATAGCTATGTTCATTGGGGGGGGGGGGGCGGTGGTAGATGGGGGGCCTGTCACGATCGGGGTGCCCTTTATAGATGGTGCCCTGATATCTGTAATGCCAGGCTGGTTGGCATACTTCCCACTTGCGATTTTTTTCCAAATTTTCCCAACAAAAGGTGTTTGAATCACACCTGGCAAGCATTTCCAGCACCAACGGGAAACCCTCCACTTTTCCCGCTGGCAGCAGCACTTCATTTTCATTCTGGAGAATCGGGGCCTCAAGGTCTCCAATAGTTTATTTTTAATGCAATCTGTTATATAATCAGGTTAATTAATTTAGTCTTTACATATGCACTCATGCCATTGCTATAGCTTTCTCCAAAACTGACCATTCCATAATTAGGGTTAATCAAGACATTAAAACCATGTGGAGAAACAATGCTAAGCTATTTTTTTCCAGATAACTACAAGCCCAATTTTAACTCTGGGCAAGTGGATGGATTTTGAATGTTAAAATCTCAGATATTGGAGTTGATTTTAACTGAACATGCCCAATGCAACCTCGGCAAACAGGCATTTGCAAACCTGTCCAGATCTCAGCTACTTGTGAAAGTAATTTGCAGAGCTTTGCAGGCAGATAAAATGGTCACCTAAAGCAGGGGGCAGCCTCACAAACCTGTGCAAATCAGGCCCAGATGCCATTTTAACCAAGGTTCAGCAGGAAGGTGCAATGACTTTCCTGCTGAACTTGAAGAGCTCTGGACCTGATCTATAGACAGGAAAGTCCTTTCTGCTGGTGGGACTAGGAGGAACCTGAGGTCAGTGTTCACACAGGAACTGTCCAGTCTTCACCTACTGGCAGGCGGTCTGTGTCCTCTTCTTGCCTGTTTTGGCATTTAAAGGAGGCCCAGTGGTTAAACTTGCCTAAGCCTCTTGAAACCTCTGCCAGGCAGAAAATCAACTCACAAGAGCAATTTCTCATCAAAAGCCTTCTGAGTTAAAATCTCCTCCACTGTGTCTAATTCTATGTGGGTCTCCCAATGTTTTCTGCATTGTAAGCTTCCATTTAGATGAAAGGAAAGTAGTTCAATTAGCTACTGCTCGAGACCCAGGACACTTTTAAGGGCTATCTATTCTTATTCTTTCAATCCAACAACTACAGAGTGAGAACAAGGCCAGCAGTCTGATACAATTAATCTCACCAAACTTAGCTGACTAAATATTTCATGAACAACAAAGTTACAAGTGGGTCACGGTCAGCCTCCTGAGTGAAGATATTTATCATCTCACTGTGAGCTACGACAGGCCATAGGTGTGAATAAATAAAACAAGATCACCAGACTCCTTGTTTGGTGTCAACACTCCTTAAATGTTAGTACATCATGAAGTCTGTAGCACGTATATTGTATCAGCCACCATTGCTCTGCTGTCATGTTGCATTTGTACAGTTGCACACAGAAGGGCGGCACGGTAGCACAGTGGGTTAGCACTGCTGCTTCACAGCTCCAGGGTCCCGGGTTCGATTCCCGGCTCGGGTCACTGTCTGTGTGGAGTTTGCGCATTCTCCTCGTGTCTGCGTGGGTTTCCTCCGGGTGCTCCGGTTTCCTCCCACAGTCCAAAGATGTGCGGGTTAGGTTGATTGGCCAGGTTAAAAATTGCCCCTTAGAGTCCTGGGATGCGTAGGTTAGAGGGATTAGCGGGTAAATTAGCGGGTAAAAAAAAAAGGGATTAGCGGGGAGGGCCTGGGTGGGATTGTGGTCGGTGCAGACTCGATGGGCCGAATGGCCTCCTTCTGCACTGTAGGGTTTCTATGATTTCTATGAAATTGAATGTTGCTGAAAACAAGAAACTCCTAAAGAATTGCCAATTTCACCATAAAATTTCACCAAAATCACACTGGGTGCGTGATTAATTCATATTATATAAGCTTTATATTGTACAACTCATATGTATATTGACATTATTTCACCGAAAAATATACATTAGTTTCCACAATTTCCTGTTTTAACTTTGGTGGAAGCCCACAAGAAAGAACTATTTCTCCATTCCTGATCCACACCATTGGAAGTTGCATGAATTCAGGAAAGGGAACGCCATCTAAGTTTAGTGTGTCTGACTTCAATGATAAAGTCATCTCTGGTGTTGACATCGAGAAACAAATGCCGTCTCCATGTACTGTTCGCAACTTACCTATGAAATCCGACGGCAAGGAAGGCTTTGGGCAGGAGCCAACCTTAGGGTGCAAAGCTGAGGCCTAGAAGTTGAAATCTCACTGGCCTCAGGCCCCGGGCTGGGCCAAACGGTTTCGCACTTCCTTCAGTCCTCACACATCCTCAATTCCTACCCCAAATTAAAATTGGAGCTATGATTTATATATTATAGTTGTTTCTTGATATTGACAGCTTAAATAAACCACTCGAACGAGCATAGAATAATACAAGTTTTAAAGGTGTGTTCCATAAGGAGCCATTGTGACTTTACAGGAGGCAATTGATATACTTCAAAACCAGTTCAGTCAAGGTCAGGGACTTTTAGGAAGGTTCAAAGGTACTTACATCAAGGCCTAGATTTTTGTGGAGTTGTACTCCTGCCCCCATTCCCTGTGCCAGCTACTTTTGTCGGTTTGCAATTACGGTCTAAGCAGTGAACCCTCAATTTGCACTCCCGATCTGCACGGCCTCGTCGTGGGAGTAGGCAATTGTAGTGGAGTCAGGCCAGCTTCTCCATGACCCCTCAGAGGAGTCAAGAACCATAATCTGGATTCAGGAACCATGCCCTCCCCTTTGCCACCTCCATGCCTCCCATTGTACCCTTATGCTACCTTCATGCCCCCTCCACGCCCATTCACTCAATATGCACTATCTACAGAACTAATGAGCCATATAACAACAATGGCAAGTGTTGAAATTCTGAGAAAAAAACAAACATTCAGAAATGTTCTTAAAACATAAACTGATTTTCCTCTCACCTAATAAAAGCATCAAACAAACAGAGCAACTATATTATCAGTAACCGAAACTTTAACCACTTCACGCATGCAATTTTCCCAGTTCACTGCGCTTTTCGAGTAGTGCCCAGTGGGCACTGCCAGCCTGGCACCCTGGCAGTGGCACCCTAGCACTGCCCACTGGGCACCAAGTAATGCCAAGGGGGTGGGACCTGAGGGTTGGGCCTTCTAGGTGACGATCAAAGGTTGCGGGGGGGGGGGTGGAGGGAGCTGCTGCACACTCTGCACTGCGATTGGTGGGGATGTGGAGGGGGGGCAATTGTGGCAAGCCATGGCAGGGGGTGGGCCTCGGGCTGGCCATCGGGGGGACCGAGCTAGCTATCGGGGGGGGGGGTGGGTGTCGAGACTGGCAATTGGGGGTGGGGGGGGAGGTCAAGGCAGGCAATCGAGGAGGGGGGTTGACAGGGGTGGCGATTGGGTGGCCGGCAATTAGGAGGCCAGCGACGGGAGGGCCATTGCGCATGCACATTGGTCCGCTCAGCACACTGATGCCAGCCTCTTGGGTGTAATTAGCACCCCCCCTCCCCCCGTCCCCCCTCCCCGCCCCCGCCACTAATGGCACGAATCCTCCTGTGGACTCTGTGAAGCAGAGTGCCAGAAATTCAACTAAGTGCGTCCAAAAAACAGGAGGGAAAATCTGCCGGTTTTTGGGGGGAAATCGCTCCCCCCCTGCCCCCCCTCCCCCCCGCCCCCCCCCCGCCCCACACCT
Organism: Mustelus asterias; assembly: GCF_964213995.1. Classification (NCBI taxonomy): domain Eukaryota; kingdom Metazoa; phylum Chordata; class Chondrichthyes; order Carcharhiniformes; family Triakidae; genus Mustelus; species Mustelus asterias. The sequence goes on from NC_135823.1 coordinate 62,830,812, forward strand.
CTTCATCTTGCCCAAATAAACATTTAGGCTGATGTTTTCTGGTCCTTCTCACTGGTGGGATCTTCCGGTCCTGCCAATAATGACTTCAGCAAGAAGTCTCACAACACCAGGCTAAAGTCCAATTTGCTACCTTCTTCAAATTTGCTACCAAATAAACCTGTTGGACTTTAGCCTGGTGTTGTGAGACTTCTTGCTGTGTTCACCCCAGTCTAACCCTGGCATCTCCACATCAATAATGACTTCCCCAGTGACGGAGCGTTCAGGGCACAGAAAATGGCAGATGGAGTTTAATTTAGACAAATGCGAGGTAATGCATTTTGGTAGATTGAACCAGGGCAGGACTTACTCAGTGAATGGTAGGGCATTGGGGAGAGTTACAGAACAAAGAGATCTAGTGGTACATGTTCATAGCTCCTTAAAAGTGGAGTCACAGGTGGACAGAGTGGTGAAGAAGGCATTCGGCATGCTTGGTTTCATCGGTCAGAACATTGAATACAGGAGTTGGGACGTCTTGTTGAAGTTGTACAAGACATTGGTAAGGCCACGCTTGGAATACTGTGTGCAATTCTGGTCACCCTATTCTAGAAGGGATATTATTAAACTAGAAAGACTGCAGAAAAGATTTACTAGGATGCTACCGGGACTTGATGGATTGAGTCATAAGGAGAGGCTGAATAGACTGGGACTTTTTTCTCTGGAGCGTAGGAGGCTGAGGGTGACCTTATAGAGGTCTATAAAATAATGAGGGGCATAGACAAGGTAGATAGTCAATATCTTTTCCCAAAGGTAAGGGAGTCTAAAACTAGGGGGCACAGGTTTAAGGTGAGAGGGGAGAGATACAAAAGTGTCCAGAGGGGCAATTTTTTCACACAGAGGGTGGTGAGTGCCTGGAACAAGCTGTCAGAGGTAAAAGTAGAGGCGGGTACAATTTTATCTTTTAAAAAGCATTTAGATAGTTACATGGTTACGATGGGTATAGAGGGAAATGGGCCAAGTGCGGGCAATTGGGATTAGTTTAGGGATTTTTTTTAAAAAGGGCGGCATGGACAAGTTGGGCCGAAGGGCCTGTTTCTATGCTGTAAACCTCTATGACTCTATCACTCTATGACTCTAAAACCCCGTAGACATCGACAGGACCAGAAGATCCCCCTGCTGGCCAATGGCACACCGCCTCCAATACAGGAAAATATGTTGCGGGGGAAGAACCCGCCCTCACACTTTGACAAAAGAGATCACAGAAAAAAAAAACTTACTACAATCATAAAAAGATGTCAATGAAGTGAAGTAAAGACCACTCAGTTGATAAAACAGAAACTCTGCTGAGCTAATGCATTTAGATAGCAAATGCATTCATAATGAAACAGGTGGATAATTCAGATGGCTGGCCACCTGCTTCTACGGAAACCATTCCCAGATAATACAACTGGGACAAAGACGCAGAGAACCAGTCTGCCTCGGCACTCGGCCACCTCCTGTGGCTGCCTGTAATCTGCTTCCAGGTTCGGCGGGCCTGATTCCATCTTGCCCCTGACACCCTGGAGCAAAGAGCAGGAGTCACAAGGCCATTAAACCAAAAATAGTCTGCCAAGTTGGGAAATTTCCTGACACAAGCTACCTACCTCAGTAACAGAAATTCAGCCCGAGCTGTCCGCTGGCGTAATTTCTGCTGAGATCTTCGAAGTTCACAAAGAATGGAATATGCAAGGAAGCCAAAGAGTCCCTCCCCATAAACCCCTGTGATTGGGGAGAGCTGACTAAAGATTCACTCACAGTGTACCCACCCCTCCCTATACCCAGCAGAACATAAAAGGTCAAAACCTGGAACTCCCTCCTTTGTTCTTGACAAATGGGATCGAATTTCAGTTTAAGCAGATTCAGTACAAATTCTGGTCTCCTGTCCCCTGTGAGAAATCAAGCTTTTCTACCCTGTCCAGTTCTGTGAATTTTGGGGCTATTATCTGCATGTTGCATAAAATACTGTTATAAATAAAATTATGTTAATGCCTATGTTAAAATTCCATTGCTTGTTGCCTTAGTGTCAAACAGCAGCTGGAGGAATTTGCTATGAAAATAACCTTGCAATATTTTTCCACGTTAGGTTTGTCCAACATGCTGACCAAAGGCCAAATGTGGCCCTCGAAATCCCTCAATGCAGCCCCAGGAGCCAGTGTTCAGTTTGAATGGAGGAATCTGCATGGAGTTGCTCCTTCAACCACAGGCCATTTCGTTTCCATGCTTGCTATGTGGGAGAGAAACAACCTGTGGCTGGAGGAGCAGCGAACACCAGCGGCAGTGAGATTGGGCCATGGGGAGTAGAGGCCTTTAGAGCTGAGGGCCAGGGAGCCAAGTAGTGCAGCCCGGGGAACAAGGCCCAAGGAGCAGTGCTGACAGAGCGTCGGGATAAGGGAGCAGACGTGCTGGGGAACAGGGCCCAGGTGTCCAAAGCAGGACCTTGACGGGATGGAAAGGGATTGGGGCCAGCCGGAGCAGGTCTCAGGCTGGGCAGAAAAGAACATGAGGCAGCAGGAGTGGGGCCAACTTGGCAGTGCCAACATGTGCTGGGGGCCATGCCAGGGACAGGCCCTTTGGAGAGCCCCATTGTTGGTGGTTCCCACTATGTGTGGTGGGAGGGAAGGGAAAGGGCTGATGTCTTTGAACGGGGGTCTTCCCAGTGAAGGGGGACAGGGTATGCCAGTAAAGTGGTGGAGGGAGAGGAAGTTGCTAATGAAGGTGTGTGGGGGAAGGGGCGGACTTGCAAGTGAATGGGGGACTGTGTGAGAGAGTGTGGGGGCGTTGGCAGAGTCTGGGAGTGAGAGAGTGTGTTGGGGGTGAGAGTATGGGGGATTGAGAGAGTTTGAGGGAGTCTGAGAGAGTGTGAGAGGGATTGAGAGAGTGCGAGGGGTCTGAGAGAGTATGAGAGGGATTGAGAGAGTATGAGAGGTCTGAGAGACTCTTGGAGCGAGGGAGTCAAAAGCATCCATAAGTCTGCCTCACTCTCGGTATCAATGTTCTCACTCACCTTCACCCACACACCATCATGCACTCTCATTCACTCTCTCACAGTAGGTGAGGGTGAGTGAGTGAACACCCTGAACCTGTGAGTGAACCGGAAACTCTCTATTACACTCTAATACTCATCTTTATTTGTTACTCATTGTTTTCTTGCTCAGTAAGTTTTTTCTTTTCATATCTCAGGCTTTTTTCTGAAATTCATGTTTAATGCTGTGCCAGATTTTATCTTTCTGAAATGTTCTCAGTGCCTTGAATGAGAAAAATTTTAAATGTGCCCCCAGGAGCCATCTGACTCATTCAGTTCATCCTTCCATAGAAAGATACACCACGGCCTTTAACTCTGGGATGATTTCGGAGTTTTTGCCTCCACCATTCTACCAAGGAGATTATTAATCTCATTGAATGCATCTCAGTCATCCAATTTTGCCAGTGCCTCCTCAAAAAGTCCTGAACATTTCTTTTTATATTCTTACTTGGAATGTAAAGCTAACATTTTTTGCCCATCCCTAACTGTCCTTGAGAAACTGGTGAGCCACCTTCTTCAACTGTTGCAGTCAAGAGATGTTAATAGGAGGGAGTTGCAGGTTTTAGACCCAGCAACAATGAAGGAACAGCGATATATTTCCAAGTCAGGTGGTTTGTGACTTGGAGGGGAACGTGCCAATGTTGGAGTTCCCATGCACCTGCTGCCCCTGTTCTGCTGGGTAGTGGAGGCAGTGGGTTTGGAAGGTGCTATCCGGATAGCCTTGACAAGTTGCTGCAGTGCATATTGTAGATGGTACATGCTGTTCCAGGCAAATGGACAGTACTCCATCAGACACCTGATTTGGGCCTTGTAGATGTGGATAGGCTTTGGGGAATCGGTAGGTTAGTTACTTACCAATTCTTAGTTTGTACTGATGACCCCTTGTCTTGCAGTCATGTTCTAAATTGAATATTTTTCCAGATTAACGTTTTTATTCATTCATAAAGTGTAATCTCACTGACCTTCTTTCAAAGTGGTAGTGGTGGTGGAGGCGGATTCGATAGGGTCTTTTAAGAGACTTTTGGATAAGTTCATGGAAGTTAGTAAGATAGAGGGTTATAGGTAAGCCTAGTAGGTAGGGACATGTTCGGCGCAACTTGTGGGCCGAAGGGCCTGTTTGTGCTGTAGTTTTTCTATGTTCTATGTTCTAAAGCCAAAAAGTCTGTTTTTTTTAAATATTCCTTTACTGACTCCATCATGTGGGTTGACTTGAACTCAGGGGCACATGAGGAGCACACCCAGACAAGCTCAGGTGATTTTAATGGCTGAACCTTTCTTTCACAAATCTGACTTCTGCTCGAAACCAGAGATAACGATGACCTGTGCGCAAAGGCAAGAATGAGGGTGGAATGTGGAACCAAGAGAACGGTCCCTGGCATAAGGGAGGTGGTGGGGCTAGGAGACTGAGGTCTGCTGTGTACGTGCTGGTGGACGGGAAAGAGAAGCAAGGCTAAAGACCGGGGAGTCTTCAGGACTCCTTGCAGAAACCTAGGATACCATCTTACCCTTCATAGCCTGCAAGAATTCCTATAAAAGCACATGGCGCCTGCAATGGTTATGTAATTCCAATCGCGGAGACAGTTAGGATTCCCTGTCACAGCCACTGAAGGCCTACCATATTATTCAAAATCAGGGTTACCCTGGAAACCAGGGTCTGTCAGCCCTTTTAGGAGTTCGGAAGTAATGGGACTGCTTACCATGATTGCAGTTAGATTCCACCAGAGCGGAAAATCCTGCTCATGTTGACTCCTGTTTACCAGTTACCTTCAAATAGATTATCTTCAAGTTTTCTCTGATCTGTCATTACCCAGATATTTTTGGGTGCCTTTGCAGCAAAGAAGTGTGCTACGTGAGCAGCATGATCCATGGACTTATAGAAAATAAACTACCTGTGACATGAAAGTGATAAGTTGTTTGCACTCAGTAGTTAAAAATTTAAATAACTTAATGTCATTATTTAGTGTTAATAAATCATCACCATAAATCATCGGCCTTGCCCTTCAACCACAGTTCCCTAAACATTGATTACCATCTGTCTTTTGCCTCACAGTCGAAATGAGCTATGACTAGGCCAGACGCAGAAAGAATGTGCTCTTTTTAGTGATTTACAGATAATGGCATAGTTTGCAAAACCGGAGTAGAAATGTTGTCAGAGGATTATGGTTTTCGATCATCAATCTTGTTTTCATAAGGGGAAATGCGTACCGCATATCTCGGTGTTGGTGAACTGATAAGTTCATTTGTTTGTTTATTTTGTAGCCCAAGCAAAGCAAGCCAGGCGCAAAACGGTAAAGAATTCACAAGTGAAAACAGAAAATGCTGGAAATATTCAGAAGATCAGGCAGCAACATGGAAAAGGAAACGGAAGTAATATTTCAGTTCTGTGATCTCCCATCAAAACTGAGAAAATTTAGTAACATTTAGTAATTTAGCAAATGAAAGAGGGGAGGGTGGAAAGGGAAGATAGGTGATACAGCAAAAGGCAAGAGGAATGACAAATGGTTTGTTGTACAAAGCCAAAGGGAGTGGTAGTGAAACAAGTAAAGAAACAAAACGTTAGGGCCGGAATTCTCCCAAAAGAATTCGAAGGGGGCGATTCTCCCATCCCGCTGCACTCATTTTTTAACGCAGCGGGCCGGGAAAATCCCATGGAGGGCGATGTGTGTGATTGGTGCATGCGTTCCCACCGTGATAGAGTCTCCCAGTGCCGGATTTCCAGCGGCGTCTGCTCCACGCCGGAAATCGGCGGAGAGGGAGGTTATGTTAAACCTAATTTTAATTTAATTTAAATGTAATTAGCGGGCCTGAGACTGAGGTCTCTGGGCCTGCTAACCTCTCCCCACCCTTCAGGAGTATTTCACTCCAGCAGGGTTTACAGTAGCTCCCCACTTTCAGGGAACTAGCACCCCCCCCCACTTCACTCCAGTGGGGTCGGGCCGCTAGCTCCCCAAAAATGGGGAGCTAGTGTAATCCCCGCTGGAGTGAACCACGCTGGTGGGGCCGGGGGGCCGGGGGGAGATGCTAACAGACCCGGAGACTTCAGTCCCAGACCTGCTAACCATATTTAAAGTATATGGGAATGAGTGTTACCATAATTTATGCGCCTCCCCACCAATTTCCAACATGGATGTGACACCGCCGGAAATCCGGCGCTGGGAGACGGTAGCAGGCCAGGACGCCCAGCGTGATGGGAGAATTGTCCCCTAGATTTGCACCATGAAACTGTCATTTAATCTCTCTACGTATGTTCTTCTTTCATCCCTTCCCTCTTTCACTTGTTCAAAAATCTATTACATTTCCAACTCTTGTCAGTTTTGATGAGAAATTCTGGACTTGAAATGTTGGACTGAATCCTCTGTTCTCACTGGTAACAAGCTTGAAGGCAGAAAGGGCATTTAACCAGGCAGGATGGCGGCCTGCTGGAATTGTGCCGCCTTCCTGCTTCCACCAGATTTAACTCCTGGGCAGCAAGGCTCAAAGGATAGAATCCCTACAGTGCAGAAAGAGGCCATCCAGCCCATTGATTCTGCATTGAATCTCTGAAAGAGCATCCTACCAGGACCTCCCCTCCATCCTTTCCTCGTAACTCTGCACATTTATCATGGCTAATCCACCTAACCTGCACATCTTTGGACGGTGGGAGGAAACCAGAGCACCAGGAGAAAACACATGTAGACACGGGGAGAATGTGTAAACTCCACACAGACAGCAACCCAAGGCTGGAATCGAATCCAGGTCCCTAGCACTGTGAGACAGCAGTGCTAACCACTGTGCTGCCCTCACGTGGTATAGTAGCATAGACAGAATCATCAGGCAACTCAGATTCCATAGTAGTATTCACAGTAAGGGGACTAAAGAGGTTGGTACTTCTGGAGATGATTCCAAGAAATCATTTTGAGATGACAACAATTGGTCAGCATGGCGTCGCTAAACTAGTTCATCTTCCATTTGAACCGCGTGAGAAATTGGACGGTTTTTGCTAATAGAGATGAACGTCCACTGCTGACCTCATCACTGCCTGATTGGCTTGTGGTTCAGTGAGCCTTCCCAAATAGAGGCAGCGCAGATCTCTCGCTGGCTCTCCAACCGAGAGGTGAGAACCCCAACGCCTTGACAAGGTTCCACCCGATTTGATTTTGATTTGATTTGATTTATTATTGTCACATGTATTGATATACAATGAAAAGTGTTGTTTCTTGCACGCTATACAGACAAAGCATACCGTTCATAGAGAAGGAAACGAGACAGTGCAGAATGTAGTATTACACTCATAGCTAGGGTGTAGAGAAAGATCAACTTAATGCGAGGTAGGTCCATTCAAAAGCCTGATGGCAGCAGGGAAGAAGCTGTTCTTGAGTCGGTTGGTACGTGACCTCAGACTTTTGTATCTTTTTCCCGACGGAAGAAGGTGGAAGAGAGAATGTCCGGGGCGTGTGAGGTCCTTAATTATACTGGCTGCTTTTCCGAGGCAGCGGGAAGTGTAGACAGAGTCAATGGATGGGAGGCTGGTTTGCGTGATGGATTGGGCTACATTCACGACCTTTTGTAGCTTCACTCTCACCGGTGCTTCCTGAACTGCTGTGTATTTCCAGCATTTTCTGTTTATATTTCAGATTTCCAACATCTACGGTATTTTTTTACCTTTATTAAATTCATAAAATCATACTCTGCAGAAAGCTATTTGGCCCATTGTGCCTGTGCCAGCTCTTTGAAAGAGCTATTCAAATCTCCTTCCAATCTCCTTCCCCAGAGACCTGTAAATTTTTCAGTTTCAAGTATATGTAAAATTCCTTTGAATTTTGTTGAAATCAGGACATCACCATATTCCCCTCCTTCCTCGGTGGATAGATGATTGTCATCCAGAACTGTAGGTTTTTTCAAAAATACAGTTACTCATAATTTAGAAAAAATCATAACATCCACAGCAAAAATTAAAAGCTTAGAAACTTAGGGAGGTATGCCGGCAAAGTGGTTAGCACTGCTGCCTCACAGCACCTGGAACCTGGGTTCAATTCCGGCTCGGTTCACTGTCTGTGCGGAGTCTGCACATTCTCCCCATGTTTGCGTAGCTTTCCTCGGGGTGCTCTGGTTTCCTCCCACAGTTTGAAAGGCATGCTGGTTAGGTGCAATGGCCGTGCTAAATTCTCCCTCAGTGTACACAAACAGGCGCTGGAGTGTGGCGACTAAGAGATTTTCACCGTAACTTCATTGCAGTGTTACTGTAAGCCTACTTGTGACACTAATAAATAAACAAATAATAAAAACTATGTCAACACTTCTAAAAATGTCTCTGTCATCGCAAGACCTAGGGGGCAATTTTACCAAAAAAATTCCAAGTGCCAAACGAGCATGAAAATGGGAGAGAATCGCACCCATTTTTTCAGCGCGCTTTCAGCCATGATCTTATGTCAGTTAGTGCAAAAAAGAAAAACAGTGTGATTCATGCCAGTGGAGGGAGTGGATGAAGTCTTTTCTCACCAGAAAGCCGGTTTCTCACAGCTAGAGGACACTATTATACATGCAACAGAGCAGAGAGATGAGTCTGTCCCCCAACCCCTGGATATCATCCCGATACTCCCCTCCAGCCCCAACCAATCACCATCCCAATACATGTCCCAGCCGATCACTCCCTACCCCATACCCCCCAACCCAGTCAATTACTGCCCTGGCCGATCCCCGATTGCAGAGTGCACAGCTACCTCCCCTGGCCACCTTCTCTTAGGCCTTCCCCCTCACCTTAGGCTCTGCCCCTATCATGGTCCGCCCCTTGGCACTGCCTGGTGCCTGGTCGGCAGTGCCTGGGTGGGCAGTGCCAGGCTGGATATGCCAAGGTGCTAGGTTGACATTGCCAAGGTCCCAGGCAATCAGTGCCAAGCTGGCACTGCCGAAGAGGCACTGACCCCTGCCCCCGACCACCAAAGGGGCCATCAATGGCCTATGGCCCCACTGGCAAGGCCATCAAGACACATACATGATTCTCACCGTGGGGACCTCCATCGGTGATGCTATTAAGGCAAGTGAGCCTGGACGATTGCATCCCGGGCTCACTATGAATATTTAAAAACAGATTTAAATATTAAAACCAACCTTGCACCCTTCGCGGGCGTGAGGCTGATTACGCCAGCAATCCAGGGCCAGTAAGATTGCGAGAGGCGAGAAGCACGGTTTTTCGCCTCTCACGATCCCACCAGCTCGCTACGCCGATTGGCCAGTGTGACGAACCGGTAAGATCGCCCTCTAGTCTTCAATGAAACCCCATTGCAGAGCAAGCAATACTACTCAGATCAGTGGGGAACAATGACAAACTTTAATTGCAGGTGAACTTTCAGATAATGTAGGCTTAGAATCGATCAGCTCTTGCCTTGCCCTTCAGTCTTTCACTCCTCTCTCCCCACCCTATTTGTAAAATATGTTTTAAGCCAATTATTTTAAATTACATTATTTTTATAATTCTTCCTTCCCTTCTTCTGTGCCTCTTACCATTATGTTCCAATTTCCCTGCCAAGAAACAGGTCTGCTTCAAGGTTTCTTTAATTACTGTTTTGACTTTGGCAGTGAGGAAGTGCACAGAAGTATCCTCAATTGAAAAATCCTCAAATCTTCCCCACTCTCTGTGTGGAAATATTTGCTTTGTTAGTCAACAGCTCTTCTGATTACATCTGTCAAATTAGAAACTCACATTAAGGCAGGAAAACTGTCTGACTATTTTATAACACACCTGTGCAGCAGCAATTCACTCAAGTCAGACTCACGGAAGGCCCCACAAAGTCTATCCCTTGTTTTTCTTTGTTTTCTTTATTTCCTAACACCTTTTTATCAATAGAGAATTAAATATAGAAGTGTTAAATACTGGGCCTGATTTTACCAAAACTTCGCACCCGTTTTCGGGCGCACAATCGCGGTAAAGTCGGTGTCGGGCCTATACCGCGATCTGCACCCAAGTCTGAGCAGATCACTGTTTTACCGACACCCAATTCGGGCGCGGGTCCGGCCCGCGCCCGAATCGGGCGGCCCGACGATTTAAATGCATTGCATGCATTTAAATCGACTTAATAAACCACGCGCCCAACTCTACCGCCAAATCCCACTTTACCGTCTTCTGGTCCGATCCGCATCCGTACTGTCACAGACCTGCAAAATAAAAGTCTGAAGTCGCCGCTGCAGCCTCCGAAGAGCGGGGTCAGAGACTGCAACGGCTCTCTGACCCAGGTCATCATCTGGTCGGGGGCGGGGGGGTGGGAGGAGGAGAGGGGGTGTGACGTTTCATGCTGTGGGGGGGGGGGGGGGGGGGGGAAGGGGAGGGGGTGTGACCGATCATCCCTGGGAGGGGGGGGGGAGGAGAGGGGGTGTGATGTATCATCCTCTGGTTGGGGGAGAGGGGGATGGGAGGAGGAGAGGGGGTGAGACGTCTCGTGCTGTGGGGCGGGGGGGGAGGGGGGGGTAGTGGAGGGGGTGTGACCGATCATCCCTGGGAGGGGGGGGGGAGGAGAGGGGGTGTGATGTATCATCCTCTGGTCAGGGGGGGTTCCGCTGCCTGTCTGCGGCATATCCCTCCTCCCGGAGTGGACGTGCGGCCATGCCATCCCACAAAACCTTCAGGATGAAACGATTCCTCGCTAAGAAGGTGAAATAGAACCAGCCGATTCCACAGTGGATCCGCATGAAAACCAGCTACAAGATCAGTACAAGTCCAAGAGGAGACACTGGAGAAGGATCAAGCTGGGCCTGTAAAGGGATACACCATCACTGGTACACTACCAGCCACAGCCATCTCTCCCGCTCTCTTGCCCCTGCAGGGAAGAGTAATCTGTGGCTGGTAGTGTACCAGTGATGGTGCATCCCTTTACAGGCCCAGCTTGGTCCTTCTCCAGTGTCTCCTCTTGGACTTGTACTGATCTTGTAGCTGGTCTTCATGCGGATCCTCGGTGGAATCGGCCGGTTCTGCTTCATCTTCTTAGCGAGGAATTGCTTCATCCTGGAGGTTTTGTGGGATGGCATGGCCGCACGTCCACTCTGGTAGGAGGGATTGGCCGCAGACTGGCAGCGGAACCCTCCCGACCAGAGGATGAGACGTCACATCCCCTCTCCTCCCCCCCCTCCGAGAGGATGAGACGTCACACCACCCGCCCCCCCCCCCCCTCCCCACCGCCCCCCCCCCCCCACGCCAAGAGGATGAGACATCACACTCCCTCTCCTCCCCCCCCATGGGATGATCGGTCACACCCCCTCCCATCCCACACTTCCCCCCCCCCCTCCCCGACCAGAGGATGAATGTCAGAGAGCCGCTCTCTCCGCTTTCTGCTGTTTCTTTCTTTCGCGCCCCGGGCGCGCTCTGTCAGATTTTTTTCGAACTGTGCATGCACAGTTCAGAGCTCCGATCGGTCCACCAGCGCTAAGCCCCGCCCACAGCGCGGATCGGGCCGGAGCCGGCAAAACGCGTATGGGTGCGCTGGAAAGAGGATCTATTTGACACCCGGATTCGGCCCTTAGACTCAAAATGGTTAAATTCCCCCCACTGTGTGATCTTGTAGGTTTTCAACAGAACTGTGAAGCACATACATCGGGAACTTACTTGTGCAGTGAAAGAAACGGAAGAACTTTCCTTTCCAATTGGCCGTAACAACTTGTCTTTGCTTCAGGGATGTATCCATATTGTTCCATCATGGCAGAAGCAGCTGTTGTTATGATCCCAACACCATCTGTCACTCTTTCTGTCAGGGTGTAGTCCCACTCATCATACGACACGGAAATCAGCCCAGCTGGAAACTCCTCCGGTATGATGTCCGTGTTACCTGTTACCAAACTGGGCACAATCCAGATGAAACCGTAGCCTGTAAGGCCCAGCGAACGGGCTTCCTCCAGTATAAAAATGGCTTCATCTTTCGAACAGTACAACAGGATGATCGACGACTGTATTTTCTTCAGTTGGATTTGAGCCTTTGAATCCCCGTCAACAGCATCCAACGTGATGGTATTGAGTAGCTCCCAGCCCACAAAACTGTTTTCAACTGTAGTTTTTAATATACTAATAAACTCATGGTATCCAGGGAAGGTGCTGGTCACAATTGAAAACACGTGCCAGTCATATTCTTCCATGATATTTAACATCACGCCAACTTGTTGGTGAATGGAAGCTCCAAACTGGAAAAATGTTGATTTCTGATCCTGCAATTGAATTAAGAAGCATTTTAATGGCAGCAATTGAAATAGAAAGTCAATAAGATTCAATACATCAGTCAATTAACTTCCAATGGACAGGTATACAGTAACTTGAATAGGTGAAGTTTGTGTGGTAAAACATCCCAAGGTATTTCGCAGGGGCAGTTTCAAACAAATTTTGACAGAGCCACATAAGGAAACATTAGGACAGGTGATCAAAAACTAAAGAGTGTCTTAACTGAGGAGAGAGATCAACATTTCATTCAAAATGCAACAATCTGGTGTGGAACTATTTTGATTGTTATATGTCACAATCATTACATGATGTTCTTACCTTTCAGCCCAAAGATCAATTTCTCATTCAGTAAAATGGCATTGTATTAATAGCAGTCAACATATTCTCAGTTGTGTCTATTGATCCTTCTCTTAATCCATGATGTTTTTCACTACAATCTGCTACCAATAATTAGGCAGGAGCTTCTCAACATTCAGTCAAAATATTTGGCAGCAATCGTTGGCATCGGTACAAAGGGCAAAGAGTTTAAAAGTTATTTTACAGCTGCAATGGAACTGTATACTCAAATCTGCAAACTACATCTGCTGAACCATTTTGCTGAAGAAAAGGAATTGCAGCCTAAGAATCCTAACTGGGTCAAGATTCAGATTCCTCTTAATGACCAAAATTAGGACTGAATCAAAATATTTTGGATTCAGAAGTTGCCTTCGGTAAAATCATAGCGTTGTAGATTTAGTATCATACTTACTCACCAATCTCATTTTTAAAATATTTAAGCCAATTTTAATGCAGCTTGCCCAGTTGAAACTGTTCAAGTTGGCAGTTATGACTCATAACAAAGATATATTCCAATGAGGAAGAAGAGTACTGTGTGCAATTTTGGTCCCCTTGTTTGCGAAAGGATATATTGGCCTTGGAGGGAGTACAGAGAAGTTTAACTAGGTTGATACCGGAGGTGAGGGGGTTAGCTTATGAGGAGAGATTGAGTAGATTGGGCCTGTACTCGTTGGAGTTTAGAAGGCTGAGGGGAGATCTTATAGACCATAAGACCATAAGACATAGGAGCGGAAGTAAGGCCATTCGGCCCATCGAGTCCACTCCACCATTCAATCATGGTTGATTTCAACTCCATTTACCCGCTCTCTCCCCATAGCCCTTAATTCCTCGAGAAATCAAGAATTTATCAATTTCTGTCTTGAAGACGCTCAACGTCTCGGCCTCCACAGCCCTCTGTGGCAATGAATTCCACAGACCCACCACTCTCTGGCTGAAGAAATTTCTCCTCATCTCTGTTCTAAAGTGACTCCCTTTTATTCTAAGGCTGTGCCCCCGCGTCCTAGTCTCCCCTGTTAATGGAAACAACTTCCCTACGTCCATCCTATCTAAGCCGTTCATTATCTTGTAAGTTTCTATCAGATCTCCCCTCAACCTCCTAAACTCCAATGAATATAATCCCACGATCCTCAGACGTTCATCGTATGTCAGGCCTACCATTCCTGGGATCATCCGTGAGACATATAAGATAATGAAGGGGCTAGACAGGGTAGAGGCAGAGAGATTCTTTCCACTTAGAAAGGAAACAAGAACTAGAGGACACAGCCTCAAAATAAGGGGGAGTCAGTTTAGAACAGAGTTGAGGAGGAACTTCTTCTCTCAGAGGATAGTGAATCTCTGGAATTCTCTGCCCATTGAAGCAGTGGAGGCTACCTCGTTAAATATGTTTAAGACACAGGTAGCTAGATTTCTGATCAATAAGGGAATTAAGGGTTATGGGGAGCGGGCGGGTAAGTGAAACTATCAGATCAGCCATGATCTTATTGAATGGCGGGGCAGGCTCGAGGGGCTAGATGGCCTACTCCTGCTCCTATTTCTTATGTACTTATGTACTTATAAGATTTTATTTTCATTCGTAGGACATGGGCATCATTTATTGCCCATCCCTGGTTGCCCTTGGAGGGCAGTTGAGAGTCAATCACATTGCTGTGGCTCTTGAGTCACATATAGGCCAGACCAGGTAAGGATGACAGATTTCCTTCCCTAAAGGACATTAGTGAACCAGATGGATTTTTCCGACAATGGTTTCATGGTCATCAGTGGATTTTTAATTCCAGATATTTTTTATTGAATTCAAATTCCACCAACTGCCATGGGGGGATTCTAACCTGGGTCCACTAACATAGCTGAGTTTCTAGATTATAGTCTAGTGATAATACCACTAGACCATCGCTTCCCCAATTCTAGGAAGGGGGCGACACGGTGGAACAGTGGTTAGTACTGCTGCCTCACAGCGCCAGGGACCAAGGCTCAATTCCAGGTTCAATTTGGGTCACTGTCTGTGTGGAGTTTGCACATTCTCCCTGTGTCTGCGTGGGTTTCTTCCCACAGTGCTCCAGTTTCTTCCCACAGTCCAACGATGTGCGGATTAGGTTGATTGGCCATGGTAAATTGCCCCTTAATGTCAGGGGGATTAGGAGGGTAAATATGTGGGGTTATGAGGATAGGACAGGACCTGGATGGGATTGTTGTCAATGCAGGCTCAATGGGTCAAATGGCCTCCTTCTGCACTGTAGATTCAATTAACCATGATTAACCAAGGACCAAGGATGTTACGGGTAATATTAAACTGAAAGAAAAAAAACAAATAATGCGGCAAATATTAGTGGTAAACTAGAGGATTGAGAAAGTTTTAAAAACCAATAAAAGATGACCAAAAGAGGGAGAAGTAGAGGGTAAACTAGCAAGCAATATAAAAACAGACAGTGCAAGCTTCTTTAAATATATAAAAAGAGAGAGGCCAACATGAATGGCCCTTTAGAGAATGAGACTAGGGAAATAATACTGGGGAACCGGGAAATGGCAGAGGAGTTAACATCAGTCTTCACTGTAGAAGACACTAATAGCATTCCAAAAACATTTAAGACAGAGATGAGGATGAATTTCTTCTCTCAGAGAGTAGTGTGGAGTTCTTTACCGCAGAAGACTGTCGAGGCTGGGTCGTTAGGTATGTTCAAGACTGACATAGACAGATTTTTAATCAGTAAGGGAGTCAAAGGTTATGGGCGTAAAGCGGCAAAATGGAGTTGAGAATGAGGATTATCAATCATGATCTCATTGAATAGCAGAGCATTCTTGTTGGGCTGAATTGGTACTTGTTGGTCCTTCAGCTCCTACGTCTTATGGTTTTATAATCACCTGTGAAACACACCAACTGGCGTGCCCCATTGATCGCACTGGCTGCAATGTTAGTATAAATCAGCAAGATCCTTCTTAAATTTGCAAATTAGGCTCTGATGATATTGTTTGGGTCCCACTGCTATTTTAACTGGCTACCGAAACATAATGTGGAGATGCCAACATTGGACTGGGGTTGGCCACAGTAAGAAGTCTCATAACATTAGGTTAAAGTCCAACAGGTCTATTTGGTAGCACAAGATTTCGGAGCACTGCCCCTTCATCAGGTGAGTCACCTGTTCCTCCAAATGCTTGTGCTACCAAATAGATCTGTTGGACTTTAATAGCTGAGGCTTCCTTGCAAGTCAACCGAGCATGTAAGAGGAGTCAGCACCAGGAGAGTATCAAAAATATACTTTTTTAATTTTTACCTTTCCTAGTAGGACCAGAAGAATTAGGAGTAAGCCCTGCAAGGCAAGGTTAGGGCACACCCAACCCAGCCCCTTCTTCCCCCGATTGACTTATGTAAGTATTGGGGACATTCAATTTGTGACAAGAAGTTACTGCCACCTGACATTACACTGCCGCCTACCAGCTCACTGCCTTTCCCATCTGTTTTGGATTCTGTTCTGGCCTCGCCAGTCTGATTCCTGCCCCAAGTTAAAGTCAGGGGTTGTTAACACCAAATGCAAAAAGCTTTTAATAAAAAAATTGAATATATGTGCATCTTTAGTCAGTGTCAGCAAGCTACTGAATGGTGGAGAATGTGTCCACAATCACATTCTAGCTAAATTTTATATGTACATCCTTCTCATAATGTTTGTGTTTGAGTGTCATGTCTGTCTCCACTCCCATCTTCCCACTCACTAACTTGGCATCAAGGCCATCTGATGCAACCCTGTGCTGCCCTCAGTCAGAGATCAGTCAATTCAATATATACCAGTGAGTGAGCCTGTCTGTACAGCTACACAATGCACTGAACAAGATTGAATAAGAGCCATCAGAGAAACTTAAATCACCAGTCTTCTAGAAGTCAAGATTTTTTAAAAAAATCAATATTTAAAATTGATATAAGGCTAAGTTAGACGGCATGGTGGTTAGTTTAAAGTTTATTTATTAGTGTCACAAGTAGGCTTACATTAACACATTGTAATGAAGTTACTGTGAAAATCCCCTAGTCGCCACATTCCAGCACCTGCTCGGATACACTGAGGGAGAATTTAGCATAGTCAATGCACCTAATCAGCACATCATCGGAACCCAGAGCATCCAGAGGAAACCCATGCAGACACAAGGAGAACGTGCAAATTCTGCACAGGCAGTGACCCAAGTTGGGTATTGAACCTGGGTCCCTGGTGCTGTGAGGCAGCAGTGCTAACCACTGTGTCACCGGGTAGCACTGCTGCTTCACAGCACCAGGGTTCAATTCCGGCCTTGAGTGACTGTGTGAAGTTTGCACATTCTCCCCGTCTCTGTGTTTCATCAGGGTGCCCTGGTTTCCTCCCACAGTCTAAATTGTGCAGGTTAAGTGGATTGGCCATACTAAATTGTCCTTTGGTGTCACAAGATGTAGGTTAGGGGGATTAGAGGGGAAAATATGTGGGGTTATGAGGATACAGCCTTGATGGGTTGCTCTGGGGTGGCACAGTAGCACGGTGGTTAGCACTGTTGCTTCACAGTGCCAGGGACCCGGGTTCAATCCCCGGCTTGGGTCAGTGTCTGTGTGAAGTTTGCACGTTCTCCCCGTGTCTGCGTGGGTTTCCTCCGGATGCTCTGGTTTCCTCCCACATTCTGAAAGATGTGCTGGTCAGGTGCATTGACCCGAACAGTCGCAGGACTGTGGCGGCTAAGGGAATTTCACAGTAACTTCATTGGATGTTAATGTAAGCCTTACTTGTGACTAATAAATAAACTTTAAACTGTCAGAGAGTCAGTGCAGACTTGATGGGCCAAAAGGCCTCCTTCTGCACTGTAGGGATTCAATGACTCTATGAAAATAAACATTGGAAGCTGATTTTACATTCCAATGTTATTAATCCTCATCATTATCGATGTCAGTGATACCTAATTTTCCCTTGAAAACTTGAGACACACCTGAGGAGTCTCTGTCCTAACTTGTAAAATATAGCATCAGTAATCCAAATGATAATAATGCTACAATACAGATGCAGAAAACATCTCTTTGTTGGTTTACATCGTCCAAAAAAGCTTGTAAATCAACAAATAAGCAAAAATACAGAGAATCGGTGAGGGAGACAGAAATCTACTGACCTCACATTTTCTCTGGGACTTCTTGGTTCTGGGCACTCCCATTTCAAACTGTACAATCTATGTTGCTTGGTAGTACATAACATGAGTATTGCTGAAAATAGAGACCAGTCAAAGCTTTTCCTCTTGCACTCATCAGGACAAACATACCAAATATCATATACCAAAACCCAAAGGGAACAATAATTTATACTGCATGAGAAAAGGGTGCTGGTTAGTTAGCAAATGGACTCTGATTGGCAGAGATATTGCCACAGGGAATGAACCAGGAATGGTTGTCCATGGCTTGAGCTCTGCTATTCTTGCAAGTGTCCTGATGAGTGCAAGAGGAAAAACTTTGATAGCATGTCTCTTTTTTCAGCAATATGTAATATCAGTTGATATTGTTCCAAGGCTTTGTTTATACATAGAATTTATAACACTGAAAAAAAACATTTAATTCAAAAAGTCTGTGTCAACAATTAATAGTATTGATGGCCCTTCTCTCACCCTATTTTATCCAACCCAATCAATATATCCTTCCATTCCTTTTCTTTTCCACCTAGGCCAGAAATCTATGTCCCGTGAGAGATTCAGACAGGGCCTAAAATTAGGTGACATGGTAAGGCACCTTGAATGTTGCTTGCCTGTAACCTACCTGTCTCTGCTGGAATTTTATCAGCGGGTTAGGTTCTGGGGAAACCTCCAGCCGTTAGGCCAATGAGGCCCTCAGTTGCCATTTAGTGACAAATTAAGGGTCTCTTCCTGTTAAGGGTTCCAAAGCCACATGGCAAAGCTTCCAAGTAAATCTTGGTTACTTGGCAGCGGACTTGTGAGGGCAGAGGGAAGGCCTCTTGTTGGGACACCCTGTGACCAACTGAGGGCCCTGCACAGCAGCAAGGGCCAAATCCAGCTTGTCCCCCTACTGCCTCCCAATCACCTTTGACCATCCCCCCCCCCCCACCCCCAACCCCACCACAACCACTCACTGCAGCCTGAGTGACTGACCCCTGCAAAGCCATCCCAATTATCTAGTTATCTGGCCTCCATCATTTTTCCTCATCATGGACTGACTGCTGTTCCGGCAGTGGCAACTGCTCCCTGCTGTCCCACAACAGTAAAATAAGGATGCGGCTTCCTGGGCCAGCAGAGGTGGGCTCACCCCTGATTTTTCAGCCAGTGGGTGCGGTCAGCACCTCCACATAAAATTCCCAGGCCTAGTTTCCCCTTAAATGCATCTATAATATTTGCTTCAACTACTCCATGTGATACCAATTTCCATGTTCTAACCACTCTCTGGGTAAAGAAGTTTTGCCTGAATTGCTTATGGAATTTGTTTTGTGTCAAATTTGTATTTATGAACATAAGAACATAAGAAATAGGAGCAGGAGTAGGCCATCTAGCCCCTCGAGCCTGCCCCGCCATTCAATAAGATCATGGCTGATCTGATAGTGGTTTAGTTCCACTTACCCGCCCGCTCCCCATAACCCTTAATTCCCTTATTGATCAGAAATCTATCTACCTGTGACTTAAACATATTTAACGAGGTAGCCTCCACTGCTTCATTGGGCAGAGAATTCCAGAGATTCACTACCCTCTGAGAGAAGACGTTCCTCCTCAACTCTGTTCTAAACTGACTCCCCCTTATTTTGAGGCTGTGTCCTCTAGTTCTTGTTTCCTTTCTAAGTGGAAAGAATCTCTCTGCCTCTACCCTGTCTAGCCCCTTCATTATCTTATATGTCTCTATAAGATCTCCCCTCAGCCTTCTAAACTCCAACGAGTACAGGCCCAATCTACTCAATCTCTCCTCATAAGCTAACCCCCTCATCTCCGGTATCAACCTGGTGAACCTTCTCTGTACTCCCTCCAAGGCCAATATATCCTTCCGCAAATAAGGGGACCAAAATTGCACACAGTACTCTAGCTGCGGCCTCATCAGTACCTTGTACAATTGCAGCAAGACCTCCCTGTTTTTATACTCCATCCCCTTCGTGATAAAGGCCAACATTCCATTTGCCTTCTTGATCACCTGCTGCACCTGCAAACTGAGTTTTTGCGATTCATGCACAAGGACCCCCAGGTCCCTCTGCACAGTAGCATGGTGTAATTTTTCACTATTTAAATAATAGTCCATTTTACTATTATTCCTTCCAAAGTGGATAACCTCACACTTGTCAATGTTATACTCCATCTGCCAGATCCTCGCCCACTCACTTAGCCTCTGGTTTGGGAATTCCCCACAAGTAGAAACATTTTTGCAGCATCTACATGATCAAATCCTTCCATAATCTGGAGGACATCAATTAGATCAACCCACAGCCTTCTCTTTTCCTGCACAGAAGTTGAAGCAATTCTGAACAGAAATGAGCATTACTTGGCAGCAGCTTACCCTGCAGGAAGTATTAAGTTAACTACCCTAGCGTATGTAATATAAAATTCTGAAGAATAAATTGTATTCGCTTCCCTCTGGAGTTTTCATCAGCTTTGTGATGTGCGTTTCTATCTCCCATTTGATGAAATATTGGAAGAATAAACTGAGCATCTGTATATTGCTCATTCCAGACCAAGCAGAAATGATACTGTATATTGAAGAACTAGGTTTTGCAAGGCACAACATATTGGCAAAGAATCTCTGCACATAACACATTTCACAGGATTTGACTCAATACAATCTGTATTGTGGCAAATTTGCAATGCAAATTAGACGCCATCAAATCCAATTGACTTTTGCTGGTATTTCAAATGAATATTTTCTCTTTACAGTACATATTTCCAAGCATATTTGCTTATATAAATAGATTATTCACTTTCATTTCAAAATGCATTTTACTTCTTGTATATATATGTATAACGGATTTTTAAATCACTAACTTTCTTTGCTTTAAATGAGAAACATTTGCAAATCTCAGTTCTTGGTCTGTTCCGTGATCTTGCATATTGTATAATATGCTTATAGCTGTCTTTCTAAACTAAAAAATGTTGAGCCCAATTTCAACATCATTTGGATTTCTTGAACTCAAAATGGTGATTAAATGAAATAATGTGTAATTATATACATTATGTGATAGAATTACCCTTTAATGAAATTAAAATCAACTCTACATTGTACTGGAGGTCAAAGAAAGCAAAATATGCCTGGGCTGTTGAGATAGTAAGATACTAAACATTTCCCATATGCTGAATAAATTGCAAGGTCGCAGGCTGGGTAGTGTGGGAGTGTGTGGGTGAGTGTCTGCATGAGTTTTTGCCAAGCGCTCGAATGAATTTCACTATTATGCTGTGTGATTTTCCTCGGGAATGTTTGTTTTGCACAATCTCAAGGCTAGTATTAGCAAAAATTGTCTGTGCTAGTGTGTGCACATCAAATGAGGCTGTACTTACCTTCAAAATGGAGGCATGAGATCTAAGGGATGTTGTATTTTACAGTTGGGTTAGTTAACTGAGTGAATGCCTTCCCACACTTGGAGCAGGTGAATGGCCTCTCCTGGTGTGAACTCACTGGTGTATTAGCAGGTTAGATAACTGAGTGAATTTCTTCCCACACTCGGAGCAGGTGAATGCTCTCTCCCCATTGTGAACTCAATGATGTACACTAAGGTTGCGTGAAGACAAGATTCTCTTTCCACAGGAAGTACAGCTGAATGGTCTCTCCCCAGTGTGAACCCACTGATGTGTTTGTAGGTCCAGTGAATCCTTTCCCACACTGGGAGCAAGTGACGGTCGGGGAACCATCCATTCGGCATTTTTCTTGGTAGTGTAGTAAATTTTCTCTGGTAAAGTTGATGCATTATCACATGCCTGTATTTCTCAGTCAGTCAGCTCTATTTTACTGTTCTCCAGCAGGCAACAGTTTTATGCAATATTTTATGGATTGAATGCAATTTCTCAAAGTGACAAGAGTGGGTACGAGAACAGGCTATAGCACTTTTTCACCCAGGGGACTTGAATTACATTCGATCCTAAATCATAGAATAATACAGTTCCTACAGTGCAGAAGAAGGCCATTCGGCTCATCGAACCTGCACCGACAATAATCCCACCCAGGCCCTATCCCCGTAACCCCACGTATTTACTCTGTTAGTCTCCCTGACACTAAAAGGCAATTTAGCATGGCCAATCCATCCAACCTGGACATCTTTGGATTGTGGGAGGAAATCGGAGCACCCAGAGGAAACCCATTCAGACACGGGGAGAATGTGTAGACTCCACACAGACAGTCGCCCGAAGCTGGAATTGAACCTGGGTTCCTGGTAACCACTGTGCCACCATACCGCACCAAATGAAAGCCTTATCCTCCTGAAAATTCTAAGGGCTCTAAATGAAATGAGATTATGCAACTTAAATGCAGCTGTAACTGACACAGTCTAAGAGCACAAGATTATATTCAGATATGGCACAAATGACCATTGGCTTTAATAAAGGGGGCCATAATGGCAGACTATGTGGCAAATGAGAATGTCATGATAGTGCAAATGGATGGATGTTTTGGGTTTATGAATATTAGCAAGTTGAAGGATTTTAAAGGAACAGCATATTATGTCAACAGATTTCCAACTAATGTTCCATTTTTTTCCATGTTGTTTAATGGAATTATTCATCCATTAAACGGGACAGGCTAATCAAGATTAGAGACCATAATCATTATGGAAATATCATAATCTCTACCATCAAAGCAATGTAGGATCTTATCTAAAAGTGATTAATGTAGTCATTATGTGGAATGGTGAATAATTAAGGATAGGACTTCTGATCTGTATGATCAGAACTATATGAGAACTTAATGGGACAAAATTTTCATCATACCATCTGGACAATATAACACGCAGATTTCCCTCCTTTTATAGAAGTATCTGAGTTTTCATTCTATTGAGTTCTTTGAGACATAATATACTCTCCCCTTCAATTGTGTTAACTTGCTAATATAACTTGTCTTATACCAAAAAAATTTCATCTACATTTCCATGCCATTTCCATTTGCCACTCAATCTGTCATTGTGACCTGTCTTAACTAAATTCTATTGAATTCAGTGGAATGAAAATCAGATGGATTATATGAAAGGAAAGCAACCTTCAGGATTCTCACCCTTCTGGTGAAGATAAAATGCCCCTAATGCACCTGCATAACATTAATTTGCATCCAACTATATGCAAGTGGCCAAATTCCCCTCCAAATTAATTTTCAAGTTTGCTGAAGGCACCACCGTAGTGGGACAGATCTCAAACAATGATGAGACAGAGTACAGGAATGAGATAGAGAATCTGGTGAACTGATGCAGCGACAATAGTCTCTCCCTCAATGTCAAGAAAACGAAGGAGATTGTCATTGACTTCAGGAGCGTAGAGGAGAACATGCCCCTGTCTACATCAACGGGGATGAAGTAGAAAGGGTCAAGAGCTTCAAGTTTTTAGGTGTCCAAATCACCAACAACCAGTCCTGGATCCCCCCCTGCCGACACTAGTTAAGAAAGCCCACCAACACCTCTATTTTCTCAGAAGACTAAGGAAATTTGGCATGTCTGTTCCACCTCTCACCAACTTTTACAGATGCACCATAGAAAGCATTCTTTCTGGTTGTATCACAGCTCGCTATGGCTCCTGCTCTGCCCAAGACCGCAAGAAACTACAAAAGGTCGTGAATGTAGCCCAATCCATCACGCAAACCAGCCTCCCATCCATTGACTCTGTCTACACTTCCTGCTGCCTCAGCAAAGCAGCCAGCATAATTAAGGACCCCACGAACCCTGGACACTCTCTCTCCCACCTTCTTCCGTCAGGAAAAAAATACAAAAGTCTGAGGTCACGTACCAACCAACTCAAGAACAGCTTCTTCTCTGCTGCTGTCAGACTTTTGAATGGAGCTACTTTGCATTAAGTTGATCTTTCTCTACACCCTAGCTATGACTGTAACACTACATTCTGCACCCTCTCCTTTCCTCCTCTATGAACGGTATGCTTTGTTTGTACAGTGCGTAAGAAATAATACTTTTCACTGTACGCTAATACATGTGACAATAAATCAAAGCAAATCAAATCAAAGTGTTAATATATAAAATAAAGCTTGGTGAGGGATGATGAAAGATAGCATGCAGTTCCTAAGAAGGACAGTCTAAAGTAGAAGAGACAGCAGGAAGAGGAGGCAGGGTGAATCCTGGGAACTTTTTCAACTAATGCTATAGAAGATTGGAGCCACAGGATAGCTGCAGCGCAAATCACTGGTGCTCATAATCAAAGATTAGAAATTGTTTGGGAAGAGACCCTTACATAATTCTAACAGTAAGAAGAAAATGGACAGCAGGGAACTCACTACTTTCCTCATTCTTCTTATCTTCATAGAAGCCCAAAGTGAGAAGAGCGCTAATGAGAGTAGGAGCCATGATCCCCATAGCCTGGCACTGCCTGTAGAAATTGGTCTACCCTTGCATAAATCATCCATGTTCACTATCACAGATAGTGTAAAATATCAAAAAAAGGCATGGTTTTTAAAAAATCTTCAATGTGTTGCTAGAAAAAACAAAATGTATTACCAATTCCATATGCCCTTTGAGAAGGCAGTGATGGTAAGCTGGCTTCTTGACAACTGAATGGCTTGTTTGGTTATTTCAGAGTCAATCATGTGGGCGTCTTGGGTCACATATAGGTCAGATTAGATAAGGATAGCAGATTTCCTTCCCTATAGGACATCAGTGAACCAGATGGATTCTGAAGACAATCTAGTACCATCACTAATATCAGGTTTTTATTCCAGATTTTTAAAATTGAACTTAAATTCACTATCTGTCATATGTTTCCTGCCCTTTAGTACATGCCTCTGATTTACTAATCCTGTAACTTCTTCCATCCCCAGTGGCCCTTG
This sequence comes from Mustelus asterias, assembly GCF_964213995.1. Taxonomy (NCBI): domain Eukaryota; kingdom Metazoa; phylum Chordata; class Chondrichthyes; order Carcharhiniformes; family Triakidae; genus Mustelus; species Mustelus asterias. The sequence goes on from NC_135823.1 coordinate 62,855,295, forward strand.
AACCTGCTCCACCGTTTAATAAGATCATGACACAATTTCTACATCAAATCCCCTTTCTTCTCTATCGCCATGATTCCCTTTGTGCCCAAAATCTAGCAACCTCAGTCTTGAAAATATATTTGGTGATTGAGCATCACAGCCCTCAGAAGCCTGGATTCATGTATTGCCTACTGTTCTCCTCCTCCAACAAATGAAGAACAGAGAATCCCCATGGAAAACTCCACTTCATTGCTTTCCTCTTTAGCGTAGGGAAATTCTCTTAATCAGCTAATTCAGAATGAACGAGGACCTTCTGACCTTATTGGTGCAATATCATACTGATGATCTTAGCCATTTGAGAAAACTGACTAGTTGTTAATGAACTGGGTTTGCTGAATTGGGCATGCAGTCATTACCATTTCCCATTTTATAGTTCTTGCTGTTACAAACAACCAAACAACTATAAGAATTAGCATAACATGCTTTTCAACTGAGCAGGAACAAATATACATTAATTTTGCAACATAAAAGTCCCGCAGTTTCACAAGCTACAAGAATAAAGTAGCTAAGTAGTCCATGCAATTAAACTCAAAAATATTAACTATTTAATGTTTTTTCGAGACAGCAAAGATAATGCTCCATACACATTTCTATCAGCAAAAAGTGCCATTTTAGAAGTTTTTGATGACTAATATTATACAGCATTTTTAAGAGAAATGTCAAAGGCATGGAACTTCCGAATTTTAAAAACATTATTGATTAAAGTTTTCTCTTTTGGTGTGGAAATAGTTCACCAGCCTTCAGATGATTAATTGAATGTAAATGTGAGTTCAAAAGGCAAAATCATTCCACATGTTAAATAGCATAATTGATGGCATTTCAACAAACGCCCATTTGCCCTTTTTACTTTAAATATAGCATGAACAATCCCTAAAACTGCAATCAATTCATTAATTCACTGTACAAAATGCTGAACATTTCAATGAATTAAAATTTGATCTAAAACAAACATCCAAGGACTAAACTTTTGTCTGGCTGTGTTTGTGCATGATCAGATAATCCCTACAGTGCAGAAGGAGGCCATCCGGCCCATCGAGTCTGTACCGACAACAATCCCACCCAGGTCCTATCCCCGCAACACCACATATTTACCCTGCTAATCTCCCTGACACTAAGGGACAATTTACCATGGCCAATCCAACTAACCCACACATCTTTGGAGTGTGGGAGGAAACTGGAGCACCCGGAGGAAACCCACGCAGACACGGAGAGGATGTGCAAATTCCACACAGACAGCGACTCGAGGTCCCTGGCACTGAGGGGCAGCAGTGTTAACCACTGTGCCACCCTGATCTCAGTGCACAAATGATCACACAGCTTCTTTTAGGCGGAAATCGGATTTTCCTGTGCCATCTGGACCCTGCACCATTTTCCTTTGGCTTTTTTGCAGGTCGGCAATGCCAAGAGTCCAAAACGTGCATCTACCCTTCAGCAGTCAGGTTCCCTGTTTAAAATAGGGAAATTTCCTCCTGCACCACATTTTCGTCCAGTGGTGCAGGGGTTTAGAAGTCTATTAAAAGCATGCCAGATTTGAGAGCTGGTGTAGGAAATGGAAAGCCACCTGAGGAGCCTGGAATATTCAGAAAGGTAAGTGTAAAGTCTTTTCACACCTTCAAATTTCACAATTTAATACTATTTGTACTGCAGATGTGCTTTTGAAGCAGTGATTCATAATCGGGTTCTTTCCTTTAAAAGTAAGTTGACTGTTACATTGGCCAGCCTTTGCATTTGGCACCATGTATTACAGCGCTTTTCCAATGGAAACAGTACCATAATACAGTGAGAAATTTTACAAAATAGTCTGTCAGCCCATGCTATTGTAATCTAAATGGCGCTGGGTGATTGGAAAAAAAAAGCTGGTTCAGACTCTTGAAAAGAATCTAACCGTTTGCTCCCTTACATTGATTGATTGGCAATCTGCTTTGAAATTGAAAGGAGCACCTTCTGTTCTTTTCTTCCTAGAGGATAATTTATTGTTTGGTCAGCTGTCATCATTATCAATGTTTGGCTGAGTTTTAAGTGTTAGTTAGGTTTTCCATTCCATTTGAGAATGAATGACAGTTTCAAGAAGTTGTAATAACAAATTGTCCCTTTTATGTGGTTTCAGGTTTGTTGACACATGTTAATAGAATTACAAATATTGACATAGGCCGGGATTCTCCCAGCCTATGTATTGCTCGAGCAGCGCAGCGGGTTGGGAGACAACAGCGGGGAGCCTTTTGCGAGATTCGCGACTGGGTGTCTCCAAGACACTTCCTTTGAGTGCAATCAGCTCTGCGCCGGAAATTGACACAGAGCTAATTATCATATGGAAATCTGAATTTCCATGTGATTAGTGGGCCTGGGACAGTAGTCTCTCCGCACTGACAGATCGGCGCATGCGTAGTGGCCCACTCAGCATTATGCTGTGGTCTCTTGAGCGGGATGAGACCCCACCCCCCACTTTTCAGCATGAATCAGTCAGAGGCACTTTTCATTGCACAGAGTGTCGGAAATTCATTCAGATAAATATGCCCAAAAAACGGGCAGGAAATTCTGCCATTTTCTCACCCGTTGGGCATTTAGTTTTGTCTTGGGAGCAACCTGGCCATACTTTTTCACATGGCTGATTGCATTTTTTTCAGGACCAATGATATGGAGACTTTTATTAATTGAGATGTATTTTTTTCCCAAGGAATATAAAATGTTTTCCATTCATAGTGCATGGAATCTGAGACGGTACATAGTGCGCAATGGATGAGTGACTATGAAGGGTACAAGAAGAGGTGGCATGTGGTGACATAGGTGATCTGAGAGGGCAAGGGCAGATATGAGGTTGAGTGGGGGTAGAGGGAGGTAAGGGGTTAGGTTTAGGGGGGCCTTTGAACGCTGTTTGGAGCTGAGATACTCGGAGGGATTTTCCAGGCATTCCTGCTGGCAGGCCTTCTAAGTGACGTGCCTCTGCACCCACAGTTTTCGCACTTCAGCATGACCCATAAACTACACTGCAAACCCGAGATGAGTGCGAAAAGATAAAAATGGCATGTGAAGCCACACATGAGTCGGGTGTGCAGTTTGCAAGCCTCTGAAGTGTATAGGTCAGGTTTTTCCACAGAAGATTCAACTTAGGTTTTCACATTTCTCTACACCTAAATTTCAGGATTTGTTGTGATTCATTTTGTCTTGGTAGTTTACACTTAATGAGTCAAGGGTGTTGGAACATAATGTAGTACTTTGATTTCAGAGGAGCAACCATGTGTCCATTAAGTGGGAAATGAAATAGTGTTCTGCCATTTGGCACTTAATGTCAGCAGCAAGCATTTCAATTTTGAGAAGAGAAAATATTAGACGCAAAGTAATGCACGTTTAGCTCCTACCCACTGAATGTGTTGTAACCCAAGGGCAGAACTACACCCACTTGTGCATTAGAATGTAATTCTTATTTCATACACAAGTTCTTTCCATTCCGACAATACCAATTTAGTAGCAATTATTGCCAAAACATCGACAGCTTTGTGCTCCAGACTTATCCACAATAGACTGTCAAGTTCATTTCAAGGAAGGTAGTTATAGTCATTAGAGAGGGAAATTTTCAGCCCCTTCAGATCCAGGTTGAAAAGGAAGTATGTTTGTCCAATCTACCATTCCAGTCCTCAGTAACATTTGCCATCTTAGGCACTGAGTAGCTTTCCATGCTAACAGCTTTGCAATGAAATATTTTGCTCTATAATGTGGGAACTAAAAGAGGTCAGGAATAATACATGACAAAGATTACCCATTAAATAAACATACATATGTGTGTAGTGATCATGACTGTTCTAATCACTAAGATTGATTCATCAGCTCCCATTGCTCCCACTTGCCCTTGTTTACCAAGCCAACAAAAACAAATTGCATTTATACCGTTATCATCATGTGTGCTCTGCCCAAAGGCAGGCCCTTGACTCATACTAGTCTTTCCATATCTTTCTATCCTGTGCCAGTTTTTTCACTTGCTAATAACTGCCTTCAATTTTTAAGCCATCTCTTCTTTTCTCTTCCTCTTTCCTCTTGCAACCTTTTCTCTATTATATATCTTACTTGTCTGTTTCCTCTTAAGGGGCGGGATTTTCCAGCCTCACTCACCCCGAAACCAGAAGATCCCATCCGAGGCTATTGGACCTTTCCATGGTCCATCCCTCACCCGCTCCAATTCCCTTGGCGTGTGGGACAGCAAAATTTATCCCAAGGTGTCTCTCTGCCCCAGTCTTTCTGCCTTTTACTAATTACATTCAGTCAATCTCTTTGTTTGTTCGCTCTCCATAGTATTTCATCGTTTGTAATTTTTTCCAAGCAGTTGATCTTTTCCATTCTTCCCAAAACCCAAAGTTCAAAGCTATTGGGCAGGATTTTCCAGCCGTGCTCACTCCAAAACCGGAAAATCCCACCCAAGGTCAACGGACCTTTGCATGGTCCGACCCCCCACCCTCTACAATTCCCTGGGACATGAAAATTCTGGTCATTTAGTAAGTTGGTCTCCTATTTCCATAAGATCCGAGTCTCACATCCATACAAAGCAACATTCCAGATCAAACACTTTACAAGTCGCTTCTTGGGTTGTTTATTCAGCTTTCTGGTTAGCAACGGTCTCTTCCTGTTAATAGTCTTCCCAATTGCTTTCCTTGTTTTATGTTTTTCCATCTGCAGACATTATGCTTCCTAAGTAGTTGAATGTTTGTATCCGTTTGGTCCTTTACTTTCATCTTGGTGATTTTGGGATATTTATCACTTGGTTTTGCTGATGTTCACTTTTGTTATCCACTTATGTGGATAAGCCTACTAGAGGAGAGGCTGTTCTTGATCTGGTGCTGGCTAATGAACCTGGACAGGTGGAGGATCTCTCGGTGGGTGAACATCTTGGGGATAGCGATCATAATTCTATCTCCTTCACGATAGCATTGGAAAGAGATAGGGTCAGGCAGGCTAGGAAAGTGTTTCTCTGGAGTAAAGGGAAATACAGTGTCATCAGGGAGGAAATTAGACGGGTAAATTGGAAGGAGGCATTCTTGGGGAAAAGTACCGAAGGAAAGTGGAGGATTTTCAAGGAATGTTTGTCTGGAGCTCTGCATGACAACGTTCCGATGAGACAGGGGGGTGTTGGTAGGGTACGGGAACCGTGGTGCACGAAGGTTGTGATGAACCTGGTAAATAAGAAAAGAGAGGCGTACAGAAGGTTCAGAGAGCTAGGAGGTGTTAAGGATTTAGAGGAGTATACGCGATGTAGGAAGGAGCTTAAGAAGGAAATTAGGAGAGCGAGAAGGGGTCATGAGAAGACCTTGGCGGGTAAGATTAAGGAGAATCCCAAGGCTTTCTACAAATATGTCAAGAGTAAAAGGATGAGATGTGAAGGCATAGGACCCTTAAAAGGTGAAGGGGGAAAAGTTTGTGCGGAACCGTTAGAAATGGCGGAGGTGCTTAATGAATACTTTACCTCGGTATTCACGGTGGAAAGGGATCTGGGTGGTTGTACTGCTGGATTGCGGAGGACAGAAAGGATCGAGCATGTGGACATAAAGAAAGAGGATGTGTTGGAACTATTGAATGGCATCAAGGTTGGTAAGTCGCCGGGACCGGATGGGATGTACCCCAGGTTACTGTGGGAGGCGAGGGAGGAGATTGCGGAGCCTTTGGCGATGATCTTTGCATCGTCGATGGAGACGGGAGAGGTTCCGGAGGATTGGAGGATTGCGGATGTGGTCCCTATATTCAAGAAAGGGAACAGGGACAGCCCGGGAAATTACCGACCGGTGAGTCTAACCTCAGTGGTTGGTAAGTTGATGGAGAGGATCCTGAGAGACAGGATTTATGATCATCTAGAGAAGTTTAGTATGATCAAAAGTAGTCAGCACGGCTTTGTCAGGGGCAGGTCGTGCCTTACGAGCCTGGTTGAGTTCTTTGAAAATGTGACCAAGCACATTGACGAAGGAAGAGCGGTGGATGTGGTCTATATGGACTTCAGCAAAGCGTTCGATAAGGTCCCCCATGCAAGACTTCTTGAGAAAGTGAGAGGGCATGGGATCCAAGGGGCTGTTGCCTTGTGGATCCAGAACTGGCTTGCCTGCAGAAGGCAGAGAGTGGCTGTGGAGGGGTCTTTCTCTGCATGGAGGTCAGTGACCAGTGGAGTGCCCCAGGGATCTGTTCTGGGACCCTTGCTGTTTGTCATTTTCATAAATGACCTGGATGAGGAAGTGGAGGGATGGGTTGGTAAGTTTGCTGACGACACCAAGGTAGGTGGTGTTGTGGATAGTTTGGAGGGATGTCAGAAGTTGCAGCGAGACATAGATAGAATGCAAGACTGGGCGGAGAAGTGGCAGATGGACTTCAACCCGGATAAGTGTGTAGTGATCCATTTTGGCAGATCCAATGGGATGGAGCAGCAGTATAAAATGAAGGGTACCATTCTTAGCAGTGTAGAGGATCAGAAGGACCTTGGGGTCCGGGTCCATAGGACTCTTAAATCGGCCTCGCAGGTGGAGGATGCGGTCAAGAAGGCGTATGGCGTACTAGCCTTCATTAATCGAGGGATTGAGTTTAGGAGTCGGGAGATAATGCTGCAGCTTTATAGGACCCTGGTTAGACCCCACTTGGAGTACTGCGCGCAGTTCTGGTCACCTCATTACAGGAAAGATGTTGAAGCCATTGAAAGGGTGCAGAGGAGATTTACAAGGATGTTGCCTGGATTGGGGGGCATGCCTTATGAGGATAGGTTGAGGGAGCTTGGTCTCTTCTCCCTGGAGAGACGAAGGATGAGAGGTGACCTGATAGAGGTTTACAAGATGTTGAGGGGTCTGGATAGGGTGGACTCTCAGAGGCTATTTCCAAGGGCTGAAATGGTTGCTACGAGAGGACACAGGTTTAAGGTGCTGGGGGGTAGGTACAGGGGGGATGTCAGGGGTAAGTTTTTCACTCAGAGGGTGGTGGGTGAGTGGAATCGGCTGACGTCGGTGGTGGTGGAGGCAAACTCGTTGGGGTCTTTTAAGAGACTTCTGGATGAGTACATGGGATTTAATGGGATTGAGGGCTATAGATAGGCCTAGAGGTGGGGATGTGATCGGCGCAACTTGTGGGCCGAAGGGCCTGTTTGTGCTGTGACTTTCTATGTTCTATGTTATGATCCCAGTTGATGTTATTACTAGACGAGTCAGATCTCAGGATGGAACCTTTGCTTTGGTATTCCACCATTTTGGATTGCCACGAGCATTCAATCTTACACACAATACCGAACCAGGCTAACAAAACATTCTTGCTTCACAGGTTGTACTAAGGTTTCCCCAATCTTCTGATTACCTCAGACATCTGGTTTCTCACCTCGTTGACTTTAGATCTGGTTCCTGCAGTTGTCTCTATAATTCAAAGCTCTTTTTTTGCTTTTTACTTGAATTCCCTTGGCCAGAGCCTTGTTCCAATCCCTATTCTTTGTTCTTTTGATTTAACTGTCTTCCTGAGACATTTATTTGTCCACACTTCTCTTGGTGTTTTCAGAAATCTGCTCTCTGTAGGTCTCTAGCCTGTGCCCCGCTTCTTCTGGCATTAGCTTACAACTATGCCAGAAGTTCTTTCTGTTCCAGGATGGCCCCTGGTTACTAGACAACAGCCCAGATTTCCTTTAAACCTTGTTTGCATTCATGTTGTAAACCTTCATTATCATCCATGTATCTAAACCAAACTGAAGTCATTAACCCATTCAAATACAGAAACACAAAATTAAACTTGCTTGAAGCTATGTCTTAATTTTAATACCCACAAATACAAATATAAATTATTTAAAATTAACTCTGTTTCTTGATACATTCATTTCAAAGTTCATGACTGCTATTACTCATCTATCCTTCTAATCCTTCTTCTGAGCTTGCTATAAGTGCTTGTCATCTGCAAATTTAACTAATGTTATTCAGCCCCACATTTTAAGGTCAGTTTCTGTGTCTTCAAACACTCCTTTAATCGTTGCTTATGTATAGACATTGAAGAGGACTGTTAATAAGTAACACCCTTGTCAAACTCCTCTTCCAATTACAAATGGTTCCAACTTCGTTTTGGCTGCACTTACTGTTGCTTTTTGTCCTATATAAATTTTTTTATGAATCGTCCATCTCGCTAGGGTATTAGAGTGTCTTTCAGCACTTCTATGACCTTAATCCAGTCAGCCTAATCGAATACTTTTTCAAAATCTACAAAACCTTTCTTTCCAAAGTTTTAATCAGCTGTACAGGTACTTCATCTATTTCCAGCCACTTTGTTCCAGATTTAATATAATTTATATGGTGCTTTAATGTAGTAATGTAGTTGATTGAAGTGCAGGACAGACATGTCCCTGCAAATATTAAGGATAGAAATGGCAGGATTTGAGAAACATGGATGACAAGGGAAATTGTAAGCTTGGTCAAAAGGAAAATGGAAGCATACGATAGGTCTAGGCATCTAAAACTGACAAAGCCCTTGAGGAATATAGTGAAAGTAGGAAGGAACTTAAACGTGGAATCAGGAAGGCTAAAAGGGGCAATGAAATGTCTTTAGCAAATCGGGTCAAGGAAAATCGCAAGGCTTTTTATGCATATATTAGGAACAAGAGAGTAGCAAGAGAAAGAGTATGCCCACTCAAGGACAATGGAGGGAAGTTATGCGTGGAGCCACAGGAAGTGGGTGAGATCCTTAATGAGTACTTTGTACCAAGGAGAAGGACATGACGGATATTGAGGTCAGGGATAGGTGTGTGAATGCTCCAGAGAATGTCAATATATTGAAGGAGGAAGTGTTGAGTATCCTAAATTGCATTAAGGTAGACAAGTCCCCAGGGCCAGATGGGATCTATCCCACGTTACTGTGGGAACCTAGGGAAGGAATAGCTGGGACCTTAACAGATATTTTCACATCCTCTTTGATCACAGGCAAGGTTCCAGAGGACTGGAGAATAGCCAATCATGTTTAAAAAGGAAACAGGGATAATCCAGGAAATTATAGGCTGCTGAACCTGACGTCAGTGGTGGGGAAGCTTTTGGAGAAGATACTGAGGGACAGGATATATGTGCATTTGGAAGAAAACGGACCAGTTAGTGACAGGCAGCATGGTTTTGTACGGGGGAGATCATGTCTCACCAACCAACTTGATTGAGTTTCACCAACCAACTTGATTGAGTTTTTTGAAGAGGTGACAAAGATAATTGATGAGTGAAGGGCTGTGGATGTACTTTACATGGACTTTAGTAAGACATTTGACAAGGTCCCACGTGACAGACTGGTATAAAAACTAAAGTCACATGGGATTCGGGATGGACTGGCTAGATGGATACAGAACTGGCTTGTTGGAGAGACCACTTCATCTGACGAAGGAGCAGCAAGCTCCGAAAGCATGGTATTTGCTACTAAATAAACCTGTTGGACTTTAACCTGGTGTTGTGAGACTTCTTACTTGGTTATAGAAGACAGAGAATGGCAGTGGAAGGGTCTTTTTCAGAATGGAGCTCTGTAGCTAGTGGTGTTCCGCAGGGATCAGTGCTAGAACCTTTGTTGTTTGTCATATATATAAATGATCTGGAGGAAAATATGGGTGGTCTGATTATTAAGTTTGCGGATGGCATGAAGATTGGTGGAGTTGCTGACAGTGCCGGGGATTGTCAGAGGTTACAATATAGATAGATTGGAGACTTGGGCACAGAAATGGCAGATGGAATTTAATCCGGACAAATGTGAGGTGAAGTATTTTGGAGGATCAAATTTAGGTGTGAATTATACTGTAAATGGCAGAACCCTTGGGAACATTAACATACAGAGGGATCTGGGCGTGCAGGTCCACAGTTCTCTAAAAGTGGCAATACGGGTGGCCAAGACGATTAAGAAGGCATATGGTATGCTTGCCTTGATCAGTCGGGGCACTGAGTACAAGAGTTGGAAAATCATGTTGCAGCTATATAAAACCTTGGTTAGGCCGTATTTGGAGTATTGCATGCAGTTCTGATCACCACACTACCAGAAGGATGCGTAAGCTTTGGAGAGAGTTAAGAGAAGGTTCACCAGGATGTTGCCTGGTCTCAATGGTATTGGGTATGACGAGAGGTTGAATACACTAGGATTGTTTTCATTGGAAAGATGAAGGCTGAGGGGAGACCTGAAAGAGGTCTATAAAATTATGAGGGGCATAGACAAGGTGAATAGTCAGAGACTTTTTCCAAGAGTGGAAGTGTCAATTACAAGGGGGCACAGGTTCAAGGTGAGAGGGGGTAAGTTTAAGGGAGATGTGTGGGACAAGTTTTTCAGAAAGAGAGTGGTGGGTGCCTGGAACGTGCTGCCAGAAGAACTGGTGGAAGCAAGTACATTAGCAACATTTAAGAGGCATTACATGAATAGGGAGGGAATAGAGGGATACGGACCAAGTAAGAGCAGAAGTATTTTTTTTAGTTTAGTTAGGGCATCATGATTGGCACAGGCTTGGAGGGCCGAAGGGCCTGTTCCTGTGCTGTACTTTTCTTTGTTCTTTAGTTTGTTCTAAAACATTGCAAGCTGCTTCACATGGCTGTTTTCAAAAAACATTTGTCATCAAGTCACAGAAAGAGACGTTAGGACAAGAGACAGGTTTGAAAGAAGGGACAGATAGAAAAGTAAAGGGGCCAAAGAGGGAAATTCAAGAGCTAGGCCCGTGCAGCTGAAGGCACAGCCGCCAATAGTGGAGCGATTAAAATCAGGGATACTAGGCAGATAATTCGAGTCAGGATATTTCCCTACTCCACACCTGCCTGATTTTAAAGGCTCTGTTACACTCAATCTTTGCTCTGGGGTTGCATGGGCCTATTGACTCCAGAAACAAATCTTAGGTGGTCAAGAAGGCAGGTAAATGTCTGGATGAGCTGGTGAGAAGGCCTGCCTCAGTTCTCTGGGACTTCATCCCAGTTGTTTTAGAAGTTGTTAAGCCCTTCAGCTCTCACCCATTCATCCAACTCATGACATTAGTGATGGCTCAGAAAATGTATTTAATTAACATACTGTTGATAAACTGATATTTTCATATATATAATGCATTTGCAACCCCATTTAACATAATGTAGTAATACCTAGCATAATGTTCAATGATGAAGATACCTAAATGATTCAGTGCATGAAGCAGTTAAATTCCAGGCTAATTTTCTTGGTTGGTTATTTCCATCATTAAATCTCCTTTTGGTGAGATTGATGATGGTTGATGGGACCTCGGGTTCTTGAGTTTTGTGTTTTTCCTTCTTATTTTCTATATCAGCCACATGCAATTGTCTATACTGTCACACCTTTGAAGCTGGGATGGAACCTGACTTCTATATATAGAGTCATAGCTTGGCTTTTATTGGGTAGCAGCATGAGTCAGTTACTGGCACTCAGTTACTGGCATGGTGGCACAATGGTTAGCACTGCTGCCTCACAGCGCCAGGGACCCAGGTTCAATTCCGGCCTCGGGTGACTGTCTGTGTAGAGTTTGCATGTTCTCCCCATGTCTGCATGGGTTACCTCTGGGTGCTTCCACAGTCGAAAGGTGTGCAAGTTAGGTTAATTGGCCATGCAAACTTGCCCCTTAGTGTCGGGGGATTAGCAAGGTAAATACATGAGGATAAGCTCAGGGTGGGATTGCTGTTGGTGCAGACTCGATGGACCGAATGGCCTCCTTCTGCATTGTATGGATTCTATGATTTTGTCTCGCAGTCTGTGGATTCAAGGATCACTCCATGGTCAGAGGCACATAATCCAAACTCAGACTTCAGGGCAGAAATCTGTTGAATCCTTCAGATTGCATATTTAACTGAAGTTCTGACTATTTATTTCTGTGGTTCAGGACTTTAAAGATCCCATGATGTTGATCTAAGAAGAATGGAAAGGTGTCTTGGTCAACATCCCTCCCTTAGCTAGCACCAGCAAACATCTGATCATTCATTTTGTTGTTTAGGAAATACTTTTTTGTGAAACTTTATTGCCATATTTGTCTGCATTTAGTGACCCAGATTTTCATTCCTGGGTTGGGTGCGCAGAGTTGGGAGATTTCCCAATCCGACAAACCCGGCCTTTAAAAATATCTATCTGCAGGTCAGATTTTCAGTCGAGGGGGTGCAGGCTGAAATAGGAGCTGGGACAGATGGCCCCCGAATGAGTGTGGATGTTGCCAGGTGCAGAGCTACGTTAGACACAAGGCCTACATCTGTGCTCAGGCACTATGTTTAAACAAATAAAAGTCATAATAAACAAAAATCCCTCCAGCCTTCACCCTTCATCCTCCCCACACACCTTCTATGCCCCATCCATGCCAACGTATGCCCCCACCCCTCCATGATCCCTCACACCTCCATGGCAATCCACGTCCCTCTACCCAGTCTTATGGCTACTCATTTCCCTGTGCCAACTTAGTGTCACTTCATGCCCACCACCTTTTGCCTTAACCACTCCATGCTAACTCACCTAGTATCCTTGGATAGTTCTGGAACAGCTTTGACATTTCCTGGACTGCTCTGACCCTTCTTGGACAATGGGACAGTCCCTTGACAGTTGGCCACTTCTTTGGCAACTAGACAGTCCCTTGACAGTTTGACAGTTCCAATGAGTTTATGTGTAAAATGTGCATAATCATGTTTAATTTTAACAATCCCAAAGGAGTCTTCTCTCTCCCAGGACGCCATCCAAAGGGGTACTTTACCTCTCTAAAGGGGTAATCCTGGCTACCCAAAGAATCCGTCAAGTTCAAATTTCCTGTTGCCTGATCTGCTCTGCATACTCCAGGATTCATGCAGTTGGTGTGCAAAAATCGGAAGTCAATGGAGGCGGCCTAGCCTTTCTCCAGCCCCCTCCAACAAAGATGGGAAATGCTGAATTTGGGGTGGGACTTAAAATTTTTGTCCATTTCTGGAATTTTTGCCACAACCGAGAGCCTCTCCACTCTGGGCCAGTATCAACATTCATGTGAAGCACTTTGCAATATTGTTGAGAGACATAAGGCACGATAAAATGCGATATTTTTCTAGCTCTTTCTCATTTCTACATTTGTCTTTCTAATATAAGATAAAAGCCCTTCCAGACATTAGTGAACCTTGACTTTTAGCAGGTATTAGGAGGCTGTGTGAAATTTCAAATCCACAAATGTCCCAAGTGTTTAGCTGTTCATATAAGATTAAAAACTGATTGTGCATTTGAAGGTCTTTCTACGTGCTTGTCTTATGTTTTCATTTGTGTATGTTTTATGAATTTTCAAAGTAGAATCAAGATTAGAATTTTTGTGAATCATTGAAATACTGAGATAGGCAGAGGTTTTGATCTGCCAGGGAATCAAGGGATATAGTGAGCTAGCAGGAAAGTAGAGGTGAGGCCGGAAGTAGCCACGATTGTATTGAATACCCGAGCAGGCTTGAGACTATTACTCCTGCTCCTATTTCTTATGTTCAAAATTCTGATATTCAAGATTTGGACTTATTATTTGACCTTTGATGAAACAATCACTTATTTTTAAAAATAAATCTATTCATCTACCAATACCAAAAACTATATCATCATACCCCTATTACATAAACCTTCATAGAGATTCCTGCTTCCTGTATGTGGATCTGTGTTACAAGTTTAGTTAATCTCTCATATTAATGTGTTTCTAGTCAATTCTGTAAACAATCTGAGTAATTATTGTTTAGGATTATGTCTGCGCTGCCAGATATCTAACTATAAAATAGCATCATCCAGGAGCAGAACAAATGTACCCTCATGTGACCTGAACTTGATATTCACATCTATCACATGTCGCGTCTTCAGTCTCTTTGAAGGCAAACTGAGAAAAACATTTCACAAGAGCTCAATTAAGCTGCTTTATTACAGACTGCATAATCATGACTGAGCAATAGTCATGGACAGGTTCACATAGATTAAACACTCCAGCTTGCCTTTGTATAATAATATTAAATAATGAACTTGCAATGCTGCCCTCCATCACTGAGGAAGACCATACTTATACAAAACTTTGGTGTCTTGCCAAAGCTTGCTCTCACTAATTTGTGCTTATAGCTTTACTGATTTTTAAATCTTTGTTGGGCCTTACTGATTTTCAGTTACTTTGTCACTGTTTTTTCTCACCCTCTATTCATTGCCAGAAGAGACTAGGGGGCTATTCTCCCAGCCTGCTGCGCTGCTTTTGTCTCCGGCAGCTGGATTTCCGGCGGTCAGCTCAGCGCCAGAAATCGGCGCGGAGCTTCATCCTATATGCAGGCCCTCATTTGAATATGTTTTCATGGGGACTGAAATCTCTGGGCCCACCAGCCTCTCACCCCTAGGCAGGAGTATTTCACTCCAGTGGGGTTTAGTATAGCTCCTCGCTTTTGGGGAGCTGGTGGCCTGACCCCGCTGGATTGAAAGGGGGGGCAATTGAGGTTCATTTTGAAACTCCCGCTGAAAGAAACACGTAATTTACTGCAATTTTTACGGGGAATTCGACACAGAATGTTTTGGGGAGATTCGCACCCCGCCCCCCGCAGAGATCTCCCAGAAGTGAGTGCGAGATGCTTACCAATTGCCAATATCTAACGAATTGATTATGATTTTTAGTTTTTGGGGAAAGCTGTTTTCATTAGCATGTTAACCGTTATTTGTCTAAGTGGTTTTATTTTGTTTTAAAATGCTTTAAAAATTCAACATGTAAAAGTAACTCTCAAATCCTTTCTGAGAAAAATGGTCAAAAATTGCAAACCATCTGGTGTTTGTTTATGTTTGAATAAAATTATACAGATGTAAATTGATGCTAATGTCAGGCAGAACCCTATTAACACAATAAATCAATATTACAGGAAGACAGTAAAAAAATCTTCAGTTTTTCACTGACAACAAGTGATGTGAAAACTGCATCTGCATCAATGCCCAATTTCTAGCAAGGTAACAAAAAGCAAGTAACCAATTCCCTTGTCATCTTGTATCTGCAGGAGCTTGATGGCAAGCAGAGAAATACCACCATGAAAGCTGACCTTTCTGGAGGACTGACTCATGTAAAGCATGTCACATGAAACTAGTCTAGTGTGAAGTTATTCATTTTGATATCAAAGCTCTTTTTTTATTCCTCTCTAAATCCAATATTTTTAAAGGTCTTCAAGCAAGCCAAGACCGTGGCTTTTTAAGCATTTTGACACGATGATTTAATTGTTTCATTTTTGTCATTTTGCAGGTGAGAGGAGCTGCATATTGTTGCATATTGATAAATCACATCGATATATTATTGTATTAAAGAACATTGATTGCATCAACTATGGCACCAGCATTTACTTACCAAAGGGATGACATGCAATGATTTTAGGAGGCAGACATTAAGTTGTGACATTTTGCTCTAGCATACAAGAGCAGAATTATTTTTCTAGTGCTGTACAACAATGCATATTTTTTGTTTGCTTTTTTTCTCACTTAAATTAATTCCAGATCATGTACAGTGACCAAGATGGGCAGTCAACCGATTCCCAAGCTTTTCCATCGATACTCTGTAAGGAGACCCTTGTGTGGGTTCTAGTTCATTCAGCTTCTAATTGTTCCTCTCTCCCTCCCTGTGGGAAACGACCTTGCTGGTTCCACCCACAGATGGCCAGGTTGCGATCATAAATTCAGCTTGTGGCAAAGCAGACACAAGCCAACATCCATCATTTCATGGTGCAGTCGCTGGATGGGCAGCATACTGTATCAGCATGAAGGAACTTTTTAAATAAGCCTCTCAGCAAAAAGCTGAGTTAAGACTTTTACATTTTATTCGAATAAACATTTGATTGCCAAAAAAATGTTATAAAAATTGGAACTAGAACAAATTAGTCCTGAAAGAAAAACCATTCGTTTTGGCAGGGGAAGGTGGAACATTCAAGGTAATCTGCAAGAGATCAGAGGCAATAGAGAAGGAGAGAAGAAATGATCAGAGATAGAGAAAGGTTAATGATGTTTAAGAGCAAAGCAAAGTTGCTTTACTTCATAGCTCAGCAATTATGGGATGTCACTTAGTTTCAGTGAGTAAGTGAGTGGAATTTGCTAGTGTATTTTATTTTTCTTTTTTACATTTCAGAATATGGACGAATGGGTTCGAGACTCTTCTATGGCCTTCAAAGCCTTCGCTATCTCATAAATCAATTCATGGATTATTTTTCTCATGGCAAAATTGGCTGTTTCAGCATTTCCTTCACATGAATGCCTCATCAAATAATATAGCTCAGAACTGTTTAAACTCACCATGGATACTGGTTAATGGTCATTAGTGTGATAGCCACCGTTACAACTCAAACCAAACTAACATGTGATGAAACAGTTTCTTTCATGGCTATGATAACAACAGATAACTTGATAATTAAACACAATGATGTTGGTGATGGAATGATTCTCTAGTAAACCATAAGAAAAGCGAGAGAAGCAAATATTAAGAATAAAATTATGTTCAACATTGTCGTGTCCAGAACAGGCATGAATATAGTATAAATTTTAAAACTATATTTTAAAAAGATGGTAAAATGGCTGCAGAATACTATGTGCTCTTCGGTTTAGGATTTGCAGACAACTCATCTCCATGTGTGATTCTATGATTCTATGTTTCACCAGGAACGTTAAAACTCATTGGGCATTAGGCGAATATGAAATGGATCCCATTGACCTTTCATTGTATTAGAGTCATAGAGGTTTACAGCATGGAAACAGGCCCTTCGGCCCAACTTGTCCATGCTGCTCTTTTTTTTTAAAACCCCTAAGCTAATCCCAATTTTCCGCATTTGGCCCATATCCCTCTATACCCATCGTACCCATGTAACTATCCAAATGCTTTTTAAAAGATAAAATTGTACCCGTCTCTACTACTGCCTCTGGCAGCTTGTTCCAGACACTCACCACCCTCTGTGTGAAAAAATTGCCCCTCTGCATACTTTTGTATCTCTCCCCTCTCATCTTAAACCTATGCCCTCTAGTTTTAGACTCCCCTACCTTTGGGAAAAGATATTGACTATCTACCTTGGCTATGCCCGTCGTTATTTTATAGACCTCTATAAGGTCACCCCTCAGCCTCCTACGCTCCAGAGAAAAAAGTCCCAGTCTATTCAACCTCTCCTTATAACTCAATCCATCAAGTCCCGATAGCATCCTAGTAAATCTTTTCTGCACTCTTTCTAGTTTAATAATATCCTTTCTATAATAGGGTGACCAGAATTGCACACAGTATTCCAAGCGTGGCCTTACCAATGTCTTGTACAACTTCAACAAGACATCCCAACTCCTGTATTCAATGTTCTGACCAATGAAACCAAGCATGCCAAATGCCTTCTTCACCACTCTGTCCACCTGTGACTCCACTTTCAAGGAGTTATGAACATGTACCCCTAGATCTCTTTGTTCTGTAACTCTCCCCAACGCCCTACCATTAACTGAGTAAGTCCTGCCCTGGTTCAATCTACCAAAATGCATCACCTCACATTTGTCTAAATTAAACTCCATCTGCCATTCGTCAGCTCACTGGCCCAATTGATCAAGATCCCGTTGCAATTGGAGATAACTTTCTTCACTGTCCACTATGCCACCAATCTTGGTATCATCTGCAAACTTACTAACCATGCCCCCTATATTCTCATCCAAATCATTAATATAAATGACAAATAACAGTGGGCCCAGCACTAATCTCTGAGGCACACCGCTGGTCACAGGCCTCCAGTTTGAAAAACAACCCTCTACGACCACTCTCTGGCTTCTGTCAAGATGCCAATTTTGTATCCATTTAGATACCTCACCTTGGATCCCATGAGATTTGACTTCATGCAACAACCTACCATGCGGTACCTTGACAAAGGCCTTGCTAAAGTCCATGTAGACAACATTAACTGCACTGCCCTCATCTACCTTCTTGATTACCACTTCAAAAAACTCAATTAAATTTGTGAGACATGATTTTCCACTCACAAAGCCATGCTGACTCTGCCTAATCAGTCTTTGTGCCTCTAAATGCCTGTAGATCCTGTCTCTCAAAATACCTTCCAACAATTTATCCACCGCAGATGTGAGGCTCACTGGCCTGTAGTTCCCAGGCTTTTCCCTGCAGCCCTTTTTAAACAAAGGCACAACATTTGCCACTCTCCAATCTTCAGGCATCTCACCCGTGACTATCGATGATTCAAATATCTCGGCTACGGGACCCGCAATTTCCTCCCTAGCCTCCCACAATGTCCTGGGATATACTTCATCAGGTCCCGGGGATTTATCTACCTTGATGCTCTTTGAGACTTCCAGCACCTCCTTCTCTGTAATATGTACACTCCTCAAGACATCACTATTTATTTCCCCAAGTTCCCTAACATCCATGCTTTTCTCAACAGTAAATACTGATGAGAAATATTCATTTAGGATCTCACCCATCGCACATAGATGACCTTGTTGATCCTTAAGAGGCCCTACTCGCTCCCTTGTTACCCTTTTGCCCTTTATGTATTTAATGAGGTATTGTGATGGCCCTCATCCAGACACAAAACTCTTGACAGTCTCAGGTGTGAAAAGCCATAACCTGGGATGTAAGTGGCTGGACACACCTCCTTATTTGGTAAAGGACTTTGGAATAGGTCACATGGTGAGATGGTTTGTTGCCTGCTTATAAAACAGCAAGAATTGATTCTGAAGAGACTGAGAAGTCAGCAGAAAGCCATCACAATAGTTGCAGTCAACTAAGGAGCAACAGTAATGAACAGCCATGCATTGAAAATTGGAGAAGGTCTCTCCCCAACCTGTTCCAAATTCATATTAACCTGCGAACCAACTTTCTGGCAATTCAATGACAAGAAGCCTTGCAGCTTACTGAGAAACCTTTGCTTTTCAAGACCGTCACTCTAGCCAAAGCATTAACTCATCTAAAAAACGACAAGCCTGTTAACAGAGACTGAAATAATCCAAAGTTGTAATTGTGCAGTTTGTTTCTTCATCTATATCTCAGTTTTGTGTGGGTGATATTGTGTGGGTTGAGTGAGTGAGTTGTTATGTTTTTAAACCTCTGGGCAAGTGGGGGATAATAAATAACCTTCTTTATTTTTTAAGCCCACAAGGAAGTTTGCTGCTGGAATTATTTAAATTGGGAAAATGCACAAAACACTTTGATCACGAACAATAGTAAAACACATAAATTCTGTCCATGACAACATGCAATTTACTGGAGGACTGCTTGTTATTTTTTAGATTGTTCACTTTCAAGTTAAATGTGAACTTTGGCACTTGAAAAGAATTAAATATCCATTTATGATTGAGGGGAAGACAGCCACAAATTCATTTAAGAGCAGACTTTATCGTGAATGTACACTTTTCGTCTTACTAATAATTTAAATTTCTTTTTCATGGTTCAAAATTACTTTTTAACCATATCAGTTAAAACTGAATAAATAGGGGTCAGTGTGCTTAAAATTCAATGGCATTATTCATGTCATGAAATTTAATGAATGGAGTTCACTTATTATGGAGATTTTTGCCAGCCATATGATGCAAAGAATATTGAAGCCTTTACCATCACGATTCAAAAACTACAACTTGCATATTAAAGTGCATGTTGCCACAGCAAATCATAGAATTCCTACAGTGCAGAACAGTCTGCACAGTGAGTCAGAGGACGAAGGGTCATCTAGACTCGAAACGTTGGCTCTATTCTCTCCCCACAGATGCTGTCAGACCTGCTGAGATTTTCCAGCATTTTCTGTTTTTGTTTCAGATTCCAGCATCCACAGTATTTTGCTTTTATATTTTTACTACATTCTGCACTCTCTCCTTTCCTTCTTCCCTATGTACTCTATCAAAGATATGTTTTGTCTATATAGTGCACAAGAAACAATACTGTTCACTGTATCCCAATACATTTGCCAGTAATAAATCAAATCAAATTCACTACCCACACACATCACTTTCCCCCTTATCCAACCCCCCACTACCCACACACATCGCTGTCCCCCTCATCCACCCCCCTCACTACCCACACACATCACTGTCCCCCTGATCCACCCCCACACTACCCACACACATCGCTGTCCCCCTTATCCACCCCCCCACTACCCACAGACATCACTGTCCCCCTTATCCACCCCCCCAACTACCCACACACATCACTGTCCCCCTCATCCACCCCCCCCACTACCCACACACATCACTGCCCCCCTTATCCACCCCCCAACTACCCACACACATCACTGTCCCCCTTGCCCACCCTCCCACGAGCCAGACTGATCGCCACCCCTGCACCCTTCCCCCCCACCGATCACCTGCAGAGTGGCAGCAGACCCCCCTGCCCCCCGCACCCCCCACCAGAGATCCATCTGACCCCCCGCCACCAGTGAGCGATTGCGCCTCCCCCCCACCCCACCAGAGATACATCTTACCCGTCTCCCCCCCCCCCCCAGACAACGATCTGGCTTCACTCCCCCAACCCCCCCAGAGAATGGTCTGGCCTCCCTCCTCCCCCCCCCCCCCCGCCCCCCTAGACAATGATCTGGCCTCACTCCACCCCCCCCCCCCAGAGAATGGTCTGGCCTCACTCACCCCCCCCATCCCTCACAGACAACGATCTGGCCTCACTCAGCACACCCTCCCCACCCCCCGCCCCAGACAACGATCTGGCCTCACTCATCCCCCTTCAGAGAATGGTCTGGCCTCACTCATTCTCCCCCCCTCACCAGAGGAACATCTGACCCGCCTCCTCCTCCTCCCCCCCACAACCAGACAACCATCTGGCCTCACTCACTCCCCCCCCGCCCAACCAGAGAATGATCTGACCCGCCTCCCTCCTCCCCCCCACCACTGATCTGAGTCAGGGAGCCGTTGGAAACTCTGAACTTGCTCTTCAGCAGCTGGAGCACCCGATTCAGGCTTTTATTTAGCAGGTCCATTACGGCGCGGTTCTGGATTGGCAAACGCAGTGGTAAAGGGGGAAATGCTGATAAAGTTGGGCGGGCAGTTCATTAATTCAATTTAAATGTATACAAATGCATTTAAATCGCCGTTGCGTCCATTTCAGGCGCGAATCGGATCGCAGCCATTCCCGGGTTTCGGTAAAGTGGCCATCTGCGCGGACACGGGCGTGGATCGCATTAATTGCCTCACACCCGACTTTACCACGTTTTCATGCCCGAAAACAGGTGCAACGCAATGGTAAAATCGGGCCCTAAGAGTTTCTATAGATACCTGAAGAGAAAGAGGTTGGTGAAGACAAATGTAGGTCCCCTACAGGCAGAAACGGGGGAATGTATAATAAGGGACAAAGAAATGGCCGAGCAACTGAATACATACTTTGGTTCTGTCTTCACAAAAGAGGACACAAATCAAATGCCAGAAATGTTGGAGAATTCAAGATTTAGTGAGAGGGAAGAACTGTGGGAGATCAATATTAGTAGAGAAATGGTACTGAGAAAGTTGATGGGATTGAAGATGGATAAATCCCCAGGGCTTGATAATCTACATCCCAGAGTACTTAAGGAAGTGGCTCTAGAAATATTAGATGCATTGGTGGTCATCTTCCAGGATTCTATAGACTCTGGAACAATCCCTGCAGATTGGAGGGCAGTGAATGTCACTCCAATATTCAAAAAGGGAGGTAGAGAGAAAAGAGGGAATTAGAGACCAATAAGCTTAACATCGGTAATGGGGAAAATTCTCGAATCCATTATCAAGAACTTCATAGCAGAGCATTTAGAAAGCAGTGACAGGATCAGACAGAGTCAGCACGGATTTATGAAGGGGAAATCATGCTTGACAAATCTGTTGGAATTCTTTGCAGATGTAACTAGTAGAGTTGACAAGGGGGAACCAGTAGACATGGTATATTTGGACTTTCAGAAAGCGTTTGACAAAGTCCCGCACAAGAGATTATCATGCAAGATTAAAGCACATGGGATTGGAGGAAGTGCATTGAGATGGATAGAAAACTGGTTGGCAGAGAGGAAACAAAGAGTAGGAATTAATGGATACTTTCAAATTTCAGGCAGTAACTAGGGTGGGGTGCCACAGGGATTGGCGCTGGGACCCCAGCTAGTCACAATATATATTAATGATTTGGATGAGGGAACAAAATGTAACATCTCAAAGTTTGCAGATGATACCAAGTTGGGTGGGAGGGTGTTCTGTGACGAGGATGCAGAGATCCTTCAGAATGATCTGGACAGGTTGAGTGAGTGGGCTAATCAATGGCTGATGCAGTATAATTTGGATACGTGTGAGGTTATCCACTTTGGAAGCAAAAACAAGAAAGTAGATTACTACCTGAATGGCTGTAAATTAGGAGAGGGGAGTATGCAGCGGGACCTGGGTGTCCTTGTGCACCAGTCACTGAACGTAAGTATGCAGGTGCAGCAGGCGGTAAAGAAGGCAAATGGCATGTTGGCCTTCATTGCGAGAGGTTTCAAGTACAGGAGCAGGGATGTATTGTTGCAACTATACAGGGCCTTGGTCAGGCCACACCTAGAGTATTGTGTGCAATTTTGGTCTTCTTTTCTGAGGAAGGATGTTCTTGCTCTCGAGGGAGTGCAGCGAACATTTACTAGGCTGATTCCGGGGATGGCAGGACTGATGTATGAGGAGAGATTGACTAGGTTAGGATTGTTTTCGCTGAAGTTTAGACGAATGAGGGGAATCTCATAGAGACTTATAAAATTCGAACAGGTCTAGACAGGATAGATGCAGGGAGGATGTTCCCGATGGTGGGTAGTCCAGAACCAGGGGTCACAATCTGAGGATTC
Source organism: Mustelus asterias (assembly GCF_964213995.1). Lineage (NCBI taxonomy): Eukaryota > Metazoa > Chordata > Chondrichthyes > Carcharhiniformes > Triakidae > Mustelus > Mustelus asterias. The sequence continues at coordinate 62,878,028 of NC_135823.1, forward strand.
AGGGTAGACCATTTAGGACGGAGGTGAGGAGACATTTCTTCATCCAAAGAGTGTGAGCCTGTGGAATTCATTACCACAGGAAGTAGTTGATGCCAAAACATTGAATGCATTCCAGAGGCAGCTGAATGTAGCACTTGGGGCAAATGGGATCAAAGGTTATGGGGAAAAAGCAGGATTAGGCTATTGAGTTGGATGATCAGCCATGACCTTAATGAATGGCAAAGCAGGCTCGAAGGGCCAAATGGCCTCCTCCTGCTCCTATCTTCTGTGTTTCAATGTTACAATGTTCCAAGAAATGATTAACAACTTTACTGGGCAAATAATAAACTGCACAAAAGTAGAACAAGATACTTAAATTTATCTACGCACATATGCTTACAAATATGTGACAGTCATAGCCATTGTGTAGAGAAAGATCAACTACCTTGCATTAAGTTGATCTTTCTCTACACCCTAGCTATGATTGTAACACTACATTCTGCACTCTCTCGTTTCCTTCTCTATGAACGGTATGCCCTGTCTGTATAGTGTGCAAAAACAATACTTTTCACAGTATACTAATACATGTGACATTAATAAATCAAATCAAATCAAACAAAACTATTTCAACCACCTGGAACAATATCTTTGTATTTAAATGATGGATTAAAAACCAAGTTTAGCTAATGAGAAAATTAATGGAAGTGTAACAAGATGGATCGATGTTGGTACTTTTAGCTTCGTTCAATTAATTATTGAAGTACAGAATTCAAATCATAAAGTAAGACTTAACATTAATGAATGGTATTATAAAACGTTTAATAACTTAGATATTTTTCTAAAGGGCAGGTCATTTTTGATCCCTTCAACTACTTTATACATCCCTTTCAACCCATTTATATAGCTGAGTTTCCTTGTGACCTACATTACTGCCTGAATCCTCTTCGTGCCTGAATGAGATTTGATATCAGCCTTCGAATCGAAAGTTTCATAACTTTCTACCTTCAAATTCATTTGTGCGTGAGTTCTTTTCTTTTACATATCAAGTCCAGAAGTTCCCGTCTGAGTTCAGTGAATCTTTAAATGATCTGTTGGACTTTCTGCCTCACCCAATACGATTCCCACAGCAGGTGAGACAGGAGAATTTCGGCCCTGGTGTTAACCTCACTGCACCACTCCCATCAGTGTTTCCAGCTGCACTCGGGAAATACCTTACCACACGTTCTGGTGTGGGGCATATGTCCCACCTCTGAGAACTGCCAACCAAACAGAAGTTGGCATCGCTCCACTACTGACAGGTCCTCTGGGAGTGATGCAGTGGGCCCGAGGATGAGGATCATTACTGGATCCCCAGAATGAAGGTGACTGGGGTGGAGATGCTGGGGCCAATCAGGGAAGTCTGCAGTGAGGGAGGGGTGAAGGGAGAGGGGTCATTGTGAAGGGCAGGGGTGGCTTCCTGAAGGTCTCTCTTTTGCTGTCAGTGGATTCCTCCACTGGGCACAGGATGACCAAGGAGGTGAGACTCTCCACTCAATTGGCCTTTGGGGCTCCTGGAAATGTTTCACCTGCAATTGGGTTAGGAGATGGGTGGGAACTGTTTAATACGGTGGGAAGGTGCAGGTTGGAGACCCCAATTAAGTTCAATCTTAATCCTTCTCATCCTGTCCCAGCTCTCCAGCCAATGAATGGGCCCACAGCCATGATAATTAAATTCCAGCTATTGAGTGAAAGTCATAGTGAAGTACAGATTCGTTAAATTATACTTCTCATAATCCAAATGTATTTATAAAATGTTAACCAAAGAGTAATGGATTTGTGATCACTACATCATGAATAATGCTATACAATTATTTTTATTTTCCTGATATGCAAGGAAGAACTTGTGTTTATATAGCGCCTTTCATAATCTCAAGATGTTTCAATGCGGTAGTCATGTACTTTTGTAGCATAGAAAATTGCAAGAAAGGCAAATTCTAATGTAGGTTTAGCTCATGTTTGAAAATTGTTGGTTTCAAATCCGCAGGTATAACTCCAACTGCTGGTTTTAAATACTTAAAACTAACTACAGTTTACAAATTCATCAGGCTTCAAAAACTTCAGTTTTCAATGAATCAAGTTACTTTAATCTTTGATTTTTGAGGCACTTCCTTTTGTGCCTTCTGAAGACACAATGGTGCAATAACTATTGAATCTGTGTTCATATAATTTGGCCATTTTCTCCAACTGTATGCAGCATGGTTTCAGTTAAAACTTGATGAAAATCTATTGGAATCAGTGATCCACATTCTTTTAAGTGATTCATTCTGTTTCAACTCTTTGATGACAGCTCAATAATCAAAAGCTATTAAGAGAAACTGATCAAATATAGCTTTGAGACATCTGAACTGATTTCAGTAGTGTTTTCAACAATCTATATGGGTTCAATGACATAAAAAGCACTCTGTTTCTTCAATCGAACTGAAGAAACTCTGAATTTGCTTTTCTATGTTGTAGATTAAGTACAGAACATAGAATCATAGAATCCCTACAGTGCAGAAGGAGGCCATTCGGCCCATCGGGTCTAAACTGACTCCGGCAAAGAGTCTGACCCACGACCTATCCCCATAACACTACGTATTTACTCCGCTAATCTCCCTACCTAACCCACACACTTAGGGACAATTTAGCATGGTTAATCCACCTAACTTGCACATCTTTGGACTGTGGAAAGAAACCGGAGCACCCGGAGAAAACCCACACAGACACAGGAAGAACGTGCAAACTCCAGACAGTCACTCAAGGCCGGAATTTGGCTCAAATCCCTGGACCTGTGAGACAGCAGTGCTAAGAACTGTGCCACCATGCCGCCCAAGACACACTAAAGTTGACAGTAGCACTGAGCCTTACATAGCTCTATGCCACCTGTATGTGGGACATGCAACATTTGTTTTGTGTCAATTATACTGTTACCTTCTGACACCCAGAAGAAATGAATACTCCAGTAGCCATAATCTGAGTTTCTAAATGTGAACTTTTCCACTATGATAGTCTGACAGTCATGCAGTTTATAGCAAATCCAAACCATGAATGGACAGTATTTAATATACAAGCAGGACAACAGAGCAATACCAAATGGGAATTAACTATCAGCTTAGTGTATTTAATGTAGTGAAATTTCCCAAGCCAGCTCACAGTAACATAGTCTGACAAAAGACTGACATCAAGCTCAAGAAGACATTAAAACAGGTGGCTAAAATTTTGATCAAAGAGGTACATATTAAGGAGGAGGAAGCAGTGCAATATTAAAAAGTTTTAGGGAGGGAATTCTTGAGCTTAGAGCTGAAAGATTGGCCATCAAAGATGGTGTGAAAGCAGGAGTGTGACAAGTGAAAGGCCAGAGTTGGAATAACACAGAAATCTCAGAGAGTGTAGGGTTGGAGGAGGATATAAAGAAAGGTGAGGCCATGGAAGGATTTGGACACTAGAATTTTAAAATTGAGGTTTTTGGGGACTGGGAGCCAATGGAGGTCAGAGATACAAGCATACAAGCAACAGAGTTTTCCATGAACTTAAGTTTATGGAAAGTGGAAAATGAGAGGCTGGCCAGTGAAAATTGGAATAGTTAAATCTGAACTTAACAAAGATATGGATGATAGTTTCAGCAGCAGAAGAACTGACACATAGGCCTATTATAGACCTGTTATTCAAAATGAGGGCTGGATTGGGGGCTGGAATGGAGTGAGAAAATTCTTCATTCTAATTTAAATGCTTCTCCCACTTCATTTCTACCAAGTGGAGGAAGTTCAAATTGACCTAAAGACTTGGAAGAGGGTGCTGCGCCCCACAAAATATGGGTCTAAATTTTGAGGATGGCAAGCGCATCCCAGTTGACTCAGACACGCTAAATTGAGCGTTGATTGGCAGCAGGTGGGACTTCCATCCACCTTGTATGGAGGTCTGGCATTGGAGAGCTGTCAGCCACTCCAGGCACAGCATTGCAATGGCCAGAAGAGGTACTGCAATACTGTGCCTGAGCATCAAGTCCCGGAGCTAAGTACCAAGGATCCCGGGGGCAGGAGGGTAGCGGATACCCTGGGAGTCAGGGGGGCTGATCCCGGAGTTCCCTGTGATGAGGGAGGCAGAGCGGGAAAAGTCCCTTAAGTGACCACTAAATTATTATTTCCTCAATAGGGGTATGCGCGGGCTTCCGGTCTGAGGTCGTGTCCCCCCACCATGAAATTGCATCAGGTCGAATCCTTTCCGTGGAATTTTATGCTCTCCCCACCCCTGCCTCAGAACCCTCCTGGTGGAGAGAGCATAGAATTCTGGCCAAGGTAAAAGATGCCCGAAGAGAAACAATAACAAGGATAATAGATGGCGGGAACCACAAAAATTGTACATAATACAAGACTATTCACTAAAGTTTTTGATGCCTTCCACATAGATCTATGATTGATTTAGTTTTAAAATTCTCTTTTCAAGGACATGATTTCAAAGTTTCCTGCCTTCTGCTGTTTCACATATGGAGTGTTTGATCCAAATATATTTGTGTACATCAAGGTCAGCCTGAACTGGAGACTAAAATTCTTTTCACTACCTTGGTCAAATGTGACTATTCGACTCAAAATGTTAATTCTGTTTCTCCCTACACAGATGCCATCAGAACTGCTGAGTTTTTCCAATACTTTCAGTTTTTATTTCATATTTCCAGCATTGCAGTGTTTTGTTTTTAAATCAGAGAAAAGGTAGGACTGATTGTAATATAAGATAATCTTCAAAACCCAGGGCTAGTTGAGTTCTTTGTATATGATGATATGACATCTTTGAAAAAGCTGGTGTCATAAAACTCACAACTGACATTTGCCTTTATCGCCTGACTCATTGAGAAATGTTGCTGTGATAACAGATGAGCCTGGTCAACAGTCCCATGACGCTATTGCTGAATCTTAGTATTTGTACCAGAAGGCCCCATGCTCCTTGGCAAGAGATTGTCCGCTTTTTAACAAGATTGGAAATGATGATGAAAATGGCACATCTCAATGGAGTAGCAGTATAATAGACCTATTACATATCTTCATGATTGCAGGTACGAGATTGCAACTAGCACTATTCCAAGATCATGATCAAATTGTATTTTGGGTATTCCTGTCTGTAATTGTCTGCATGACCATGTTAGTCTAGGTCCTGGTTTGAACTCCTGAATTACCTGAATGGTTGTAATTACACATAAACTCCCAGGAGCTTCATTTTAGAAACACTTTATGGGCGGCACGGTTGCACAGTGTTGTCTCACAGTGCCAGGGACCTGGGTTAAATTTCGATCCCAGTCTGTGTATAGTTTGCACATTGTCCCCTTGTTTGCGTGGTTTTCCTCCGGGTGCTCCGATTTCCTCCCAGTCTAAAAATGTATAGGTTGGGTTGATTGGCCCTGCTAAATTGCTCTTAGTGTCAGGGGATTAGCAGGATAAATATGTGAGGTTATGGGGATAGGAATTGTTGTTGGTGTAGGCATATATACTGTAGGATTCTATGATATCAAGGTCTGCAACCGTACAATTAATATTTTTGATAACATTTGGAAAATTGATTGTATTGAATTCTTCTTTCTTTTCCCCTTGTGACACTCCAGTTCACTTGTCGGGGTGCCACACTATCAGAAGGAGGTGCTGTCTTTTGAGTGAGATGTTAAGCAAAGTTTGCTCTCTCTGATGGTTGTAAAAGATCCCACACCAGTATTTTGAAGAGCAGGGAAATTCTTCCCTGAGTCCTGGCCAATTTATATCCCTCAACTGACATCACTAAAACAGATTATCTGATCATTATCACGCTGCTGTTTGTGGCACTTTGCTGTGTGCAATCTGTTGCTATGTTTCCTACATTACTAAGGTAACTGCACTTCAGAAGTATTTAATTAACTGTGAAGTACTTTGGGACATCCCGAGGTGCTATAGAGATGCAAGGTTTTGTTTCTCCATTCAGATAACATCTAAAATTCATTCAGTCAAAAATGCTACTTCTTTAAGTGAGGGAAATAATGACAAAGAGAAAGTTCACTTGCATCTAACATTGGACATCTGTCCATTCCCAGCAGGAGATCCATACCAGATAGTCACTACAGCTGCAAGGCAATTTACAGCTCATTTCACAATTGCTGTCTGGCTAGAGGGTCTTGGCAAACTGACAGACAATCTATAATAGGAAAGATTTCAAAATGAGAAAACAAATGAGGTTTCTAATGACCCTTTATATCCTCCCAACACTTCTGCATGTGAATGTTTTCAAACATGAACTTTCTTCACGATAATTAAGTTCTGCATGCATGTTCCCACAACGGCAGTTCAAACGTTAACACATTGTCAACTGGTAACTAAAGGAACAATCTTTACATTATGCTGCAAATGTCCATGTTTTCATGGTCTTCTCTTTTGTTGAAGGTAAGGCTCATGGGTAATATGCCTTTCTTGGATTTCTGTATAAAATGTACTTTCCATTCACCATGGCTAGACCACCTAACCTACACATTTTTGGACACTAAGGAACAATTTAGCATGACCAATTCACCTAACCTGCATATCTTTGGACTGTGGGAGGAAACCGGAGCACACAGAGGATACCCACACAGACACGGGGAGAACTCCGCACACAGTCACCCAAGGCCGGAATCAAACCCAGATCTCGAGCGCTGTGAGGCAGCAATGCTAACCACTGTGCCACCATGCCGCGCTATTCTAGAAAACCAATTTCAAGTACTTATACTGTCCTGCTAATGAAATGACAGTTGGCCAAGACTGGACAGACCAATGCTTTGCATTACCAAACTTCAGTTAGCATTCTTTTCACAGGTGACACATTGGGCAAGAGAAGTTTACCAATATCATTAATGTGAAGATGAAGCACTTTTTCCAAAACTTGGATAGTTTGCTCATTTCAAATCTGCTGGGACTATTGTAGAATCTATGGAATTTTTGAAAATCACTGTCTCTTTTAGAACCCTAGGAATTTAGCTATCATTTTCAGGAGGATTGTCAAATTTTTGTCCCTTAAGTTTCTCCAGTATTTTTTCAAGTGGTGATATTATTTACCGTAATTGCTTCATTCTGATGAGTCCAAAGGTTACCCTCATTTTCTTGTATGTAATGTATGTCCTCTACTATGAAGATAGACAGACATAAAATATTTATTCAATGTCATTATCATTGACTCGTTCCACATGAAAATATTTTTTGGCAGAGATTTTCCAACTAATCTGCAGTGGGTTTTCCAGCAGTGGAGGTGGCCTGCCATTGGCCAGTGGGTTCCCCAGCGCGTGCAGCCCGTGAGTCATTGCATTCAGTAGGACCAGAAGATCCCATTGGTGGTCAATTGTAGGCTGCCTCCACTGCCAAAAACCCACGCTGGGGCAGGGAGGTTGGTGGGAGGAGCCAGAAAATTCTGGTCCTTGTCACTGCCACTAAGGGACCAACATTTATTTTAGCTACTCTCTTCCTTTTTGTATACTTGTTAAAACTCTCACTATCTGTTTTTATATACCAGGCTAGTTTGCTCTGATGTTCAATTTTTTCCCCTTTTATTAACTTTTTGTTGGACATATGCTGATTTCTAAAACACACCCAATCCCCGGACATACTGCTCTTCTTTGCAACATTATAAACTGCTTCTTTAAATATAATCCGTAACATCCTTAGTAAGTCACAGATGGATCTTTCTTGCTAAGCTTTTGTTTTTCAATGCAATGGATTTTTATTGACTATTTTCAATTGTTTCTTAAATTGTTTCGCTCTATCCCTTTTATTTATTTAATAATCCAATCAATCTTAGTCTTCTCTCCCCTCATAATCATACAATTGGCTTCATTTAAGTTGAAGATTCTTATTTGTGATTGGAGTAAATCACTTTTAAACTTAATGTAGAATTCAATGTATTATGATCACTATTTTTCAGTCGATCCTTTATTATGAGGCTATTAATTAACCCTGTTTCATTGCACAATACTAGATGTAAAATAGCTTTATCCCTAGTTGCTTCCACAAAGTATTAAAATCCCCACAATTATTACATTGTCTTTGTTACAAACGCCAAGGGCAGAATTCTCCAGCCCTTCCCAACAGCAGGATCTTCCAGTCCTGACTAAGTCGACCCCTACTGTGGGTTCCTCAACAGCAGCACAGATGAGGAATGTACATTGTCATTGACTTCGGCAGAACTGGAAGATCCTGCCAACGGCTGATGGCGAGCCACTAATTTGTCATTAGTTGATCTTATTGCAGCTGCTTCTCACTTTCCAATAAACAGCCTTTAATTTTATATTTTCAGTGCTGATATCTGCATAGATTTTATTCGCTGATGCACTATTCCTGTTAAACTCACAGTCACTTCCTGTCCCACTCTGCTTGTCTTTAATCAAATCACTACACTATTCTATTTTTACAACTTTTCTCTTTGGATTTCTAAATCTCCCCACACCCAAACACTCCTTCTTCCCGCATTCCCTGTCCCACTGTTAGTTTCAAAGCCCTGTCTCTGGCTCCAGTTATGTGGTTTATCGATCCAGTAATGATTAACGTTTATCTATATCTCTCAGCTTTCACACACTCCAAGTTTTAATTTGATTTGATTTGATCCATTCAAAAGTCCATTCAAAAAGGTCCATTCAAAAGTCTGATGGCAGCAGGGAAGAAGTTGTTCTTGAGTCGGTTGGTACGTGACCTCAGACTTTTGTATCTTTTTCCCAACAGAAGAAAGTGGAAGAGAGAATGTCCAGGATGCGTGGGGTCCTTAATTATGCTGGTTGCTTTGCTGAGGCAGCGGGAAGTGTAGACAGAGTCAATGTGTAGGAGGCTGGTTTGCGTGGTGGATTAGGTTACATTCATGACCTTTTGTGGTTTCTTCCAGTCTTGGGCAAAGCAGGAGCCATACCAAGCTGTGATACAACCAGAAAGAATGCTTTCTATGGTGCATCTATAAAAGTTGGTGAGAGTTGTTGCTGACATGCCAAATTTCCTTAGTCTTCTGAGAAAGTAGTGTTGGGTGGGCTTTTAACTATAGTGTCAGCATGGGGGCACCAGGACAGGTTGTTGGTGATCTGGACACCAAAAAACATGAAGCTCTCGACCATTTCTACTTCGTCCCCATTGATGTTGACAGGGGCATGTTTTCCTTTACGCTTCCTGAAGTCGATGACAATCTCCTTCGTTTTGTTGACATTGAGGGAGAGATTATTGTCACCGCACCAGTTCACCAGATTCTCTATCTCATTCCTGTACTCTGTCTCATCATTGTTTGAGATCCGACCCACTACGGTGGTGTCGTCAGCAAACTTGAAAATTGAGTTGGAGATGAATTTGGCCACACAGGCTATTTGATCATGATAGACAAATTAGAAACATATTGTGTAATACCTATTGATATGGTCCCATTCTCTAGCAGGAGAAGGTGCACAGGGTAGTCAGAACTAACAAGAGGGAGAGACTCACGCTGAACTCTTTAACCCTATGGAGGAGACAGTGCTGGCTGTCATCTGAAGGCCACTGCTGAGATTGTGGCCAGCAGTGGGGCTGAATCCATTGAAGAACTTGATACCTTCATACCTAATCCTCTTTCTGACATCCCATTTCTCCCTCATTCCACATACTCTTCTGATTTACAAGCTACAGATGGTGTAAGCATGCACCTCTTACTTTCTCTCCTCATCTCACCACAACCCTACCCTTGTGCCTTTCAGATACCCATGAAATGCAACCAGGTAAGTCAATGGAGGGAGACAAAGAGACAGTGATGATGAAAATATGCCATCAATTAATTTCCAACTCGCACCCATCTCAGGTACTGACACTGTGCATATCCCAAAGGGTAAAATAGAGGTAGGATCCACCCATGGTGAGACACCAAGCACAAGTGCACTGCAGCCAGGGCAGAGGATAAGGATAGCAAAAATGCCAACTCACCAGGAGCAGGGCTGGGGAGGGATCAAGGTCACACAAGAACTCTGCTGCAAAGGACTCAAATGAGGACTTTGATGGCTCAAGTCACAGAAGGTGTCTGACGGCTGTTTAACAAAGTCATTGGGAATTGGGAACGTAAAACCAACTTGGCACAGTAAATTGTGCAGAATTTGCAGCCCATCCTTTCCGGCCAATTCCATCAACACATCTGTGGACTCAACCATGATGCATCATCTGGTAACTGATGACTCAGCTATTGAAGCACAAGTAGTGAAAGCTCAGACTAAAGTCACACAAGCTCAGCATGCTGCCATATAACTTCATGATGGCCCTGGATACCAATGTTTAAAGACATTTGCAGCCTAGAAATCTAATACATTACTAGGATTATAGAGACACCACGCATAAGGGGAGTGGCAGTCACTCCACATTGAACACAAATCTCATGGTGACAGCACGTGTTCTCCCATCCTACCACTCCAGTTTAGTTGTTACATATCAGCCAACTAGCCAACCCAGAAGAGCCGCCATGAATGCCAAAATCATGCAGTCTGGAGCCTCCTAGGTTCAGAACAGTGCAGTCATCCAGCAAGGCCATCTGCAGCCTTCTCCACTAAAGGTAAGCAGCCTTCTACCCAGCCATGCTGGAGCACTGGGGTAAAACTGCATAGGAGAAATAGGACAGGCAAAGGATCATGGAAGAAAGGCACTAAGTGAATAATCAAGAGTGATTACATTTGAATGCAGTATGGTATAATTTTATTTATAGATTGAATTTGGAATGTTTATATTGCATTCACTTTTATCTTTGCATTGTGACCCAAAAGAGTGATGTGATGGTCAGTAACAGGGGAAGATAAGAAGTGTGGTGTTGTTGGTTACTTGTATCAAACTTGAATTAGCTCTTTACAAGCATCCTGGGAAAAGGGGCTATTTAGCATGTTTCCTATTCTGCCTCCACCTCTCCAACGTCCTCCTCTTTCATATCAGCTCCTGCTCCTCAGCTGTTTGCATGATATATGGTGGCCTATATCATGCCACCATATATCATGTTGGTGAAATTGTGAAGACAAACATAAAACATGAGATCTGCTCAGCCAAGTAATGCACAGTTTCTCCAGAGTTGTCCAGGCAGAATTGTTCTTTCAGCACACCAGTGGTCTGTTCTATCCTATTCCACATTGCAGAATGGCTCTCCTTGTATGTGTGCTGCATACCTGTTTTTGGGTTGCAAACTGAAGTCACAAGTCATACATCTATGGCAGCCTTTATCATCCAGGTGCCATTCTTTAGTTTACTCTAGTGGCTGAAATGCATCTACCAAGGTGGACTGCTGAAGAATGAAGGCACCATGATTGGTGCCAGAATACTGGGCATTGACCTGCATAATACAATGTCTAGTGACACATACCAGCTTGAGGTTGAGAGAGTGGAATCCCTTTCAGTTCTGGTACATGGAGGAATTGACATGTGGTATGTGCATAACAATATGTATGCAGTAAATGACATTGTGCAACCGGGGAAGCTTGCAAACCCTCCAAGCCATGCTGTTTGCCTGTCTCTGGCAAGGGGGAATGAACTGAAGGATCTCTCTTTGAATGAAAAGTCTCAATGGGCTCCCTTTTGTAACAATGGACAGCAAATGGCAAGACGTTTCTAATCTCTTCAGCATGAGCCTGGAAGGAGTCAGAGGCATAAAAGTTCATGGCCACGGTCATATTTATGAGCACTGCCAATGTGGTCCTTATTCTGTTCTGAGGTTGGAATTGTGCCTGGAGCAGTTGATTGATTTCAGTGAAGACACCCTGATGAAGCACAGATGTTTCCAATATTGTTCCGTACTAAGGTTCAGGAAGGTGAATTGTTTCTTGAGTACTGCGGCTTGATCAGAGCTCCCCTCCTGGAATCCCTTCGCCACCAGCAGCTTGTCCTGTTCCACATGGCCTCTGCCCATTCTCCAAGCCATGCTCTAATCCAGGGGGAGGACCTACCAATGCTTTTATCTTTAGCTGCAATTGGTTGGTGCCTTGAAGTCAACACTGCATTTGCCACACAACTCCCTGTAAACGTTTGAAACTTGAAACAACTGGAAAGCATCTAATACATATGCAGTGGTAGCAACAGCCAGAAGAAATCAACAACTAACCCAAATGTATTTGACAGTATCTACATTGCGGTGTTAATGCAAGCCTAATTGTGACACTAATAAACTAACTTTAAACTAAAGTGTCGATGGCCAGTCCTTCCTACTGCTTATCACATGTTCAACTGCGCAAGATTAAGAAAGGGCATTGACTGGGGCATTGTGCTGCCAAATGGCTTTGGACACTCATTGGTTTGATTTGATTTATTATTGTTACATGTATTGGTATACAGTGAAAAGTATTGTTTCTTGCACGCTATACAGTCAAAGCATACCGTTCATAGAGAAGGAAAGGATCATGTTATGATCTACATGCTTTGCATACCTCTGCCAGACATTAACTGCAAGCAGTAATGCCTTCAGCAATATGTCCAGTGAGTTTATATCAGATGCGTGCATGGGGGTCATGGACACCATTTGAGATCACTAAGGACACTCATAGTTCCAATGCAAAGTGGGTGCTACTGAGTCCAATTTCATGCCTAGGAAAACTGTATTACAGAGTGCAGTGAATGTAAGCCAGTCGTCAAAAGGAAATCAAAAAGCTGTGAAGATACTAAAATCTAGGTCTGTTACTTTGCAAAAGATAATGGAACATAAAAATCCTGAAGCCACATCTTTAACCTTTTGGGCCACTTACCAGAACTTATCTTATCTTAATTAATAGCCATTGGCAAATGTCAATTTCTTCTCTTCTGCTGAAGCATTCACCTTGTTGCAAACGCAAAGCAGAGCAAAAATGTTCAGCAGTGCGTAGGCAGTAAGAGTCAGTAATCAGATTGTCAGTTCTCGTAGTGCTGTTGTGCATCAGGTACCACCTCCTCACATTATGGGGTACTGAAGCCTGGGGGCTGCCCAATTCCCCCTCAAGCTATAATCTGACTGGGAAGAGCCTGTGGCACTGAACGCCTGCACACGTGTCATGTTCCAGGCTCATTAAAGGCCTGAATAAAATGCAAATGATGGCTAGGCCCGATATCCTACAAGAGTGCTTAAGCAGTGTACCAGATCATCAGCACCCATAAATAATAAGGTCTGCATGAGAAACTCTCCGTCCCTGATGTAGGGCTGCTGCTAAGCAGCTGCAGATATTATCAAAAAGGGTACTGCAGTATTCCAAGAAATTATTTAATTGCTTCTTTGCTTATATATTGCTTTTTTGGGAGAAAATAAATTGAAAAGACATTCCGAAACATGCAGTCATCTCCTCTCTACAACCCCAGGGAAGAATTATTATGTGTTTTATATAGGACATATGGGCATCCCTCTGTATCTACATATTCTGAATGAAGAGGAGGATCGGAGGTGGCCTGCACACAGATGCACACAATTCCTTTGCAATTAAGACTGGTAGCTGCATGTACAGGGTCCACCAATTAGTCCTGGACATGCTAGAAAAATATACAGAGACCACAGGCAAAATTTTCTGCCCTTTAAAATTTTCCAAGCACCAGGGCCATTTCCAGGTCACAAGCCGATGGGTGTCTGCAGTCCGCCCGCCTAAAGCGTCTTCCCATAGACAGCTAACTAAATAACTCCACTGTATTTGTCCAATTAGGGTTGGCTGGAGAGCCCATGGCAAAGGGTAGATATCATGCAGCCTCACTGATGAAGGCTGTGTTGTGCTGTTGATCTCCACAGAAGAGGAGAAGGCAGCCTATCCCACCAGCCCAGTAATCTCCACTGGATTCATGAGACAAATCCATGTGTAAGCCAGTGCTGATATCTCATGACAATTCTACAATTCATTCACCTGCTCTGCCCTCACCTCCTGTGAATAGATGAGTTGCAGATGAGGTGGGAGTTTCATAAACCCTTGGCAAAATCTCAGACTTGTCAATAAACAGCCACTAATTACTTAAATTAATACCTCAATTGTCTGTCTGTCACTACTGGGCACATTGGCACTGCCGCATCGACCCCACCTCCGGCAAGAACACTCAGATGCCGGAATGCATTGAGGAGCTGGTCCAATGCACAATGTTCTAAATTTTCTCCTAACCTCGCCTCCAAACTCATCTCTGCAGTGCTGGAAAGATTCTATCCTACAATTGCCCCAAGAAAGGTGTGACTGAATTTTGCACATTCCAGCGGAAAGAGCTAAAAGATCATTGTAACAATTGGGCTAGCTGTTATTGTTAATGATGATAACAACTGCCCTGAACATTTATGCCACCATCTAATAGACCTAATAGTCCTCTGGTACTTCCTCCTCCTTTGAGCATATCACAAACTTGATGCACCATTCACCTTTTCTACAATTCATTCTCTGCTGACCTGGCACACCACACCCAAGGTTTCACCTGAAATGTCCTGTTCCCTCTTCACCCTCAGCCTCACTGATTTCAATCACCAACTCAGTTCCCCATACCTTCTTTGAATTCAACATTCTTGTTAAATGTCTCTCTTCATATAAACTCTCCTAATTATATTCATTGCCATACCTCAAGTTTGTCATCTTGAATGACCTCTCCACTCGAATGGTTCAATCTCAGACAATACCATTCTGAACCACTCCTTTATATTCCTAACCAACCGCATCCTCCAACACTTTTCCAACACCATTTCCTTCTGCATGCACCATGGAAAAGAGAATTTTCCATGTGGCTTACAACTGCACTTTCAAATTCCCAACTGCCAGCTTTAGCCTTCTATTCATCAGGTATTGGTACAGCCATCAATCTATTCAATCATTCTCTCACCTTTACCTTTGTTGCTTCTGTTTCCAGCAAAACCTTTACTCTTCCTCTACCCACTCATTTCCCATAGAATAGTGCCCATCTTTGTACTCTCAAGTCAAGGGCACAGACTTTAGTGTATTTGGTGTACAACATGGTGGCACAATGGTTAGCACTGCTGCCTCGTTGTGCCAGGGACCCAAATTCAATTCCGGCCTTGGGTGACAGTCTGCGGGGAGTTTGCATATTCTCCCCGTGTCTCTGTGGGTTTCCTCTGGGTGCTCCGGTCTCCTCACACAGTCCCAAGATATGCAGGTTAGTTGGATTGGTCACGCTAAATTGCCCCTTAGTGTCCAAAGATGTGTAGGTTAGGTGGATTAGGTATGGTATATGTGCGAGGCTACAGGGATAGGGTGGGGGTGTGGGCCTGTGTAGGATGCTCTTTCCGAGAGTCAGTGCAGACTCGAAGGGCCAAATGGTCTCCTTCTGCACTGTAGAGGCAGTGCAGGAGTCAAGAGAGCTCGTGGAAAGGTTAGAACTGGATGTTGCCAGCGTATTGTAGAAGGTTACTCTACATCCCTCGATAATGTTGTCAAATGACAGCATGCACTTGGGGAAGAGGAAAAGGGATTCTATGGAACAGACATTTATCACCAAATTTGGCTGGGTCACATCAAGTGCTAACACTCCCCACTGTTAAAACCATCCAATACCCCAGGGTCATCCTTGAGAGCAAAGATAACCTTTGGTTTATTTACTGCACTACTAACTGTCTCCCTAAACTTCTTTTCCTCCACCCTCACCTTCAACAAATGGAAGGAGTTTATGGACTCACAAAGTGAGACCAATAGTTTAGCTGCCTGCATCACTTTCCCCCTTCCTTCTCCCACCAAGTCAGTCTTTCCCTGTCCTAGCCCAAACTTAGATCTTACTCTGTTTGTCTCATGTTTCCCCCATGCCATCTCCAAGGTTCTCTTGTCCAGGAGACCCATCTCCTACAATTTGACCTTATTTACATTAAACTGATGGCCAGGCAACTTTCCATTCTTGGCCCGTGCTAGCTGACATTGTAAGTGGTTCCCTCCCCTCCAGCTCTGTCACCCTCCCATTCAGAACTGCAATCATTGCTCCCCTCCTCAAGAAACGTATCCTTGAACACTGTCTTTAAAAGAGAATGCATCATCTCCAACCTCCCTTTCCTCTCTAAAGTCCTTAAACATGTCACCACCCAAATGCATACCCATCTGCAATTCCTCATTTCAATCTCTCTAATCAGGCCTCTGAGTCTGCCAGAATCATAAATCACAATCCCCAAAGGACGATCCCATAGAAGGATCCTCAGCCGCAAATGTAGATAGGATAGTCACACGCAGTCAGCAATGACGACTGTACGCAACTAAATAAGTGTTAGACAACAATAAGCACAAGACCACTGCTTCTGTGACAATGCTGCTTGGTGGGATTGCACTGACTTGTTTCCACTCCACTTATCTGATCACAGCCAGAACAGTTCCTGTAATGGTTTATTTTCACATTTCCCCACTGCTATCTCTGATGCCCCCAAGGATCCATCCTTCGCCTTTTCCTCTTCCCCAAATGCATGCTGTCATTTGGCTACATCATCTAGGGATATAGAGTAGACAATATGCTGACAACATCCAGCTCTAACCTTTCCACTAGCTCTCTTGACTCCTGCACTGCCTTTATTAGCAGACTGTCTTCCAACAGCCAGTCTCAGATGAGGCACAATTTTGAGAGGACTCCTGACAAATTGAAAAGACCGACATAACCGTAAAGTCTTTCCTTTCACATGGGCGTACATACTGAGTGAGACATGAATAGACATTTGAATGGGTAATATGAATGTGCTTCATCCTGAGACACAGCTCCTATCATTCCCCTGGTGTTGGGTTTCTACTGAGTAAAGCCAGAAATCTGTGGGTTGGAGAACCATGTTGGACAGCACTGAAGTCAATTAAATCATGCCTTATTACTTTGATCAATCCAAAGATGAAAGGACACACTGCTGTGGATTATATCCCATGGTCCCTGGAGCGCTAACCAAAGCATTTGGAATATAAATTATTGTAAAGTTCAGGACTTCGGCAAAGCAAGCTCTACCACACTGAGTCCTATGGTGACCACGCTCCACATTTGCAGTTTTGTCAGATGGACATGCAAGATCAAAGGCTACGATAACTCCAATTCCCTACAGTTGACAATGAAAGAGACTTGGAAATGGCTTTCAGATTGTGGATATGCCAGTTCCACCTGCACTTGCTCCACTTCATTCATGCTCAGCGCTTTACTAAATGCTGTTCTCTGCAACTCCTTCATTGAGCCTGGTTTTAAGACTCATAGCCTGATTATTTTAACAATTTGGATTAAAAAACCTCTCTCCCCAAAAACCAAACCAGGTTTTATTTTGTATCAAACTGGTCTAATTAATTTTAGTTTGACATTTGAGTTAATAATCACAGCTTTAGAATACTGAGATAGAGGCACTGCAGCTATACAAGATAAATTTGTACATATGTCATAAAATAAGTAATACTTGCAGTCATATACAAAAGGAAAACCTGCATTTACATAGTTCCCTGTCATTCCTTATGGTTATCTAAAAGTTCTTCATATTCAATAAATTGTTTCTTTGTAGTCACAGTTGTAGAAGCAAGGAAAGCTCTGCTATGATAAGTTCACTTTAGTGAGTGAAAAGTAAACTTATGCAAGGTTGCAAGAAATCATCTGTTCACATGTTGCTACTAACATTTCAATGATCCCATTACCGTTGAAAAGGGCAAGCTATTTTTATCTACATTCTATTGGCATCCTTATTCAAATGCAATGTTTCTTGGCAAACAAGTTATGCTTCGATCAAGTTTCAGCTGTACTGTCACATGGATGGTCTTGTTCTGCTCTCTCCTCTCGTAGTGTATTTAAGAAATGTGGATTGTTTCTGATGCTTGGGAGGGATGAATTTCAATTTGACATTCTGGTATATAAATGGAAATGCTTCAGGAATACTGCCGCTTCTTATTTAGTCAATTGCTTCAGTAATCATCAGAAAGACATTACAAAGCAAGGTCATTTCCTTACACAAATTGCTATACTATACGATCTAATTTTGGTAAGTCTTCCTCCGCTTTTATTACAGCTCAGTTCTGGTTAGACAATTAGAAGTGTATATCATTTCAATCCGTAAGCTTCTTTCATTAACTGTAGACATTAACTTAATAATTTTTCATACAAATACAAACTTGTATTTCATTGAAACAAAATTGTAATTGAATTTGACTCACAACCGTATCAACCATCTCATTTGGTCCATACATGCCCAGAGTCAGATCACAACATAACACTGGCAATTAGGAGCAGTAGGCTATTCGGCCCCTTGAGCCTGCTCCACCATCTGATAAGATGATGGCTACTCTGATTTTGGCCTCAACTCTACTTTCCTTCCTCTCCATATTTCCTTTGACTCTCTTGCCAATCAAGAATCTATTTAACTCAGCCTTAAAAATATCCAATGACCCTGCCTCCACTTTTCTCCAGGGAAGAGAATTACACAGACTAACAAAATGCTGAGAGAAACATTTCTCCTCATCTCCATCTTAAACGGGAGATCCTTTGGCGGGAATTTTCCCGTCCCGCCCATCACAGGAACTGTAGCGGCGGAGGCGGACCATGGAAAGATCCGTTGACCTTGGGCAGGAATTTTCGGTTTTGAGGCGAACGCAGCTGGAAAATCCCGCCCTTATTTTGAAACCAGGTCCCCTTGTTTCAGTCTCTCCCACAAGGGAAGACATCCTCTCAGCCACCAACCTGTCAAGTCCCCTCAGGTTCTTAAATGTTTCAGTAAGATCACTGCTCATTCTTCTAAACGCCCATGGGTACAGGCCCAACCAATCCAACTGTCCCCCATAGGATAACCCCTTCATCCCAGGAATCAGCCAAGTGAACCCTCTCTGAACTTCTTCTAATGCAATTATATCCTTTCTTATGGAGATGACAACTTTGTAAACAAGAATCCCTTCCAATTCTGAAGCATATCATCTGAGACATGACAACTATAGTAAAGTTGGTCTGCTTGGGTTTGAGATGGTCTCTGCTCATATTCATCTCAATCTGTTCCATTTAGTCAACTTTTAAGACAGCCTCAGGCGCACCTCAACAGAAGGCAAGATTTTTTGTGCCTTCACCGTGCCCCAAACATTAAATATCTTTTATCAAAAGAGATCAGTTTAAACATACATTTTCTATAAGCTGTATAATTGTTGATTCAGTTGATTTATTACATATATACCACTACCTAATCTCACTTCAAACTCACATACTGTTACATCTACATTTCTGGGTCAAATTTTAAAAAAAAGAACGACAAACATTTGGAATGTACAAACAATCCAGCAACAGGGCATAGCAGAGCCACAGGCCTAAATTTCCTGGTACCGCCCGCCATGCGATTCATCGCAAGCGGGGTGGAAAATCTGACGAATCAGCAAAAGGTCTATTTCTTCGGGTGGGAATTTCTGATCCTGTGGTGGGCAGGACCAGATAATCGCACCCACAGTATCTGAAGCTTGTTAGTTGACCTGCATATGGCCGCACTCTACATTTCTTTAACATCACTTAAGATTGTCTGGACATCAGCAAAATTATATATTGTGTTTTAAATATTATAAGATTCCTTCCCTTATAGAATAATGCAGCTGTTGATTCCATGTGGCGCATCATGACAAACTTCACATCTAATAACATTGGAAGACACACTTCTCTTTTATGACAAAGGTCTCATATCACACATATTGATTAGCTCAAAATCAAACATCCACAAATCAGAACTGAAGAGAAACAGGATAATTGAAACAAAAGTGAGTAAAGCAGTTAAAATAAATAAAAATAGCTTATAAGCAGAAGAAAGTGGAAGATAAACCAACCAAATGATTGGAATGTTACAACACTGAAAGAACTATATAGCCTATGTTACAATCCCAGTTGATGTTACTACTGGACAGGAAGGTCCCAGAATGCAACAATGTCTTAAAAGAATGTGATTTTTACTTTTTTAAGAAAATGTGGAGAAACAGAGTCACAGGACTGACAACTAGCTTTTAACAACATAAAAGAACATTTATTAAACATGAAAAGTTTGACTGTAATACATTACTCCTTCACTTCCTTATCTTCACAAATGTACACAAAATTTAAGGATAACACAAGGTACAACATATACCTTATGTTATAATGTTCTCAGTAAACATACAATTCCTGTCAACCAACAGGCGAACTGTGGTCAGAGGACAACACCACACTCTGAAATCAAGTGGCAAATGCCACTCAATCAAACTTCTGTGATTTTCTCCTAAAATACCCCCAGGTGACTGCTACACCATGAACCAAGTCATCTCACTGGACTCCAACTTCCACATGAGTGTTCCTAAACACCACCCTCAAAGGGACATTCCTTGGAATCTTCTTTCAATCAATGCTTTTCCCTCCGCTGTTTCCAGCAAGGATCCACTTCCAGGATTTTGAACTCTCCTTTCATTATTCCTTTGTCTTGATAGCCATGTGCATTCCAACTTCCATACAATCACTCAGGTAACCAGCCACCAATTGCTTAAAAATTGCTTCAACTATTGCTTCACAGACAGTCGTAAAATATCAACAACATTAGGTCTACTTCAGACAATTTCACCAGGTCTGCACTCTTCAGCTCTATCCTTAACTTCAATGAAAGTCCCTTGTTCCAGATTCTTTTGTTCCTTTAATTTCAGTTCCTGGAACTTCTCTTTTCATTCTCTGGTTTCTAGAACTAACTGTTCTTTAGTTTCTGGAACTTGCTTTCTTGCCCATTATTCTGCTTCTGGCAGAGCTGACTGTCCCAGCTGTCTCTTCCCTCATGCTGTTTTCAATCTCCCAATTGTTTCTCCACTCACCCTGTTTTCAATCTGGATGTAAAAGGATTCAAAAGCATTAGACAGACTGCAGGAAAGATACATGCAAATAGTTGCAGGGATAAGGAACTTTGCATAGATAGATTGGAGAGGTTAGGACTATTTTTCTTTGGAGAGTAGAAAGCTGAGAGGAAATTTGATGGAGGTAATCAAAATCAGGAAGCATCTGCACAGAGTAAACAGAGAGGGGAGGGCACAGATTTAAGGTAATTGGCAAAAGAAGCAATGACTATGTGCAGCAAATGCACTACCTGGGAGTGTGGTGGAAGCATGTTTAATCAAGACATTCAACAGGGAATTGGAATATTATCTGTGCTACCAAGCAAACTGTTTCTGACAATTGTTAGGAAAACAATGGTAGTCTTATAGGATTTATGTTTGTATTAGTAGACATCAAAAATAAGTTGCAGTTTTAAATGTGTTTAATTTAATGTTTCTATGCCTGGAAATGTAAAACCTCTAGTTAGATTCATCGAATCATAGAATCTTTACAGTTCTGAAGAAGGCCATTCGGCCCATCAAGTCTGCCCCCCGCCCCCTCACCCTATATCCCAACCCCACACATTTGCCCCACTAATCCCCTAACCTACACATCTTTGGACATAATTTGATAAAGTGGATTCAAAATTGGCTCAGTTGTAGGAGACGGAGGGTGATGACAGAAGGATGAGTTAGTGACTGGAAGCCAGTGTCCAGTGGTGTACCAAGGGAGCCGTGTTGGGTCCCATATTATTCGTCATTTACATAAACAATATAGATGACTATGTGGGGGGGTAGGATTAGTAAGTTGCGGATGACAAAAAGATTGGACAGGTGGTTAACAGTGAGGCTGAGTGTCTTGGGCTACAAGAAGATATAGACTGAATGGTCAAATGGGCAGGTAAGTGGCAGAGGGAATTTAACCCTGAACAGTGTGAGGTGGTACACTTTGGAAGCAGTCATTTGACAAGGAAGTACTCAATGAATGACAGGACACTAGGAAGTTCTGTGGAACAAAGGAACCTTGGCATGTTTGTCCACAGATCTCTGAAGGATGAAAGGCATGTTAGTAGGGTGGTGAAAAAGGCATATGGGACACTTGCCTTTATCAATCGAGGCATAGCTTACAAAAGCAGGGAAGTCATGTTCGAGTTGTATGGAACTTTGATGAGGCCACAGCTAGAGTACTATGTGCCGTTCTGGTCGCCACATTATTGGAAGGATGTGATTGCATTGGAGTGGGTGCAGAGGAGATTCACCAGGATGCTGCCTGGGATGGAATATTTAAGTTATGAAGAGAAGTTGGGTAGGCTTGAGTTGTTTTCGTTGGACTAGAGAAGACTGAGGGGCGACCTGATCGAGGTGTACAAGATTATGAGGGACATGGACAGAGTGGATAAGGAACATCTGTTCCCCTTAGTTGAAGGGTCAGTCACAGGGGACATAGGCTCAAGTTGAGGGGCGGGAGGCTTAGAGGGGATGTGAGGAAACCTTTTTTACCCAGATGGTGGTGATGTTCTGGAATGCGCTGCCTGGGAGGGTGGTAGAGGTGGGTTGCCTTACATCCTTTGGAAAGTACCTGAATGAGCACTTGGCACATCACAACACTCAAGGCTATGGGCCAAGTGCTGGTAGATGGGATTAGGTGAGAGTTCAGGTGTTTCTTGTTTCTCACATGTCGGTGCAGACTCGATGGGCTGAAGAGCCTCTTCTGCACTCTATGATTCTATGATTCTATGGAGATAGGTAGTGGGAGAGAAGGCAGCTCCACAGTTCTGCCAGAAGCATTTATTTTTAGAAGGCTAAAGAGGGACCATCTCTGTCAACCTTGCAAGAAAAAAAGTCATACTATGAAGTATTGGTTAAGAAAACAGATGCTAGAAATCTGAAGTTCAGCCAGTTAATGATCTAGAGAAATGAAGAGTTTTCAAGAAGTCTGGAGTTAATAGATTCATTTTCAATAAAGTCACAGAGAGTTGAAAAGTTGGTCATGAGAGGCCAGAAAGATATCTGCAGCACTGTTAAGATTTGTGAGAAATTAATACAGTTTTTTAGACATTATTTGAAGTAATTTGTGGAAATTCGTGGATGGCCCTCAAAGTTTGGGTAAAAGCCTTTAAGACAAAGGAAACCTTGATGGAAGCATTGGAGGGAAAACATAATTTAAAAGAAGATTTAAAAGTGTGACTTTTGAAAGCGAAGTTTGCAATCACTTGTGAAGCTAGAGTTCAGTGAAACAAGGTGGCTCATGGTATAAAAATCATCTGGGGCAATTTTCTGGAGAAATCCACAGACATTCACTTGGGTTCAGAGAAGAGTGGGTCTTACCACTATTATCTTGTGTGCTCAAAAGGGGCTTTGTGTTAATGAGACCAGTGTGGATTAAGATGTACTTTGTAATCCATGTTAATCCTAAAACCTATGTGTAATTGTTAAACTAAGGGGGGAGGGGGAGTAACGGCGTATTGTATCATTATACATTATTTTCATGTTTAATAGATGTTTTTTTCTTGTTGTCAAAACTAATTAGTGGTCCTGTGGTTCTGTCCTCCACATTTAATTAAACAAAGTAAAAGTTACGGTCCAATGAGCCATTCTGGGATCTTTCTGTCCAGTTATAACGTCAACTGAGATTGTAACATTATCAACAACCAAAGAAAAACCAGGTACTTTGGACGTTGTGATTGAAGGTTTAAATCTAGATATTTTATCTTCTGTTGTAATACACTTGAGATTGGTAGAGTATGAAACCTTACTGTGAGACAGAAGAAAACATGATCGTGAAATATTACAAAAAAAATATTTTGCTGTGACTGTTATCCAGATGATGATCAATATGTCTATGTGACAATTTTCTCATTTTGGTAACACCTGTACTCTCCTGCTACTTGATTATTTTTCGCTGTTTTTATTCAACAATCCTATGTAATTCCTTTCTCTCTGTTAAGGAGAGAAAGTTTTACCAAATGCCATAGCAGTCAAAAGAATTTGTCAATAAATAGCTACCATATTGAGGCTCTGTCTGAGAGGGAAACACTCAGTTATAAATTCTGAGTTGAGTGGGTTGCCCCCAGGAGTAAAACAGCAGAACGATTACTTGTACAAATGTCCAACTCTGCTTACAATATGCAAAATTTAAAGATTCACAAGCATTAGTCTTGTTGAAGAAGCCTGTACTTCACTCATAGATCATAGGCTATGAATCTTGCAGACAGTAACTCACCTCCGGACTCCCAAGGCTTGTCCACCATCTACAAGGCACAAGTCAGGAGTGTGATGGAACACTCTCCACTTGCCTGGATGGGTGCAGCTCCAACAACAATTAAGAAGCTTGATACCATCCAAGGCAAAACAGTCTGCTTGATTGGCACCTCATCCACCACCTCCCACATCCACTCCCTCTCCACTGATGCAGTGTGGCAGCAGTGCGTACCATCTACAAGATGTACTGCAGCAACTCACCAAGGCTCCTTTGACAGCACCTTCCAAACCCACGACCTCTAATATCTAGAAGGACAAGGGCAGCAGATACATGGGAACACCACCACTTGCAAGGTCCCCTCCAAGCCACACACCATATTAAATTGGAACTATATCACTGTCCCTTCACTGTGGTTGGGTCAAAATCCTGGCACTCTCTCCCTAACAGCACAATGGGTGTTCCTGCACCACATGGACTGCAATGGTTCAAGAAGAGAGCTCACCAGCACCTTCTCAAAGAAAATTGGGAAAGGACAATATGAATGTTGGTTTAGCCAGTGAAAGAATAATAAAACAAAACTCCACCTGGGCTCCATTTCCTTTTAGTTAGCTTTGTTTCTTATATAAATCAACCCATCTGTTCAACATCCAGCCATGTTAGCCATATATCTCACCTTAATCTCAGGTGCTGACTTTCACCTGGGTCTGACTAGCCCACAAACTTTCTTAGCCTGTGAGAGATACCCTGGCAGATCCATGTATCATTCTTCAGTATATTAAGAGCTTTCATTTAATATTTTTAACATTTTGGACTCACATAGTCTTTTAAAATGGCCACTACAAAGCATGAGGCTTTTGGCATTCTGAGCCTCACATCTTGAATCTCAAGCAAATATCTAATTGAGCATCGACATTGAGAGTGAGCCTGGACATTCATACATCCCTTGTTTAAGGATGGATTGTCAACAACATAACTATAGCATTCCAACCGACTCATCTGTCTGTTTCACCATGAACAAAAGAAACATCAAAATTCAATGTGTGTTAGACAAATTTGAAAGGGATCTCATAGACCCTCCATTGTATTGATAGTTTCCCTCATCCAAACTAGACAGGGTGAATCCTAAAATGTCAAATGACAACACAGGATCCATAATCAACAACCTCCCTTTCTTGGACAAAGACATTTTGAGCTTGTACAAGTCACATGATGAGCAGAGCCACATTTTCTTTCTGCTTTTAGTTCCATCCTAGTCCATCAAAAAAAAGCATTGAACCGACTAAAAGTCAGCTACCCAGCCAAGATTATAAACAGCAATACCTTGAAAGTGGGTGAATGACTATTCCCAACCTGTTCCAATTTCAAGTTCACCTGAGAATCAACCGACTGGAAATTCAACTACAAGAAGCCTTGAAGCATACTGAGAATCCTCTGCTTACAAGAACACCACTTCAACTAAAAACATCAACTCATCTGTGAAACTACTGGCCTGCCACAAAACGGAGACTGATGCAATCGTACTTTGTAATTGTATTGTTTATTTCCTCCATCTGCTTCTAGCATTTTGACAGCGGTGGTGTGTGAGGCAAGTGAGGGAGGTATCTATTTTTTAAAATCTGGGGCAAGTGTCGGGTAATAAATAATCTTTTTTTTTAAACCCACAAAAGAGTTAACTGTTGGAATTATTTAAATTGGGACAATCACCCTGAGCATAAGAAAATGCATGCACCTCAAACAATGGAGAGCAAGAATAGAAACATTCAATATTTTGATAGGGAAGGAGAGCAGAAGAAGGATGTTTTAGTGGCTATAACTCGGAGTGAAGAACCGAACCCAGATGACTCTGAATTTGTCATTCCTCAAATTAAATTGGATAATGAGGAAGTTATTAGAAATTGGGATAAATTATTGTGTTACCTTCCAGAGGAAAATTGAACTGACCTGTTATTAATATCACATGGACAAGTATATGGGAATAAGTTGGGAAATACTACAATAATTGTGAATGTGATAGTCATAGAAAATGCTGTTCCAATTAAACAACATCCTTGCAAACATGACCTTTTAAAGTTGGCACAGGTTCAGAAGAAGACGTTGATGTTCGCTCAGTCTGAGATGCAGGAGCCGAAAGTCTCGATCAATCACATAAAACTGGTGGAGGTGGAAAACGAGAACCAGTTGTTGAACAATAATTTGACTAAAGAAATTAAGCAGGTGTGAAGACAGATACAAGACAAGTTGACTATTTTAGAACATATTCCTCAGTTGTTAAAGTTGCCTGAACATAAATTGTAGGACTGTCAAAGACAGCTCATCATCTATGCAAAGAAAAGTGTGGATGAGTCAACAGTCATATGTGATCTCAAAATGGAGACTGAGGAGCAGAAGTATTGTACTAAGGTGGATCAAAGGAAAGGACAATAACATGAAGTAAGACTGTTTGCTAAAATTGCACCATCATTTGAAATGAACTTCAGGCATAATGATTCTCTACGGTGTGCAGAGTTGTGGATGCCCAGTGAAACAGCACTGTACACGGCTGGTGTTCAAATAACTTACAGTGGTTTTTGCCACAGTGTACCTGCCACAGTGATCTTTGGAACCATGGTCGAAATGGGTTCTGGCACTAGGGAAGATAGTCTGCTTTGTGTTTTTGCCAACGAGTGTGCAGAAAGTGATTGTGCAGAACTAGAGCAAAGAAAGGAGTCGAATTGCTTGGTAGAAAGGAGCTAAGGCCAATTAACAAGAAAGGGACAGGGATAAAATGACCTTTCTGAATGGCCCTGATTATACACATGTAAGGTGTTATCCTGTTGATCCTGCCTAATTCTGTCATAATGACAAAAGATTGATCATCTTTAGAATCAATGCAGGATTAAGGACTGAAGGAGAAACTTGAAGAGGAAGCAGTTTGTCACGAATATGATAAAGAGGAGTGTTTGATGGTGGAAGACAAGGATTGAAATGGACTATATTACTGTTCTGTTTGCATGTTTTGATTTTGTAAAATGTACGTATATTTATTGTAGAGTACTAATAGTGTGAAACTAAAAGAATTTGAAAAAATGAAACCATCTTGGAATGTTGATGGGTTTTTTTCTTAAGAGCGTGGTGTGATGTTAGTGTGCCTTTAATTCACAAGAGTTTGAGGATTATCTCAAAGTAAATAGCATTCAGCATATAAAATCCACACCTTATCATCCATCAACCAATGAAAGATTCGTACAATCCTTGAAACATTCTTCAAAAGCTTCAAGAGAGCAAGGTTCGTTATCACGTCATAGGAATAGCTTACAGAAATATCTTACAGAAATACTATTCGTGCAATTGCCCAAAGTTCACCTGCATTACTTCTGTTAAAGAGAAAGTTGAGAACTACGTTTGATTTATGATTATCACCAGAAACTTCAGAGATAGAGCATCCACAACAATCTCAAGTTGCTCGATGAGAAAGAGGTCAAAACAATGCCCACTTCAACAAGGAGATTGAGTATTAGTGCGTAATTGTGCCACAAGTGAGAAATAGGTACCAGCCCATTGTTTTTGCAAAACAGGTCCAATTTCTTACACAGCTAACAAGCTAAATGAACTAGTTTGGTAATGCAATGGTAACCAATTTTTGTCATCTTGAAACTACTTCTCAAAATCATCGCCAGAAATACCAACATCTTCAGTGCCTAGTGCTGTGAATATTATTATGGATGGCTGGGTTGAATTTGAGTAGCCTGATGATTGTGTCTATACTATTATACCACATAATATTGCAGAATTAGTTTCAAGAGAAGTGTCTACTGAAGTTCCAAATCATACCGTTATGGTGAAATTAAAGTGATGGACACAAAATGGTTACCTGGCACACAAAATGGACTCTGGGAAGGGATATTAAGAGGCACAGACAGTTACACAGAGTTAAAACCTGCAGTATCTGAATTGCTGCAGGAAGCTGGTCAGAGCGTGGGGCACTTTAAATAAGAGCAGACCCAGAACAATGAGTTTGATAATAAGGTCAGCCACTGATGGGGACATAAATGCACAAATGTAACAAGATCAGCCACTGAATGTATATATCGAAACCAGTCATTGATAGAGGACATAATTGCATAAATGTATCCATTCTATGTACAATGATATATTAACTGTCCATGTCCGTACCTGTTTGCTTGTAATGATGTGTTAACTGTCCATGTCCGTATCTGTCTGCTTGTAACAATGTGTTAACTGTCGATCTACTCAACTTGTAACGATGTGTTAACAGCTAATGTCCATACTGCCTATTGTCTAAAAGGTGTAAAGATGGTCAACTACCATTGTGTAGTTGAGAAGGTAGCTGCCAAGTACTGCGGAGTACCAGTGCTTTCTCCCAAAGCTTTGTCCAAAATAAAACTTTTGTTAAACCTCCAAGTCTGACTCCGAAGTGGTAAATTTCCCACAACAATACTTCTAGGGTATTGATGAGGCCACACCTGGAGTATTGTGTGTAGTTTTGGTGTCCTTATCTGAGGAAGGATGTTCTTGGTATAAAGGGAGTGCAGAAAAGGTTTACCAGGCTGATTCCTGGGATGGTAGGACTGTCATATGAGGAGAGACTAAGTTGGTTAGGATGATATTCATTGGAGTTTAGAAAGTGAGAAACTTATAAAACATAGAAACATATAAAATCCTAACAGGATTAGACAGGGTACATTCAGAAAGAATGTTCCCAATGGTGGAGGAACCCAGAACTAAGGATCATAGTTTTAAGATAAGGGGTAAACATTTTGGGACTGAGGTGAGGAGAAATTTCTTCACCCAGAGAGTGGTAAATCTGTGCATTTCACTACCACAGAATGTAGTTAAGGCCAAAATGTTGTGTGATTTCAAGAAGGAATTAGATATAGCTCTTGGGGCTAAAGGGATCAAGGGAGGTGATGGCCTAGTGGTATTGTCACTAGACTATTAATCCAGAAACTCAGCTAATGTTTTGGGGACCCGAGTTTGAATCCCGCCATGGCAGATGGTGGAATTTGAATTCAATTTTAAAAATCTGGAATTAAGTATCTACTCATGACCATGAAAGGATTGTTGATTGTTGAAAAGGCCATCATAGGAGGGAAATTTGCTGTCCTTACCTGGTCTGGCCTACATTTGATTCCAGAGCCACAGCAGTGCTTTAGTCTCAACTGTCCTCGGGCAACTAGGAAAGGGTAATAAATGCCGGCCAGCCAGCGATGCCCATGTCCCACGAATGAATTTTAAAAAGGATATAGGTGGAAAGCGAGATCAGGGAATTTGATGATCAAAATGAATGGCAGAGCAGACTCAAATGGCTTAATCCTGCTTCTATTTTCTATGTATGTCTCTATGTATGCTTCTATAGCAGATGGAATGATTGTTCTTTCATCAAACACATCATCCAAAGCAGAAAGAATGACTTGGACTTTTTCATTGTGAAAATAGCAAAAGAAGCAACAAGCAGAAGTCCAGTCCCAAACACAGCACCTACCATTTTTGCAGGGGTGGAAATGGTCCCATTTCAGGATTTGAACATGCGCATTTAGCAGAGGCAACTACCCATATAAAAGAAAGCTCCTCCACCCATGTCCAATGTTTGTAACCTAGGTGTGTGAAAGATGATATCCGCAGGTTAGACTTGTTAGAAGCAGGTCTGAACTTTGTGGAGTCCTTTAGAGAAGTGGGGTACCCTTTTGAAGAGGTAGGATCCCCTTTGGTTCTGGTTCAGGACACCTTTGGGGGAAATCAGGTGTTCTTTGGGGTAGTCCAGAGATCCCTTGCGATTGTAAAAAGTAAGCACGAATGTATATCGAAGGTGCATAAACTCATAACTGTCAAGCTCATTGGAACTGTCAAAAATGTTAAAATGAGCTGTCAAAAGCAACTGCCAAAAGTTAAAATGAACTGTCACAGATAAATGAAAAGTTGCCACAGCAATGAAAACACCTGCTCTTGAAATCTTAGAAAAATATCTGACATATTTTTAAAAAATCATTGCTTGCTATTTCACTCCATCTGTTGGCATAAGCCTGAGGGCTACTATTACTTGAATAGTGCTACATGACTGATTTCCAAACTTTTCATGGTCACATGGCTCCAGAAGTCTGCCCATGGTGGACACTGGGTGAGTTGGCATGGTAGATGTAAGGGCAAAAGGTGAGCATAAGTGAAACAGGGGTTATAAAGGGCCAGGTAGGGAAGCATGGGTTCACATGGAGGGTTTGAGGGTTTGTGGGGGGGTTCAGAGTCGTGGGTTGGCATGGAGGATATGAGGGACCATGGATGTGTAAACAGAGGGGCATAGGTGGAATGGATGGTGCATTTGGAATGTGTAGGGGTGAGGGGGTGTGAGGGATGTGCCTGGAGGGTTGGTTTATGTCTAATTTTATATTTTAAACTTCAACACAGTGCCAGAGCACCAAGGCAAACCTTCTGACTATGGCACCTCCACACCCCACCGTCTGCACACTCATTCCAGGGTTTCCCAGCCCAACAAATTTGATTGAGTTTTTTGAAGGGGTAACCAAGAAAGTAGATCAGGGCAATGCAGTTGATGTTGTCTACATGGACTTTAGCAAGGCCTTTGACAAGGTACCACATGGTAGGTTGTTGCATGAGGTTGAATCTCACAGGATCCAGGGTGAGGCATCTAAATGGATACAAAATTGGCTTCTTGACAGAAGCCAGAGGGTGGTTGTAGAGGATTGTTTTTCAAATCGGCGGCCTGTGACCAGCGGTGTGCCTCAGGGATCAGTGCTGGGTCCACTGTTATTTGTCATTTATATTAATGATTTGGATGAGAATATAGGAGGCATGGATAGTAAGTTTGCAGATGACACCAAGATTGGTGGCGTAGTGGATAATGAAGAAAGTTATCTCTGATTGCAATGGGATCTTGATCAATTGGGCCAGTGGGCTGACGAATGGCAGATGGAGTTTAATTTAGTTAAATGTGAGGTGATGCATTTTGGTAGATTGAACCAGGGCAGGACTTACTCAGTTAATGGTAGGGCGTTGGGGAGAGTTACAGAACAAAGAGATCTCGGGGTACATGTTCATAGTTCCTTGAAAGTGGAGTCACAGGTGGACAGAGTGGTGAAGAAGGCATTCGGCATGCTTGGTTTCATTGGTCAGAACATCGAATACAGGAATTCTGTCGTCTTGTTGAAGTTGTACAAGACATAGGTAAGGCCACACTTGGAATACTGTGTACAGTTCTGGTCACTCTATTGTAGAAAGAATATTATTAAACTAGAAAGTGTGCAGAAAAGATTACTAGGATGCTACCGGGACTTGATGGATTGAGTTATAAGGAGAGGCTGGATAGACTGGGACTTTTTTCTCTGGAGCGTAGAAGGCTGAGGGGTGATCTTATAGAGGTCTATAAAATAATGAGGGGCATAGATCAGCTAGATCGTCAATATCTTTTCCCAAAGGTAGGGGAGTCTAAAACTAGAGGGCATAAGTTTAAGTGAGAGGGGAGAGATACAAAAGTGTCCAGAGGGGCAATTCTTTCACACAGAGAGTGGTGAGTGTCTGGAAGAAGCTGCCAGATGTAATAGTAGAGCCAGGTACAATTTTGGCTTTTAAAAAGCATTTAGACAGTTACATGGGTAAGATTGGTATAGAGGGATATGGGTCAAATGCGGGCAATTGGGATTAGCTTCAGGGTTTAAAAAACAAAGGCGGCATGGACAAGTTGGGCCGAAGGGCCTGTTTCCGTGCCGTAAATCTCTAACTCTCAGAGAACCCTGCCACCTCAGAACGTGGGGGTGGGGGTGGGAATGGGCCACCCCTCACCTACCACACATTCCACATGAGCCATCTATGCCAACCCATGCCCCTCTGTCCACCCCAGAGGAAAAGCCCAACTTCCGGGGCAATTTCTCCAAGTCAAGTTTGCAAAGCTGGGAAATGTCTTGGACAAAGCACTCAGGAGCAAATACCTAGACCAATATACATATTGTGCGGGGAAATTTATTCTGTGAATTTTATCTTCAACAGCTTTAACAATGGGCACAGAATTTATTACTGTACTTTATTTTGTGATACATCCTTTATTTCACATGTCCAGAAATTCCTGTGAAATATAGTCTACAGCATATTTTTGTTTCAGTCTAGCAGGCTTGCATTCTAAGCAGGTATCCAAACTGAAAAACAAAAAAAAAAGGTTTTTAAAAAATTTTAATTTCTCAGTTACCAAGTAATTTTATTTGATTGTTAAAATAGAGGAAACAAGCACTATTTTTAAAAATGCGAATTTGATACACACAAAAAGCAATCCATGTCCACAATATTCAGGCTTGAGCTCACAAGTGGAATGTAACATTCATGCCACACAAATGCCAGGCAATGACCACCTCCAATAAGAGAGAATCTAAACATCACCTCTTGACATTCAGTGGCAAATATCATTGCTGAATACTTGACTATCAACAACCTGGGGGTGACCATTGACCAGAAACTGAACTGGATTAGACACATAAATACTGTAGCTACAAGAGCAGGTCAGAGGCTAGGTATCCTGCAGCTAGTAACTCATCTTTTGACACTCCAAAGCCTAACTACTATCTACAAGGCACAAGTCAGGAGTGTAATGGAATACTCTCCACTTGCCTGGATGAGTGCAGCTCCAACAGCTTAAGAAGCTTGACACTCTTGACATCAATCTGAGGTCCCTATCTGCTTTAAGAAGACAACCATCATCCCCGTATCAAAGAAAGGCCAGGCAGCGTGCCCTAATGACTATCATCCAGTGGCTCTGACATCCATCATTATGAAGTGCTTCAAAAGGTTAGTCATGGCAAGGTTCAATTCCGGCCTTCCAGATTGCCTGGACCCACTACAGTTCGCCTATTGCTGCAAAAGCTCCACACCAGATGCCCTCTCCCTGGTCCTACACTCAACTCTGGAACACCTGGATAACAATGAAAACTATGCCAGACTCTTATTTATTGACTACAGCTCATTATTCCTACAAAACTCATCTCCAAACTCCGTGGCCTGGGGCTCGGCTCCTCCCTCTGCGACTGGATCCTAGACTTCCTAACCCACAGACCGCAATCAGTAAGGTGAGGCAACAACACCTCCTCACGATCATCCTTAACACCGGTGCCCAACAAGGCTGTGTCTTCAGCCCCTTACTATACTCATTATACACCTGTGACAATATGACCAAATTCCCCTCCAACTTGATTTTCAAGTTTGCTGATGACACCACAGTAGTGGGTTGGATCTCAAACAATGATGAAACGGAATACAGGAAGGAGATAGAAAATCTGGTAAACATCTGCGACAACAATAATCTCTCCCCCAGTGTCAACGAAATGAAGGAGATAGTCATCAACTTCAGGAAGCATAGTGGAGGACACGCCCCTGTCTATATCAACAAGGATGAAGTGGAAATAGTCGAGAGCTTCAAGTTTTTAGGTCTCCAGATCACCAACAACCTGTCCTGGTCCCTCCATGCCAATGCTATAATCAATAAAGCCCACCAATGCCTCTACTTTCTCAGAAGACTAAGGAAATTTGGCATGTCCACAACAACTCTCACCAACTTTTACAGATGCACCATAGAATGCATTCTTTCTGGTTGTATCACAGCTCCTGCTCTATCCAAGAAACTACAGAGGGTCGTGAACAAATCCCAGTCCACCACCAAACCAGCCTCCCATCCACTGACTCTGTCTACACTTCCCACTGCCTCAGAAAAGCAGCCAGCATAATCAAGGACCCTGCGCACCCCGGACATTCTCTCTTCCACCTTCTTCTGTCAGGAAAAAGGTACAAAAGTCTGAGGTCACGTTCCAACTGACTCAAGAATAGCTTCTTCCCAGCTGCAATCAGACTTTTGAATGGACCTACCTCATATTAAGTTGATCTTTCTCAACCCCCTAGCTATGACTGTAATACTACATTCTGCACCCTCTCCTTTCCTTCTCTATAA
Source organism: Mustelus asterias (assembly GCF_964213995.1). Lineage (NCBI taxonomy): Eukaryota > Metazoa > Chordata > Chondrichthyes > Carcharhiniformes > Triakidae > Mustelus > Mustelus asterias. The sequence continues at coordinate 62,911,823 of NC_135823.1, forward strand.
ATGGTATGCTTTGCCTGTATAGCGCGCAAGAAACAATATTTTTCACTGTATGTTAATACATGTGACAATAGTAAATCTAATCAAATCAAATCAAAACCACTAGAGGTTACTAGGGGGCACACGTTTAAGGTGCGAGGGGCAATGTTTAAAGGAGATGTACGAGGCAGATGTTTTACACAGAGGGTGGTGGGTGCCTGGAACTCGTTGCCAGGGGAGGCCGTGGAAGCGGATACAGTAGTGACTTTTAAGGGGTGTCTTGACAAATACATGAATAGGATGGGAATAGAGGGATATGGGTAGAGGGCTTTAATTCAGTCGGGCAGCATGGTCGGTACAAGCTTGGAGGGCCGAAAGGCCTGTTCCTGTGCTGTAATTTTCTTTGTTCTTTGTTCACCCAGGACAAAACAGCCTGCTTGATTGGCTTCCCTTCTACAAACATTCATCCCATCACAACTGACAAACAGTGGCAGCAGTGTGTCCCATCTACAAGATGCACTACAGGAACTCACCAAGGCTCCTTAGGCAGCATCTTCCAAACCTTTGACCGCTACCATCTAGAAAGACAATGGCAGCAAAGACAAATGGGAACACCACCACTTAGAAGTTTCCTTCCAAGTCATTCATCACCCTGACTTGGAAATGTTGTTGGGTCACGTCCTGGAAGTGCCTCCCAAACAGCACTGTGGGTGTACCCATATCACCGCCACCATTCCAAGGGTAATTAGGGATGGGCTTTATTGCTTAGCCAGCGATGCCCACATCCCGTAAATGAATCTTTGTAAATGTTGGTTAGTGAGGTAGGGAAGTGCTGCAGCAGCTACATTTGGGTTCACATGTAAGGAATGGAGAAAGACATGATAAGAAGTTGAAGATGGAGAAAGAAACACATCAATGTCACCTGAAAAGCTGCTTTGTGGTTTCAGCTCAATCAGCCAAGCTGGGGAGTACCTTGTCCCAACCTAGTTGGTGAGTGGAATTTTTCAGTCCCTTCTCAGTAATATTTTTGTAATCTGGAGAATTGTCAAATAGGAGTGAATTGAGTAGAATTTGCTTGAAGGATACTGTGTTGCCACATTCCCTTTATAATGCGCTATTCAGTCTCAAATGGGGTAGAGACACAAATGGGAGACAACTCAAGCTCTTTTAGGTATCAACTTTCTCAATTCTGATGATTCAATATTTTATTGTTAATAGCATGTTAGTACTTTGAGTACACAATCTGTCTTAATAACCTGTGCTTATGGTGTCAGCCTTGGCTCGATAGTTTGCACTCTTGCCTCAGAATTAAACTTGGGCACAAAATCCAGGCTGACATTCCATTGCGGTACTGAGGGAGTGCTGCATTGCTGCCACATCTTTTGGATGAGAATTAAACTGAGGCCTCATCTGACCTTTAAGGAGAATGTAAGAGATCTCTTTTTTTTTGTTTATATCCAATTCAATCCAATTAAAGTCCAATTCAAAGTCTCAGCAAGTGAGACATTCCAGATCCAAGCTGACAAGACAGACTCACCGCTCCCTGTCTTGGGTTTGATCTACATGATCCAAGCTGATTGGAGCAGGCATTGAACATCCTCCAAGACTTGATCTCATTTGCATCTTAGCCAAAAGGCCGAGATGCCGTTTTAAAAAATTGCGTCAAATGAAGCCCAGTGTAACCTCGTGACTTCAACCAAGTGCAGGACAACAAAACTACACTTGATCTTAGCCAAAAGGCCTAAGAGATCTCATGGTTTATATATCCAATTCAATCCAATCAGGTGAGACATTCCCGATCCAGGCTGACAAAGACAGGGCTCTTGCCTCCTGTCTTGAGCTTGATCTACATTTTCCAAGCTGATTGGAGTAGGCATTGCACCTTCTCCAAGATTTGATCTCATTTGCATCTTAGCCAAAAGGCCGAGATGCCGCTTTTAAAAATTGCTTCAAATGAAGCCACAATGTAACCTTATTGTAGTGATCCTACACTTGATCTTAGCCAAAAGGTGGTGCTACTTGAAGAACTGCAGGTGTATTCTCCCCAGTGTCCAGGCTAATATTTATCTTTCAACCAATATCATTCAATCACACTATCTGGTCATTATCACATTGCTATTTGTGGGACTTTACTGTGTGCAAATTGGCCACTGCATTTCCAACGCTACACTTCAAAAGTGTAAAGGCCTTTAGGATGCCTTGAGGTTGTAAAAGGCAGCAGATAAATGCAAAACTTTATTTTTGCATAGCGCTATGCAATTGGCTTCACCAGGGCTTCCTGATGGCAAGTTTCTTTTTGTTTCTACTGTAGCTGACAGTCCCGAGCCTACTATAATATACACACTCTATGTAATGTTCCTGGATCATGCAGCAAAGTAAATGCTAACAGCACTGGTAATCATATGATTTAGTAATGGAAGTCTGCAGTCACACATTGCCAACAAGACAAAAGAAAATCATCTACCACCAAAAGATTAAATAGCTCAGGTTGCAGCATGACTCCAAAGGATTGACTTTCAACTTACCACTAGGGTGTTGGTGTTGGCAATTGAGCATTTACCATAGAAACCACCCATTTTGGAACTTAAAAGTCAACCAGTTGCTATATGGACCAAAATGTGACAAGTCAATTTGGTAGTAGGTTTACTGTCACATTCTCAGAGACAAAAGTCTCTGCGTGACCCTGTAAGATCAGTAAGGGAAAGGAACATGCTTTCATGGTAGACTAAACAAAAATTGCTAATAGTTGTTTAGATTCTAGTGGAATTGGTTATAAACTATAATACTCCCTTAGATTGAGCATTCATTCTCCTGTTTCACACATTGCCAAGTATGATATGTTTTATTCCATTAATTAGTAAGTGGCAATCAATTTTAGTGGCAATCAATCATTAAAGTCCTTGATTGCTGAACACTTTGTGGTAGTAGCCAAGATTCACGTCATAATTAATGAAATTGAAAATGATCTTATTATGATCTATTTAAAAGATTTTTGTTTGGAGTTAAAAGCTCTCGCATCAGCATTATTTAAAGAGTTTTGGGTCATTATTTACCCACTCCTTCAGGACACTGTAATGCCTTCAATCTCAATGCTTTTTCTTCTGTCCTTGTTTTTTGTTTGCTGACTTATACATAAAATGGTCATCTTAGCACTGAAAATAATAGGAAGGGATACTATTAACAATTCCTTCCAAAAGCTATTAATCTTGACGTAGGAGGCTATTGTAATTTCTCTGCGATCAGAAGTAATCACTAGATTCTGTATCTGTGACTGTCTTCAGTCTTATCAATCCTTACAGAAAGCTGTATGATCCCTTCACAAAAAAATGGAAAATGCTGGAAAACCTCAGCAGGCCTGGCAGCACCTGCAGAGGGAGAAAATTGTTTCAAGTTCATGGGGGCGATTCTCCCAAAAAAATTCTAAGTGTCGAATTCACATAAAAGCTGGAGTAAATCACATTGTTTTTTTCAGCGGGAGTTTCAAAATGAATCTCTCACACTCTGTGCACTGCTGAGTGCACTGGCGTAAATCAGTCCAAAAAGCTGGGGGCGGGGCCTATTCCCGCTGGCGAGGCCGACAGCATAGCGCTGAGAGAGCCGCTGCGCATGCCCGATCTGTCAGTGCCGAGATAGATGCTCGCGCAGTGGTCACTGTCTGCCGGCCCTGCCCCATTAGGCCCCACCCCACCTTGGCACTGCCTGATGCCCGGTGGGCAGTGCTAAGATGTCCCCTGGGCATTGGCACTTTGCCCCTTGGGCAGTGATGGGACCCAGGATGGCACTGCCAATGTGGCAAAGCCCAGGGGGCACCCCAGCACCAGACCCTCTGGACTGCCTCAAATGCCCCCCCCCTTCACTCCCGCGCCACTCCTGGCGAGGGGTGGGGTGGGGCGGCGGGGGCGGGGGGGCGGGCGGTGACACAGAAGAGGCTAGTGGGCCTGGAGATTTCAGTCCTGGACCCGCTAATGCTATTTAAAATACATGCAAATTAGTATCTGCATACATTATGCAGCTCTGCATCGACTTACGGCGCGGAGCTGACGGCACTGGAAATCCGGCTGTTGGAGATGCGCGAAGGCCATGGTGCTCAGCCGAGAGCCCGTGAAATGGCCTCTGCTAGAGTCTCCCGGATGGGAGAATCGCCCCCCCCCCCGAATATTCCTCCTTTTCAGAGGGATAGAAATGTGATAGATTATATACTGTATAAGGGGTATAGCAGCTCAGGTTTTTTGATCTCTGTGGTCAATTTCACAATGTTTGTTGACACAAATTAAGTGGTTTCAAGGATTTGTGGTTTGCGGTTTTTGAAACTTCAAAAGGCTTGGATGATTCACACTTTTATTAGCTTGGTCCAGACTTTTCTTCAAACACAGGAGAAAGTTATCAATGGATTACAATTTTTCAAAGTTTTTTTAATGCATTCCACTATACACAGTAGTATTCATTGCTTCTAGAAAGTGTAAGTGAGTCAATGAGTATGGCAGTACCACAGCTTCACATAGGGGGCATGAAGGGTGTGTGTAAGTGCAGAGTTTGGCATGGGGCGGGTGGGCGGGCGGGGGGGGCATGATGGGACACAGGAGGTTGTGGAGGGATTGTGTTTTGGGCCAGAATTCAATGCTGTCAACTGTTCAACAGCCATTCTTCAGTCTCATGAGGAATGGTCATTTGGCAGGACGTCAAAGTAAAACCAAACTTCAAAGAACATCAATCCACAAAAGTAATGAAGAGCACAGGGCAAATAGATCACATTCCTGGCTTCTAATCCATGTACATATTTTGGAATACAAAGTCAGATTCCTCATTTTATACTCTCTATATGTCAGTTCATGAGCTTATGTACAATAATGGATACAGCAGCTTACTTGTCCTTCATGTTTTTAGAATATACTCAACAGGATAATGTTATCCAGCTTTTCTTTGATTAAGTTGGCTTTTACCTGCTTGTAAAGTTTGCAGATAAGCTGACATGCTAAACGCCATTCCATGACTATTGACCCAGTGAAAGTAAACCTTTCTTGCAGAGTTCAAAACTAAGAACAAAATCATCATAGGAACTACAGTGGCTCAAGGAATAATCCCACCGCTACTTTATTTTCAGGGCAACTGAAAATGAGTAATAACGTACCTTTGCCTGTGCCACTCGCATAATGAAAACACAAGTAAAGATTACCATAAAGACAAGTCACTTCTGCTTTCCTGTCTTCAAACTAAATATTGCTTTGTTCTCTCCAGATTGCTTCAAGTTTCACATTCTTTTGTCTTGACAAATGACGGTGAATGTAGCCAACAGGCTTGACATTGTCTCACTGTTAACTAGTAGTTGTAGTTAACCTTTGTTTCCTCTGTGTGTATCATCTTTAAAGTAAAAGAAAAATCCTTTACATTATCAAATTGCTCTAAAATTACAAGTTGTCATGATATTCTTCATTTTATTCACAGCCATCTCGTCGACCTTTCCCAGTAAATTAGCATTTCATTTTTTGTGGAGCAGTTGGCTTAATTTTCCCTGAATAATTTTCCAATTCTTATTAAACAGATTTTCCAAATCGACCTTGCTTCTGGCCCGTAGGCTTTCTGAGGTCCTTCCTAACAATTCTCTGTAATTGGCAAGTAAAGCAGAAATTGTTCTTCTGCAACTCAAGGACATTTCAATTTATTCCATTATTTTCATTCTGTGCAATATTCTCTGTGCCTCTGTCTCTATTGCCCATTCATTATCTTCCTACACATCTGACTCTATTTTCCAAACTGTGGGACAGATTCTGTGCTACTCTCTATTCTTCTAACATGACAACATGAAGATAAGAAGCAAGAACAGCCCCTCAAGCTTGCACTATCATTCAACAGGATTATCATCTGATCTTAGCTTCAAGTCCACTTTCCTGCTGTTTCCCAAAATCCTTGACTCCCCTATACAGGTATCGGACCCCTTATGCAGCATTCCAAAAACCAGAAGGACCTGAAAACCAGCTGCGCTTCATGGCAATAGTGCCATGTGTAGAAATTTGAAAATGTCGAGTAGATTACTTCATTGAGTTTATTTAGTGGCACCGCATAGTTCAAACATTTTTCAAACAAGTGTCTTTCTGTAATTCAAGTATTTACTGTGTTATCATGTCAAAGAGGCCATTAGGAAGTCTTGTGGCTGTCAGGAGCACAAGAGGAAGCTTTTGTCACTGTTCATTAAACAGAAAGTGGAATTACTAATGTGCCGAGAGGTAATGCATTTTGCAAGGTCTAATAAAGATAGGAAATATACAGTAAATGACAGAACCTCTAAGAGTACTGATAGGGAGAGGGATCTGGGTGTACAAGTACACAGATCACTGAAAGTGGCAAAGTAGGTGGAGAAAGTAGTCAAGAAGGCATACGGCATGCTTGCCTTCATCGACCGGGGCACTGAATTTAAAAATTGGCAAATCATGTTGCAGCTTTATAGAACCTTAGTTAGGCCACACTTGGAATATAGTGTTCAATTCTGGATGCCACACTACCAGAAGGATGAGGGGACTTTAGAGAGGGTACAGAAAAGATTTACCAGGATGTTGTCTGGTATAGAGGGCATTAGCTACGAGGAGAGGTTGGAGAAACTTGGTTTGTTCTCACTGAAACGACGGAGCTTGAGGGGCAACCTGACAGAAGTCTACAAGATTATGAGGGGAATGGACAGAGTGGATAGTCAGAAGCTTTTTCCCAGGGTGGAAGAGTCAATTACTAGGGATGTACGAGGTAAGTTTTTTACACAGAGGGTGATGGGGGCCTGGAACTCGCTGCCGGGGGAGGTGGTGGAAGCAGATACAATAGTGACTTTTAAGGGGCATCTTGACAAATACATGAATAGGATGAGAATAGAGGGATGTGGTCCCTGGAAGGGTAAGGGATTTTCGTTCAGTTGGGCAGCATGGTCGGTACAGGCTTGGCAGGCCGAAGGGCCTGTTCCTGTAATGTAATTTTCTTTGTTCTTTAGAGAGTGGTGCCTCAATAAAAAGATAAAGTGATGTATGATGTTGGTACATTGGTCATTTATGATTTGAAGAAACAAAAAGAGAAGTTACTTGATTATTGTGCTGACAGTGACATGCCCAAATTTATAGACAATAAGTAAACACTCCATCATTCAAAGACTGTCCATATGGACAAAGTGTTCCCAGAGTGCATTATACAGTGTCAGAGTGAGAAATATCCATGGGTTGGCGTCATTATTATGGCCCAAGGAAAAGTGTTCCATGAAGAGCTAGGTCTAATGTCGATGCTCCTCAGGATGGTATAGAGAATTTGAAAAACACCATGGTGTACGTATGCTGAAAGTATGCAGTGAAAAAGCTTCAGCTGATTGTGAAGCTGCTGAGGCACACTTGAATGCATTTTCCATAATATTGGAAGAAGGTCTAACAGTGGAGTAAGTGCACAATGCTGATGAGACCCTGGAGGTATGTTCCCAGGAAAGCCAATGTAACTGCAGATGAGTCAGCACCAACAGGATTCAAAGATTCCAAGGAACGGCAGACCACAGGTGTAAATTGGTTGTCATTGGTAAAAGTCAGAATCGCAGGTCTTTAAAGGGGATCAGAGTGTTCCCTGTCATTTATAAGGTCAATAAACATGTACGGATGACTGGAACAATTTTCCTTGATTGCTACAGGAACCATCTTGTCCCTGAGGCCAAGGCTCATTGTCGGTCTGCAGATCTTCCCGAGGGCTGCAAGATATGTTATTCTTTGATAATTGTGCTGCATGGTCCAAAGCAGAACTTCTCATCAGGGACAATATTTTCAGACTCATCCAGCTCATGGATCAAATCATTTTGCAGACATTCAAAACCAGGTAGAAAGCTGAACTCATGCACAAAATGCTCACCACATCCAATAAAGGTGAGGGATTGAACGAATTCCAAAAGAATGTAATGTGAAAGAGGCATTCTGGAGTGCTATGAAGACCTGGGCCAATGTGCCTCAAAATATTTTGATAAGTGAGTGGTACAACTTGTAGCCAGTCACCATGTTCCTAAATGGTGGTGAAAATAAGCCTGATTTTAATGGCTTGAGTGTGTCTGTGGCAGAAATTGTTGCAGATTTATTGGCATATGTGAAAGGTTTGCCATATGCTGAAGCTAAGTTGTTGGACAAAGAAACTGTCAAGGATCGTCTGAATATTAACAATGATACTCAGGTTCACCTCCAGTTCACAGATAGTGAAATACGTGACATGATCATGAATAAGAATGAAGAGAATAAAGAGAATGAGAGTGGTAATGATGAAGATGAATGGCTAAAAATGTCTACTGACAGGTGCATAAGCATTCCAGGGGAATTGATTTGTGGGTGGAGCCAAAGGGCTTCCTCACAGAGCAGCATATTATGTGAGTCTACAAAATACAAGAGGGGTTCTTGAAAGAAAGGCTCACATATCTGAAACAATTTAAGCTGAGAACATGTCTAAAAGAGGCACAACAGAACCTGAACCTTCAATATCTGCAGCCTGTTCAGGTACAACAGCTGATACTTCCCCAGTTGACCCAAAAACAGAAATTGGTGAAAATCTCAGCAAGTCTGACAGCATCTGTGGAGAGATAATAGAGCCGTGGCTCTATTCTCTCTCCCAGATGCTGTCAGACCTGCTGCGATTTTCCAGCATTTTCAGTTTCTATTTCAGATTCCAGCATCCACAGTATTTTGCCTTTATTTTCTTCAGTTAAGATTAAAATAATAAAATAATAAAACAATGAAGATGTAAATAAAAGGTAAAACAAAAACAAAATAATAAAACAGCAAAAATAAAAGCCCTTTTAATCTTTATTTCCTGTACTTTTTTCAATGCTTTATAAATGCATCATGCAAGACCTACAGCTGGGAGCCTAATTTGGTGACCTAAAAAAGTTAAAAAGCTTTAAAGTTTATTTATTAGTAAGTAAGGCTTACATTAACACTGCAATGAAGTTACTGTGAAATTCTCCTAGTCGCCACACTCTGGCGCCTGTTCGGGTCAACGCACCTAACCAGCACATCTTTCAGACTGTGGGAGGAAACCCACACAGACACGGGGAGAACATGCAAACTCCACACAGACAGTGACCCAAGCTGGGAATCAAACCCGGGTCCTTGGTGCTGTGAAGCAGCAGTGCTGACCACTGTGCTACAGTGCAGCCTTAGTCATAAGACCAGAAGACCATAAGACATTGGAGCAGAATTGGGCCACTCGGCCCATCAAGTCTGCTCCTCCATTCAATCATGGCTGATATTTTTCTCATCCCCATTCTCCTGCATTTTCCTTATAACCCCTGATCCCCTTATTAATCAAGAACCTATCTATCTCTGTCTTAAAGACACTCAATGACCTGGCCTCCACAGTCTTCTGCGGCACAGAGTTCCACAGATTCACACACTCTGGCTGAAGAAATTCTTCCTCATTTCTGTTTTAAAGGATCGTCCCTTTAGCCTGAGGTTTTGCCCTCTGGTTCTAGTTTTTCCTACTAGTGGAAACATCCTCTCCACATCTACTCTATCCAGGCCTCGCAGTATCCAGTAAGTTTCAATAAGATCCTCCCTCATCCTTCTAAACTCTAACGAGTACAAACCCAGATCTTGCATCAATTTCAGGCAGTCAAGCCAATCCCTCATTTTCAAGCTTGCCTGAAAATCACATCGGATCGGCATTGGGTGTTGAAGCGCAGTTAGGATGTCATTTGTGATTTTCAACTGACAGCCTCCATTTTTTGATGTAAAAAGTGCACCATAAGTTGAACTTTGCTCCGAACCTCTTTTTGAATGTAAACCACTCAGCAAGCACTACCTTGTAATATCATTAAGGTCTAAGGGCAGTCAAACTGGTAAAAAGAATTCAACTGGCACATACTTTGGGATTTTGTTTAAAGGGCAAAGAAATCAACAGCTTTTAAAGTAATCTCAAACCATGTAATAACTAAACTGTCACTGACTTGCTTTCTTCCACATGCATCATTAAACTGAGCAACTAAATAGCAGGCAGATTTTTTCACAGAAGATCAGCATGAATAAGAGAAAAGCCCCTGTATAAAATTTTGTAGGAATTTAATTTCAGAATGACAGTTTAACGAACACAAATTTAAGCCAGAAGGTTCTAGAGAAGCAGACTCCGTGCTGCTCAGGATTGTCCTTGCTCAAAATAGCGCGTTTCATCAATATCTTCATTTTTTCAACCCATCAGTAAATATCTGTCTCCCCCAAGTCACTCAATCTGAAGAGGTTGCGATTTTAATTGGTGAATTTTAAACAGCATAATCAGATAAAGCATCTAACACACCAAACATTTGAGCATTTTTCAGTTTCACACTGTGTGCAGTAGAGATTTTTTAATAAACAGATTTCTGTCCATTCTTCCTGCTTACTTAATATTCATAGCTGCACAAATCTATTTTGGATCAGAGCAAAAACAAATCTTTCATTCATGATTTTAAGCTCACAAGAAATGATACTTCGCCCATGAATGCTATCAAAATGCAGTACAATGTTTCAATAACAAAACCTTGTGGGAAATGACTACTTCCTACATACAACACCCATGTCACTTAGGGCCTCTCAGCAACTTTTGACTCATTTTCTCATGAAACATCTCGTGGGCATTTAATTGAATCAATCCTTTGGAGTTCAGACTGTGCAATTATTGCGATCTTTATGTTCTCTGGAGTGCCTCACATTCTTTTTGAGTACAGCTAACAAACATACGTGCAAAGTTTGTATCTGCCTAGTGGGAGTTCATTAGCACCAGCAGAAGCAACCAGCCATTCTCAACTCACTAATTGCCAGTGGGTTACCATTTGTATCATCAGTGCTATTTAAAAGTAACTTTAAAAATCATTAGTGCATAAGCTTATTAAAATAGCACATTCTGATTGGTTGACGAACAAATATTACTCCCTCCCAGTAGAGATAAAAATTCTAAGAACTGCACTAATTTACTGACGAAACCCTGCAAGTGCTTTTAAAGACATCATGCATCAAACTACAATATTCACTTCTGTCAAATACACATATGGCTTGTTCTCTGCTGGAAAATAAAGCTCAAAGTGACCGCCTTATTAAACATTTGTTGCCTGTTCCAACAGTAAGTAAGCACAATAACCATATAAATATGTTGAATAATAATTGGTCTCTTAGTGAGAATGAGGGCTGATCAAGTTATTTATTTAAAATCAGGATCAACAACATGGTAATTTTTAAATCCCTCATGCACTGAAGTTATAAACAAGACCACAAATTTCACTGAAAATTGTGACTTTTTATATTAGAACCAGATATAGCTACCAAAAGCACTCTGACTGGGTGATTTTAACCAATAGCATCTCCAAAGATGGAGGCACTCAAAAAATGACTATTATTAAAAGTCGGTATTAATGAAAAGGAGATGCAAATATGATTGGAAATGAACAGACTATCGATATTTATATGGTTGGTAATCAATAACCACACATTATAAATGTATGATAGGGAGCCAAGATGATGACAACACATGCCAAGTTAATTCTTCGGCCAGGCTAGAAATTATTGAAATGTCCCAATATTTGATACATAAAAATGAACAGCATCACAAATCTAACGAGTCAAATATTTATAGTATCATTAAATCTTTAACAATCGTTGCCTGCACGCAAACTGAAAAATGCTATTTATCCAAATATTCCCCGTCTACATCCATCCTCCATAGCCCACCCATTCAATGGCACTAATGGGTCACCCAAATCATTTTCATCATCAAGCCACATCTGAATTTGTTCAACAAGCATTGAACAGGTAGGTTCAGTGTCTGAATAATCCAGCAAATCTGCAGACCAAGACAAGCCAAAAATTGAACTGAAGAGGCTGGGAACAGGTGAGTGGTAAAAGTTTTGTCAGATTAGATAAACTCATGCTCCTTTGGGTTCCACAATAAGTAGTGGCACAGATGTTTTTGCTCCATTTCCAAAAAGGCTGGCAGTTGCTCCTTTAAGGAGATGCCACTCGGCATCTAGTAATACAGGATGGATGATGTGAAGCGTTTGCTTCACCCATCGGGTACTTGAAAAATCTGTAGTGGGCTATACCTTGCATGAGATCATGATTTAAGTATTTAAATAAAGCTCCAGCCCTCCTTCAGCAGGAGGGATGCTCAAATATTTTACAGCCCACCTAAAATCAAATCAGAGAGATCTTGGATGGGCAAAGAGTGGTAAGATTTTTCTGTAAATTAAAGTGAAACCTTTTCCAATGTGAATGAAGCAGCAGGCAATCAAAAATTCCTTCCTGTGCTTTCCTTTTCTGCACACACTCATAGCACTTCCTGTAGCAAACCTGCAAAAATGACAGAGCAGAACAGCTATGCATTGGGGCTCTAACAAGCTTCGCTCAGGAGTGAGAAGATTCAAATTTAACCTTATGATTTACAATGTGGGTTGTTCCAAATTTCAAGTATGCTGTTGTAAGAATGCAGCAGGCAGAGAAAGGCGCTGCCTGACATGGGTGAGGAATCTATTCCACTTCCTTCTCTTATTTTCTTAGCATCTAATCTGCATCTGCGAAAGGCTGATAATAAAGCTCCAATAAAGGTTGACCAGAAACATGGATGGATGGGAAGTCCTTGCTGCTGACCAGACTGCCTGGAGACAAACTGTCAGAAAGGGTGTGGAAAAAACAGATGACAAAATAAATGACCAGATGATGGAAAAAAACCTCATTGGATGAAAAAAACATCACCGGCCTTGTGCCAATCCCATTCAGCTGCACCAGTTGTGGAAGGGACTGCAGCTCGTGATTTGGTCTCTCCAGCCACAGTGGATGATGTTCAATCCAGAAGTGACATACACCCAGGGCACAGTCCATTGTCTCCCATGACAGAGTGATGCCATTAAACTTGAGGTGTATTTAAACTAACAACAAGTTTTCCTTCTCTGGCAAGCAAAGTGGTCACAGAGGAAAGGAAAAACCAGAGAATGAAAAAGCTCTACTATATAATGCTAATATTATACTTTAATACTGTGGTGAACCATAGATGGTTACCACTATGGGTACTGAACCATAGATGGTTATCACTATGGGTACTTGTACATATGTTACTCTTGTTACTGTTGGGGTTAGGGTTGGGGTGTTCCACCTGTTGGTATTGTTCTGTGGTACACTCCGGTTGGCTCCGCCTTCCTATAGGAGTATAAAGGTCACTGCACTTCCTAGTGACCCTTTAGTCTGGGATTGTATTGTTAAGCAGTATGCTCTATTCTTGTTGCCAATAAAAGCCTTTATTTCCCGGGTAGGATCCAGCCTACCGAGTGAATTAATCGCGCATCAAATACTAAAACAGAGCTGAAGAAGCATGTACAAATCAATATGGATTATTCAACAAAACTTGAATAAAACTGCTAAACATTAATTGAAATAGTTCAAAGTCAAGTCCAGTAAACATTTAATATTCTGGCAGATTTACATATAAATGGATTTTTCCTTCAGTGAGTACTCTATACTATTCCTATTCAGTAATTTCTCCACGAGAACACCAACCAATTATTTGTTCAGTGAATGTTAAGTATCTATCACCAATTCCTCTTCTTCTTCTGCTACACTAGCACCATCACTGCTACATGCCTGCAGGAAAGTACAGCCAAGTTTCCGGCTACAGTTGCCCATTATCATCCCTGAACTTGCAAAAGATTGCAGCTGCATTTTAGGTAAATAAATAAAAGTTGATGGTATCTGCTGCAAAACAAGCAATATTGCATTAGACACATTTTATACACACTGTCGAATATCACCGTCAAAGCTGTAGTTTTTTTTATAGCTTTAGGTATTAGAGTTTAGTTTGATCTGCATGTAAACATCAACGTATCTCACTTTGAGAATAAATGAATTAGTGTGAATAAAATTATTCAATATTTCCCATATCCATGTGCATAGATCCCTGAAAGTTGGCACCCAGGTTGATAGGGTTGTTAAGAAGGCGTACGGTGAGTTAGCTTTTATTGGTAGAGGGATTGAGTTTCGGAGCCAGGAAGTCATGTTGCAGCTGTACAAAACTCTGGTGCGGCTGCACTTGGAGTATTGCGTACAGCTCTGGTCACCGCATTATAGGAAGGATGTGGAAGATTTACTAGGATGTTGCCTGGTATGGTGGGAAGGTCTTATGAGGAAAGGCTGAGGGAATTGAGGTTGTTTTCGTCAGAGAGAAGAAGGTTAAGAGGTGACTTAATAGAGGCATACAAGATGATCAGAGGATTAGATAGGGTGGCTCATGAGAGCCCTTTTCCTCGGACGGTGATAGCTAGCATGAGGGGACATAGCTTTAAAATGAGGGGTGATAGATATAGGACAGATGTCAGAGGTAGGTTCTTCACTCAGAGAGTAGTAAGGGCGGGGAATGCCCTGCTTGCAGCAGTAGTGGACTCACCAACATTAAGGGCATTTAAATTGTCATTGGATAAACATATGGATGATATTGGAATAGTGTAGGTTAGATGGGCTTTAGATTGGTTTCACTGGTCGGCGCAACATCGAGGGCCGAAGGGCCTGTGCTGTGCTATAATGTTCTATGTTCTATAAGTAGTTCCATACAGATTACAAAATTAAACGGATATTTGTAATACTAACATTATACAGCATTTCAAACGAGCAATTAGACCTGGCTTAACTGTAGTTTTCATAATCTTTCCTAATTAGCCTGGCATTTTCCTGTTACCTTTTAACGATACATCCATGTTCCCATGATACTTTTGTGATGCATGTTCTTATTAGACCACCTGGGAGTTTTCAATCCTGGCAATAATTTTACTGCTGAATATATGTTTACTGTGTGAACCACAAAATTCAGATTCAGTGAGGATCTTTGAAACACAAAGTTTTTATCTGCTCCATCAACTTAATTTCTTTAGGGAGTAAAAAGAGCAGTTATTCACTTCTGAGTCGTGAAATCATTTACAGAGAGCTGGAACACAGCTTCAGGTTCCAGCCAACTTGACTATAAGCCACTTATTGCACATTGCATTACAAGGAAAAAATAGTTGTGATCCAGCATGTGACATATATGTACATGCATAATAAATTTATAATATTACAATTCCTATCATGACTTTATATATTTTGTTGCAAGATATTAGCAGAACGGTTAACAGAATTATGGGTCACATCTGGCACTGTTTATCTGTTTCCCAATTTACACTGCAGATATAGTAATCTGAAACTGGTAGTTGAGCAAGGTTCTGCAGATCACAACTAATGTCAGGTTAATTGTGGTATATTTACATAACTGGCCTCATAGCCAGAACATTTCCCTGGTGTAAACGGGACTAATGAATAGGTAATCATCATCAGTAAAATTAATGAATATGTTTCTGTCCAAAGAACAAAGAACAGTACAACACAAGAACAGGCCCTTCGGCCCTCCAACCCTGCGCTAATCACGTTTACCTATCCAGACCTGCTTATATCCCTCTATTCCCCCGTTGTTCATATGCCTATCAAGATAAGTCTTAAATGTCGCTAATATGTCTGCCTCAACCACCTCACTTAGTACTGCATACCAGGCTCCCACCACCCTCTGTGTAAAAAACTTCCCCCGCACATTTCCACTGAACCTTTCCTCCCTTATCTTGGACTTGTGCTCCCTTGTAATTGTAATTTCTGCCCTGGGAAAAAACTTCCAACTGTTCACCCTATCTATGCCTCTCATAAATTTATAAACTTCTATCAGGTCGCCCTTCAGCCTCCATCTTTCCAGGGAGAACAATCCCAGTTTATTCAATCTCTCCTCATAACGAATACCCTTCACACCAGGCAACATCCTGGTAAACCTTTTTTGCACCAAGTCCAAAGCCTCCATATCCTTCTGGTAGTGTGGTGACCAGAATTGGATGCAGTATCTAAATGTGGCCTAACCAACATTTATACAACTGTAACATAATTTGCCAACTTTTATACTCGATGTCCTGTCCGATGAAGGCAAGCATGCCATATGCTTTCTTTATCACTTTTTCCATCTGTGCTGCCACTTTTAAGGATCTGTGGACCTGTACTCCCAGATCTCTCTGTGTGTCTATGCTCCTGATTGTTCTGCCTTTTATTTTATAGCTCCTACCTGAATTGGATCGACCAAAATACCTCACCTCGCATTTGTCCGGATTAAATTGCCATCTGCTATTTCTCCGCCCAATTTTCCAGTCTATCTATATCCTGTTGTATTCTCTGATAATCTTCATCACTATTCACATTTCCGCCACTTAGTATCATCTGCAAACTTGCTAATCAAACCAGCTACGTTTTCTTCCAAGTCATTTATATATATTACAAACAGTAGAGGTCCCAGCACTGATCCCTGAGGAACACCACTAGTTACAGACCTCCATTCAGAAAAATACCCTTCCACCGCTACTTTCTGTCTTCTATGGCCAAGCCAGTTCTGAATCCATCTAGCTAGTTCACTGCTGATCCCATGAGATTTAATCTTTTGCACCAGCCTGCCATGAGGGACCTTGTCAAATGCCTTACTAAAGTCCATGGAGACAACGTCCACAGCCCTTCCCTCGTCAATCATTTTTGTCACCTCCTCAAAAAACTCAATTAAATTTGTGAATTTATTTTACTTTTCAATACTACCTTTTAAAACATATTTCTCAGTCAGTTTTGAGTTGAGAATGGACATTTTTTTCAACTAAGACATTTTAAAGTCTTAATTAAGTTTGTAGCAAGGAACACCTGCAGAGTAAGGCTCCTGATACTGTGTCCTCACAAAGTCATAATCCCAGTGATGGACGTTAAACTGCAGTCATACATTTCAATTTTCCATACCAAATCACTTGTAGAGTCATGGAGTCATAGGGCTGGATCTTGAGCCTGCGTTCGCCATCCACAGGAATTGGAGCACGGGCTCAAAAAGCAGAGATTTTAGAAATGCATGATTCTCACCTGCGTGATCACATTTTCCAATTTTGAGCCAACCTCGCAGGTGGAGTGATGTGGAACACGCTGAGAAAGGGCGCAAACCTAATTTGAATGCTTCAGCATATCATTAGCTACCCTGCCTCATGAGGCATAAAGATCCTCTCACTTGGGGGTGGGCAAATGCGGTGAAACCTACAACCCTCATTTAGTCAATGGTGGTCAGAGGGGATTACTGGAGAGGAAGTTCAAATCCACTTCTTTGCAAATTCTGACTCTCAGGCAGTGAGAGTGCGTTGATTGCTCTCATGCAAGGCTTCTTAATTGCACAGCATTGAAGACCCCAAAGAATGTGGCTATCCTCTAGGGAATTGCTTGAAATATTAATTGCATACCTCTTCAGAATCAGCTGTGTCTCATCAAGATGAATGCCAGAATGAGTCATTGATGAATGTTGGTGGAGTCCAGCATTCCAGTTTAGTATTCAGAGCTAGATCTAGTTGCACAGTATGGGGACAAAGATTAACACTTTGGAACACCAAGCTCCAAGGATGTAGATGTTTCTTTCAATTCAAGCCTTAGTAGTACACAGCTCGCACTGTGGAGGTCACCCTGGCAAGGTAGGATGCTGATAGCTGACACCACTCACCCTGTTCAATATCATGCCTGGTACTGTTTTCGAGGTGCCCCATCAGGATTCAGACCTGTCATGCATTCGCTCTAATGTGCTTTAGCTCTATGCAACATCGGGACTTATGTTCTTTGGCAGGGTTGGGGTGGAGGGTGCAAAATGTGTGGGTCAGATGCCATGAGTCAATAGAAGCCCAACACTATTTATCCTACTGGAGTACAGAGGAAACTATGTGGGGATGTGGTTGTAGTGTCAGAAGGGGTGGTGTGAGGGAGAGCAGAAATTCACACAGGTAATGGTGAGCACTGGGATGAAAGTCACAGATACATGGAGCGATGAGTGTCAAGACTCTGTTAGAATTCCTCAGTGCTCACAGTGGTGTTCTTACTCTTTCAGTGCATGGTTCATCAGAATCATGGAGCCTGTTGAGTTGACCTTTCTACTGATCAAGATTTTCCAGCAGCAGAGACAACAATATTCTGCTGTGCGTGGCCAGGACCACTGGCCTGCAGCTGTCCAGAGAGCAGGACCACACATGGAGGAACAACGTCAGGGACAGTGGCAACCAAGAATTTTACGGCATCGATGTTCCTATGTTCAGTTGTCCAAACAGCAGTGTCGTAACAGACTGTGTCTGACCTGGGGGACAGTGGACCACCTCTGCCACATAGTGCATGAGCTGATACCGCACAGAACTGGAGGACATCGAATGACTGTGGCCATTAAAGTTACAACCGCTCTGAACTTTTATGCTAGTGGTTCATTCTAGAGCAGCACAGCATCTGTGGTATCTCCCAGTCTGCCGCTCACAAATGTATTTGAGAGTTACAGTTATTCTTTACGCCAGGCTGAAATGTCAGGATGCCAGGGCCATGAGTTTCACCCAACCCAGGTGCAAGGTCTGATAGACTGCACCCACATGGTTCTTAAGTCTCCATGGTGGCATGCAGCGCCATTCAGGAACTGCAAGAATTCCACTTCCTCAACATCCAACTCAGCTATGACCACACAATGCACTTCATGCAGGTGTGTGCCTGTTTCCCAGCGAGCACCCATGACAGTTACTCTTGGGCTGCTCAAAAACCCCAGCTCTCTCTGAGGGTGAACGGCAACTGGAGGGATGGTTCCTTGGGAACAAGGGGTACCTACTCTGGAGGTGGCTGATGAGTCAGTTTGTGGAGGCCATAAACACCAGCGAAGACTCGATACAATGAGGCTCATGTTTCAATGCCTGTGTCAGTGAAGCAAATGATTGGACCAATGAAGATGTAGTTCCAGTGCCCGGACCTTTGAGGGTGCCCATATAATACAGGCCCCAGAGGGTCTTCCGCATTATTATGGCCTGCTGTGCTCTCCACAACCAAGCGCTGTAGACAACCTAGATCTGGAGGGGATGGCGAGTGCTAGATCTCTTCAGATGAGGAAGATGTTGGGCCTGATGAGGCTGAGGAGGAGGAGAAAGAATGCTGGGCAGTAGACAGGGCCATAATTGATCATCAAGCAAAGCATGCCCTGGTCGTTTCTTGTTTTGGGGACGAGCGGGAGAAACAGGTTGTGAGGTCTCCCACAATGGGTGTAAAGACAAACTAATGATGTAGTACCACCATTGTCTAATCATTTTGTTTCATGTTTTCAAAGGCAGAGGGCTGCAGTCATTGGCCTGACTCTGCATGGAATGATGATGACTTGCAATGGGGACAAAGTGTTGTTTCCCATCCTCAGCGATGTGTCTGAGTCCTGCTAACACAGAGCTGCATGTGCCGTGCCAATGAACAGGCACATAGTGGGGTGCCTCAAAGCTGGAATAATAGTAGCAGGCACTGCAAGATCCTCTAAGTATGTGGTCAGACCTTCACTTTCATCTTACACTCGAGGTGGGCAGGCAAACAAAACCATGAAAGCCCCTTGGTCTCTCCCGCTCAGATGAAGAGATGCAAATTGAACTGCTGTAGTCAATGGATGGATGGGGGCGGGATTTGCTCCTTCCATGTATGGAGTCCCGGAATGCGTATCCAGGGTGGGGGGGGGGGAGATGGTTTTGGGGGGGCTTGTCGGCAGCAGGGTTTCTTTACTCTGACCTTAGTGTGGGAGAAATGTAACACAGCTATTCTCACACTCCACAGGAATGAAGCGTTGAGACTGTACGTGGGTCTGTGAGCTTGGCGGCATGAAATGATGGGGTCAAGGTTCTGCGAGTGAACGGAGTGATTTATTATTTGCAACTATATACAGTACTGACCACTCTACACTAGTGCCTACTTCTACCCTTGCCAACTAGGTGCCTATCACTTCTTAATCTTCCTCACCCTTCGCACCATGACTAGGTGCTTCCCCAAGCCTGCTGAATTCTATGCTCAATTACCTGAGATGACCTTGGCGGTTGTCCACTGGGATTCTTGGACCTTGGGGGATCTGGCCTGCTTTTAAGCATCACAGGTAGTGCAGCGCTGCCCTCAGGCCCTGGGCTGTGCACCAGATGATCCAAATCTGTCCAGGTGTCCAATGGTCCTCCATGGGATAGAGGGGCAGCTGGAGTGAAGTCCAGAAGCCCCACCGCCCTCTGGTGTAGGCACCAGTGGATTCCCACCAGTGCCTGCACCTTGCAGTTGAAGCCCTCAGACATGGACGTCATGAGCTGAGCCACGGCATGGACATTTCCTACCATAGAGTGCATGCCCTACACCAAGTTCTCCACTGCGGATGCCTCACAGTGTTGTCCTCAGCGTGCTGAGTTGACGGCACCATCTCTTTGGACATAAGGTGATGGGATTCTTCCAATCGGCCTTCCAATCCCGGGAGGATGCTGTCATCTCCTCACGATACTCGTGACTCTGCCTTTGCAGCTCCAGCAGCTCTGGGGTGACTGGGCCCAAGGGCACATCAGCAAGCAGAGGCCTAGCAGAGTCCTGACCTCCAACATCCCTCCAATTGCTGAATCCCTGGTACATCACTGTTTCCACTTGCTGCAGATCTTCAACTGTTAGGTATTCACCAATGAGTGACCCAGAAGCCTGTCTACTTAGTGATCCCACCAAGGTGTATCTGCACCGGTGCTGGATGTGGGTGACGGCTGTGATGATTCTTCAACAGTGGAGTCTGAGAAGTCTCCCTCAAAGCTTCTTGTGTGCGGAGGGTGCAGGGAGCATGAAGATGGTTTGGCCTATTCAGCTATTTTGCCTGCAATAGAAGGGAGATGGCATTTGTGCGTTACAGGGGAAAAGAAAGGAACACTGATAACTCACTAAGAAATGACAGCATGTCTTGAGGATTCTCACGTTTGTCTGCTGCCCGCGCTTCACCATGAGCACAGGCACGCTTTTCCTCCTCCCTGGCCAGCTCGAGCACTCTCTCCTCAAATGGTGAGAGGGTTCTGAGCTCTGGCATTACTCTGGCTGGATGTGCTTGCTCACGCTTGTTGGGGTTGACTTTGTTCGACAACGACACAGACGGAGAGAGTGTTGGCATTTGAGGTGGTGATGAGGTGTGGCAGGTATGGGTCTTGAGTGGGAGCTGGAGTGTGAGGAGCATGACTGCGAGTCGGGGGGAACATGGTAATTGGAGGAGCAGGGAGGAGACTCTCCTTACAGGTGTTGGAAAACACTTTGTCAAATTCTGGTAAGATCGCACCCCCCCCCCCAAACCCCATCCCCCCGCACCCCCAGCTAGAGTTTTACAGCATGAAGAAAGGCCCTTTGACCAATCGTGCCTCATTGACCATCTAGCTCCTATCTCCAGCAAGTCCACAGTAGTCTACAGCAAAGGATTGAAAAATGTGCTGTGTATTCTCTATTTTCATTGTCAGTTTGAGGCATTGACCTGTGCACAATAAGATTCTGATGAAAACCTTAAATCACATTTTATTTATGACACTCAGAGTCGAGAAACGGGAAGAGACTTGCTTTGCGTTTGCAAATGACTGAAAATTTGGAAATATAATAAACTGTGACAAGGATAGTGGCAGACTTCAAAAGCACATAGACAGCTGGTAGAATGGGTACACATGTAGAAGTTGAAATTTAACACAAGGTGGAATTTTCCCATGGCAGGCGGAGGCGGACCATGCAAAAGTCCATTGACCTTGGGCGGGAATTTACGGCCTTTGGGCAAGTGCGGCTGGAAAATCTTGCCCAGAGTGTGAAAAGTGATACATTTTGATTGAAAGAATGAGGACAGGCACTATAAATTAATGGGTACAATTCTGTAAACGAATAGGAACTAAATAATATATAATCATAATTATAATAAGATATATAAACAGCATAATTATATAATAACTATATAATTAACCCTGTACCTATTGGAGTTTAGAAGAGTTTAGATCCTGAGTGGATTTGATTGGGAGGGAGCTTCCATTTATGGGAGAGACCAGAACGAGGGGACACAGTTTATGAATAAGAGGTCAACCATTTAATACAGAGATGAGAACTTTTTTCTCATAAAGTAATATATGTATTAGTATGTATAATTCTCTCCCCCAGAAAGTCATTGAATTTATTCAAGGCAGAGTTTGATAGAAACTGGATTTAACTTCTAAATCAGCCATGATCTTATTGAATGGGGGAGCAGGCTTGAAGGGTTGAATGGCCAACTCCTGCTCCTAAGTCTTATGCTTCCATGTAGGAACAGAAAACTCTGGAGCTATATGTGCACAAATCATTGAGGGGATGCCACAGTACGTTAAGGAGACAATTAAGAGGCATACAGGATGCTGGGCTCAATAAACAAAGGCATGGACCTTTATTTTCACCTGTGAGGCAGGATTTGTAAGTTGGGCCATTTCCCAGCATCATGATCCCACCTCCGGTCTGGCAGTGCCCACTCATGCTATTTTCATCATGGACTGAAAGGAGGGGGCTGGAGTTAAGTCCACACCTCCAGAAGGAGACCCAAGACAGGTACTAAGGTGGCTGGAACATTGACTCAGTTTAGTAAATATGTGTGAGACGCCCTGTCAGAGTTTCCCCTCCATGTTCCATGCTTCCATGCTCCTTCCATACGCTCATGTCCACTCACCTACCCTGCATATCCCCTCCCCAATCCCGACCCACCCCATGCCCACTCACCTAGAATTCAGTATGTACAGAACACCTCCCACCCTGCTCACCAGTAGATTCTTCTGGCATGTTGAAATCAATGGACTTTTGGCTGGCCGGCCATATCTGCCACGAAGTGGCCGGAAAGGTCCAGCCAAAGTAATTTAACAACCACTTTGAAAAACCATTATCCTTTTCAGTGGTCCTAAAATTGTCAGGATAAACAAACAGCCATTCGAAAACCACTTCAAAAAGACAACAACCTTATTAAGTGGTTATAAAACGTATCAAAATAAATAATTAAACTCACAGTCCCTTTGAAAGCTGTGGCAACACCTCTTGCTGAGTTGAATCTATTGGTGAGCTTTGGAGCTCAGACAAGCATGCATAATATGATTCTATTGAATGACTGTATCAACAACCTCTGCTGAAGTGAATTTATTAATGGGGTTTGAAAGTCAGTGAAGCATTCATAATAGAATTCCATTATACATATGATATGAACAAAATTGCCAGAGATGAGAATGTTAAAATATTTTCAGTCATTCCAAGAGCTCAGCCATCTGTTCAATGTTTGAAGCAGGGCAACAGATGTCTGAGCTGTCAATAAATTAAAATATTAAATTATAAGTATCCACTGACACAGTCAAGCCTGAAGCATACTTCTTATTTTCAGCCTTGGTGTACCATCACCTTAGCAGGCTGCCCAATACCGTGTTTAATTGCATGGTCATTTATTTTCCAGGCTGAGATTCTGAAGTTTGCTACTCTGCTCTAGTTAGCAGAGCTAGAAATAACCTTGCCTTCCAATGAGCCATCTCTTGGAGGTTGAGGGATGAAGTGTCACTTTTTAGGACCGCAAAATTAAAGACTGTACACTTGTCAAAATAATGTTTTGCATTTAAACCAGCATATAAATGGCAGCAGAAATGAAAACAGAAAGAGCTGGATAAACTCAATAGGTCAGGCAGCATTTGTGGAAAGAGAAACAGAGTTAACTTTTCAAGTCCGTATGACTCTTCTTCAGAGCTAAAGACAGGACGAAATGTCACGAAATATCAGGGAGTGGTTCAGGTGTAGCAAAATAGAAGGCCAGTGATAGGTGTGAGTTAGGAGAGATTTCAAGGAAATGTTCAGGGCACAAGACAGAGTAAGTGTTAATGGCTGTGTCAAGGACTAGAGAAGGTGGCAGAATGTGTGAATAGGTGAATGGAATAGCAGAATGCATAAATAGGTGAACAAAGTTGTGTTCAGTGAAAGCAAAACTAAAGAACAAGTGACAGATGGCCCTGTGGGTGAGGGGCAGGGTGTTGTTGCATTGGGACAAATAACACTTTTGGATTGAATAATACGATCAAAATGGAGGACAAAGTTTGCAGTTCGAAGTTAGTAATAATATAACAATATTGACACCAGAAGGCTTTAAGATGCCGAATGAGAAGGTTAGGTGTTGTTCCTTCAGTTTGCATTGGCCTTCATTGGAACATTGTAGCAGAGCAAGGATGGACATGTGGGCATGGGAGAAAGATGGTGAGTTGAAATTGCAAGTGATAGGAAGAATGGAGTCATGCTTGTGGACTGAGCGATGGTGTCTGATAAGCAGTCACCCAGTCTGCATTTAGTCTCCCTAATGTATACTCTTTTTGCGGTTATATTGATGACTGGATTGGTGAGGCTTCATGTTCTTTTTTTGGACCCGGGAAAGTTTATCGATTTTGCTTCCAATTTCCACCCCTCTTTCACCTTCACGTGGTCCATCTCTGACACTTCCCTTCCCTTCTTTGACCTCTCTGTCTCCATTTCTGGTGATAGACTGACCACTAATATTCATTTCAAGCCTACTGACCCCCACAGTTACCTCCATTACATCTCTTCACATCCCACTTCCTGTAAGGAATCTATCCTATTTTCCCAGTTTCTCTGCTTCGGTTGCATCTGTTCTGATCCCACCTTCGAAAATGCTGCTTCTGGCATGTTTGCCTTTTTCCTGAACCGAGGATAGCCCCCCGATACTGGTTGACCAGGCACTCAACTGGGTTTGACCCATTTCCCGCATCTCTGCCCTCACTCCTTCCCCTCTCTCCCAGAACCATGTTGGGTCCCCCTTATCCTCAACTTTCACCCCACCAGCTTCCGCATTCAAGCATCATCCTCTGCTAATTCTGCCAACTTCAGCATGCGGCACCATTTTCCGCTCACCCTGTCGCATCAGCATTCTGCAGGGACCGCTCCTTCCTTACATCCCAGAGTAACACCCTGGCCCACTCCTCCATCACCCCCAAACCTTCATTCCCCCTTCCCACGACATCTTCCCATGCAATCGCAGAAGGTTCAACACCCGCCCCTTTACCTCATCTCTCGTCACTGTCTCACATCCACTGACCTCTTGAGTTTGTCCAACATTTTCTGCTTTTATTTCAGATTTCCAGCATGTGCATTATTTTCCTTCTACATGAATAGCTGTCCAAAGTTTCAGTTTGCTCTAAAATAGACACAATTCTGGTGACATGCTGTGCTGATGTACCAGAAGTTTTGAGAATCTCTGGCCTTATCAAAATCGATATAAGGAACTAAAAGCCAGGAGTGATGCAAAACAGGTTAACTCACTATCACCTGTTTTATGAATCCTGCAAAGTCTGGGAATTAAATCCCTATTTGCCACAATAAGGTTGCTAAAAGGAACTTTTTACAAATCTCTATTCTATCCTCCTTCGCCCCACCCAGTTCAACATCTAAACAAAGGTGGTCACAGTGTGGGATTAAAACTTTTTCTGTGGGGGTGAAGATACCCAATCATTCATTATAACTTTGGCCAGGAAATCTATGACATCCCAGAGAAACAGCATTAAATAATTTTACCATAAATGGTCTTTATAGAAACCCAATCTTATAACTTAAATGCTTCCAGAAATGATTTCCCTCAGAATTTTGCTGACATGCTTTTTGCTGTTGGAGTTTCTTTTCTTAATTATATTTTTCCACTTAATTTTTCTGTTTCTCTCACACCTCAAACAAAAATTAGAATTTTCTTAATATACTACTTAGCAGAAATGTAATGCAACATCATATGAAACCTGTGGAAAGGCTGTAAATTGTACAACAGTGGGTTGGTGCCATGGAAGTCCGAATGGTAAGGTTTTATCATCTACAGAGTTGAATTGTTTTGTAAATATAGTGATTTATTTATGAACAATTGGTTATTTTGTGATTAATTATCCTTAGAGAATCAGCACTGGGCGTCCAATTTCACAATTGCTATAGTCACCCTGCCTACTCTGCATGCACGTATAATGAAAGAAAGACTAAACCTAAATTTACAGAACACCTTTCACGATGTCCAGTTAAGTACTTTTGAGTTGTAGCCACTGGTATAATGTAGGCAATGTTATCCAATAGCGGAGTAGGCTCAAGAGGTCAAATAACCTATTCCTGTTCCTAATGGGTATGTTCATGTGTCATTTGGATGGATGAAATAAGCTGAGCTAGCTAGCCTTTGTCATCCATAATTATCTGGCAAACAGGAGGTGGAATCATCACTGGAATTCTGTTTATTTTGTTGATAATGAAAGTTTGCTGTGAGTAAGCTTTGTGGGGTGAAATTGCTAAAATAGGAGTGCATGATGGGTTCATGGTGAACAAGTAACCTGCTTTACATTTCAAACAATTCTCAAGAGTCTTCTAAATTGACTTCAATCTTGTTCTTTTGTCTACTTACCTATCATTCTACTCTATCTTGGTGCTTTTAATGAGATTTTTAAGGCATAGGAATATCATGATAAAGTGTGTTGCGTCATAAATATTGAAAATATATTCTAATGAGAATCAGCAAATAATAGAGTCTTCAGACTTGCTAATCAAGAAAACACAGATATAATTGTGAACCTCAGTCTTTGTCCTCTGTCCTCTTAAACGTTGTGTTGCACACAGACACCTGGGGGCTCCAACGCTTCTCACTGAGAGAGAAGACCTAAATTGCTCTATATTCCATTATATATTGAATCCTTCCCCCAAAAATGAATCTACTGTTACTATGTTCATATGTTTCAATATACAGAACAGGGTAATGGATGTTGAGGCAACCACCAAAAACAGTATTATCATCTGCAGTGTTGTAATTAATTGGATATTTTCCTGCCAAATTAATAACATTGCACATTGCTGTTAAGGTAAAGTTTGTACTCTGGTTAGTTTGATAGTCATGTCAATATCCCCCACAGGATGCACACAGATGAATACTGCATTATATCATTACTGCTGTTATTTTGTATGACCCATGCTGCATATTTATTAGATGATATTTGTAACTGGATGCTAACAATAGGCATTATCATTTTATCAGGACCTTTCTGCAATTGTTTGGTGAATTGACTGGTGAATCTTTAAAGAGGAAAAAAAAATATGCCTGATTGAGGGGGAGGGGATGCGGGACGGAGTAAGGGGCCCAGAGACAGGAGAAGCACAGGGACCATGGATTCTCACAATAGCCCTGCAGCTAACCCATTGCCTTAGCAATCCGGAGCTTGGGGGGAATGCAGCATGTGACAATGCATCCACCATAAAACTGCTGCTGAGAAGCAATCAGAGAAAAGGGACAAGAGTCAGCATAGTACTGAGAGCTAAAGAGTAGGAGGCTGTAAACATAAGAAGCTTAAACTTGTCAAGCTGGCTAAATGCAGGAGTTCAAATAAGTCAAAAAAGCAACTAAGCCTCACTATCTCCAATTATTACTACTATTTGATGGACCATTGATATCACGTGCTTCTTTCCCCATATGAGTGTGGGTTATAATCTTATCTGAGCCATGTGTTCCTTCCCTGCTCTTACTCCTCTGCTTTGTGTTATACGCTCTTTCCCCCTGCAGAGAGGGAGGGAGTTAGTAAATGGCTATTGAAAAGCAAAATGCACACATGTGTTACTTCTACTTATATTGGATTTGCTGGGGGAAAGACCAATGGATCAGATCTGTTTAGATCTGTAGTCCTTTCACATCCAGTCATGAATGGTGATGGACAATTAAACAACTCTCTGGAAGAGGATGCTTCACAAATATCCCCATCCTCAGTGATGGAGGAGCCCAGCACAACAGTGCAAAAGATAAGGCTGAAGTATTCGTAGCAATCTTCAGCCAGAAGTGTCAAGTGGATGATCCATCTCACCCTCCACCAGTGGTCTCCAGCATCTCAGATGCCAGTCTCCAGCCAATTCGATTCACTCCACGTGATATCAAGAAACAGTTGGAAACACTGGATACTACAAAGGCAATGGGCCCTGATAACGTTCCAGCAATAGTACTAAAGTCTTGTGCTCCAAAACTTGCTGCTCCCCTAGCCAAGCTCTTCCAGTACAGTTACAACACTGGCATCTACCCAACAATGTGGATAATTGCCCAGTATGTCCTTTACACAAAAAAGCAGGACAAATCCAACCCAGCCAATTACCACCCAATCAGTTTACTCTTGATCATCAGTAAAGTGATGGAAGGGGTCATCAACAGTGCTATCAAGCGGCACCTGCTCAGCAATAACCTGCTCGGTGATGTCCAGTTTGGGTTTTGCCAGGGTCACTCAGCTCCTGACCTCATTACAGCCTTCATTCAAACATGGACAAAAGAGCTGAGTTCTAGAGGTTAGGTGAGAGTGACAGCCCTTGACTTCAAGGCCAAATGTGACCGAGTGTGGCATCAAGGAGCCCTGGTAAAACTGGAATAAATGGGTATCAGGGGGCAAACACTCCGCTGGTTGCAGTCATACCTGGTACATAGGAAGATGGTTGTGGTTGTGGAGGGTCAGTCACCTCAGCTCCAGGACATCTCTGCAGGAGTCCCTCAGGATAGTGTTCTAGGCCCAACAATCTTCAGCTACTTCATCAATGGCCTTCCCTCCGTTATGAGGTCAGAAGTATGGATGTTCGCCGGTGATTGCACAATATTCAGCACCATTCTCGACTCTTCAGATACTGAAGCAGTCCATGTTCAACTGCAACAAGATCTGGACAATATCCAAGCTTGGGCTGACAAGTGGCAAGTAACATTCGCGCCACACAAATGCCAGGCAATGACCATCACCAATAAGAGACACTCTAACCACCACCCCTTGACATTCAATGGTGTTACCATCACTGAATGACCCTGTGTCAACATCCTTGGGGTTATCATTGACCAGAAACTCAACTGGACTCACCCATAAACACAGTGGCTACAAGAGCAGGTCAGAGGCTAGGAATACTGTGGTGAGTAACTCACCTCCTGACTCCCCAAAGCCTACCCACCATTTACAAGGCACAAATCAGGAGTGTGATGGGATACTCCCCGCTTGCCTGGGTGGGTGCAGCTCCAACAACACTCAAGAAGCTTGACACCATCCAAGACAAAGCAACCCACCTCATTGGCACCACAATTACAAATATCCATTCCCTCCACCACCGACGCTCAGTAGCAGCAGTGTGTACTATCTAAAAGATGCACTGCAGCAATTCACCAAAAGATCCTTAGACAGCACATTCCAAACCCACGACCACTTCCATCTAGAAGAACAAGGGCAGCAGATACATGGGATCACCACCACCTGCAAGTTCCCCTCCAAGCCACTCACCATCCTGACTTGGAAATATATCGCCATTCCTTCACAGTCACTGGGTCAAAATCCTGGAATTCCCTCCCTAACGGCATTGTGGGTCAACCCACAGCACATGGACTGCAGCGATTCAAGAAGGCAGCTCACCACCACCTTCTCAAGGGCAACAAGTTATGGGCAATAAATGCTGGCCAGCCAGCAACGCCCATGTCCCACGAATAAATTTTTAAAAAGAGAAAAAGCAAACTGCAACCAGGGTAGGGAGTCCTTCAGTGGGAAGCAAGTACCTGGAATGTGAAGTGAGGACAGAATCATGGGAGGAATTCCTTATTTTATAATTGTTACTATGTGAGAACAGAATGCAGAGGGGTGTGTGTTTTTAGAATGAGAGATGATGGGTGATAAATGATACATTGTGGGGCAAGGAATTGTTCAGAGTTCTGAAGGAGGGAAAGGGAAGGATTGTTATTTGTTATTATGCAGAGAAATGGA
Source organism: Mustelus asterias (assembly GCF_964213995.1). NCBI lineage: Eukaryota > Metazoa > Chordata > Chondrichthyes > Carcharhiniformes > Triakidae > Mustelus > Mustelus asterias. The sequence goes on from NC_135823.1 coordinate 62,941,398, forward strand.
GAAATTAACAGCTATTCTCAACCTTGCTGCTCTTCTTCGATTATAGTGTTTATTATATTGAATCCACTTCCTTGGGTGGCATCATCCAACTAATATGCTCAGCCACCATTCCAGCTCTTCTGTATGGAGCTCATTGGGATTTTCTTCACATCCCTGGATATTCCTCTATGTTCTGTTCCCTTTCGACTCGGAGGCATCAGAGGATTCTGAGGGTAGCTTTGCAACTCACTAGGAAAATTCAGCTCTTTGCAACGGTGTTAATCAGCCTTCTGCAAAAATGAGTGCATCCTCCCTTTAAGAGCCTTTGTTAGTCCTGGGAATACCTGTAATGGAAGAAACATCATGACTCACTCTGAAACTTGCAAGAATCAACTCACGGGTTAGCAGGTGCTGCTGAAGTTTTATGCATCAGGCTTATTCCAGGCTACAGCTGGTGACATTAGCAATATTAGTTAATCAACAGTGCATCATTCAGGTGGTGAATGTCCTCTTCTCTGGTGAAAATGATTCAATCTCGTTCTCTATGAAGGTCACAGTGCAAGGACCAGACTCCAGCCTTTGACAGGATTACAAGCTGCCCTTGTCCTTTCCCATGCTAACTGCAAATTGAATCAGTACAGGCTTCTGCGATGGTGCTTCTTCAAGAGGGCTATCCGCCACTTCTTCCACTACCTTATATATGTAGGACTTGTGCGGGAACTGAAAGAGGAGGAGACAGAGGAGAATTTGTACTGGGTCACCAGGTTCTCATGTCTAGTGTGTGAAGAAGAGTTCAGTCTCAGAAGAGGAAAGAAAAATGGCTAGGCACTCTGCAGGAGTTCCTTCCAGCCTCACCATCTGTCACAATTTGAGTTCCTACAGATGGTTCCGTCCTCTATTGTTGTGAGATCCTGAACAGAGAATAGTGCTCCTCCTGAGAACTTCTTTCTGTTATGTGCCTTGCAAGAACCATGAACTGTGTTAGAACGCAGCCTCTTGAAGGGATCTAGGGTGGAATCTTACCAGAATTTGGCAGAGTGTTGGTTCCGGTGCGAAAAGCAGAGTAATTCCTGCCGGCGGGATTTTTGACAGATTTTTATGACTCATTAGTAAGAAGCTTTATGCACACAAGAATCACGTCGTGCTCACAACGTGCTCCCTCCTATTTACCCATCCAGCCACAACCTAATCGCTGCAATCACTGGGGAGCTCCCCAGTACTTGTTCCAACCAGGGGATGGCTGTCAAGAAGGCCGCAACTCATTTTCAAAGGCAGCCCTGACCACCTCATGCCTTTCGAGGACAGCACACTCAAGCTGGCCGGGGAGGAGAAAGAATCCTCAAGACAAGCTGTCATTCTTCAAGTCTCAACTGAGTAATCAACGTTCCCTCTTTTACCCCCTGTTATGCATTAATGTCACCTCCTTTCTCTTTCAGGCAAAGCAGCAGAGCAGCCCTGAACATCCACACACCCCCGGACCCTCTGGAAATGAGCAGCTGCAAGGGAGACTTCTCAGTCCCCATCATAGAAGTGGCATCACAGCTGTCACCCGCAAACAGCATAAGCGCAGAGACTCACACCTCGGTGGGATCACTAAATAGGCAGGCTTCTGGATCACTCACTGGTGAGCACCTCACAGCTGAAGATCCACAGCAGGTGGAAGAAGGTGTGTCCCAGGAAACCGACACTTGGAGGGATGCCGGAGGCCAGGGCTCTGCTGGGCCCCTGGCTGATGACTTGCCCCTGGGTCGGTTTGTTCCAGAGCTGATGGAAATGTAAATTCAGAATCACAAGTATAAGGAAGGGATGACAGCATCCCGCCTCGGACTGCAAGGCCAACTGGAAGAGTCCCATTGCCTACTGTCCGAGGAGATGGTGATGTCACTCCAATGCAACAAGGCCAACACTGCAAGGGTGACGTCCGCGATGGATACCTTGATGCAGGGCATGCACTCCATGGCAGGAGATGTCTGCACCATGGTTCAGCTCATAACCTCCATGTCTGAGGGATTCAACTGCATGGTGCAGGCACTGGTGGGAATTCACGAGCACCTGCATCAGAGGACAGCGGGGCTTCTGGATCTCACTCCAGCTGCCCCTCTATCCCATGGAGAAGCACTGGGGGCCACAAAGGGATGGGGATTGTCTGGGATACAGCCCAGAGATTTCAACTCAGAAGAGCCCTGGGGGTGTCCAGCCCATTTGACTCCTCCCTCCCTGTGAGCAACAGACCTCCAGCCCCACACACCGAGGAGGGCAACACTACAACACCCGTGCTGCCCAAAAGCAGGCCAGGATCCATAGATTCAGGCCCACCAGGGGATGCCGGCCAAGGTCATCTCAGGCAACTGATTTTTACCAAACAGGCACAAAATCGCGGTAAAGTTGGGCATTGGGCCTATACCGCGATCTGCACCCAATTCCGAGCAGATCGCAGTTTTACCGACACCCGATTCAGGCGCGGGTCCGGCCCGCGCCCGAATCGGGCGGCCCGACGATATAAATGCATGCCCAACCCTACCGCCACATCCCACTTTACCGTCTTCTGGCCCGTTCCGAATCCGCGCTTTTAGCGACCTGCAGAATAAAAATCTGAAGCGGATTTCTATTCTGCAGGGAATCCTCCGAAGCCCTCTCTGCCCTTGTGAAGTCACCATCCTCCTCGACCATCCTTCGCGGACCCCCCCGCTAACCACCCCGGCAGATCCCCCCCCCCTCGCATCAGACCCCCCTAGGAGGCAAGCCCCCCCGGCAGATACTCCCCCCTCCCCCCCTTGGATCAGACCCCCCTGGGAGGCAGGCCCCCTCGGCAGACCCCCCTCCCCCGGATCAGACCCCCCTGGGAGGCAGGCCCCCTCAGTAGAGCACACCCCCAGCCTACCTCGATCGCTGGTCTCCCTCCACCATCCTTCCGCTAGCAAGATAAGCTGTATGTTCCTCAGCTAGATCCACTTTGGTCAACACAAAGATGGTCCTTCTGCCTTGTGGGTCCATCTGGCTCACCAAGTCAGTTACAATGCTGCGTTCAGCACCTATTGAACCATCTTGGATACAAAGGATAATAAATGGTACTGGTCGATCTTCCTGGTGTTATCAGTACTGTAACATCAGGAATGGCTGCCGACACCAAAGATATAATTTTTAGCATAAGCAAGGCTTACATGCAGAACCCTAATGCCATTATCCTTTGTATCCAAGATGGTTCAGTAGATGCTGAACGCAGTATTGTAACTGACTTGGTGAGCCAGATGGACCCGTCACACCCCCTCTCCTCCTCCCACCCCTCCCACCCCCCCCCCCCCCCCCCCCCCCCCACAGATGATCTGGGTCAGAGAGCCGCTCTCTCTGCTTTTTTCTCCCCGCCCGGGCGCGCTGCTTCGGATTTCTTTTCAAACTGCGCATGCACAGTTCAGAGCTCCGATCGTTCTGGTGGCGCTAAGCCCCGCCCACAGCGCGAATCGGACTGGAGCTGGCAAAACACGTATGGGTGCGCTGGAAAGAGGATTCCAGGCTCGGATCTATTTGACGCCCAGATTCGGCACTTAAATGGTAAAATCAGGCCCAGGGTGTGGAAGTCAGCAGGCGTCTCCAACCTCAGCTGTGGGTCCTAGGGAAGCACCTGGATGTAGTGCAAGGGTAAGGAAGGGTAGGAAGTTATAGTACCTTGTTGGCATGGGTGAAAGGAGGTGCAAATGTAGACAGATCACCACTGTATACCATTCTAGAATAAATATTCACCTTGTTCCCCCAACAGAGCCTCCACTGTGTCATTTGGTGTGGACCCCTGCACACACCCAGCACTTCATCCCTAATGAGTGTGAGAATGGCTTTACAATGTCTCCCCCACAATGAAACAACGATGGGTGCATTGCTACAGTGAAACTGCCCCCTGCCAAACCCTGGAAACCCTTCCCACATCTCCATTCATTGAAGGAACATCTTTCCCCTGCATCCGCACCCCCCCCCCTCCCCCATCAAGATTAGAGTATTTCAAGAGTGCAACATTGCACCTATGTACCAGAGGCCAAGAGGCTGTTGAAATGCTGAGAGCCTGCCCACCTTGGGTGAAAGCTGAAACCAAAGGGGTTGCAGTATCTGCCCCTCTTAAACAATTTATGAAGCCCACCATGTGCCCATTCATTGGCAGGGAATATGCAGCTCTCTGTAAGGCAAGAGTCAGACATACCACTGAGAATGGGAGGAACATCGCACTGTCCTCGCTGCATGGTCATCATCATTCTCCTGTAGAGTCCGGTCAATGGCTTCAGCCGCTTGCCTGAAGACATGCAACATTGGTTGGATGATGCTGGCACCACATTCTTTGTTTCACCTGAACCCATTGGTGGGAGGGCTTATCATGGACTTCTCACACTCATCCCCAAAACAAAATGTTGTAAGGACCTCCCTTGCTCAGTGGCCCATTCTGGCCCTATCCATAGCCATGCCGTCCTCCTCCTCCTTGGCTTTGTCATGCCCACCTCCCTCCTCAACATCCTCCTTATCTGAGCCACAGGCATTGGGTGTCCTCCAGTTCCATGGAGTACCAGCTCATGCAATATATCGCAGAGGTGGTCCATCGTCCCTATGGACAGACACGGCCTTCTCCGGCAGAGACTCAGACATCTGAAGGCATGAGCACCATCGCTGAAAGATTCCAGGCCAGTACTGGCTCCAAGGTTGATCCTGTACTGCTGCTCCCTGGAAAGCTACAGGTCTCAGTTTCTGGCCACATTCACCAGCTCATCATTGTCTCTGCTGATGGTCAATCACAATTAGCAAAAAGGCCAACTCAACAGGCTTCATGATTCTCCTGAATCATGTACTGAAAGAGTGAGAACACCACCGTGAGCAATGAAGAGTCCTACCACAGCCCTGACCCTCATCTCTCCATGCCTCTGTGACTTCCATCCAAGTGCTTCACATTCATTGAATTAGCATCTGCTCTCCCTCCCAACATCCCCTCTGACACAACAGCCACACCCCCACATTACTTCCAATGTAAACCACTAGAGTGAATAGCGCTGAACCTCCATTTTCTAATGGCATCTGATCCTCCCCCATCTGGATGGGGAGAATGACCTTCAATCCCGGTCCTAAGCTGCACTCATCTGTGTCCCCAGCATTCTCCCTTGCGTCCCTTGAGTATTGGACAGACTGAGGAGAAATGGCTGCCTCAGCGCTCATCTCCAACATCCCCTTTGGAGGTGAACGTACCAGGTTCATGCTAATATAGAGCTGTTGTAAATGGCGCCGACGTGATATCACACCAACACCTGCTGAATATTTGGTGCATACTCAATATCCAGAGTGAGTGCTTGATAATGAGATGCGAATGTATTACAATGAGGTTCCCAATGTCCTGTTGCGTGTTCTGCATCACTCCAATGGCGGGTCTGGTCCAAAGTTGCTGAATGCCATCTCACCGGCGAGAATCATATTTTTTCAAAACTCTCTGGATTTTGAGCGTGCATGGCCATTCCACAGATGGACAGTCTGGGCTCAACTTTCCGCTTGTAGTCTCTGACAGCTTATCATACAAAATAGGCTTCAAAGGCCCAATGGAAATTCTGCCCTGAAAGTGAGTGGGAAACAGGTTCCCTTGGCAATCAGATGAACAGTCCATGAATTGTTTGTTAAAATTAACCAAGCCTCAAACTGATAATGTTCTCATAATTAGTGAACCCTCATTAATTGGTAAAATGAAGCCCGTGGCTCAATTTTGTGTGAACCTCAGACTCGATGGGCCGAATAGCCTCCTCTGCACTGTAGCGATTGTATGATTCCCTGTTTGGTGCACCACTGCCTACCCACCATGACTAATATTATTTGCTCATTCTCTTGTGGTGCAGAGTGAATGCTCATATACTTATTAGGTCCAGAGTGTGCAATGGGAACAGGAGATACATTGGCCAGTGGCTGCTATGATAGGAGGTCAGAGATGGAAAACAAGGGATTGCTGCTGCTGGGACTATAGAATGGTGCAGATTATAAAAAAGCTATGAATGGGAATCTTACCTTAACAGATTTAATCAGGTCACTGCATTTCTTCATATCTTGCTGCCAGTTCTGTGTTGTCAGATTCCTGGGCCGGAATTTAACCGTCCCACCCGCCAAGGGAATTGGAGCAGACTAGAGGCAGACCATGGTAAGGTCCATTGACCTCCAGCGGGAATTTAAGGTTTCGAGACAAGCGAGGCCACAAAATCCCGCCCCTGGTGTTTTGGGGTTTGCTACCACTGTTTACTGGTGTTGGGTTATTGGGTGGAACACTCTGCACCCATTGCTTCTGGCCAGCTCCTCCATCAAAAGTTTTACAGCATTGCCCAAGACACACTTTGCTTGCAGTAAAGTCAGCACAGTCCCAGATGACCTCGGCTGCTCTCCCCTTTTAGGGGGAGTGCTGACTGGTGGTTGATTTAACCTGAGAATTACCACACCTTAAGCGAGGGGTAAAGTTGAGAATAACCTCAGCTGGTGCGGGAATTTAACCCACACTGTTGGCATTGCTCTGCATCAGCTGTCCAGCCAATGGAGCTAAACTGACCCTGTTACTGCTTACAGTAAGAGTTTTAACAACACCAGGTTAAAGTCCAACAGGTTTATTTGGTAGCAAACACCTTTGAATGCCTCAAAATGGTGTTTGCTACCAAATAAACCTGTTGGACTTTAACCTGGTGTTGTTAAAACTCTTACTGTGTTCACCCCAGTCCAACGCCGGCATCTCCACATCATGACTGCTTACAGTAGCAGTTCTGTCATTCAGTATTCATGAAAGACACCACGCTTAAAGAGGTGCAGTCTGTCTTTAGGAGCCTCGATGAACTTCCCAATTCCTGCTCCCCATATCTGGAAAACTGTAAATTAGAAGCACAGCTAGTACTGACAACTTGTTTTCATTATGGAAATGACACAAGTGCCTCAAAATGATGACATCTATTGGTTCTGGAGGGTATAGCAAATGTCTTGTTTCTTCCATGGCCATTTTCAGGAAGGCCCTTTCAGAACTCCTGAATCAGTTTCGGTAGTAATGGATTTAAACATGACCATTTACATATATGGATCAAAAGATAATTAATAAGCAATTTCATTTATCCTGCAAATGAATTCTGCAAAAAAAGTGAGTAACATTATCCAGTGATCAATATGATATCCAAAGTGGAGTTGTACCAGCTTGGTGTTATGACAGAGAAACAATGTAAACCGACTTCTATGGATGTAAACACCAATTCATTCTAGTGATTTCACCTATTGTTGCACAGACCACTTTGGGGGTGATACTGAGTCAGCACTCTCCATCTGCGGGAATGGCGGTGCGTGCTAAAAATCCAGAGAGCGCAGTTCGTGCCAGCGGGTTTCCAAATTCCAATCCCACCGGCCCTTCGCCAGTGGAGTGGTGTGAAACATACCACGGGACCACAGAAAGCTCATTTAAATACAGTAGCGTGCTGTTAGCCAGCATTCTCTCCGGGACTTCCCACCCTCACTGAAAATTCAGCAGGCGCCAGCGTGATATCACGCCTGCAGCATTTACAACAGCTCTACATAAGCACAAACCTGACACCTTCAGCTCCGAGGGGGATACTCAGGCATCCAGCACCCTCCATGGTGTGCGCTGCTCAGGGTGCACCAGAGAGGACTAAGGGGACACAGATATGTTCAACTTGTGGTTGGGGTGGGGTTCCCAGAATTGCCATTTCAGGGAGCGGAGTCGGAAAGTCTCACTTGAAGGCCTTACTTTCCCTTCATGCCAGGGCGCTGCTTGCATTAAAGGGGTTGTGAAGGCTGGTATGCAGGCAGCAATTCCCATGTCCTCCATCCTGGGTTCATGCCCATGTCACAGCTGAGGAAGTGCCCTACCTTAATGGGGGCTGGCAAGGGGGTGGGAGGGACATAGCACTGCTATTCTCACACTCCACAGGGATGAGGGGCTGGGTGAGCACAGTGGTTCCCCCAAGCTTGGTGGCATGAACAGACAGGGTGGGGGCTCTGTAGGTGAACAAAGTGAGATTTATTGCCAAACATTCAAAACAAAATGGTGACCTTACTGCAAAAGTTTCTATATTCAACTGTGCCCGCTAAGTGCCTACAATTTCCTAATCTTCCTCACCCTTCCACTGTTTCCCCAGGATCCACAGCTGAGGTTGAGGCGGCCTGCTGACTTCCATGCCCTTTTGCCTGAGATTACCTTGGTGGGCGTCCCCTGGAGAGCTGGGATCTTGAGGGTCCAGGCCTGCTTTCGGGCAGCGCAGATGTTTGAGTGCATCCCTCCTCAGTGGCAGGGGCTGTAGGTATATCACTCACAGGGGAGAAGGTGTCAAAAAGGCTGGAGGCACCCAGGGTCCCCTGGCTGGAGAACCCTGGGCTGTATTCCTGCCGATACCTTTACCTTTGAGCTCTCAGGTGGCCCTGTGCTCCTTCACGTGATAGAGGGGCAGCTGGAGTGAGGTCCAGAAGTCCCACCATCCTCTGGCGCTGACACTCATGGATTCCACCAGTGTCTGCACCATGCAGTTGAAGCCCTGCACCATGGTGTGGACACCTCCTGCCATGGAGTCCTGCAGTAAGGTTTCCATTGCAGAAGCCAACCTCGCAGTGTTGGCCTTGGTGCACTGCAGTGATGGCAGCACCTCCTCAGATAGCAGGTGATGGGACTCCTCCAATTGTCCTTGCATTCAAAGGTGGGCTGCTGTCATCCCTTCCTGATACTTGCGACTCTGCCTTTGCAGCTCCAGCAGCTATGGGGCTCAGCAGAGTCCTGGGCTCCAGGATTCCTCCACGTACCAGTTCCCTGGGACATCCCTGCCTCTTTGATTTGATTTGATTTATTATTGACACATGTATTAGTATACAGTGAAAAGTATTGTTTCTTGCGTACCATAAAGATAAAGCATATCGTACATAGGGAAGGAAAGGAAAGAATGCAGAATGTTAGAGTGCAGAGTGTTACAGTCATAGTTGGGATGTAGAGAAAGATCAACTTAATGCAAGGTAGGTCCATTCAAAAGTCTGATGACAGCAGGGATGAAGCTGTTTTTGAGTCGGTTGGTACGTGACCTCAGACTTTCGTATCTTTCTTGCGATGGAAGAAGGTGGAAGACAGTATGTCCGGAATGCGTGGGGTCCTTGATTATGCTGCCTGCTTTCTGAGGCAGCGGGAAGTGTAGACAATGTCAATGGATGGGAGGCTGGTTTGCATGATAGACTGGGCTTCATTCACGACCCTTTGTAGTTTCTTGTGGTCTTGGACAGAGCAGGAGCCATACCAAGCTGTGATACAACCAGAAAGAATGCTTTCTATGATGCATCTATAGAAGTTGGTCAGAGTTGTAGCGGACATGCCAAATTTCCTTAGTCTCCTGAGAAAATGGAGGCTTTGGTGGGCTTTCTTATCTATAGTGTGGGCATGGGGGGACCAGGACATTGTTGGTGACCAAGACATTTAAAACCTCTGTCTGCTGTGGATCTTCAGCTGTGAGGTGCTCACCAGTGAGTGATCCAGGCGTCGGCCCATTTATTGGAATATGAGTATCTGTGCTGGTGCCAGGTGTAAGTGACAGCTGTGACACCACTTCAACAGTAGGGTTGGAAAAGTCCCCCTCTGAGCTGCTGGAGTCCAGTGGATTAAGGGGGCGTGAGGATGGTCTAATCTGTATTGGTGGTTGGCCTGTAAGAGAAGAGACATGGCATCAGTGCATTACAGGGGATATGGAGGGAACAGCGGAATGACAGCATTTGTATTGAAGGTTCTCACATTTCTCTGCCTTGCAAGCAGCGCAGGCACACTTCTTCCTCCCCTCCCGCCAGCTCGAGGGCTTGCTTCTCAAAGCGTGTGAGAGTTCGGCGCTCCATAATTACTCCAGGTGGCTGTGCCCACTCATGCCTGTTGTGGTTGAGTTTGTCCTGTAATGACACAGATATGGAGATTGTAGGTGGGAGTGTGGACATTTAAGATGGTGATGAGATGTGGCAAGAGTGGGGCTTGGGTGGGAGCTGGAGTGAGTGGTGCATAGCAGCTACTGGGGGAACATGGTGATTGTAGGTGGGAGAGGGGGGGGCAGGGGGTGGATCTGGTGCCCGGTGTTGGCTAAGGCCAAGTTGGCTGAATGAGAGAAAGGGGTGGGGGTGCGAGGGGTGTTTGAGAGGGTCCAGTGGAAGACTGGGGGTGGTTCACTTACCCTGACTGGGTGAAGATCATTCATCTTCTTCTGACACTGCTGCCCTGTCTTCTTCTGGAGTGCACTTGCACTCTTACAGCTGCAACTGCAGTCCAGGAGGCAGGCAGTCACCCTGATGGACAGATGTCTCCTGGAGCATTGGTATAGGGTTTCCCACCTCTGCGCCACTCCATCAAACAGTCGGTTGAGGAACCCCTCTGTAAAACGCGGTGCTGGCTTCTTAGCTGCCATCCCCTACATTTGTTGTAGAACAAGTGCTGGGGACCCACTTATATTTTGTTAGGTATGATAAGGCATGGATCACACAATTTGCTTTTGGCACTTATTAATTATATTATAATGATATTGACTCGCGCTTTTTCACCCTCACCGGGTTTTAAATTAATCTAAACAAGAAAATGAGTCCAGTGGGGTAACCTTCCAATTTTATTTGCGAAACAGTGTTGTAGATTCTTCAATGAATAATATTTTCTAATGGTTTTTAGTTGTTATCTTAGAAATAAAGTTATTGAAACACAGTCTTATTTCACATTAATATCTCATTTAAATAGATATCTCTTTAATCTTGATTTGCTTTTCTGAATCTTCAATGGATATCAATGTTTAAAATTCTGATCAATGATTTTGAATCATTTTATTGATCCTGCAGTTTGTGCCTATAAAGGGGCACAGAATTTGAAAGTCTAGAATTATTACTTACCTTCTAACCGAAAGAATAATTGACAAGAAATTGAATGCAAAGCTATGAAGTCACTCTTTTAAATGCATGACTTACATTTCTCTGTTGCAATACTCTGGTTTCTTTGTAGCTGTCTCTTGTAACTCTGCCAAGAGTATTGTATGTTTACTTAATATTGTCCTGATATCTATGGTGTGTAGATAATTATAGTCAGTGTCACTAGTAACTGTATGAAGATTATATAATAACTGTTTCAACGTTGACATGGGAACAGCCATGGATGGGGAGAGTCATTTTAACATAACCCATCCAGCAGGATCCAACAACAGTCTCTATTACACCCCGGCCCATTGTTCTGCTGGTCCTGCCGATGACGCACTCCTGCTGCAGGTTTCCCGGAGGCATCAGGTGGAATCAATGGGAAATCCCATTGATAGCAGCGGGATCAGAAGATCCAGCCACCAGCCAATGGCAAGCCACGTCCCGCCACCGAGAAACATGCCACAGGGAAGCCAGAGAATTTTACCCAAAAAGTAGAATCAGGCGGATTGCAAAACAGACAATCGAACCAATCACCTCAGTCTCCCACTGGGCAGGTGCGGGTTAAAATTCACCACATGTTTTCAGCACGATCCTACCGTTCGACTCTTGTGATGATACTGTGCCTTTAAGAAATAGATTTATATCATGATTCTTGTGAGGGGTATATGCAATTCAAAATTCAGCTCCATTTTACATGGTGCTGATTTGTCTGCACACCAGGCAGCTCACATGCTAAGAAAGCAGGCTGGTGGTTGGTTTCAGCTAGAGATGTGTTTGTTTTAATCTGAGTTGATTTTTATTTAGTTTTTCCCGTGGTTTCAGAGTAGGGTTTTGATTAGGTTAATTGACAGAGTCATGTGCTTAAGGGGAGGAGCTTACAGGAAAGTTTACATGAAAAATCAGGCAGTTACTGCCAGATTCTGAAAGAAGCAAGAGGTCTCTTTCTCTCTCTCTCTCTCTCTGGAGGCTGCTGTTTGGGACCTGCTAGGGGAAATAGATCTCTCTCTCTCTCTCTCTGTCTCTCTCTCTCCACAGGTGTTCTGGAGGCTCGAGGACTGGCAGCCCAAGAACAAGCATGGAAGCCTATGTGTGGCTAATTGATTTTGAAGAGGAGTTTAAGTATATAAGAAGTATATAAGAAGAATATTGCTTCAATTCGAACTAATAGAGGTGGGTTAGCAGTTATGAATAGTATCTTGTCATACGTAAGTATTTCAATTGGTAAATATTAAGTTAATTCATTTGTTATATTTAAACTGTATTGTTAAATAAAGTTTGTTTTGATAAAACTTCCTAGTGGGTCAATAGAATTATACCTAGAGTGAAACACCTTATCCTCAATAATGCCAAAATAGATAAACTATTGGGATCAGATCGGGCTTCATAATATACTTTGGGGTTTCTGGTGCGTACCTTAACACTCTGAACCTGTTTCAGTAATTTGTAAGAAATCAAAATTAACTCAATATTTTAAAAATTAAATCTTTGAAAGCTATTTAAACATCAAACCACAGAGGTAACAAGTGTGAAGTACTTTTGAATTGAAAGTAATTATAGCACAATGTTATGCAAAGTCGACCTTGAGAGCATAGCTAACATTCAAATACAAACATGGTGAATTAGTATTCCTGAGGTTTATAGTGCCGTGCTAGTTAATTACAGGATTGATACTGATAGTGGCAGTTACTTTCCTTGTGAAGGAGGCTTTCATAAGTAATCAATGACATTTTTGACTTCTCATTAAATAAGCTGTGAGTTTCCCACCTTAGCTCAAACCTGGGTGTATTCACAGCCAATATAAAGAATAAACTGTTTGGACAGACTCTATACTCTTAATTCAAGTGCGGTTACCAACTGTGGTTGGCTCTATTCCTGGAGATTGAGTCACATTGAGACTCGCTGCAGTCTACAAATGCTATTACTTTTGCCAATGGCTTGAGAACTGCTTTCTCAAATTTACACCAAAGGTTACAGGATAAGCAGTAACAAATTGTTGGGTGTGAACGCACAGGTTGATTTTGACATATTTGCCACTGTGCAAGCATCATGTATCTGTGACATCATTTCAATCCCAAATGGTATGACATTGTCATGTGATAGGCATGTGCGAATATGTTCAAAATTCATACATTGGGAATGGGTGTGTTTTAAATTTGGCAGCCGTTGGCGCAGTATTTTTACCAGTCACGGTCCAGTGACAGGCACTCAGATTAAAGGAGTACTAAAAATGACATATTGCTGGCCACCTATTGGACAAAATCTGCCTGTTTTAATGCCCACCCATGCATCATTTGTGGGAGACCTGGGCTACAGGAGGTAATGATCATAGATCAATATAAAAAACTACAATTTACTCCATGTATAACAGTATTATAAAGTTGATGGAATTCCAGACAGTAAATATTATAACAAACACATTCGTGTATAAGAATTCATTTGCTGCATTGAGCTTACATTACAAAGTCCATATGAAGGTAAGATATTTGCTGCACCTTGCCTTTTGACCGTACAGTCATTGCCATTCAATAGATTTTGCACATGGCTTAATGCGGAAGTGCTGTTCTCCTGGGTCATGAGCAGTATTTCCATTAGATTCTGCCTGTGTCACAGGTTGTGATATATGGCATGACTCTATACGACCATCTGCTGCCAGTGAGGAAGCTGTGCTTATAAGGGCTTTGGCTGAAGTGAGGGATCCAAGTCTATGAGGAAATGTAGCTCCCTGCTGGAAATGTATGAGAGTTGAATCATCGGGAGCGATTCTCCCAAAAAAAGACGAAGTGTCCAATGGGCGGGAATACGGGAGCTTTTCCCACCCATTATTTGGGCGAGCTAAGTGGGATGAATCTCCGGGGCTCTGTGATTTACTCCAGCAGGGAGCGGGGCCTAATCCCACCCAGCATCAACACGCTGAGCGGGCCACTGCGCATGCGCCAATCTCTCAGTAAGGAGATAGGTGCATGCGCACTGCCATCCCCTCCCCCATCGTCAGCCTTCTGATCGTCGGCTTCCCAATTGCTTTTCCGATCCCCCGATTGCCATCCTCCATGGCACTTCAACCCCCTGATTGTGGGCCTCTGTGAACCTCCACACCTCAAACACCAGCTCCCATGACCCCCCACCCCTGGTCGCCAGGCCCCGTGACCCCTCCACCCCACCATCAGATCGCCGGCCCCCGTGACTCCCACTCCTGATTGCCGGCCTCTGTGACCTCCCACAACCATGTCCAAACCGACCTCCTCCACATGGCTGTCCTGACTCCCCTTCCCCATGTCCAACCCTGATCGCCCTCTCCCCATGTCCAGCCTAACTCCCCCATATCCAGCCCTGATTACCCTCTCCCTCCCAACCCACCGATCTGTAATGCAGACTACGTAGCATGTAACCCCACCACCACCGATTGGCCCCTCCCTCATGTAGGCCCTGCCCCTTTGGCCTGGTGCCCAATAGGCAGTTCCAGGGTGCAAATGGGCACAGCCAGGGTGCCTGGCTGGCACTGGGAAAGGGGCACTCCCCCCACCTCCCCACCTCCTAAGGGGGCCTCTGTCCCCACCAGCAGGGTGAGCAAGCTTGATCCTCATTGATGGGGACCAGCTTTAATCCCCGCTGGTAGGAACCTCTCCCGGTGGGGTGGGAGACGTTGGTGAGCCCAGAGGATACCATCCCAGGCTCGCTAATAATATTGAAATGTGAATTTCAATATGGTAATCAGCCTTGCTCTGAGTTCCGGCATGAAGCTGATTACGTTGAAGAAAATGGGCTGCGAAAGTTGCGATCGGCTGGATGCTAGTCATGAATCCCGCTACGGGTCCCCCTTGATATCTCCCGGCCCGCTGCGTTACTCAAGCAGCGCAGTTGCCGGGGAGAATCAGCAGTATTGGAAGATGAATGATCTTCTTTGCTCAGCCAGGGCAAGTGAACCACACCCAGTCTCCCACTGGACCCCCTCCCACGCCCCTCGCAAGCCCAACTCTTTCTCTCACTCAGCCACCTGGGCCAATACCAGACACTAGGTTTCTCCCCCTCCCACAATCACCATGCTTCCCCTGTAGTTTCTATGCTCCGCACACTCTAGCTCCCACTCAAGCCCCATGCCTGCCACATCTCATCACCATCTTAAATGTCCAAACTCCCACCTACACTCTCCCAATCTGTGTTATTGCAGGACAAACTAGAGCACAACAGCGGCAGCAGACGCAGCAAGCTGGAGTCATGCCCAACTTTCGAACCCTCACACTTCAAGAGGTGGACCCTCAAGATGGCTAGGGAGGAGGAAGAGCATGCCTGTGCTGCTCATGAAACATGAGAATCCTCAACACAAATGCTGTCATTCCTCAAGTCTCAAGTGAGTAATCAATGTTGCTTCCATATCCCCTATAATGCACTGATGCCATGTCTCTTCTCTTGCAGGACAACCACTGGTACAGGTTAGACCATCCTCATGACCACTGGAACCTCCAGACTTCAGCGGTGCAGAGGGGGACTTCTCCAACTCCACCGTGGAAGATGCAGCACAGCCATCACCCACACCCGGCACCACCGCAGATACTCACAACTCGGTGGGTCTAATAAGTAGGTAGGCTTCTGGGTCACACATCGGTGAGCACCTCACAGATGATGATCCACAACAGACGGAGGCAGGGACATCCCAGGAACTAGCACTCAGAGGTATGTCTGAGCCCAGGTTTCTGCCGAGCCCCTTGCTAATGATTTGCCCCTGGACCCAATCATCCCACAGCTGGTGAAATTGCAAAGTCAAAGTTGCCAAACTCAGGAAGGGATAATAGCAGCCCTCCCCGGACTATAAGGCCAGATTGGAGGAGTCCCATAGCCTTCTATCCAAGGAGATGGTGCCATCACTGCAGCACACTGAGATCAACACTGCGAGGTTGGCATCCACAGTGGAGACCTTAGTGCAGGCTGTGTACTCCATAGTAGGAGATGTCCACACCATGGTGCAGGGCTTCAACTGCAGGGTGCAAGCACAGGTGTGAATCTACAAGTGTCTACGCTAGAGGATGGTGGGGATTCTGGATCTCATTGCAGCTGTCATCCCATCCCATGGAGGAGCACACGGGCCCCCAGGAACCCAAAGGTAAAAGGATTGGCAGGAATACAGCCTGGGGCACTCCAGCCAAAGGACGCTGGACATCACCAGCTCATCTGATACCCTGCTCCCTATGAGCAACACACCTCCAGCCCCTGACACAGAGGAGGCCCCCCCCCCCCCCCCCCCCGCGGACACCCACCAAAGTCACCTCAGGTAATAGGATGTGGAAGTCAGCAGATCGCTTCAACCTTCACTGTGGACCCTGGGGACACATCAAAGAACAAAGAACAATACAGCACAGGAACAGGCCCTTCGGCCCTCCAAGCCCGTGCCACTCCCTGGTCCAAACTAGACCATTCTTTTGTATCCCTCCATTCCCACACCGTTCATATGGCTGTCTAGATAAGTCTTAAACGTTCCCAGTGTGTCCGCCTCCACCACCTTGCCTGGCAGCAAATTCCAGGCCCCCACCACCCTCTGTGTAAAATATGTCCTTCTGATATCTGTGTTAAACCTCCCCCCCTTCACCTTGAACCTATGACCCCTCGTGAACGTCACCACCGACCTGGGGAAAAGCTTCCCACCGTTTACCCTATCTATGCCTTTCATAATTTTATACACCCCTATCAAGTCTCCCCTCATCCTCCGTCTTTCCAGGGAGAACAACCCCAGTTTACCCAATCTCTCCTCATAACTAAGCCCCTCCATACCAGGCAACATCCTGGTAAACCTCCTCTGTACTCTCTCCAAAGCCTCCACGTCCTTCTGGTAGTGTGGCGACCAGAACTGGACGCAGTATTCCAAATGCGAGGGGGGGATCTCCCCTCATCGTGAGGGGGGAGATCCTGCACAGCATGCTCAATAATGACATGCTAATGTATTAAAATGAACGTACTGCGGACCCGCGGAGTGTTTCAGGCCACTCCACCAGTGAGGGATCAGAAAGATCGAACTCAGAAACTCGTTGGCGCGGATCGCGTCCTCTGGATTTTGATCACGTATTGCCATTCCCACAGACAGACAGTGCGAGTTCCAAATCGCCCCCAAAGCATAATTAAACAGATGTTACTCCAATGAGCTAAAATAAATAATCTTTCTCAATGGTGTTTAATACTACCTATTACCTCAGAATAAATCTGATTTATGTAAGAGGCTCTTCTTAATAGTAATTTAGTGCAATAGAAACAAATTAAGTTCAAGCTGTTCACCTACATTCATTTTAAATTGAGAGTGCAATCTGGTGAGTGAAGGTGACATTGTGCCTTTTTTGTCCTGCAGTCTCCATCATAAATCATCCAATAACAACCCACAGTCAGTAAGCAAAACCTTCTCAATCTCTCAGCTGCTGTTCCCAAAGGTGAAAGGAAGCTGCTGTGTTCTTTACTTGAATGGTACAGTCTGGACTGGACTACCAGTGACTTCCAGTTCCTTTGACATATATCATTCTTTTTTTATTTTTCATTTACGGGATGTGGGCTTCGCTTCGCTAGGCCAGCATTTATTGCCCATTCCTAATTGCCCTTCTCAACATACATTTAAAATTAAATGGCTTTACCCCCTACGTGCAAAGCTTTAAAACAGTTTTCAGCACTGGAAAGATAATTTTCTGAAAGTTGTTTCAATTAACAGCATTTTGGAAAGTATCAACAAATCCACAAAAATAGAACAAGAATATCTAGAACAAAGGAAGATGTATGTTGGCAGATTGTAAAAAAGACACATTCTAGGACTTCAGCTGAAACTAAGTTTAATAGCTCATTACTAGGATACAGTGGAAAGATCTGGTACTAACTCATCCCATGTCTCCAGTAAAAATAAAAGAGCTGTTGTATCTAATAACATAATCACGATTTTACAACCTCTGAGAATACTGCTTCAAAATAATCAAAACTGCAGTGTCAAGAGTCTGTGAGACATCGTTGGCCTTTTCTCAGTGACTGAATAATCTTTTGAACTGTGAGCCAGGTGTCTAAACGTGTCCTTATTACAAGACCTTGAAGGGAACCTTTAAACAGAGTTGTGTTTTCACAATCAAACCCTGAGAGTTACGCTTATCTTTTCTCTGTAACTGTTAATTTATCACTGCATACTGACAATGAAGTTTGCACTTCAAAACAACACTGTTTCCATAATGCGTCTTTGTCTTTGTCTAGATCCAAGCAATAGGAACATATACGCAGTTTATTACTGTCACCTTTCACAGAATAATGGGCAGGGTTCTGGTGTAGAAATAACAGTGTGGATAACAGTACTCATTATTATTAAAGTGCAAATCAGACATTAAAGACCAGCAACCAGACATGCACAGTCAGTAAAGTGGAAATCAGGAATTTGCTGTTCAACTTATCCTGCTCCTTCAGAAGAACTGCAATAACGGGTTCTCACCAAAAGACTTGGCTTTGAAAAATATGGGCCAAGGTTTTTCAGATGGTGGGGAATTTTCTGGTCTGCCACATTGCTGTCAACACTGACTGCCCCACATGCACTTAATGCTCCAAGGAGTGTTAATTAGCTAGAGGTGGGACATTTGCCCTTCAGTACAGAGGAGGTCCCACCTCAGGGAAATGCTAGCAGCTCTCTGGTTCCCCCAGTAGTGCCAGAAGGTGCAGTAGACAGGACTGGGGGTAAGCAGTCCTCAGAGACTCCAGGGCATACTGGAGTACAAAACCAGGTAGGTGTAGGAGGATCAGGGCACCGAGGGGATGTGGAGCCCAGGGGGGAGGGGGTTGGGTGGGGAGGGGGTAGTGATGTCAATGAAGAGTCAGGCCCAGGGTGGGGGAGCACCTGCAGGGAGCAGACCTTGTAGGGGGTCACCCGATTGAAAAGAGACATTGATGGAGGCGCTGCTCCGATACTCCACTTCCTGCTTGAGCCCTGGGCATGATTACTTCCTGGGCTTCTCCCGCCTGCTGCTGAACTCCTCCCACCAGACTGAAAATTGAGGCTGGGCAGGAAACAGCTCTTTTTGTGGTCATTATTTAATGGCCCCAATTGACTACTTACTGTAAAATTGTGGTGAGGCCAGAGAGGCTGGTGGGAAAGCCATCCAAGGGTTTTTTTTTGCAAAATTATACTTCATTTGTAAAATATCTGAGAGAATATTACAAACAGTTCAAAATGGCCAACATAGAAAGTATGATGATATCTATATTTTCTGAGGTGCTTCAATACAATCAAATGAACATTATAGACTTTCCAAAATGGTCATTACAAAAGGTGCAATGACATTTAAAAAGGGGCGGCACGGTAGCACAGTGGTTAGCACTGCTGCTTCACAGCTCCAGGGTTCGATTTCCGGCTTGGGTCACTGTCTGTGTGGAGTTTGCGTGGTTACCACCAGGAGTGCTGAGCCATGGTTTGGCCAGCACTATGAGTCTGTAGATATGTTACTGTTGGGGTTAGGGTTGGGCTGTTCTACCTGTTAATATAGTCCTATGGTACACCCCAGTTGGCTCCGCCTTCCGGGAGATGTATAAAGGTCACTGCTCTGCCTGGTGACCCTTTAGTCTGGGATTGTGTATTGTATATAGTAGCTCCGTTATTGTTGGCAATAAAAGCCTTTATTTCCCGGGTACATCCAGCCTCCCGTGTGATTTATCGCGCATCAGTTTGCACATTCTCCTCGTGTCTGCGTGCGTTTCCTCCGGGTGCTCTGGTTTCCTCCCACAGTGCAAAGATGTGCGGGTTAGGTTGATTGGCCATGCTAAAAATTGCCCTTAGTGTCCTGAGATGCGTAGGTTAGAGGGGTTAGTGGGTAAATATGTAGGGATATGGGGGTAGGGCCTGGGTGGGATTGTGGTTGGTGCAGACTCGATGGGCTGAATGGCCTCTTTCTGTACTGTAGGGTTTCTATGATTCTATGATTATCTGCCATCCGAGGAATTATTTAAAGTTGTGATAAATCTTAATTACGACCAAACTAGCTCTTCAACATTGACAATTAACTCCTTCAGGTTTTAATTTCCACTGTTGGAGATTTTTTAAATGTACTTTTTCCTTCCGTCTCTCTTAATCTCATCTTTCTTTTCCACTTTGTATTTCAGTACCTGATTTGTCATTGAATTAAATATTTTAACTTACACTCATTCAGACCCTGTTTTCCTTGTTATTGGTTCTTCAATCTGATTAGTTAAGGAGATAAACAGTTGTTTATGCTTTTCAGTAAAGGGAAACATATAGAAATGTCATACTAATTATAGTAAGTTCCAGTAAAAATTCCCGTAGAAAATCTGTGGACAAGTGTGATTGTAACGAGCTGGTTTCTTGTTCATGTTGAAAGTAAAATACAGTCCCATGCTCGGCAGTATTTGTAAATGAAAGATGTAAAATAAAGCCTATCATGTGGTTCAAAGTAAAATAAAGCTATCTCCACAAAGAATTTATGTTCTGTTGAGAATAGGGCAATAGAAACCTAAGGCAAAACGTTGTGGGAGGTAACCCAGCCTCAGTGCAACAGCATATTAATTGCAAGTTCACAATTAAGAAGTTCAAGCAAGTTGAATGATCCCTCCATCTATAGCCCACCACCACAAATTCCCTGGGGAAAACACACTCTGAGAAACAGTGGCTGATTCTACTGTAGTGTTTATTGAGCCCTTCAACAAACAATTGGATTAATATTTGGTTGAGATTGAAGTTTGTAGCAATAAGGACTGTCTCATTTCATTTGGGATTCTTTCAGCTGGTGGGAAATGGATTTTTTCATTCCACAGCAGTCCGTCTTGGTATCTTACTGACATGGTGCATTATGAAGTGATAGAACAAAGATTCAGAGCTTAGATTCACAACAATTGAACCATCTAGGAGAGAATCAAGTGGACAAAGACATTGTTTTGGTATGTTCTCCCCTTTGCTCCCCAGCCATTTCCCTATACATTCAGGAGAAAGTTTTGACTTTGCCACAATAGGCAATTCCACCACAAACTGCGCCCAAATTGCAACTGTTTTGAAAAATATTTCTCGCTCCCAGACTTTGGCTCAAACATGCTTCCATATCACTAAACGCAAAATCTGTTCTGAACCATACAATCAGATAATGTTTTAAAATGCATCTTTATAAGTGTGCTTTAAAAATATTTATTGATTTAAGAAAAATAACTAGGTAAAATCTGATCAATACAGCTGGAAATGGGTTCATCACAAAAAATAGCCAATTTAAATTAGTGTCAATCCAATTCCTGTGTATAGCCCAATTTTAAATTATTGAAAATAACTTAATGCACAAAATTATTTTTAGTTATATTAAGCCACAGTAGCTAATTCCTTCATATGTTATTTCACAAAATTCATTCAAAACATTTCAAAATGTGCCCATTAGTGTCCTTGCATAAAAATATTCAGCTTAATTTTTTAGAGCTTCCTCAAAGGCCTGAAAATGAGTGCAATTAAGCAGAACCTCCAGTATCAACTGGTCACATTACATTTTGACATTTCACAACTACCTTTCAACTGACAAGGAAGATATGCATCAAATCTTCACCTATTGGATCTTAGTGACTATGACAAATGTTCTTGCAAACAAATACAAACCATATCCCAATTTGTTGCATCATGCTTGCTATCTAAACTATTTGAAAGCTTACATATTTCACCAGCTAATAGTGACTTTGTTGTAAGATGGCTGGAATTATACCCTGAGTCCACATACGCTCTATAAATTTTGAGGTCTGTTCTTAAGATTTTTTTTTTAATCCACAAAAAAGTACACGGTTAAGGAAGTGATGAGATGAATGGGTGACCTGGTCTCTGTTTGGAATTTGTGCAAGAAAAAAAATTCACAGCATTTAATTGCCCAGAAACAGGCCATTGGGCCCACAGGTCTAATACTGGTAGTTATGCATCACATAAACCTAATCTCACTTTTTCAACATCTTTCTGAGCCTTTCTCCCTTTTGCACTTATCGTGTTCCCCTTAAGAAGAGTCTGTGTTTGACATCTCAATTCCACACGATGCCTTGTGACTTTTTTAACAAGTTTACAGAAAGGAATAATAAACAAGGATGAAGCATGAATGTGTCCGACATGTTCATCATTTTTTGTACAAGTGTTTAATTAAATCAAAATTTCATATATTATGATGCAGTTCAGCTTCAAAGAGAGGAAGACAGACTGCAACTGGAGCTAAAGACTGAAGAGCAATCCTTTGATTAAAGAAAACTGTCACTATATATTATTGAATTGACTAGCATAATCTGAGTACTGAGGTCCAGATTTTGCCACAACAGAGAGCCTCTGCATAATGGCAAAAATGGCAGATGACTCCAGATATCCCAAATCCTATCCTCTGGACACATCCTATTTTCATTGGGATGGGACTGAAGTCAGGCCAGAGCTTGCGTATGCAAAGTTTACAAAGGCAGCTGGCCATATAAATCAGCAGCTATACCCACTGAAGTGGGATTTTAGTAGGCCTGGTGGGAAACTCAGATTAGATCAGATAAGAGCTGGTCTATACTTCATGGATTTATTTGTGTAACAGGAGTACCCCTTTGGCGAGGTACCTTTTTGAATATGATCATGGGACGCCTTTGGGATAAATTAGGCACCTTTTGGGAGAGATAAGGCATCCTTTGGCGTTGTGAAAAGAAAACATGATTGTGCGTAAAAAGTGCATAATCTAATTGGAACTGTCAAAGAACTACCAAGCTCTTAAAGAATTGTCTACGCTGTCAAAGAATTGTCAAACTGTGAGTGAACTGTCAAAACTGTCAAAAAACTGTCAAAGCAGCCAATGAACTATCAAAGGATACTAGGTGAGTTTGCGTGGGAGGGGTAAAAGCAAAGAGTGGTTGACATGGGTTGACATGCATTATCACTAAACTGACATATGGACTACAAAGGGCCATGAGAATGTGGAGGTCTTGAAGGTGGGCTGGCATATCGGGAATGAGGGGCCATGAGGATTTGTAGGGGTCATGGGGTGCCTCTGGATTACTAGTCAGCAATATTACCTCTACGCCACCACCTCATTAGTAACGTTACAGAAATGGGTGTGAAGGGAGGGAGGATAGTGATGGTGTACATTACATGCAGTAAAGTTCACTGTCCAAATTTAAACTGACACCCATAAACTAAATCAAATATTGCTGCTGTTAGAATCTATGGAAATTATTTTGAGCCCGCATTCTCCATCAGCAGGAATTGCGGTCTGTGCTCAAGATCTGGAGGTCGCGATTCACGCCAACGACTTTCTGAGTTCCGATCTTACCAGCTCCTTGCTGGTGGAGTGGTGTGAAACACACCATGGGACTGCAGAAAGCTAATTTTAATACATTAGCATGTTATTAGCAAGAATCATATCCGGGATTTCCCTTGCATAATGGCAAAAATGGCAGATGACTCCAGATATCCCAAATCCCATCCTCTGGACACATCCTATTTTCATTGGGATGGGACTGAAGTCAGGCCAGAGCTTGCATATGCAAGGTTTACAAAGGCAGCTGGCCATATAAATCAGCAGCGGATATTCAGCAGGCACTGGCATACCATCACGCTGGCACCATCTACAACAGATTAACCTAGACATGAACCTGTCATGGGGGTCTCCCCAGGGTTGTAACGATAAGTACAGTCCCCTGGGGAGAGGGACATGGCCAGGCAGTGGCCTGGCAATGCACTCTGTCACTGCCCCTTGGCACAAGGCCAGTGCCAACCCGCACCAAAGGGTGGGCCTCAGTGGGAGCCTTATGGGGTAGGGGGTGGGATTCATTTAGATGTGATTGCAGCCGGGTGTGGACGGAGGAGCGGGGCTTGCTGGTGATGGCTGTTGTGGGGAGGGGGAGGTTGCCGACTCCGACTCTAGAGCAGTGGGGTGGGGGTTTGGGGGTAGATGCTGATGATCGGTGAAAAGGGGAGAACAGGCCGATGATCAGGGTGGAAGGGAGGGGGTGAGCAGGTGCTGATGATCAGGGGGAAAGGGGGGAAAAAGGTGCTGATGACTAGAGTGGAGTAGAAAAGTGCTGACTCTGATCGGGGCGGTGGGGGCCTGAAACCTCTGTGGTGGGCTAGGCGGAAGGTTTACTCAGGTTCTGACCTTTAAAGATGGCACCCTGATCTTGTGCAGCCGGGTTCTGCCGGTGCGTTCAGGCCCACTGCATAATAGCGTGAAGCACGTCCCTTTGATTTTTTTTTGGCAGAGTATCTTAAGATCTGGAGAAAAAAACCAACCAATTTCTCTGGAGCGAAACATGCTGGTTTTCTTGCTGGAATCAACATTCTGCCATTTTTTGTAAGATTCCTCCTTATATTTCCTAAAGCAATAAACTACTAAAAACGCCTTTTGATTTTCCAAGTGAGACACTAAGAAATTCACTGCACGGTGTAAGGTTGACTTCACTGTCTGGTGTTCTCACTAACACCATCTGTTATATTTGTTCTCTTCTATTCACAATTCTACTAAAACAATCAATGTTGGCCTGATCCTATATTTTGAACAGAATTGAGTCTCGCTCTCTGTCTCAGTATCTCTCTCACTGTTCACTTAGTCAATTAATGCAGAAATAACATACTCCACTCGGGTCAGTTGCATAAAGCCATTTGGCCTACCTTCAGATTTCTTATACATGTTTTGATTTTAACAGTAATGGGTTTATCATTTTTGCCAGGAGAGTATGAAAACACAAAGTCTGTATAGGTGGATTTTTACGCAAATTAAAGCTGCTCTCTGGAAAACCTCATTACAATTCACCCTTTGCGGTGCGATGGGTTAACAAGATGACTTTAATGTTTATGTTTGCTGACCATACTAATAGAAAACAATTGGTTTCAACAAAGAAGCCATGGTAAGTGCTGTGACAGGAGCTTAAAAATCCATTTGACATGATTAGTGCTAAATATTGAAATTAATTTGAATTTCTCCAAACTCTATCAATAATCAGCATGAGTATTTTCGATCAGTTGCTAAAAACATACAAAGGCAAGCAACAATAGGTTTACATGCATAGGGTGAGATAGAATGTTCAGAACAGAAATAGGCCATTCAGCCCAAGTGGTCCATGCCGGTGGTCCACATGAACCTTGAAAGAAATAAGAGCAGGAGTAAACCATAAGATCTGTCGAGCCTGCTTCCCCATTCTATACAATCCTGGCTGATGGTGAGTTTCAACTCCACTTTCCTGCTACTCCCCATATCCTTTGATTCCTTGAGAGACCAAATATCAGTCCATCCCAACATTAAATGTATTCAACGATGGAGTATCTACAACTCTCTGGAACAGAGATTTCCAAAAATTCACAACCTTTTGAATGAAGTAATTACTCTTGAATGGTATGAAACATTTGTGCTATAAAAATAAAAATAAAGAAGATACATTGTAATTTTAAAGCCACTGTCCAGCAAAATCTGCACTTAAACAGTTCCTTTGATTTCCACTTTGATTCCTTTCATTGGGGATGAACCCTCAGGTCATGGAAGACATCTGTGCTCCTATAAACACAACAAGGCAAAAGACCCAAGAATAACCCTCCCTCATTTGTCTCTGTTAATAAAGAAATTAGGTCAGATGAGTAGGAAGAGGAGGTTGCAGGAACAGCTACCCATGTTGGCTCAGCTCCAAGATAGGTCTGGCACAAGCACAGGGATGGTTCCATTCATTTTCATTCTGTTTAAACCGGGCACATTAAAAGAATAAATTCGACTTGAGCATTTTGTGCTTATTTATTGTCGCAATACTCGGATATGTAATAGTTTTATTCTGCCTTCTCTCATTCTTCAAGTGCCATGCTCTAAGAGGGCGTTGGAATGTTGGCCAAGATTATCCCAGGGTGGAAATGGCTGCTACAAGAGGACACAGGTTTAGGGTGCTGGGGGGGATAGGTACAGGGGAAATGTTAGGGGGATGTTTTTCACACAGAGGGTGGTGGGCGAGTGGAATCGGCTGCCGTCAGTGGTGGTGGAGGCAAACTCAATAGGGTCTTTTAAGAGATTCCTGGATGAGTACATGGGACTTAATAGGATGGAGGATTATAGGTAGGCCTAGAAGGTAGGGATATGTTCGGCACAACTTGTGGGGCCGAAGGGCCTGTTTTGTGCTGTAGTTTTTCTATGTTCTATGTTTCTCTGCTTGGCAAGATACTTGTTAGGGTGCCAGATCAGAACACCAAGGTATATTATGAGACCAGACTAGACCCCAACATTTTTTTTTACTTTGGCATAAATGTAAGCATAGGATATTTTGTTCCAGACATTATTCTACTGACAAACTAGGGATGTTTTATCAAAACCAACTTTATTTAACCACGCAATTTAACTATAACAAATGAATTAGCTTAACCTTTAACAGTTGAAAAATACTTAAAATGAAAGGAAACAATTCTAAGTTCTAACTTATCACTTTATCAGTTCCAACTCTGAACATTTCTCTTATAGACTTAAAACACTTTAAACACTGTTAGCAAAACACAGGAAGATTTGCTTTAACCTTTGTTAATAGTCTTGGTGCTTTGAGAGAGATCTTTTCAGAGAGAGAGAGCCTCCGGACCTCTGCCTTTAACCAGCTCCATTCAGCAATTGCCCTTTGTTTGAAATGAAAATGAAACTGATTCTCTGCTACAAGCCTAGTTCCTGCCATTAACCTAATTCACCTTCCATTACTGAAAATAAAAAAGAAATTAAGCTTTTTACTAAATAAACACTTGCATGGTAAAAATGAGTAATTAGCCTGCTTTCTCAACATCTGCTGCATTCCTTCCCAGACAAACTGACTCTCTGTAGAAAATCATTGTCTCTTTACCTCTTACAGCAGTCTCCCCCTAAAACATAAAATATATTAATAACACGGTATCATCACATACTGCAGTGATTTGTCATTGCTGTCTGCAGGTTCTGGCTGACCAAGTGACTCTCCCACTCCTATTGCCTGCCATAGGTGTATTGGAAGGATTTACAAGTTGATAATTAACCTGATGGGCCATGTTATGAACATGGTCATCAAATCCCAGAGTGAGATTTGCATTTCTATTTAATAATTGATGAGAAAATATGATCTGACTAGGGTTATATTCATGAGTTTGGTACAGTTACTGAGTTAAAATTATTTTGCCATGTCTCAATTAAAGAACAGTAGTCTCTAAGGTTTATTTGATTGTTAAGTTGTCACTGCAGCAGTACATGTGTCACAATGCACAGCCAGATGCAAAGCAATATTGCAAAATTACATTTAAATATCCAGCATTCTTTGAAAATTGTAACTGACTCATTTTGCACAATACATCCTGTCTGACACAGGAAACAACAAAGCTAACAAAATTATTTGAAAAGAATGAGTCAAGAGATGCACCGAGAGATTCTGCATCAGCAAGTCTAACATCTGCCACAAGGAATCTCTGTAATGATTTTGAGTCTGGTCAACACTCATAAAACAAGGAATTAGCATGGATTCACATAAAGGATACTGAAATAGAATGTTTGCAAGACTTCTGCCAATTTACCACAATTAATTTTGGAAGAGGGTTGGCCAAACGAACTTCAGAGAAATAGGCCCAGATATTCAAGAGCAGGCATTGATGAGGGCTGAGGCAATCCCAGTATTGGGTCTCAAGCCTAACAATCCAGCAAAAAGTTGTCATGAAGTAGCAGGAACCTCACTGGTGAAGTACGATAAGTACTGGTAAAGTGTGTAAGGTATTTGCAACCATTCACTTTTCATATAAAGTGGAGAATATTTAATCTAATCTCCACTTGGACTTTCCTCAGAGAGAATAGTTGTCAATCTTTGTCAGATCAGATCAGGAAAGGCAGATAGAGCATAGCTGCCATAGGGGATGCGGAGGGCTAAGATTACCTTCTCCACTCATAAAAGTGAAGATTCATCTAAGCATATTAACCAGAGAGCAATGTTAGATCACTGGCAATACTGTGGATCAGACGACTCCATCTTTCTAACCATGCACATTTGTATGAATCGAAGGGATGCATGAAAAATGAGATAAGTAAAATTACGCCTTCAGAAAATAGGCAGAGTACTTTTGCACAATCATCACATTTTATTCTGTATCTGTTGGGGATAGTAGTGGACATATATTTAGCTTCCCCTGCATAGGTCAAAGGGCATGTGGGGCATGGCGGTGGTGGGTGGAAGGCTAACTACCCAAGTTTGACTGTTAAATTTCTGTCTTTTATGCCCATGAGGAGCCTCAGAGGCACTCACAGCAGTAGAATCCTGAAATTAGGCCCTTTTAAAGACCTCAGCCTTCAGCAGATAATGGAAGCCAAAGAGTTCCAGAAGACCTTTATCTTTAGTCCACCTGGATTTAAAACATGAGGTTAGTGGCAAGAGAAAACTATGCAGCCTGTTAAGCCTGCTTCAAGTCCACTTGCCCACTTGCTCCCCATAGCCCTTGATTCCCTTCAGAGACCAAAAATCTCTCTCTGCCTTAAATATACTCAATAATGACACGTGCACAATCCTCTGGGGTAAAGAATTCAAAAGATCCACAACCCTTTGATGAAGAAATTCCTCTTCATCTCAATCCAAAATGGTCAGCACACTATTCAAAGACTGTGTCCCCATGTTCAAGATTCCCCAGCCAAAAGAAACAATGGGAGAAATTTTACGAGCATGATTCTAAGTGTCCAGCTAGCGTGAAAATGGGATGTTTGCAAATCCGTTTTTGGGCAGGCTTTTACACCCAATCTTGTGCACATAGTGCATGAAAAAGTTGGCTAGACCATTTCTAGCTACTACAGACAGTGGGTGGGGCTCAATTCGCCAGCCAGACTGCAGAGGGAGCTACTGCGCATGTGCAGCCCTCTGATTGTGCACATGCGCAATTGCAACAACAGAGAGAGAACTGTCAGGCTCTTCTGTTGGAGCCAGTCTGAACACAGCCACCCCCCCCCCCCCCACCTCCCTGCAATTATGCGGGTCCATGGCTGATCGCAAGCCCCATACCACCAAAAATATAGCCCTGGCCACCCCCACTGCCTCTGCCGCCAGACAAATCACCCTCCCCCCTTCTCCCCACCGATCACCTGCAGAGTGAAAACATGATCCCATCTCCCGCCTCTACCTAACACCTCCAGAGTAGCAGTGAATCTCCCATCCCTCCCTTCCCAATCGGGCTGCCCTGGCCTGGCCCTGCCCCTCCAGGTCCCACCCCACAAACCTCTCCCCCTTCAGGCCCTGCCCCCATATTCCTCCCACAGGTACCACACCCTGGTGGGCTGTCCCTTGGCACTGCCAGCCTGGCACCTTGGCAATGTTCACTAGGCATTGCCAAGGTGCCAGGCTGGCACAGCCTAAGGAGCACCCCCCCATGCCCTAGGCCTCCTCAAGGGGCCTCAATAGCCTCCAATTCTATTGGTGACGCCAATACAACTACAGCACCCATTCATGGAAAGCAGGTGTTTTTTTCGCCAGAGAGAACCTCTCCCGGCAAGGCCATAAAGGCAAGCAAGCCCAGACGATGGAGTACCAGGCTCGCTAATGCCATTTAAATTAGCATTAGAATAAATTTAAATAATTTATTCAGCCTCTCACCCATTTCCGGTGAGAGGCTGACCTTGCCAGAAATCCGCCTCTCGTGAGATCGCGAGAGCCGGGAAATCCGGCTGATCCTGACTTCCCGGTTCTCGCTCTACCCATCGATAGATGGGCAAATCGGTAAAATTCTATCCAATATCTTAGTGTCTACTCCATCAAGCCCTGTCATAATCTTGAATGTTTCATTGAGATTACGTCTCATCCCGCTGAACTCCAGAGAACATAAGATCAATTTACTCAGTATCCCTTCATGTGACAACCCTCTCATCCCAGGGACCAATCTAGTGAATCTTTGATGTAGTGCTTCCAAAGCAAGAATATCCTTTCTCAAGTTTGGAAATCAAAATTGCATACAGTATCCCAGGTGTGGTCTCACAAAAACCCTTACAACGTTGGTGAGACTTATTTATTCTTGTATTTCAATCCCTTGCAATAAAGGCAAAATACAATTTACTCTCCTAATTGCTTGATGTACTATGCTAACCTTTTGTGGTTCTTGTACGAGTACATCCAAGTCCTTCTGAACATCAACATCTACAAGTTTCACATCTTTCAGAAAAGTGTTCCACTTTTCTATTCTTAAAACCAAAGTGAATACCATTGAACATGGCATGTAAGTCAACCTTTGAAGCATCCAAAAATCCTTTCACAAATGGAGGTTGGATTATATGCCAAGTATAAATATTAACCAGCAGTGTGGGTGGCCACCATTTTGAAATGTGAAAAAAAACTGTTTTTTCAAATAAAGTAATTGTAAAAAGAGTAAAAAGATACATTTAACCACAATCAAGGCATTTTAAAACCATTAAACTCATTGTCTTCTGCATCTGATGCAAATTCATTCTGAGTCATTTTGGCTCTGGCATATATGTAAGGATCCACTCTGAATCAGATTTTTTTAATAGAAATTATTATAGAAACCCTACAGTACAGAAAGAGGCCATTCGGCCCATCGAGTCTGCACCGACCACAATCCCACCAAGCCCTACCCCCATATCCCTACATATTTACCCACTAATCCCTCTAACCTACGCATCTCAGGACACTAAGGGCAATTTTAGCATGGCCAATCAACCTAACCCGCACATCTTTAGACTGTGGGAGGAAACCGGAGCACCCGGAGGAAACCCACGCAGACACGAGGAGAAAGTGCAAACTCCACACAGACAATGACCCAAGCCGGGAATCGAACCCAGGTCCCTGGAGCTGTGAAGCAGCAGTGCTAACCACTGTGCTACCGTGCCGCCGATTTAGTGCTTTCACTTTCAGAGTCATCTCTCCATGACAAATGACCTTTCTTTCCATTGATTAAATTGGATATGCCACATTTTTAAACAACCTAGTGACAGTTTGTACACAAACAACATCCCATGATTTGATAATGAAACTACACAAAACATCCAGCAGGGCAGCACTTAGATTTCCACTCTTTGTGAAGGTTTTTTCTCCATCAGCTATCCACCAATTCCACTGGGCACAGGCATGATTTTTGAATGCCTTATTGAGGCACACATCCTAAGGCTGAAATACGGATGTTAGACCCACTCATATAACAACATGCGGATGTTATTTCTTCACAGGCACCTCTTGATCTCATCAGTTATATGGGATCTGAATCCACACGATTAAGTTGCATTCTTTACATAGGCCAATGGGGATGTCTCTTTCACATATTATTGATCCATAACTTCATTTCATCCTCATCCATCCCATCTTTGGACATTGACAAATGTTTGAAAATTACCTAAGCTTTAATTTTGTTCCATTGGCCATGCTAATGAGTAGCACCATAAATCTTCTCATGTTTTGTCATTTTCACTAGAACTGTTTTCAAATGTTTTCACTCCACAATTTAACTGCTAAGCCTAACAAAATTCATGGGCACTTCATCCATGTTACAGATGTGGTTGAATGGGTACTCTGTTTTTGTCGCTGTCTGGTAATGAACAGCTGGAAATTGGTCATTTTGGCATCGAAGTCCTTTGGTAAATTCTATGCAATCTTGGTCTTCTAATGCAACATTAGACTGTTTCGTTTCATAAAGCAGCTACACCAATTAGCTGTTGGTCTGAAATCTTTGCTGGACTCAGGGTTTGAGATGGCTCACTTAAGTGCATATACACACATTGCATTTCTGGTGACGATGTAACCATTCCAGTGATTTTTTGAGGATCCACTCTGATACATGCTTCTCAAGATCAGGCCGGTGTCTGGTTTCATGGCAACATTTGGTCTTGGGTATCTTCTTCAAAGCGGATTCCTTCTTCCTCCATTCTCACACCAGTTTTCCACTAACACCAAACGCTCTTGCTGCAGCACAATTATTTGACGAGTTAACAAATGTTACCATTTTTAGCTTGAAAGCATCTTCATACATCATTCTTTTTGCTGGAGAACCCATTTCTTTTCATCACTCACCATGCTTTATGCAGCCTGCTATGCATAGGTTTGGCTTAAGCTCCCATGTACTTTCTGTATAATACAGCCCACATTGTCTGCTTCATCACGTGCACTGACTTGAAGTGTAATGTAAGTAAAACATGCATTTCCAAGGTGAAAAATTGAGATTGACTCCAAATGTGAGTATTGTATTTCATAACTGAAAAGAAAGGGAATCATCATATATGACGGCTTGACTTATACACTGTGATATACAGTATCCTCACACTTCACCACATTATACTTCATCTGTCAGTTTGTTTCCCACTGACTTAACGTGTCTATCTTTTTGCAGCCTCTTTATATCCTCCTCACAGCTCCCATTCTAACTTAGTTTTGTACTGAACAACAAATGTTGGCTTTGTCAGAAATGTCCACATCCCATGAAGGAATAAAGGAAACAAATTCCACTAGTCACTGCCTGCCAACTTGAAAATGCCCCATTTATACTTACTCTCTGCTTATTTTCTATTAACCAATAATTTATCGATCCCATATCATGTGTGGCACCTGTTAAGTGCCTTTTGAAAATCCAAGTAAACCATATCTACTGGTTTTCCATTATCTAGCCTACTAGTTAGAGAAAGTCTCCCCCCAAACCCCTGGTAGAAGCAATAGTCTCCGCGGTTACGTGCTGCCAATGGAGAGTACACCACCCTGCTATCCCCACCCTCATCCCAATCATACAAGACCTGCCTGCCTAGCCCCAGCAAGTTACAGGAAAAAAGTACATTTGGTCCATGTTGAGGCACCCTCTCTCTCATCCTTCAGCCTCAGCAGTTGCCACCTCAATTGGATGGCAAGCATCCAGTGACCCCTGTGGCTTCCAGTAAAATGCTGCCTGGCCTTCTTGCTAGCCTCCAGGGTGCTGGTGGCAGAACCACTTAACTTCTTGAAAATATCAGCCTAATATATTCACTCATATTTACTATTTTAAGATATCATTTTTTCTGTTACTGAATGGATTTTCATTAACATGATCCTGGGAAGGCTGATGTGCTCTGAATTCTCTGAAAAATATACATTCCATATAAAATGAAACATAACACACTTACTGTTAATCTAAACATTGATCAATAATCGCAATTGTGCAGAAATTAGCTTTAACAGTTCAAAGGGAAGGCAGTATTTCTGCAGCTGCTCACCTTTTGAGCCAAGAAATTCATGTTAAAGCCTCAGTTCCTTATCTGGGCCTGAGCACCATATCTCAACTCACGCACCAGTGCTGTAATGAGGGAGTGTTTCATTGTTAGAGATAACATCCTTTTGATAAACAGTAAACTTTTCAGTTGGCTTAGGTAGACATTGTAAGTCCTTTGGAAGTCCTTTGGCACTATTTCATAAAGAGCAAGGACGTCTCTATATGATAACACCATCTTGCATTTATATAGCGCCTTTAACGTGGCAGAACGTTCGAAGGCATTTCAAGGAGCATGATCATGTAAAAACATTAAGCTACGTAAAGAGATATTCAGGCTGAAGACCAAAATGTAGGTTTTAAAGAATAACTTAAACAAGGAGAAAGAAGTGAGAGGAAGAGATGGAAATGTTTAAGCAAGGAACTTTACCTGAAGGCTGAGATGAATGCGCTATATAAAAATGCATAGTATTTCTTTAACATTATTATAAGGTAGGAGCCCGTGAAATTATATTCACGGCAGGAAAAGGGACTTTCAAAAAGTATTATTCAGAAAAATTACTCACAAATCCATGACATGCACCTCTTTGGTTGTCATTCCACACTGAGGCTACTACACTGCAGAATAACTCCTACAATGTCCCTAGGACACAGAAGAATAGCTATTGTACCTTAAAAGAGTAAGTGGCCATCACTGGACCATCAGTAACATTTGAATCCTCTTTACAACGCAGTTTCCACTGGAGCTTTTCTCATTCTTTTAATACCAGTCCATCACAGAAAACTGTGGTCGGACAGTCAAGAGTTATACACCCCTTGCACTATTTGGTGGAAGTTGAAGATTGCGGGGTCATTTACTCTGTATGAATACTTGGGTGTTCAACACTGCATCTTGAACACTCAACATTATATGCGCATACAAGCATGGGCACGTGTACTGCATTTGCGATGCCAACAGTTTTCCTGGAACTTGCTCCCTATTAGGGTGGCAGAAGTGGAAATTTCCATTTGATGATTTCAAAAGAAAAATGAATGTTCACACAAGGGAAATAAACTTACAGGGCTACAGGGTTAGAGCAGGAGAATGGGACTGACTGGATTGTTCTGCAGAGAGCTATCATGGACTCAATGTATCAAATGGCCTCCTTTTGTCCTGTATTGACTGTGTGACTCTAATTCATGTTGTTATCTAATAGCTGAATCATACACTATTTTTCAGATCTTCAGGAAATCAGCATTACAAGTCACATTTGGTTATTGTGAGATGTGCAAGCAGAATTATGACAGCAGGAAATATTTCATTATAATGTCACATTAGAGGAATTAATTTGCCAGATTCAGCCTGGTCAAGAAGAATTGCTTGAAAAACGACTGCTTTTCAATTCCTTTCAACATGATTCCTAACAGAGTTTGTAGAGATTTTATCATTTTATTTCACTGATAGGGCAGCAAAGGATCCTAAAGCAGTTTTTATTTCCATGGGGCAAGTGGTAAAAATCAAGGGGAAACCACTGTTGTTGCAACCAAAATACCTGTATTAAAAAAATGATTAAGTGATGGGTTTGGCGATCAATGATTTATTTGGCTCACCATGTACTTGAAAAAGTATCAGCATCTGGAAGAGTCATACATTTGCATGTTTTCTTGTTAAACATATCTAAAATGTGACGCAGTCACACACAAGGATTATCCATAATGTATTTGCCCCTCAGGCACCTAAATACAACACATTCAAACTGTATGACAGAATGGATGTAATGGACTGAGATGAGAATCATTTCATATACTTCAAGGGTTTAATGGATGCATTCACAGAAATGACCTGGTTTTGGCTTTGAGTCTTGTTTTTGTCTCACATATATCTTTTAATCCAGTATAATAAAGGCAAATTAATATCAAAAGTTGCATTTAACTGTATATCTATTTGCCTTCTACTCTAATTAGAACAGTACAGCACAGAACAGGCCCTTCGGCCCACGATGTTGTGCCGAGCTTTATCTGCATGTTTACATCAATTAATTTTGTCTCCTTCAGATTGTGTCTGAATTTTGTCTCTTTCGACCATAAGATATAAAAGCAGAATTAATTTGACCATTTGGCCCATCAAGTCTGCTCCACCATTCAATCATGGCTGATTAAGCTTCTCAACCCCATTCTCCCACCTTCTTCCCATAACCTGAGATCCCGATACCATCAAGAACCTATCTATCTCTGTCTTAAATGTACTCAATGACCAGGCCTCCACAGCCTTCTGTGACAATGAATTCCATAGATTCACTTCCCTCTGGCTGAAGAAATTCCTCCTTATCTCGGTTTTAAAGGGTTGTCCCTTTATTCTGAGGCTGTGCCATCGGATCCTAGTCTCGCCGACTAATAGAAACATCTTTCCCATGTCTACACAATCCAGGCCTTTCAGTATTCTGTAAGTTTCAATGAGATGCCCACTGATCCTTCTAAACTGCATTGAGTACAGACCCAGAGTTCTCTAACGCTCCTCATACATCAATTTTTCATTCTAGGGATCATTCTTGTGAACCTCCTCTGGACCCTCTCCAGGGCCAGCACATCCTTCCTTAGATTATGGAGTCCAAAATTGCTCACAATACTCCAAATGTGGTCTGACTAGAGCCTTACAAATTTGCCTACCTAACCACCAATTGAAACTGCAAGCTAACTTTATGAGAATCTTAACCTTTCTTTGGAAGGATAAGAGTTGGCCTACAGTTAGGAAGTGTCAGAAAAATATTAGGGGTAGAAGAATAAGAGTAACAAATAAGTTTAAGGCTGTCAATGCACAGGAGTAGAGAATCTCAAACACAAATGAAAGTTGTAGCAAGAAAAAGGGAGATTAAAAAGAATTGAATTGCTAAGATTTGTGAATAGTTCCTTTTGCAGTGAGAAGAAAGCAAATAGACCCACGATTAATCTTCTGAAGATTAAGGTTGGGGATATAGAAGGAAATAGAGGACTTGCTATTGCAACAGATTACGTGATCCTGGTTTTACAAATAACAGAGAATGTCTTGCAGGTAAGCACTTGAGAGACCAGCTGCCTCTAAATTAGAACAATTAAACTAACTAATCATATGGACAGACGTAAGTATCTATATAGTTAGGTATGTAAGGGTACTACTGTAATTACAGAAAATAAGATAAGATGCAAATCAAGTTAGGTATCGTAATCAAAGAGAATAGAACACCTAAAACATAAGTAAAAGCAAACCTCAATTAAGTGCCTCGACTTGATTGGTAGAAACATTCAAAATGATTTGGACTGAGGGCATAGATAGGAGAAAATAAATATACTGTGAAAACCAAGCACACACCGGAAGTTGGCAGAGAATTTAACATGCAAGGAAATAAGAAGGAAAGATAGCTTTAGATTGTTTAGTCATCGTGGAAAATTGAACTCCAAATTCAAACTACCGTGAGGAGACTTGAACCACCAAACACTGGATTATTATTTCAGGCCTCTGGGTGAATTGTCAATTTCATGAACACTAACGTTTGAAGTGGTTGATAGAGCAGTTTTCTATCCAAATGTTCAGAAAAGTGCAAAATAAGATTCACAAGGATGATACTCAGAGGTGTGGTGATATAAACAGGGCCTAGTTTTAAGGCTGATAAAATTGGATATCCTAAATTAAAGAATTGGGCATATTGAAATCAAATACAGTCAAACCTCAGGCAGGCCAATTGTACAATACATAAATGTGTCTGGGCCTGACCCATCAACCACCCATCAAAGGTCGTTACACTCTACTTGAGACTTAGCAGGAGATCATGGCACCTCATTGAAATGCATCGGTCTATTGTTAGAAGCCCAGATCGGGCCAGACTTTCTGTCACCAAGAGTTCCTGTAGATACCTTATCTGATAACAAGTTCAACAACATGGAGATGGACACCTGGGGGGCGGACCCTGGTGTCCTGTCAGGCAGACATCAAGAAGCCCACTGGGTATTGGAACCCCCTCCTGGGACCTAATTGGCCGGAAGCCAGAGAAGTTTTTGGAAAGGCAAACAGGCTGGGGATAAAGGGACACACTCAGAGGCACACTGCAGCGAAGACTCGACGAGGGAGGCAGTTGTGACCATTCGGAAGACTGACCAGAGAAGGAAGAAGCTGCCATCGAGACTCACCTTCGTGACGACAGATCAGAGAATCGGGCCTGCAGTTTAACCAAGCCATCTTTACGGGCAGTATACTTGAATCTGGGGTATCCTCTTGTTTTATGTGGGTAATTTAAGGGTTAATAGTGTTATTATTAATAAACTTGTTGAACCTTTACTTGTGTTTGTCCTTTGTCCACCTTGCAAATAAGGGCACCGGGGTAAAACCTTGGAGTAAGTAAACTGGTTGAAAGTATCTGAGATTAACAGGTACAACAGGATATATTTATCGGGAAGAATTGACTCTTTTTTTCTCAAGGAAATAGAAGACTGAGGACTGACTTAATGGAAATTGTTAAGATTATGAATGGGCTTGATAAGCTTGTCATCAAGAGAGTATTTCTACTTTCAGGCAGGACCAGAACGCGGGGCTATAACTATAAGGCAGTCTCTAAAAATCCAATAAGGAACTCAGGAGAAATGTTAAAAGTAGAAAGTTGTTAAAATGTGTAACTTGCTACCACAAGGTGTGTTTGAGGTGAGTAGCATAGTTGCATTTATGGGGAAACTAGATAAACCCAGGACAGGGAATGGAATTGAAGGATATATTGATGGGGTTAGATGAAGAAGAGTAGAAAGACACTGGTCAAAGAATAAGCACCAGCACAAAGCTTTTAGGCCAAATGGCTTGTTTCTGCCCTGTAAATATGCTGTTCCATGTCTTCTATAAGTCACAAAATCCACAAGACTGAAAACCATTACTAAGATGTGATTTGAACTCACATTCACTAAATTATTGATCTCGGCCTCTGGAAACAACCCACTGATGTATATATAAAAAACAGATTTGTAGCACATTTATTAGTGTTACTTATTTTGTATCACTAGAAAATATGTTTTAAAACTGCTTGTCACCACATGTCTTGTACCTCTTATAGGGAATTCACACTATACCTGATCCTGCCAGTTTAAAAAAATATTCAAAATACAAAAGTACTTGGACCTTTGGAATATAATTACCATAATTTATTCAACTTTAAGGTTACCAACAATCAATATCAGTGAGGGTGAGAACAGTAATAACAAATTGCATAAAGTAAATTTGAATGAAGTGAGAACTGAACTGAAGAAAATTGAACAATTGCTGAGAAATAGTTCAATGAAAGAAGGATGAATTACTCAGGAAAATCTGTGCAAAGCTTATTCAGTCTAGTCTACACTTTAGACGCAAATCTTTGCTCCTGGGTTGGGTGTGGAGACACAGGAGAATTCCAAACTTCGCAAACCTACCTGGGAAAAACTGAGGAAGGTGCCAGGTGCAGAGGTAGGCTGGGCAGAAGGCCTGTCTCAAAGTTCTGGCACCGTGTTCAGTTTAAAACTGCAGCCCTCACCACCCAACACAACTTCCCATGCCGCATCCATGTAACTGCACATCCCCCCCACCCCCATAACCCTCATTAACCTCTATGCCAACCTATATTGCACCCAACCCCTCTATCCCGCATACCCCTGCAAATCTTTGCCCTCCACGCATCTCAATGGCCCTTTATAGTTCCGATGTCAACTTAGTGCCAATTCATTACAACCCATGCCCACTATCCCTTGACTTACACCTACCACGTCAACTCACCGAGTATCCACTATTAGCAGCCCTCAGGACCCATCCAGATATGAGATAAAATAATGTTCAATTAAATAAAGTTCTAAGTATCGTTTGCAGACTTCACTAAATTGAAGATAAACATTCACATTCATAAAAGCCCATTCACTACACTTACATTCCTTCAACTAAATAAAGCCTTATAACACCAAGCATTGGAACTCATAGTTCCACATCAAGGAGTCTATGACAACTTACAGCTGTCAATCAAACTGTGAAATGGCAAGCACCCCACTGTGATAATAGATAGTTATGAAATCAGCCATGCAGCATTAATCCGGTAATGTAAACCCTCAGACTGTTCTCAATAGACAGGATGAAATAGCAAGCAAACTTTTATTTAACATTTCAGACATTTTTTTCCAAAGATTTAAAGGGCAGGACCTTTAAATTCCTTAACAGCTCCCTTTGACAAGTCCCTTTGATGGGTGCTTCTGCAGTTTTCACAGGTCCCTTCGATAGGTTTGTGACAGTTTTGACAGATCTTTTGGCAGTTCCAGTAAGCACTTTTTACACAATTTATGTTTAATTTTAATAAATCCAAAGGGCACCTGATCTCTATCAAAGGGCACCTGACTTCCCCCAAAAGGTTACTTGATCTACCCCAAAGGGCACCTGACCTCCACCGAATGTTTCTCAGGACCAGATGCAAAGAAGTACCTTACCTTCCCAAAGGGGTGCACCGGCTATCCAAATAAATCCACAAAGTTCTGTCCTGCTCCATTCTACACACTTTGAGGTTCACAGTCTTAGCCCACCAAAATTCCACTTCAGTAGCGGCAGCTGATGATTTAAATGGCCACATGTGTGATACAAGCCCCTCCCTTAATCCTACCAAAGTTTGGAGAGTCCTTCCACCATGGCAAAAATCTGGGCCTAAGAGTTTAAAAATTCCTAACTATTCATCATTCTTTTATACTCTAGATCATTCTTATTCCACTTCCTTGCAGATTGACCAGTGCACATGCCAAAGCTGTACAGAGAACTTCAAGTGGATATGACTAGTGTAGTAGATGCCTCAACATAATATCTGCTGATCTTCAATGATCTGGCTATGTAGCCAAAGGTATTGTTTGTTTTGTTTCACTATTTATCCACATTGTCTCAGCATTAAAAGTGACAAGTTCACCCAATTATTTTGTACCGTTTCTAATCCCAGTGATTTTATATCAATGTTTCTCATTTCCTATCCCAAAATGCAAAGCTTTAACATTTCTCTGCCCATTTCATAATAAAGTGTACTCTTTTTTTCAAATATTAACTGCATTTTCTGCACTCTCAATTCTGAAGTCTGCTGTTAGTTGAACAAGCATACGATTGGCTTTTGATTCCCAATCACTTCATTTTTATAGAAAGGAAACAACAAAAGTTCAAGCACAGACCTCAGGGTACTCCATTCAGCACTGCCTCACCCCAAGTTTGACATTATCCCTATTGTGTACTCTGTTTACTACTTTTTTGATCCAGTTTTGTATCTAGTTGCACATTCAACGTTAGGATCTCATTGAATTTTCAACTGACTAATATTCATTAATATGGGGTCTCGTCAAAGTGTTTTGGAATAATCTATGTAAAGGCTGGTTCCACTATCTTCTTTATTCGTAATTCCTTGAAATAAATCAGATTGTCAAGCAGTTTCTTCCCATTCTTTATCCTTGGTGATTGTTTTCCATCAAGACATGTTAGCTAAGTGTGTCTCCAAATTAATGTGGTTCACAGTATTTCCCCCTTTAATTTCCCCAGATGTTGGTCTAATTGGTCTCCAGTTTTCAGGTCAAATTTATACCCTTTTAAAACATCAATATTTCGTCTCCTTGCGTTCTATTTTGCAGAACCTCTCAAGTATCCAAAGAATCTTTCACCACTATAGACAGTGCCTTAGATATTTCCTTTCTAATCTTCAGTAACCCAGGGTGTGTGCCATCTGATTCAGGGATTTGTTAGCTTTCAGTTCACTTGACTGACCCAATAGCTTATGAAATAATCATTGTACTATAATAAATGAATACTGAATTATTTTTCTCCCTGCCGTATACTTCTGGAAAATAATTATCTATAAATATCTTTATCCCATCATTTGAATACTCCATCACTTTAATCCTTTAGTACTAATTTGCACTCTAGCCATTTTTTTACTGCTGTGAACTGGATTTTGATTCCAGAGCCTTCTTTTGACATCTAATACCTTTTTGGTTTAATAATTTCCTATTTCCTTGTATCTTTTTAATGAAGATATTGTAGAGGTAGTGTACTTAATTCAGTTTTACATGTGAAATTGATGCCAGTAGTTCAATCTTCAGCCTACAGACAAACACCCGACACAAAACTTTTAAGGAAATAGACTATAACATGGGGAAATGTGATGTCATTCGCTTTGAGAGGAAAAATGGAAAAGCAAAGTAACTTTTAAATGGACAGAAATGGGAAATGTTAATATTCAAAGGGACCTGCATTGTTTTGTACACAAATCACATAGGTTAACATACAACAGGCAATTAGGAAGGCAAATTGTATCTTAGCCAAAAGGAAAGAAGTCTTACTACAATTATGTAGGACCTTGGTGAGACCATATCTGGAGCACCCCATACAGTTTTGGTCTCCTTACCCAAGGAAGGATATATTTGCCTCAGAGGGAGTGCAACGAATGTTTGCTAAATTGATTCCAGGCTGAGAGATTTGTCCTGGAAGAAGAAAGTAAGTAAACTGGGTCTAAATTCCCTAAAATTTGGGAGGATGAGAGATCTAATTGAAGCAAATGAAATTCTTCAGGAACTTGTTAGGGTGAATACAGCTGGAGAGTCCAAAACCGAGCCTTGGAGTGAGAATTCAACCAATTAGGACTGAGATTAGGAGAAATTTCTTCACTTAGAGGGTTGTGGATCTTTGGAATTCTCTACTTCAGAGAGCTCAGCATGCTCAGCCATGACTATTGATAGATTTTTGGGTACTAAGGGAATTAGCGGAATGAGGGTAGTGCATGAAGGTGAAGCTGAGGTAAATCAGCCATGGTCTTATCGAGTGGCACTGCAGGTTTGAATGGTAATGTGGGCCTACTCCAGCTCCCAATTCTTATGTTCTTACAATCATGCTAAAAATAAATAATGAATTGAATTTAGTCCTTTGCTTTCATCCAATCTTTTAAAATATAATGTTGTAGTGTCTAGCTCGACATTATCCTTATGTTTGTCATCAAAAGACGTCTTAATGTATAGCACAGTCTCAATTCTGACGATTCCAGATTGGAAATGTAAAGTAATTAATTCATTACACCTTCCGCTATCGTGTTAGGCAAGGTATTAAGAGATATGGAATCATGGTGAGTAAATAGAATTAAGATACAGATCAACCATGATCTAACTGAATGGTGGGAATAGGCTCGAGGGGCTGGATGGCCTATTCCTGCTGCTATGTGATTCATTATTCTGCATCAACGTCATAGCAACAGTCCTTCACAGCCCTCCTCATGTATTCTTCTAAATATGATTAACATTATCTTGAATTTACTGAAGTGTATGTTGCAAGTTTGAGATAACAGAGTGAATAAAATGTGATCATTTGACCTCAGGATCAGATAATATCCATAATGAATATTGGAACTGTGTTCATATGAACAGGTATTTGGTGTGTAAATTAATTGCGGGGTATATTTAATGAACCATGCACTCTGGGATAGACTGAATCTGGGGCCAACCAGATGGATTGAAATTGTATTTTTCAGTTACATGCATCCTCATGTTCTTATGCTTTAACAATAGCACTTCAAGTCTGAGATTAATTTAGTACATTGCTCACTCACGTTTAATATCAATGCCAGAAGTTTTGGAATGAATTTCTGTTGCTATTATTCCACAGTATTAAATAAATCACCAAGTACCCACGACTATTAGAAGTAAAAGTTTAACAAAGCTGAGCTGAAATTAAACTCTCCAAAGCATAAACTGACAAAAGTCAAAATGAATTTTTGTTACCGCAGTTTTCCTTATGGAACTAAAGGTGAGGTAGCATTTGGATTACCTACTCTGTGTTGGAATATTACATTTCTAGTGTAAATTCTTCTTTGATTTGGGAGTTTAGCCAACAGTGCCTTTATCTGGAACTATTAGGCAGATGGTAATTGACTTGTCCAAATGAGATTACTTTGCTCTCAACAGTCCATTTCCAAAAAAACAGCGTTGCTGCTAATCTTTGATTCTTGCCTTGCATATTTTATATGAATTGCTTTCTCAAAATAACGTTTGGCAACCTTAGTGGCTTAAAGTTGATTGGTTTGCAAATTTGGGGCTGACTCACTTGAGTGCATGAATGAATTCAGTGAAATGTAACTCCACTGCGCCCCCTCACACGCAGGACCACAGCTAAACTCACGACACCCTTCTGGCTCGTTTGTCTGAAGTGGCACACCAATAAATGGTTGGCACTTTTTAGTATCAGAAGGCATGGAGAAACCAGTGCTGCCCAAAGATTATTCAGATCGATTGCAGCCAAATTTAACAAAATGAGTGCAGTTGGGATCGTATTGCTGACTGCACAGAACCAACATTGTTACCTGCATTTAACTGAGTTTAAAATGTGTTATTCCCGCATACAATACCACTCGCGACAGAAAGGAAATGGATCCCAGATACAATAGAAAATTGAACACAAAATCTCTAGTTTAAGCTGGAAGAGGCGAAGATGGTTCTATGGCTTTGTGCTATTTGACACAGATATTGCAATTACCTTACCCGTCCTCATCTGGAAATCAATATTCATTCATTTCTCTCCCTTGAAGGAACTTTTTTCAATTGGCAAGGAAATGAACATTACTCCTGTTTAAAAAAAAAGAATCTGAGCAGAAACAGTTCTCCTGCACTTACTTTATCTGCCATGATCATGGAAGAGCCGCCGTGAATTCCCAAGATAGG
This sequence comes from Mustelus asterias, assembly GCF_964213995.1. Lineage (NCBI taxonomy): Eukaryota > Metazoa > Chordata > Chondrichthyes > Carcharhiniformes > Triakidae > Mustelus > Mustelus asterias. The sequence goes on from NC_135823.1 coordinate 62,985,055, forward strand.
AATAAATGTCTGGGAGGAAATAAAATCCAAAATCTGAGCGATAGCCTCCTGGTCCGTGTCATCTCCAAACACCACGCCGTGGATCTTGGTGCCTGACATCAGGTCACACACGTGGGTTATGATACTCTTCGGGTCGGTGTGGTTCACCGCCACGGTCACCACGTTGACATCAATGGGAAAATCGGGGGCATCTTCCTTGATCCACACATCCCTAAAGCCCGTGCTGTCGGGGCTCCTGCCCAGAATGATGGCGATGTTCAGGGTCGGGTAACCCTGCTGAGCTCTGATTAGATCCAAGTGGAAGATGAGGAGATCTAGTACCACCACCGCAAGAAAGCCGAGGCGTCCCATTTTCGGAAGCTCCATCCCCTGCAAAGGTGAAGATTACCAACATCTGCAGATTGCACCAAAAACACACACACACAGTTTTTTCCTTCTTCCCCTATCCCTTCTTTGAGATTTTTAAAACATCCACACAAGGCATCAACATGGAAAAGTTCACCTAGTCACCAAATAAGGACAAAGGAAACCGCAGTCTCCGCATATTCCGAGAGGCTTTTTTTTCCCTACTCGTCATGAAGACCCAAAAAAGGCATCTGACCTAATTTACATACTACTGAGTATTCAGGACAGGTTTATAAGAATATATTTCCCTAACGTCGGGTCACAAATATTTTGGGGCTCGTGTTGCTAAATCGTTCAGCCGGGGGGTTGGGAGGCGGGTGGGGTGAGGAGGGGATGCTTGCTTCCAGTTTGCACAAAACATCGTATCCTCTCTCACTATTAGTCATGATTGCTTTTCACAGGGGCTTTTTTTGATGCATTTCACTGCAAGGTTTGCTAACTTGTCTCTTTTCATTCCAAATCCAATTTAATATATAGAAGGGGATATAAAAGCTGCTCTTGTTTTAAGAAGCATCACACTGTCCTGTAGCAATTTTAAGGAAAGGACGTTTTACTTAACGTGCCAGGGAGTGGGATTGTGAGGGGGGGGGTGGGGGGGAGGCAGTGGGCTCCGAGTGCCAGCTTTATTTGCAGCGCTAGTAACGGAATATCAACTTACTGGGCGGCATATGAGGAGCTATTTTAGTAACAGTTTGAAGTCACGAAATACAGCATTCTGCCGTGTGGGCGTTCAGGTTTTAATGATTAAACGGTTGAATCATTTGAGGTTGTGGTCTCTTCCATGTTGATTTAAAACAAAAAATGCTGGCATGAATCAAATTATCAATCTCATTCAAACATTTGAAATCCAATCTTAACGCACGTAGAAGACATTTTTACACAGCAGAGATGTTTTAATAATGAGCATACGTGTGAGCTATTTAAGTAGCAAAAGTGATTGGAAGGTTTATCGACAGACACGCAGAAAAGAGGATAGACATTAAAACTGATGAGTTAAGTGAACCGATAAGCGACATGAAATAAATCGGGATGAAGTTCATTCGAAAGCCAAATTCTTTCACATGAAGTGTATTAGTATGGATTGATATTACAGAGCTGCAGCGTCCTCTGCAGTTGCAATTGTTAGAGGCAGCTTTAAGCATGATGCGGGAGACGTCTATATGTGACATACCTTCAATATCACGAAATGCATTTCGTTGCTGGCATGTTGGAGGGGTTTGCATGTCTTGGCTCTCAGCACCAAGGGTTATTTTGTGGGTCTCTGCATCTCCATGGAACGCCACTTTAAGCTCCAGCTTATCTCCTTTGCATTCAGCAGCGGCTCTTGTGTCAGGAACTAGCGAAGTGTGAAAGTATGCAAAGTTGGTCTACAGTGGGCATAAAATGTGTAGTAAGCCCGATTAAAAAATAAAATAAACTTGCTGCAATCTCTCTCTTTTTTTGCACTTTTGCTTCAGTCTGGTCAATCCACTAATGCAAATTCCCTATTATCTGGGTTCAGATCAAATGTTTGCATTTAGCAATGCATACGTTCAGAGGAATGAGAAAAGCAGATTTATACACAGAACAAATGGACCTCCGTTTCAACATAGCGTCACTTACACCCAGTAGATGTTAGACTGTGCAAGCAAAATCCTGCAGTGTGTAAAATGAAATCATATGAACGTATCTTATGGTTCGGAGTAATTGCTATAAAGAGCAAAGTATAACAACTGCAACAAGAGATTAGAGACGGGTGATCGCACACAAGACAATACAGCAAACATACTTACAGCATCATTCTTCCACATAGCTGCAGCGCGTATGCTCAATAATGAGGCTGCAAGATAACCCATTTGTACTGAAGCCCACCGGAACAACGCCAACGAATATTTCTGTGATCGACTCGCCTGTTAACGGATCCATGTAACATTCTCCTATAATGTGCCGCAAACCCATTAGCTTTCATTGTAGAAATGTGAACGTGCAATGGATTCCCATTAGAAGCGACGAGTTCGACACAGCTATCTGGGATAATTGACTTTGAAATAGCAGTAAAACCAGCCACCACACTAGCTGAACTCTTGTATTTTACGGTGCCATACACAGGCGCTTCTGCCTAAACCCTTCAGTCTGTCTCTGTTGAGACTGCAATACTCAGAGGTTCCTGGGCTCTGTGTTTGAGGAATCAGTCAACAACACATCCTTATGGAGGCTATGTGAATTACAGCGTCCGTGTGTGTGACTGTGTGAGGTGTAAGAGTATGCAGAGTCCCATTTACTAAACAAAGAATAAGAAAAACAACTTGCTTGACGTATTTTTTTCTCTACGTAACAACACTGCTTCCATTCTTGGGGGTTTCTCAACTTCAGACACAAAGGACAGTTTAGCCCAGTGTTATCAGTTGGCTAAAATCCAGGAGACTAGAATCGAGATAGAAATCGGTCCGCCGATAAACATGAAAATTGCAGGTCTCCCTTCTACTGCGATACTCCTGACCAGCACAGACATTGCAAACCAACTATTAAGAGCTCGTCATTTGCTAAACCTGGCATTTATTGTACTGGACCAAATCAGGTTCGGCTTCTTTCCCGCCTTCGAAAATTGGCTAGACAAATAGAGTGGATGTTGCTGAGTGGGCCACCGGCAAACGCTGACCGCAGCGAGGATGGGACAATGAGGTTTCAAAAAAAAAAGAACGTGAGGAAAGATCGGGAGTACAATTTATGTTTTGGTGATCCAGAAACTCATATGAAAACCGTGGTCGTGAAAAGAATGCCAAGGTGGATGTTATAGCGGGCCCGCAAGATCTGCCAAAATCGTGCGGCAAATCCAGAGACCGACATTAAAGTCATTCGTTTGATATCATGAGAGTCGGCGTTCTCGCCTTTAACAGGCGAATGCTGCTTTGACGGGGTTACACCATTGAAAATCAACCAACCAGTAATCTCGGCGACTGGACTTCATTTTATTGTATCTCGGTGTGTCCCCCCACCCCCCTCTCTCGGAACCAACTCAAGGCAAGAGCGATCCCTCGACGGCTCAATTTAGATGGCTGTTTGTCACTAGTGTCAATTTGAAAAGGGGATCCTGGAACATTTAAAACACGTCGCTTCCTTTTCATCACACATTACAACGCTGCTCACGTAGCTCGGAATTTCTCCCTTGAAAATAAATATGCTAGTTCTTTTTTTGGCTGCGGCTGACGGAATCTCACATTGTGGTACCGCTTATCTCATTCATTCAATCCCCTGAGCACCGTGGGCGTCTCGTGTAGCCGTTTAATTTCTCTCGATATGTACGTAATAATCAAAAAAACGGAATGTTTAATATGGCCGTGACTATAAGTGTTCGGTTAATGTACTATTTCCAGAATAGATACGGAATTATTCGTGTAACACAAGTGGTTTTATATCGTCCGTTGTCAGTGGCTTTTACCCACTGCGTAAAATATTCCTTTCATCGAGGAATTCAGTCTTTTCTGTATTTCAACCAATCGTGGCATCTTCCTCAGTCCAATTACAACATTCCGTGGTTGACAGGAAGCGAGTTGGGACTGCGGAAAGGATGGTTACAGGTTATACATGCTGAGTAAAATGAATCCCAGTTCCACAACTAGCTCAGCGGCATGCTGCATTACTGTGTATGCACAGCACTGATATGGGACACGACTGTCTGAAGTCGCAGTCTCCTTCCTTCAGCTTGAAGGTGTCTGTTTCTGTGAAGGGAGAAGTGTGTTGGGCATTACCGACTTAAATAGGGCGCATTGCACCTTATCTCCAGTCGCCCGATGCATTACAAGCAGATTTATTTATTTCAATTCGGCCAATGCTCGAATGCATTCAAGCGCGAAAAGTTAGAGCGAGGTACGGCAGGAATACAAAATAAAAAGCAGCAATATAAAACAGGCATGGCAGCTAAATCCTTTAGGTTTCGTTTTCTCATCTCTGAAATGTTGATCTCCAGCCAATTGCATGGGAATAAATCAGTGATTCCCATGGATTTTTAATGTTCAAGTGACACAGTCCGAGGACAACTCATGCGACTTAACATGGTAATGTGAGCTCTGGCAACAGGCTGGAGGATGCATGCACTACTGTAAATCAGACTGCAATACACTCCACCATCTTCACTTGTTTTATAGACTATAATCCCAATTCACATCGTGGTTGTCCGAGAGACAGCTTTAGAAATCTGCTTGTGTACAGAAAATGGGCACAGATTAAATGGTCATCGGGCGACATGGAATATTGGAATCCGTAGTTATTCAGGGTCGGTGGGCCCCAGTTTGTCCACTGCACGAAACAAACTCCTTTTCAAAGGAACTGCTTTGTAATGCTGGATTAACAAAGTCCGGCATCCACTGAAGCTTTGAACATGTTTAACATCCCAAGGTGCTTCAAACAAGCAAATATTTAGCATAGCTGTGGCGCCACAGATATGGAGATTCGCAATTATAATTTTGGCAGAAATAAAGTTAAATTATATCTAAAAGGTAGAGAAATAGAGAGATTTCATAAGGAAATTCCAGAAAGAAAGGCAGAAGCATGTGAAGACTAGAAAGCAAGGAAGAAACACATTTATTTGGCGCTTTTCACCTCAGAACGTCTTAAGGCACTTTATAGCCAATGAAGCACTTTTTGAAGTGTGGTCATCGTTGTAATGTAGAAAACACAATAGGTAATTTGCCATATCAAGGTCCCATAAACAACAATGTACTAACGACCAGATATTGCTTCTGAGATGTTGATAGAGGGACACGAGGAATAACTCCCCGGTTTTTCTTCGAAATAGAGGCATGGAATATGTTACTTCCACCCAAGCAGGACGATGCTGGTAGTGCAGCGGTACTCTGGCAGTGCAGCAATTCTCAATGCTGCTGAGTCGCAGTACCGCACTGGATTGTCAAGCTCCATTTTTGCGCCCAAGCCTTAGTGTGGAATTTTAACCTCTGACTCAGGAGACAAGAATGCTACCAACTGAAACGTGACTAACTCTGACGATTGACCGGCTGACGGGAAGGGAACGTGTCTAAAAGGCCAGAAAGTGAGCGAACTTGAGACTTTGGAGGAGGAAAGTTGGTGGAGCTTGCCGAGTTGGGGCCAGATGAGGCCGTGCGGAATTTGAAGACAAGGGTGAAGATTTTCAAGTTCTTAGGAATTGATCAGAAAAGGTTGAGGAAGCTAGGCGAGCGTGCGTGAGATGTCAATGGCTACCTGCGATTTGGAACTTTGAATTTATGGGCAACCGCAATCGGGAGGCCAGCTAGGAATGCATCGAATTAGCAGGTATATTGATGACAAAATAGGGATAAGAAGGTCAGCGGTAAGGGCAGAGGCGACTGCTGTGAGGGAGTGGATAAGTTCTTTGAGATGTATTTGGGATGTCAAGCTCTCTTCTAGGTGTAAGACACAAACTGGTACACCATCAGCTTCTGGCTGAACCGATGGCCGCGACAGGAGTGGAGTTTATCCGAAGCGAACTTTACATGTTGCGTCAAACCTAAATTTCAACGCGGTTTCTATAAACCCAGGTATCTAAGGCAAATCACACACCGCTGTACTTTTGGAGCACAGTATACAACTATTCCGCTTAACTTCCGATTATAAAACTGAGATTGGAGAGATATCATTTGGAATATCTGATCAAGTCAATGATGATGTATTAGATGGCCTACACTATTCAAAGGCTGTGGGAAACCGTGCATATGTTTCTAATTCGTGTTACTATATTCACTTAAGATATTTGTGTCTCACACAAAGATGGCCCTTAAAAAATCGAATGGTTTTCTTCAGTTTGCAGTGCGGCTTGGGTGGATCCACCTCTTGGTACATTGTCTCTGAGGCGAATTAGCAATTAAATCCGCAATTTCTCTTTTTCAAAGTTTATTTATTAGGTTTACATTAACACTGCAATGAAGTTACTGTGAAAATCCCCTAGACGCCACACTCCGGCGCCTGTTCGGGTGCACTGAGGGAGAATTTAGCATGGGCAATGCACCTAACCAGCACGACTTTCGGACTATGGGAGGAAACCGGAGCACCCGGAGGAAACCCACGCAGACACGGAGAGAACGTGCAGACTCCACAGCGGGTCCCCTCTGACATTGGTGGGGTTTAAAGAAAAAAATTAGAGACAGCTTTAACTGAAGATACCAAAGAGCAAACAATGATGGAAACAGAGGCAATACTGGGGTGCAGTGAAGAGCATTATTAGATTCGGAGGTTTTCAGACATTATTAAGGATATCGTTATAAATTCGATGTGAGTCACTCTGTGTTGGAAACCTCACCAAGTCAATTTCGCCATTCATAAGAACCCCTCCCCACTAAAAGCGACGTGGTCTCTTTAAGGCTAACAACAAACCGCCACTGCCAACTTTGGCGCTGTCCCTCTCAACACCACCAGTTAAATGACACATCGCAAAGTGTGGGCTGAATGTCAAACAATCGTTTGCTGTGTGGTTACGCAAATTCTGGCCGATAAACCTGAGTTGGCGTTCCCATCCTAAGTTCCAACTAGGTGTACTGTAAAGAAAATATTCTTTGAAATACAGCACCGCTGAAAGTTAGTTATTGGTTCACTTAATGGAATTAGTGCATCTCTCCTTCAAGAATGAGCACTTTATTATTTTGACATAGTTTCTATAGCTTGAATAAAATCATACAGTGAAAATTAAGTTCTGCTGCCTTAGATTTGCTGCCTCTTGAGGATTAGGCATTTTCTAATTTGAAATATGCTTATTTTAAACTCTGGTTATATTTTAAAGCTGGAGTGCGCCACCAAGATGCAGCTACGCATTGGAAACCCGTTCGTTCATTTATAGGCATGTTTAACAGTTCGCGGATTCCTCAGCGATGGGTGTGGGTTATTGACAGTTGGGCCAAGGTGCAGGCCATCAAGGCAGCCCAAGCCTGATGATGTTAACCTAAGCATATACTATGTATCTCGGGAGCTGACGTGAGACAGATCTGTATATTGCGATATATCGACATTCAAGATGTGTTCGAGGAGATGCCAGGCTTCATGGATAGTTTCTAGGACAAAGATTCCCAAACCCTGGAGCGACCGTGGGACAGCAATTAGGGTCGCGGGCCGGCTATGGGCTCTGATGTTGTTTTCTGGCAGCTGTTGGGTGAGTGGGTGGGAAGGGAACGAGCTCCGAGGTTACATCAATGCCTGCAACGCAGCCGCTCAGATTTCTCTTGGCCCTTGTTCAGTGGGAAGGGAGGGTATCTTCAAGAGAGTCCACGCATGAAGGAATCACCTCAATTAGTGGGAATCCTGACTGGAAGATCTGTGAGTGATTTACAGAGGTCATGTTGCTATCAGACGGTGGGGGTGAGAGGGCCAGGGCAGAGGTCCTGTGCAAAAAGTTCCAGAGCTCCTGATTGACCTGACGCTTCTCTAATTTGCAGTCATGTTGACAATTAACAACTTGCTTCTAACACCAAATACAAATTTTGTGCAGGGTTTGGTATGTTTTATGGTCCATAATATCACTGCCGGTGTCGCTGCAGTCTTTCAGGATGAAGAGGGACACCGTTGTCAATTAGATCTTGTTGCCAAGCAGTGTCCGCAAACCATTGCAATAATATTCAGCTGAGGTCCAACATGGTCAACATTGAAAATGTCGTAAGAAAATGACTATCCTTTTTATTCCATTCTTTTTATTCCACACTAGCCTGTGGTTTACGGTAAAGGTATGAGAGCTGATGTTTTGTCAATCTGAACCAACATTTCCACAGTGTACCACTGATCTCGTTCTGCTATTGCTCCTAAGGGGCTATTCATTTTGCTGCTGGTCAATATATATTTATAGATCTGATGCACAAAACCAATTTGCAATGTTTGCAACCATTGGCACAACATGATATGTAAGTGGTGCATTGGGTAAGATCTTGCTGGAAAATAGCATAAACAATTGCTGATTGTGAGATCCTGTGCCCAGTCTAGATTGGTAGCATGCCTGCCATCATATGGGGTCTCATTTTTAGTCTTCATGTTGCCCATCAGGGAGCAGGATTTTCCAACTTAAATACGCAAAGATGGGCCATGGACCCATTTCAGGACCCTTCTACAGTAAATGTGCAAAACGAGGTAGCTTGCATTGTGCAAGCTCTGACTCAGTCTGATCCATTTTTCCAATTGTACAATTGCACCAGTATTACCAAGGTAATATTTTTCCAATTTTGCTCATCTTGATGTGAAGCCAGAGGCGGGGGTGAGGGAGAAGGGACAGGTGTGTTTCTCTTGGCTCCACAACAGAACTGTGGACTGCGGATGCCGCTCCCTAACCCTACCCTAATGATGGTAGGTGTGTGGATGGATTGCCTGGTTAACTCAGTGCCTGCTACATTGCCGGAGCATTACTGTCAGTTGTTGGGAGAACTGAGCAAAAAATAAGGTGTGACATACATGTAGGAAAGAATTGCTGTGGAAAACAGTCCTACCTGCTTTCGAAAATTTTGCAGACCTACTGTCCTCTTTTCAGACACCATTACCAGAAAAAAGACATATCCTTTGGTGGCAGCAGAGCTCCCTCCACCCTGGGGTCCAAATGTGGGAAGCATTGCTTGCTCATTTAATTAACGATGTGTTCTTCCCAAGAGTGAAGTGTTTTTATAAATATAAAGATGAGCAGGATTACATCAACAGCACACGAGGACATATTACGGCAGACAAGATTATATTGTGCATGTATTTTTTATCTTGTGTGCTATTTGGCCAAACTGCTCATGATTTCTTTTTGCAATTTACAACTTGCTCATAGGAATGAAATATTTTCTGGCTTCCACCAATTTTATCATGTTGTCTTCTGACATTTGCAGCAAGTGATGTAAATTCAGAGTTTTCATTGGTTCATCCATTCACAAAAGCTGAACAAATGTTTATATGGTATGCTTTGAGATGACAGCCTCAGCCAATTTTCTTAAGACATATAGTTGCCAGTTGTTTTTATAGCAACTGCATTTTGCTATCACTCACCTTAGTGACTTAACAACTTTTTTGGACCTCCCTCATGCAGCTCCTGGTTTCCAAAATATCATTGACATGCAATATCACCTCCCATGTACAAGTCATCATACGTTAATGGTTGTATAAACCACCAATGCAAAATAAATTGCTGTTGGTGAGCCAGTACCCCACCCATAAAATAACCAGAAATGCAATCACTAAATTCCACAGCCCATATTCAGTGGGCAGCTTTAATCTCTCCCAGTCCACCATCTGCACACCTTTTACAAAAGCCACAGTTGCTTTGTATTATCATCATTAAGGCAGTTAATAAGCATAGAACCAGCACTAGCACCCAGGCACGTAGAACTGGTTTCAGACATCATAAGCCCTAAATGTAATTGGGAATGGGAGTCTTGAGAGAGATTGGCAAGATGAAATTTAAGTCCACACTTTGAATCACATTTTTAGTTATACAAGAATTCCTTAAAGGAGTACTCAGACAGTTAAATTTATCTTGTATGAGCAGCTGGCTGCACTGATGTGTCTGTGCTACATCCTCTTGGTTTATTTGGTAGCACAAGCTTTTGGAGTGTCGCTCCTTCTTCAGGTGAGTGAGGAGTTGTGTTCACAAACAGGGCATATATAGACACGAACTCAATTTACAAGATAACACGAGTCTTTTACAGGTAATCAGGTCTTAAAGGTACAGACTGTACCTTTAAGACTTGATTACCTGTAAAGACTCGGATTCCAACCATTATCTTGTAAATTGAGTTTGTGTCTGTATATGCCCTGTTTGTGAACACAACTCCTCACTCACCTGAAGAAGGAGCGACACTCCGAAAGCTTGTGCTACCAAATAAACCTGTTGGACTTTAACCTAGTGTTGTGAGACTTCTTACTGTGCTTACCCCAGTCCAACGCCAGCATCTCCACATCATGGCTACATCCTCTTGACCAGTGGCCTTGATTCCAGGATGGCCTTATCCATGCTTAACTCATGACTGCATTGTAACACTTTCCAATCTGTCAAGATACCCAAAGCTCAACTGCAAAATATCGATGGTGTGCTCAGCAATAATGCCGGTGATTGCACAGCCTTCTTTGTATCTGCACTCTGCTTTTGTCCAAGGCAACAACAATGGTTCAACTAGAACTGAAGTGATTTATACTTGTTTCCCCTCATCTTTAAAGAAGTCTGTCTCAGATGATTACCGCAAAATAAAAATAAGTTGGCACTGACCTGGTTGGTTGTTCAAAGACTTGGTGCAGCTTCTGGAAATAAAACCCTTTACTGTTCATGTAGGTACTGGCATTGCACCTAGAAGGCCAGAGGACACCATAAAACATCAGTCAAACCATATAATTTTGGAGAGTTAGCATTCTGATGAGATTTGGCAATCTTGTTCCATTACTGTTGCTATTCAGGGGGGGAATGATGAAGGTATTGGCTCTTTCCCTACTAAAACATCAGTGTTCTACAATTTCCTTGGGCAGCAAACTGGTTTCACACTACCAAAGGCTACTGGAAGTATAAATGTTGATTCAGTTCCGATTTGTTTGTTTTCAATTTGTTTTGTACCTTCACATTTTTTTCCCTTTTGGGGAATAGTGGGGAAATGTTGAGAGGATTAGCAGGCTGACTAGCAGCATGTTTTAATCACACAATGAATGCTTCTACTACAGCCAAAAAGTCCTGGAGCAGGACTTGAACAGAGTTTCTGTCTCAGGCAGGAGTGCTGCCTACTGAATCAGATGGCTTTCCTTTCAGTTCTAATGAAAGGTAATTGACCTGAAACATTAGCTGTTTCTCTCTCCACAGGTGCTGCCTGACCTACTGAGTATTACCAGAATTTTCTATATTTCAGATTTCCAGCATTCGTTTTTGGTAAGTATTGAGAAGCTTGGTTACCTTAACAGTAACTGGCAATATCGATCCAATGTTCCAAGCTGGTTCCAGAATTCTGTACAGCTAATGGCACAGATTACGTTAATGCTAAACATAATCTTCCAGAGACAGCAGTACTCAGTCATTGCATGGTAGATATGCCAGGCTTGTACATACAATGGATGGTCTATTGATAGGTGCACTTGATTCATCTCTGGTATCCACCCGCCATCTAGGGCATCTTTCTCTATTCCTGCTGATTCTTGTCAAGTTAATTAAGTGGCATGAGGTTACGAAACAAATCCCTATAGATTTAAATGGTCTGCATGAAAAAGATATTGCCTCTGCCATATTTAGTTTCTGATTCCTGACATACAAGAATCAGCTGAGCTCTAAAGGTTATTTCATCTGGATAAGATATGTACATTTCTCATAGAATGGGTAAAAACACCAATTTTGCTGGCTGTCCTTTTAAGGTATGCACAGTCTCCCAGTTTACATGCAAAGTACTGCCAGCAGCCTACCTTATACTGAAAAGTCTTGCAGCAATCTTATGACCAGTGCTCTGAGTGCAGGAAATGTGCAGACTTTCAAAACCTGTGAACTTGCTAGCCACTATCACACAATTGCTTCCAGCCGATGCTTAATGGCAGTAGCGTTTACCAGGATATAATCTATTTGATTTGATTTATTATTGTCACATGTATTAACATACAGTGAAAAGTATTGTTTCTTGCATGCTATACAGACAGAACATACCATTAATAGAGAAGGAAATGAGAGAGTGCAGAATGTAGTGTTACAGTCATAGCTCGGGTGTAGAGAAAGATCAACTTAATGTAAGGTAAGTCCATTCAAGAGTCTGACAGCAGCAGGGAAGAAGCTGTTCTTGAGTTGGTTGGTACATGACCTCAGACTTTTGTATCTTTTTCCCGAAGGAAGAAGGTGGAAGAGAGAATGTCCGGGGTGCATGGTATCCTTAATTATGCTGGCTGCTTTGCCGAGGCAGCGGGAAGTGTAGACAGAGTTAGTGGATGGGAGGCTGATTTGCATGATGGATTGGGCTACATTCATGACCTTTCTATCTAGTGGTAGCACTGTGTCAATATACTATCAAAATTATTAGGAATAATTAGATGAAATTATATTTCTTTATTTTCCTAATTGATTTTCCTGAAATTGATCTCCTTTGGACTCAGTCAAAGAAAGAAAGCATCAAGAGGTGAGATTATTCAAAACAACCTCTAAAAATTATATTAATTAACATATTTTGTGATGTGGGGAAAACTTTTATTCATAATCTTGACAAAAGAAAAGCACAGCACAAGTCTTCCAAATCAATAATAAATTAAATGCTAGGAATTCATTAACATTGCTGTTTTGCAGCAACTTCTTTAATGCTACTTAATTCATGTAATATTTAACATGTAAGCCTTTAATTAAATAAGACTGTCTGTAGCAGATGTTCAAAAATAAAGCCATCATGATTCACCTGAATTTCTTGATGGATTTATTTATACTGACGTTGATCAACAGCTGGAATAGAGTGAATGAGCATAAGACATTGGACTCATTTAAGTCACATACAGTTAGCCTTTATAATCAGGAAATGGTAGGGTTAGTGTTCTGCAAAAATGAGATTAACAGCGTTGCAGGGCCTTTCTCATCCAAACCTATTTTATGATCTTTCCAGCAACAAGCAAACTTTTCTTCTGATCTGATTATGTTGTTACTATGCTGATTGCCACTTGAATATAAGTAACTCTTATTCTGAATGGGATAAAGGGTGTTCATGGTTCATACATTTGTTAATTAAATAAAACTACTAGTTAAGAATGCATTTTAGCTTCAATAGGAAATTGTGCAATTATTTGGTATAGGAAATTGCTTGTGTATTTGAATTGGAATATTGTGAAGCTTTATTAATCATATTGATGTCAGATAATCTTGTCAAAGCTTGACCGGAAACTTGATATCAAATTGAAAGATGATTTAAAAATCTGTTGTTGCAGTTAGGGAATTCATCTGTGTCTCCTCCTGAATAAGTTGCATGGGGAGAGTTGCAAACTAACCAAGTGTTAAAAAATAAGCTTCTGGTATTTGAAAGTACTTTTATGTACTTAGCCATTTGAAACAAAAAAACAATGTTTGTCTGATCACTGCACATACAGTCCTCTGAGATATCAATCCCAGATCAGCATTGCAGTTGATTTCTATGAATGCTTGTTGTCCTGTTCCGGATTTGCTGAATTCTGCCACTGCTTCATTTTTCTTATTTGTCAGTAAATATTTCAGTAAATATTCAGATCTGAGTTTGTTATTCTGCCAATTGTGAGACGACAGTTATTCCTATAAGAAGATTATAACACAAAAGGATAATCATTACAGAATGTTTGAAAAGGTTCAATTCTGGATTGTGAATTATAAGCTCTGCCAACAGGCAATACAGTGAAACTGCTGAAGAGAAAACTTCCCTTAAAATCAGAAATTATAAAACTTGAAAACAAAGTTCGCATTTAAAGCTTCAGAAATCAATGGTATATAGATAATCAGACATGTATTAATATTGTATGGTTCAAACAATTTCAATGATCATTTAATTAATGTGTTCATCTAGTTTTCTCTAATTCACATCTTTTAGTTGATTCATATGTCTGGAAGAGCCAACAGAACAACCCCACCCCATCCCCTGCCCCAACCATTTGGGGAGAGTCTGATGGATCTACTTGAGTGTTGTTCAATCATGTGGCCCTTGGAGAATTGGTCAATCCTCTGAAAAGGATTGGCCAATTCTCCAAAAACAGTCACTTTCTTGAACAACGCTCAGGTAGAACCACCAGACTCCCCCCAATGCAGGGGGCTGTTCTATTGGCTCTTCCAGACTTTAATTAAAAGTTGTGCATCTTTCAACAAGCCCAAAAGCATGGCAAAATGATAAATAGAGTGAATGCAGTATCCCACGGATGAAAATGCATAAAAATTCTAAGGACTTAGAAAAAATACCAAGCTTGACTCCATATATACCACCTACTGAAAACAAAAGACTCCCTTGCTATGCTTAAACTATGCACATCAGCCATGCACTCTCCCCAAATGGTGTGGGGGTGGGGTTGTTCTATTGGCTCTTCCAGACATATGAATCAACTAAAAGATGTGAATTAGAGAAAACTAGATGAACACATTAATTAAATGATCATTGAAATTGTTTGAACCATGCAATATTAATACATGTCTGATTGTCTATATACCATTGATTTCTGAAGCTTTAAATGCGAACTTTGTTTTCAAGTTTTATAATTTCTGTTTTTAAGGGAAGTTTTCTCTTCAATAAAGCAACAGCTCCAATGCCTCTTCATTATCATATCAGTGAAAGTTCACTTTAAATGCTGGTAGATGGAAGCCAATTCTTTCTTTCACTCATAGAAAGTTTACACATTTTGCCATTCACTCTATTTGGTTCTTAAAGTATTGTATACTCTCCATTCACTCTTTTATCTTACCTCATTTTCCTCTTATCCTTGCTCATATAAGACCACAGGGAATGAGCAGGACAGTAGGATTGGCTTTGGACTGCTCTATCAAAGAGTGAGGACAAGAAAGATGGGCTAGACGCTGTCCATGCAATAAACATCCACACTGTAAATATTCAAGACAGCAGGCTTGCTTTCCAGTCTTTCTACTCAGTTCCTTCTTCCAGTTCCCCTCTACGCAACTGACAAAGATACCCAGTACACAGCTGATGGAGTTGACCTGTTGGGCTGTTGAGAACTCTATCTGATTTGTCCAGACATTGGAAATGCTACTATAGCATATCAAAGAACAAAGAACAATACAGCACAAGAACAGGCCCTTCGGCCCACCAAGCCTGCACCGATCATATGTTCCTAACTAGACCATCCGTTTGTATCCCTCTATTCCCAGTCTGTTCATGTGGCTATCTAGATAAATCTTAAATGATCCTAGCGTGTTTGCCTCAACCACCTTGCTTGGGAGTGTATTCCAGGCCCCCACCACCCTCTGTGTAAAATACGTCCCCCACATATCTGTATTGAACCTTGCCCCCCCTTACTTTGAACTTGTGACCCCTTGTGTTTGTCATTTCCAACCTGGGAAAAAGCTTCTAACTATTCACCCTATCCATGCCCTTCACAATTTTATAAACTACTTTTAGGTCGCCCCTCAACCTCCGTCTTTCCAGGGAGAGCAACCCTAGTTTACTCAATCTCACCTCATAGCTAATACCCTCCATACCAGGCAACATCCTGGTAAACCTTTTCTGCACTCTCCCCAAAGCTTCCACGTCCTTCTGGTAGTGTGGCGACCAGAACTGGACGCAGTATTCCAAATATGGCCTAACCACCGTTCTATATAACTGCAACATCATATGCCAACTTTTATACTCGATGCCCCATCCAATAAAGGCAAGCATGCCATATGCCTTCTTCACCACCTTTTCCACCTGTGTTGCCACCTTTAAGGATCTGTGGACTTGCACACCCAGATCCCTCTGTGTGTCTATACTCCTGATGGTTCTGCCATTTATTGTATAGCTACCCCTGCATTAGATCTACCAAAATGCATCACTTTGCATTTATCTGGATTAAATTCCATCTGCCATTTTTCAGCCCAATTTTCCAGCCTATCTATAACCTGCTGTATTCTCTGACAATGTTCATCATTATCCGCAACTCCAGCAATCTTTGTGTTGTCCGCAAACTTACTAATCAGACCAGTTACATCTTCTTCCAAATCATTTATATATATCACAAACAGCAGAGGTCCCAGTACAGAGCCCTGCGAAACACCACTAGTCACAGACCTCAAATCAGAAAAAGACCCCTCCACTGCTACCCTCAGTCTTCTATGGCCAAGCCAGTTCTGTACCCATCTAGCTAGTTCACCTTTGATCCCGTGAGATTTAACCTTTTGTGCCAGCCTGCCATGAGGGACCTTGTCAAATATCAATCACATGATCCACAATTTTGGGTGAAACATCACGATTTATGTTCATATTGATACATGGATTTCCGAATGCCATTACCAACCTGATCCTCCAATGAGCTATCCATTCATTTTTCCTGTTTCCTCAGAGGTGGTTGTGACATCAGAAATTGCCTCAAAATGAATGCATCATGGCTGCTAATGCATTTGGCTGACACCAGATTATTCTGCTGTGGTGCTCCAAGACCACCTGAGCATTGATTGAAGGTGATCAGGCTTCTTGAATTGCTGCAGTTCATATGGTGTAGATACACTCAGTGCCTTTAGGGAGGAAGTTCTAAGATGTTCAGTGACAGTGGAAGAACTGCAATATTGTTCTAAGTTAGGATGGTGTGTGACTTCGGGAGAAACATGCAAGTGGTGGTGTTCCCATGAGTCTGCTGCCCTTATTCTTCTGGGGGAAAGAGGTCACAGCTTTCGATGGTGCTGTCAAAGAAGCCTTGATGAGTTGCTGCCACTGTGCACTGATGGTGGAGGAAGTGAATGTTTAAGATGGTGGATGGGGTGCCGATCAAATGAGCTGTTTGGCGTTGGGTGGTGTTGATCTTCTTGAACAATACTGGAACTGCACATTATGATTCATATCTTTTGCAAGGTTGTTATTGAT
Source organism: Mustelus asterias (assembly GCF_964213995.1). NCBI lineage: Eukaryota > Metazoa > Chordata > Chondrichthyes > Carcharhiniformes > Triakidae > Mustelus > Mustelus asterias. The sequence continues at coordinate 63,001,896 of NC_135823.1, forward strand.
GTTCTGATAGCTAACTGAATGTCATCAATGAAACCCTTTCCTTTTGGGAACCTACACACATGACAGAAATTCTAGGCCCTCTCTAGTTATTCCCTCCTTCTGAGTGGGAAAGTGACAAATGTGTTGCCCCTGACAAAAATGATTTGGGGAGCCTACTTGGTGAAATGATGTATGGACATGTGGTCAACATAGCAAATATATCATTAGTGGTGAATTGAAATGAGTTGGTAGCATGAAAGCTCAAAGCAATGTTGACTTTGATCACAACAGGGATTTCTATGTACTGGGTATAGCCTCCAGGTCATGCTACAGAAGATTGCGGATATGCCCTGATGAATTATAGACAATGAAGGCAAGGGTTTTACAACCACTCCAGTAATTGTGAGCTGGTTGTATTATTTAAATCTTGTGGGTCAGCATCAGATGTTTGAGAAGCCAGAACACTTGCCTTTACTTTTTGTACAGGAATTCTTTTCCTTCCAAATTACAGATTTAAGTCCCAGCGGAATGTCCATACTGAGCACTGTGCTTATAGCTATGCAGGGCAACTGATGGAAATGAGAATGCTGCAGTAGAGGTGTGCATGAAAGAATACAGAAAAATAACAGATTAGCATTAAAAAATAAATGCATCAGTTACAAAGCACAGAGTTTATCATGTGAGTAAACAACAGTCAAAACTTAGTCTTCTCAAATATGTCAATCTGGTTTGAAGAGGTGTAATTCTGAAGCAAGTATACTGCACATTTCCTAGGTCAGTGGACAGGGGGAGATGGTGTCTAACGGCAATGTCACTGGACTAGTAATCCAGAGGCCCAGGCTATTGCGCTGGGGATATGGGTTCAAATCTCACCACGACAGCTGATGGAACTTAAATGTAATTTGAGAAAAGATCTAGAATTGAACAGTAATGGTGACCATGAAACTATCATTGATTGTTGTAAAAATGCATCTGGTTCACTAATGTCCCTTAGGGAAGGAAATCTGCCGTCCTTACCTGATCTGACCAGTTTGTGACTCTAGACCCACGGCAATGTGGTTGACTCTTAACTGCCCTCTGAAATGGCCCAGTAAGCCAATGTCAATTGGAGATGGACAATAAATGCTTGCCTTTCCAGAGATGAAGAATAAAGAAAATACATGGAATTTGCCGTGGGATCACTTATAATACTTTAGGATACTGTATAGGCAATTATGAAGCTCGAGTAATGCTGCACCATCCAAACACATAAAAAATTACCCCTAGAATCAGTTTAGCAGTGGACATGCTGGGATCTACCCACCCAATTGCACTCCTCCAATGTTGCCAGTGAGTAGCTACTCTCCAAGCACAACATCAAGGTATTGGCCTTAATATCTGATCTGAGGTTTTTGTTGAAAGCAAGATTGAAAATAGAATTGTTGTGTGAGATGCAATGATTGACAATAATGTCACCTCACACATTAATATGCAGTTTGCTGTGAACATAAATATCGCAAGCATCTTGCAAGATACTCTTTAAATCAGCAACCAATTAAGGAAAAGAGCATTCAACCTCTCCAGCCATTCTGCTGATACGTCTTGTAGCAGTGCCTAGACTGAATTTGATCTGAACTGGGAATAGAAACCTCTCTTAGGAAATTACAGCAGCAGATCAAGAAGAATTAATGCCTTTCCTAAAGCTGAATGGCAAATGTGCTGAAGATGTCCAAGTACAAAACAATAGCGTTATATGCTAATTATTCACTAAAATATACACCATACATTTAGAATTGGATGATACAGAGATGGAAAAAAACACAATCTTTTCAACTACTTTGGAAACTCTGCTGCTGCCCCCAACTGCAGCTGTTATTTTATGATTTGTCTATACCCATGCTGATTTACTATTAGAAACTGTAGCAGGCTGTCTATCTCATAACAAATACAGATTTTCTACTAACTGCTCTCTGCTGTATATAGATGCCTCTAATCTATCCTTCCATTAATTTATTAATGAGGTCAATGCAATATTGTCTGGAGATTATGATGGTAAATATTTTGTTACAATTTCAATCTTCAAAATAATAAATTCATGGTTTATTTCTCTGTTGCAAATCAATGATAGCTATTTCACATTTAGCATTTGACAGCTGGCTCAACAGCTGCATACCCAGGAGTCAGGGAACAGACTGCCTGACTGCCCTCTTTTCTGTTTGCATTTTAGATTGTGCTTCCAAAGAACAGTGTTCTAGCCAATGACATTTTTTATTAAATTCATTCATGGAATGAGTGCTGATGGTAGGCTAAAATGTATTGTCCATCTCTTATTGCCCTTGGGAAAGTGATGGTGAGCAGTCTTCTTGAACCGCTGCAGTCCATATGGTGTAGATACACTCAGTGCCTTTAGAGAGAAAGTTCTAAGATGTTCAGTGACAATGGAAGAACTGCAATATGATTCCAAGTTAGGATGGTATGTGACTTCAAAGGAAACATGCAAGTGGTGGTGTTCCCATGTGTCTGCTGCCCTTATTCTTCTAGCGGGTCAAGGTCACAGCTTTCAATGGTGCTGTCAAAGAAGCCTTGATGAGTTGCTGCCACTGTGCGCTGGTGGTGGAGGAAGTGAATGTTTAAGATGGTGGATGGGGTGCCGATCAAATGAGCTGTTTTGTGATGGATGGTGTGGATCTTCTTGAATGATACTGGAACTGCACACATCCAGGCAAGTGGAGAGTATTCCGTCACGCTCCTGGTTTTGAGCCTTGCAGATGGTGGACAAGCTTTGGAGAGCCAGGCACTGAATTACTGAGCTGCATCTCAGCTGGTGACACACTTGCCTCTGAGGCACATGATTCCAGATTCAAATCCCATTTGTAGCTTGAACATAAGAATCAAAGCATTATCGAAGGACTGCTGCACTGCCATCTGGATGAGATGTTAAACTGAAACCTCATCTCCCTGCACAAGGGATGGAAAAAATCTCATGGCACTATTTTGATGAGCAGGAAAGTTACCTGTTATCAAGGAAATATCCTGGCCAATGTTTATCCCTCAATCAACAACACAAAAACAGATTATCTGGCCATTATCAAATTGGTGTATGTGGGAGTTTGCTTGCCCCAACTGGCTTCCGCATTTCCTACATTCCAACAGTGATTACACTTTAAAAGTGGCTCGAAAGTGCTTGAAGATGTCCATTGGCCTTGGAAAGCATGATATAAGTCTTTGTTTCAATATTCCAAATCTCTGATCTACTCTTGTAGTCAGAGTATGGCTGGTCCAGTTAAGTTTCTGGTCAACAGTAACCCCCCAGGATGTCGATGGTGAGTGATTCAATTGTAAAACCATTCAGGGTCAAGGGCAGATAGTTATAATTTCTTTTGTTGGAGATGTTCATTGCCTGTCATGCAAGTGACATGAATGTTACTTACCACTTATCAGCCCAAGCCTGACAGTTGTCCAGAACTTGCTGCATGTGGGCACGGACTACTTCAGTAACGAGGAGTTACGAATGGCACTAAAACAAAATAAATCATCAGTAAATGTCCCCACTTCTGACCTTATGATGAAAGGCAGGTCATTAATGAAGCAATTGAAGATGGTTGGGCCTAGGACACTACCCTGAGGAACTCCTGCAGTGATGTCCTGGGATTGAGATGATTGACCCCTGACAACCGCAACCATCTTCCTTTTTGCAAGGTAAGACCGAACCAGTGGAGAGTTTTCCATCCGACTCCCATTGGCTTAAATTTTGCTAAGGCTCCTTGATGCCACCACAGTCAAATGCTGCCTAGAGGTCAAGGGCAGTCACCTTCACCTCACATTATTAGGGAAAGAATTCCAGAAGAGGAAATGTGTAAAGTTTTTTGCATCTGTTTCCTCTGGTTCTTTTGATGCAAAACTTTTAGGTGCACTGTAACAATTCCAACAATCTTCCTGGCATTAGCATTGAGGGCAGGCTTATGTAGTCGTCATTCTAGGTTCTGCTGAAGTCATAATCTTGCCGAAAGTGAAAGAATAGCTTTCCACAAGATTCTGACCAGAGTAACACAGGCTATCAGTGACAAAGCTTTGCAATACAAGTTCAAACCTCCTGGACTCTAGATGGGAGAGCCATCCTCCACCTTCCCCGTGACTGGAAAGCCATAGCAGCAGGATGATGATAGGCACTCCACCACTCATCTTCCTCTGCCATTTGCGTGCCTTTCTAGTACCTCTTTAGTCCCGTCAAAATAGTAAAGTTTCTTCAAAACTGGTATTCAGGCAACAAAGGTTTTGGACAAAGTTCAGCTTATCAATCTGTGGCTGCTGTTGTACTCATCCTTGAAACCTATGATACGCCACAGTTTATTTGTGCTTCTGCCAGCACTACACTAATAACATTGAGCAAATCTTTAGTCACATTGTTGTTCCTCATACAAGCTCTGCTGTGTACAATCTGCCTTTCATTTTCTTTTTTGTCCAGGTTTAGCAGTACAAGCTTACAGTACAATGCTTACTACTGATTGAAAATAAATGACTGCTTCGTCAGCTCTTTTCAGTCACTACAAAGTGCATGGGCAGTACAACAGGTCAGTAAATCACATTGTTTGCATTCATTTGACCTACCTACACTTTCCTCCACATAACTGTTGAAGAGCAACTGCACACTACCTATTTTGCACCATTGTAATGACCAAACACTGATGTGGAAATATGTAGTGCAAATGCTCAACTATATATCATCGTCAAGATATCTGTTATTTTGCCTGTAGGAAATATCATTAGATCTCTTAGAGCACTGTGTTCATCTTTTAACATATGGTCAGAAAAGCCTGGGAAAAATGTCTTTTCAGAAATCATGGGCAGAACTTTACATTCCCCCACCAGCAGATATTTCGGCGGTGGGTTGGGCCATCCAAAAAGTGACCCTGTTTCGACCTCGGGGGGGAAGAGGGGAGCTCCTCTATAAACAGCCTTCTTTTAACTTTGGGCACCACCCCACAAAAGGTCTAGCCACTACAGATGTTTTCTTGGCCTCTCCATCAACACCTCGACCCATCCTGCCTACTGCCCCCAGGCCTCACCTCTTCTCCCCACTTACCTAGCCCTGGGCTTCCAGAACTTAAACTCTGGAGACTGCTTGCAGTTCCAATGCAGTTTCGGGAGCTGTATCTCTCTGAGGCGGAATTTCCTACTGAGTAAGGGACAGAAGTCTCACCTCCAGCCAATTAATGTTCCTTGGAGCATTAAATGGCTGCAGGGCCGTAAATATTGGTGGTAATGTGTGTTCAACGCCAACTCCTCATATGGCAGGAAGGGAAACTCTCCCATCGAAAAAATCCTGCCTACTATGTATGAATACTCTCAGAAACAGAATAGGAAAAAACAGATTTTTATAATGGTTCATAATACAACCTATCAATAATTTGATGCCAAAAAGGCAGAACTTTGATGGAGATCAATGCATAATAAAAAATGAAAATGTGAATCCTAATCAACTGTTTGTCCAGAATGTCATTAAGACTATTAATATTAATGGAATATTATATCCAATTTCATTCAAATCTAGATGATTACAGATCTTTTGGAAAAAGCATGCTTGTCATACATTAAATAATGGGGTTTTTTTGGAACGTATTCATGCTCTTGCATGCCTGGAGATTTGGCTTCATGAATTATATATTTTATTAACCCTTATCAGATCCAGTGTATGCAAAGGCACCACACAAATCTAATCCTGTGTGCTAAATTTCTCTGACAACCGCTTTAAGATTGTCAGGTGGGCTCACAGTGTTTGCATACATAGTGCCCTGTTCCTTGCACGCAGAAAGAACTTGTACATACATTGTATCGGTTTTTGTTAAACAAAATAAATGATAAACATTTGTTGGTTTATTCCGTAAGGCATTGCCCTGACCAATCAGAGTCAAGTTGCCTGGTTTACATTTTCAAACAATGTTTGGCAGTTAACTGCGAGACACCATTAACTGATGTATTTTCCATAGCAATACATCTAACAATCAGAGTCCACTTGTTAACCAATGAACACGCTGCTCTCATACAATATAACGTTTCCCCTGATATTGGTATCCTTGCAATTCTTGCGAGTGCAAGATGAAAAGCTTTGAGATAATAGGTGGAATTCATCCCCCCCCCCCCCCCCCCACCCCCTGCTCACTGCAGGAATCATAGCGGGTGGAACAGAAATGTAAAGGACCTTGGGCAGGAATTTCCAGTCTTGGGGCGTGCACAGACGGAAAATACTGCCCATTAATTTTTTTTTAGCAATACTCAAGTTCTGTACTACCAAGTGACTAATTTTATATCATCTTTTTAAAACTGTGTGTATCATAGTTGAGAATCCAATTGTTTAGTTACAATTCAATCTAAAACAAGAAAAACTTTCCACTAAAGATTGTTTGTGAAATATCAACTTGCTAGATTAAAGTGGGATATAATATGTTATCATAATCTGCAAAAGCACTGTCTTTATTTACTATTCTTTATATAGAGAATATGGTGGTAATGAAGGTTAAGTAAGTTCCTGGCACCTACATCATTTGTAAATTATACAGGAGCATATAAACTTTTGAGAGAAGTCAGATTGATTCAGTATTGGTGTTATATGCTCAGATGTTGTGAATTTATATGGTATTTATGTGTGAGAATGTTTTCATTATTCATTGTTCTGCATCTGTCTTTCATAACAGAGGTCTCCAGAGCACAAAGTATAACCAACATAGATGCTTTGACGACTGTCCTTTACAACTTGAGGGATTACCTGGAGATGAAAATGGAAATGGGCTACTAACATATTGGGTGAAAAGTTGTGCTCTCTCCCATGGCAAGTTTGATAGCATTTCCCAGCATTTCTGGGAAGATGGCAGGCCCAAGGTGGTGACAGAGGCAAGGAATGGTGAGATCAGCAGGCTGAAATGCTCAACTTGGTTCATCGGCCCAGTTGTAATGATGATGTCAGGCCCTCAAACCCTCATCCAGACATGCCGCCCATATCCTCTCCATGCTCCCCATACTTTCTCCATGCCCCCTCATACTCCCCATGCTGCCTCTATGCTCCTCCTTTTCCCCATGCCTCCTCCATCCCCCCCCCCCCCCATCACCCATTTATCCTCCATTGCCACTCTCCCTATCCACTACAAACAAACTTCAGGACAAAATGGATATTAAAAAATAGTTCTAATAGTCTAAAGCAGCTGTCATTAAAACACAATTGATATTGAAAATGCTCTCATTCTTAAAAAACATTCAAAAACATCCTCTCAAGCTCAAATTTTTTTAAAACAACAATGTCAAATAACTTTTTTGTAGTTCACAGCAGAAGCAGGTGGCATTTTTCTTATTCTTGGTTCTCCGCTTGAGATTAGGGTTCTCCCATTGTTCACAACTCCTCTGATCCACTAAAATTGTTATGGTTTTAACTGGAAACCCCACAATGGAGCAGGCAAGGTGGGAGAGCTGCATGTGGACTGAGTGCCGCAACCTTCCCCTGCACTGGTGAAAATGAGAATGGGAGTAAGAATGCCGGGATCGGGAGCAGCCCGCTAGTTTTAAAGATTCATGCAAAAATCCAGGCCATAAATCTTAGAAGGCTTGACAAGCGTAAATGCTCAGAGGCTTTTTTAAAAAATTATTCATTCATGGAATGTGGGCATCACTGGCTGGGCCAGCCTTTATTGTCCATCCCTAATTGTCCTTGAGAGGCCATTTCGAGGTCAACCACATTGGATCTGGAGCCACATGTAGGCTTGACTAGGTAAGGATGGCAGTTTCCTTTTCTAAAGGGCACTGGAGATAAAGGTTCTGGTAAATGACCTTTTACCAAGCCTGTTATGTTAAGGCTTGGTAAAAATGCACATCAAACAATTGCGACAGTAGAAACTTGGAAGTTATATTCAGGTCAGCTGGACTAGAATAAAACTTCAAGTGCTCAGTTTTTGGATACTTGCTGCTGGTTAGGTGGATTAGCCACGTTAAATTGCCCCTTAGTGTCTAAAGATGTGTAGGTAAGGTTAGATGGATTAGCCATGTCATGGGGTTACAGGGATAGGGTAACGGGGAGGGCCTGGGTAAGATGTTCTTTTGGGTCGGTGCAGACTCAATGGGCTGAATGGCCTCCTTCTGCACTGTAGGGATTCTTTAGTTCTATGAAACGTCCCTCATGTGACCATACATAACCAAACTGTATTTTCAATACTTATTCCACAGAGATTACATGTGTCCCAGTGGGAGACCCCACAGAAAAACTGTGACTGAAAATGTCCACTAATGGCCATGGACTCAGGGGTATATCGGTATCTTGCTTGAGTAGAAAACAGAGAACAGCCATGGAACCTCTAAGCATTTATGTACTCCGCTTACCACTTACATCTTAAGCCAACAGCTCTTGCTAAATCACATGAACATAACTAAATGGACAACTTTTTCAAAGAATTGCAATTGTAGAAACAGAAGAACAGATGCAATGCATTGAATGGTCTACTCCTGAGCTGTAAAGTTCAATGACTTTCTATCTGCACATAATCTAGAATCCATGTGCACACTTCTCACAATTTCTGATTATGAATGTTTGGCATGAGGACTATCATTCGGACATAATTGTAAAATGGACTTTGTGAAGTTAACCTTCACCTGTTGAATTTGTTTTGGTCAAACAGGCAGTCGACATCTGTTACTTGTCCCATGAATTTTCAGTACAATTTGTTCCCAGCAACCGCTAGATCAGACTTAATGAGACATCTGCCTTTTTTTTAACATGTCTGTGGTTGCATCTAGTTGTGAAATTTGTTTAACACACAAAAACATCAAATATGTGCGGACAGATTTTTAAAATATCATAATTGCTACAGAAAGTAGCAGTGACAAAGGCAGATTTTGGCCCTCTTCGTTTCATGCTCAAAGTTAAACCCTTAATGCCATTGACACTAGTCTGTATATGCATAATGCAGAAACATTAATACAGAATTCTGCACATCACCACTAACCAAATGAGTAGGCAGTGTGTTTTTTCTGCTTCCTGCCAAAATATTCTGTATTTGGCTGGCAGTGGGTGCATATGAGTCATAAGTGAAAATTCTCCAATATCGCCACTTGCACACATAATTCCGTTCCACATGGGAGCCCACCAAGATGTGGGCAGGTGTGGATTGTAATGGTTGGTGTAAACCTGACACAGGCGACTGCACAACTTGTGGCATTAGACACAAGAACAATGAAGGTCAAGAAATATCAGTGAATGTTACTCTTCCGCTGCTTTCAATTCTGGGATTTTGCTAATTACTGTTCCAAGTGGTGAGAATGTCAAACTCTGTTCCAAAAGATGGATCAAATGGCTTCTACTCTCAAGCCTTCAGACACAAAATATGGCATCAGGGGTAACATGACTATGGCAAGCCAATGATAAGCCACAGTGCATAAATGCACTCCTCCAAACATGACCTCTTACATAAAAGGAATAAAACAGCATAAACTATCATTTGCAATTGCAAGTCATGCACATTCTTGGTCTACAATGAAAATCATCACATATGTACGGAAAACTGTTCATTTTAGTCTGCCCCGCTTTTGACTGTCATTACACACACATAATCCTTAAAGCATTCAGGTCTTCTAATGAGGGTTGTTATTGACTGATAGTCTGGTATCCAGTCGTTCCTGCAAGATGTCGCCTATGCGAGGAAATGTCAATGCCATTGAGTGTTGTTGCTCTGGTAATTGCTTTGCTGCTACTCCGTTGCCTCTGTTGGGGAGCAATTGGCCTCTGGGACAGAGTCATTCAGTTCCTTGCGCAGTTGATGAAATTGTATCTTCCTCAATCAGCAGTCTGCTGTGAAGGAGCAGCATCTGTGGTTATGCCGATAAAATTGATCATTCATTTTCAATATCACAATCAAAGTGACAACTTCTCTACACAGGGACCAAGTTGGCAAGTGGGCTGACTTTTGTTGAGAGCATTGAATATTTACACCCTGACCATCTCTCTAACTCTCAGCTTTGGTAGTGATTTGGCAGCTTTATCAAAGTAAAATTTGACTTTCTGTTGTTTCACTTTGATTTTGTCATTCTCTCTTGTTACTACTTCCGGTTTCAGTATTTTTTTAGCTATTGAGGAGTCACTCAGATACATCATGCCATTAGTCATTGGACTAGACTATTTTTCACGCCTTCAGTAGGTATGAGTCTCCACTCTAAGATAGTCCTGTGCACATGGGTGCTGGATTGACTCAATTTTTGATGATCCCTTCTGCAATTTTCACTGCTGCCTCAATCTTTCCATTTGACTGGGGGTAGTGTGGAGATGATGAGTAATGCTGAATTTTCCAATCATTTATGAAGCATCTGAATTTTTAAAAAGTAAACTGAGGGCCATTGTCCTCACCACAATGTCTGGAATGCCATAATGACTGAAATTTGCTTTCAGGCACTCTATAATCCCATTGGTACTCATTGACATCAGTTGATCTAACTCCCAGTATTCAACTCTATGACAAAATAATCAGTTCCAATGAGAGTGAAGAGGTCTACTACTTCAACCATGATCTGTCTAGAATGTCAGTCACGGGTGGCTTTTTAGCTTGATGTTTATTACAGGCACTGCACTGGCTTATGTGATCCTTGATCTCATTGCTCTTGTTTGGTCAGTAGAGCACTCCCCTTGCCTTGCTCGGACTATTTGAGGTTCTTTGAATCTATACACACTCTCAGCTTTCCAGATTTTTTCATGTTATCCTGCTGCTAATTCAGCCTGTAGAAGTTGTCACTTTCTTGGTTACTCCCATATTTTCAAATTCCTCTATCATAAAATCCCATAGAATTCCCAACAGTGCAGAGGGAGGCCATTTGGCCAGCCCATCAAGATTACACTGACTCTTACTCAGGCTTATCCCATTACCCCACATATTTACCCCACTAATCCCCCTATCTGTGGGACACTAAGGGCAAATTTAGCATGGCCAATCAACCTAACGTGTGTAGAAAGATAGAAAAGAAAAGGGCTACTATAAGATTGGCAGATTCTTCTAGGGTTTTTGTTTAATCAATTTAGATGTAGATTCACTTTAAATCAATGGGGAGCAAGTCTGTTAGTAATTATAATGAGGTGTTTTAAATACTTCATAGTTTTAAAGGTACATGTAATACCTTTAATTAGTCCATACATATAAATATATCTTCTATACATTTTTAGAAATTAAACAAAGAAACTTTGATGCACAATTACAGATTGCCCCTTTGATACCAAACATACGTTAGATACATTCCTTTAAAGCATCCAACTGTTGGAATCACAAGGCCATAAAGGAGACTTAATCGCCTCACCAGACACCTTATCAGAAACAACTGATACAAGAGTGAGTTTTAATGAAGCTGCCTTCACAGTTTCTAATCAAAACAGAATCAGAAAGATATTAGTGTCTTAGCTAATGAAAGAGTTATGATAGCGGACTTAGTGGGAACTGACAAGAATTAATGGTAACATGATGATACCCCTTGAAACTGCAGGCAGTGATAACAAGCTTAGTCATTGAATTGATAAGTAATATATACATGTGTTTCATTATGTTGGCAATAAACAAAACTTATCAGGGCTATAATTGGGAAATATCCTGATGGCAAGATGAGTTGACCTCATCCCTTAGAGATTCAGTTAACTTCACTGACAAGACCATAAAATACTAATGGCTTTTGTAGGCCCCCTTTATCAATTAAAGGATGCCCATGTGACACTGTTTTAGTGAAGATGCTTTGTGAGGCTGCTATCAAAAATAGAGACATGATGTCTGCCTAAGAGACTGGAGGACAGGCTTAGGGATGATATGTTGGGGTACCCATGAGGTATCGTGATCTCATAGATCAGGGTGGTGCAGTATTTTTTCTATTGGATCAATACGTAAAGTATGTCATTTGTAACATTTTTGATTGGATTGCGTCCAACTGACTGTGAGCTGCAGAATTGAATAAACCAGGATGATTTTCTTTGTCCGTTGGAGTGGTGTCTCAGCCCATTGTGTCGAGAACTGACCCCCTTGCTAGCAAGTAAAATAAAGACAATCTGTCGGTTAAGTATCTTGTGTTAATGTGTGTTTGTGTTAAAGTCAAACTTGGAAGTCGAGATTTTGACAGTATCCCTTGGAGGTTCCGCCGAGATGGCTTTCTCCTAGCTGGTGAGTAAACAGACACAAGCACAGCGGCTTTCTAGGGAATGAATCTAACTGGCCAGTATAAAAAAAAGGTGATACTTTAGTCACTAAAGAGGCTCTCCCTTGGATGGTTCAAAGTGCAGCCTGTTTGACCCAGTGGATGTACTGCGATATTTGACTTATTTCAGGAATAGGTTAACTTTTTTTATCACTTCCTCTTTTTTAGCTTGATGACAAAGAGGGACAGATTGTTGAAATTCCACTCCTGAACAGACCGGCCAGATTGTCTAAGTGAGACTAAAGGAAAGATGTTATAAGAAAGAGAGAGAGTCCCTGTTCCCTCTGGGAGAGGAACAGGCTCTTCTTTGATGGGGCGAGAAAGGTAAAAGAGACAGACAGGGTCCTTGTGTGATAGGATCATAAGTGAGAATAAGTAAAGTGCACTGTTAGCGTTTAAGATTGATGCGCGTTATCACACATGAGGCTTGAGATGCTCAGGAAATAAAGGCTTTTATTAGTTGTTACAACGAAGCTACTAATTATATACACGATCCCAGACTGAGGGGTCCCAGACAGAGCAGTGACCTTTATACCTCTCCCAGGAGGCGGAGCCCGACTGGGATATACCACAATAACTATAATACAAGGTGTAACAGCCCAACCCTAACCCCAACAGCAACAAGTAGAACAACCCATCCCTAACCCCAACAGCAACATATATACATACTTGTAGTACTGGCCAGACCCTGGCTCAGTACTATCTAGTGGGAACCAACGATGGTTCACCACAAAGATACTGTGTTAGGGGCTCTGTCTGTAGTGGTGAACAATGCAGACAGAGAATTGTTTATATATTTAGTTCAAGTATAAGTTTGTATTGTTTGTGATATTTGTTGTGAGTTTTGTACTTTATGTTCCTGTCGAGCTCTTGGGAATCAAATCACTGGGAAGTAACAGGGAGTTACACAATAAATCGCCCTTAACTGATTGAGTTGCTGTGATAATCAGTTGATCGGCAAACGAGTGGCTTGTATCCAACAAATATCTCAGACACCCAGACTGAGCCAAAATTAAGAGCCCAAATGGGTCACGTGAAGGCCAGATGAAGTGGGCGTAGAGAACACCGGTTGGAGCAACGGGACTGTGATACTGTGATCTGTGCCAACTCAATCAGTTAAGAGAATGGGAATTGGTTCGAGTAAAATCCCCCAGAAGGAAACACCAGCTTACTTTATTTTTAAAATTGCGGTCAGTCATCAATCAGTGACCTGCAAAAATGGGTAGAATGGACGAAGAACAAGAATAAATCTTTCCCACCTGATAGTACATTCAACTTCGATAGAATAATCTATCTAGAAGAATGCCTTTTGAATAGAGATCCCAAAAAAAAATCAGCTTTTGGAGATTGGAAAAGGGAGGAGTGGCAGACAATATTTTAAAAACATGGTATGCATCAGGTATTTTGGCAATTGCAAAACAAATCAGTGAAAGATGTCAAACCATGAATCCGGAAAAAAACCCAGAAAAGGTACAGGCTGCCTCCCACCCAATCCAACAGGACCCTTTGTAAATCTGTTAATGGATTTTATTGAATTACCCCTATGTATGAGATTTAAGTATGTATTAGTAATTGTAGATGTATTTTCTAGATGGATTGAAGCCTTTCCATGTAAAAAGAATAATGCTACTACTGTTGCTAAATATTTGCTAAAAGAAATTGTACCACGATTTGGCTTACAGCTTTCAAGTGATAATGGAATCACATTTTACTGGGACAGTTATGAAAGAAATGTGCTGAGCATTGCAAATCAATCAGCATTTTCATTGCAGTTATCACCCACAGTCAGCTGGACTGGTAGAGAGATATAATAGAATGCTGAAGAACGAGCTGGCAAAACTTTGTGCTGAAACTGGACTAAAATGGGTTGAACTGTTACCCCTAGCATTAATGGCAATGCGGTCAGCAACAAACAGAACAACTGGGCTATCACCACACAAAATCGTTATGGGACGAGCCCCCAGCGTTTGCCTTTTTCTGCACCACTTACTGTTAAGCAGATGAATATTCACCTAATGGAAGAAAATATGCTAAACTTTTGTATTGCATTAACAAAATGTATTTCTAGTTTCCATTCCCAGGTAAAGGAAGCTCAGACTGATCCCGCAGAAGGGAGGTGCCACAGCTTAGAACCAGGTGACTTTGTTTATGTGAAGGTGTTTAAAAGAGAGAATAGTCTTCACCCAAGATTTGAGGGCCCCTATCAAGTCTTGTTGACCACCAACACTGCAATCAAGGTGAAGGAAAGACCGACATGGATCCATGCATCTCATTGCAAGAGGGCTCGAGGTCCCGAGGAAAAGGAATCATCAGCTTCATCGATGGAGGAAATTGGACATTAAGACTCTATTTTCTTGTGACATTTATAATACCTGTATTGTCTGAATTGCACAAAATTATCTTCATGCACATGTCATACACCTATGCCAAGGACATTAACACTTCCAGTTGTAGGGTGTGTACGCATGTACCGACACACTTAAAGGGAGATATTCCTTTAAGACCAATTCCTTTCAATGAATCAGAAGCAGCAGATTGGTGGCTAAATCAGAAAAGGTCGCCTAAAATCAGTGCAACAATAGTACTTCTTAAGGAAGGACTAAGGGATAGCATGGAACATTGGGAATCAGCTGGGTATGAATAAATTTAAGGGATGATTCCAACCTAATTATAACCTATCTCACAAGCCCCGTGTCTTGTTCCTTACCAACACAACAGAACTAGGGAGACCCAATGGGCCAAATTTGTCTGGTCAGTTTATAGACAGGTGGATGGAATACAGGAACAAGTAAGTGTCACCATTCACTGATCCTCACATCTGCAAACAGTATAACTGAAGGAAATGGTGTCAGTTTATGAACTTTAAATGGAACATATTTTGTGTGGGGACACAAGGCATATCCCTGGTTGCCATTAAATTGGGAAGGTTCGTGTTACTTGGGATATGTAATACCTTAAATCCATCATTTGTCTTCCCTAACACATCACCCCCTTTATCGGTCTAAACAAACCCTTACAGAAACTCAACAATTCTTCTCTATCCTTTTACCCTCTGTCGGAATGGAATTTAACTCAGTCGAAATAGTAAAAATTAGCTAAATTATTAGAAGCGGTGGCAAATGATACTACAAAAGCCATAAAAGGGTTAAGCGATGAGATGACAGCCATAAGAACAGTGACTTTACAGAACAGGATGGCCCTAGATTATTTGTTAGCTGAAAAAGGTGGGACATGTGCTATAATAGGGTCTGAATGCTGCACGTAGATCCGCGACCATTCTGAGGAAATAGGAAGTGGATATATCCGAAAGGAGGTTAAGAAGTTTAAGGAACCAGAATCTTGGTGAATTTTTGGTTGGACGGGGGGATGGTTAGGAGCAATAGGTGAGTCCCTGGTGTGTGGGTTAATCATATTTTTGGCTGTTATCTTTACCCGATGTCTGGTATTTGCCATGATAAAGTGTTACTGTGCACGGCTTGGAAATGCAGTGTTCCAGGAGCTGCAGCCACTATGATGACAGGAACAACTTCAGAGCTCTCAGAGAATGCAGGAAATGGAGACTTTACAAGATTCGGTTAGATTGAAATTGTTGTCCTTGAGAAGGTCAAGAGGAGGGAATGTAGAAAGATAGAAAAGAAAACGGCTACTATAAGATCGGCAGACTCTGCTAGGGTTTTTGTTTAATCAACTTAGATATAGATTCATTTTAAATCAATGGGGAGCAAGTCTGTTAGTAATTATAATGGGGTGTTTTAAATACTTTGTAGTTTTAAAGGTACATTTAATACTTTTAATTAGTCCATACATATAAATATATCTTCTATACATTTTTAGAAATTAAACAAACAAACTTTGATGCACAGTTACAGAGTGCCCCTTTGATGCCAAACATATGTTAGATACATTCCTTTAAAGCCCCCAACTGTTGGAATCACAAGGCCATAAAGGAGACTTAATTGCCTCACCAGACACCTTATCAGAAACAACTGATACAAGAGTGAGTTTTAATGAAGCTGCCTTCACAGTTTCTAATCAAAACAGAGTCAGAAAGATATTAGTGTCTTAGCTAACGAAAGAGTTATGATAGGGGACTTAGTGGGAACTGACAAGAATTAATGGTAACAATGATACCCCTTGAAACTGTAGGTAGTGATAAAAAGCTCAGTCATTGAATTGATAAGTAATATATACATGTGTTTCATTATGTTGGCAATAAACAAAACTTATCAGGGCTATAATTGGGAAATATCCTGATGGCAAGATGAGTTGACCACATCCCTTAGAGATTCAATTAACTTCACTGACAAGACCATAAAATACTATTGGCTTTTGTAGGCCCCCTTTATCAATTAAAGGATGCCCCTGTGAGACTGTTTTAGTGAAGATGCTTTGTGAGGCTGCTATCAAAAATAGAGACATGATGTCTGACTAAGAGACTAGAGGACGGGCTTAGGGATGATATATTGGAGTACCCACGAGGTATCGTGATCTCATAGATCAGGGTGGTTCAGTATTTTTTCTATTGGATCAATATGTAAAGTATGCCATTTGTAACACTTTTGATTGGATTGTGTCCAACTGACTGTGAGCTGCAGAATTGTATAAACCAGGATGATTTTCTTTGTTGGAGTGGTGTCTCGACCCATTGGGCCTGATTTTACATTTTGAGTCTAAGTGCCGAATCTGGGCATCAAATAGATCCGAGCTTGGAATCCTCTTTCCAGCGCACCCATACGTGTTTTGCCGGCTCCGGCCCGATTCGTGCTGTGGGTGGGGCTTAGCGCTGCCAGAACGATCGGAGCTCTGAACTGCGCAGTTTGAAAAGAAATCCGAAGCAGCGCGGCCGGGCGGGGAGAAAAAAGCAGAGAGAGCGGCTCTCTGACCCAGATCATCTGTGGGGGGAGGGGGGGTGGGAGGAGGAGAGGGGGCGGGACCCAGATCACCCTCTGGTGGGGGGGAGAGGTGGGAGGAGGAGAGGGGGCAGGACCCAGATCACCCTCTGGGGGCGGGGTGTTGGGAGGAGGAGAGGGAGTGTGACGGGTCCATCTGGCTCACCAAGTCAGTTACAATACTGCGTTCAGCATCTACTGATCCATCTTGGATACAAAGGATAATGGCATTAGGGTTCTGCATGTAAGCCTTGCTTATGCTAAAAATTATATCCTTGGTGTCGGCAGCCATGCCTGGTGTTACAGTACTGATAACACCAGGAAGATCGACCAGTACCATTCATTATCCTTTGTATCCAAGATGGTTCAGTCGATGCTGAACGCAGTATTGTAACTGACTTGGTGAGCCAGATGGACCCACAAGGCAGAAGGACCATCTTTGTGTTGACCAAAGTAGATCTAGCTGAGGAACATACAGCTCATCTTGCTAACGGAAGGATGGCGGAGGGAGACCAGCGATTGAGGTAGATTGGGGGTGTGCTCTGCCGAGGGGGGCCTGCCTCCCAGGGGGGTCCGATCCCGGGGGGGGGGGGGGGAGGGGGGGTCTGCCGGGATGGTTAGCGGGGGGTCCGCGAAGGATGGTCGAGGAGGATGGTGACTTCACAAGGGCAGAGAGGGCTTCAGAGGGTCCCCTGCAGAATAGAAATCCGCTTCGGACTTTTATTCTGCAGGTCGCTAAAAGCGCGGATTCGGAACGGGCCAGAAGACGGTAAAGTGGGATTTGGCAGTCGGGTTGGGCGCACGGTTCATTAAGTCGATTTAAATGCATGCTGGTGCATTTAAATGGGCGGGCCGCCCGATTCGGGCGTGGGCCAAAGCCGCGGTCTGCTCAAAATCGGGTGCAGATCGCGGTATAGGCCCGACGCCCAACTTTACAGCAATTTCGCACCCGGGAAGTTTTGGTAAAATCGGGCCCATTGTGTCGGGAACTGACCCCCTTGCTAGCAAGTAAAATAAAGACAATCTGTCGGTTAAGTATCTTGTGTTAATGTGTGTTTGTGTTAAAGTCAAACTCGGAAGTCAAGATTTCGACACCTGCACATCTTTGGACTGTGGGAGGAAACCGGAGCACCTGGAAGAAACCCATGCAGACTCCACACACAGTCACCCAAGGCTGGAATCGAACCCAGATCCCTAGCACTGTGCTAACTACTGTGTCACCGTGCTGCCCTATCTTATATTTGAGGCTGGACTGGAGCACAGCTGGAACTCTGCTTGGAAGAAACAAAGAAACATAGAAGATAGGAGTAGGAGGAGGCCATCTAGCCCTTTGAGCCTGCTCCGCTATTCATTATGATCATGGCTGATCATCCAACTCAATAGCCTAATCCTGCTTTTCCCCATAACCTTTGGTCCCATTTGCCCCAAGTGCTATATCCAACCGCCTCTTGAATATTCAATGTTTTGTCATCAACTACTTCCTGTGGTAATGAATTCCACAGGCTCACCACTTTTTGGGTGAAGAAATGTCTCCTCACCTCAGTCCTAAATGGTCTATCCCGAATCCTCAGACTGTGACCCCTGGTTCTGGACTCCACCACCATTGGGAATATCCTCCCTGCATCTACCCTGTCTAGTCCTGTTAGAATTTTATAAGTCTCTATGAGATCCCCCCTCATTCATCTGAACTCCAGCAAAAACAATCCTAACCTAGTCAATCTCTCCTCATACATCAGTCCTGCCATCCCCAGATTCAGCCTGGTAAACCTTCGCTGCACTCCCTTGAGAGCAAGAACATCCTTTCTCAGGAAAGGAGACCAAAACTGCACACAATACTCTAGGTGTGGCCTCACCAAGGCCCTGTATAATTGCAACAACACACCACTGCTCCTGTACTCAAAACCTCTCATAATGAAGGCCAACATGCCATTTGCCTACTTTACTGCCTGCTGCACCAGCATGCTTACATTCAGTGACTGGTGCACAAGGACACCCAGGTCCCGCTGCACATTCCCCTCTCCCAATTTACAGCCATTCAGGTAGTAATCTGTCTTCTTGTTTTTGCTTCCAAAGTGAATAACCACACATTTATCCAAATTATACTGCATCTGCCATTGATTAGCCCACTCACCCAACCTATCCAGATCATTCTGAAGGATCTCTGCATCCTCGTCACAGTTCACACTCCCACCAACTTGGTATCATCTGCAAACTTTGATATGTTACATTTTGTTCCCTCATCCAAATCATTAATATATATTGTGAATAGCTGGGGTCCCAGCACCGATCCCTGTGGGACCCCACTAGTTACTGCCTGCCAATTTGAAAAGCACCCATTAATTCCGAATCTTTGTTTCCTCTCTGCCAACCAGTTTTCTATCCATCTCAATACACTTTCCTCAATTCCATGTGCTTTAATCTTGCATGATAATCTCTTGTGTGGGAGTTTGTCAAATGCTTTCTGAAAGTCCAAATATACCACATCGACTGGTTCCCCTTTGTCAACTAAACTAGTTACATCTTCAAAGAATTCCAAAAGATTTGTCAAGCATGATTTCCCCTTCATAAAACCATGCTGACTCTGTCTGATCCTGTCACTGCTTTCTAAATGCTCTGCTATAAAGTCCTTGATAATGGATTCGAGAATTTTCCCCATTACCGATGTTAAGCTTACCGGTCTATAATTCCCTGTTTTCTCTCTATCTCCCTTTTTGAATATTGGAGTGATATTCGCTACCCTCCAATCTGCAGGGACTGTTCCAGAGTCTATAGAATCCTGGAAGATGACCACCAATGCATCCACTATTTCTAGAGCCACTTCCTTAAGTACTCTGGGATGTAGATTATCAGGCCCTGGGGATTTATCTGCCTTTAATCCCTTCAATTTTTCCAGCACCATTTCTCTACTAATATTGATCTCCCTCAGTTCTTCCCTCTCACTAAATCTTGCATTCTCCAACATTTCTGGCATTTGATTTGTGTCTTCTTTTATGAAGACAGAACCAAAGTATGTATTCAGTTGCTCGGCCATTTCTTTGTCCCTTATTATACATTCCCCCGTTTCTGTCTATAGGGGACCTACATTTGTCTTCACCAACCTCTTTCTCTTCATGTAGCTATAGAAACTCTTAGTGTCTGTCTTTATGTTCCCTGCAAGCTTACTTTTGTACTGTATTTTCCCCTTCTTAATCAATCCCTTGGTCCTTCTTTGCTGAATTCTAAACTGCTCCCAATCCTCAGACCTATTATTTTTCTTGGCCAATCTGTATGCTTCTTCCTTGGATCGGATACTTTCTCTAATTTCCTTTGTAAGCCATGGATTGGCCCTCTTACCCATTTTGCTTTTGTGTCAAACAGGAATAAACAGTTGCAGCAGTTCCCCCAAGCATTCTTCGGATGCTTGCCATTGCATATCCACTGTCGCCCCTTTAAGTAACTCTCCCCAATCTATCAAGGCCAACTCATGCCTCATATCCTTATAGTTTCCTTCATTAAGATTCCGCACCCTAGTCTCTGAATCAACTACTTCATGCTCCATCTTGATAAAAAATTCTATCATGTTATGGTCGCTTATCCTCAAGGGGTTTCATACAGCTAGATTGGCAACGATTCCCTTCTTAATACATAGTACCCAGTCTAAGATGGCCTGCTCTCTAATTGGTTTCTCCACATATTGGTCAAGAAAACCATCCTCTATACACTCCAGGAATTCCTCCTCTACGGCATTGTGGCTAATTTGATTTGCCCAATCTATGTGCAGATTAAAATCACCCATGATCACCGATATTACATCACATGCATCTCTAATTTCGTGTTTAATGCCATTCCCAAAATCACCACTGCAGTTCAGCGGTTGATATATGACACCCACTAATGTTTTTTACCCCTTGGTATTTCTCAACTCTATCCATACAGACTCCACGTTGTCAGAGCTAATATCCTTTCTCACTATGTGTTAATTTCCTCTTTAACCAGCAGTGCCACTCCACCACCTTTTCCTTTATGCCTGTCCTTCCTAAATATTGAATACCCTGGGACATTCAACTCCCACCTCTGGTTACCCTGCAGCCATGTCTCCGTAATCCCAATTATGTCGTACCCATTTACATCTGTGCGATTAGTTCATCCACTTTATTGCAAATGCTCCACGCATTCAGGCACAGAGCCTTTAAGCTTGTCTTTTTAACATTGTTTGTCTTGCTCCCAATATTTTTCTCTATAGCCCTGTTTGTACTTTGTCCTTGGTTTCTCTGCCTATCACTTTTCTTATACCGTTTTCTACCTTTTGTATTTGTCCTTGCTCCCTCCTTACATAGGTTCCCATCCCCCAGCATATTAGTTTAAACCCTCCCCAACTGCTCTAGCAAACAGTGCCCAGTCTCAGAAGATACTGAGTTGGTCACACACTATCATCTACTTCAAGATGGTATTCACCAGGTAGACATCCATGAAAAAAAACTGCACAGATGGACCTGTGCAATGCGAACCATTGCAGATCATTGCTGGTACATGGAGGGTTACCAGTCCAATCTTTACTAGTTTCAGCTGAGAAGAATGGATTTTGCTTAGGGTCTACTATTTGGAACTGGAAATCTTCTTTCTTCCCATTGCATGGTCTTAAGGTTTATTTGTCGTCTTGGGTTAAGCACTTCTGCATAATATAGCCTCAACTTTACCTTGGATGGCTTCATTTTATAGTCAGCACCTTGAGCAACATCATACAGGTCTGCAAACTCATTAAGTTGTGTGTAGCAAACGTGTCTGTCTGGCACTTCATATTAACTTGATGCTATACTTTTGCAGTCATCATTCCATTAGCCACAAGCAATTTTTTACTCTGAGACTTGATGGTGTCAACCTGTTCTAGGGTATAGAGTGATTCATCAGTATCATCATCCACATCTCTCCAACAACCATCTTTATAGGCTTGCTTTTCTTCTTGCTAGTAAAACACTCGCATGTGAAGGAATTCAACTTCTTGCAGTTAGAGCACTGCCTTCTCCATGCTGAACATTTTTCTTGTTCTTTCGTGTGGCATCCTTCATAATATTTACAACCTGTACTCTGGCCTTGACCTTTCTTCTGTAAACATTTCTGCCTTTTCTCCATTGTCTTGCACTTGTAAGGCCTGGACTGACTCTCAGCATAGTACAAATCCTCATCAGTTCTCCCATTTCTCCCCAGCTGTTGATTAACCACCTTAGCTACACCCGTCAAAAATTTTCTTGAGGGCAAATTTCTCTTCTCTTTGCAAGCATGCTCTTACGATTGGATCTCTTGCTCCGAAGACAATTCTATCTCTGATCAGATCATCCTTCAGTTGCCCAAACTTACAAGATTCAGTTAGGCCTCTCAGTGGAATCACACAGAAACCAGTATCCCCAACCCCGCATCTTTCTCAGTTCTGGTGTTGAACATAAAAAGGGGGGAATTTACCCTTCTCGCCCTTCACAGGAATCATAGCAGGTGAGAGGGAGCGGACAATGCAAAGGTCCATTGACCTCGGGTAGATTTTCTGGTTTTGGGGTGAGAGCAGCTGGAAAATCCCACCCATAGTGTTCATAAATAACAGTAGTAGAGAGTTCAAACTGGTTTTCAAGATCTCCAAAATTTTACAAGACTGGCTTTTCTGGTCCTCAATGGCATCTAGTTTACACACTTTGTAGCAATCTTTCACCAGCATCGATAACAGAGTTCATTACAGCTACTGAACTGGCTGAAGTGGTCCTTGATCTCATTGCTCGTGTTGGCCAGTAGAGCAATTCACTTGCCTTCCTCAGACTAAACTCAATTCCTTGATGGTTTGCATAGATGCGCTTCAGCATCTCTAGTCTCATCTCTTGAGGGATAATGACTCTCATACATTTATACAAGATGCCAACTTGACCAACATATAGCAGCAGGTGCATCCTAGATGATTTCAGACTATCCTGTCATCACTACTTCCTGCAGTACTGGGAGAGATGCATTGTTGTGTAGTTTGTTTGATCTGAGCAAAAACTTGTCTGTTAGATTCAATGGGTCGAATCTTCAGCTCCCAAGGGTTGCAAGCTTTGAGGTGGGAAGAGTACATAATTAGATGGGGTGGTGGCATACAAAAATCACACCGCTCTCCTGCCTCTGCCAGAATTAAGTTTGGGCAGGAAGTCCTATGGTCGAGTTTACCACCCAATGTCCAAGAAAAACCATTAAGTTGTCAATTAATGACTGCTCGCTACTGCTGGGATTAACTTAGCTCCAGGTATGCCTGCCAACATGCGGCCTGCATGACTTGTAAAAGAGAGCAGGTCGCTTCTCACCTGTAGAGATGGGGCATCCCTTGATTAAAGTCACTCAGTGTCTGATCGAGGGTATGGGCATCAATCGGGGCTATTTCGATATATTTTATATTTCTGTAGACTGCTTTAAGAGGCAGTGTTTTGTTACAAGAGTTGATTTGCCTGGGAAACATGCACAGATGTAAAGAATGCAGGATAATTACTGATTTTAGCTAGGAATGTATTACTTTGTTGAGTTCATGGACTTATTGTTTATTTAAGATTTCCTAGGATTTTAGACCAAATATTCAGTCATGTGATTTTTGATTAAGTTGATTGACAGGGACAGAGTCATGTGATTAATGGGAGGAGTTAAATTTTCAGAAAAGACCAATTTTATTTTAATTTTAAAATACAAGCAGTTGCTGCTTGGACCTGTTGGAAGAAAAAAGTACCTCTCTCTCCCTCTCTCTCCAGAGCTTTCAGAACATTCCAGGACTGTTAACCTAAGTCACAAGCAAGTGTTTTGCTAACTATTTTTAAAGAGGGGTTTAAATCTATAAGGGAATTTTTACTTGATTGGAATTCATAGTGATAGGTTAGCAGTTAAGAGTTGTATCTTGTATGTTTACGTACTGTTCAAATGTTAAAAGTTAAGCTAATTCATTTGTTATAGTTGAACTGTGTTGTTAAATAAAATTTGTTTTGATAGAAGCTCCTGATTTGTCAGTAGACTCGCGCCTGGAGTGAAACATCTATCCTTACATTAATATCAAAATAGAAATTTGTTGGGGTCTAGTCTGGTTTCATAACATACCTCGGGGTTTCTGATCTGGTATTCTAACAGATACCTGCTGAGAACCATCCCTCTTTCCCATCCTTCAGCCACTTCTACCCCATCCCCCCACAACCTCCACCCTGAGAAACCACGCCCCCATGAATTACCTTTCTGCTGGATCCTGGAACTTCAAGGAGTGCTGTTCCGACAGCAGCCACACCCTCTTCCATGGCATGTCAATCACAGGAGCTGCCAGCCTCTGATTGGGGGGGCAGCTCTTGGTGGATGGGAACTTCATCCCTGATGACTTGATTCTGGAGGAAGGTCCACTGGTGTCCCTGGATCTGCCTGACTAGCATAAAGATCTGGTTGGCCTTCCAAAGAAGACGTACCGCAGGTCTCTCAAGGCTCTGCAACCAGTAGGTGAAACCCTCTTAGAGCTTTCAAAATCCACTCGATTTCAGCTGCACGCTCCAGGCACCATATGCCAAGTAGTGAGAATGTGGAACCCTCAGGTCCAAGTGGTGGATAAAATGGCTTCCGCTCTGTCCTTTACATCCTTTAAAGGATGATATCAGAGGTCACATGACTATGGCAAGCCACAATATACAAAGGCACTCCTACAAACAATTACCAGAAATATATATGAAATGAGCAAAAGCTCAACATAGAAACATAGAAACAACGAGAGCTTAGTGGGCTTGAACACTCTTGGAGTTTCACTCGACTGGTGGAAGTATGGAAAAGCCGGAAGTAGACCTTATCCAAAATTGATAATGTCACTAACATATTTGGAGCAGGCCTCCAACACTACAAATGTTCACCGACGTGTTTAAGCAATGCAATTTCGTCACAACTCAGGAAGTGCCTGCCCAGATATAATAGCCCAACTTTAAAGTTCCAAATAAGCTTTTAAGCTATGACTGATTATACACAGGATCCTGCACTTTCGGGGTTTTACCAAGTTCTATTACAGAATGCATGTATGCTGCTTCAGGCATTGGACCTTTCAGGACAGACTGGGCAGAACTTCTGTGAGAAGCCATGGAACACCCTCAGTGAATTTGTACTCGGCCGCAGCATGTGTAATTCTGTCCTTTTTTGTGTGGTGATTTATTTTCAACAACACCAATAAACTTCTGTCCCTTCAGCAGTTGTTCTTCTCTCAAACTCCTAAAATATACTGCTTCTTACTCAAAGGGTGTTGAACGACACAGAAATGGAAAATTTCAAACCTATTCCTTGGTCTGTGTTAAATTAGCTGATTTCAACTACAAATAAAGCTCTGTCCTGAATCAGGAAGAAGATAAATAAGTTAGAATTCCTATACAGATCTCGACTGATGTTATTGGGAAGTGTACATGTGTTGGTGTGGAGCCAGAACAGGATCACTAATCAACAATGATGCCCTAAATGGTTGAATAGTCTGCTATTCATTGAAGTATCAATTTGTTTGGTGGCTTATAATGTCCCTGTTACTGGTCTCTCAAAAAATCATTATCCATATTGATGACCCTGTTCTGGGCAGCCAGTGCTTTCTTAGTCCCTTGGACACCAGTAAAGGGATAAGCTTATAAAGATGCAAATGACGTCCATTTGTGTCTTGGGTGCAACATATGCTCTTGTGATTTGACACCCTCTGTTCCACTATTTCTTTTTCATTGAAGTCAACTTATGCCCCCTTGTCTAGTTTATGCACGAGGGTTGGTCAATTGAATGAAATACCAGAGAACAGCTAGTTCCTTGGAGTTTTTAATGCAGTAAAAAGAAGCAGGAATTTTTGGTAAATGCTGACATTTTCTTGCAGCTTACAATGAGAGGAAAACAAAATCAATGCAATTTCTTCTGCTGTCATCTTTTGGAAAGTAAAGCTGTGCTCTTCAAAATTGCACTGTCTGGGATAGCAAGAGCAGAATCATTTGTTTGCTGTTGAATACTATAAATGAAGCGTAATTGAAGTGTAATGTTATTTATAGAAATTCTACGCAAAATATCTGTTCCCATACTGTCTGAGAATCACACATACCATTTTATGAACAAAAAAAAAGAAATTGCTGGGAGTACTGAGCATCTGTTTTGAGAAAAGCAGAAATGATGGATGGAATTTTCCAGAAAATGCACAGATCCATTTAAATGCCCATTATCTTCAGTGGGACCAGACGATCCCACTGGTGGGAGGGGCCAAAACATTCTGGCCAATATTTTAGGTTGATGAACTTTCATTGGAACTGAAAAATAGGAAAGTGACAGATTTGAAAATAGAGAAGTGACAGATTTGAAGCAAGTAGAGGCAGGAAAAGATGGCTGCAAGAGTAAGAGCAAGTGACAGTTGACATGTCCCCAGGAAATGAAAGTAATCATAAACTATGCAAACCAAACTTATTCTTTGTGGCCTATTTAAAAATGAACTTTGGTAAACCAAACAATGGCTGCCACAAGTCATCTGATGCATGGAATTGTAAAGTGGTCCCTCTAAAGCATTATATGCATTTAACTGGAGACATGCCCTCACATGTTTCTCATTGAATCTCACTTCTGGGACTGCTAATGCCAAATTCAAAAAGGAACTAATGAAAGTGAATGGATGTCATTTGCATCTTTATAAGGTTTTCCCTTTACTGGAGTCCAAGGATCTACAAAGGCAATAGTTACCCAGAACAGGGTCATCAATATGGATAATGATTTTTTTCAGTGACTAATGACTGGAACATTATAAGCCATCAAACAAAAGCCAGATACAGACATCAGATAAACATCCCTTTATTGAAATCATTGCGGAGGAAAGAGGCCACATGACTCAAGTGACCATTTGTACAGCTGAGAACTCAGAATCAGGGCAGTCAGCTGATTTATCTCAAAACTGCAAACATCTGACAGCAGTACTCCAAGCTGACCAAGCAGCCTGCAACAAACCCTCCTTGAAGCCTGTTCATCTGGAAGCCACTGGCCACCGCCTACCAAGCAGACCAAGTCGCTGAATATCAACCTCATCTTGAATGGAATTCTGCACTTCTATTTTCATCCAGGAACCCACTGGTGTTGGAACTCTCTGTGAAGTAACCTCCCCAATCCCCCTTCTGGATTTGGATTCTCTGAACTCCAGCAATCATGTAAACTGATATTCATTTCTGTTGTTCTTTTTACTGTTATGTTTTTCATAGCTGTAAAACCCCTTTTTCCTATCCCCTTAATGTATGTTTGTGTGGGGGAAGTTGCAATCATCCCTCTTAATGTCCCTACCCCCGGTTTGAATGTGTGAATAAACTAAACTTCCAATTTGATTCTAGAGATCTTGCTGCAAGTTGCTTTCAAGATTGATACACATACAAACAGTGTTGGAACAAGCGCCACTACCTATTTTTAAAACAAAAAACATCTCTGCTTGCAGACAGATGGTGAGAGAATAAAGGATTCAAATTTGCCCCTTTTCCTGTCTGTAATAGTAATTGGGGACTCATCTGGGATCTATTACAAGAGAGCCAAAATCTGACCAAAAATTTGACCAAAAGTCCAAATTTAAGAAACAAGCTGTGTCTGATACAAAGTTAACCAACTGGAAGCCAAGACGAAAAGTTCAGTGGCTGAAACGACCTTTGAAACACAGTCGCGGCACCACAGCAAATTCCCTTCCCCTAACACTAGAAAAATTGTAGATTTTGTAGGTATTGGTGAAACAAGGAGACTTAAAACAGCTAAATACTAGCATCCCTAAGCACAGGACAATTGAAAGCTGTAGTTCAGGAGGTACAGATAAAGTTACCAGGTGAGGTAAAAAGAAGTGAGCTACATCAGATATTAGTCAAGCATTTGGATCACACTTACCAACCAGAACAGATAGGTGAGGAGTTAAACACTGACATGGAATGTCTTAATTTGAGCTGGAAAATCTCAGAATCTGGCTAGAATTTCAAGAGACAGAAAAGGAGAGAGAAAAGGGAAAGAGAAAGAGAAGCTCAGGAGGGAGAAAGGAAGAGAAAGAGAGAGAGAATTTCAGTTCAGAAAATTGGAAATGGAGTTAGAGGCTCAAAGGGGAGAAAGATCAGACAAATGGAAGCTGCTCGGGAAAATCTCTCTCCAATTGTTAACTGCCCAAATCTCTCCATCCTGGAACCAAGCTCTGAAGCATATATGAATACCCTGGGTTTGTTCTCAAATTTGAATAGAGTGATGTTGAACCTTTTTCATCCTTTTGAGAAAGTAGCAAAAATGCTAAAATGACCAGCAGAAATTTGGAGCTTTTTGATACATAGTTGACAGAGAAGGACTAAGCAATCTACTCTATGCTGACTCCTGACAATGACTATGAACAAACCAAGGCTGTCTTCCTTAATCCGTACAAGTTATTTCTGGAGACATATCACCAACAATTCCAGGATGCTGGTAAGAAACCCACACAGGACCTACCTAGAGTTTGAATGGCTAAGCAAACTGCATCCGACTGGTAGGTCTGCTGTTTAAAAATGCAGCCCACCTACAACAGAGCGCACGAATTGATATAGCTGAAGGAATTTAAAAACTGCTTACCTTTCAACCGAAGAATGCACTTGGAGAAGTAGAAAGTCCTCAAAGCCAGGGATACTGCAGTCATGGCAGATAGCTTTGACTTCACCCATTGGCTAGGCAACTCAGGCAGTCCTTTTTAAAACCATTCTAAAATCCACTGGGAAGAAAATAACGGTGAAATTTATAGTAGTGGGGCTACACCGAGAAATAAAAGTACAAATCTGTGTACGTGAAGTCCTCCACAAACCTGAAAGGAGAAAACTGTGTGTAACCACTGTTAAAAAAAAAAGGACATTTCAATCCTGAATCTTGGAGGCTGAAAGTGAAGTCCATTGATCTTATAAGGTTCCACCAGAGTGATCTCCAGAAGAACATCTAGTAAGTAGTGCAACTGAGCCCCTAAGTCCCCAAAGGGTATTTCCCCTATGTGTGGCCGAGCCAGATAAAATCCCTGAGTGCTTTTGGAGTTTTGTCTTCCCAAGAACAATGTCCCCATACCAATTCCAGAATGTGAGTAAATCCATTATACTAAGGTTACTCAATCCATTGCTCAAGGACTAAGGTTGGAAGGAAACATAAACCATCCCTGAGTCCTTCCTAAAAACCAAGATACTGATCAGTGGAGTGCGAGGAGGAAAAATGTCTGTGCCTCTCCATCTGATCTACCTACAGTGCAACCTAGTCTCAGGTCCAGTGACAGTAGGAATTGTCCCCAAGCTGCTGACTGCAGGGATCTATTTCTTACTCAGGAATGATTTGACTATTAGTAAGGTGGTAGCATCCTCTATAATTAAGGACGTTCCAGGGATTTTCCTTTTCTTTGTAGTGACTCAACCCCAAGTTAGAGGGGCAAGGTTGATTGAGAGAGAACCAGTTGGAGTTCAGGTTAGTGGAGACACACTTCAAAAACCTGTCTGGAGGAGAGGACTAGTTCAGCCGAGCCTCCTCGATTAGGCCAAGAAACAGTGAGAGGGATGCCCCACTTTGTTGAATGATCAGAGGGAAGGCAAATTGTTAAAACACTGGAAACAAGCCCTGATGTGTTATTCATGGAATCTCACATTTGGGACTGCCAATGTCCATTTCAAAAAGGAACTATTGAAAGTCGATAGATGTCATTTATATCTCTATAAGTTTAATATAGATCCCTCTAGCCGAGCCCGAGGCCGAAACCCTACCATTCCCAGAACGGAAATCTCCATTGGCCTCGGGCGGGATTTTACGATCTCGCCCCAAGCGAGGCCATAAAATCCTGCCCCAAGGGTCTACTCAGAAAATAGCTATTCAGAACATGGTAATCAATATGGATAATGACCCTTTCAGAGGCTAATCACTGGGACATTATAATCCACCAAACAAAAGCCAGATCCAGACACCAGATAAGCATCCTTTTCTGAAATCATTGTGGCGGAAGGAGGTCACACAACTTGAGTGATGATTTTGAAATCTCTGTATGCAATTGAGGCAGAAGCAGGGCAATGAGCTGATTTATCTCCAAATTCAAACATCCATCAGTAGGATTCCAGGCTGACCAAGCAGCTTGCGATAAACTCTCCCCAAAGACATTTATCTGGAAGCAGCTGATCACTGTCATATGTGTGTGTCTATGTGAAGTTCTGCCCCACCCCGGGTTCGAATGTGTCAATAAACTAAACTTCCAATTTAATCCTAGGAGTTTGCTGCAAGGATTTAAGGATTGACTTTAAGGATTGACTGCACAAAAGCGCTTTGGAATAAGCACCACAGCCTATTTTTAAAACAAAAACACCTCTGCTTATGGACAGACACCAAGAGAATAAAGGTGTTTAGTTTTGCCTGTCTCCCCATCAATAACACAGTGTTTCTTCTTCATCACTGTCTTCCTACTCTTCCACCTCTTGATGTTTCCTCACAGCTGTACCAGCTGGCAGTTTTTGGGTATCCGAAAACAGAAAGGCACAAAGGTAGAGTTGTGTAAAGGGAGAAAGGGAAGCAAAATATGCCATCTACAACTTGTAAATCATAAAAAGATTGTGGGATGGAAGAAATGTAGAATATGGGATAGAGGGCAGATATGAGCATACCATCATCACCGATGTTTTCGATCCCACCACTTGCTATGACTTTAGTCATGGATACCAGTAATGGAGAGAGCAACCTCCTCGATGGGGGTGAGGGCATGTAGCCATTTCTAACCCTTGCCAATTAAGTACTGTTGCCTCTGGTAATTCAAGTCCTTGTCTTGCAAGAGGAAAGCGCATCAGCGAGATGGGGCTGTGAGTCTTGCAGCAGTGCAATTGTGTGAGGTTGAGCTGAAGTTATGAAAGTTGAGCACAAGTTGTGATTGATAGAAATTGTAGATAGGTGAATGGTGAGGGTGTGATGCAATAAGCTGTGTACAAAATTACTGATGCAGTTGGTGGGATGTTTGGATGGCATTTGAAGATACATTCACTAACCTCAACCACTCGAAAGAGGTCATTTAACTTTTTGCAGCATTGAATCCAGCTCCTCAGGCTAGACCCCTGTGAGCAGTTATCTGGTCCCACTGCCTTTGCACAGTTTAGTCTGGTGGATCTCCTGTTACACAATTCTGCTTTTCAACTTACACACCAAAGCCTTTCATAGAAAATCTTGAACCCTGTCATGCTGTGCCTTTCTCAGATCAAACTCATTTTTACAATGACACCTCGGGCCTGATTTTACCAAAACTTCGCGCCCGAAAACTGGCGCGAAATCGCGGTAAAGTTGGGCGTCGGGCCTTTAACGTGATCTGCACCCGAATCCGAGCAGATCGCGGCTTTACCGACACCCGATTCGGGCGCGGGCCGGACCCGTGCCCGAATCGGGCGGCCTGACGATTTAAATGCATTTGCATGCATTTAAATCGATTTAATGAACCGCGCGCCCAACTCTACCGCCAAATCCCACTTTACCGTCTTCTGGCCCGATCCGCGTCCGCGTTGTAATCGAACTGCCGAATAAAAGTCCGAAGCCGCCGCTGCAGCCTCCGAAGAGCGGGGTCAGAAACTGCAACGGCTCTCTGACCCAGGTCATCCTCTGGTTGAGGGGGGAGGGGGGTGGGAGGAGGAGAGGGGGTGTGACGTCTCATCCCCTAGGGCCACAGCCATCTCTCCCCCTCTCTTGCCCCTGCAGGGAAGAGTAATCTGTGGCTGGTAGTGCACCAGTGATGGTGTATCCCTTTACAGGCCCAGCTTGGTCCTTCTCCGGTGTCTCCTCTTGGACTTGTACTGATCTTGTAGCTGGTTTGCATGCGGATCCACTGTGGAATCGGCCGGTTCTGCTTCATCTTCTTAGCGAGGAATCGTTTCATCCTGAAGGTTTTGTGGGATGGCATAGCCGCACGTCCACTCCGGCAGGAGGGATCGGCCGCAGACAGGCAGTGGAACCCCCCCGACCAGAGGATGATACGTCACACCCCCTCTCCTCCCCCCCCCCCCGCCCTCCCAGGGGATGATCGGTCACACCCCCACCCCACCCCCCCCGCCCCGCAGAGGATGAGACATCACACCCCCTCTCCTCCCCCGCCCCCCCAGGAGATGATCGGTCACAACCCCTCCCCTCCCAGCCCCCCCCCCCCCCCCCCCAACCAGAGGATGATCTGGGTCCCGCCCCCCCTCCTCGTCCCACCGCGCCCCCCCCTCCTCCCACCACCGCCCCCCCCCCCCCACCCCTCGCCCCCCCCGCAACAAGAGGATGATCGTCAGAGAGCCGCTCTCTCCGCTTTCTGCTTTTTCTTTCTTTCGCGCCCCGGGCGCTCTGTCAGATTTTTTTCGAACTGTGCATGCGCAGTTCAGAGCTCCGATCGGTCCACCAGCGCTAAGCCCCGCCCACAGCGCGGATCGGGCTGGAGCCGGCAAAACGCATATAGGCGCGCTGGAAAGAGGATTCCAGGCGCTGATCTATTTGACGCCCGGATTCAGCACTTAGACTCAAAATGATAAAATTCCCTCCCTAGAATCGACTCCAGCCAAAATACAGTTTCTCTTTCAGAGGTGCAGACTGGTTTTAGGTTGCATAGGTTAGCTTTAACTTGCAAAATCCTTTAACAATTTTGTGTCATCCCTGTTCAGGCATGCAACCACTCAACAGCGCACTTAGCACTGGTTCCATAGTACAATTACATAGTGTGAGGGCAGCACAAAGCTTGTATGCAGCTTGCATCAGAAGCAATGGGTGTGGCTTCAGTAAGCGTTGTGATCCCCAGGTCCATTTTCAGGGTCATCCAATTTTGCAGGCTATGCGTCATAATTACACTATTAAGTATTTTAAAACATTTAGAATTGTTTTATGGCAAACAGCTAAAAATAAACTTGATTTTTCATTAAGAAACCAAAACAAGTTTATAAAGACTTATCATTATGTAACATCCTTTTCACCCCAATTAGGTGATAAAAACTAGTGCAGGAGACCACATAGTCTATATACATAGCATGGAGCATTTAATTATAAATCATGGGCCAGGATTCTCCCAAAAATATTCTAAGAGTTGAATTCGCATGAAAACTGGAGTAGATCGCGCTGGTTTTTTCAGCGGGGTTTTCAAAATGAATCTCCCACAGTCTGTGCACTGCAGAAGTCAGTAGCGTAAATTGCATGAAAAATCCAGGAGCTGGAGAGGCTGAAATCAGCACGCTGAGCGGAACCCCGCTCATCTCTGGGAGATCGCTAAACAAGTTCTCCAAGCACTGAAATCATAGAAATAGAAAATCATAGAAACCCTACAGTACAGAAAGAGGCCATTCAGCCCATAGAGTCTGCACCGACTACAATCCCACCCAGGCCCTACCCCCATATCCCTACATATTTTACCCACTAATCCCTTAACCTACGCATCTCAGGACACTAAGGGGCAATTTTAGCATGGCCAATCAACCTAACCTGCACATCTTTGGACCGTGGGAGGAAACCGGAGCACCCGGAGGAAACCCACGCAGACACGAGGAGAATGTGCAAACTCCACACAGACAGTGACCCAAGCTGGGAATCGAACCCAGGTCCCTGGAGCTGTGAAGCAGCAGGCCTCAAATCGCTGGCCTCAACTGCTGCGCTGCCATGCACACGCCCCGCTTGTGAGCATTCCCCCTTGTTCAGTGAGAGCCTTGAGCATTGCACCCCCTACCCCACCCTGGACATAGTACCTTGTAGATTTAACCCAACCAGCACCTTTGGAGATGGCTCACCCTCTATTGAAAGCAGGTTGCCTATACATCTCTCACAAGGAAATTTAACTAACCGGCCCATTGCTGGCCCAAACTGACTGCACCTGGACTCCCCTAACAAGCCAGAGCTATATATAAACTGCAATTATGGACACACAGCCAGTCACGCCAGGAAGAGAGCCCCAAAGGAATCTACCCCGAGATTCACCGAAACTGAGCAGGTCCGCCTGCTGGACACAGTGGAGTAGAGGTGCCAGCTGCTGTTCCCCGCACAGGGTCATCGCTCAAGGGGTTGAGCAGCAAACGCATTGTGGGAGACAGTGGCATCCACAGTTAATGCCAGGACCCTGATACCTCGGTCCGGAGAGCAGTGCCACAAGAAACTGGACGACATTCTTCAGGCGGCAAGGGTGAGTTGGCATCCCATTCTGAAACCTGCACATGTACTGTACTAACAATGTCAAACCATCCCCAGACACCTCAAGGGCATCCAACCCCCAAGAACTGCATCCAACCCCTGTCCCCACCCCAATCAACATGGCCCAGTG
Source organism: Mustelus asterias (assembly GCF_964213995.1). Classification (NCBI taxonomy): domain Eukaryota; kingdom Metazoa; phylum Chordata; class Chondrichthyes; order Carcharhiniformes; family Triakidae; genus Mustelus; species Mustelus asterias. The sequence continues at coordinate 63,036,186 of NC_135823.1, forward strand.
GTGACCCATTTCCCCAAAACAGCCAACACAAGCTCCCCAACTCAGACACACATTGCACCCCCATGCCCTTCCATACATCCATGCTTTCAATCCCCCTTATGTCCCCACAGGAGAAAAATGTGCACAACTGCCATGAGAGAGCAAAGACCGGTGGTGGTGTTCCTGATCTGCGAGCAGTGTGGCCTGGAGCTGGCAGGGGGAGGTTCACGCTTAGAATGGTCACCGACAGCTAGGTCGGCATCCAGCATGCAAGTGAGCATCAGCTTCACCCTCTTCCTAAGTCTTCTTTGAAGTAAGTGTTGTGTTGCATGGGCTGCTTTCCCTCCCTTCCCCTAATGTATGCTCTTTTTTACAGTCCTGAACCCTGAGGAACTAGACCTTTCGTGTCAGCGACCCCCCTGCTGCTCACCAACCAACTACCCAGGACACCTCGAATGACAACTCGGAGGGAAGCTCTGAAGGATCCTCCGAGGACAGCACCAGTGAATCGGCACAGGCATCAATCACACAACGCACCAACATAAAGACTATCACGATGGTGGGTCACGTTAGTGCTGAGGCTTCGGGGTCACTTACTGGTGAGCACATCACAGCCGCTGATGCACATCGGGTGGAGACTGGCATATCCAGTCTCGGACACGTGGAAGTCTGCTGGAAGTGAGGATTCAGCTGGCCCCAAGCCAGATGCCAGGCCTCATGGTTTGTTCATCCCAAAGCTGGTGGAGATGCATCAGCAAACCCGGGGAGTTGTGGATGGGCTGTCAGCAACCATGCTGCGACTGCAAGGCTGTTTAGAGGAGTCGAACAGAGTGCTGTCACAGGAGGTGGTGCCAGCACAGTGTGGGAACCAGGTCGACACTGCAAGGGTGGCATCCGCAGTGGAAAGTCTGGGTCAGGGATTTGGCTTCATGTGTGACAGTGTCCAGGCCATCCTGGAGACACAGTGGGACATGGCAGAGACACAATGGGCCACAGCCGAAGGTGTTGCTGGCATCCAGGAGGCACATCGGTACATGGCCATAGGTGTCAGGGGCATGTTGGAGACACTGCTGGCCATGGCTGGGCTCTCGCTGGGACTCTGGAGACACAATAGGTCATGGCTGTGAGCTTCGACAACTTAACCCAGTCTCAGAGGGCTAATGCTGAAGGGCTCCAGAATCTGGCTCGCACACAGAATGCTGTAGCAGAGGGGCTCCGAGCTTGGCCCAGTCTCAGAGGGCTAGGGCAGGGGATCGCAGACCAAGGGGCAGACGCATCAGGGCCTCCAGGACAGGCAGAGCCAGGTGCCGCCGGAACTTCTGGAGCTCAGTTTAGCTACCCTGGCATCCCATGGAGTGTCCCCGGGGCCTCTGGGCACCCCGAGGGTGGAGGAAGGGCGAGAGCTCATGCCAGGGCTTTCCATCCAGGAGACTGCAGACATCCCGAGATCTCCCGCTTCCCCCCTTCCTTACACCGGGGCATCTCAGGGCCAGCTGGATGGCACAGAAACGTCAATGTCATCCGCAAGTCGGCCAAGGCCCTCCAGGTCTCGGCCACTCCAGGGGACGGCCGCCAAGGGCACCACAGGCAATGGGGTGCAGATCACAGCTGGAGCCCTCCACCTCCAACGTGCATCCTGGAGGAGCACCTAGACAAAGCATTGGGCCACACATAATTAGAAAGTTGTAGTTCCACTAAGAGGGCATGGGTGAAGTTCACCAATAGTCAATCTTTTTGACTAACCAATTGATGCGCGATTGATTCACACGGGAGGCTAGGACGTACCCGGGAATAAAGGCTTTTATTCACAACAAGATTGGAGCACACTACTTAACAATACTATCCCAGACTAAGGGCTACTAGGAAGTAGCAGTGACCTTGATACTCCTGTAAGAAGGCGGAGCCGAACGGAGTGTACCACATAAACAATAACAGGTGGAACATCCAAACCCTAACCCCAACAGTAACAAGAGTAACATATGTACAAGTACCCATAGTGGTAACCATCTATGGTTCACCACACCAATTAAACTAAATCAGATTAACTGAGGGACAAATTAAAAGGAGCAGCCCCCAAAAAGAAGGGAACCGCCCAAAACAAAAAACAAAGCAGAAAGGAAACTTAAAACATCAAACTAAAATGTGATTAAAGGGGTCGATAATACACCCCAGTCCCTGTCACCTTCCCGTCTGATTAACTGCCCTTGCCACCAAACTTGCTACAAGGGGAGGGCACAAGATTTCCCCCAGGGTCTTGTACACAAACATTGTTTTATGATGAATAGTTCTGTTTGTGCAATCTAATTTGATTTTATTAAGCCTTTAAGATCCATTTCTCTCTCAACCGGATTTAACTCAGTGCCATGAAAAATATAAGTACACTTGCCATTTTAATTCAGTGTCATGTAAAATGCAAGTACACTTGCCATTAATCCAGCCCACATGTATTATACTAAACATAAGTGTAAAGCCATCTGCAAGAGTTTAGTGCGTTGCCCTAGTATTTTTCGATCCGCTAGCAGAAGTTCCTTCTCCCGTACAGTCCGGAAGCTTACACAAGTTTTAACATCATCTGCAAATTGGTGGATCATTCCCCCAACACCTACATCTAAGTCATCGCAAAAATAATATAAGGTGATGTTCTCAAGATCAATTCCTGCAGGGCACTTCAAATAACTAGCCTCCAAGCAGATCCACAGACTTTTTCCATAGCAGGACCATTATCAACAACTTTAGGCCGAAGGGATTGTAATCATGAATAAATAGAAATTGTGTATTTCATTTAATTCTGTTTTATTACTTTTGATTTCTCATGGAAAGTTTGCCTCTTTGACCTGAATACTACACTATTCCGATTAGGATATGAATCTTAAAAAATGAATCTTATCACGTAATAAATAAATGCCTTGGAAAGGTGTTAGCTTCCCATTCCTTTTAATCATCACTTCATTTCAGGTGGCCACTATAGTGGTACACAGAGTAAGATGTAAAAGCAGACATCCTCTTTGTTATTTATAATATAAATGTATATACGATCATGTCACAGGCATCATCTGTATCGTACAAGAATCAGGCAGCGTTACATGGCTGTTGAAACTCAGATGGTAAGTAAACTAGCCCCTCCATTTCCCACACAGATGGCTCTGCTTTCAAACATCAGCATCTCTGCCATAGTTGATGTTTAGTATATATTTACAGGAATCGAAAATAATGCTGATAAGCCACGCAACACTTTACATGAACAAATTGTTTTTAACAATCCAATGTGTAGAATCATTGTCTGCAGATAATTTAGGGAAACATTTATGACAGACTAAAAATGTAAGAGACTCAATATGGAGTGAGTTTTATTCTGAAGTGATTTAATAACACACAATCTGAGCATTTGTAACTGTTTCGCACCATTATTTATTAATAGCACATCTTACACAATGAAGACTTCATGACCCAGTTACATACTTGAGCTCACAGTCCAACTGGAATATAGATAATTAAGTCTCTTGATGAGTAAGGTTTACTATTAATGTAATTGAATGCAATTTGTTTGCTTCTCTCTGCCTCACCACCAACTACAAAAATAATTTTTAGTTATTCTATCATTGCAAAGTGCATCAGAATTCCTCATCACGCCTTTCTGCCACATCTTTGAGTCAGTATTGTGACTGCAGAGCTTACAACTCTCCATCTGGAAATAGATGACTCAGTATAAATTTTATTTCCTGGGTCACATATCAAGTGTTTGCAAAAAGTTTTTTCTTAAAAGGCCCCAAGAATCTGCCGACTGATCCCACCTAGTAGAGCCCTTCAGTATTGATCCCATGCAATGTTATGGGATCATTGGAGGATACCTTATTTGTAAGAGAAAAACAGATGGCCACACTGGTGCCCTCATGGTCTATGCTACCAGAAAACTCCTTATTCTGCCACTATCATGGGCTGGGGGGAGGGGTGGGTGCATGGTGGAAGGGTTCCTCAGGCTCCTTACCACCACCCCATGACTCCCTTCATTTGTAGAAAACCAACCCATAAATGATTTGAAAACAAAAATCTATCCTTTATTTAGGGATTCCGATCATTCCTCTTGCTTGTCCCCCTCTTTACCCAGTGAGGTCTAATTCTGCCATCTAGGCCGGGTGTGTATTATCTCACTTGGCATCCTAGTCTCCAATTGTAGACTAGGCTCCAACTAAGTCACAGAAATTAGAACTCCCAGGGTAAAGATTCCTGCTCCTAACATTATCAACTTTTTAAAGGACACACAAAGACAGGGTAATGGGAACAACTACCTTCAAGTTGACAATGAATTCATCCCATTTTCTGTACGTCCACTCATAAGCAGGCAGCAGGCAGGTTTTTTTTTCAATTAATCATATTTAGAGTATGGGTGGCACAATAAGGCCTGCATTCATTGTCCACCCATAGTTGCCTTTGGCAACAAAGTGGTGAGATTTTTATTGCTTTGCTGTAGTCTATGTAGTGATGATGCTCCCACAATGCTCTTGGTTAAGGAATTCCAAGAATTGTAAATAGCAACAATGAAGGAAGGTGATATAGAGAGTCATAGAGTCATTGAGGTTTACAGCATGGAAACAGGCCCTGCGGCCCAACTTGTCCATGCCGCCCTTTTTTTTTAAAACTCCTAAGCTAATCCCAATTGCCCGCATTTGGCCCATATCCCTCTATACCCTTCGTACCCATGTAACTATCTAAATGCTTTTTAAAAGATAAAATTGTACCCGCCTCTACTACTACCTCCGGGAGCTTGTTCCAGACACTCACCACCCTCTGTGTGAAAAAATTGCCCCTCTGGACACTTTTGTATCTCTCTCCTCTCATCTTAAACCTAGCCCTCTAGTTTTAGGCTCCCCTACCTTTGGGAAAAGATATTGACTATCTACCTTGTCTATACCCCTCATTATTTTATAGACCTCTATAAGGTCACCCCTCAACCTCCTATGCTCCAGAGAAAAAAGTCCCAGTCTATTCAGCCTCTCCTTATAACTCAATCCATCAAGTCCCGGTAGCATCCTAGTAAATCTTTTCTGCACTCTTTAATAATATCCTTTCTATAAGACGGTGACCAGAATTGCACACAGTATTCCAAGTGTGGCCTTACCAATGTCTTGTACAACTTCAACAAGACGTTCCAACTCCTATATTCAATGTTCTGACCGATGAAACCAAGCATGCCGAATGCCTTCTTCACCACTCTGTCCTCCTGTGACTCCACTTTCAAGGAGCTATGAACATGTACCCCTAGATCTCTTTGTTCTGTAACTCTTCTGTAACTATATGTCCAAGGTTAGCAGGTGATGGTCTTTACATGCATTTTCTGCCCTTGCCCTTCCAAGCATTGGAGATTGGTATTTAGGAAATGTTGTCGAGGAATCCTTACCCAGCAGTCACAGTACAGCAATAGCAGGAGTGATGGATATTTAAAACAGTGGATGGGATTCTAAACAAGTGGATTATTTTAACCTTGATAATGTTGAATTGTGATTGCTATGCAACTGCACCCTTCCAGGCAATTGGATAATATTCCTTCAAATTCCTGACTTATGCCTTATAGAAAGAAGGGACACTTTAGTAAATCAGAAAGTGACTTTCTGTAGATATTGCAGCATTTATGTGGATAATCCTATTCAAGTTTAGGGCAATGGTGACACCTATGTTGGAGATGGGGAACTTTGAAATGGTAATGCCTTTGAATGTCAAGAAGGGCTATGTTGTCTCTTGTTGGAGATGGTCTTTGCCTGGCACTTGTGTGTTGCAATGTGAGTTGCCACTTATCATCCCATTGTTGCATTATAGGTATGGACTATTTCATTATCTGAGTAATTGAAAATGAGTTGTTAATAGGAAATATATTTCCCATGTGGAGCTTGCTGATTAGGCGGCAAGAAAACAAACATTTCTACAGAATCCGAGGGACACTCAGCAGATTAAGAGGGAGTTGGACTTTCATTGTGGCCAAACAGGAAAGACATATATGGCGAAGCCCTTTGCAGTCTCTTTGCATTCTCCTCACCATTTGCTTTCCTACCTACCTTCATATCGTCAGCTAATCTGGCTACATTACAGTCAGTCCCTTCATCTAAGTTGCTCATGTAATTAATAAATAGTAGAGCCCCACATGGATCCCCACGGTATCCCATTAAATAGTTTGCCATCCTGAAAATTCCCCATTTTCCTGACTCCCTAATTCCTGTTAATTAGCCAATCCTTTATCCATTTTAATACAATCACCCCGAGAACCATAAGCTCAATTCTTATTAAGTAACAATTTACATGGCATCTTATCAAATGTCTTTTGGAAATCCAAATACACTACATCGACAGATTCCCCTTCATCCATCCTGCTTGTCACATCCTCAAAGAATTCTAATCAGTTTGTCAAACACAATTTCCCTTTCACAAAACCATGTTGACTCTCCTGATTGTATTGTGATTTTCCAAATGTCCATGATCAAACATGTTCTTCGCTGCCTTCCACAAGTGAGAACTCCATGCAAAGTGGTATGGCTTGGAAAAGGAGATCCATTGTGCATGACGGTTTTCTCTTAGGTAGTCACTTGGACTACCGAAGACTTGCTTCCACATTAAAAATGAGCATTCAGGTGACTGAGGAGTCCAATACATAATCTTTGTTTTCTGTCACAGGTGGGATAGATGGGGGAGATAGATTGGGGGAGCAGGTGGATGGGGTATCCAGGTTGCTTTGTGCTCCTTTCACTTGGCTTCAGATTTCTTTTGGCTATGAAACTGGAGGTGTTCAGCTCCTTCCTAGATCCTTTCCCTCCACTTCAGGCAATCTTGGGTCAGGAATTCCCAGGTGTTGGTGGTGACGCAGCACTTTTTCAAAGAGGTTTTGAGGGTGTCCTCAAAACATTGCCTCTGGGGTCCTGGGACTCGCTTGCCGTGTCAAAGCTCTAACAATAGCACTTGTTCTGGGGGTCTCGTATCAAGCATGTGGATGATGTGGCTCATCCAGCAGAGCTGATTAAACATGGTCAATGCTTCGATGCTGGAAATGTTGGCCTGAGTGAAAACACAAACATTGGTGCACCAATGAACCTGCCAATGGATTTGCAGGATCTTGCGCAAGCAGTGTCAGTGGTACTTTTCCAGGGAGGGAAGGAGTGGCGTTGCCACTCTGCACAGCAATCGGTGGGGGAGGGAGGGGGGACCGCTGCCACTCTACACAGTAATCAGTGGGAGGAGGGAGGGGATGACGTTTGCCTTCTGCAATGACGATCAGTGGGGAGAGGGAGGGTGGTGATTGTTCCGGATGGGGGAGAGGGGGATTGGCCTGAGGGCCACACAGTAGTGGGATGGGGGGCTGGGTTTGACCATGGAGGCCTGCTGATAGCAGCAGAGGTAATGGCAAGTCATTTCTGCTCTCAAAGCACAGAAACCTGAACATGCGCAATGGCTCCCTCTGCTGCTATGAGCAAGCTTTTGGGCAATTTAGGCCCCACCCACTCCCCCTACTGCTGAATTTCAAGATTGTCAAGATTTTTTTGCCAGAGTGTGGTAAGGTTTGACTTTAGAATCGCACAAATAAACAGCACAAATTTCATGCTCATTGCTCATTTTTTTGGTAAGATCATCCCCAGAGCTCTTCGAAATGCTCCTTCGAGTGGGTGCCTACTGCCTCTCTGTCCTTGATTAGCACCTCTCCATTCTTGGCCAGCAGTGGAATGGGACCTTGGTGTTTAGCCCATAAATGGTCTTGACTGCACTAAAGAAATCTCACACATTAAGGTTGTCAGCTAAATGTTGAATCCTGTGTTTTCTCCACCCACCATCTTTTTGACTTGATTTGATTTGATTGATTATTGTCACCTGTATTAGTACACAGTGAAAAGTATTGTTTCTTGCATGCTGTACAGAAAAAGCATATCATACATAGGGAAGGAAAGGAGAAAGTGCACAATGTAGTGTTACAGTCATAGCTAGGGTATGGAGAAAGATCAACTTAATGCAAGGTAGGTCCATTCAAAAGTCTGATGGCAGCAGGGAAGAAGCTGTTTTTTTCGGTTGGTACGTGACCTCAGACATTTGTATCGTTTTCCCGACGGAAGAGATGGAAGAGAGAATGTCTGGGGTGGGTGGTGTTCTTAATTATTCTAGTTGCTTTTCCAAGGCAGCGGAAATGAAGTGACAATGGGTGGGAGGCTGGTTTGAGTGATGGACTGGGCTTCGTTCACGATCCTTTGTAGTTTCTTGCGGTCTTGGACAGAGCAGGAGCCACACCAAGCTGTGATACAACCCGAAAGAATGCTTTCTATGCTGCATCTTAAAAGTTGGTGTCAGTCATAGCGGACATGCCAAATTTCCTTCATCTTCTGAGAAAGTAGAGGCATTGGTGGGCTTTCTTAACTATAGTGTCGACATGGGGGGGGCCAGGTCAGGTTGTTGGTGATGTGGACACCAAGAAACTTGAAGCTCTCGACCATTTCTACTTCTTCTACTTGTGGCCCATGTTCCAACACCACTTACAGTAAAAATATACTGGTGAGGCAGGAAAAATAAATCCAGGTCCAGGCGAAGAAGCTGTAAAATCCAATGCCAGATTTTGCTTCACTCTCCATTATATCCAACCTCATTTTAGGTGAAATGGTGGAGGCAAATCCAATACATATTGTCTCAGACATGTTTCCTTTATTCACACTGATTATGTTACAACACATTTCCTCAAATATGTATGCTAATTAATTACCCAAAGGCTCCAATAATTCAACTGAGTGCCAGCATATAAATACAGCTGCTGTTGCATCTGTCTCAGTACATCCCCATTCCAAACCAATAACAACACTTGCAACAAGGACTGACTCAATAACACAAATCATACCCAGCAGGGGGTTTCCTTCTTACAAAATTTACAACAAGTAGTTAATTATCCTAATGATGTAACAACAGTTTTACTAAGCTCATGTTAATTATTTTAAAAGGATGGTATTATTGAACAATATTATGTTACATCAGGTGCTAAAATGTTAAAATGAAACATTAATGCAAATTCTGACACTGCATCGTAAGTAAAAAAATTAAAATGCCTATTACTTTTTCAAGATATCCTCATTTATTCAAGACATGGGATGAGAGTGGCTACCCTTGACATCGAAGACAACACTTGACCAAGTGTGGCATCAAGGACCCCTAGTAAAACTGAAGTCATGGGAGCCGGGATGGTGGGGGGTGGGGAGTGGGGGGAGGGGGTGGGGGTGGAAGGGGTGGGGAGTGGGGGGAGGTGGCGGGGGCTCTCCACTTGTTGGAATCAAACCTAGAACAAAGAAAGATGGTTGACTTTGTTGGAGGTCAAAAGCTCACTTCCAGGACAATGCTGCAGGAGTTCCTCAGGGTAGTGTCCAAGACCCAACCATCTTCAGCTGCTTCATCAATCACCTTCCCTCCATCATTAGGTCAGAAGTGGGTATGTTTGCGGATGTTCAAAATTCAGCACCAAAATTCAGCACCTCAGATACTAAAGCAGTCTGCATCCATTTGCATCAACATCTGAATAACATTCAGGCTTGGGCTGATAATGGTAAGTAACATTCATGCCACACAAGTGCCAGGCAATGACCATCTCCAACAAGAATCTAACGATCAGCCCTTGACACTCAATAACATTCTTATCACTGAAGCCCCCACTGTCAACATCCTGAGAGTTACATTGACCAAAAGTCGAACTGGGCCAGTCAGATAATTACTGTGGCTACAAGAGTAAGTCTGAGGCTGGGGATTCTGCAGAGAGTAACTCACCTCCTGATTCTCCAAAGCCTATCCACAAGGCAAAAGTCAGGAGTGTGATGAAATACTCTCCACTTGCCTGAATGAGGGCAGCTCCAACAACCCAGAAGAAGCCCAAAACCATCCAGGACAGAGCAGCCCACTTGATTGGCACTCTTTCCACAACTTCAAACATTCACTCCCTCCACCTCTGATACACAGTGGCAGCAGTGTGTACCATCTACAAAATGCACTGCAATAACTCACCAAGGCTCCTTTGACAGAACCTTCTAAACTCTTGACCTCTACCACCTAGGAAAAGGACAGAGGACTAGAGGACAGCTAACATAGGACCATTATTCAAGACGGGAATTAGGGAAAAAAACAGGTAACTTCAGGCCAGTGAGTCTAATGTCAGTAGAAATGAAATTATTGGAAAAAAATCTGAGAAACAGAATTTATCTCCACTTGGACAGGCAAAGATTAGTCAAGGATAGTCAGCATAAAAAATAAAAAAGGGGCAGTAACATACTGGGAGTATACTACAGAACCCCAAATAGTGAAAAGGAGATAGAAGAACAAATATTTAGGCAAATTTCTGCCTGCAAGAAAAACAGGGCAATAATAGTAGGAGACTTTAACTACCTCAATATCAACCAGGATTCAAACAATATAAGGGACACTGAGGGAGAGAAATTCATGCAGTGTGTTCAGGAAACCTTTTCAACCAATTCGTGACAAACCCAACGCAAGGAGATGCAATTCTAGACCTTGTCTTGGGGAACGAAGAAGGGCAAGTAGATGAAGTGACGGTTGTCGACCATATCAGGAATAGTGATTACAATTCAGTTAGATTTAGTATTAGCATGAAAAAAGACAAAGATAAAGCAGAAGTAAAAGTTTTGAACTGTGGGAAGGCAAATTTTGCAGGAATGAGGAAGGACTTGGCTGAAATAAACTGGACTGCATTGATGAAGGATAAATCAGTGGAAAACCAGTGGGAAGTACCTAAAAGTGAACCCTAAATGTACACAGCTGACATGTCCCCTCCAAAAAAAGAGTGTACTGCTAAACCTAGACCCTCCTGGTTGTCATCTTGGCCTTTTGGCTAAGATCAAGTGTAGTTATGCGGATGCTGCACTTGGTTAAGGTCATTAGGTTACACTGAAGCTTCATATGTTTCATATGAAGCAATTTTTAAAAGCGGTATCTCGGCCTTTTGGCTAAGATGCAGATGAGCTCAAGTCTTGGAGGAGGTATTGCTTTCCCTCCTCCAATCAGCTTGGCTCATGTAGATCAGGCCCAGGACAGGGTGGTTTGGTCGCTCGCCCTGTCTTGTCAGCCTGGATCGGAAATGTCTCAACTTGTTGAGTCTCTGAATTGGATTTGATTTGATTGAATTGGAAAAGTACAAAAAAAAATACAGGGGAAGATCAAACAGAAAAAGAAAGTGTACAATAGGCACAAAGAACTAAGCACTGCAGATAGCCTAGACGAAGTGTGGGGATGAAGTAAAAAGGGAAATAAAGAAATCAAAGAGAGGGCATGAAAAAAGATGCCCTTTCGCAAGTAAAGTTAAAGAAAATCCAAAGATGTTTTACCAATATATTAATGGCAAAAGGTTAGTTAAGGAAAAAGTGAGACCTATCAGGGATGAAGAAGTGAACTTGTGTTTTGATGCAAAGTCTATGGGAAGGGTTTTAAATGAAGATTTTATTTCTGTGTCTACAAAGGAAAGGGATAATGCAGATGTAGTAATCCAGGAGGAACCCTGTGAAATACTGGATGGGGTAATCATAACAAGAGAGGAAATACTCGAATGCCGGAATTTTACCACCTCGCCCGCCCGAGGCTCGTAAGATCCCATCCAAGGCCAACGGGCCAATGGAGAATGCTGACTGCAAGTCTCGCCTGCCTCAATTCTGGATGCTCTGAGGATGGTTTTCCGACCTCTCTCGATACAGGGGAGGTACCGGAGGACTGGAGAAAACTAAACGTAGTTCCATTGTTTAAAAAGGGATCGAAGGAAATGCAAACAATTATAGGACAGTTAGTCTGACATCAGTGAGGGGCAAGTTAGTAAAATTAATTCCTGAGAGATAGGATTAACTGTCATGTAGAAAGACATGGATTAGTCAGGGATGGTCAGCATGGATTTGCCTCACAAATGACCTGATGAAGGAGCAGCGCTCTGAAAGCTCGTGATTCCAAATAAACCTGTTGGACTTTAACCTGGTGTTGTGATACTTCTTACTGTGTCCACCCCAGTCCAACACTGGCATCTCCACACCATGGCCTCACAAATTTGATTGAATTATTTGAGGAAGTGACAAGAAGGGTTGATGAAAGAAGCGCAGTGGATGTTGTGCACATGGATTTTAGCAAGGCGTTTGACAAGGTTCCACATGGTAAATTGGTCAAAAAAGTAGAAGCCCATGTGATACATGGTAATGTGGCAAACTGGATAAAAAGTTGATTTAGTAACAGGAAACCAAGAGAAGTGGTCGATGGATGCCCTTGCGAATGAAAGGTTGGCCGCGATTCTCCCAAAGCGCTGAATTGGTGGAAAAACTGTTCTAGATCCTGACTCAGTCTCAGTTCAGCTTCCCACCCGAATCTCCGCACTCTGTGTACTGCAGAGGTCCCAGTCATGAATCTCATTAAAAACCTGGGGGGCGGGGCCTATTCGCACCGGAGTCTGAAAGCTCCGGGCTTCTGCGCATGCTCGATCGCTGGCCAGCCCGTGACCCCTGCAGCGCTGCCCCTCTAGCTCCCCCCATGACCCTGATTGCGGCCCCCACAACAATTCCCTGGCCAGCCCTGACGCCCCCCCCGTCCAAGAGTGCCCCAATGCACAGCCCATCCTCCCTCCAGCAGTGGCGATCCCTCCACCCCCCTCACCCCGGCAGAACCTCCCCCTCCCCCCCGCTGATCCCCACGAGGTCAGACCCCCCCCGGGAGGCAGGCCCCCCCCCCCCGGCAGACCACACCCCCCAACCCGTCCCAAGTGCTGCCCTCCCTCCATCCCAGACCGATCCTGTCTGCAGAGTGGCAGCAGGACCTCCCACCCCCACCAATCGCCCTAGGCCCTGTCCACAATAGGCCCTGCCCCATTGGCACTGCCTGTGCCCGATGGGCAGTGCCAAGGTGCCCCCTGGGTGTGCCCCCTTGGTGTGGGCACTTTGGGCAGTTCCAGGGGGCACAGACTGGCACTGCCAAGGTGGCCGTGCCCAGGAGGCACCACCCCCCCCTGCCAACTGAGCCCCTGGGGGGTCCAGATTGCCCTCCATTCTGGCGGAGTCTCTCGCTAGTTCCCCGAACATGGGGAGCTAGTTTAAACCCCGCCAGAATGAAGTACTCCGGGCGGGGTGGGAGATTCAATCGAGACCTGAAAGTTCCCGATAATGAACTGCTAAACATATATAAGATACATTTTTAAAATATTCAAATTACTTACCTGCCTTCCCGCCAGTTTCCAGTGTGACCGGCGACTGTTCGCCGGCTCCAGGAGATGTGCATGCATTCCCGGCACACGCGCAAATCCCGGCACAAGGTTGGCAACTCACATCTCCCACCGCAACCTGCCAGAAAAGTTGTGGGGTCACGATGGGAGAATCGGGGCTGTGGTTTCAAGTGGTGTTCCACAGGGCTCGGTGTTGGGAATGTCACTGTTTGTGTTGTATATTAACGAATAGGACGTGAATGTGGGGGTATGAATGGGAAATTTGCAGCACAAAGATTGGCTGAGTAGTGGATAGTGTAGCGGATAGATGTGAGCTCTAAAATGATATGTGTTGGTGGAGTGAGCGGTAAGGTGGCAGATGGATTTTAACATAGAGAAGTGTGAGGTCATGCATTTAGTGAGGTCAAACAGAAGGCTGAGGGGTGATTTGATTGAGGTGTACACAATTATGAGGGGAAGAGACAGAGTGGACAGGACAAAATTGTTTCCCTTGGCGGAGAGTTCTTGAACCGGGGGCATAGATTCAAGATAGGCAGCAGAAGGTGTAGAGAGGATATGGGAACGGCACATATGGTTTTATGCAGAACATAGAACATAGAACATAGAACATTACAGCGCAGTACAGGCCCTTCGGCCCTCGATGTTGCGCCGACCAGTGGTACCAATCTAAAGCCCCTCTAATCTACACTATTCCAATATCATCCATATGTTTATCCAATAACCATTTGAACGCTCTCAACGTTGACGAGTCCACCACTGCTGCAGGCAGGGCATTCCACGCCCTTACTACTCTCTGAGTAAAGAACCTACCTCTAACATCTGTCCTATATCTCTCACCCCTCAATTTAAAGCTATGTCCCCTCGTGCTAGCCAACACCATCTGAGGAAATCCGAGAAGGTAGTGGGTTTCTGGAATTCACTGCCTGAGTTGGTGGTAGAGGCAGAGACCCTAAACTCTTTTAAAAAGTACCTGGATCTGCACCTTAAGCACTGTAAACTACAGGGCTATAGGCCGGGTGCAGGAAGGTGGGATTAGAAAAAGATGTCCTTAGGCTGGCATGGGCAAAGCGAGCCAATTGGCCTCCTCTGCCATAACTTTTCTCTGGTTCTATGACTGTGTCAGGAGAGATCCTGTCTAACAAATCTGACTGAATATTTTGAGGAGTTGATGTAGCCTACATGGACTTCAGTAAGGCTTTTGACAGGGAACTGCATGGGAAGCTGATCAAGTAATAAGAGCCCATTGCATCCAGGGCAATTTGGCAATTGGATCCAAAATTGGCTTAGTAACAAGCGGCAAAGGGTCAAAGGTTATTTTTGTGACTGGAAGCCTTTGTCCAGTGGTTTACCGCAGGGATCAGTGATGGCTCCCTTGCTGTTTGCAATGTCCATCAATGATCTAGACAGTAATGACAATATGATCAGTAAATTCACAGATAACACAAAAATTGGTAATGTGGTAAATAGCAAGGACAAAGGCCTTAGATTAGAAGGTAATGTAGATGGGCTGTTCAGATAGGTAGAACAGTAGCAAATGGAATTTAATACTGAGAAGTGTGAGGTGATGGATTTTGGGAGGACTAAAAAGGCAAGGGAATGCACAGTGAACAGTAAGTCACTAGGAAGTACAGAGGACCAGAGGGGTAGGACAGGTGGATAGGGTGGTTAAGAAGGCATATGGGATACTTGCCTTTATTAGCCATGGACAAACACGGGACACGGCGGACAGAGTACCCTTCGTCGTCCAGTACTTCCCCGGAGCGGAGAAGCTATGACATCTTCTCCGGAGCCTTCAACATGTCATTGATGAAGACGAACATCTCACCAAGCCCATCCCCAGACCCCCACTTCTTGCCTTCAAACAATCGCACAACCTCAAACAGATCATTGTCCGCAGCAAACTACTCAGCCTTCAGGAGAACAGTGACCATGACACCACACAACCCTGCCACAGCAACCTCTGCAAGACGTGCCGGATCATCGACATGGATGCCATCATCTCACGTGAGAACACCATCCACCAGGTACACGGTACATACTCTTGCAACTCGGTCAACATTGTCTACCTGATATGCTGCAGAAAAGGATGTCCCGAGGCATGGTACATTAGGGAGACCATGCAGACGCTACGACAATGGATGAATGAACACCGCTCGACAATCACGAGGCAAGAGTGTTCTTTTCCTGTTGGGGAACACTTCAGCGGTCATGGGCATTCGGCCTCTGATCTTTGGGTAAGCGTTCTCCAAGCCGGCCTTCACGACACACGACAACACAGAGTCGCTAAGCAGAGACTGATAGCCAAGCTCCGCATATATGAGGAGGGCCTCAACCTGGATTGTGCGTTCATGTCACACTATCTGTAACCCCCACAACTTGCCTGGGCTTGCAAAATCTCACTAACTGTTCTATCTGGAGTCAATACACATCTCTTTAACCTGTGCTTAACGCTCTCTCCACTCACATTGTCTGTATCTTTAAGACTTGATTACCTGTAAAGACTCGCATTCCAACCATTATTTTGTAAATTGAGTTTGTGTCTTTATATGCCACTCACCTGATGAAGGAGCTGCGAGCGCTCTGAAAGCTTGTGGCTTTTGCTACCAAATAAATCTGTTGGACTTTAACCTGGTGTTGTGAGACTTCTTACTGTGTTTACCCCAGTCCAACGCTGGCATCTCCACATCACAGAATGTAAGAGCAGTGAGGTTATGATGGAGCTTTATAAAATGCGTTTTAGGCCGCAGCTAGAGTATTGTGTGCAGTTCTGGTCGCTACACTAAAGGAAGGATGTGATTGTACTAGAAAGGGTGCAGAGCAGATTCACGAGGATGTTGTTTGCGCTGGAGCATTTCAACAACGAAGAGAGGCTGGTTAGACTGGGGTTGTTCTACTTGGAGCAGAGAAAGCTGAGGGGGGACCTGATTATGAAGGACACAGATAGGAAGAAACCTTTCCTCTTAGCAGAAGGATCAATAACCAAGGTCCATAGATTTAAGGTAAGGGGCAGGAGATTTAGAGGGGATTTGAGAAAACATGTTTTCACCCAGAGGGTGGTGGGAATCTGGAACTCACTGCCTGAAAGGGCGGTAGAGGCGGGAAGCCTCACTACATTTAAGAAGCATTTAGGTGAGCACTTGAAATGGCATAGTATACAAGACTATGGATCAAGTGCTGGAAAATGGGGATTAGAATTAGGTGCATGATGGCTGGCGCAGACACGATGGGCTGAAGAGCTTCTTTCTGTGCTGTATAAGATAGCAGATATGTGGGAACACCACCACCTGCAAGTTCCTTTCTATTCATGAATCTCACTGGCTGGTTATTCGGTGTCTTGATGGCCACATGGTTACAATTGATGATGCCTGCACCTCAGGTGGACTGCCACTAATGTCTGGAAACTTTACCATTGCTTCTTATACCCCCGTTATGTCAGGAGGGTGTCATCCTGCCCAAATGCATACTGACCCTTCTCTTGTGACCTGTGGACAACCAAATTAATTGGCAAAAAAATCCAGGCTGGAAAACATAAGGGATTTTCTTTAAACACAAAATTATGATCTGGAATGCATTGCCAGAAAAAGTGGTGAAAGCATGTTCAATTGTAACTTTTAGAAGGGAATTAAAACCATTTTAACACTGATGTCGCGCTTAATTATTGTGCTTCAAAAACAATAAAGGGCAGCTGGAATAGAAATTAAGTGATAAATCCATTATAATGTGAAGAAGATTAATTCTTTAACTCAGGATCTAAAATTTTGTATTCCACAATGCTCAACACTATTCTCAGAGTTATAGTCTAACACTATTCTGGGAGCTGTAGTGTTGTAATCTGACTCCTCTAAAGTTGTACATCAATGGACACTAACACCCTAGTAATCAAAAAAGTAACCAGAATAATAAATTGAAACTGAATTATTCACTGCTACCATAATATCTTTATGAAATCTTAAATGCGCACTAGAATGCAACATTCCCTGTAATTCCACCTATGAATGGGAAAAATATTCTATGCTTCTGTGAGTCACAATAGATATATCTTATTTTAAAGGAGCTCACATTACGATCACCTGTCAGACTTCAATAAGGAATATGTCATTTTACAATTAACTGCCATTAATGATAACTGAGCATTACTGAAAAAAGAGAAATGCTCTTGAAGCTTTTAGTCTTGCATTCATCAGGACAGATTTGCAAGAATAGCAATTGTAAAGGGAATGACACTTGTTTACCCTTTGATTTACTATCTCCTAAGGATGTAAGAATTGTGACTACTCCCAGGATAGTGGGCACACACCTACAGGATCTTTTGACGATGGTCACACTCATGTTGTACATTGGTGGAATAAACGTGTTTTCACTCCTCCAATGTCTCTGGTTGTCCAAAAGGAGCTTTGATGGCCACGTGTGCAATCTACCACACCTTGAGCTTTGAGGAATCCAGAAATACATGCAAAGCCTCTTGCTCTCTTGGCCTAACTAGTGTTACCTGTGCTGATTGAAATGAACTTATTTACTCACCTAAACATTGCCTGTCACTCACTACCTTGATGAAATGTTGTGCTAAAGCATACAACATGCCACAAAGGTCTCTGGCAGGTGCCTTGAGTGATCCTCTTGCATAACAGTTTGAAATAATACTGCAAAATCTTTTATGTCCATCCAAGAGGCAAGATGGGACCCTGTTTAACATTTCATCTAAAAGATGGCAGATCCAATAATACAGCACCCTCCATGTGCTCTTGAAATGACTGATTTGAATTCTTGTTCACACAGCCATCAAAACTCAGAGGCAAGAGAGACGACTAACTGAGTCACATCCAGCACACCATTTGCTGACTATCATTTGGCTCACATTATTTTTAAATTTGTTCCTGGGATGTGGGTGTTTGTTGGCTAAGCCAGCATTTATTACCCATCCCTAATTGCCCTTGAGATGGTATGCTTCCTTTTTGAACTGCTGCAATCCATGTGTTGTAGGAACATCCACAGTGCTGTTAGGAAGGGAGTTCCAGGATTTTGATCCAGCAAGGAATGGCGGCATAGTTCCAAGTCAGGATAGTGTGCAACTTGAAGGGAAACTTGCAGGTGGTGGTGTTCTCATGGATCTGCTGCCCTTGTTCTTCTTAGTGGTCAGGGTCACAGGCTTGGAAAATGCTGTTGAAGGAGCCCTGATCAGTTGGTGTAGTGGATCTTGTAGATGGTATACACAGCTGCCACTGCTTGTGGGTGGTGGAAAGTGGAAAGTATTCCATCACACACCTGACTTGTGCCTTGTAGATGGTGGACAGGTTTGGAGTCAGGAGATGAATTACTCACCACAGAATTGCCAGCCTCTATAGCCACAGTATTCATCTGGCTGCTTCAATTCAGTTTCTAGTCAATGATAACCCCCAGGAGGTCAAAAGTTTATTTATTAGTGTCACAAGTAGGCTTACATTAACACTGCAATGAAGTTACTGTGAAAATACCTTAGTCGCCACATTCTGGCGCCTGTTCAGGTACACTGAGGGAGAATTTAGCATGGTCAATGCACCTAACCAGACGTCTTTTGAACTGTGGGAGGGAACTGGAGCACCCGGAGGAAACCCATGCAGACACAGGGAGAACGTGCAGACTCCGCACAGACAGTGACCCAAGCCAGGAATCGAACCGGATCCCTGCTGCTGTGAGGCAGCAATGCTAACCACTGTGCCACCGTGCCACCCTGTTGATATGTTTAGTTATAGGTTTTAATATTTAGTGTGTCATTAAATAAATATGAGATGCTTAACTGATCTATTACAAACTCACACATTGGAACCTGTAGTCGTAATGCAGTGGCTTAATCTTCCATTGCATTCCATTATCGGGCTCCTGTTGTTTTTAATTACTTTTCCTTTTATTCCAGAGAGCTTTAATATCATAACATAGTTGAAATTTGAAATCTCCTCAGTGTCAAATGTGTTTTCTACACTGTACAATAGAACTCCCGTGAAGGGCAGTACATAACCTTTTAGATAATCAAAGGATTCTGTGAAAATATTGATTTTGAACAGCAGAATGGACTATTCATTCAGAACTTATTCAACAGCTTATTTGATCAACAAATCAATGCCAACAAAGCTACACACTGCTTTAGCAAAAATATTCTGGTTTGTTAAATGAGTTTTATTTTAAAGGAAAGTTGATCAGTTGTTAAATTAGTCTATATTCTTTGGCATGCTTACCTATTTTCTTTTTAATGGTTCCACAGAAATCCTTACATTGCAATGAAGACTTCATCTGGCAAAAGTCTATTACAGAGTAACTCATTTACCTGTAATAAAGCATTCATCACTATTACTTTCATCTGCAACTATATTAAGGGACCCGGGTTCCCAGCTTGGGTCACTGTCTGCGGAGTCTGCTCATTCTCCCCGTGTCTACGTGGGTTTCCTCCGGGTGTTCCGGTTTCCTCCCACAGTCTGAAAGATGTGCTGGTTAGATGCATTGGCCATGCTAAATTCTCCCTCAGTGTACCCGAACAGGTGTCGGAGTGTGGCGACTAGGGGATTTTCACAGTAACTTCATTGCAGTGTTGATGTAAACCTACTCGTGACACTAATAAATAAACTTTAACTTTAAACTTTAAAATGTACAGTGGGATCTTCAATATAGTATTGTTTTAAGTTACCCTTTACTTCTCTCCTCTTCCATCCGTCAAAAGATTTTCACATCAATCATCAGCTACAGCTGCAACAGCAGCCAGGGATCCAAAAATGCTATTCTTTATCTAAGTCAGCATTGCCAACATCAGAGCTCAACCTGTGGGGAATCACTGGAGACAATTAGTTTTCGATCAGTCTGTGGTTACATGTTGAAAGTTCAATGTTTATCTTTTATAATGTTCTATACTAATTAAATGAGGTGTGTGCACTATTCATTGTCCATTTACATAATAAGTTAAGATGCTTGCTATTAATCTAAGTAAATGAATCAAACACAATTAAGGTGAAAGATCACTCCATTATTCCTGACTGTATTTACAAACAGACCAATCTTAGTTTGTTTTGCATTTTAGGGACAAGAAAACCATTAAGCGAAAGCAATGCTCACATTGACAAAATGTACCAATTATTGGAAATATCAACTAGAAAGTAGATAACTGCATAACACTTCTGCCAGAACTTTAATTAGATTTGAGGGCAGTAGCAGTTAATGCTAATTCTAATTAAATGATGCTGGAAGTGATAATATTAGAATAACTTCAGAGTTAAAGACTAATTAATATGAAGCAAATTTTATAAATGTCTTCCTAAGATGTATTCAGATGATGCCATTTATCAATTTTCTCATATTATCTGCTACATTTAAAATATAGATGGATGCACTTCATTTTCAATTTTGTAACTGATAAAGGG
Organism: Mustelus asterias; assembly: GCF_964213995.1. Lineage (NCBI taxonomy): Eukaryota > Metazoa > Chordata > Chondrichthyes > Carcharhiniformes > Triakidae > Mustelus > Mustelus asterias. The sequence continues at coordinate 63,056,745 of NC_135823.1, forward strand.
AAGTCTTACAATCTAAAAGCATTTGAGATTGAAAAAAAAGAAAGCTTACTTCAGTGTATTTTAAATAGTCCCAAAATGAAATAAATGTAGTTTTAGATACGGGTTTATTATTACCTGTAATCGTAGTAGTTGATCTGTCAACAGTTATCACAATATCATCAATCAAAATCTTTGCAAAGCCAAAAAGATTTGGCTGTAACTGAAATGGAAAAAGATTCTTTGTAGCTTGAATTCTATCATATTTAATAGTGACATTGACAGTCAATTCTTTGTGCTTCCACTACCTTATCACCCTTCTTTCTGCTACTGTAATTGCACTTAAAAAGATAAGGGATTTATATTTCAGGTCTGGAATGATTTTATTAGGGTGGAATTATTTATGCTATTAACAAACTCAATTACAGCAGTGGATAGAAGGGCAGTCAGTTAGTGGATGCACAAATCTTTGGAACAGGAAAAATTGCAAGACTTTGACGGGAGCTTCCTACAGACCTCCTGATTGCAGTTATACAATGGATGCAAGTATATCAATACAGAGATTGGGGAAATTTATTTTTACGTAGATTTGGAGCTTACTTTTTACATAACAATGAATTTCTAGAATGTATTTGTGTGAATTTTCTAAAACAAGGGGCTAAATAATACAGGGGGTGATGGCACCAACTGCATATGCCAAACATAGGGGCAGTGTATTAACAGGGTCAATTGGCTTGATAACAAATCTAATTTGCCCTTAAATTTTTATGTAAATATAGCGGGCAGATTGCCGATCTTTGCACCCCCCCGCCAGTATTGCGAGGGGGATTAGGGGGCTGGAGCTGAGTGGTGGGCGGAAGATGGTGGGATGGGCACCCATTCCATTTTATGTGCCCCCCTCTGTGGGAAACATGCTTGGTGGAGGTACATAAAATTTGTAATTGGCAAAGTAATTGAATTTCATGATGACCAACAAACGAGAATTAGCTAAATATCTGATGGTAAGGGAACACCTTGCAATGAAGAAAGGGGAGTCATCAACCAAGAGTGCACATTTGAAACTTTGAAGGGATAAGGAAATAGATTGCCCAGAGTAAATTGTGCTGCACTGTTAACAGATAAATCTATAAATGAAAGAAGCATTCAAAATAAATACTAAAGTACAAAACCCTAAAATGGTAGACTTCCATTTGTCCAATTAATCAACCATAGTCAACAAATGAGGCAAGAGATGTAAATGTTGCTGGCGGATGTTGCTCATCCCCAATTGTCCTTGCAAAGGTAGCGGTGAACCACCTTCTTGAACCGCTCCAAGTTGCTTCTACGTCATGATGGTGCACAGCTTGGAAGGGAACTTGCAGGTGATGGCGTTCCCATGTGTTTAATGCCTTTTTCCTTTTAGATCAGGGTTGTCCAACCTTTTTGCACGAGGGGCTACATTTCAATATTTCATATTTAAGGGGTCAATGAGCAAATTTTGCAAAGATAAGGTTTGGCATGTCATTAAAGATTTTTTTTTAAATGTTGAGGTATGCAAAAATAATATAACTTCCGCCTCATTCTACTGAACTCCAGCAAATACAATCCTAACCGACTCAATCTCTCCTGGTATGTCAGTCCCGCATCCCAGAAATCAGTCAGTAAACCTTCTCCGCATTCGCTCTATCTTAAGAACATGCAGAACATGGGAGACCAAAACTGCACACAGTATTCCAGGTGTGGCCTCACCAAGACCCTGTACAATTGCAGCAAGACATCGCTGCTCCTGTAGGTGAATCCTTTCGCTATGGAGGCCAACATACCATTTGCCTTCTTTATCACAGATCACAGAATGGCAGATGGAGTTTAATTCAGATAATTGTGAGGTGATGCATTTTGGTAGATTGAACCAGGGCACGACTTATTCAGTTAATGGTAGGGCTTTGGGGAGAGTTACAGAACAAAGAGATCAAGGGTACAGGTTCAAAGCTCCTTGAAAGTGGAGTCACAGGTGGACACAGGGGCAATGTTCATTCAACAAACAATGTAACGGAGAAAAGGCTGAGAATAGACCTAGCCGGCGCAAAGGAAATGTTAGAGGGAAGGAAAGTCTCCAAAATACAATGGGTTGACTCAAGTCACTGGTTGTTGGACTGTTCCACAAAAAGAAGTGCCTGCTCTAAGAAATTACTAAATGTATAGAAGAGGGACATCTTATGTTATAATGGTAAAATGAAAAACAAATTTCTGTTTTCATAATTGCTCACGTATATTTGGCAAAGGAGTTATAGGATTCAGAGATGTGGAAATGTGAAAAGTTTTATTTCTGTTTATCTTCAAAAGAATGTTCGTTTTAAAAAATACATATTTCAATGCTTTAATTTGAAAAAGAAAAGGGGGAATCTGTCAATATGCTAATAATCACTAGCAATTCTCTTAACTATAATCACAGCATGTGATAAACCTCTGACACTGATTGTACTATAAATAGAGATAGCTGGAACTCTGTGGATACTTCTTGTAGGTTAGTAGCACTGAGGAAGTGTTAAACAATAAACCTGCTTGAAGCTGAAAGACCTGACTGGATTGATTCTTCTACCATAGCCATTTATTGTGAATAACACCTTCGTCTTCACACATTTTTAAGGATAACACAAGTTGCAATATATATATTATATTCTCGGTAAGTGCACAGTCCATGTAAACCAACAGGCCAATAGGGAAGGTAATGAAGATAATAGAAAGCTTCTTCCCTGCTGCCATCAGACTTTTGAACCTACCTTATATTAAGCTGATCTTTCTTTACGCCCTTGCTATGACTGTAACACTACAATCTGCATCCTTTCCTTTCCTTCTCTATGTACAGTATGCTTTGCCTGTATAGTGCACAAGAAACAATACTTTTCACTGTATACTAATACATGTAACAGAAAAATCATCTTTAATGATGTGCCAAAGCTTACCTTTGCAAAATTTGCTCATTGACCCCTTAAGTATAAAAAAGTGAAAAAGCTCCTCATGCAAAAAGGTTGGACAACCCCGATCGAAAAGGAAAAAGGCAATAGACATATGGGAGCACCAACACCTGCAAGTCCCCCTTCAAGCTATGCACCAGCATAATGTAGAAGCAACTTGGAGTGGTTCGAGAAGGTGGCTCACCACTACTTTTTCACTTCAAATCAACAAAGAGTCTCCAGAGGAATATAAACAGGTTAGATGAGCAGACAGGAGTGTTATGTATAACAATGTGTAGTTATATGGAAGAATAAAGGAGCTGAATATGATGTAAATAAAGAAAGACTGCAAAAAGCTGCAGCAGAGGGATTTGGGGGTCCTTATGCATAAATCACAAAAAGCAAGCATGCAAGTTCAGCAGGTAATTGGGAAGGCAAATTGAATGTTGGCCTTTATTTCAAAGGGAATAGAGTATAAAAATAGGGAAGTGTTGCTAAAACTATGCAAGGCACTAGTTAGACCACATCTGGAATACTGTGAAATGTTGGTCCCTTATCTAAGGAAAAATATACAAGCATTGGAGGCACTCCAGAGAAGGTTCACTAGGTTGATCCTGGGATTTTCTTATAGGAAGAGGTTATGTAAGTTGGATCTGTACTGATTGGACTTTAGAAGATTGAGAGGCGACCTTATTGAGACATATAGGATTCACAGGGGGGCTTGACAAGGTAGATGTTGAGAGGTTGTTTTCCATTGTGGAAGAGTCTAGGACCAAAGGGCATAAACTCAGAGCAAGAGGTCACCTACTTAAGACAGATCAAGAATTTCTTCTCTGAGGGTAGTGAATCTGTGGAATTTTGATACAACTCTACAGCTTGATTTGTACAGGCCAAAGAAGGGACTAGAGATTCATAATCTGAGACCAAAATGGCCTCCCACATTCAAACCAGACCTACTAAGCTGCAGTGATCATGTAATGCTTACTGGGCCCATATTATCCCAGGGCCCTGCAGATTAGTCAGAAACATCGGTCATCAGCCAGTGTGAACCAGATTCTGAAACTAGCTGAAAATCCAGCAGCTGTAGCACTTAACCTGTTCCTGTTTCAAAATTCACCTGAGAACTAAGCCCCTGCATATTCAACTACAAGAAACATCACAACCTGCTTAACCCTTTGCTTTACAAGACCCTCACTTCAATTTTAAATGATCAAATCCATCCAAGAAACCGCAGATCTGCTACGAGACCAGAAATCATAAATGAAACTGAATTACCTAGAATCTGTAAAACAAAAGCACTGAAATAACTATAATCTGTAAAAGAAAATGCACTATCTTTATCTGTATCCAATCATTGTGCATGCGTATGCGTGAGATTGAGTATGTAGCATTGTGTTTATTCAGGACAAGTGTGCAAGAATAAATAACCTTCTTTATTTTAAACTCAAAAGCTTGCAGGTAAATTATTTAAGGGAATACACCTCTTTCCACACAAAGCATATTCAATTACAAGCCGTAGGAGAACACATACATTCTGTCCATAAGAGAGCAAAAAAGCCTAATTTGAATAACTGGTAGTTTAATAACAAATGCATTTGTTTTTAATGATCAGATGGATGATTTTCCTCTGTACGTTTTTACCTGGTTTGGGAAGCACGTCATTTTTAAAGTTACTGCTGTACATTTCCACTACCACTAGATGCAGCTAGTGTACTTCCTAAATGCACCACAGTTTACAATAAGTTACATAATAGCTAGGAAATTCTTAATTACAATAACTTGGCAATCAAAATGTAATATTTTTCTTTGTTATTGGGAGATAAATGTTTTAGGTACTAACATGGTTAGAGTGAGCTAAATGTCTAATAAACATCGGAAACAAATCATGAAATATGGACCTGTGAAAGATTTTGTGATTCATTCTATTCTATATGCTCTTCTATTCTCAGCTTTATTAGAATTGGAGAAATTACATGATTTTAGACATTAACATCTAACTTACTTGAAAGGTGGCCGAGAATAAACAAATGGATAAATTAGAAGTGAAAGAGAAAATAAAAAACTCTTGTTGGTTGCAAACACCTTAGATCAAAAAATATTTATTTGGCTAGTGTATACAGGATGTTCCAAATTGTTTTACAACCAATGAAGCACTTTGCCAATTTAGTGGTATCTTTTTCTATATGCTTTTGTTTGTATTTAAGCCTTTGGAGTGGGACTTGAACCTACATCCTCTGACTCAGAGGTGTCAATGCTACCAGCTGAATTTAAGACAAGAACTATCCCTTCACATTAAATTGAATGCCTCCAAAACCCTTTACAAAAGCTGTCATAAACATGTTAGAGTTAATTAGATTAATAGTTGCCCACAAATAGATATGAGACTAAACAATATAAAGCAAGCAGAAGAAATGGTAAACTGGGGGATCCTCAACGGGAAAGGAAGAAAAGAAAGAGGGGACTGACATAATTGAATAAACATTACATTATACTCCTGGAGATAGAGGATGTTCCAGAGGAGTCAAGGATAGAATCTCTCAGGCGAGAGGCAAGGAATGAAAAAGGTGCAATGAAATTATCTTCAATTAGCCAAATATAGAGTGGGATAGGAATAGCGCAAAGGGACTAGAGGGGTAAAAATTCCTGAAAGCTGTTCAAGATAATTTTCATCAGCAATATGTTTCTGGTCTAATGAGAAGGCAGGCACTGTTGGACCTGGTTCTGGACAATGAGTTGGTGCAAATGGATCAAATATCAGTGGGAGAGCAGTTAGGGTACAATGACCCTTGTATTATTAAGTTTAGGTTGGCTATGGAAAAGGATGAGGAACAATCCAGAGCAAGGATAATTAATTGGCAGAAAGCCAATTTTGATGGGATGAGAATGCATCTGAGTCAAGTGAGTTGGAATCAAATATTGGCAGAAAAGACAATGGCTGAACAATGAGCCACATTCAAAGAAAAGTATTGCAGTAATGTCAAGGTAAATCCCTTTGAAGGGGAAAGATAGGACAAATAAATCCAAAAGTACCCTAGATGAAGAGAGATAGAGATGAAGAATAAAAGGAAGAGGTGCGCATGTGATAGATAGAAGCATAGAAGCATAGAAACTAGAAGCAGGAGTAGGCCATTCGGCTGTTCGAGCCTGCTCCGCCATTCAGTTTGATCATGGCTGATAATTGAATCCAATATCCTGAACCCCCTTTCCTCCCATATCCCTTAATCCTTTAGACCCTGGAGCTGTACCTAATTTCTTGTTGAAATCAGACAACATTTTGGCCTCAACTATTTTTCTGTGGTAGTGAATTCAACACATTCACCACCCTCTGGGTGAAGAAATTTCTCCTCACCTCAGTTCTAAAAGGATTACCCCTTATTCTCAAACTATGACCCCTAGCTCTGGACTCTGCAACCATTGGGAGCATTCTTTCTGAACCTACCCTGTCTAATCCTGTTAGAATTTTATCAATTTTTATGAGATCCCCTCTCACTCTTCTAAACTCCAGTGAATATAGTCATAGAGGTTTACAGCATGGAAACAGGCTCTTTGGCCAACTTATCCATGACGCCCAGTTTTTACCATTAAGCTAGTCCCAACTGTCCGCGTTTGGCCCATATCCCATTTTACCCATGTAACTATTAAATGCTTATTAAAGGATAAAATTGTACCTGCCTCTACTACTACCTCTATAGCAATGTTAGGTTCAAGAATTCGCTGACACCTCGTGGTCTGGTACAAGCGTAAGAGTTTATTAAGAGATTCTTCTCTGTCTTACATGATGTTACCAGTCTCCTCCTTCTGTGCTCTCTTACACAGTCATTATTATACATTACTCCAGAGAACACCCATTTACATACATTGGTTAATTAAACACATTTGCAGACGTAGCCGACACTAATTGTTTTGTTTTAATTCATTCATGAGACATGGGCACCACTGGCTGGTCAGCATTTATTACCCATTCCTAGTTGCCCTTGGAGGTTAGTTGAGAATCAACCACATTGCCGTGGCTCTAGAGTCACATGTAGGCCACACCAGGTGAGAACGGCAAATTTCGTTCCCTAAAGGACATTAGTGAACCAGATGGGTTTTTCTGACAATCGACAATGGTCATCATAGATTTTTAATTCCAGATATTTTTTATTGAATTCAAATTGCACCATCTGCTGTGGCGGGATTCGAACCCAGGTCCCCAGAACATTAGCTGAGTTTCTGGATTAATAGTCTAGCGATAATACCACTGGACTATCGCCTTCGCTCGTTCTGACCTCTGATCATGCACTATCCACAAGTCCGTGGTCTCTGCCAAGGTTGTCTGATCACAGCACTGTGAGTGTAATCAGCATGTCCCTGCATGTTGTAACATGAAACCGCAACACAAGTGAAACATCAGCATGATTTATCCCGTGAGAAAGTGTTAGTACAAATACGTTGTAGAAAATGTTATAAAAATTATAAAAAATAAAAGTTGGCTTCCCACAGTCCCCCCTTTAATTCTTCCTGACAATTTACAAAAGAAGAATTAAGCAAGCAAAGCATATATTACAAAGCATTCTCATCTATTTTTAATGGCCCCAATCCTTTTCATGGAGCAGCCTTCAATAGAAGAGAAGGCACAGGTTGGTAGCGTGCGTACTGAGCTTGATTATATATACGCATCGGCATAAGGGTCAACAGGAGGGGAGATTGATGATTTGCAGAGTAACCTTGTATCGGTGTTTTTATTCCTCACTGGGTGCATTCAGTGTGGTAGAACATTAAGTTTATTCTTGTGATAGGGAGAAGCTTCGCAACCTCCAAAGCCTCGCACATAGCTCACTTGCAACAATATTTAATGACCACAAAAATGAGATACAAAATCAAGAAAAACACAATTCACTGCACTATAGATGTTCCCAGGGAACCTAACCATCCTGAAGCCCAACTCCATAGGGCAGCACGGTGGCACGTGGTTAGCACAGCTGTCTCACAGTGCCAGGGACCCAGGTTCGATTCCCGGTTTGGGTCACTGACTGTGTGGAGTCTGCATGTTCTCCCCGTGTCTGTTTGGGTTTCCTCCCGGTGCTCCGGTTTCCTCCCACAGTCCAAGAAATGAGCAAGTTAGGTGCGTTAGCCATGCTAAATTCTCCCTCAATTCATCCGAACAGGTGCCAGAGTGCTGCAACTAGGGGATTTTCACAGTATCTTCATTGTAGTGTTAACACAAGCTTATCCGTGACACTAATAAGTAAACTTAAACTAAATGATGTTTGAGTTTCTTGACTTCCTTTTTGATATGTTCTTCCAAATCAGTGATGGGTTCAGAGTTGTCTGGTATATAGGTGCAATATTCAGAGCTGATTAAAGCGCACGTTCCCCCCTTGGCTGCTAAGACAAAGTCTAATGCCATACGGTTCTGGGTGGTTACTGCACGAATAGCTACCATCTCATCTTAATTTTAGTCAGTACTGAAAAGGTGTCATTGGCTACCTTCTCCAGGATAGATGCCATATTCACATTTTCTCTGGCCAATTTGGCTGCGCTATATCATGGAAACAGAATAGAGAAGCAGCGCTGATTCTCTTTGATAGCCTTCAGTTTCCTTACTGGAGAGGGGAGAGGGGGTAAAGAGGGGTATAGATGTAAGGGATAACATAGCCAAGGTAGCATGATCCACGCCACTGTGCAGGTAATCATGGTCACCACAGAGCCAATTGGTTCCATTGAGAAGGTTTGGTAACAAGACCAACTGTGTGCCATTAGGGGCCCAAAATATGATGTTAGCAACACAGGCAGTACAGCTTGGTGCCATTATTGCCATCACACTGGAACCTCATGCGAGGATGATTCGCAGGAAATATTGAAGGAACGTTGATACCAACCTGTGTAAAAGGTAGTATGATTGCAATACATCTCAGAGGATGAGCAATTGGTACCCAAGGGTGAGAGGAAACAGGTTCCATTATTGAAACGCCGTCAAGACATGAGTTCAGAGGTATTGCGTGGGAAGCCTCTTATCGGCACCCCAACCTTGTCCATGGAGGGGAATGTGTGAACAGATCCAACATTTAGAGAGATTAAGGTTTTTAGCATCGATATAGGACATGAAAAGATAAGTATTAACCTGTAATTCACCTGGGAGCCTGGGAGTTCCCACTCTGTGCAATGCAGAGGCCACCAGCGTGAATATCATTAAATTTCAGGGGGTGGGACTTATTCCCAACTGGGAAGCTGAAACCAGCTGAAACCCGAACTGTCAGCCTCCCTTTGCTGGCCAGCCTGGGACCCCCACAGTGCTGCCCCCTAACCCCCCTACGGCTTGATCATGGCCCCCCCGATCATTCCCAGGCCAGACCCAATCCCCCCCCACAGACCGACCCCACCCCACCTGGTGCGCCCCAATGTCCAGCTCCCCACTCCCCACAGTTCCACCCTACCGAGCAGTGCAGACCCCCCAGCAGGCAGACAACCCCCCAGCCCGCCCACCCACCCACCCAGTGATGATTCCCCCCCTCTTCCCCCCCCCCCCTTGCAGGCCCCACTCCTGGCAGAGCCCCCCACCCAGCCTGCCTGATCGCTCGCCCCCTCCTTCCCCCACCGATCCCAAATGCAGCGTGGCAGTGGGACCCCCCCATCCCCAATGATTGCCCCTAGTCCCTGACCCAATAGGCCTCGCCCCCTTGACACTGCGCTATGCCTAGTGAGCAGTGCCAAGGTGCCCCCTGGGTGTGGGCACTTTGCCCCTTGGGCAGTGCAGGGGCACAGGCTGGCACTACCAGGGTGCCTATGCCCGGGGGAAATGCCCAGAGGAAACCCCCGCCGCGCCATCCCCTGGGGGACTCCGATTGCCCCCTCTTCACTCCTGGTAGTTTCCCGAAAGTGGGTCCTAACTGTAAACTCCACTAGTGTGAGAATTCAGTCCCGCTAATTACATTAAAATTAGATTGGAAATATATTTATGTGATTTACTTGTCTTCCCGCCGGTTTCCAGCGTGGATCTTACGGTGCTGGAAACCCGGCACTGGGTGATGCGCTCGCACCAAGAACGCATGCACAAATCCCGCACATATCCGGTCGTGAGATTTGCCCACCCCGCTGCGCTAGAAAACTAGCGTGGCGGGGTGGGAGAATCGCCGCCTCAGTCTCTCTCTGGTGGAACTCTTTTGCTGTGTCATGCATGGATCTAAGTTTTATTGCCTTTCACTTTCACTGCAGATTGTGTGATAAGTGGAACTTGGTAGGGACCTTCCCACTTAGCCTCAAACGGTTCACGTTGAGGTTTCTCGACGAATACCCACTTGTCTGAAACGATGTCATGTCTGCCTTTGGGTGGTGTCTTCCAAGCAGCAGCAACCTGTTGTGAGGAAGAATCTACAGCTTTGGTTAGTGCTAGACAAATCGCTCATTACGTGATAGTCAGCCCTACGGAGGTCATTGGTTCCTGGCAAGGACATTGGCTACCAGTAATAACCTCAAAAGGGCTCAGCCCGGAGGTTTTATTCTGGGCCATTCGACTACTGCACAATACTACGGGAAGTGCTTGGGGCCATTTCAGACCCTCTTGATGGTATTTGGAGAAGCGATTCTTTAACTTACGGTTTGCCCTCTCCACTTGTCCTTACGATTCTGGGTGATAAGGCCAATGGAAGTTCCAGGTAATGTTTAGCAAGTGACAAACCTCCAGGCACAGAGTCCCTGTAAAGTGTGTTTCCTGATCTGAGTCTATACTAACAGGCAGACCTCACCGAGGTCTTTACAGAGGACCGAGGTCTTTATGGTGGTGCCGCGACGTGTAGGAGTTGCCTCCATCCATCTAGAGAATTTGTCCACTATAACTAAAACGTCTGCATACCCTTAGCATGGCGGCAACAAAATATGGTCCACTTGTAGATGCTGAAATGGTCCTGGCGGTGCGGACGCTTTCAGTTGTGGTACCTGCACCTTGGTCCCAGCATTATTCCTTTGAAAGATTAAGCAGCGGTCCATTACAGCCTGGGCAAACTTTTTAAAACCACATCCCTACCAGCTGCACTGAAATCACAGGTATCCACAGGAATGAATTTGTTGTGCCAAGTAAGGCATCAGAGTGACAGGGGCTATTGGTCTTCCTGTATCACTATGTCACCAGATCATCTCGACATAATTTCACCCCGTTCTTCATCCATGTCCATTTTTCCTGTCGGGTACAGCTGTGTTGCATTTGGGATAATGTCTGAAAATCCTGAGAGAAGTGATCCTTTGAAAGCTCCCAAACCTTTGCATTCCCAGATTGTATTCCGGCAGCTGCTTTGGTAGCTTCTCCAGCTAAGGCGTTTCCTTTAGCCTCCTGAGTGTCATTCCAAGTGTGTGCTTTGTATTTCAAAATAGCCACTTCTTTAGGCAACTGCATGGCTTCCAATAAATCCTTCACGTCCTGCTCGTATTTAATCGGAGTTCCTGCTGCTGTGAGAAAACCATGCTGTCGCCATTATTGTCCAAAATCATGAGTTACTCCAGAAGCATACTGAGAATCTGTGTATATATTGATAGTTTGATCTTGTACTATTTTACAAGCTTCCACTAGGGCTCACAACTCTGCCTATTGCGCGATGTCCCTGATGGGAGGTTTCCCTTAGCAACCATCGAGTAGAGGGCGATCACAGACCACCCTGCTTTCTGGACTCCATTTTCAACAAAAGACAATCCATTCGTATAGAGAATTCTATCTGTGTTCTCCAAGGCTTCTTCCTCAGCTCTGCTGATTTCCTCCATATCCTGAACCAAGTCCACACAGTCACGGGGAATCTCCCCCTCCTCCGTCTCTGGGAGCATGATAGCCGGATTGACCGGGCTTCCCCTCATGGCCTCAATGTTGGGTGCTTCCGAAACCTTCGTCCATCTCATCCGGGGGCGGCATGGTGGCACAGTGATTAGCACTGCTGCCTCACAGCGCCAGGGTCCCGGGTTCGATTCCTGGCTTGGGTCACTGTCTGTGTGGAGTTTGCACATTCTCCCAGTGTCTGCGTGGATTTCCTCCGGATGCTCCGGTTTCCTCCCACAATCCAAAAATGTGCAGGTTAGGTGAATTGGCCATGCTAAATTCTCCCTCAGTGTACCCGAACAGGCGCCGGAGTGCGGCGACTAAGGGATTTTCACAGTAACTTCATTGCAGTGTTAACGTAAGCTTACTTGTGACACTAATAGAAAATAAATAAATATAAACCATCTTAGTGTGGTGACCCGAGAGATCCGGTTCACAGATAATAAATTATGAACCGCATGAGGGCATTTGATGATAAGCTTCTAATCCAAAACTACACTCACTATTGCTATGACTGCTATGTATGTGGCCTGCACTGTCCTCAAACATGCCCTCCATTTTGGGCCACACTACCCAGTTTTCCAAATAATATCCTACTGGTCTTAATCTATCACCATGGTCCTAGGTGAGTACACTGGTCATATATCCTCCTTTCTCATGTACAAAAAAGGTAAAAGGTTTTCCATTATCGGGGATTCCTAATGCTGGAGCGGTACATAAGGCCTCCTTCAGCCGCTGAAAAGCCTGTTTTTGTTCCTCATTCAGTTCTATTTCTTCTTTCAAGTTTCGTTTACTTTAAGGAGGTCTGTCAATGGTTGTGCCAATTATGTATACGAATCTAACCAGCATCGATTGTAGTTGCAAAGACCCAAAAATGCTCTTAATTCCTGGACCGTGGTGAGCTGTTGGCGGTCTGTATAGTCGTGATGCGATCCTGAGTTACCTCTCTCCTGCCCTGGGATATCTTCTGACACAAATAAATAACTTTGTCCTGAGAAATTTGGAGATTTATCAATGCTGGCCTTATGGCCCTTCTGGTGCAAGTAGTCTAACAAAGCCCCTACAATGCTCTCATGCTGTCCTTCAGTCTCGGAGGCTACCAAACTGTCATCTAAATATTGGATGATAACCATCCAATTAGTCTGTGGCATCTCTCGAAGGTGGTTTTGCAATACCATATGATAAACTGTGGGGCTGTTATGAAATCCTTGAGGGAGTCTACCTAGTCCATGTGTACTGTTGTTGGTCTATTGTAAAAACAAACCAAGGCTGAACCTCAGGTGCTAAGGTTTCAGACCAAAAACCATTTTTCATGTTGATTACTGAAAACCACTTGTGCTCCGGTGATAGGGCGTTAAAGATGGTCAAAGGATTGGCTACCAAGGTTGATGCACTTGTTGATTAGCATCAACGTCCAGGTTCCATTCATTTTCTTCACCAGCCAAACAGGACTGTTGGACACATTATGAGTCTTAATCAATATTCCCCTTTCCACCAACTGGTTCACGATGGGCAGGAACCTATCTATAGATATCTGACTAATGGGATACTGCCAAGTGCAGGGCAGAGGGGTCTCAGTAAAGGTTACTGGGTCAATTTGTAACAGTCCACAATCATTCTTGTCCTTAGCCCAAATCAGGTGTTCCCTCAGTTCGTCTTTCTCCAGGAGCCTGACATTCCAGGTGACCTTCTCCTTTGAGAAACATAAAGATGGGTCGACCTGGGTAGGCATGTCCCAGGAGGGCCTGGGTAACCGGTCCCACCCACACGGGCATCTCAATTCTGTGTGGTCCCAGCTGTAATGTCAGGGGAACTGTCTCACAGATATGCATTCTTCTCTCACTCGACCCCCCCACCCACCCCCCTTGCCCACATCTTATTACCTGATAGGGAACTTGTGGTAGCTAATTCCTGGGTATACGTGTTAACTCTGCTCTGGTGTCCAATCAACAATTCACTGATTCTTCACCTGCTCTCGCATTTGCATGAAGGCCATCGGCTTGTTGTTGCAAGAGAGCCAACAGCAGTAAAGCGAGGGTAGGATCTATTCGCTTTTTGCCACTTGCAGGGCTGCTTCCTGCTGTCGGGCAGTGAACTGCTTAAACTGCTAATCTGTCTGGTTCGCCTTCAGCATTCTTCTTGGGATTCCCGTTCTGCCTTCCTCGGTCCCGTCCCCATGCTCGACATGTTTTCACCTACTGGCCTTCTTTTCATTAATTATGTCACCAACCTAGGTATCTGTCATTGGACGAACGCACTGTCACTTGCATGCATCTAACATTTATAGTCATATTCCATTCTAGTTGACTAATGTATGTAACCAGTTAAGTATAGTTGGTGCCTCTTTCTTCCCACTCAAGTTTGCTAACCTTCAGTGTTTTAAGTAACTCTGGCTTCAGGCCAGCCACAAACACTGACTTTAATGGCATCAACTTACTTGTAGTTATGTTTTCCGCTGTTACTTCCCAAATGCCCAAGTGCTCGAGCCAAGTTGCCCTGAACCGTTTTTCATAACCAGATACTTCTTCACTTGCTTTCTGTTAACACGACGCTATTTTACTCCAGTCTGTTTTCCTTGGCGCGTGCGCCATGCACCACAATCAGATCTGGTTCCATTCCCCCCATCAAGGTTTTGTCTATCATCACCTAGTCCTGCCAAGACAATAGTAATTAACATTCCACTTTGCCTCTCTGGAACCATAAAGGATAATATCTGTACACCGTCCAACAGATGAAACCCATAAATTCCTTTTAGGTGCTTCAAAGCATCCCACATCTTTGCTCCACTTTTCTTAGGGTGAGGTACTTCTTTAGTCCATTTATCAATCTTTTCTGGGCCATGTTACCATATTTGTTGTGAGTACGACTGACCCCACCTCCGTCTGTTGTTCTTTCAGACTCAATCTTCACCCTGTTATATTTCAGGGGAAAAAGGTCACTTCCTCTTCCTCATTCTCAGAGTCCTCCTCCTCCAAAGAAGACTCATCTCCTCCAAAGACTTCTGTTAGCTGTCTTGTCCGTATTTGTTGTTCTATTTGCCCAGAATAGGGTATATTCTGGGAATGAGTACTGATGGAGGCTTACTGTGCTTCAGGACCACAATCTCGTCTGCAGGTTTCTGACGTTTCAGTTTCTCCTCCTGCAAAGAAGTACAACTGTGGCTAATTGATCCTGGAGCCCCTTAACCTTTCGGTCCAACTCTGCATGTCCGATAGTTCCATTTCATTGTCTGAGTTGACTCATCACAGCAAGGGACCAGCGAATGTGGTCCTTGCTGGGTAATCTCATGGCTTTTCCCTTGATGGGGGAATGGAACCAGATCTGATTGTGGTGCATGGCGCATGCGCCAAGGAAAACAGACTGGAGTAAAATAGCGTTGTGTTAACAGAAAGCAACCAAGGTCCATTGTCCTTTGGAGGCTCCGTACTTTTGTTCAATTTCGATCAACATTTTCTGTAAATCAAATCACTGTCCTACAAACTCTTTTAATTCTCGCATCATCCCTTGCTCTGTTACATTCGGACGGGCAATACCACCCTTCTCTGTAGTAGGTAAATGACTTTTACTACCTTTTCTGCCATCTTCAACTCCGGATACTAGTGGGGTCTCGAGCAGTTGGGGTCAAAAAATGACAGTGAGCTAATCTTTAGATGAGGAGTGCATTCAATGGGTACCTCGAGCCAAAACGTCTAGACCAGGAATCACGCAAGCAGCCGACTTAGAGTCGCATAACAGAGAAGAACTTTGTTAAGAAGGGTTCTTACATCTTGGTGTCAATGGGTCCATTGGTGCTCCTCAAGTGAAAATCCAATCAGTGATCCTGCCCGACTATGCCAGAATTGTTCGGTTCAAGAATTTGCTGACACCTCATGGTCTGGTACAAACGTACAAGTTTATTAGGAGTTTCTTCTCTGTCTTACATGATGTTACCACTCTCCTTCTGTTCTCTCTTACACAGTCTTTATTATACATTACTTCAGAGAACGCCTATTTACATTCATTGGTTAATTAAACACATTTGCAAAAGTGGCTGATCTCTGATCATGCACTGCCCATGAGTTAGTGATCTCTGCCAAGGTTTGCTGATCATAGCACTGTGAGTGTAATCAGCATGTCCCAGCATGTTGTAACATTAAACCTCAGCATAAGTGAAACTTCTGCATGATTTATCCCGTGAGAAGATGTTAGTACAAATACATTGTAGAAAATGTTAGAAAATGTTATAAAAATCATAAAAGATAAAACGGTTGACTTCCCACAGCAAGGACATTCTTCCTTAGATAAGAACGCCAAAATTGCACACAATACTCTAGGTGTGGCTCCACCAATTGCAGCAAAGCATTCCTATCCCTGTACTCAAATCCACTCGCTATAAAGGCCAACATAACATTTGTCTTTTTTACTGCCTGCTGTACCTGTGCACTTACTTTCAGCGACTGATGTATGAGGACACCAAGGTCTCACTTGGTATACACCTCTCTCAATTTACACCCATTCAAGTAATAATCTGTCTTCCTATTATTGCTACCAAAATTGATAACTTCACATTCATCCATATTATACTGCATCTGCCATGCATATACTCACACACTCAGCCTGTCCAAGTCACGCTGAAGCATCTCTGCATCCTCCTCACAGCTCACCCTCCCGCCCAACTTTGTATCATCTGCAAATTTAGAGATAATACATTCAGTTCCCTCTTCCAAATCATTAATATATAATGTGAGCAGTTGGGTCCTAGCACAGATCCCTGCAGAACGCCACTAGTCACTGGCTGCCAATCAGAAAAAGACTCATTTATGACAACTCTTTGCCTCCTATCTGCTAACCAGCTTTCTATCCATCTCAAGACATTACCTGCAAACACATGTGCTTTAACTTTACATAGTAGTCTGTTATGTGAGACTTTGTCGAAAGATGTCAGAAAATACAATGGAGAATCAAGTTGAAAATAGATGGACCAGAGGGGAAGTGAAATGACTGATAAAAGCAAGGAGAGAGCATGAAAAGACGTCAGCTAAAATGAAAGGGAATGCCAAGATCATCTATAAGCACATAAATAATAAAAGGATGGTAAAAGAGAGAGTAGGGCATATTTAAGAATAAAAAAGGGGACTGGCACGTGGAGGCAGGACAGATACTGGAGGTACTATATGAGTACATTGCATCTTCCTTTACAGAAGAAAAAGACGCTATCTAGGCCGAGGTGGAAAAGGAGATGAGTGCTGCACTAGAAGAATTTACAATTGAGAAGCAGGAGGTGTTAGGCTATCTAGTCTTAATTAGTGTCATCCGTATTTTCAGCATGTTTTGCATATGGTAAGTAAATGGTATTTAATTGGTAAGTAAAAGCCAGAATTTTCTGGCCATTCACGTGGGATCTTCCAGTCTTTCTTCCTGGTTTCTCGGAGGTAAGGGGTGAATCCAAAGGGAAACCATCGTGACAATGGGGGTCTTATTCTTAAACTGTGTCACCAGATCTTAGTCTCCCCCATAAGAGAAAACAGCCTCCTGGTGTAAGTTCCCCCAGGTTCTTATGTTTTGATCTGATTTGATTTGATTTGATTTGATTTATTATTGTCATATGCATTAGCATAATAAAAAGTATTGTCTCTTGCGCACTATAGAGACAAGGCATACCGTTCATAGAGAAGGAAATGAAACAGTGCAGAATGTAATGTTACAGTCATAGCTAGGGTGTAGAGAAAGATCAACTTAATGCAAGGTAGGTCCATTCAAAAGTCTGACGGCAGCAAGGAAGAAGCCGATCTTGAGTCGGTTGGTACGTGACCTCAGACTTTTGTATCTTTTTCCTGTTTCAGTAAGATTACCACTCATTCTTCAAAACTCAAATGAGTAGTCCCAACCTGTTCAACCTTTCTTCATACGATAAGCCCTTCAATTACACGTGAGCAACACCATTTCTTAAACTTACGATTCATAAAATAGCAAAACAACATCTGTGAACGAACAAAACTTATGAAATAATATCTTCTGATTAAAAATATTATAAGGTAGTATTAAAACAAATCCCTTGAGCTTAAACATTATTTTTTAAATGGTCATTTCAACCAGTTTGTACCCAAAGCCAGCTAAATAAAATCTGAAATTTCTTTTGCACAAAAGATTTATTTCCCATCATTTATACTGGAAAAACAGACTGCATTTGATCTAATTT
The DNA here is from genome assembly GCF_964213995.1 of Mustelus asterias. Taxonomy (NCBI): domain Eukaryota; kingdom Metazoa; phylum Chordata; class Chondrichthyes; order Carcharhiniformes; family Triakidae; genus Mustelus; species Mustelus asterias. The sequence goes on from NC_135823.1 coordinate 63,074,611, forward strand.
CTTTGTTAGAAGCAAAGCCAGCTGTAAATTCTGTGCTAAGTAATAAAATTTCCAGACCAGGAAAGCATGACAGCAGAGTTCTAATGAGACATGTTTGACTAAGTGGAATCCATTTGACTTCAGATTTTTAATTATGTTTCAGAAGTAGGGCATTTGCCAGCTATAACTTATTACCTATAGATCATTTACTATGGGACCTGGCTGAACAAAGTCCTGAAGCAGAAAAGAGGCAGGAGGCTAAAAATATGGGACCAATTTAAAGATATGACAGCTTCCATTACTGCTGCAGTCATTTTCCAATGCAATGGCAGGCAGAAGTGAAAAGGAGGCAAGGCAGAGGCCTCAGCAATCACATCAGTCAGCAGCCTGAGGGTGCATGGTGCTCCAGAACATGGGAGAAATGTGAGCCAGGGTAATCATTGATCCTCAAAGCCCGAGCACTATTGAGGAGCTGGCAGCATTGGTAAGTGCAGCCTCTTATTTAATAGAGCTGCTGGAAAACATGAGAGGGCAGCAACGTTTTCTCTCTCTCCCTGTCTCTTTTGCCCTTGTAAGAGAAGGATAAAAAATGGTGGGGAGTGGGTGTGCACAACAGTATCCATACTCGCCATTCTGGTTGCAATGGAGAAGGCAGCACTTCATGTTATGATAATGGTGCCTCACGAGGAAGTGGGCAATGGAGGGATGGGAATATCTGTAGGAGAGGATGGACAGGTAGCTAACTGTAGATTAAAAGGATGGAGTACACTTCAACCCATGCAACAGCGCATCAAAACTTCAGCTTAAGTGTAAAGCCTTAGCCCTGTAGACTCATCAGCTATCAAAGGCAAGCCCTCATGATCTTCTTCTGTCTCCCACAGGACCAGTTGTGGAGGGAGAACATGCTGGTGCCCTTGCAGTATTACTGGGATTCTTGCACAATAAGAAGTCACAGACCCAGCATCACACACCATTCAAGTACACCAGCACAGGTACACTTAGTTTGGTCAGTGCTTGTGTTATGGTCTGAATGAGTGGCACTGGCTGAAGATTATGTCACTATTGAGCAGAAAGACATGAGAAAAGCAGATCGAGGCAGTCCCCATGAGGATGAGCCACAGCCCTGTTTATTTGGTGCAGGACCTCAGGAGTCACAAACAAGTGTTGTGAAGTTGCATATGTAAGGTTAAAAATGTGGCGTTTGACAAATGTAAATAGTACATAGGTTCAGGAATGTATGAAAGGAACCAGGTCAGACCTTTATCGATTTTGAGAGAGTGAAAGAAATATAATTCTGCTGGAGGAGTTCAAAAACTCATTTCCAGACATGATAAGAACTTATGTTGAGGAGCAGAGGGTTCAGTTAGCGAGAAGAGCTGCAGAGATGGCGGATGAATACGCTTTACTGCATAAATTAAAATTTGGCTTCCGTCAGCAATCTTATTCCATGAAGGATAGAGATTGAGGGAGGGAGAGATCCTTCCATGAAAAACCAAAAGTAGATAACACTCGGACTAGTTTACCACCTGTAAAAAAAGACAGGGTGAAAAAGTGGTGAAAAACCTCAAGTGTTAAGAGGGAACACACAAAGACACAGTGCTGGTGGCTTAAGAAAGGCTCTGAGAAAAAGTATGCGAAAAAGAGGATCAACTAGTGGGACTAGTTAAGGTAGTGAAAGAAATCCCGAAAGAAGTTGAGGAGATGAAGGAGAGTGCAGAGCCTAGGCACAGGCTGGATAATGAATAGAACCTAATCTTTTCAAAGACTTCACTTGTGTGGGTAAGGTTTATTCAGGCAGAACAGGGGAAGTAGGTAAAGAAGTGAAAATATTGAGAGATACAGGAGCTAATATGTCTCTAATGGTAGGAGATGAAAATATTTGCACGCCTTCTGAAATACTGCCCAAGAGAAGGGTAATCTGTGGAATAAATGGAGAGAGGAGCAGTATTCCCCTGTGTAAAATAAGACTAGAAAGTCCAATCCAGTCTGGGGAAGTAATAGTGGGATAGAAAATGTGGCTGTTACAGGAGTACAATTTATTCTGGGAAATGATATAGCTGGATCACAAGTGGGAGTGATGCCCATGGTAGTAGGAAAGCCAAAAGGCAACCAGGGAACTGAGGAATTAAAAGAAAAATGCCCTGGAAATGTGTCAGACTGTGTAGTGACAAAATCCCACAGCCGTGAGTTAAAACAGGAAGGGAGAGCACAAAGGAAAGATGAAGGAGGTGAGGTTCAGTTAGCTGACACTATGTTTGATGAAATGGTAAAAGAAAAACCTGATCAGGTAAAGGATCAGACAGAAGTGTTTAATTCTGAAAGATGAATTAGCTAAACAGCATTTGAAGGTGACACAGCACCTAATGAAGCAAGAAGCTGATAAGAAATTTACCATTTGGATATTTTCCCCTTGGGATAAAGTATTGGTGCTCTTACCAATTATAGGAGATCCTTTGAAAATGAGATTTAGTGGTCCCTATAAAATTGAAAAAAAATTATATCAGATAAACTATCTGGTAAAAATGTCCGATAGGGAAAAGATTTATAGGGTATGTCATGTGAACATACTCAAACAATATTATGACTGGAAAAGGGTACCGGAGAGTGACGAATCAAATCCCAAGGATGTGGATTTTGATGTGCCTCAAAATAAATTGAACAATGCAGAAGTCCTTGAAAACAGGAATCAGGTAGTAAGTTATCCGTCCCAAGAACAGAGAACTGAACTGAAAGACCTGTTAAACAGAGATGAGGACCTATGTAGGAATAAAGTGAGGAGGACAGATGCCAGAGTACGAGATTGACGTAGAGAATGCTGTTGCAATAAAACAACATGCTTATCGGCTTAATCCTCTCAAAGCAGAGCAAGTACAAAAGGAAGTTGATCCGAGTCAAAGTGAATGTAGTTCGCCAGTCATGTTGGTCCCTAAACCTGATGGTACTCAACAATTCTGCATGAATTGTCAGAAGGTCAATGCAGTGACAAAATTGGATTCCTATCCAATCCCAAGGTTGAAAGATTGTGTGGAAAAAGTTGGACAAGCCACATACATCACCAAGGTGAACGTACTTCGTGGGTTCTAGCAAGTACCTTTCCATCGAAAAGCAGCCATGAGTAGGCTCAGGCTTCAGAAGAGGCTGACTTTCAGCGTTTTGCGCTGTGGCAAGAAGAAGGTCTGGCTGGATCCCAATGAAATGAATGAGATTGCCAATATCAATTCCCGTCAACAGATCAGAAAATTAATTAAAGATTGTCTGATTATCCGCAAGCCTGTGATTGTACACTTGCGTGCTCGATGCAGGAAGAACACCCTTGCATGCAGGAAGGGCCGACATAAGAGCATCAGTAAGAGAAAGAGTACAGATAATACCCGCATGCAGGAGAAACTAGCCTAAATGAGGAGAATGAGAATTCTGAGAGGTCTGCTTCGCAGATACAAGTAGTCGAAGAAGATCAATCACCAAGTGTAACATAGCCTCTATCTGATGATTAAGGATAATGTTTTCAAGAATAAGCATATCTTGATGGAGAAAATTCACAAACTAAAGGCAACCAAGATGTGGAGATGTCGGCGTTGGACTGGTCTGGGCACAGTAAGAAGTCTCACAACACCAGGTTAAAGTCCAACAGGTTTATTTGGAATCACAAGCTTTCAGAGCACTGCTCCTTCCTCAGGTGAATGGCAACCAAGGCTCGCAAGAAGCTACTGGCTGACCAGGCTGAAGCTCGCAGGAGCAAGGAAACTCGTAAACACCGTGCAGAATATTGGCAGGCCAAGAAGGAAGTACCTTTGCCAAAAGTTCGTGCCCTGGGAGAAACTGAAATCCCGAAAATCATCCGCACAGGTAAACGGAAGAAGAAAATTTGGCTGGGAATGGTTACTAAAGTTTGCTGTGTCAGAGATGGATTCACTCAGAAACCTCCTAAAAATGAAAGATTCATCAAACCAATGGGTTTACATTTTAAGAAGGCCCATTTAACCCAGCCAGAGCAAGTAAGTCTGATCACTCAAGAGAACATCCACCTGACTAATCCTCACTAAGATGACAGGATCACAGCGAGAGTTCATCCTCCCGCAAAATTTGGTGCAAAAGGATGACCAAGAGGTTAAAATGAAACAGAGTGTCGTCAGCTTTGAGGTTGACCCACTGGTGAAACCTTGTAAAAATGTGATTCTGTATCAGACTATAATGAAACTGTTGAAGACACAAGCTGTGTTGATGCAAGATCCACCAAAAAAAGACAACATTTTGTACTTCTGTAATTTTTTTTGTTATTCATGAATTGGCTTAAAATGATGAAAGTTGAGACAAAATGAAGAAACGTCTTTCAAGAAAAAAAAATGAAGCCATCTTTTGATGATGATGGTTCATTTTTTTCTTCGGGGCGAGGTGTTGTGAAATTGCATATGTAAGGTTAAAAATGTGGTGTTTGACAAATGAAAATAGTGAAAAGAAATGCTAAAACCAAAAGAAGAAATCATATAGCATTGTCTCTTTAAAAAATACAGGTATCTTTATGAGTAGATTTTTAATTTGCAGAGCGCAGGCTGCAGAAGCAGGTCTTTGCAACAATTGTATCAAAGCCTAGCAGTCAGTGTTCCGACCTAACCAAAACAGGCTTTTGAATCAGACCAATGAGTTTAAAAGCAAGCACCCAAAGGCACAGAACAAGTGGAATTCAAATGTGAGAATTGTTGACAGCCTCAAGCCACTCAGATTGCAGGAATACTGTGTGGTAATTCCAGGTATATAAACCCAGACAAGGAGGGTTAACTGTCAGAGTATGCTTGCCACCTCTTGTGTCAGAGAGAGGGTAGGTGAGGCTCTCATGTAAATCCTGCAGTTGCATGTATGTCTTCATAAAACCATTCTCAAAATAGAGAGAGATACTGACTCAGAAAGTGTTCCAGACGTGAGCATCATTGAAGAAAGGTCATGGGGGCGATTCTCCCATCGCGACCCACAAATTTTCTGATGGGTCGGTTCGGTAGACGCGTATGTCGGCCATTTCGCGGGATTCGCGCATGCATTCCCTACGCATGCGCGTCTCTCAGAGCCAGAAAACAGGTGCAGTCGGGACCCCACTGGAAACCGGTGGGAAGAGAGGTAAGCGATTTTAATGTTTTAAATGTGTTTTTAATCGATTTTAAATGTCATTATCGGGCCCGGCAAGTTCTGTGCCGGGCCCGATAGCATCTCCCACCCTGCCAGGAATATTTCACTCAGCAGGGTTTAGAGTAGCTCCCCACATTAGGGGAACAAGTGGGAGACCCCGTCAGAGTGAAGGGGGGCAATCAGGGGCCCCGAAGGGGGTCAGGTGGCGTGGGGGTGGTGCCGCTTGGGCATGGCACCCTGGCAGTGTCTGCCTGTGCCCCCTGGCACTGCCCAAGGGGCAAAGTGCCCATGCCCAGGAGGCACCTTGTTGATTTTGTTGAGATCACTGCAGAGTTCATGTTTTCGTCAGAGTTCGGTGTTTTTCATGTCTGTGCCAGATAAGAGGAACAGCTATTCTTGCTGTCTCCATTTGTTATTAAGAAATGCGATTAACCCAGCTCGAAATAAGCTAAACAGTCTCCATTTTTATGTACCTTTGTTTAACACGATGGAGTTGACATGTATGCCTTCTGTGATCGTATAACCATAGATTCACATATATATATTCATCATACGTTATTCATCTTATCCTGATATAAAGTATTATACAAACCTGTATGTATATTAGTTAACTTGTTTGTGCAAAACCTGTGATGTTGTTTCAAGGATATAAATGACGAACAATCGTGGCCTTGGAGATCGAACAAACTATGCAGAGGAAGATACTGCTGATACAACAAGAATCTCACCATGAACAATGACAGACATCTTAGAGAATTGCAATGTAATGAGGGCGGGGCCCGGGACATATATAAACTCTGTTCTTACTTGTGTTCGATGAGAAGGCTGGGGGCCCACAATTGTGAAAATAAACCTGCACTTTGATCCACTAATAGTGTCAGAGGTTTTTTTTTACCTACAACAATTGGGGGCTCGTCCGGGATAATCTGTTTACAGTCCGGTTGAATGGCCACGACCGGGACACCGGAATAGATTATCGAACTTTAAATAGAGTGGGTCAAAATGCAGTGGGTAATCATCTGTGGTAAGAGTGTGTGATGTTCAAACGTGAGTGAGATAGAGACTGTCTGAGTGATCGCCGGAGTTTGAAGGAAAAGCCTTCATGTGTAAGAGTTAGAAGGAAAAGCCTTCTGAGGAGAAGCCAGCTTAAACAAATATATAGTATATGCGGTGGTACGGAGGGATCTGATCTCCCCTTACAGGTATCACCGGACTCCGATAAGAGCGACCTGGGAGAGGGAGAGCGAGAAAGGAGAATAAGTCACTCCAGGTGGTGAGTATAAACTTATCAGTGTTACGGCGGGACAAAGACAGTGGGGACCCCCGGGTCCCTAATAAATGAATTTATGATTAAGAGGGACAGACTAATAAAACAGATGATAAAAGGGGGATGGGATTTAGACCACCCACTAGACCAACAATGAAAATGGTTGGAAAAGGAAAAGAAAAACAAAACTAAGAAAACTGGAGTTCTCTTAGTTCATCAATTGGTCAGATTAATTGAACAGGTTTCAGTCTCGGGTAAGAAATGGGCTGATGTCAAAGAAAAAATTAAAATGTTAAACAACAAAGGGGTGAAAGAGCCTCCGAATTTGGGGAGCGACTCTTTAGAATATACCAAGAATGTTGGGGAGTACCCAAAACTGCCCGAACAGGTAAAGCCTTTTTACAAGCATTTAAAGACGGGCTGTCGCCAGCTCACCAAAAAATCCTTAAAATGGGAGTTCTCAATACCCAGACTTATGATGAATTAGTGGAATGGGCATCTGGAATTAGAGGTGGACCAGATGAGAAACCATACCTACAAATTAAACAGGAAAATTTTAGTGCAAACAGTAGAGAAGGATGGCTGGGATACGTCTCAGACCTTAGAGTAGCAGAAAACGTGGATATATAAAGAAAAGAGAAATGAGGCAAAGAAGATAGGAGTATTAATGCATCAGTTAGCTGGACTTATTGAGCAAGATAAAGAAAAGATTAGAGAGTTAGAATTCAGAATAAGAGAATTGGAGAAACAAAACCAAGTCTTTGAAGAAAAACAATAGAGAGGGGAAAATGTTCCTCTACCTCCTAATGAGTCCGCACAGGGACCAACCACTCCTCCAGAGGAGTGGGAAGTGCTAGAATACAACTCAGCACCAGTAACCCGGAGGGGAACTGGTGCGCGGCCAAAAGTAAAATTATAAACCCATCACCCAGTGTAAAACAGAGATTCAGAGAGTATTAGGGAATGCTCCCACTTATTGGAGCAGAATTACCACAATAAAACAATTAAGAGGGATCAGTGAATGTGAGAATCAAAGGAAAGATAAAGAGGTATCTGGCTTGCCAATGTTGTTCCAAAATCCCGATACGAATGAACAGGAGTGGTGGAATTGACCCAGTGTAGATAATCACCAGACATCTAAGGTAGCTGTCATTGCCCCGATGAATAAGACAGACACCAGCGCCAGTGCCGCTGCAAAGACAGAAGGGACCACTCAAATCAGGCTAACTTGGTTAGTTTGAAGCATGATAAGACTAAAAAGGGGAATAAAGGGTTAAAAGAAAACAAGCAGGCTGTAAATTTCTCTCTCACTCGAGAGAGAGAGGTGTAAGATGTAATTGCGATCGAGAGCCTCATGTGGTGGAATGGGGTATAGCAGATCAATGCGAGTTTAATAAATTACGTTCCCCAGTAAAGTTTACGATAATGCATTGGACAGAGATTTGGGGAATGTGGGAATAATAGCATTAGATTACATCTGAAGAGTCGTAAGGAGAGTTAACCATTTAAGCACACAGTAGATTCAATCTTGCATCTGCCTGTGTAAAAATAATTAATTTAGTAGGGATATTTAAAAGTGATAAAATAAATGGATTATTTGGATCAGGCTTTTGTTAAATTTGAAAATGTATTCTTGATAGAACTGAAGTTGAAAAGATAAATAGAAAGAATTATTCCTGCATATTTGAAATAATGATTAATCACTTGTTTATATTCCTCTGAGTTATAAGACTTGCAGTAATTTTAAGATATAGTCAAAATTTAACAGAGAAGGGAGTTACATAAGGTAGAATGGGAGTGTGTGTGTCATACTGGGAATTATTATACTGCCATAATGCATTCTAATTAAAATGTGTTACATGGATCAACCATGAAACTATTAAATGACAGACGGGCTAAAAGGGAATGCCCGCCTATAATACCAAATTGACAAATCAATATAATTAGAGATGAGGGAAATAATTCAGTGGAATAAATGAGATAAGAAAATGCTGGGGAAGTATTTGTTACAAACGGTTAAAGATTAAAGTGATAAGATTTCTTGAATTTACTTCTGTTTTGAGTTGAATTACAGCTTGGAAGGCAGCAGCATAAAAGTGACTGTTAATCAACGGTCTGTATTCTTAAATGTTTTACTTCCATCCCAGTTTAAGATGCTAAGTCTGAATAAATGTTGGAAGCTTCCATGTGTATCTGTGTGTATCTGTTGTTTAACAACGTGATTGCGTGAATGTTTTGTTGTTGTTCATTTTAATGTTGAGAAAGGAGTTAAACCTTGGAAGGACCATGTGCTCTTTCCTTGTCTTGAAGTTGAAATTATAAGAGTGTAGTTGAGAAGTGAGAAAAAATAATAATAAGTAATTTTGTGAAAAATAGAAAAGCAGGAACAAATGAATGAGGTGAATATACTGTCTCTGAGTCAGTTTAATGTCTTATCAAATCAATGAATCATAGTTCTGATTACCCCAATTTACAGCAGGACATTAATCAATTAAAATCTCAGTTGTTAATACAAATAAAGATGTTGTCCTTGAGTATTTTTAATTTGCATTTGATGCCAACCATTGAACACCATGAATTATTGGAACTTGTGTTGCCAGTTAGTTACCGATATGAAATTCAAGACTTGTGTGATGTTCCGATAACATGCAACAAATTATATCATTTAAATCATCTAACATTGATGATAGCTCTGATAGTGTAACTAGTTAAAATTATATACTGCCGTTGGAATTGTGCCATCTGTTGTTCAAGGTTTTCCAAATATAAGAACACTGCAAAGCTTAAAACCTAGCCAGCTAGGAAGCAAACCAAAACATTTCTCATCAAGTAACTCTTGTTATTGTTATATGTATTGTGCTTGTTATCGTTCTGAAAATGAAGGAATTCTGATCTGGAGCTCAGTTTAAAAATGGAAACAGATTAATTTAAAAATTAAATTAAGAGGGTTTTGAGATACCCGATATAAAATATATTGTGTATTGATAAAAACATAAGTCTGTGAAAAAAAAGGCTAGTTATTCCAAACATGTAACCATTCTTTGCCATAATTTGTAATAGCTTGCACAATTAATATTAACATGACAGGAAGTGAAACCGGATTACTTAAGAGAGAGAGAAAAAGAGTTGGAGACTGGCTTTGCAGCCAGACTCAAAAATCTTGCAGCATTCGACTGCACACAACAAACTGCTTATTCGGTTATCTGTGTTTTTAAAGAGCTGTATATGGCAGCATTCAATTGGCATCTGAGACCACGAAACACTGGTGTTTACCTTATGAGACAATCTGTCTATAGAAGAACCATTTCTGCTTAAACATTGCACTTTCAAATGTGGACAAACAAATGATCAAATTCGATATAATGTAAGAATACATCATACAAAGATCGGAGTTGTATGGTATGTGATTTAAATGAGAAAAGTGATATCTTTTGATAGAATTAGCCAGCTGCAGCCAGTGAAAAGTGTTGTGTGATTCGCACCAAGCCAACTGAAGGGTCTGTTTATTTCTTCAGAATAAACTCGACTGATCTGAAGTAAATATGCCTTTCTTTAAGCATTGCTTTCGAAATAACGGTTATTTTAGAGAAAGAAGGAGAGAGAGAGAGAACAGCCAAAAACCAGCGCTGAGATTGAACAAAACAAAACATCTGTTTCTAAAGCATAACTAAATTAGATATTATTATTACATAAAAGCAGTCTCCAGCTACATCAACAACTTGGCCATGAGAAAGTTTGTTTACCTTACATTGTACTATCAGAGAATGCAGCTAAGTTTCTAAGTTGGACTCAGAATTCCAAGCTGATGAGGCCAAATTAGCTTAAATTAACTTAAAGCACAGCACAATTAATTACATTGGGCAAAAATACTTTGCACTGGTGAAAGCCATACAGACAACCGGGGGAAAAAAACATGGATGAAGGTATTGCCCACCATACTAAATGAGATTAAGGGTTGCTACAAACCGAACGACCGGATTAACCCCTTATGGGCTAATGATAGGACAGACGATGCAATTAGCAAAAAGCATCATAACAGGTGGGACCGATGTAGGTCCACTAAAAGATAAAATCAGGAGATATGTTTTGGAACTAAGCACCCAACTAAAAGGGATGCATAAATCGGTAAAAGACAATCAAGAAATAAGAGGTGCAGAAAGAGCTTGAAATGCTCCCTGACCGTCCCAACAGTGGGATGTCCTAGTAAAAATATTACCTAACAAATCAGGGCTTGTACAAAAATGAAATGAGCCGTATGAAGTTATAATTAGTGGAGATATCTGTGCCTGTATATACTCAGTTGAATATGCTGAAATTAATTGGAAAAATATGTGATATACTCCAATTGCAGATATAAACAAACAACGACTGACGTCCAAGCAAGCTGAACGGGTTTGCGGATTTACGGTGTCGCGCGTGGGCGATATAGCCTTTGGATCATTGTATAACGGTCGCGCAGGATATTAGTAAGTGATAAAATGCTTCTCATGCTCATGCTCACGACCCTGGCCCTGTTAGCCATGATGTGGAGATGCCGGCGTATGGACTGTTAGCCATAGCAGGAGAATATAAATTGAATTATGAGGAGTTAGGGATGAAGCACAGTGATCAACTCTGTAACGATGACTCTGTCTATTGTACGAACACCTTTGTGTATATGTCTTATCTGTATGCATCACAATCGAATCTGAGCAAGTGTTGGGTCTGTTCACACATTCCCATGCATGGAGGAAAGGGAGGAATTCCCTTATTTCCTATCCCTTTATCAGCTCCAGAAGTAATTGAATGGGTTTTAAATCAGAATGGAACCCAGAAAGGGACAAGGCAACTGACATTTAAAACCCCGTTGGGTACCACTATGCAGGGTATCAGCAACAGTGATGTTGTTTCAAGGCTAGGGGGCGGAGGGTGCACTTTATCGTCCTTTAAGAAGAATTACCAGCCCAGCTACGACAGATCAGATTCCCCACCCTACTTCATTGTGAAAAATCAACAAAGGGGAGCTATCTGCCTGATAAGAAATGGAACCATACCTGTTGGCCTACTGTATACAGCAGATTGATATCACTGATAACACTGAGGCCATGATACAGGTCACAATCCAGTGCCCCATAGCCACTGTCCCGGTTAACCTCTCCTCCGCTTATATAAGCGCGATGACTGCATATAATGGTACCTATTTTGTCTGTGGAAACAATGCCTATCCGTGGCTTCCCTGGAATTGGACAGGATCGTGTTATTTGGCATATGTGGTGCCTTATATTCACCATTACACTGACTTACGGGACCACCCCGAGATACACCTGCTTAGGGCTAAGCGAGCCATTAGTGAGAAAGAACGATTCTTCATGATAGCCGACCCATCTTTTGGGACGGCAAAGGCAGCACAGGAACTTATACAGATGGCCTCAACCCGAGGGAAAGTTGCAAATAAGACTAAGGATGGGTTCGAGGAGGTGAGCACGGCCATCTCTGAAATGTCAGCAGAGGTCGTAGCTATTCGGACTGTGGCGTTACAGAACCAATTAGCACTCAATTATGTGCTAGCCTCCCACGGAGGAACATGTGCCATAGTTGGCTCCGAATGCTGTACGTATATTCCCGAAGCTTCAGAGAATATAACTCACTTAGCAGATCATATTAAACAAGTAGCAAAAGCAATACAGGAAGAAGGGAACCAATATCATGATTATAACCCTCTGGGCTGGCTGGGGCAATGGTTCGGGTCGTGGGGTTCATACCTGATGCATGGATTGATTGTATTAATTGTAATTGTAATTACTTGCTGTGTTTGTATGGCATTATTGAACGCCTGTTGCAAAACAGTAACAGCGCGAATTATGACGGTCGCAAGTGTACAGGCGGAGGGGGCAAACCTCCCGACTAAGGAGCCAGGCCCATTCCTTGATAACATGTGGTTCTGAGTTGGTCATAGATGCCATGTTTGGACCTGGCATCCGTCCAACAGGGGGGGAGTGAAGTCGGGAATGGGTTAATGAACTTCGTCACACTTAAGCATTAAGACCCGAACTCTGTGATTTTGTTGAGAACATTGCAGAGTTCATGTTTTCGTCAGAGTTCGGTGTTTTTCATGTCTGTGCCAGATAAGAGGAACAGCTATTCTTGCTGTCTCCATTTGTTATTAAGAAATGCGATTAACCCAGCTCGAAATAAGCTAAACAGTCTCCATTTTTATGTACCTTTGTTTAACACGATGGAGTTGACATGTATGCCTTCTGTGATCGTAAAACCATAGATTCATATATATATTCATCATACATTATTCATCTTATCCTGATATAAAGTATTATACAAACCTGTATGTATATTAGTTAACTTGTTTGTGCAAAACCTGGGATGTTGTTTCAAGGATATAAATGACGAACAATCGTGGCCTTGGAGATCGAACAAACTACGCAGAGGAAGATACTGCTGATACAACAAGAATCTCACCATGAACAATGACAGACATCTTAGAGAATTGCAATGTGATGAGGGCGGGGCCCGGGACATATATAAATTCTGTTCTTACTTGTGTTCGATGAGAAGGCTGGGGGTCCACTGTTAGGAACCTCACTTCTCCCACAATTGTGAAAATAAACCTGCACTTTGATCCACTAATAGTGTCAGAGGTTTTTTTTACCTACAACAATTGACCCACAATGCTGTTAAGGAGGAAATTCCAGGATTTTGACCCAGCGACTGCGAAGGAACGCTGATATATTTCCAAGTCAGGACTGTGAATGGCTTAGAGGAGAACTTGCAAGTGGTGGTGTTCCCATGTATCTTCTAGATGAAAGTGGTCATGCGTTTGGAAGATGCTGTCTAAGGATCTTTGGTGAATTTCTGCAGTGCATCTTGTAGATAGTACACAGTGCTGCCATTGAGTGCCGGTGGTGGAGGAAGTGGATGTTTGTGGATGTGGTGCTAATCAAGCGGGCTGTTTTGTCCTGGATGGTGTCCAGCTTCTTGAGTGTTGTTGGAGCTGCATCCATCCAGGCAAGTGGGGAGTATTCCATTATGCCCCTGATTTGTGCCTTGTAGATGGTGGACAGGCTTTGGGGAGACAGGAGGTGAGTTACTTGCTGCAGTATTCCTAGCCTCTGACCTGCTCTTGTAGCCACTGTGTTTATGTGGTGAGTCCAGTTGAGTTTCTGGCCAAGGGTAACTCCAAGGATGTTGACAGTGAGGGATTCAGTGATGGCAACACCACTGAATGTCAAAGGACGGTGATTAGATTGTCTCTTTTTGGTGATGATAATTTCCTGACATTTGTATGGCGCAGATGTTACTTGTCAATTGTCAGCTTGGATATTGTCCAGATCTTGTTGCATTTGAACATGAACTGCTTCAGTATCTGAGGAGTTGTGAATAGTGCTGAACTTTCTGCAATCATCGGCGAACATCCCCACTTCTAACCTTATGATGGAGGGTAGGTCATTGATGAAGCAACTGAAGATGATTGGGCCTAGGACACTATCCTGAGGGACTCCTGCAGAGATGTCCTGGAGCTGAGATGACTGACCCCCCACAACCACAACCATCTTTTGATGTGACTCCTGATAGCCATTGCTTCCAGTCTTGCTAAGGCTCTTTAATGCCACACTCAGTTGAATGCAGCATTGATGTTATGGGCTGTCACTCTCACCTCAACCTCTGGAATTCAGCTCTTTGTCCATGTTTGGACCAAGGCTGTAATGAGGCCAGGAGCTGAGTGACCTTGCCGGAACTCAAACTGAGCATTAGTGAATGGGTCATTGCTCTGAAGGTGGACACAAGTAATGTTTTCACCCATGTTAGTCTGTTTGACTGAGAACAATGGGAGCCATGTTCCCAGCCCGCTGCACTGCTCCAGCAGCGCAATGCGCCAGGAGACATAAGCGGAAGCCATTTAGCAGGCTCTCCGCTGGGCGCCATGGCCTCCACATGTCTCCAGCTCCAAGTCTTTTGGTGTCATCAGCTCCATGCCTGAAATTGACACGGAGCTGATTTAAATAGTTAAATCCCGATTTCAATTTTATTAGCTTGCCCAGGACTGAAGTCTCTGGGCTACTAGTTCTCCCCCACACCGCCAGGGTTTATAATTGCTCCCCATTAATGGGGAACAGGCAGCCCGACCCAGCTGGAGTGAACAGAGGCCATGGAGGCCTGCTCAGGAGGTCGGAGGTAAGGGGGAGGTGCCCCCTGCCTCCAGTACTGGAGGCCAGGCTGGCACTGCCCAAGGGGCAAAGTGGCAATGCCCAAGGGGCAAATTGGCACTGCCCACCAGACATCAGGCAGAGCCAAAGGGAGGGTCAGGGTCAGAGTGGCAGGACCTATTAGGGCAGGGCCAATAGGGGCCGATTGGTGGGGGTGGGGGGTCTCTCTGCCACTCTGCACAGGGATCGGTGGCAGAGGGAAAGAAGGGCGTGATCGGCGCTGGTCATCCGGGCGTGGGAGGGGATCAGGGAGATCGGGGCTGGCGGGGGAGACATCGGGGCTGGCCCGGAGAGGTGTGGGAGGCCAACGATCGAGGGTGGGGGGTTGGAGGAGCAGCGATGTGGGGTTGTGGGGCTGGCCAGCGATCGGGAGGTCGGCAGCGCAGGACCACTGCACATGCGTTGATCTCCATGCTGACAGATCGGCGCATGTGCAGCGGCCCACTCAGAGCTATGCTGCCGGCCTCTCCAGCAGGAATAGGCCCAGCCCCTAATTTTCAGTGTGAATCTTGCTAGGCCACTCTGCAGAATGTGGGAGATTCATTCTGAAAATCATGCTAAAAAAACCAGCAGGAGTTACTCCAGTTTTTACACGAATTCGGCACTTTGAATTTTTTTGGGAGAATCACCCTCAATATATTTCGAAAACTAAAAGGGTGTACTTCAATGAAACCCGGTAGTCAGATAAGTTGTGGCCCAAGAACTAATTAGTTTTAATGAAGCTCCAGCTACTGAAATTTTTAAGGGATCTGTTAACATTGAGAAATAAGGCAAATTAACTTTTTTTTTCGAATGCTATGGGTTATTTTGTTTAGAATGTTGTTCATTATCTCAGCTGCTATGGTGAAATTTGTCATAGCTGTCAAAATGTGAGCAGAGTTTTCAAAGCAGGTTGATAGATGTGAATCAGAATGAAGCCTCCTCGGTGAAATGGAATCTCTTGATAAAAATATTTATTTTTGGCTTTGTAGTTACAGAGCATCAACCTGGGAAAGGAAAAGCCTCAAAGGAGTTCTACATAATTGTAATAATGTTGAGTTGACACAGCATGGCAGGTATGTGCTCTACTGAATGCCCTCTTTACTTGTTATCTGTGAGTTTCGCCATATCCCACGCTTGGAAGAGCTGTCTGCTGATCCAGCCACTTATTTTCCCAGTTAATTATATAAGAGCTTGTCAAAGCAATGCATGCATAGTACTGACCAGGACAAATATATAGGATTGGAAAATAACTAACACTTATTGAATAATTTTGATTCTTGGCTGTATCAAAATGTTATTTAGATGCTCCCATCATGATTTCCTTCTTAGTCTCTCAATCTTTGTTACATAATTTTGATTTTTTTTTAAGTAGCTGGTACAGATGTTTTATAAAATCTATTTCATTTTGTAATTTCTTCTACTTTTAGTTTCACGGGGTAGTTTGGGGGATTGGATATCCATTTTTAATGAAAAACTTGTAAGTGGCTAGGAGAGTGTAACATGGTGCACAGTAATGTTAATAGCATAATGCTTGGGCACTGGTACCAGGACTTCATTGTTACCTTATAAATTCAAGTAACAAATGATCTTGTGTGAAAGTTGACCCCTGACTTTTGACCAAAAATCATTTTTCATATACCTCATGTGAAATTCGACCACCAACTTTCCAAGGACACACTGCTCCAAGTCAGCTCAGGACCCAATTCTATTCAGAGTAACATAACAAAGACCAGGATTTGAAGCAGGGGTTTCCGATCATTCTGCATTGATGCTGGATTAGAGTGCAATTTGCCCACTGAGATATTGGTGGACTTTAGTGAAAGCTTAATTTCTCGTTGAAATGATGGAGGCATAAGTGGAACAAACTGCACAGTCAGTACGCACAGCGTAAGTGTGAGAGTTGTGAGCTTATTAATCATTCCCAGAAATGAAACTAAGATCACTGAGCTATCACAAATAGTCTATGGCCTCATAGGGCAGGAGAAGGGATTATTAAAAGTTCAACCCGCCTCCTTGCTCCAACCTACTTCCTTGTGAGCCATGAGCATCTGGAACTGAGAGACTGAAAACCCAGCACAGTTCTCTGCTGGCTGTGTGATCCGTGAGTGTTGGTAGTTAAAAGTAAACCCCTCAAAAATATTACCTGTATAAAAGTCAACCACTTAAGTTTTTGTCTAAAATGGCATCTCAGAAAGTCAACATTTACATGAGTAAATACGGTAATTGTTCTGGTATAATTTGTGTTTAACGGTATGCATGTGCTGGGTATTTAAGGGGATTTACCTGTGCCCCTATAAAAAGACAGACTGAAATGGTGGTTGTTGGGTTAGATTGGATTATTGTAATATGTAAACAATGTAAATAAATCCTTGTACAGTGTATAATGATTGGCCCACCTCAAAATGTTACCATCTAACTTCCTGGCTTATTAATGTGGTTGCAGAGACTGGTTGCCTCAAGGTGACGGTTGGAGCCTAAGAATTAAAAAAATCCAGACACATAATTATGTGCTGCTGTGGAAAAAGGCAGAAAGTAAGTTTAAATTGTGGGCATATGACTACCCTTTAATGTTCTCAGACTCTGAACTGATCAGTAGAAGAATGAAGTGGATATGTGGAGATGGGTTATGCCCCAACCAAAGAAGTAACTAGTTTTAGCCGCGGCATTGTTGCATCCGACCCGAAGTCCAATCAGAAGTATTTTTTGAGAAAGATGCCTGTCACTTAGTGATAAAGCTTCCGACTCATCTATTATTGCTTTGATGAAATCAAAAAAGAAAATGATCTGTTAAATGTTTTTGAGGCATATTCAGATTTTGATAGATTTGAGAAAATGAATAGCCATTCCATTGAAAAACACATGATTGATATTAACAAAATATATAATAGATTGACAAAATCAAATTTAGGTCATCCCTCCTTCAGTCCTAGCATTTACATTACTGGATTGTGCTAAGGTATCTCATATTGACAAGTTACTAATTCTAACTAGCCATGATGTGGAGATGCCGGTGTTGGACTGAGGTGGACAAGATGAGAGATCACACAACACCAGGTTATAGTCCAATAGGTTTATCTGAAATCACAAGCTTTTGGAGCGCTGCTCCTTCATCAGGTGAAGTGGAGAGAGGCACACAGGCACAGAATATATAGGCAGAGTGATGATAGCCTGATACAGATGATAGCCCGATAATTATCTATTGACACTTTTGATTATCTGTGAGTATCGGGCTATCGTCACTCCGCCTATATATTCTGTGCCTCGTGCCTCTCTCCACTTCATCCAACGAAGGAGTAGTGCTCCGAAAGCTTGTGATTTCAAATAAACCGTATGGACTATAACTTGGTGTCGCGTGACCTCTCATCTTGATTCTAACTAGTGCTTGATTCTCTGAGGGAGACCTGTTGGATCAGATATCTGCTATGGGGAAAGAGTCATTTCCTTGTGCCTTCATGAAACAACTGGGACATTATGTAGGTGGCACAAAGAATACAGGATTCAATGGTTGCCAGATTTTGAAATAGTTCAGATATTGGATTCAACACAATGGGAGTGGTTAAAGAGACAGAATAAGGGTGAAAGCACCTTTCTCAGGTCTGGCCATTAGAGCAGAAGACAAAAGTGGAACAGCAATAACAGCTGAATGAATCCCAGGAACAGTTAATAAGTGTTTCAGGTGCAAGTTGAAGTATCATTGTGTGGCCAACTGCCCATTGTGGAGAAGCAGAGTCTAAAAAATGATGAAGAGAATTCTGAGGAAGATGATGAAGACAATGATGAATTTGAATAAGTTGTACTGGCCAAAAGGAATTTTAGTTCTGTGATGAATGTTAGTTGCTTAAACTGTCAGTGCTAGATTGTACTTGCACTTCAACTGTAGTTTAAAGTTACTTTGATTCACCTGAGCAGTAAGGATCATTACAAGGTTTCAGATTATAAAAGTACTACTTGCTTTAGGCTTGGTGATGACAACACATTGAGGTTACTAAAGAGAATTGTAATTCCATGTAAAACAGTTGGAATAAGCCATTTCATCAGTACTGATGTCATCTCCTGTGATAGTCCTATTCTGTTGAGTAAAACAAACAAAATTTGATATGGAGCGTAACAAGGCAATTATTTTTGGAAAGTCTGTGGATCTGCAGTTTATCCAGTTAGGAAATTATTATATATAATATTATGATATTATTATATCATTTAAAAAGTACTTTAATTGGTAAACAAATTGGTACTTAATTCCTGGCAATGTAGCTGAAGGGGTGAATTGAAACACAGCCCAATCTGAAGGTGGTGGTGGGGATTTAGGGTGGGGGGTGCTTGATTCGTGTCTGATATTCTGGCAATCTCATGTTTGATACGTGATGACAAGGGAGGTAGTTTACTGACTTCTGGTATTGAGGGAGAGGAATAGGAGATTTATCTTTGGATCAGATAACTAACATCTATCTCTCTGGTAGTCTCTCAAGGTTGTGAGAAGGACGCATGCCAAGGAATAGATCTTGTGGCAAGAACATTCGCATTGAGTCTGTAGGGAGGCTGTACTGTAGGAAGGCAGCTACCACTCGCTTTTGACTGACTCTCCCATTCTTACTCTCTGCCAAAGATGTATTGGACAGGTTTGCAGGTTTAAATCAACTTAAATAGGACTTGAACATGGAGCTTCTTGCTCAGAGGTAGGAATGCCTCTACAACACCACAAGACCCTAACATATCTAGAAATGGTTTGGCTGACCCATCTCATGCACTAGCACCAATAATGAATGGAAACCAGCAAAATCTCCATTTGCACTAATGGAGGAAACATCTCAGTTAGAGGAAACATTATTTACAGACACCACAGGAAACACCGAGGGATCATTTGTTAAAATCAATAAGATAGTGGCCTGTTTTCTAGGAATTGGATACACCAGTGGTAGCTAAAAGAAAACAAACACTTTCAGAAGCAAAAGTTAGTACTAGTGACACATTCTTTCCTTGAGAATGTGATAGCAAATTGTCCCAAAACTTTAAGGATGTTAATAGATTATTTGTATGTAGCCGATTTAGTTGAAAAACTACAGAAAATTCTAATTGATTTAGATGGCAAACTGCCCACATTTTGAGAGCCTATACAGCTGCCGTGATAAACAGGAAATGTTTCAGGAAATGTTATACATGATGTTCCAGAAGACAGGTTACATGGTTGTCATTAACGTTGAATACCACAAACATCTGTTCATATAAATAGTGTCTTTCTCTAAAAATGTTCTTTTCTTTTAACTGTTTCATTTCTGACAAAGAAGTAGTGTGTCATTTCTAATGCTAATACAGTAACTGCCAGTTCCAGCATCTTTTAAACAGAAAGTTTTGGGTAGCACAGTGGCATAGTGGTTAGCACTGCTACCTCACAGTGCCAGGGACCCAGGTTTAATTCCATCTTGGGTGACTGTCGGTTGTGCCGTGTCCGCGTGGGTTTCCTCTTGGTCTCAGGTTTCCTCCCACAGTCCAAAGATGTGTAGGTTAGGTGAATTAGCCATGGTAAATGTGTGGGGTTACAGGGATAGCTGGGCCTGGGTAAAATAGTCTTTCAGGGAGTTGGTGTAGACTCAATGGACTGTATGGCTTCCTAGGGCTTCTATGGTTCCACCAAAAACCATCTCAGGGCAATTAGGGTGCGCAATAACCTTATCACTAATAAACACATGTTCTATTATAAGATTTTTAAAAAGACACTCCAATCACTAACTTAAAAATTGATTATATCAGATAATCAATACTTCAGATATTAAACTATTACTGTAATCTCATTTCTAATAACTTGTATTTGCCAACCATTTTTTTCTGAAGCGAGTTATTTATCAGACCGTGAATCTTACATATTGCATCCTTCCAATAAATAAACATTATTCTAAATAGATTAAACCATAGAAATATATGACACATTCCTTTCATATAATAATACAAATTGTTTTAAAATAATTATCAAATACTTGTTTATGCAGACATCTGCAAAAGTTAACATCAGTCAAACTGATTCCAGCCTCCTGGGGAGCATTTAAATGAAAGCCGTAAGTTAGTGCTTTAAAACTCTGAACTCTTTTGAAGTAAATAAACTAGTTACGAAGCAAAAGTAGAAGAAGTAAGTAAAGTTAATTCCTTGTATCAAAATGAATTCAAAACAGAGGCTTTTCTTGTAATCTTGGAGGACAAGGACTGGTTGAACTATTATATTGAGATATATTGAGCATACAGCACAGAAACAGGTCATTTGGCCAAACTGGTTTCTGCACATATGGAGCATTATGAGTCTTCTCCTATGACAAGTTTCATATAAACCTACCCTCTATTCTTTTTTCTCTATGTGCTTCTCCAGTTCTCCTGGAATGCATATATGCTTTTTACCTCAACAACTCCATGTGGCAGCCAATTCCACATCCTTGCCACTCTCTGGGTAAAGAGATTCTCCTGAAGTACCTATTCAATTTATTAAAGACTATCTTATATTTATGACATCTAGAAATAGGAATTAAGTGGAAACACCTCCACTACATCTACCCTATCATTAACCTAAAAACCTCCATGAATTTCCATCAGGCTTAATTTTTCTGGAGAAAAAGAGTCCCAGCATGTTAAAGCTGTTATGATAAAGATCAGGTATATAAATCTCAACTCTGTGTTGTCCATGAATCTTTCTTACACCTTTTTGAACAATTGGATAGAAAACTGCTCTCTCTCAACCATTTATTTAAATATAACACAAAAGTCAAGTATTCAATAGCATAACTCCATAATTGACAATATTTAATGCTTCCTAAAATAGGAACTTTGCCTTGAACATTTAGCCACAATTCTACTAACTAGCTCTCATGGAATAGTATGAAACTTGATTCATTTGAAGGTTTTGGCCATCATTATTTGGGAAGAATAGAATGAAGGTTGTGTTTTTAAAGTTTATTTATTAGTGTCACAAGTAGGCTTACAATAATGCAGCAATGAAGTTACTGTGAAAATCCTCTAGTCGCCACACTCCAGCGCCTGTTCGGGTACACTGAGGGAGAATTTAGCATGGCCAATGCACTCAACCAGCATGTCTTTCAGACTGCGGGAGGAAACCCGAGAAGCTGGAGGAAACCCACGTAGAAACAGGGAGAACGTGCAGGCTCCACACAGAGAGTGACTCAAGCCAGGAATCGAACCCAGGTCTCTGGCACTGTGAGGCAGCAGTGCTAACCAATGTAGAAATCATAGAAACCCTACAGTGCAGAAGGAGGCCATTCGGCCCATCGAGTCTGCACCGACCACAATCCCACCCAGGCCCTACCCCCACATATTTACCCGCTAATCCTCTAACCTACACATCCCAGGACTCTAAGGAGCAATTTTTAACCTGGCCAATCAACCTAACCCGCAAATCTTTGGACTGTGGGAGGAAACCGGAGCACCCGGAGGAAACCCACGCAGACACGAGGAGAATGTGCAAACTCCACACAGACAGTGACCCAAGCCGGGAATCGAACCCGGGACCCTGGAGTTGTGAAGCAGCAGTGCTAACCACTGTGCCACTGTGCCGCCCCAAGAACAAGAACTAGAAACACAAAAACTTGAAGCATGTTATGCACAGTAACAGGATAGGTAGATCACTTAACTTCTCAAGCTATTTCGGCATTCAATGAGATCATGAATGATATGCAACCTAACTCCATTTATTCACTTTTCTCCCATAACTCAGATGCCTTTGGCTAACAAAAATCTATCAATCTCAGTTCCAAAATTAATAAGTGATCCAGCATCAATTGCCATTTGGGAAGAGGCTTCAAAATGTCTACCAACCTTTCCATGACTAAGTGTCCTAACTTCACACCTGAAAGGTCTGGTTCTAATTTCTTGACTATGGCTTGTAACTTCTGATCTCCAATGTGTTGAAACCAGAAGGTATCCCAAAGATGTGCATGGGGACAAAGAATTCAGGTTCCTGGATCATTGGGACCTCTTTAGGGGCAGGTGCGACCTGTACAAAAAGGACGGGTTTCACTTAAATCCCAGGGGGACCAATATCCTAGCGGGAAGGTTTGCTAAGGCTACTGGGGAGTGTTTAAACTAGAATGGTTGGGGGGTGGGAATCAAAATGTGGTGACTGGGAGAGAGGAGGTTAGCTTAAAAATAAAAGGGGCTTGTAGACAGTGTGAGAGGGAGGATACGCAGGTGACGGAGATGGGGAGCGCCCAGACCGAAGGGTTGAGATGCGTTTATTTTAACGCAAGGAGTGTAGTGAACAAAATGGATGAGCTTAGAGCATGGATCACTACTTGGAAGTGTGGTGTGGTGGCCATTACAGAGACTTGGGTATCTCAGGGACAGAACTGGATACTTCAAGTGCCGGGTTTCAGATGTTTCAGGAGTGACAGGGAAGGAGGCAAAAGAGGTGGGGGAGTGGCACTGTTGATCAGGGATAGTGTCACGGCTGTAGAAAAGATGGACATCACAGAGGGATGGTCTACGGAATCTCTGTGGGTGGAGGTTCACAACAGGAAGGGGTAAATAACTTTACTGGGTGTTTACTATAGGCCGCCCAATAGTAGCAGGGATGTGGAGGAGCAGATTGGGAAGCAGATCCTGGAGAGATGTGATAATAACAGAGTGGTCGTGATGGGAGATTTTAATTTCCCAAATATCGATTGGAATATCCCTAGGGTAAGGGGTTTAGATGGGGAGGAGTTTGTTAGGTGTGTTCAGGAGGATTTCCTGACACAGTATGTGGATACGCCTACAAGAGGAGAGGCTGTACTTGATTTGGTATTAGGGAATGAACCTGGGCAGGTGTCAGATCTCTCAGTGGGAGAGCATTTTGGGGATAGTGATCATAACTCTATCTCCTTTACATTAGCATTGGAGAGAGATAGGATCAGTCAAGCTATGAAAGTGTTTATTTGGAGTAAGGGCAATTATGAGGCTATTAGGCAGGAAATTAGAGGCATAAATTGGAAGGAGGTTTTCTCAGGGAAATGTACAGAAGAAATGTGGCAAATTTTCAAGGAAAATTTGTCTGGAGCTCTGCACAGCAACGTTCCAATGAGACAGGGGAGTTATGGTAGGTTACAGGAACCATGGTGCACGAAAGCTGTAACAAATTTAGTCAAGAAGAAAAGAAAAGCCTACAAAAGGTTCAGGGAGGTAGGTAATGTTAGAAATCTAGAAGAATATACAACTAGTAGGAAGGAACTTAAGAGAGAAATTAGAAGAGCAAGAAGGGGTCATGAGAAGGCCTTGGCAGACAGGATAAAGGAAAACCCCAAGGCATTCTACAAGTATGTTAAGAGCAAGAAGATAAGATGTGAAGGAGTAGGACCTATCAAATGTGACGGTGGGAAAGTCTGTATAGAACCGGTAGAAATAGCAGTGGTACTCAATGAATACTTTACTTCAGTATTCACAGTGGAAAAGGATCTTGGTAGTTGCAGTGCAGACTTGCAGTGGACTGAGAAGATTGAGCATGTGGTCATCAGGATAGAGGATGTTGGAGCTTTTGAAAAGCATCAAGTTAGATAAATCGCCGGGATCAGATGGGATGTACCCCAGGTTACTGTGGGAGGCGAGGGAAGAGATTGCTGTGCCTCTGGCGATGACCTTTGCGTCATCAATGGAGATGGGAGAGGTTCCGGAGGATTGGAGGATTGCGGATTTGGTTCCGTTATTCAAGAAAGGGAGAAGAGATAGCCCGGGAAATTATAGACCAGTGAGTCTAACCTCAGTGGTTGGTAAGTTGATGGAGAAGATCCTGAGAGGCAGGATTTATGAACATCTGGAGAGGAATAGTATGATCGGAAATAGCCAGCACGGCTTTGTCCAAGGCAGATCATGCCTTACGAGCCTAATTGAAATTTTTGAAGATGTAACTAGACACATAGACAAGGGAAGAGCGGTAGATGAATTTTGTATGGATTTCAGCAAAGCGTTTGATAAGGTGCCCCATGCAAGGCTTATTGAGAAAGTGAAGGGGCATGGGATACAAGGGGACATTGTCTTGTGGATTCAGAACTGGCTTGCCCACAGAAGGCAAAGAGTGGTTGTAGATGGGTCTTTTTCAGCATGGAGGTCGGTCACCTGTGGAGTGCCCCAAGGATCTGTTCTGGGACCCTTGCTCTTTGTGATTTTTTATAAATGACCTGGATGAGGAAGTGGAAGGATGGGTTGGCAAGTTTGCTGATGACACAAAGGTTGGTGGTGTTGTGGATAGTGTAGAGGGATGTCAGCAGTTGCAACGAGACATAGATAAGATGCAAGACTGGGCGGAGAAGTGGCAGATGGACTTCAACCCAGATAAGTGTGTGGTGGTTCATTTTGGCAGGTCGAATAGGATGAAAGAATATAATATTAAGGGTAAGACGCTTGGCAGTGTGGAAGATCAGAAGGATCTTGGGGTCCGGGTTCATAGGATGCTCAAAGCAGCGTCGCAGGTAAAGGCTGTGGTTAAGAAGGCGAATGGAATACTGGCCTTCACCAATAGAGGGATTGAGTTTAGAAATCAGGAGATAATGCTGCAGCTGTATAGGACCCTGGTCAGACCCCACCTGGAGTACTGTGCCCAGTTCTGGTCGCCTCATTACAGAAAGGATGTGGAAGCCATAGAAAGGGTGCAGAGGAGATTTACAAGGATGTTGCCTGGATTAGGTGGCATGCCTTATGAGGATAGGTTGAGAGAGCTAAGTCTTTTCTCCTTGGAGAAGCGAAGGATGAGAGGTGACCTGATAGAGGTGTATAAGATGTTGAGAGGTTTTGATAGAGTGGATTCTCAGAGCCTTTTACCCAGGGCTGAAATGGTTGCCACAAGAGGTTACAGGTTTAGGGTGCTGGGGAGTAGGTACAGAGGAGATGTTAGGGGTAAGTTTTTCACTCAGAGGGTGGTGGGTGCTTGGAATCGGCTGCCAGTAGTGGTGGTGGAGGCGGATTCGATAGGGTCTTTTAAGAGACTTTTGGATAAGTTCATGGAAGTTAGTAAGATAGAGGGTTATAGGTAAGCCTAGTAGGTAAGGATATGTTTGGTGCAACTTGTGGGCCGAAGGGCCTGTTTGTGCTGTAGCTTTTCTATGTTCTATGTTCTAAGGTAGTAAGCAGCATCAGACTACAAATGAAGCAGCAGATCCCAGGCAAGGCTGCAGATGGACTCCAGGCAAGGGAGTGGACCCCAGGTAATTTATTATTGTCACATGTACCAAGGTACATTGAAAAGTATTGTTTTGCTATCCATACAAATCACACCATTCATAGCTCACAAAGAGTCGCCACGCTCCGGCGCCATCTTGAAACATGGAGGGGAACTTCCAGGTAGTGGTATTTCCATGTGTCTGCTGCCCTTGTTCTTCTAATAGTAGCCATTGTGGGTTTGCAAGATGTTGTCTCAGGGCCCTTGGTGAGTTCCTGCAGTACATCTTGTAGATAGTACACATTGCTGCCACTGTTATTCACTGGTGGAGGAAGTGAATGTTTGTTTGTGGTAGGGGTGCAAATCTAGCTGGCTGCTTTGTTCTGGATGGTGTCAAGTTTTTTGAGTGCTGTTGAAGCTGCACTCATCCAGGCAAGTATTCAATCACACTCCTGACTTGTGCCTTGTAGATGGTGGACAGGCTTTTGAGAGTCAGGGAGAAAGTTACTCACCACGGGATTCCTAGCCTCTGACCTGATGTTGTAGCCACAGAATTTATATGGCTAGTCCAGTTCAGTTTCTGGTCAATGGTAATTCCCAGGATGTTGATAGTGCCAGGGTTCAACAATGAAAATGCCATTGAATGTCAAAGAGTAATGGTTGAATAGGCCATTCCTTAAATTTAATCTGCAATGCTGCAGCTGAATCTTGTTTTTGACGTTTTGTTCAAAATGTTTATGCCTTTTTTCAGATTCCACGCATTGGTGCAGTGTACTATAATCGCGCTTGGAGCAAGCAAATTAAAAATATTTGACAGTCAAAATAATTTGTGACACTAGGTGGTCAGCTTATGCAGATGCCGATTTGGCTTTGAAAATGATTTATGATGACATGAAGAAAACCTTGGGTGGGATTTTGAGCCCACTGTCACCGTCCACGAGATTGCCAGTGGGGGCTCAAGATACGGCGAAACCTGGAAATTGGACTTGGACTCACTGGATTCTCTCACATGAATTTATGCTAATACCTTTGTTGATTTCTTCCGAAGAAGATAACTTTTATTTTTCAAACTAAATGAGAATTTGGGAAATATAGTAAATAGCAGCCGATGTATCTTGTTGATTGGAGAATTTGCTCCCACATGGGCTTATTCCCAATAAATTCTAATTGTGATGGATGAATCTTTAAAAAAAGAGTTGCTAGACAATGTTTTTATTGGTTGTACGGGTCATTTACAACATTTAATTAAAATAATCCAACAAAGGACTTGATCATCCAAAATGCTTCTATATGCATAGCCATATAGTTCTCATTTCGTTATAAATCATAAAAACTACATATAAAATAAACAGCGAAAAAAGAATTGCATTTCCAGATTCCTGCAGTACTGGTTTTCTGTAACAATTTGGCTTGGCACCTTGGACTTGTTCGCACTGCAGTGATATCATCAGCTGATTCTTCCACCTCATTTCTCGTCAGCAAGTTCCAAGCTTGCTCACCTTGCATCACAATATTTACCATCTTGCATTCAGACAAGAGGTAGGCTTGCATATCAACAAGGCAATTATTCATACTGGCATGATTTTCCAAGTGAAAAGGCACTGATCAATTTGTGCATTTTCTTGATTCGGCCTTTGGGTCCTGGTGGGGTTAGGGGCCAAAAATGAAGCTGAGCACAGGATCCCACTAACTGTAAGTCAGACACTGCGGTGCAATGCACATTGCTCACCTAGTCTGAGGTGCAAGGTTGGGCGAGAAAGGTCCAGCTGCATTTCAGTGTAAGTAAAAAGTGGCAAGTGCGATTGCCACTCCACAGAGGTTCTGGCCCAACGTTCCTTAGTCCTAGACTCCCCGAGTAGTTTCTCCCATCTACCCTATCTGTTTCCATTGATATTTTGAAAACTTGGTTAAATCAATCTTCGAAATCCTACGGAATGCAATCTTAAATTCTCAAAAGAACAAAGAAAATTACAGCACAGGAACAGGCCCTTCGGCCCTCCAAGCCTGCACCGACTATGCCCGACTTAACTAAGATCCCCTACCCTTCCGGGGACCATGTCCCTCTATTCCCATCCTATTCATGTGCTTGACAAGACGTCCCTTAAAAGTCACTACCGTATCCACTTCCACTACCTCCCCCGGCAACGAGTTCGAGGCACCCACTACTCTCCATGTAAAAAGTCTGCCTCTTACATCTCCTTTAAACCTTGCCCCTCGCACCTTAAACCTATGTCCCCTAGTAATTGACTATTCCACCCTGGGAAAAAGCTTCTGACTATCCATTCTGTCCATGCCGCTCATAAACTTGTAGACTTCTATCAGGTCTCCCCTCAACCTCCGTCGTTCCAGTGAGAACAAACCAAGTTTCTCCAACCTCTCCTCATAGCTAATGCCCTCCATACCAGGCAACATCCTGGTAAATCTTTTCTGTACCCTCTCCAAAGCTTCCACATCTTTCTGGTAGTGTGGCGACCAGAATTGAACACTATATTCCAAGTGCAGCCTAACTAAGGTTCTATAAAGCTGCAACATGACTTGCCAATTTTTAAAATCAATACCCCGACCGATGAAGGCAAGCATGCTGTGGTGAACCATAGATGGTTACCACTATGGGTACTGAACCATAGATGGTTAGCACTATGGGTACTTGTACATATGTTACTGTTGTCACTGTTGGGGTTAGGGTTGGGGTGTTCTACCTGTTGGTATTGTTCTGTGGTACACTCCGGTTGACTCCGCCTATCTGTAGGAGTATAAAGGTCACTGCACTGCCTGGTGACCCTTTAGTCTGGGATTGTATTGTTATATAGTATGCTCCATTCTTGTTACTAATAAAAGCCTTTATTTCCCGGGTACGATCTAGCCTCCCGAGTGATTTAATCGCGCATCAATTTCATTAGTAACAATTTTGGTTTAAAAAAAAAACCATGGAGCAAATGTTAAAACCTGATCGGCTTACCTTAGATCCACGTGCAGCTGGAGCGTCGAACACTTTTGAACATTGGTTGAAGTGTTTTCAAGACTATATCGATGCCTCAACAGCCATTCAAAACGACGCCGATAGACTGCGGGTCCTCCACGCAAGGGTAAGCGACACTGTATACTCATCAATCCGCGATGCCCAAGACTACAAAGGGGCCATCGAACTACTTAAGAAACTGTACAACAAACCGCCAAACGAGATTCATGCTCGACACCTTCTAGCCACTCGACGGCGGCAGCCCGGTGAAACGACGGGATAGTACCTGCGCGAACTTCAGCAGCTAGCCAGAGCCTGCAATTGCAAGCCAGTGTCGGCGACCCAGTATACTAACGACTTGATCCGAGATGCGTTCGTGGCGGGAATCGGCTCATCCTATATTCGCCTGCGGCAGCTAGAGCAAAGTAACCTAGACCTAGCTAAGACGGTGGAATTGGCTGACACGATGGAAACGGCCTCCAGAAGTCTAGAAACTTACCCCACCGACCACGTGGGAACATCGTGGCAAGTACAGCCACCGACTCAATTCTACCCAGCGGCTCCGAAAAACTGCGCGATTGTGCTTTCAACCTCGGACCTGACGACGGCGGCAGCTCCAGGAGGTCCGCGGTGCTATTTCTGTGAATTGGCAAAACACCCTTGGCAGCGGTGTCCGGCCAGAACGGTATTTTGCTCCGCGTGTGGGAAGAAAGGGCACTGTGCCAAAGTATGCAGAGCTAAACTACCCTCGAAGCTTAGCAGTGCGGCGTGTCATTCTCCAGAACCTGTCTCCTTGTCTCCGGCTTCATCGAGGTCTTCCACCACGTGCGATTCACGAGCGCCGCCATTCCTGACGACGACGACGACGCAAGACACATGCGACCTGCAGGGGCTGCCACTTTCAGCGCCACCGACCACGTGCGATCCATGGGCGCAGCCATTTTGGTCAGCACCGACCACAGACGACCAGCAGGGGTCATCATCATCAACCATCTCAGCTGCCTGCAGGTGCACCCAAGACTCAACGGTGGCGTCAATCATCCTGGACCAGGCCAAGCCTCACAGACTCGACAAGTCCATGATGGGCATAGAGATAAATGGACGCCTAATACATTGTCTGTTTGACAGCGGGAGCACGGAGAGTTTCATTCATCCTGACACCGTGAAACGGTGCGGTCTCCGAGTACAGACTGTCAGACAGACAATTTCTAGGGCGTCGAGGTCCCGATCTATTACCATTCTTGGGAGCTGCGTGGTCAACCTAACGGTGCTGGGCACAGTTTATGAGAACTTCAGGCTCCTCGTGTTACCGCAACTTTGTGCTCCGATACTCCTGGGACTGGACTTTATGGTCCACCTGAGGAGTGTGACCCTGCAGTACGATGGGCCACTCCCTCCACTTTCAGTGGGAGAACAGCAGCCTCCAAATTGCCCAGCGCGCTCCACGTGCAGTCTCTCGACACTCAGAATCACCCCGCCATCTTTATTCGAGAATCTCGTGCCAGACTGCAAGCCCATCGCAACTAAGAGCAGGCGTTACAGTGCTGAGGATCGGATCTTTATTCAATCTGAGGTTCAGCGGCTCCTCAGGGAAGGGATCATTCAACCTAGCACTAGTCCATGGAGAGGGCAAGTCGTGGTGGTTAAAACTGGAGACAAAACCCAGATGGTCATAGACCATTAATAGATATACGCAGCTGGATGCGTATCCTCTCCCGCGCATATCTGACATGGTCAACCAGATTGCGCAGTACCGGGTGTTCTTCACCATTGACTTGAAGTCAGCTTACCACCAGCTCCCCATTCACCCAGAGGACCGAAAATATACGGCCTTTGAGGCGGATGGTCGTCTCTTCCACTTCATAAGGGTCCCCTTTGGCGTCACGAATGGGGTCTCGGTCTTCCAGCGTGCAATGGACCGAATGGTGGACCAAAACGGGCTACGGGCTACCTTCCCGTACCTGGACAACGTCACTATCTGCGGCCATGACCAGCAGGACCACGATGCCAATCTCCTAAAATTTTTACGCACTGCGTCTCGCCTGAATCTGACCTACAACAGGGAGAAGTGTGTATTTAGCAAGCGCCGCCTAGCAATTCTCGGATACGTGGTGGAAAACGGGGTCCTTGGCCCTGATCCAGACCGTATGCGTCCCCTCCTTGAACTTCCCCTACCCACTAGCATCAAAGCACTGAGAAGATGCTTAGGTTTCTTTTCGTATTACGCACAGTGGGTTCCCAATTATGCGGACAAAGCCCGTCCGCTCATAAAGTCTACCTCTTTTCCCCTGGCAGCAGAGGCTCGCTTAGTCTTTGAAGGGATAAAAGCTGACATCGCGAAAGCCACGATGCACGCCGTCGATGAGTCCATCCCCTTTCAGGTGGAGAGTGATGCATCTGATTTCGCCCTGGCCGCCACACTTAACCAGGCGGGCAGGCCCGTCGCCTTTTTCTCTCGCACCCTCCAAGGCCCTGAAATTCGGCACTCCGCGGTGGAAAAAGAGGCTCAGGCCATTGTGGAGGCCGTCCGGCATTGGCGCCATTACTTGGCTGGAAAACGATTCACCCTGCTCACGGACCAGCGGTCCGTGGCGTTCATGTTCAACAACACGTTACGGGGTAAGATCAAAAATGATAAAATCTTGAGGTGGAGAATCGAACTCTCCACCTACAACTATGATATCATGTACCGTCCGGGGAAGCTCAATGAGCCCTCAGACGCCCTGTCGCGTGGAACATGTGCCAGTGTGCAGGAGGATCGGTTACAGGCCCTCCACAATGATCTCTGCCATCCGGGGATCACTCGGCTCTTCCATTTCGTAAAGGCCCGGAATCTACCCTACTCAGTAGAGGATGTCAGGTCAATAACCCGAAGCTGCCAGGTATGTGCTGAATGCAAGCCGCACTTCTATCGAACTGACAGGGCACACCTCATTAAGGCCACTCGCCCTTTTGAAAGACTGAGTGTGGATTTCAAGGGCCCCCTTCCTTCGACAGATCGGAATGTGTACTTCCTCAACGTGATTGACGAGTACTCCTGATTCCCTTTTGCCATTCCCTGTTCAGACATG
Organism: Mustelus asterias; assembly: GCF_964213995.1. NCBI lineage: Eukaryota > Metazoa > Chordata > Chondrichthyes > Carcharhiniformes > Triakidae > Mustelus > Mustelus asterias. The sequence goes on from NC_135823.1 coordinate 63,106,304, forward strand.
ACCGCTGCCACGGTTATCAAAGCATTGTGGGATCTTTTCACCCTGTTTGGTTACCCCAACTATATCCACAGTGATAGGGGCTCGTCGTTTATGAGTGACGACTTGAGGCAATACCTGCTCTCAAAAGGGATTGCCTCAAGTAGAACTACGAGTTACAACCCCAGGGGTAACGGGCAGGTTGAAAGAGAAAATGCTACAGTCTGGAAGGCTGTCTTACTGGCGTTGAGGTCTAAGGGTCTTCCAGTCTCCCGTTGGCAAGAGGTACTTTCTGATGCGCTCCATTCAATCCGGTCCCTCCTGTGTACGACAACCAACGCTACCCCACATGAGCGGATGTTTACCTTCCCTAGGAAGTCTTCCTCTGGGACCTCACTGCCGTCTTGGTTGATGTACTCAGGACCTGTCCTCCTGCAGCGGCATGTTAGGACCCTCAAGTCCGACCCTTTGGTTGAACAGGTCCATCTCCTCCACGCCAACCCTCAATATGCCTATGTGGCATATCCTGATGGGCGAGAGGACACGGTCTCTCTTCAAGATCTGGCGCCTGCAGGGGACTTGGAAACCCCTGTCGCTCCCGCACCCCTGGTTAGGGACCCCTTGACCTTTATCTCCTCTCCTGACACGGGGCGGGCAGTATCAGGACCACCACTTAACCCTCTTACTCCCGTGTACAGCTTGCCTGAGTCCAGGAGATTGTCGCCACCTCGGGGCGTGCTCAAGTCCAGGAGATTGTCGCCACCTCGTGGTCCACCTGTCCGTGAGGAACTGGAGGAGTCATTGGACACCGCCTTGGAGAGAGGGTCATCACGGTCACCAGAACCGGCACTACTGCCAGTGTTGAGGAGGTCGCAGAGACGGTGCGGCCCTCCAATACGACTGAACTTGTGAATATATGGACAGTTTGTTCTGGTTTTTTTTGCCCCACCTGCCTTTGTTTTAAAGGAGGGGTGAATGTGGTGAACCATAGATGGTTACCACTATGGGTACTGAACCATAGATGGTTAGCACTATGGGTACTTGTACATATGTTACTGTTGTCACTGTTGGGGTTAGGGTTGGGGTGTTCTACCTGTTGGTATTGTTCTGTGGTACACTCCGGTTGGTTCCGCCTACCTGTAGGAGTATAAAGGTCACTGCACTGCCTGGTGACCCTTTAGTCTGGGATTGTATTGTTATATAGTATGCTCCATTCTTGTTACTAATAAAAGCCTTTATTTCCCGGGTACGATCTAGCCTCCCGAGTGATTTAATCGCGCATCACATGCCATATGCCTTCTTGACTACCTTCTCCACCTGCATTGCCACTTTCAGTGACCTGTGTACCTGTACACCCAGATCCCTTTGCCTATCAATACTCTTAAGGATTCTGCCATTTACTCTGTATTTCCTATCTGTATTAAACCTTCCAAAATGCATTACCTCACATTTGTCCGGAAATATTTGGGAACTCCCCCACCACCTCCCCCTCTCCTGCCCCCCACCACCTCCCCCCCTCCTCGCTGGGAGTGTTACACTCCAGCAGGGTTTACAACAGCTTCCCACTAACGGGGAGCTGGCAACACGACCCTGCCGGAGTGAAGGGAGGCCATGGAGGCTCCCCTGGAGGTCGTGGGTAAGTAGGCGTGCCCCCAGTGCATTGCCAGCCTGGCCCCCTGGCACTGCCCAAGAGGCAAAGTGGCAATGACCAAGGAGCACCTTGGCACTGCCCACCAGGAACCAGGCAGTGCCAAGGGGATGGGACCAAAGGGAGCATGGCCTATTGGAGGGGCCTATGGGGGGCTGCTGGTGGGTTGGGGCTGTGGGTCGGTGGGGGGGGGGGGGGGGGGGGGGGGGCTGGGACTGCTGGGGGGGGGGTGAAATCGGGATTGCAGGAGGGGCAGGGCAGGCGCAGATTGAAGCGGGCCAGTGGGGGGTGGTGTTGGAGCTGGCCTGGAGACATCTGGGAGGCCAGCGATCAGGAGGTGGTCATGGCCCACAGTAAGTGATGGGGGGTTGCTGTGCTGGCTAGTGATCAAACTGGCCGGCTGTTGGGAGGCTGACAATGTGAGGCTGTTGCACATGTGCCGACCTCCACTATTGCAGATCGGCGCATGGGCTGTGGTCTGCTCATGTGCTAAGCTGCCAGCCGCTCCAGCGGGAATAGGCCCTGCCCACTGAATGTTAGCATGACGCACACTCGGGCACTCTGATGCACAGAGTGTGGGAGATTCACTTTGAAAATCCCACTGAGAAAACCAGTTCTTTGCGTACGGGGTTTTAGTTGGGCAGCATGGTCGGTGCAGGCTTGGAGGGCCGAAGGGCCTGTTCCTGTACTGTAATTTTCTTTGTTCTTTGTTCTTTGTTCTTTAGTTTAACCCCTGGGGGATTCACATTGCCTTTCCTCCAAGGCCATTATATCTGTCCACGGTGTAGTGCCTGATATAGTGCCCAAAACTGTTAGTATATTAATCAAAAATCAACACATCAAAAGTAGTTTTTCTGGAAAATCAGTGTATTGAAGGTTTATGCTTAATGAGGATAATTGGAAAAATGCAGTCTCAAGAAAAACAGATAGAAGGAATTTCCACCATCAACCAAAATCATCCCAAAGTACTTCAGGAGCTTTATTGTATTAAGCAGCAAATTGCAGTGATTTGATCATTTATTTCCATGATTCTCTATTTTACAAACTGAATTTTTCAAACATCTTTGATATAGTCAGTGAAGTTAGTTTTTTTTTAACTATAATGCAGTTTTTCTTTGATTACTACAGTCACATTTATATTATATTAACTACAAGATTCAGTGTACAGGGCTATAACTATTGAAAATTACAAAGTGGCATTTGTGTACCGCTTGATGATATGTTTGCCTGACTAGCTGATGTTTGATATCTTCCAGTTGTGTCTCCATTAATTATGGGTTACAGAATTTCTACTAGCTTGACATTTAAAGCATTTCACTCTTGCTTGTTATCAGCACAACAGGACACAAACAAAACAATATTTTTCTATATTCAATAACAGTAAGCACACTATTTCTGAGACAGCTACTTTCATAACCATAATGATTTCTTTCAGATCTTCTCTTCATTATCTTTTTCAGAGAAAAGAGTCACTGTCCACTCAATCTTTCCTGACAGTTACATCCACTCAATTCTATAACATTCTTGTAAATATTTTCTGTACTTTCTTTGGTATTTCAATATGCTTTTTGTAATATGAAGACCACAACTGCGCACAGTACACCAAATGTGTCTAAGCAATGTTCTATCTATCTAACCTTAACAATACCTTCCTGCATTGGTATTTTATTCCTTTAGAAATTATCTTCAATATTTTGCACTCCTTCTGGCTTTATTGATGTGTGTTGCTGCTTTTACATTGAATAGACAGTAAGAAACAGCCATTTGACCCAAGAATTCTTTGCTGGTCAGGCAATCTATATATCTTTTTACTCAGATCTCTTTCCTCATCTATGTCATTCAGTTTCTTTTCTTCCAAACAATAAATGGTTTTGTATTCCTCACATTCCATTGCAATGAAAAATATTTGCTATTTATCTATCTTTCTCCAAGCTCTTTTATATTCTTTGATTTTTTGTTTTAGTCTAATCTTCCACATTACTAATTAGGCCCCCCCCCCCCGCCCCCCCCGCTAACAACATAATGGTAGGACACTATCCAGTCTACTCCTCACTACCAGCTGAGGACTTGTGCCAAATTGGGAGATCTGTCCCACAAACCAGATATAATAATACTCGTTGAATCAAACAATGCAGGTTATGGCCCAGACTCCTCCATCATCATCCTTAGGTGCGTTCTGTTCCAGTTGTAAGTAGTCTCACAACACCAGGTTAAAGTCCAACAGGTTTATTTGGTAGCACGAGCTTTTGGAGCGCTGCCCCAGATGGGGCAACACTCCAAAAGCTCGTGCTACCAAATAGAAGGGGCAACGCTCCAAAAGCTCGTGCTACCAAATAAACCTGTTGGACTTTAACCTGGTGTTGTGAGACTACTTACAAATGGGACAGAACGCACCTAAGGATGATGATGGATGAGTGTGAGCCATAACCTGCATTGTTTGATTCAACGAGTATTATTATATCTGGTTTGTGGGACTGATCTCCCAATTTGGCAGAAGTCCTCAGCTGGTAGTGAGGAGTAGACTGGATAGTGTCCTACCAGTGTGTTGTGGGAGGAGCGAGGTGGGGGGGGGGGGGGGGGGGGAAGAGGTGTGGGGGGGGGGGGGTAATTAGTAATGTGGAAGATTAGACTAAAACAAAAAAACAAAGAATATAAAAAGCTTGGAGAAAGATAGATAAATAGCAAATATTTTTCATTGCAATGGAATGTGAGGAATACAAAACCATTTATTGTTTGGAAGATAAGAAACTGAATGACATAGATGAGGAAAGAGATCTGAGTAAAAAGATATATAGATTGCCTGACCAGCAAAGAATTCTTGGGTCAAATGGCTGTTTCTTACCGTCTATTTAATGTAAAATGAATGATGAATGAATACTTTTCTTCGGTGTTCACCAAGGAGAGGGGCCATGTTTTTGAGGAAGAGAGGGTGTCACAGGCTGATAGGCTGGAGGAAGTAGATGTTCGGAGGGAAGATGTACTAGCAATTTTGAATAAACTGAAAGTTGATAAGTCCCCTGGGCCTGATGAAATATATCCTAGGATTCTTTGGGAGGCAAGGGATGAGATAGCAGAGCCTTTGGCATTGATCTTTGGGTCCTCACTGTCCACGGGGGTGGTGCCAGAGGACTGGAGAGTGGCGAATGTTGTTCCTCTGTTCAGGAAAGGGAATAGAAATGACCCTGGTAATTATAGGCCAGTTAGTCTTACTTCGGTGGTCGGTAAGTTGATGGAAAAGGTCCTTAGGGATAGGATTTACGACCATTTAGAAAGATGCAGCTTAATCCGGGATAGTCAGCATGGATTTGTGAAGGGCAAGTCTTGCCTCACAAATTTGATAGAATTTTTTGAGGAGGTAACTAAGTGTGTAGATGAAGGTAGTGCAGTTGATGTCATATACATGGATTTTAGTAAGGCGTTTGATAAAGTCCCCCACGGTCGGCTTATGAAGAAAGTAAGGATGTGTGGGATAGAGGGAAGTTTGGCCGATTGGATAGGTAACTGGCTATCTAACAGAAGACAGAGGGTGGTGGTGGATGGAAAATTTTCGGACTGGAAACCGGTTACCAGCGGAGTGCCACAGGGATCAGTGCTTGGTCCTCTGCTATTTGTAATTTTTATAAATGACTTGGAGGAGGGGGCTGAAGGGTGGATCAGTAAATTTGCTGATGACACCAAGATTGGTGGAGTAGTGGATGAGGTGGAGGGCTGTTGTAGGATGCAAAGAGATATAGATAGGATGCAGAGCTGGGCTGAAAAATGGCAAATGGAGTTTAACCCTGACAAATGCGAGGTGATTAATTTTGGTAGGACAAATTTAAATGTGGATTACAGGGTCAAAGGTAGGGTTCTGAAGAATGTGGAGGAACAGAGAGATCTTGGGGTTCATATCCATAGATCTCTGAAGGTTGCCACTCAAGTGGATAGAGCCGTGAAGAAGGCCGATAGTGTTGGCGTTCATTAACAGGGGGTTTGAGTTTAAGAGCCGTGGGGTTATGCTGCAACTGTACAGGACCTTGGTGAGACCACATTTGGAATATTGTGTACCTCACTACAAGAAGGATGTGGAGAAACTGGAAAGAGTGCAAAGGAGATTTACCAGGATGCCTGGTTTGGAGGGTAGGTCTTATGAGGAAAGGTTGAGGGAACTTGGGCTTTTCTCTTTGGAGCGGAGGAGGTTGAGAGGAGACTTGATAGAGGTTTATAAGATGATGAGGGGGATAGATAGAGTGAACGTTCAAAGACTATTTCCTCGGGTGAATGAAGCGGTAACTAGGGGGCATAACTATAGGGTTCATGGTGGGAGATATAGGATGTCTGAGGTAGGTTTTTTACTCAGAGAGTGGTTGGGGTGTGGAATGGACTGCCTGCAGGGATAGTGGAGTCAGAAACTTTAGGAACATTTAAGAAGCTATTGGATAGGCACATGGAGTATTTCGGGATGATAGGGAGGAAATAGCTTGATCTGGGTTTCAGACAAAGCTCGGCACAACATCGTGGGCCGAAGGGCCTGTTCTGTGCTGTACTGTTCTATGTTCTAAAAGCAGCAACACACATCAATAAGGCCAGAAGGAGTGCAAAATATTGAAGATGATTTCTAGAGGAATAAAATACCAATGCAGGAAGGTATTGTTAAGGTTACCTACCCCAGGTAGGTGACCTACCCCAATCCAACGCCGGCAACTCCACATCATGACTGATCCATTTGCAGGACAGACCAACAGGCAGTGGTGACACAGTGGTGTACAGACAAGAGGAAGTGATCCTGGGAGTCCTTACCATTGACTCAGTACCCCATGAAGACCCATGGCATCAGGACGAACAATGCCAAGAAACCTTTTACAGATTGGTTCTCATATCACCTGCTGCAGGCTCGGTCTGACAGATAAATCCTTCAGGGATCATTCTGGGTGTTGCATGCAATAAGTAATAGAGCTGAACAATCCCACAATCAGCAGGTCAGATCAAAGCTCTGCAGTCCTGCCACATCCATGTTGTGAATAGTGGTGGACAATTAAACAACGAACTGGAGGAGGAAACTCCATGACTATCCTGATCCTCAATGATGGGGAAGCCCAGCTCATCAGTGCAAAAGACAAAGCTGAAGCATTTGCAACCATATTTAACCAGAAGTTGGCATGGTGGCATAGTGGTTAGCGCTGCTGCCTCACAGCGCCAGAGACCTGGGTCCAATTCCTTGGGTGACTATCTGTGTTCTCCCCGTGTCTGTGTGTTTCCTGTGGGTGCTCCAGTTTCCTCCCACAGTCCAAAGATGTATGGGTTAGGTTGATTGGCGATGCTAAATTGCCCCTTAGCATTGGGGAGATTAGCAGGATAAATACAAAGAAACAAAAAAAAGTACAGCACAGGAACAGGCCCTTCGGCTCTCCAAGTCTGCAACAATCATGATGCCTGCCTAAACTAAGACTGTATACACTTAAGGAGTCCGTATCCTTCCATTTCCATCCTTTTCATTTTTTCATCTAGTTGCCCCTTAACTGCTGCTATCGTACCTGCTCCCACCACCTAAGAAACAAAGAAAAATACATGGGTCACGAGGATAGGGCCTGGGTTGGATTGCAATCGGTGCTGGCTTGATGAGCTGAATGGCCTCCTTCTGCATGTTGGGATTCTATATGATTCTAAGTGTCATGTGGATGATCCATCTCAGCATCCTCCTTAAGGACCCCAGCATCACAGATGCCAATTTGATTCACTCCAAGCAATATCAAGAAACAGCTGAAGGCACTGAATATTACAAATAATGGGCCTTGACAAAATTCCAGAAATAGTCCTGAAGATTTATGCTCCAGAACTACCCATGGCCGTAGCCAAGCTATTCCAGTACAGCTACAAAACTGGCACCGACCCGACAATGTAGAAAATTGGCCATGGCCTGTCCACAAAAAGCTGGACAAATTCAATCCAGCCAATTATCGCTCCATCTGCCTTCTCTCGATCATCAGCAAAGTGATGGAAGAAGTCATTGACAGTGCTCTCAAGTGTATTGCAATAACCTGATCAGTGTTACTGTTTGAGTTCGGCCAGGACCACTCAATTGCTCAGGTGTCATTACAGCCTTTGTCCAAACATGGGCAAAAGAGCTGAACTTAAGAATGGAGGTAAAAGTAATTACCTTTGACATCACGGCAGCATTTGACCAAGTGTGATGTAAAGAAGCACTGGCAAAATTGAAGTCAATGGGATTTGAGAGGAAACTCTCCACTGGTTGCAATCATACCCTACACAAAGGAAGGTAGTTGTGTTTGTTGGAGGTCAATTCAGTCCCAGGGCATCATTATAGGAGTTTCTCAGGATAGTGTCCTAGACCCAACCATCTTCAGCTGCTTCATCAATTACCATCCCTCCATCATAAGGTCAGAAATGGGGATGTTTGCTGATGATTGCACAATGTTCAGTACCATTTCAATTTAAAGATAGTATCAAATTAGAAAATAAAAGCATAGAATACTGCAAAGATTTGTGGTAGATCAGAAGATTGGGCAGATTTTAGAAACCAACAAAGAAAGATTAAAAATTAATAAAGAGGGAGAAATTAGAATGAGAGAAAGCTAGCTAGAAATATAAAAACAAATAGTAAAAGTTTCTAAAGATATTTAAAAAGGTAAAGTGTAACTAAAGTGAGCATTCGTCCCTTCAATATTGAGATTGGGGAATTAATAATGAGAAACAAGGAAATGGCAGAAGCATTGAATAAGTATTTTCTGCAGGTTTTTATCATAGAAGAAACAAAACAGTCTCAATAATACTTGAAAATTAAGAAGTAAAAGGGAGGGAGGAAACTAAAACAATCACAATCACGAGGGAAATGGTTTTGGGAAAGCCAGTTTTCCTTATATGAATGCAACTCAAAATATTGGGGGGGGAGTTTGCATAGGTGTTCATCAGGAGCGCAAATGGCGACATGGGTAAAAAAAAATCCCACGATGGCTGGAAAACAAGAATCTCACCAGCAAGATCTAATTTTCAGATTTTCCCCACTTTCCCCGCCAATAACATAATAAAGTTCCAACTCAGGAAAGTTGGGAACCTCATTTCAATACATTAAGAACATAAGAAATAGGAGCAGGAGTAGGCCATCTAGCCCCTCGAGCCTGCCCCGCCATTCAATAAGATCATGGCTGATCTGACGTGGATCAGTACCACTTACCCGCCTGATCCCCATAACCCTTAATTCCCTTACCGATCAGGAATCCATCCATCCGCGCTTTAAACATATTCAGCGAGGTAGCCTCCACCACCTCAGTGGGCAGAGAATTCCAGAGATTCACCACCCTCTGGGAGAAGAAGTTCCTCCTCAACTCTGTCTTAAACCGACCCCCCTTTATTTTGAGGCTGTGTCCTCTAGTTTTAACTTCCTTACTAAGTGGAAAGAATCTCTCCGCCTCCACCCTATCCAGCCCCCGCATTATCTTATAAGTCTCCATAAGATCCCCCCTCATCCTTCTAAACTCCAACGAGTACAAACCCAATCTCCTCAGCCTCTCCTCATAATCCAAACCCCTCATCTCTGGTATCAACCTGGTGAACCTTCTCTGCACTCCCTCCAATGCCAATATATCCTTCCTCATATAAGGGGACCAATACTGCACACAGTATTCCAGCTGCGGCCTCACCAATGCCCTGTACAGGTGCATCAAGACATCCCTGCTTTTATATTCTATCCCCCTCGCAATATAGGCCAACATCCCATTTGCCTTCTTGATCACCTGTTGTACCTGCAGACTGGGCTTTTGCGTCTCATGCACAAGGACCCCCAGGTCCCTTTGCACGGTAGCATGTTTTAATTTGTTTCCATTGAGATAGTAATCCCATTTGTTATTATTTCCTCCAAAGTGTATAACCTCGCATTTCTCAACGTTATACTCCATTTGCCATATCCTCGCCCACTCACTCAGCCTGTCCAAATCTCTCTGCAGATCTTCTCCGTCCTCCACACGATTCACTTTTCCACTTATCTTAACATTCCATTAGAGAGCTTCCTCATCATTTTGTTTCCCCCTCCATTCGGAATCCCACCCCCCCCCCACCCCCCCCCCCCCCCCCGGCCCGCCCCCCCCCACCCCCGCCCCGGCCTTGCCGACATAAAGTCATGTCAGGTTTACAACAGGTTTTTAAAAACGGGATCCAGATGAAGGGAACCTGCCAGAGGCGCACAGGTAATTTCAGCCTCCAGGGGGAGGAGAGCATGCCCAGGCAGTACCCTGGTAATGCTAGGGGGCAGTTGCAGGTGGACCATCTGGGGATCTCCATGGGGCGGGGTCCCCTTACCCATGGAGGGGGTTCTGTATGTGTGAGAAAAGCTCCATGGGGCGGCACGGTAGCACAGTGGTTAGCACTGCTGCTTCACAGCTCCAGGGTCCCGGGTTCGATTCCCGGCTCGGGTCACTGTCTGTGTGGAGTTTGCACATTCTCCTCGTGTCTGCGTGGGTTTCCTCCGGGTGCTCCGGTTTCCTCCCACAGTCCAAAGATGTGCGGGTTAGGTTGATTGGCCAGGTTAAAAAAATTGCCCCTTAGAGTCCTGGGATGTGTAGGTTAGAGGGATTAGCGGGTAAAATATGTGGGGGTAGGGCCTGGGTGGGATTGTGGTCGGTGCAGACTCGATGGGCCGAATGGCCTCCTTCTGCACTGTAGGGTTTCTATGATTCTATGATTTCTATGATTCTAACTGAGCAGTTGGTGAGCTGCACACCGGTTTACTTACCTCAGCCAGCACTCTGTGCAGAAATGGAAAAGTTCTGCCCATTAATTCTTAATAAATCTTAAGTGTGATGTGTTATGATTATAGAATTCAATTATAAGTGTTATTTTTAAAAATGCTGTAAAATGACATAAATATGGGATTTTCCTATTTGAAAGATTTAAAAAAATTAAAAGTCCAACAAAAATATAATAAAATGACAGTGAACTCTGATATCACTATCCACAAAACTGTTGGTACTAAAGAGCATTAACTTCCCAACTTGATTTTTAAAATAGAAAAATGTAACCTTCAAAGCCCTGAGGTATACTTTTAGCTTCTAGTGCACTGCTGTTGTTTTGCAGCTTCTCTTGACTATCTCATTCATTGTGGCATTTGTGCTATCCCTAGAGTCATGAGGCTTAGGGTGAACAGCAGATCAATGCAGGTGCTGCAAGTTATTTTGCTGAACAAGGTATGTAGCAAAACATGGGCTGGAGCATTGTTTCACATTATCCTGTGTATTTTAATTTATTAAGTGTAGTCAATGAAAAATCTAAAAAATACATTTCAACCCTTTTTTTATTTTAAATTTTGCATTGTTTTTTGACTTTTAAACTTATTGTTCAGAGATTTATTTTCAAATGATTTTATTTACTTGTGCAACAGATTTGAAAGGTGGCAGTCAGAATTATGATTTTAAGATTGTCATCAAGTACTAAGGATAAAAATTGCCCATAATGAATTTCATTTGGGTACACTGTTGGTGGGACTTTGTATCCAATTTAATTGATTCCTCAGAAATGTAGCTTCATTCATTTATTTATTTGTTATTAAGAATAGTCAACATTTTATCTAAAATTCCTCTCTGTTTTATAGTGGTAGCATTAACCGGTTAATTTTAAGCGGATTAATGCTCCATTAACGTAATGGAGGAACTTCAACAAATTGTAGTAAGCATTCATACAATTTTTAAAGTTTATTGACCTCCAAGCAAGTTATGATCTTTGTGGAGTTCAAAATCCAACAGAACCAAATTTCGCAGGAACCTTAATGAAAAAAGACAATGGGCAAGATTTCACTTTTTTGTAACTTTTATTTCAACAACCAAATCAGAATCAACATAAATTAAACATGCACTAAGAGGCAAATCAATATTAGAACAAAGATAAAACTCATATTTATCAAGCAGGCCATTCAACCTATATGGCCCTAATTTCACCTCCTTGTCTTCTAAGATTTAGCCATTGATTTTCATCTGGCAACAACTCCCACACAACATGAGTTTCCATGGATTTTACCTTTAACAAAATGGCACACTTCTCCAGAACCTTCTCAACTCTGCTCTCATTCATCTTCATTGCATGGATCCACCAGAATCACCTTTATCTGAACTATCAGTAATGACCTTGGGCATTGTATGGCTGATTCTAGTCAATCAGAGACCGAGAAAGGTCATTCATACCAGCTCAAAGGCCAAGTGGACCAGACAAGAGGCCAATACTCAAAATTAAGATATAGAACTTTTTTGAACATATTTTATGAATTCTGTGGAATGTAAAACACTGCCAGCTCCTCTGTTACAACATTGACAATGCACTAGATTTGCTGGCAGTGTGGGAATGATATGTGCATATGTGATACATGCACCTGTGAAAGGATCATAGAACCAGAGCACAGAAAGAGGCCATTCAAATCACTGTGCCTATGTTGGCTCTCCAAATAAACAAATGTCATTCCCTCGCCTTCTCTCCGTAGCCCTGCACATTCTTCCTTTTCAAATAATAATCCACTTCCTTGAATGATTCGATTGATCAAGCCTCCATCACATTCTCAGACAGTGCATTCCCAGATCCTAAGCACTCATCTGAAAATGACAGGGAAATCCTATTAAGTCAGTTCCACAACAGGTTGTACAGAAGGGGTGTAGGCAGGAATGATTATCCGCCTCTAGTGGGCTCCTAGTGTCAACTGTTTTATCAAGCCAACACATGGTACCTGTCATGTGAAGAGGCCACCCATGAAATGGTGATGCCATTTTGCAACAGGCCAGATAGATGTAAGAACCAGAGGCGCCATTCAATGTAGAAGGTGCTGCTCCACAACTCATGGGGCCTTCTCCCTCATGTCAATTCTTCTGGTCCTCTTATTTACCTAATTTGTGGTTTGTGACCATGAATACAGGCACCCTCTTGCCTCCTTACATATTACAACAGTGCCAACCTCTGGTGGTGCATCTGCCAATCTTTAACTGTTATAAACCTTCCTATTGGCCTCCCAGACCTGGGAGGCTGCCCATCAGCCTTAATTAGATGGGCACCAGGAGGCAACCAGTTAATTGGATTCCCCCTTGAAAGTTGCCCTCTGTGTCCCCTTACATCTGTGGGTTCCCAACACACATTTCATTCCAACAGCAGAATTACGACCTAAGAATGAAAATCCTGCCCTAAGACCCCTAGTTTTAAACATTCTAATCAGGGAAAACAGCCGCTCAAGATTTACCAATCAAACCTTGAAGGATTTTACACATTTCAATGAAATCACCTCTTATTCTTCTGAAGTTCAGAAAATATTGGCCCACTCTATAGAAGTCTCTTCTCATTGGACAGCTCTGACAAATCAGGAGTTATCTAGTGAATCTTCAATTGCACCCCGCTAGGACAAATATATTCTTCCTTTGGCGGGAAGACCAAAATTAGACCCATAACTCCAGGTGTTTTCTCCAAAGCACTATATAATTGCAGCAAGGTTTCCTTATTCTTATATTTCAAATCCCTTGCAATGAAGATCATTAGCCTTCATAATTGCTTGCTGTTCCCAGATGTTAATTTTGGGACTTGCATACAAGGCCCTTCAAATCCCCTTTAAAACCTAAATTTACAAACCTCTCATCTTTAAAAAATGTTCTGTTTTGCAAATCTTCTTGCCAAAGTGGCTAATTTCATACTTCTCATTATAAAACTCCATCTACATGTTATTATCCAATAAGTTAACAAAAAATTTTAATAGGTTTGTTAAATATGATCTCCCTTTTATAATACCGTGTTAACTGTGCCAATTCAGCTTGAGATTTTCCAAGTTCCCTATTAGCAATAAATCCTAGCATTTCCTCCACTACTGAAGACATTCTAACTGACCTATAGTTCCCCATTTTTGCTCTCTCCCTCCTGTTCTGAACAACGGGGTTACATTTGCTAACTTCCAATCCACAGGGACCATTCTAGAATCTAGGGACTGTTGGAAGATCAAAAACAATGCATCCACTATTTCTGCAGCCAACTCCTTTAAAACCTGAGATGTAGGCCATCAAATATAGGGCATTTATCAACTTTTCCTCTGATTAATTTTTCCAAGAGCTTTTCTTTACTAATATGAATTACTTTAGTTTCTCACCCTCTTTAGACCTTCGGTCCTGCAAAATTTCTGGTATGTTCTTTATGTCCTTTACAGTGAAAACAAATACAAAATCTTCTATCATTGCCACTTCCAACTCCCATTATAATTTCTCCTGTCTCTGCCTCTAAGGAACCCATGGTTTTAACTAATCTGTTCTTTTTAAAATATTTGTTAAAGTTCTTACAATCTGTTATTATATTTTTGTTGGTTTATTTTCATATTCTACTTTCTCCCGCTATCAATTTTAGACCATGCTCTGCTAGTATGTAAAATTCTCCAAATCCTTACTACTTTTTTGGCAATATTGTAAGCTTCTCCTTCTAGTCAATACTATCGTATCATCTCTATGTAGCCTTGACTGCACCATGACTGTACCACTTTTCAAATGGAGCTTTTATTCCTCTGAAGGGAGGAATATAAGCAAAGGAATATAAGCAAATAAATATAAATTCTTGACAAATAAGCAATCATTTCCTCCAATGTTTGCCATTACTTATGCAAAGTAATATCTTTTAATCTAATTTCCCACTCCAGCTCAGCCAATGCATACCTAAGTAATTCATTTTGCTATATTTTTTTCAAGCTTAATTTGAAAATCTAACTTTTTTTAGTTCTTTCCCAGGGTGTGGACTTTGATAGGTTAGCATTTATTGCTCTTGAAAAGGTGGTGAGCAGCCTTCTTGGATCACTGCATTTGGTGTAGGCACACCCACACTTTAAAAAAAAATATTTTTACAGTAGATGGGCATCGCTAACTGCCCTCCATTTCAGAGTCACCTATAGACCAGACCAGATGAGGATGGTAGATGTCCTTCCCTGAAGGACATTAGTAAACCAGATGGGTTTTTATGACAATCAACAATTCCAGATTTTTATTGATTTCAAATTTCACCATCTACTGTGGCAAGGTTGAACCTGGGTCCACAGAACTGCTCTGGGTCTCTTGATTACTAGTCCAGTGACAATACCACCACCTCCCTTATGATGTTAGGAAGGGAGTTACAGGATTATGAGCCATCAACAGTAAATTAATGGCAATTTAGTTCAAAGCAGAATGGTGTGTGGCTTGGAGAGGAACTTGCAAATAATGGTTTCTCATGCATCTGCTTCCCTTGTCCTTCAAGGTGAGGTCACAGGTTCAGAAGGTGTTGTCAAAGGATCATTGGCGAGTTGTTGCTATGAATCTTATAGACGGTGAAGGAATGAATGTTGAAGGTGGTATATGGGGTGCCAATCCAGCAGACTGATTTATCCTGGACGGTATTGAAATTCTTGTGCATTGTTGGTGCTGACCTCATCCAGGCAAGTGGACAAAATTGCATCACACTCCTGATTTGAATCTTATAGATGGTGGATAGACGTTGGGGAGTCAGGAGGTGAGTTACTTGCCAATGAATTTCCATCGCCTGACCTTGTAGCCACAGTATTTATATGGCAGGTCCTGTTCAGTTTCTGGTCACTGGAAACCCCAGGTTCAAGGAAAATAGAGGGTGATTCAGCGAGGGTAATGTCATTGAATGTCAAGAGGAGATGGCTAGATTCTCTTTCTCTATTATTGGAGATGGTCAATAGCTGGCACTTATGTGGTACAAATATTACTTGCCACTTAGAAGCCTAAGCCTGAACGTTCTCCAGGCCTTGCTGCATATGGACACAGATGCAGATACTGATGAGTTGTGAATGGTGCTGAACATTTCCACTTCTGACCTTATGATAGTGGTAAGGCTGTTGATGAAGCAGCTGAAGATGGTTGGGCCTAGGATACTACCCTGAGGAACATTGCAGTGATATCCTGGGATTGAGATGACAGACCTCCAACAACAATAAGCATCTTCTTTTGTGCTAGGTATGACTCCAACAAGTGAGGAGTTTTCCTGGGGCTCTTTGATGCCACACTTGGTCAAATGTTTCCATGATGTCAAGGGCAACCACACTCACTCCACCTTTTGCATTCAGCTCATTTGTCCACGTCTGGACCAACAATGTTAGGATGTGAGTGACCCTGGCAGCAACAAAACTGAGTATCCACAATTAGGTTATTGCTGAATAAGTGCCGCTTGATAACACTGTCAATGACCCCATCCATCACGTTTCTGAAGATCATTTGATTTGATTTGATTTTGGTTTGATTTATTATTGTCACATGTATTAGTATACAGTGAAATGTATTGTTTCTTGCACGCTGTACAGGCAAAGCATACCGTTCATAAAAAAGGAAACAAGAGAGTGAGAATGTAGTGTTACAGTCATAGCTAGGGTGTCGAGAAAGATCAACTTAATGTGAGGTAGGCCCCTTCAAAAGTCTGAGTAGACTGATGGGGTGGTAATTGGCTAAGTTGAAATTGTCCTGCTTCTTGTGGACAAAAATATGATTACTCTTCTGGAAAGAATGCTTTACATTAAGCTTACAAATTAATTCTGTTTCAACGTTAAGATCTTCACCTTGGTTTCCCATATGAATAGGAAGTCATTTAATAGCTACAGCAGAAGAGAGGTCATTCAGCCTGTCTTGTCTGTACCAAAATTCTGCAAGTGCAACTTAACTATTCCCACTTCTGGGCATTTTTCCTATAGTCCTGCATTTTCTTTTCTCTTCTCATAATTATCAAATTCATTTTTGAAAGCCACAATTAAATCTGCCTGCACCACATTCTCAGGCTATGCATTCCAGATCCTAATCACTTGCTGTATGAAAAAGCTTTTCCACATGATATCTGTGGTTCTTCTGCCATTCAACTTAAAATGGTGTCCTTTATCTAATTGGAAAAGGATGGAGCCATTAATGCTCTCCTTGCGATTTTGAACATCTCTAGCCACATTTCCTTTTAATCTGCTCCAAGGACAACAGCACCAGCTTCTCCGATCTATTTTCATAACTGGAATCACTTGTCCCATGAACCATTCTCGTGAAACTTTGCTGTACCCTCTCAAGTGCCTTCACATCCTTCCAAACGTGTGATGTCCAGAATTGGAAACAATTATCCAGCTGAGGCCATTTGTTCTTTAATACTCTATTTATAAATCCCAGATCACATATGCTTTCTGTGGGGACCATTTTCCAGCCCTACTCTGCAGGTACAAATCCCGTTATCTAGCTTTCTCTTCAAGTGCAGCATCAAATCCAGGTCACCATAAATAATGTCTCACTATTTCCTTCATACATACAACTCCGCAAAGGCCCTCATGTAGATTCTCTAACACCCACTTCCTCAATCATGGCGGAATGATTACTCTGAGCCCCCATCGAAGACATCTTGACTGTACTGACAGCATCATTCTCCTGGAGTAGTAGGGTTTCAGGTTAGATGTTAGTTCTGAAGTCTTTCCTTGTAAAACCATATCCATCGTCTCTGAGACCAGAGGATTGCTCTGAGTACGTTTTCTCACCTGTCTAGAAGTGAAATGTGTGTTGACTATAATAATACAAAAGCAAAATACTGCGGATGCTGAAATCTGAAACAAAAAACAGAAAATGCTAGAAAACCTCAGTAGATCTTACAGCATCAGTGGACAGAGAATAGAATTAACATTTCGAGTCTGGATGACCCTTCGTCAAAGCTGAAGACAAAGAAATTAGGATGATATTTATACTGTAAGGGTGGGGGGCGGGGGGTGTTTGTGTGTAAATGACTAATGTGTGTTGTCTACTTGTTCAAAGTAGAAGATATTCCCCTTCGAGCAATTCAAAGAATTGCCTGGTAATGACAATCTTAAAACTACATCTCATTACAATGTAGATTGGACTATCGATAATTAATGGTCTAAGTATGTGCAGACAAAAGCAATGCCCATCTTTGCATTCCACTTGGTACAAGTGACAGAATTCCGGTCCAGAAATGGTAGTGAATGGATGATGATCCGTGAGCAATATAAACTCTCTCCCATAGAGGAACTGATGGAATTGCTTTATTCCAAAAATGATCCCTGGTGCTTCCGTTCAATCTGGGTATAGTTATTTTTAGCTTTGTTCAATGTTCGAGAAGCAAAAGCAATGGCTCTTTCTTCGCCTGATGGCATAATGATGGCACCATTCCTACACCATAAAGGGGTGCACCACAAGCTAACTGTATGGGTAAAGTAGGATCAAAGTGCATGACTGCTTCATACTACAGTAATGCTTCTTTGGCTTGTGTGAAGGCGGTATTACATTGATCCGACCACTTCCATGTCTTGTTCTGGTACAAGTGGTTATGCAATGGTTTCAGAATTGTTGCCAAGTTTGGAACAACTCTTCCATTATAATTCAACAATCCCAAGAAGGAATGTAACTGGTTAATATTCTGAGTTGCGGGTATCTCTGTAATGGCCTTAACCTTAAAAGGAGATTTGTGAAGGCTAGTGGCATCAATCACATGCTCCAAATACTCAACGGTGGATTGGAAAAATTCAGACTCTCAGACAATAATCTTCGCATTTCTGGAGAGTGGCATCTGAGTTTCGAAGGTGTTCCTCTTCATCTCTTTCAGTGACTAGGATGTCATTGAGATAGCACTGGACCCCGCTCTGTCCACTCAGGATCTGATCCATTGCTCTTTGAAACAATGCAGGAGCATTTTCTTACGAAGAGAGATTAAATAGGTTGAGACTGTACTCATTGGAGTTTTGAGCTGACCTTGAGAGCTGACCTTGAGACATATAGGATTCTAAGGGGGCTTGACAGAGTAGATGCTGAGAGGTTATTTCCGCTTGTGGGAAAGTCAAGGACCATACGGCATAACATCAGAACAATTGGGTCACCCATTTAAGACAGAGATTAGGCGGAATTTCCTACTCAGAGGGTAGTGAATCTGTAGAATTCTTTGCCGCAGAGGGCTGTAGCAGCTGAGTCATTCAGTATGTTCAAGGCTGAGATAGACAGATTTTTATTCAGCAAAGGAATCAAGGGTTATGGGGATTGGCAGTAAAATTGAGTTGAGGATTATATCGTATCAGTCATGATATCATATAAGTTTGTTCTTGTTTCTTATTTTCAAGTGGAACTTGCTTTTTCTTCTAGCAGGTACAATCTTATGTGTCCCTTTCTTCCACAGCTTCGATATAGCATGTACACCAGCATTCAGTTGCAGAATGCCCTGGCTTTGCACACCAGTAACCTGTACAAATTTTAAGGTTCTTGGGTTTCGATTCAGCCACCATTTTGTGTATTCGAGTACGCAAACTCAATTGCTGAGCTTCCTTTGCAGTTAGTTCCACAGATACAGCAAATTCTATGGCCTTGTTCAGAGTAAGGTTACTCTTCAATAGCAAACATTCTGTATTCCTTTGTTGTGCAGAGCAAAGATGAATCTGTCCCAAATAGTACTATTCAGCACATCTCCAAACTCACAATATTCTGTAAATCTTTTAAGCACAGCCATGAATTGCGCAATTGACTTCCTTTCCTCTTGGTTTTTTTGTGGAATCCAAAGTGCTCTGCATTCACCAAGGGTTTTTGCTTGCAAAATATCTATCATAGAAATCATAGAAACCCTACAGTGCAGAAGGAGGCCATTCGGCCCATCGAGTCTGCACCGACCACAATCCCACCCAGGCCCTACCCGCTAGTCCCTTTTTTTACCCGCTAATCCCTCTAACCTACGTATCCCAGGACTCTAAGGGGCAATTTTTAACCTGGCCAATCAACCTAACCCGCACATCTTTGGACTGTGGGAGGAAACCGGAGCACCCGGAGGAAACCCACGCAGACACGGGGAGAATGTGCAAACTCCACACAGACAGTTTCCCGAGCCGGGAATCGAACCCGGGACCCTGGAGCTGTGAAGCAGCAGTGCTAACCACTGTGCTACCGTGCCGCCCCTCTTAGATTACTTCTACGATGTTCACATGTTTTAGTGCCTGGATTCTCAGGTTGCACTAAACTACGGAGGAGATTAAATGTTTTCCCCCAGCACGCTCAGGAAAGTCGGCAGCTTAATATCCCCAGCTATTTTGTTTGTCTGTGCATAATAGTTAAAATGAACATCAAAAGGTCCCATGATGCTGAAAACTCCTGAGTCTTCTGCTAGTGGAGGTTTTCCATATGCACAATTCACAATGTGTTTCCAGCAGCTACCTTGATTTTTCATTCACACAACTATTCAAGCTTCAGCCTCTTATTTAACAAACCCAGCTCTATAATTGCTGCAGAGTATTGTTACTCATGTCCATCTAGCCCATCAGGTCCAGAGCACATGCAAAAAGCTTATTTTCTAACTTTTCTGTTCTGACTTTTGTAAATTTGTCTTCCCAAGTGGTTAGCATGTGCCGTTCATCATCCTCGTCACCAGTTTTTATGTTATATATTAGAGGGAGCATGGAGGGTTTAAAACAATGGAGCTTTATTTACAGGTGTATGTTCTCTTACATGGCTGCTTCTTCTCTGCCTGTTTCCCGTGCTCGGGACTTATGATGTCACTTCCAGCGAATACATGAATATATTAATACAGCAGAGCTCAGTAAGCCAATAATAATTAACAAAAATACATAATACTTTTCATGGAGTCTTTCATTCTCGATGGAATATATCTTTGCTGAGAGTTATGAACTATCTCCTTAAAGGGCTATCTTTAAAGTATCTTTACTGTGCCACCTTTTAACCTATTTTCCCAGCTCATTTTAACCAACTCTGTCCCCATATCCTTGTAATTGTCTTTAAGTTTAAGACACTAGTCTTTGACCCACACTTCTCACCCTCAAAATGGGAAACTCCAATGCATAGCTTCCTCCAGTCCAAAAAAACAACCATTCACCGTTACTCTGTTTCCTGTCACAGAGCCACCTTTGAATCCATGTTGCCACTTTCCTTTTTATTTCATGAGCCACAACTTTGCCAGCACTTCATCAAACACCTTTTAGATATCCATGTATACCCTTTCAAACGCATTACCTCAAAAAAGTTAGTTAAACACTATTTGCATTTAACAAATGCTTGCTAGCTTTCCTAAATTAGCCTACATTTGTCCAATGACTGTCAATTCTGTCCAAGATTATTGTTTCTAAAATGTTTCACACCAATGAGATTAAACTGATTGGCCTATAGTTGCCAGGCTTAACCTTATGCCCTTTTTTGAACAAGGATGTAACATTTGCAGTTCTTCAGTCCTCTGGCACCACCTCTGTATCTAAGGAAGTAAAGTAAAGTTTATTTATTAGTCACAAGTAAGGCTCCCATTAACACTGCAATGAAGTTACTGTGAAATTCCCCTAGCCGCCACACTCCGGTGCCTGTTTGGGTCAATACACCTAACCAGCACTTCGTTCAGACTGCGGGAGGAAACCCACACAGACACGTGCAAACTCCCAAGTCGGGAATTGAACCTGGGTCCCTGGCGCAGTGAGGCAGCAGTGCTAACCACAGTGCCACCATGCTGCTTGGAAGATTGGAAGATTACAGCCATAGCTCCCCCAATTTCCATTCTTACTTCCCGTATCCTCAGATTTATCAACATTTAAATAGAACTAGCCTTTCTACTACCTCTTTATCAACTTTTAAGCCATCCACTGTCTCAGCTATCTCCTCTTTCAAGATGTCTTTGGCAACATCTTCTTCCTTGGTAAAGACAGTTGCAAAGTCATTTTGTACCTCATCCAAGTCCTCTGCCTGATACATAAACCTCCCTTTTTGGTCCCTAATAGGCCCCACGCCTTCTTTTGCCATCTTTCTACTATGTACATACTTATAAAATATATACTTTCTAGCTGCTTGTCTCTTCTCATACTCCCTCATTGAACTAAAAAATTTGGGCACATAAAATATATATTTTCTAGTTGCTTGTCTCTTCTCATACTCTCTCATTGATCCAGAAAATTATCCTGACAACGCTTCAGAAACTCTTCCCCCACCTGTCCTAAATACTATTAGGTAAAATGTAAAGTCACCATAGTGGCGGGTGACCATAGGCTGCTCTACTAAGAGGATCATCACATCTCAGGCAAGGGGCAAGGTTGAGAAGGCGGGCCTTCCTGAATAACCTCAGCCAGTACGGGAATTGAACCCATAATGTTGGAGTCGCCCTGTATCACAAGCCAGCTGTCCAGCCAACTGAGCTAACCGACACCCTAACTATACCATTACTACATATATTTTTCCCAATAGTTGGTTGCCTATAGAATACATGCAGTAGTGTAATGCTACCTCTATTCTTTCTTAGCTCTACCAAAATAGGTTATGTCCTTAACTCTTTGAGGACAACTCTCTGCAACACTGTAATATTTTCTTCACACTGCCAAAAATCCAGCTTTCTTTAGGGGAGGGGAGATCTTATAGAAACATATAAATTTATGAAGGGAATAGGTAAGATAGAAGCAGGGAAGTTGTTTCCACTGGCAGGTGAAACCAGAACTAGGGGGCATGGCCTCAAAATAAGGGGGAGCTGATTTAGGACTGAATTGAGGAGGAATTTCTTCACACAAAGGGTTGTGAATCTGTGGAATTCCCTGCCCAGTGAAGCAGTTGAGGCTACCTCATTGAATGTTTTTAAGGCAAGGATAGATTAATTTTTGAACAGTAAAGGAATTAAGGGTTATGATGAGTGGGCGGGTAAGTGGAGCTGAGTCCACGAAAAGATCAGCCATGATCTTATTGAATGGCAGAGCAGGCTTGAGGGGCCAGATGGCCTACTCCTGCTCCTAGTTCTTATGTTCTTATGTTTACTTTCCTACACACCTTTGTATCCAGGAATATTTAGTACCCAGTGTTCCTCTGTTTGATTATTACCACATCATATTCTCAAGTGGCTATCTGCACCTGCAGCTCACCAATCTCATTCATGCGATGTAACCTAATTTAAGTCTTACTACATTTTCTCTTAGATTACTTCTCTTAGAAGTAGACTTCACAACTCCTTTCTTTGTTGCTATCTGTCTTTCCCAATTCTTTGTACACCTTGTTCTACTTCTCCAATGCTAGCTCCTGGTATCTACCCCTTGCCAAATTAGCTTAAATCCTCTCCAATAACACTAGTAAACTGCCTCAGCGATATTGATACCAGCTCTGTCCTCATATGTAGAATATATGGTCAAAAATTGATAACTTCCTAATTCAACTATCAATAATCCCACTCTCTTTATCTACCAATATCCTGTTTTACACCACCCCAAAAAAACTCCTAACAAATTTCAAATGAAGTACAACCAAATTGAAAACACTAAGTGATTCGTGCAACTGCTTAATAATTTTGGTACATACTTGAAATGAGAGAAGGACCAAATGGATACATCATTGTTTTTGTTCAACTGCTTCCCATGTACCTACTCTTTCTCCTCAGAGAGGTAAAAATAAAGACACTCCTAGCTAATTCAAAAGCTTTTTGTCAAAAAATAGCTCTCTCATCCCTCAAAGGTAATCAGGCATGCCTCAGGAATCTCCAAGTCCATTAGTTCTCACCCTGAATTTGACCGTCCTTCTAGCATAATCACAGAATTTCAAAATGAGACCCCTCGGAAACAATGCGTGTTTTGTGGGCTCTGGTCCTTAACCTTATATTCATCTCGATGCACCACTTCTTACAGAAGCTCCCTCAGTTCTGCACTGGAAATGATTTTTGTGCTCAAGACCTACAGTGAGACTTGAACTTGGAACCCTGTGAATCGGAGGCAACTGTGTTCATAACTGAGGCACAGCTAACATAATCAATTTATTTTCACTCAATTTCTGCATGGCACACCTCCAATGAACAACTGATTCTGAAATCATTCAAAATGAACAGAAAGTGGTTACCGAGTTTGATTAATCTTGCCTATTGATTCAATTGCATGATTAGTAGTCAGCTAACCCTAAGATGCCTCTTAAACATTGCTATTGTATCTGATTCTACCATCACCTCTGGCAGCGTATTCCAGGCATTTACCACCTTCTGTGTAATAAACCTGTCTCTTATATCTCTTTTCGACTTTCCCCCTTTTATCTTAAATCTATGTCTCCTAGTAATTGACATTCCTAGTAATTGACATCCTCAACACTGGTGCCCCACAAGGCTGTGTTCTCAACCCCCTACTATACTCTTTATACAGCTATGAATGTGTGGCCAAATTCCCCTCCAATTTGATTTTCAAGTTTGCCAACGACACCACCGTGGTGGGTCGGATCTCAAACAATGACGGGACAGAGTACAGGAATGAGATAGAGAATCTGGTGAACTGGTGCGGCAACAATAATTTCTCCCTCAATGTCAACAAAATGAAGGAGATTGTCATCAACTTCACAAAGCGTAAAGGAGAACATGCCCCTGTCTGCATCAATGGGGACGAAGTAGAAAGGGTCGAGAGCTTCAAGTTTTCAGGTGTCCAGATCACCAACAACCTGTTCTGGTCCCCCCATGCCGACACTATAGTTAAGAAAGCCCACCAACGCCTCTACTTTCTCAGACGACTAAGGAAATTTGGCATGTCAGCTATGACTCTCACCAACTTTTACAGATGTACCACCGAAAGCATTCTTGCTCCTGCTCTGCCCAAGACCGCAAGGAACTACAAAAGGTCGTGAATGTAGCCCAATCCATCACACAAACCAGCCTCCCATCCATTGACTCTGTCTATACTTCCTGCTACCTCGGCAAAGCAACCAGCATAATTAAGGACCCCATGCACCCTGGACATTCTCTCTTCCACCTTCTTCCTTCGGGAAAAAGCTACAAAAGTTTGAGGTCACGTACCAACCGACTCAAGAACAGCTTCTTCCCTTCTGCTGTCAGACTTTTGAATGGACTTAACTTGCATTAAGTTGATCTTTCTCTATACCCTAGCTATGACTGTAACACTACATTCTGCACTCTCTCCTTTCCTTCTCTATGAATGGTATGTTCTGTCTGTGTAGTGCGCAAGAAACAATACTTTTCACTGTATGTTAATACATGTGATAATAATAAAACAAATCAAACTTTTTACCCTGGTAAAAAGACCCAGACTGTCCATTCTATCTATGTCTCTTATAATTTTATAAAATCCGATTGCCCCTCAGCCTCCGATGTTCAAGTGGAAGCAAACCAAGTTTGTCCAATCTCTCCTCATAGCTAATACTCTCCAAACCAGGCAACATGCTGGTAAACCTTTTCTGTACCCTCTCCGAAGCTTCCACATCTTCCTGATAATGTGACGACCAGAACTGTACCCAATATTCCAAATGTGGCTCTACAAAGCTGCAACATGCATTGCCAATTTTTATACCGACCAATGAAGGCAAACATGCCATATGCCTTCTTGACCACCTTATCCACATGTTTTGCCACTTTCAGGGAACTGTGGACCTGTACACCTCGATCCCTCTGTATGTTAATGCTTCTAAATGTTCTGCCATTTATTTCCCTCCTGTCTTAAACCTTCCAAACTGCATCACCTTCTCTGCCCTGATCTCCAGTTTATCTGCATCCTCTGGCAATCCTCCTCACTATCCAGAGCTACCCCAATCTTTGTGTCATCCACAGACTTACTAATCAGACTAGTTACATTCTCCTCCAAATCACTTATTACTTGTGCATTTGCTTACATTACATAACTAGACTCATGATCACATTTTATTGCCACTTAGGACAGGATTTCTTCTTCAAACTCTGGCTTACCTTTTCTAATAACAGCATTTGACCTACATTTTTCAAGTTTCTTATAATCCACTTGTTAGGACTAGTTCCCAGGACTTACTTATCACATTTGGATGATAAGGTCCAAAGTTAGTTCTTCCATATCTTGTTTTTAGCCATTGTCAAGGTCTTCTTGTTGGTTTTTCAACTTTCCATTATTTTCGATTTAATTGGAACTAGTGCCTTTGTTTGAATGCATTTATTTTAATTTGAATGAGTATTTAACCCTTTCCGATGTATTTCAATTTTTACAAAACTTAAGTCCAAACCTTCCAGTCAGCTTCAATTTTGAGCACATTGACACTACCTGCAAAGATTTCTGTCATCCAACCCTGTTACGATTTTTCAGCCTGACCTTCCCTTCCCAGCTGAAGCACAGAAGGGTCAGTGCAGCCATCAATGGAGAAGATTGTTGGGCACAAGAAGAGATGGAAGAAGAAAGGACAAGCCCCCATTCCACAATAGTAGCTGCTATATTCAAGTTGGATTTTTATAGGTTTCTGTCTTTCAGTGACTGAGCTAATGAATAATTGAGTGGGCAATGTGAGTGAGCGAGTGAGTGAGGAGTAGTTAGATCAATAGGGTGGGGTAGGGTGGCGGGTGTAGTTGGGTGGGGATGTAGTGGGGTGGGGATGTAGCTGGGTGGGGATGTAGCCAGAGGTAGTCGGCTGGGTGGGGTTAATAGGGTCAGATGCAATGTTCAATTAAATTATGCTGACTGATCACTGAGTTAGACCAAGTATTAAACTGTGTAGCATTTCCAGCATAAGCGTGCAGGTAAGCCCCACATATCTATCCCAAATCCCTGCCCTGAGCTCAGAGTCGGAGACATTGTTCCAGGGTACAGATGCTATAGGAAAGATAGAACAGGAGCTAAGAGAGGAGGGGGAGTTGCACTTTTGATTAGGGAAAGCATCACGGCCGTACTGAGAGGGGATGTATCCGAGGGTTCGGCCACTGAGTCTATATGGGTAGAACTGAGAAATAAGAAGGGGGAAATCACTTTGATAGGGTTATACTATAGGCCCCCAAATAGTCGGCGGGAAATTGAGGAACAAATATGTAAGGAGATTAAAGATAGCTCCAAGAATAATAGGGTGGTAATAGTCGGAGATTTTAACTTTCCCAACATTGACTGGGACAGCCATAGTATTAAAGGGTTGGATGGAGAGAAATTTGTTGAGTGTATTCAGGAGGAATTTCTCATTCAGTATGTGGATGGCCCGACTAGAGAGGGGGCAAAACTTGACCTCCTCTTGGGAAATAAGGAAGGG
Organism: Mustelus asterias; assembly: GCF_964213995.1. Lineage (NCBI taxonomy): Eukaryota > Metazoa > Chordata > Chondrichthyes > Carcharhiniformes > Triakidae > Mustelus > Mustelus asterias. The sequence goes on from NC_135823.1 coordinate 63,132,851, forward strand.
CAGGTGACAGAAGTATTAGTGAGGGATCACTTTAGGACCAGTGACCATAATTCTATTGGTTTTAAGATAGCTATGGAGAATGATAGGTCTGGCCCAAAAGTTAAAATTCTAAATTGGGGCAAGGCCAATTTTGATGGTATCAGGCAGGAACTTTCAGGAGTTAATTGGGGGAGTCTATGGGAAGGCAAAGGGACATCTGGTAAGTGGCACGCTTCAAAAGTGTGTTAACGAGGGTTCAGGGTAAACACACTCCTCTTAGAGTGAAGGGCAAGGCTGGCAGAAGTAGGGAACCCTGGATGACTCGAGATATTGAGGCCCTGGTCAAGAGAAAGAAAGAGGCACATGACATGCATAGGCAGCTGGGATCAAGTGAATCCCTTGAAGAGTATAGGGGGTGTAGGAGTAGAGTTAAAAGAGAAATCAGGAGGGCAAAAAGGGGACGCGAGATTGTTTTGGCAGATAAGGCAAAGAGCTTCTACAAATACATAAAGGGCAAAAGAATAACAAGGGAGAGAGTAGGGCCTCTTAAGGATCAACAAGGTCATCTATGTGCGGATCCACAAAAGATGGTGAGATCCTAAATGAATATTTCTCATCAGTATTTACTATTGAGAAGAGCATGGATGTTGGAGAACTTGGGGAAATAAATAGTGATGTCTTGAGGAGTGTACATATTACAGAAAAGGAGGTGCTGGAAGTCTTAAAGCGCATCAAGGTAGATAAATCCCCAGGACCTGATGAAGTATATCCCAGGACATTGTGGGAGGCTAGGGAGGAAATTGCGGGTCCCCTAGCCAAGATATTTGAATCATCGATAGTCACTGGTGAGGTGCCTGAAGATTGGAGAGTGGCAAATGTTGTGCCGTTGTTTAAAAAGAGCTGCAGGGAAAAGCCTGGGAACTACAGGCCAGTGAGCCTCACATCTGTGGTGGGTAAATTGTTGGAAGCTATTTTGAGAGACAGGATCTACAGGCATTTAGAGACGCAAGGACTGATTAAGGACAGTCAGCATGGCTTTGTGAAAAATCATGGAAAATCATGTCTCACAAATTTGATTGAAGGGGTAACCAAGAAAGTAGATGAGGACAATGCAGTTGATGTTGTCTACATGGACTTTAGCAAGGCCTTTGACAAGGTACCGCATGGTAGGTTGTTGCATAAGGTCAAATCTCACGGGATCCAAGGTGAGGTATCTAAATGGATGCAAAATTGGCTTCTTGACAGAAGCCAGAGGGTGGTTGTAGAGGGTTGTTTTTCAAACTGGAGGCCTGTGACCAGCAGTGTGCCTCAGAGATCAGTGCTGGGTCCACTGTTATTTGTCATTTATATTAATGATTTGAATGAGAATATAGGAGGCATGGTTAGTAAGTTTGCAGATGACACTAAGATTGGGGGCATAGTGGACAGTGAAGAAAGTTATCTCCAATTGCAACGGGATCTTGATCAATTAGGCCAGTGGGCTGACGAATGGCAGATGGAGTTTAATTTAGACAAATGTGAGGTGATGCATTTTGGTAGATTGAACCAGGACAGGACTTACTCAAGTAATGGTAGGGCGTTGGGGAGAGTTACAGAACAAAGAGATCTAGGGGTACATGTTCATAGCTCCTTGAAAGTTGAGTCACAAGTGGACAGAATGGTGAAGAAGGCATTCGGCATACTTGGTTTCATCAGTCAGAACATTAAATACAGGAGTTGGAATGTCTTGTTGAAGTTGTACAAGACATTGGTAAGGCCACGCTTGGAATACTGTGTGCAATTCTGGTCACCGTATTATAGAAAGGATATTATTAAACTAGAAAGAGTGCAGAAAAGACCTACAAGCTTGCTACCGGGACTTGATGGGTTGAGTTATAAGGAGAGGCTGGATAGACTGGGACTTTTTTCTCTGGAGCGTAGGAGGCTGAGGGGTGATCTTATAGAGGTCTATAAAATAATGAGGGGCACAGATCAGCTAGATAGTCAATATCTTTTCCCAAAGGTAGGGGAGTCTAAAACTAGAGGGCATAGGTTTAAGGTGAGAGGGGAGAGCTACAAAAGAGAGGCAATTTTTTCATACAGAGGGTGCTGAGTGTCTGGAACAAGCTGCCAGAAATAGTAGTAGAGGTGGGTACAATTTTGTCTTTTAAAAAGCATTTAGATAGTTACATGGGTACGATGGGTTTAGAGGGAAATGGGCCAAATGTGGGCAATTGGGATTAGCTTAGGGGTTTTAAAAAAGAATGGGCGACATGGACAAGTTGGGCCAAAGGGCCTGTTTCCGTGCAGTGAACCTCTATTACTCTATAACATTCTTGGAGGGACCCAGGCAGTGGAAATCAGCCCACTGAAAATGTAAACTTCCCAGGTAATTACAACACATGTCTGTTCATCTGTACTTCTGTGGAGTGCTGACAGGCATCCTCCCAATTTACGTTGTATCCCTGATGATCTGGAGACTGGAAGATTTGGGCCTCAATTTTAGTGAATGCAACACAAAGATTGAAACATGTACATACAATATACACAACGATGAAAAGGGCCCAATCATTTCCCTACCTTCCACAAAGCCCCATTAACCACAAAGCAGTCAGCTTGATCAACACTTGATAACTACTCGGCTAAACATCCACCCCCTCCATAACGTTCACTATCTACAGGAATCACTGCAGCAACTCGCCAATGCTTCTTAAGCAGTGGTTCAAGAAGGCAGCTCACCATCATCTTCTCAAGGACAACTAGGGTTGGACAATCAGTGGTGGCCTAGATAGTGACACTCACACCCTTTGAAATAATAAATTGAAAGAACCAGCTAAACCTGCAACCTCCATCACCTGGAAGGATATAGGCGGACGTCACATGGGAACATTGTCACTGCCCAAGTTCCTTTCTCAGTTGATGTTAGAGAGATTTGAAATACCCTGGGACTAAAACACTAATAAAGACTATTAAAACAGAGTGGATTAACTTGAGACAAGAATGACAGACTGCCTTAGATATATAGTTTACAGAGGCACTGTCTGCATAGAAACACATATAACCACAGGTAGAGAATTTAAAAACGTATTTCTGAAAATTGTGTTATCATAAGACATAGGAGCAGAATTAGGTCACTCGGCCCATCGGGTCTGCTCCGCCATTCAATCATAGCAAAAAATCATAGAAACCCTACAGTACAGAAAGAGGCCATTCGGCCCATCGAGTCTGCACCGACCACAATCCCTCCCAGGCCCTACCCCCATATCCCTACATATTTACCCACTAATCCCTCTAACCTACACATCTCGGGACACGAAGGGCAATTTTTAGCATGGCCAATCAACCTAACCCGCACATCTTTGGACTGTGGGAGGAAACCAGAGCACCCGGAGGAAACCCACGCAGACACGAGGAGAATGTGCAAACTCCACACAGACAGTGACCCAAGCCGGGAATCAAACCCAGGTCCCTGGAGCTGTGAAGTAGCAGTGCTAACCACTGTGCTACCATGCCGCCCTATATATCATGGCTGATATTTTTCTCATCCCCATTCGCCTGCCTTCTCCCCGTAACCCCTGATCCTCTTATTAATCAAGAACCTATTTATCTCTGTCTTAAAGACACTCAATGACCTGGCCTCCACAGATTCACCACTCTTTGGCTGAAGAAATTCCTCCTCATCTCTGTTTTAAAGGATCGTCCCTTTAGCCTGAGGTTGTGCCCTCTGGTTCTAGTTTTTCCTTCTAGTGGAAACATCCTCTCCACGTCCACTCTATCCAGGCCTTGCCGTACCCTGTAAGTTTCAATAGGATCCCCCCTCATCCTTCTAAACTCCAACGAGTACAGACCCAGAGTACTCAACCGTTCCTCATACGACAAGCTCTTCATTCCAGGGATCATTCTTGTAAACCTCCTCTGGACCCTTTCCAAGGCCAGCACATCCTTCCTTAGATATGGGGCCCAAAACTGCTCACAATATTCCAAATGGGGTCTGACCAGAGTGTTATACAGCCTCAGAAATACATCCAGGCTCTTGTATTCTAGCCCTCTCGATATGAATGCTAACATTGTATTTGCCTTCCTAACTGCCGACTGAACCTGCACGTTAACCTTAAGAGAATCTTGAACAATGACTTCCAAATCCCTTTCTGTTTCTGATTTCCTAAAGATTTTCCCATTTAGAAAATAGTCTATGCCTCCATTCCTCCTTCCAAAGTGCATAACCTTGCACTTTTCCACATTGTATTCCATCTGCCACTTCTTTGCCCACTCTAACCTATCCAAGTCCTTCTGTAGTCTCCCTGCTTCCTCAATACTACCTGTCTCTCTACATATCTTTATATCATCTGCAAACTTAGAAACAGTGTCTTCAGTTCCTTCCTCCAAATCGTTAATCATTACAGCTTGGCTAATAGCACAGAGTTCTAAGGCATCATGGGAAAATAGTCAAGTAAAGTGAACCGCATTCTTTATAACAATACACTCAGAGAAGCATAACTCTTATCGGCATGGATCTAGATAGTCGTTATGAATAGAAAATTCATAAGCCAAGGACAAAGGCAGCGATCTCAAACAGCTCAATGAAAGCCTTCAACCAGACAAGAGAATCTGGAATGAGCAACAAGTGGCCATGGGAAAGACAAGCAGAAATCATTAGAACTCATTATTCCCATGCTGTCAGAGGATAACTGCAATTGGCCAAGGTATATGACATTTACAATTAATGATTGACTTGTACTAATGATGATTGGCTCATCATGAACCAGAGGGCGGGTAAAATGACTTTTGGAAATTGTATAATTATATTACCAATCATAAAATCCTACATTGCAGAAAGAGGCCATTCGGCCCATCAAGTCTGCACCGACCACAATCCCACCCAGGCCCTATCCCCATAAACCCATGCATTTACCCTAGCTAGTCCCCCTCACACTAAGGGGCAATTTTGGACTGTGGGAGGAAACCCACAGAGACACGGGGAAAATGTGCAAACTCCACACAGTAACCCAAGCCGGGAATCGAACTGGGGTCCCTGGCGCTGTGGGGCAGCAGTGCTAACGACTATGCCACAGTGATGCCCAATGTGATGTAACTTCAGAGAAGGGTTGGATCGCCCAAACCTTTTCTCCCTGCATACATTGGTCAATAAAAGAAATGTCCTGGAAATAATTCTGGTGACTTGTGGCTTGGAATAGCAAATGCAGAGACCTCTAGCAATGAAGCTCCTACAATAGCTGGTTACCGACATAGAACCATAGAATCTCCAGTGCAGAAGGAGGCCATTCAGCCCATGGGGTCTGCACCGAGTCTCCGAAAGAGCATCTTACCTAGACATCCCCACCATCCCCCCCCCCCCCAAAATCATCATTAACCTGGGCATTTACCGTGGCTAATGCACCTAACCTGCATATCTTGTACGTGATGAGGGGATGCCGGTGTTAGACTGGGGTGGGCACAGTAAGAAGTCTCACTACACCAGGCTAAGGTCCAACAGGTTTATTTAGAATCACGAGCCTTCAGAGCGCTGCTCCTTCATCACCTGATGAAGGAGCAGCACTCCGAAAGCTTGTGATTCCAAATAGGCTTTAACATGGTGTTGTGAGACTTCTTACTGTGCCCATCTTGAGAAACTAAGGGGAAATTTAGCATGGGCAATCCACCCAACCCTCACATCTTTGGAGTGTGGGGGGGAAACCGGAGCACCCAAAGGAAACCCACGCAGACACGGGGAGAAACGTGCAAACTCCACACAGGCAGTCACCCGAGGGCGGAATGGAACCTGGGGTTCCCTGATGCAGCAGTGCCACCGTGCCACCCTCCGATATGGAGGCAACTTTCCACAATCTCCCTCCCCGCCCCCCCAAAAAAAAGTTCACATGGGAAGTTTCAGTGTAACTTGGACTGTAAAGAGATGCTCCACAGGACTTTCCCCACTTGGCTTTCACAATTGTCTTCTGGCAGAGAGCAATCCTGGTTGGGGAAAGGGTGAAAAACACCATTTAATTAAGTCTGCTACATTGAATTCCCTGGGGAAAGCAGCACCTACCTGTGAACCCAGTGGTGCAGTTAAAAAAAAACGCGTTTCTCTCTCTGGCTCCGAGTACAGTATATGCAAATAAGCAGAGCAACCAGCAATACACGATATAAACTCCGATCACAACGGTTCAGGAAGACGATAAACCACTGCCGGCACTTGTATGGGGAAATAGGACGATATTCAAAAGTAAGGAAGGAAGTATTTTCTTGTTCTCGTCACTTTTGCATCGAGATTGGAATTGTGAGGGGGTGTTTTTTTTTGTGAGTTTATGCCCTGGGGTACCTGCAGGGCGTGTTTGTTTTTCCTACTGTGTGTGTTTGTCGGGTTCATCGGGAAGCTTTCCACTGAGAGCAGCCCCCGCTCGCGCCCCGGGCTCGAGCCCAGCGGGCGGTTGATGCCCGCGCGAGACGCGGGGGGCGTTTGAATGTTCGAAAAGCATGTCCGTTCCTAACGGTTTTTCCCACCTCTTCTCTCTCTTAACGCGCCCCTCACCCCGCCCCCCCCAAAAATGCCCTTGTGTAACCCAACCCGCATCCCCTTGCCCCCTCCATCTCAACCCCATCCTCTCCAATGCACCACTGCATGTTAAATGGAAGGTATGTATTTTATAATATTTTGGTTTATTCGCTTGTATATGCACACGCACTCCCAAATCAAAGGCATTGAATTGCAAACTTTCAATGGATGCAACGCCAGTCTGGATGCATGTTCCATCGCAAATTGCACCCTTGGTCAAATATTTGCCTCGCAGGTAAATACTGTAGCATTTTCTTTATACGAATTCGAACCTTGTACCTTTGGTCAAATGTTTGCCTTGCAGGTAAATACAGTAGCATTTTTTAAAATATCAATTCGAACCTATGTGTTGGAAAATGCAGTAAGAAGTTTAACAACACCAGGTTAAAGTCCAACAGGTTTATTTGGTAGCAAAAGCCACACAAGCTTTCGGAGCCCCAAGCCCCTTCAGGTGAGTGGGAAAATGCACCCATTTCAGTGGTTCAACCACTGCCTTAATCATAAAGATGTTGCATTTGAGAGGGCTTGTTGTGGTTATCGGTAGAGAGCATTGCAGGTTTTCCAGCTGGTTGGAGAGGAGGTCCCAAATCTCTGGTTCTTGTTTTTTTTTTATAGAATCCCAACAGGGCAGGAGGAAGACATTGATGAAGACATTCGACCCATCGTGTCTGCATCGACTTGATTCTCCAACAGAACATCTTATCCAGGCCCTGTTTTCCATATAACCCTGCTAATTCCCTAACCTATATATCTCTAGACACTAAGGGGCAAGTTAACATTGCCAATCCCCCGCTCCCTCTGACCTACACATCTCTGGACACTAAGAAACAATTTAGCGTGGCCAGTCCACCTAACCCACACATCTTTGGATTGTGGAAGGAAACTGGAGCACCCGGAGGAAACCTACGCAGACACGGGAAGAATATGCAAACTCCATACACAGTGACCCAAGGCCACAATTGAACCTGGGTCCCTGGGGCTGTGAGGTAGCAGTACAAACCACTGTGCCACCCTAATGTAAGTTTAAACCACACAGGAATGTGGTGCCAATGGCATTCTCTTGGACAGACAAGCTGTGGTGGAGGAGATGTAGAGGTGCGGTTCAAGGTTAACTGTAGAAAACAAAATTGATATTTTTATACAGAATCAATGTGTTCCTTGAACAGAAAGTACTTCTAGGTTTATTTTTTCACCTTCCCCCACATGTGATAGGACCTGGGAGACCTAAGACTAAAAAATATAAGATAATGCCCTAAATATAACAACACCAACCTGCTGCCAATGCTAAAAATCAGAAATAAAAAATGTTGGAAACACTTGGCAGGTCAGGCAGGATTTGCAGGAAGATAGTATTAAAGGGCGCAAAGTTAAAATAGACTATGGGTGGGATTTTTCGGCCGTGTTCATCCAGCAACCGGAAAATCCCGCCCAAGGTCAACAGATCTTTCAATGATTGGTGTCACTAAACGTACATTTTAAGCTTATGATTGAAATAGTAGTGTTTGAGGGGATTTTTGAGTGTATATATATTTTTTTAAAGTCCATACACCATTTTTAGACAATATTAGACTGGATTGAAAATTAGTCTAGCAGCCTGAAACAAAAGATGGAAAAGGTTACTGGTGTGGTTCTGAGTCCCCCTACAGTTCACAGTATTCATGAATAATGTGCCTTGTCTTTTTGAACTAAATATTAAGCATCTATCCCACTTACTGCCAAAAACTTGAAGTTGTAAATCATGTGTGTCTCATCACACTTGGTGTGGAATAATATACAAATATAGGAACAAAATGAAGACTCAGTGCTTTTTTAAAAATTTTTTAGTCAGGGGCAACACATGGTCAGCACTGCTGCCTCACAGCACCAGAGACTCATGTTCAATTCCAGCCTCGGGTCACTGGCCGTGTGGAGTTTGCACATTCTCCCCATGTCTGCATGAGTTTCCTCTGGATGCTCCGTTTCCTCCCACAGTCCAAAGATGTGTAGGTTAGGTTGACTGACCATGTTAAATTGACCCTAGTGCCAGGGAATTAACAGGGTAAATATGTGGGTTATGGGAATAGGGCCTGGGTGAGATTGTGGTCGGTGCAGACTCAGTGGGCCGAATGACTCCTTCTGCGCTGTAGGGATCCTATGATTTCCATCTTTGTTAAAGTGACTGAAACAAATCTATCTTAAGAGCATTTGACTGCAAGTTCCAGAAAATTGATCCAAACTCGACCTCGGTGGATAATTCTGGCCAAATTCTTCAAAAGGATAGTAATGCTATCCTAGAAAAATAAGGAAACATTAAGCCCTCCAATTTTAATGGTGATGTGGTTGTAGCATTGAATTACTTTGATCCGAGGCACCATCGGCTGCCCTGCAATTTGACGATGATTTTCACTTCGGTTACAAGTTTCTGCTACGGGCCTCTATCTGACTGAACGTGCTGATTCTTGACCCACCGATCTTTTGAGCATATGGGCCAGGATGTCCCGTCCCACATGGTAGTGGGATCCAGAGTGCAGGATTTACTTTCTTTACTGCTGGTTCATTAAGATGTGATACAGCTAATAGACAAATTGTTGCCAATGATTAGTAGTGAGCTCCTCTGTCATTAACAGTCCCTACAGGGATTGTAACCTTTTTTTAAATTGAACACCCCAGTGATTTAACAAAGAATCATGCCTCAAGATTGCATGTTTAAAACAAAAACAGCTCATAAATATAAGCATGAACTGCTAACTAGCTGACCAAGACTTTGGATGTTTAAATCCAGTTCCACCCAAGAGTTTCATTACACTCGAGTTTTGAGGATTCATTTACTTCTGGAACCAATCCAAAGATATGCCAAAACCCTCCAGAATTCACTTTGATTTCTCAGTTTTCCAGCTACTCTGAGATAAAATATTTCATGGAATCCTTCCATGCTTTTGGTTGAGGCATTTGCCAATCTTTTAAGACCTCCAAGCACTGCATCTGATCAGTGAATTTCAACATCTCTGGTTCTTAATGACCTCTGTGCACCTTGCTCTGACTTTGGACAAACACTGCTCTTGGCAGACCTTTCTCTGTGCCTTCCTGTAGCTAGAAGTGAGGCAGATATTCGAGCCTCTTCTCCCTCACTACATTCCACCTACATTCATGTGGTGGTGAATGATAAAGTTAATATTTTCTCCACTCTGCTTAAGATGCAGGGCTGGCAAACATTTCTTTTTGCTCTTGTGTAATTGAGCTGCAAACTATAAAAAAACTGAACTGCTGACTGCTTGCTTCTGTGAACGAACAAAAACACTTTGAGGCAAATGAACTTGGCAAAGACCATCTACATGGTATACCTGAGATGTTAGAAACCAAAATGAAAACTGATTTTGTTACCTCAAACAAAATCTTTTGACCCCAAGGGCTGCATAAATATTTTAGCTCTCTGGACAATGCATTTCTGATATGGTCTGCAACTAAACAATCCCACCTGCCACTTTATTGCATCTTCCTATCTACTAACCTTGAGGTCATCCTTTGAACTGTAATCACCCCAGTCTTTTTACCGGTTCCACCACCAATTCTTTCCATCTATCTACATTTAACACTTTAGGAAAGGTTATAGCTCTCAGAGAATCGGATATTAACGGCAATGTCAAAGCTGCTATGCTTCAAGGAGAACTTCAGTGTTTGTTTTGTTGTCCTCCCCTGGAAAGTTGGCATTTTGAATTGAAACAGAACTTGGCGGGGGAGATACATTTTGGCCATCCAGACAGTGCCCAGTCCATTGAAGGTGATTCAAGAGGGTGAGGGCGTAGATAAGACTTCAAGTTGCAAAGGGAAGGGAGTAGTATACGAGCTAGGAATCATGCTGAAGGCACTGCAGGTGGAAAGAAAATGTGCCAACAAAATAAATTAAACCAGCAGCAAGAAAAATAAATAGATGTGGGTAGCATTCTATAGACTGGGTAGTCCTTTGGCTGTGGATAACTTTCTTCCACACTAAAAATTAGTTCCTGCATGACATATAGTGGCTGAAGGACCAGGTGGGTGGAGTGCCTGGTTTGCTGTGCACTCCTTTTGCTGGTGCCACTTGGCTTCAGCTTGCTCTTGGCAATGAAACTGTATTCAGCTCCTCCTCCCCTGATGCTTTTCCTCCACTTTGGATGACCTTGAGCTAGGGATTCCCAGGTGTCAGTGGGGATGCTGCACTTTTTCAAGGAGGCTTTGAGGGTATCCTTTTTTCCTCTGCCCTCCTGGGGCTCGTTTGCTGTGTCAAAGCATCAAGTAGAGCATTTGTTTCAGGGGTCTCATGTCAGGCAGGTGGACATTGTGGCCTGCCCAGTGGAGCAAATTGAATATGGTCAGTGCTTGAGTACTGGGGTTGTTGGCATGAGGAAGAACATTGATGTTGTTACACTCAACCTTTGCAGGATCTTGGCGACCTCATCATCCGTGTCTGTCCTTGTTGACAGTAGGCTCCCGAGATATGGAAAGTGGTCCATGCTGTCTAAAGCCTCATCATGGATTTTGATAATGAGGTGGTGTGCAATGTTGCATGGCAGGGGCAGATTGGTATAGGATCTTTGTCTGTGTATGTTAATATAAGGCTCATGCGGCACTGAAGGTGTTGACTGTGGCTTGGAGCTTGGCCTTCTGAGTTTATGCCAACGCAAACATGTCTGAATACTGTATTTCAATGGGATGACCTCGGAGCTGGCCTGCAGATGACCATGGTTGAAAGGATGCCAATTTAGCTCTACTTCAGCAGGGACCTTGTTGAGGGTGAGGTGCAGTATTGCAGCAAGGAAGATGAAGAGCAATGTGATAACACAGCTTTTCATGACCCCAGTCCAAATGTGAATTGGGTCTCTAGTGTATCCATTGGTCCAGATCACAACTTTCAGGTGGCGGTGGATGGTGACAAACCTTTGGGGGCAAACAAAATAGGAGGACAGCATTCCATAATCCCTTGTATTTGGAGAGTGACAAAGGCTCTCGGGTCAAAGAAGGCCATTTATAAGGGTTGGTTATGTTCCAGTGAAGATAATGTCCGATTTACCCCTCAGGGTGTGAAATCTGCATTGGGACTCTGGGAGGAACTCTTCAGCCACAGGGAGAAGGTGATTTAAGGAGTACTCTTGTGATGACCTTCCCTGTGGCAGACAGCAGGGAATTTCCTGAGAGGACTTACTGTATATACATTGGAGTCAAAGGAACAAACTAATTGCAATGGAAAAGTCAACTTGGTGAGTATAACATGGGAGCCTTTCCTGAAATCTGGCAAGATGGCCTGGGAACTGAACATAACCAGATTATGAAGTCTTACAGAAAGATGGAGGATAGCTTTTGTAACAGGGTGTAATAATTTCAGTAGTAAGACTGGTGCTATATAAAGGAATCAACAACTTTCAGGTTAATTTTTGATTACTTTGAAATAGTATATGACAGATGAATGATCCCACTACCAACAGGTCAGATCTAAGTTCTTCAATCCTGCCACATCTAGTTGAATGATGGTGGAAAATTAAACTACTGACAGGAGGAGGCTCCAGAAACAATACCATCCTCAATGGGGGAGACCAATACCAGTGCAGAAGACCAGGCTGAAGCCTTTGCAAGTATTTTCAGCCAGAAGTACTGAATGGATGATCCAACTTTGCCTCCTCCTGAGGTCTCCAGCCTCTCTGATGCTATGATATCAACTGCTGAAGGCAAAAGCCAAGGGCCCTGACTACTACACCCCGGCAATAGTACTGAAGACTTATGAGCTCCAGAGCTAGCTATGCCCTTGGACAAGTTGCTTCAGTACAACTGCTCAATAATTTGGAAAATTAGAACCATAGAATCCCTACATTGGAAGAATGAGACCATACGGCCCATCAAGCCTGCATCTACAACAATCCCATCAAGGCCCTATCCCTGTAACCCCACATATTTACTCTTCTAATCTATCATGGCCAATTAACCTAACCTGCACCTCTTTGGACTGTGGGAAGGAACTGGAGCACCTGGAAGAAACACACACACACACTGGGATAACATGCAAACTCCACACAGTTAGTTACCTGAGGCAGGAATGCCTGGCGCTGTGAGGCAGCAGTGCTAACCACTATGCCACCATACTGCCAATTGTCCAGATCTGTCCTGTGCAACAAAGGACAAATCCAACCTGGCTAATTACAGGCAAAAGTGATGGAAGATGTGGTCAACATTGTTATCAAGTTAAACTTGCACAGCAATAACCTGCTCCAGTTTGGGTTTGGCCAAAGTAACTCTGCATGCTGACTTCTTCACAACTTTAGTCCAGATGTAGCCAGAAGAACTGAAATGGTGTGTCAAGTGACTTCCTGCCATTGACAACAAGTGGCATCCAGAAGCTCCAGCAATAATGAAGTGAGTTGGAATCATACCTAGCACAAAGGAAGATAATTCAATCATGCTTCCAGAGCATTGCTGCAGTTCCTTGGCTAACCATCTTCAGTTGCCTCATCAATGACCTTCCCGCCTTCATAAGGTGAAGTGGGTATGTTCTGTACTATTCACAGCTTCTTCTACAGAAGCTGTTTGTGCTAATATGCAGCAAGACCTGGACAACATTCAGTCACAGGCTGGTAAGTGGCAGGTAATATTTCATGCCACACAGTGACCATGTTCAGAAAGAGAATCTAACCCATGATGTTCAGCTGAAGCTCCCACCATTGGCAATGGAGTTTCCATTGACCAGAAACAGAACTGGGCCAGCCATATAAATTCTGTCACCTGTAGGAGGCTAGAAATTCCTGAGGCAAGCAACTTTGCCCCCTGACTTCCTAAAGCCTGTCCACCACCTACAAGGCCTAGCAACACTGAGTATCCCAGAACTGCAGCTCAAGGTGGTTCACCATCATCTCAGACAACAAACAGAAAAATCTGTAAAATCTCAGGAGATCTGGCAGCATCTGTGGAGAGAGAATAGAGCCAACGTTTCAAGTCTGGATGACCCTACGGGTCTTTTTTTTCAGGTTCCAGCATTGGCATTATTTTGCCTTTATCTAAGAACAGGCAACAAATGCTGACCTTGCCAGTAATGTTCACATCTATGAAAAATTTTCGGAAGTGATGAGTATTTGAATTATTTATGTGAAATCTGCTAGAATCATAGAAACCCTACAGTGCAGAAAGAGGCCATTTGGCCCATCGAGTCTGCACCGACCACAATCCACCCAGGCCCTAACCCCTTATCCCTACATATTTACCCGCTAATCCCTCTAACCTACGCATCTCAGGACACTAAGGGGCAATTTTTTAGCATGGCCAATCAACCTGATCCGCACATCTTTGGACTGAGAGGAAACCGGAACACCCGGAGGAAACCCACGCAGACACGAGGAGTATGTGCAAACTCCACACAGACAGTGAGCCAAGCCGGGAATCGAACCCAGGTCCCTGAAGCTGTGAAGCAGCAGTGCTAACCACTGTGCTACCTTGCCGCCCGCTAGACTGAGGTTTCTGGGCGCACTAATTGTTCTCATTCATGGGCATTATAATAACAATCCCCTTGGGCCGCAGTCAGTGGGGAGTAATGCCGCAGAGGCAGCAAACAAGGCAAGCTGCTCATGGAGGGCATATACGTTCTTAGTAGATTCAAGGAGGACAATTTTCCCAGTGAAGCAGGTGCTCCCAGAACTCTCTAATTGAAACAAGGCACTGATGGCACCCCTCATGGCCATGGCTCTGAATTTCTTCAGTGATGCCCACAATTGGAAAACTAAAGTCCAACCTTTGTTACTCATCCCTTGAACTGTGTAGCTTGCTCATTTCAGAGGGCAGCTGAGAGCCAACCATGTTGCTGTGGATCTGCTGTCACCTAGAGGGCTGGCAGATTTCCTACCTTTCTAAGAAGGATGTTCCCCCCCTCCCCACATGTTGGGAGGTTTCCAAGCAGAAGGAAGTGACACATCAATGGCTCCCAATTTGCATCAAGAATAAGTGAATTTTCTTTTTGCCATGAAAGTGGATTTCATTATATTCTGGGAACAGGGGTGAGGGGGAAAGCAGTCAAGAGTATTCATGTGGTCTTGCCAGAATAGTGTGGTTCTCCATGGTGTAGGGTACCTTTGACAATGCACACACGTGGCTTTGTGACTGCTGTAATTTGATGCCTGCATCACTGCAAGAATTATTGTGTCTTTGGCCTGTGACCTCACTCAGCACAAACTGCTATCAGGATAATGGATCACCAGCATAATGATGCATTGATTCTGCACCAGTCCACCACTACTCAAATCATTTTATGCCAACCATCAAACCGCAAGTTGGTTGTTGAGTGATGAGGGCTATTCCACTGTACACCTAGCTTATTACTTCCCTTTGCAACCCAACTACAAGTGACTAGCCAGCATATATTTTTTCTGTGATAACATCAAAAGTTTATTTGTGATCTCGCTGGTGACCCAGCAGGTGAGATGATTCTGAATCCCTTCCCACACTCTTGAGCAGGTGAATGGCATCATTGAATTCCCAATTCAGATGGGAAACTAAATCCCATCCCACAGTCCTCATTGCCCCAGTTTCTCCCAATGTGACTGCACTTTTTTGATTTGAAGCCTCCTCATGTGTTCTCCACCATGAACAGTGTTTTTTTTTCCATATTCAAAATCTAATATTCAGGTTGCAATAAATTGGTTGGCTCCATTAGATCCTAATGTGATGTTTGGTTCAGTTTCCCAACTGCAAATCCTCCTCATCTCAGACCTGTCAATCACCATGGACTCTGCATTAGAGACATATGTTACCAAGAAAAAACTCAATTGGGGTGCTGAAGCAACACTTTCACAGTCTTCCCCATTCCATGGGAGCCATCCAGTACCTGCAGGAGCAGGTGTCTTGATTTGTGATGGTCTGCTGCATTGTTCACAACCTGATTTGCCTCTGAAGAAACTGCACGTCCACAAATAGATTGAGCACTTCTGTTTAAATCTTGTTCTTGTGAATACAACCTACAATCCCAAGTTACTCAAGAATCCCTCTTCTTGCTATTGATCAGTTATGAGTCATCACTGACTCCTCTTGATGCCAATCCTGTAATAAAAAAATCATTTCATATTCATTAACAGAACATCTAATGCATTCCACACAATGCAACTGAATTACGCATAGGAAACCCTTGATCTATCTTGAGTGTCTAATTTTGATTTATTATACATTAGAATAACAGTGAAAAGTATTGTTTCTTGCATGCTATACAGACAAAGCATACCGTTCATAGAGAAAAGGAGAGTGCTAGGGTGCAGAGAAAGACCAATTTAGTGCGAGGTAGGTCCTTGCAAAAGTCTGATGGCAACAGGGAAGAAGCTGTTAAGTCGGTTGGTACGTAACCACTGACTTTTGTATCTTTGCCTGACCTAGTGCTACTGGTTCAGTAACTGCAGAATGCCTGGCTTAAGGCTGTACCACTGGTATGGGCAGAGTGGGAGCATGAATGATGGCAAATTTTGGGCTCCCACTAAGCTACTCTGCTAATGCACCACTTCAGAAATCAAAGTAACTTGTCAGACTACTGAAAACCATAAAACCACCTTTGAACACCAATAACCACAGTGATAATTGAATCAGATCAATCACCACCTCAGGCTGAAGTTCCAGACAGACTCCTTGAGCTTTTCTGCTACAAGATTTATGTTCTGTAGTAAGTATCCTTTCTCAGGGCATTGGCACTATCCACTCACCACGTGACATGGTACTCTCAACAGTGATAAAGAGAACCTCTTGCTGTGCACTCGGGTAAGAATGCAACCCTTGAAGCTTGACGTGCAGTTCTTTGAATCAAGTCAGCCATAATTGCCTACAGATAGCAACAGTTTCATACTTCAGTAAGACTGGTGCTCCCACAGTGCAGAAGCAAAATGAAAGACCTTGTCTACAACACAGCATCCTCATATGGAATGCAAGAGGTAGAATACTGACTAGCTTTGAGGCTATCATCACTAATTGAACCTGTCATAGCATTCTGCTCTCATTAGAGGTCTGAGCAAGAGAAAAAAGCTGCTTAAGTCCAACTGCCTGTTCAGCAGTATGCCAATGATTACTGGTTACAATCTGTCAGGATATCCTGCTGTCCTTCACTGGGGATGTCAGAAATGTGTATGAAGGGATCAAAGAGCAACAGGTCAATCAGCAACTGCCCCATTGAAAACATCACTGACTACAAAAGTGTTTTGGCATTTTCCCCAAGAGTGCAACCAATCATTGACGAGGCTATAGACACCATAGTCTGTGACTCTACGATGACCAAAGCTCCAGCTGCTGACGCTATACCACCTGAACTCAGCACAGGAAGCCAGCACTCTGTCTCTAGAAAGAGTGGGCAGTGTCTCAAGAAATGCATGCAGCAAAGATTGTGACCCTGTACAAGAACCAGGGTGACCACAGCAATGGAGGCATCTTTTTGCTGAGTGGCAGGGTAGAAGTATTTGCTCGTGTTGCCTTGGTCAGGCTGCTAAACACTTACCCCAAATTCCAGCGTAGTTTAAAGACAAAGAAACTATTAAAAGATCTTCAGTCCAGCAGCTGCGAGATAAACTCTGAATAAAGGAGCGCACTGTATTTTGCTTTCATTGAGCTGGCCAAGGCATTCAACTCTGAGCAACTGGAGAGAATTGGCTGCCACTGAAGCTGCTCCATGTGATCTCTCTTCCATGACAACATGATGGGCAAGATGCCTGCTAGTTTGACTATTAGGAAGACCAATGTCATGTTCCAAGATGTTGCCAAACTGCCATCAGCATTCAGGTTGTTGGCTCCACCATCATCCATTTGTCACTTGGATGCTGAAATCAATGCATTGTGGATCATCTAACTCATGAATGACAACTGGCCATGTCCTGAAGGATATGGTTGCCAGACTAGACTGGTCTTTGTGTTCAAACTATTTTATTGTAAGCCTCTACTTCACAGCTGCCAGCATATAAGGAACTCCACTTTCAAAGTGTTGGCGCTGCTTCTATTTGTAACATGATGAAGTTATATAGGTTTTGCTGACGATTCTCTTAACAAAGTGATTGCCACACTCTGATTAGTAGTACATATGTTTTCGGGTGATTCAGGCCAATCCTGGAACTAACAGTCTTTGGGCATAGGAGAAAAGAGTCACCCTGAGGAAATTTGAAGTTCTGTCCCTTGTGCTTTTGTCACTGCTTGATGACAGTTATATGATCTTTTGACTGTGCTTTGGATGCAGCACTGCAACATGGTATGATTTGCAGCATATTCCTTCCATGCACCATTTGTCCTTTTTTTTTCAATCTTCAGTTTGGGTACCATCCTTGTGCTGAGAGGATCTGTTTCAGAAGCTGGTTCAAATTTCTGCTTGCAGTGTCCAGGCCAATGGAGCTGTGCATGATCATGGTTATGATTGCTGAAGTTGGATGCCTGAGTATCCTGTGGAGAGACTGGAAATTCTCTTCCTGGAGGTGCCTTAGGTAAATGACCCAAGTTTCACTGCCATCTGGAAGGGTGATGACAACAGCATTGTACCCAAAGTCAGGAGATCTCTCTCTCTCTCTCTCTTTGAAGTCCAGGTCTGGTCTTCAATTTTGTTTTTTTTTGTGAGGCTGAGCTGATTTTTGCACTGGGATTGCCTCATCCATGGTGGCCTTTTGAACACTTTCCATATCTTGGTATCCACCTTTTGTTTTGATCACTATTAAAGGGGATTGTTAGCGTGAATGAGTTCAGGGGAATCACTCGACACTCTGGTGTCAAACAGTTTATTGAGGTCTCATGCCAGCAGGGAGAATCACAGGGCAAGTCCAAATGCAACTCCACTGAGACAACGAAAATCATCATCTTTTATATACAGTTTCTCGACCGGACACGATCCAGTCCCAAAGGCTATTGATTGGATATCTTATTTCCTTGATCGAATTAGAGTGGCTATTAGTCAAAGTGGAGGTGTCTGAGTGATCAGCAGTTATCCCTGGCACCTTGGTGACGAATAGCTAATTTATCATTTCCGGCTTTAGTTGGGATCAATGGGTAAGCAGGGTAGTGTTCCCAATCGGCATGTGACTTTGGTGAAACATACCATCCTGTTGCTACAAGATTGAAGCAACAAACTTGTGTTATCTTCTCTGCCCTTATCGAGTTATGTCCTTCAGCTAGGATATGCATGCTTTGGGAGATTTTGGCGTGACTCTGCAGTTTGTTCTACCCTTGTGGTTTTGGTATATTCATCAGAGGCCCCTACTGATCATGTAAACAAATCCCAGCTTGACCTTACAACCACTCACTATAATATTGAGTTGTTTAACACTGCATCTTAAATGGTTTAAGCGAGTCACCCTCCAGTGTTTCACACACACATTCTGGAGGCTTTTATAATTATACATTCAATATTCTTGTGCATAAAAAAAATCTAAACTTCCTTCTCCATACAGTTATTAACTTATTATGCCGCAGGTGCTTTGTATTTTTCCACACTAACAGGGACCCATTAATAACTGTAGCTAAAGGTGTAGTTGCTTGCCCAGGGGAGGTCACATAAAGGATTTTGATGTTGTGAGAGCAATCCTGTTCTGCATTTAGAAGGTTGAGGGTGATCGGCATGCCGCACTCACTATATAGACCACAACTGTGTAGTCACATCACATTGCAAGTGTATCTTTTTTATTTCTTGTCTTTCATTTTTTCTCTAAACTCCTTTCCCCCCCCCTTTCCTTTTTTTCCCCCTTCTCAATTTTACCTCTCTACCCCCCCCCCCCCCCCCCCCCCCCCCCCCCCCCCCGCCATCACATCTTCATCTGTCATAACTCATCTGATTTCAGCTTCTCTGCTGTTTGGCCACTCACACCTTCTATTCTCTCTGTGGACTGCCATTAGCAGCCTTTCCCCTTGTTTTTGTGGCTATGACTCATCTTTCATTCTCTCACCCTACAGTATAAATCTCTCCCACTTTCTATGTCTTTTAGCTTTGACAAAGGGCTATCTGGACTCACAATATCAGCTCTTTTCTCTCCTTGCAGATGCTGCCAGATCTGCTGAGATTTTCCAACATTTTCTCTCTCGGTTTCATATTCCAGCATCCGCAGTAATTTGCTTTTATTTTTGTCACATTGCAAGTAATGAATATGCTGGAGGGTCTTTTTTTTTTAGTCTCTTAACTGGTAGATGTTAAAGTATTCTGAATAACCCCTTGTGGAATTTGGACATGAGTTCTGCTGGGGTTGAAGAGCTGGTGCCATCACAGCCTTGCTTTGTGCTTGTTCAGATACAAAAAAGAACTGCTGTCTCTAATGCACTGCAAAGAATGTTTACTGTTATATTTTTGCTAGATCTGGTCTTGAAAGTCTTGAGGCTTTGCAATTGGAGTCTAAGGCATTTGACAGATTGCTTAAAGCAACATGTAAAGCTTGTGCCTCATTCTCATGCATGGCTGGAAGTTACATTGAATCCCTAGAAGGCTGTCTTCACTGACAGGAAGCGCTTCAAAAGAGTTTGTGAGAATCATCGCTGCAGAGGCAGAACAATATGTCTCTGGTTTCCTCATCTTTTAAAAATCTAAAGAAACATCAATGATGTCTTACAGAAGTGTGCTGGTTGCTGTTTCCCAGATTTTTGTTTTTAAAATGGGTCCAAGTTTGAGCGTGTTCATGACCACCACCTTTCATGGATCTCTAGGAATGCTGTCTGGATCATATTTTTTTTTGTTTTTTCTGATGTGGAGATGCCGATGTTGGACCGGGGTGGGCACAGTAAGAAGTCTCAATACCAAGTTAAAGTCCAACATGTTTATTTGGAATCACGAGCTTTCGGAGCGCTGCTCCTTCAGGTGAGTGGAGAGTTGGGTTCACAAACATGGCATATATAGACAGACGCAATTGCAAGATAATGGTTGGAATGCAAGTCTTTACAGGTAATCAAGTCTTTACAGGAGTAGAAAGAGATGGATAATCACAGGTTAGAGGTGCGAATTGTCTCAAGTCAGACCGTTAGTCAGATTTTGCAAGCTCAGGAAAAGTGCTGGGGGTTACATGTAATGTGACATGATCCCAGTTGAGGCTGTCCTCATGCATGTGGAACTTGGCTGTCAGTTTCTCAACGATTCTGCATTGCGTTGAGGCCTCAACCAGAATCTTGGGTTCACCATCCTACTAACATGCCCTTCTGCTTTCAGACCTGTGGTCAAACACGCCAAGGTCCCTTTGTTCCCTTTATTGTCAAATTATGTATCACCTCACACGTTTCAGGGTTAAATTCCGTCTGACCATTTGACCATTCTGTCTATATCATCTTATAGCCCCAGACACTTCACCTCACTGTTAACCACCCGTCCAATCTTCATGTCATCCGCAACTTACTAATCCTACCCCTCACATAGTCATCAATGTCATTTGAATTATCGGTGACCCAACACAGATCCCTGTGGTATGTAACTAGACACTGGCTTCCAGTCACTAAAGCAGCCTTCTGTCATCATCCTCTGTCTCTTACAACTGAGCCAAATTTAACCAGACTTTCTTGAGTTTTAAGTGAGTTTATTAGCTATTAAATGTGAGAAAAATGATGCATATACATTCACACAGATTAAAAATGAAATGAGTCCATTGTAAATGTTATACAGATCAATCTTTGACGAGTGGAACATTGCAGCCATTGCCATTTGTGATTCCAGTAGCGCTGACTTCAGAATAGTCTGTTTTGTGATTCTACGATTTTGCTGAGAAGCTGCCCTGCTTCCTTTACAGCTGTGGCTTTGCTGACTTGGCTTGCTTCAGCAATCAGTTACTTACACAGCTTTTGCAGGGGTCTGCTGTGTCTTTCCTCCTCTGTTACATGCTGACCCAGCACTAGTCAATACTGACCAGGTATTTCAGCTGGCCTTTATCCCAGTCAAAGAACAAAGAACAGTACAGCACAGGAAACAGGCCCTTCGGCCCTCCAAGCCTGTGCCGCTCCTTGGTCCAACTAGACCAATCGTTTGTATCCCTCCATTCCCAGGCTGCTCATGTGACTATCCAGGTAAGTCTTAAACGATGTCAGCGTGCCTGCCTCCACCACCCTACTTGGCAGCGCATTCCAGGCCTCCACCACCCTCTGTGTAAAAAACGTCCCTCTGATGTCTGAGTTATACTTCGCCCCTCTCACCTTGAGCCCGTGACCCCTCGTGATCGTCACCTCCGACCTGGGAAAAAGCTTCCCACTGTTCACCCTATCTATACCCTTCATAATCTTGTATACCTCTATTAGATCTCCCCTCATTCTCCGTCTTTCCAAGGAGAACAACCCCAGTCTACCCAATCTCTCCTCATAGCTAAGACCCTCCATACCAGGCAACATCCTGGTAAACCTTCTCTGCACTCTCTCCAATGCCTCCACGTCCTTCTGGTAGTGCGGCGACCAGAACTGGACGCAGTACTCCAAATGTGGCCTAACCAGCGTTCTATACAGCTGCATCATCAGACTCCAGCTTTTATACTCTATACCCCGTCCTATAAAGGCAAGCATACCATATGCCTTCTTCACCACCTTCTCCACCTGTGTTGTCACCTTCAAGGATTTGTGGACTTGCACACCTAGGTCCCTCTGTGTTTCTATACTCCTGATGACTCTGCCATTTATTGTATAACTCCTCCCTACATTATTTCTTCCAAAATGCATCACTTCGCATTTATCCGGATTAAACTCCATCTGCCACCTCTCCGCCCAATTTTCCAGCCTATCTATATCCTGCTGTATTGCCCGACAATGCTCTTCGCTATCCGCAATTCCAGCCATCTTCGTGTCATCCGCAAACTTGCTGATTACACCAGTTACACCTTCTTCCAAATCATTTATATGTATCACAAATAGCAGATGTCC
The DNA here is from genome assembly GCF_964213995.1 of Mustelus asterias. Taxonomy (NCBI): domain Eukaryota; kingdom Metazoa; phylum Chordata; class Chondrichthyes; order Carcharhiniformes; family Triakidae; genus Mustelus; species Mustelus asterias. The sequence goes on from NC_135823.1 coordinate 63,155,166, forward strand.
CAGTACAAAGCCCTGCGGAACACCACTGGTCACAGACCTCCAGCCGGAAAAAGACCCTTCGACCACTACCCTCTGTCTCCTATGGCCAAGCCAGTTCTCCACCCATCTAGCCACTTCTCCTTGTATCCCATGAGCCTTAACCTTCTTAACCAACCTGCCATGTGGGACTTTGTCAAATGCCTTACTGAAATCCATATAGACGACATCCACGGCCCTTCCTTCATCAACCGTTTTTGTCACTTCCTCAAAAAACTCCACCAAATTTGTAAGGCACGACCTCCCTCTTACAAAACCATGCTGTCTGTCACTAATGAGATTGTTTCGTTCTAAATGCACATACATCCTGTCTCTAAGAATCCTCTCCAACAACTTCCCTACCACGGACGTCAAGCTCACCGACCTATAATTTCCTGGGTTATCCCTGCTACCCTTCTTAAACAATGGGACCACATTCGCTATCCTCCAATCCTCAGGGACCTCACCCGTGTCCAAAGAAGCGACAAAGATTTCCGTCAGAGGCCCAGCAATTTCACCTCTCGTCTCCCTGAACAGTCGAGGATAGATGCCATCAGGCCCTGGGGCTTTGTCAGTTTTAATGTTCCCTAAAAAACCTAACACTTCCTCTCTTGTAATGGAGATTTTCTCTAATGGGTCAACACCTCCCCCCAAGACACTCCCGGTTAACACGCCCCTCTCCTTCGTGAATACCGATGCAAAGTATTCATTTAGGATCTCCCCTATTCCCTTGGGTTCTAAGCATAATTCCCCTCCTTTGTCCCTGAGAGGTCCGATTTTCTCCCTGACAACTCTTTTGTTCCTAACGTATGAATAGAATGCCTTAGGATTCTCCTTAATCCTGCCTGCCAAGAACATCTCGTGACCTCTTTTTGCCCTTCTAACTCCCCGTTTGAGATCTTTCCTACTCTCTCTGTATTCCTCCAGAGCTCCATCTGTTTTCAGTTGCCTGGACTTAACGTACGTCTCCCTTTTCATTTTAATCAGATCCTCAATTTCCCTGGTTATCCACGGCTCTCGAATCCTACCTTTCCTATCTTTCCTTTTTACAGGCACATGCCTATCCTGCAGCCTTATCAATAGTTCCTTAAAAGACTCCCACATGCCAGACGCGGACTTACCCTCGAACATCCTCTCCCAATCAACATCCACCAATTCCTGCCTAATCCGGCTATAGTTAGCCTTCCCCCAATTTAGCACCCTGCCCGTAGGACAGCACTCATCCTTGTCCATTACTATCCTAAAGTTAACAGAGTTGTGGTCACTATTTGCCACATGTTCCCCTACCGAAACTTTGACGACCTGACCGGGCTCATTTCCCAGAACTAGGTCCAGTATAGCCCCCTCTCTAGTCGGGCTATCTACATACTGTTCCAAAGAACCTTCCAGTACGCATTTTACAAATTCCTCCCCGTCCGGACCCCCAGCTCTAAGCACTTTCCAGTCTGTGCCAGGGAAATTAAAGTCCCCCACTACAACAACCCTATGTTTTCTGCACCTATCCAGAATCTCCTGACATATCCTTTCCTCCACTTCCCGTGGGCTGTTGGGTGGTCTGTAGTACACCCCCAGCATAGTGACTGCACCCTTCCTGTTTCTGAGTCTTTTGTATATTTGTTGAAGATGAAAATTCACAAACTGATCTGGAATAAGAATATCATTCCTACTGAGATGATGACCAGCTCCCAAATCTCCACAGGTAATGGCAGTAGTTTCTATATGACTTTTGATGGATGTATCTTTGGGACAGGGTAGGCGCTCACTCTCAGTAGTACCCACCAGCAATTTAACCAGTGACAAAATTTATAGTCTGCCATCTTGTGGCTTGCATGTCTACATTTTTAAAACTACTGGTCTTATTTAAAAGCTCAGGGGTGTCTTTTGTCCATTGTGATGAGTTCTAACCAAGTTGTTCCATTATAGCTACAATACCTGCCTTCTACTAAAACTAGAAACCATCGACAACTCTGAGTAAAGAGGATATGGCTAGTTATCTGTAAGAATAATATGTAAATGTGCATTCTCCGATTTTAACCACTCGGGTCATTAAACAGTACTACAAAAATTAGGTTAGAATGAGTCAAAACCCTGGAGCTCCCTTACTACCAACAGCATGGTTGCAGAGGTTCAAGTTGCCATCTTTTTTTAGGACAAGTTAAGAATGGGCCATGAATGCTGGTCTAGCCATCAAAGCCCATACCCAGTGAAGGAATAAAATTTAAGGCTGACAAGTCCCGTACACCTGATGGCTTGCATCCTAGGATCCTGAAGAAAGTGCTGTAGAGATGCATTGGTTGTAATCTTACGAAAGATCCTAATGAATTGGAGTAGTGTAAATGTAATGCCCTGATTTGGAAGGGAAAGGGACAATGCCGAATACCATTGGCCTAATATTTGGAATCCATTATTAAGGAAGTAGTAATACGATAGAAATCATAATGCAATCAAGCAAAGTCAACTTGATTTAAGCAAGAGATATTAACAAACATTGTTAGCTTTTTGTTTTGAAGATGTGAAAGGGGACCAATGGATGTGATGTTTTGGATTTCCCAAAGAGATTTGGTAAAATGCTATGTGAAAGATTATTGCACAAGATAAAGAGCTCATGGTCTTATCATGGATTAAGGATTTATCTAATGAATATCTAACAGAGCTAGTATAAACAGATTTTTTTTTCTAGTTGGCCAATTGTAACGAGGGGGTGCTGCGGTCTTTATTTACAATCTATATCAATGACGTGACCACAGGACCCCTCAAAACGCTTTGCAGCCAATGAAGATTAGAAAAATGGTCACTCTTATGTGGGGAACGCTACTATTTGTGGCAGTTCGCTGACAGCAATTTTGGAATAGTGTGGCAATGCTGAATGTGGGATTCATGTTGGCCACACCAACTAACGATGTGAATAACACTACTTTCACAACTCACCCACAATCTGGAAGAACCTCTCCATCCTGACTTGGAACTAACATTACCGTGGAGTAAAACACACTTCCACCATATCAATTTGCTTCAAATGGAGCAGCAAAGCACACAGTAAAAATGTGAAGCCTGCTCTTGTTGAGAAAATGCTAGACCAAATTGGAAGAAATGTCAATTGTTATAAATCACAGACTGAATTATTTACTTAACATAACATAGCTTGCACTACTATGAGCAGAATACCAACTGACTTTCTTACACCACCTAGGATGATGTTTTCATTGCTGAAGCCACATCAGGCGCAATCAGTAGCAAAAAAAAATCAATCCAGGCATGTCTGAGGGAAAGCATTATGAAGTTGAGATGAAAGAGCATTACAAATGGGTATTGAGGAAAGTTGAGAAAATGTGGTCCTTGGACATATTTGATCTAAATATTTGGTAGTGGAAGGGTTAGATTTGTACATATAGATCACGTTTTACCTTTAGAGATTCACTTCAGGGAGTTGGGAAGAATCAGATCAATCTGATTTGGTTAGTTGAGGTATCCAATAACCAGTTAGATCTGTCTGATGAAGTGGAAAATTCTACTGTGCAGAGGGACCTGGGGGTCCTTGTGCATGAATCGCAAAGACTCAGTTTGCAGGTGCAACAGGTAATCAAGAAGGCAAATGGAATGTTGGCCTTTATCGCGAAGGGGATGGAGTATAAAAGCAGGGAGGTCTTGCTGCAATTGTACAAGGTACTGGTGAGGCCGCAACTAGAGTACTGTGTGCAATTTTGGTCCCCTTATTTGCAGAAGGATATATTGGCCTTGGAGGGAGTACAGAGAAGGTTCACCAGGTTGATAATGGAGATGAGGGGGTTAGCTTATGAGGAGGGATTGAGTAGATTGGGCCTGTACTTGTTGGAGTTTAGAAGGCTGAGGGGAGATCTTATAGAGACATATAAAATAATGAAGGGGCTAGTCAGGGTAGAGGCCAAGAGATTCTTTCCACTTAGAAAGGAAACAAGAACTAGAGGACACAGCCTCAAAATAAGGGAGAGTCAGTTTAGAACAGAGTTGAGGAGGAACTTCTTCTCTGAGGGTAGTGAATCTCTGGAATTCTCTGCCCATTGAAGCAGTGGAGGCTACCTCATTAAATATGTTTAAGTCACAGGTAGATAGATTTCTGATCAATAAGGGTTTTGGAGAGCGGGCCGGTAAATGGAACTAAACCACTATCAGATGAGCCATGATCTTATTGAATGGCGGGGCAGGCTCGAGGGGCTAGATGGCCTACTCCTGCTCCTATTTCTTATGTTCTTAAAATTCAACTGCAGGTCAATGGTAAAATCAATCTTTGGAGAAAATTTCTCCTCTGACACTGACCCAAATGAGTCAAATCCTCCCCAAGAATTGAAAGTATGGGTCAAGAAAGGTAGTATAATCTTGAGAAACCAGTGGTTAAATGGGATTTTTAAAATAAAAAAAACTAACTTTGAGGAGGGAAGAGTGTCCATTAAAGAGAGAGGAATTTAATGGCCCCCTCTTGTGGCCATAAAACTGTATTGAATTAGTTTCAGTTGGTACTACTTCGGTACAGTGCCTTTTGTCCTGGAAAGGTATCACCATGAAGCTGGTTCTCCCCTAACACTTCTTGCTGGGGGAATTTTGATTCTTAGAAGGCAGGTCTTTATTATGGAAGCTTCCTTTTTGAGGTGAGCATTAATAAAGCTCAGAAAACTGCATAGAAGTCTAGTTGGAACATTATGCAGCATTTTGAATTATCAGTCAGCATTCTGACATCCAAAGATGTGTAGGTTAGGTGGATTGGCCATGCTAAATTGCCCATTGGTGTCCCAAGATATAGATTAGATGGATTAGCCATGTGTAAATATGGAGGCGGGAGGTCGGTAGTCGGTGCAGGCTTGATGGGTCTCCTTCTGCTCTGTAAGGATTCTATGATTCATTCTGTTCTATGATTGGGGTTAAATGAGAATCCCAAATCTACACTGTGCAGGGAGTAGTCGCTTGGTAATGACGATTGCCCACCACCCGCACACAACCTGAAAAGGTCATTTAATGGCTATATGGTGCACTCCAAATAAAGACTCAGTGGGCAGGTTCTTGAAGCTGGAGAACCATGAGGAGGTCCTCCAATTTTGGAGCATCACCAGCCTGCTGTTTTGGGTTAGAGAGGGAGCTTCCATCTTGAGATACCACCCCTCAGCAATCTTTAAGAGGGGAAATGGAACTCTCATTTTAAGGGTCCTTACCTCGTCATAGATCAATTAAGTCCACAATGGGAGGTTATAACGTAGTGAAACCATTGTCGTAAAAACCCATCTGGTTCATCAATGTCCTTTAGGGAATGAAATCTGCCACCTTTTTCCTTGCCTGCTCTGTCCAACATGTGACTCCAGATCCACACCAATCTGGCAGACTCTTAAATGCCACTTAGTTCAAGGGCAATTAGGGATGGATAATAAATGCTGGCCCAGCCAATGACCCCCACATCCCATGAATGAATTTATAAAAGTACCTAAAATACACCAATGAACAAATAGAAAAATAGAAACTAGTGAGTCCATGTTAACAAGCTGAAACCCAATTATAAGTCCTGTTCACAAGCAATGGCAGATGGTATTTAACCCTGCTAAGTGCAAGGTGATGGATTATGGAAGAAGAAACAAGATGAGGGAGTATTTTAATGAATGGCAGGACGCCGGGAAGCTGAGAGATCTTGAAGTAATTATTCACAGTTCCCTGAATGACATAGTTAAGAAGGCTTATGGAACACTTGCTTTTATCAGTCATGGCATAGAGTTTAGAGCAAGGAAGTCATGTTGCAGTTGTACAGAGCATTGTCTAGGCCACAGTTGGAGTACAATGTGAATTTCTAGTAACCTAAATATAGGAAGGATGTAATAGCACTAGACAGAGGAGATTCACCAGGATGTTTTAAAGGTTTTTTTAAAATTAGTATCCCAAGAAGGCTTACATTAACACTGCAATGAAGTTACTGTGAAAATCCCCTATCTGCCACACTTCAGTGCCTGTTTGGGTACACAAATGGAGAATTTAGCATGGCCAATGCACCTAACCTCTTGGACTGTGGGAGGAAACCGGAGCATCCAGAGGAAACCCACGCAGACACTGGGAGGATATGCAAATTCCACACAGACAGTGACCCAAGCCGAGAATCGAACCCTGTTCCCTGACGCTGTGAGGCAGCAGTGCTAACCACTGTGCCACCCAGGATGTTGCCTAGAATGGAGCAATTGAGCTAGAAGGAGAGAATATTAGATAGGCTTGGATTGCTTTCTTTCGAGCAGAGAAGGATGAGGGAGGACATGATTGAAGGGTATGGACAGGGTAAGTAGGGGTCAATCACAAGGGGCCATAATTTTAGGGTAAGGGGCAGGATATTTGAAGGGGAATTGAGAAAAACCTTTTTCACTCAGAGGGTGGTTGGAATCTGGAATGTACTGCCTGGGAAGGTAGTGGAGACCAGAAACCTTACAACCTTTAAAAAATATTTTTAATGAGCACTTGAAATATCATAATATTCAAGGATATGGGACAAATGCAGGAAAATGGGATTAGTATGCCTTTAGTGGTAGCTATTGTCAGTGAAACTCAATGGGCTGAAGGGCTCTGACTATGACATAAGGCGACCTTTCCCACAATCTATTTATCCTCACAATGGCCCAAAACTTGACTGAGGCCAGAGGAAACAATAAATCGACTGATAAGTAACCAGATAGTGTTTGATCACCTCCCAGGTATGAGTGTATGATAATCAAATTGAGCTTTCTTTATTTGTGCCACTCAGCAGTGATTAAGAGTTGTTGCCAGAAAATGAAAAATGTAACTATAATCTGATTAGAGAAGACAAAATAGAGAAATTAAGGAATGACTGTCGATGGTGGAATTGCCAGAGAGAGGTGGCAATCCCTGGTTACATGGGGAACAGTTGCATGGAAGTCAAACTATTGGCATGTGTGTGGAAGAAGAGCAAAGTGCATTTGTAACTAATGGAACAGCGGTAGGGATCCAGTGATGGTGGTTTCAAAACCACAATTTAGTATGTTTGCCTCTCTTATAGGGGATATGGGGAGAAAATGAAGAGAAAAGATCTTGACTGTTACAAACTCATTATTATACCACACTTTTCAACAGAGATTAAAATGTGATGTCTTGCTCAATTGACACCCACAATCACTGACACAAATATTTGACACAGCTGATGAAAAAACAGTACAATTAAAGTATCGTTGTCGTAGTTTCTCGGATGAGTTGCTGTTTTAGTTGAAAGCAGAGGATTCTCCATTAGCTGCAAAACCTCTTGTAGTTAAATTTCCAGGAGATTGGTTCTCAGATGAGCTTTAAGTTGGAACAGGTTGGGGAGAATCCTTCTCCCATTGTCAAAGTATTGTTTATTACTTGGCTGCTTGGTTGACTTGCAGCTGGTTTGATGGCTTTTCTGATTGATTTGGATGGCACTCCATCTGTTAAAAGCACAAAGAAATCATATAATTTGTTCAAGTCCTCTGTCCAAGAAACATACGAATTGGCTGTAGGCCATGCTCTGCCATTCAATAAGATCACTACTCATATTAACCTGCGCTACTCATTCCTGCCCACTTGACAACCTTTCACCCCTCCTACTTTCTCAGAAGACGAAGGAAATTTGGATTTGGCATGACAGCTGTGACTCTCTCCAACTTTTACAGGTGCACCATAGAAAGCATTCTTTCTGGCTGCATGGCTCATGCTCTGTCCAAGACTGCAAGAAACTACAAAAAGTCGTGAATGTAGTCCAATCCATCACACAAACTAGCCTCCCGTCCATTGACTCTGTCTACACTTCCCGCTGCCTCGGTAAAGCAGCCAGCGTAATTAAGGGCCCCACGCACCCTGGACATTCTCTCTTCCACCTTCTTCCATCAGGAAAAAGATACAAAAGTCTGAGGTCACGTACCAACCGACTCAAGAACAGTTTCTTCCCTGCTGCTGTCAGACTTTAGAACTTGCTTTAAGTTGATCTTTCTCTACACACCCTAGCTATTACTATAACACTACATTCTGCACTCTCTCGTTTCCTTCTCTATAAACGGTATGCTCTGTCTGAGTAGCACGCAAGAAACAATACTTTTCACTATATACTAATACATGTGACAATAATAAATCAAATCAAATCTAGATTCTCCCACAGTAGGAAACATCCTTTCCATATCCGTCCTATCAAGTCCCCTCAGAATCTTATGCTTCAATCAAGTCACCTCTTATTCTCTTATTTCACAGCTATTCTATTATGGTGCACATAACTCCTTGTAATTGACCAGGCAACACTAAGTTCAAGATTTTTATTCAAGCTATAGCACGGGAACCAGCTTCCCACCACGTGGTTTAGGACTACAGTGGCAATTATACCTTCCAGCTCAGTTACAGGTGATTTGCATACACCAACCAAAAAATACGATTGTCTATAACTTATTACAATCAATATTCCTGCTTATAACATTTGATGTACATGATTTCAGTTAACCAGTTGCAGCATCAATACACTTGCTAATTATAATATCAGAGTACTAATGAGGCATGTTGACATACAAGTGTTAATGAAGCACTTACTCAAAATCCTTGACGGTCTGTAACTGTTACATGGAGCAGTGGCTTGAGACTCCCTTGTGGTTACCAAAACTACTGTCTTTGTCCATTATTCTACTTTATGTGCAGTCACAGCACCTTCACAGAAATTCTTACAGCAGGTATTTGATTTTTAATCCTTTCACTCTTCTAAACTCCGGCAGATACAAGCTTTGCCAATCCAGCTTTTCCTTACAAGACAACCAACTCATTCCAAGTATCAGTCTAATAAACCTCTGAACTGCTTCCAATGCATTTACGTTCTTAAATAAGAAGACCAATACTATACACAGTGCTCCAGATGTGGTCTCACCAATGCCCTGTAGAACTGAAGCATAACCTCCCTACTCTTGAATTCAAATCCCCTTGCAATAAACTGTAACATGATTAGCTTTCCTAATTACTTGCTGTATCTGCTTAACCCCTTTTGATTAATATACTAGGGCACCATAGCACATTTCAGAGCTCTGCAATCCCTCACCATTTAATTAAAAAGCATTGTTTTTATTCTTCCTGCTAAAATGGAACAATTTCACATTTTTCCACATTTTGTATTTCATTTGCCAGATTTTTGCCCACTTACCTACACTGTCTATATCCTTGTATCCTCTTCACAACTTACTTTCCTATCTATCTTTGTGTCATCAGCAAATTTAGTAACCATATCTTTGGTCCCTTCATCCAAATCATTTATAAAGTTTCTTGCCTTCTGCCTTCCTCCCATTTTGAATAAAGGAATAAACATTGAAAAATAGCTAATCTAATGGAACCTTGTTCAAATTTTAGTGTATTTGGAAAATTAAAACCATCGCATCAGCTATCTCACTAGCCAGTTCCTTTTAAGACCCTAGGATGCAATCCATTGGTTTCCAGGAACTTGTCAGTCTGTAGTTCCAACAGTTAGCTAAGATTACTTCCCTGGTGTGTGTAATTTTCTTCCCTTCCCTCCAATGCTTACAACTATTTCTGGAATTTTACTTGTAACCTCTCTAGCAAAATCAATTGATCTGCCATCTTCACATTTTCAATTATTAATTTCTCAAACTCGCTCTTTCTATTGGACCAACTCCGTTTGTGAACTAAGATAAAAGCAAATTACTGTAGATGCTACAATCTGAAACAAAATGCTGGAAAATCTCAACAGGTCGGACAGCATCTGTGGAGAGAAGAGAACATTTTGAGTCCAGATGACCCTTGGTCGGAGGTAATACTACTTCAAAACATTGACTATGTTCTCTAACAAAATAGGGTTTCTACAATACAATTATTGTTTTAATCAGTTTAAACCATCCATTGGCTAAATATTCAATAGGTGTTTATCTCTAAAAACATTCGTGGTATTTTGCTACTTTTTTCAGTTGACATCTATGCTTCAAATTGGTACCCTTCTTAAAACTGAGACCAGAAGAGTATTATTCAAAAGCTGCAACAACCATTTGATCACGTAGTAAAAATAAATGATGACTGAATAAGAAATATTAAGATGCTAATAAAGCGCCAGAATTAAATATGCCCTCTGCCTGGAAAAAGAACACTCAGGAAAATTAATAAACAAATTAGGTTTTCTTTTCACTGCACTGATTTTTTTTCTTTTATGTAAAGTCCTCAAATGGGATCCGTTGATGCAGTAAAACCCCTTGAGAACAATAACATTGTATTAGTTAAGATGGAAAATTGATAAGCATAAAGTAGGGGTTGAGGAGGAGATGATGGCTGGGCTTCTCCCAAAAATAAATTCTAAGTGCCGATTTCATGTTAAAAACTGGAGTAAATCCTGCTGGTTTTTAGCAGAATTTTCAAAATGAATCTCCACACTCTGTGCATCACAGAGCGCCTCAGCGTGAATCATGATTAAAAAACAGGGGCGGGGCCCATTCCTGCTGGAGAGGCCAGCAGCATAGCAGGGCCACTGCCCATGTGCCGATTTTGTCAGAGCGGACATCGGCGCATGCACATTATTCCCACACTGCCAGCCTCCCAATCGTTGGCAGCTCAGTTGCCGATTTTCTTTTTGTTCTCCCCCCCCCCGATATGTTTAGAATTTAAACTAGTTTATTATTTAAGAATATTTTTCTTTGACCTACTTATCCATTCCATTTGGGAATGTGTGATCATTAAAGAAATGGCTACTGAATATTGGATTTGCTACATAGCAGATGCATGCTGAGGTGGGTGGATGGATACTTGCGTGTGGTGGTGTTCACCGCGGTGTAGGAGTTGTGGTTTTGGAAAGTGCTACTGAAGCAATCTTAGTGACTCACTGCAGTGCATCTTGGACTCACTACTGCTACTGTGTATCCCAGTGGTAGAGAAGAGTGAATGTTGAAGGTGCTAAGCAAGTGGTCTGCTTTTCTTAAATAGTGCTGAGCTGCTTGATTATTGTTACAGCTGAACTTATCAGGCATCCCACCCCTGACTTGTGCCTTGCAGTGGACAAGCTTTGGGATATCGGGGTGAGTTACTTGCCACAGAATTTCTAGCCTCTGACCCACTCTTGTAGTTTCTGTATTTATCTGGTTGCTCCAGTTCAGTTTCTATTCAGTGGTAAGCCCCCAGGATGTTAATGTGGTGAACCATAGATGGTTACCACTATGGGTACTTGTACATATGTTACTCTTGTTACTGTTGGGGTTAGGGTTGGGGTGTTCCACCTGTGAGCATTGTTCTGTGGTACACTCCGTTTGGCTCCACCTTCTTATAGGAGTATAAAGGTCACTGCTACTTCCTAGTAGCCCTTAGTCTGGGATAGTATTGTTAAGCAGTATGCTCTATTCTTGTTGTGAATAAAAGCTTTTATTCCCGGATACGTCCTAGCCTCCCGTGTGAATTAATCGCGCATCAATTTTATTCACAACAAAATACCGAAAATTTTGTTCGAAGAAAAATGGAGCAGATGCTGAAACCCGATCGGCTAACCTTGGATCCGCGTGCCGCTGGAGCGTCGAATACTTTCGACCATTGGTTGAAGTGTTTCGAGGATTACATCGACGCCTCGACAGCAGTCCAGTCCGACGCCGACAGATTGCGGGTCCTCCACACAAGGGTGAGCGACACTGTGTATGCAACAATCCGTGATTCCCAAAATTACAAAGAGGCCATCGAATTACTCAAGAAGCTGTACCATAAACAGCCGAACGAAATTCATGCTTGTCACCTATGAGCCACTCGACGGCGGCAGCCCGGCGAAACTACGGGACAGTACCTGCGCGAACTTCAACAGCTAGCCAGAGCCTGCAATTGCAAGGAGGTGTCGGCTACTCAATACACCAACGATCTGATCCGAGATGCGTTCGTGGCGGGAATCAGCTCATCCTATATTTGCCTGCGGCTGCTAGAGCAGGGTAACTTGGACCTGGCTAAGACGGTAGAATTGGCCAATGCAATGGAAACGGCCTCCAGAAGTCTTGAAACCTACCCCACCGACCACGTGGGAACATCGTGGCAAGTACAGCCACCGCCTCAACTGTACCCGGCAGCTCCTCAGAACTGTGCGATAATGCTCTCAACTTCAGACCTGACGGCTGCGGCAGCTCCTGGAGGCCCACGGTGCTATTTCTGCGGATTGGCGAAGCACCCTCGTCAGAGATGTCTGGCCAGGACGGTGTTCTGCTCCGCCTGTGGGAAGAAAGGGCACTATGCAAAAGTGTGCCGAGCAAAGACCCCTTCCAAGCCCAGCAGTGCTGCGTGTGACTCCCCAGGATCCATCTCCTCATCTCCGGCCTCGTCGATGTCTTCAGCCACGTGCGATTCATGGGTGGCGCCATTTCCTATGACGACGATGCAAGCCACGTGCGACCTGCGGGTGCCGCCGCTTTCAACATCATCGATCACGTGCGATTCGTGGGCGCAGCCATTTTGGTCGACACCGGCCGCAGAAGACCAGCAGGGGTCCTCGTCGTCGGCTATCTCAGCTGCCTGCAGTTACACTCGGGATCCAACAGTGGCGTCAATCATCCTGGACCAGGCCAAGCCTCACAGACTCGACAAGTCCATGATGGACATAGAGGTAAACGGGCGCCTGGCGCATTGCCTGTTTGATAGCGGGAGCACGGAGAGCTTCATCCATCCGGATACAGTGAAACGGTGCGCTTTCCGTGTGCAAACTGTCAGGCAGACAATCTCCATGGCGTCGAGGTCCCGATCTGTTATTGTTCTTGGGAGCTGTGTGGTAACCTTAACGGTGCGGGCCACAGTTTACGAGAACTGGCTCCTCGTGTTACCGCACCTTTGCGCTCCGGTACTCCTGGGGCTAGACTTTATGGTCCACCTGAAGAGTGTGACCCTGCAGTACGATGGGCCACTCCCTCCACTTTCAGTGGGAGAACAGCAGCCTCCAAATTGTCCAGCGCACTCCACATGCAGTCCCTCGACACTCAAAATTACCCCGCCTTCCCTATTCGAAAATCTTGTGCCAGGCTGCAAGCCCATCGCGACTAAGAGCAGGCGTTCCAGCGCTGAGGATCGGATCTTTATTCGATCTGAGGTTCAGCGGCTCCTCAGGGAAGGGGTCATTCAACTTAGCACTAGCCCATGGAGAGCACAAGTCATGGTGGTCAAGACTGGAGACAAGCCCCGGATGGTCATAGACCATTAATAGGTACACGCAGCTGGACGCGTACCCTCTCCCGCGCATATCTGACATGGTCAACCAGATTGCGCAGTACCGGGTGTTCTCCACCATCGACTTGAAGTCAGCCTACCACCAGCTCCCCATTCGCCCAGAGGACCGCAAATACACGGCCTTTGAGGCGGATGGCCGTCTCTACCACTTTTTAAGAGTCCCTTTCGGCATCACAAATGGGGTCTCGGTCTTCCAGCGTGAGATGGACCGAATGGTGGACCAAAACGGGCTACGGGCTACCTTCCCGTACCTGGACAACGTCACTATCTGCGACCATGACCAGCAGGACCATGACGCCAACCTCCAGAAGTTTTTACGCACTGCGACTCTCCTGAACCTGACCTATAACAAGGAGAAGTGCGTATTCAGCAAGCACCGCCAAGCAATCCTCGGATACGTGGTGGAAAACGGGGTCATCGGCCCCGATCCAGACCGTATGCGTCCCCTCCTTGAACTTCCCCTACCCACTAGCATTAAAGCACTGAGAAGATGCTTAGGCTTCTTCTCGTACTATGCACAGTGGGTTCCCAATTACACGGACAAAGCCCGTCCGCTCATAAAATCTACCTCTTTTCCCCTGACAGCAGAGGCTCGCCTAGCCTTTGAAGGGATAAAAGCCGACATCGCGAAAGCCACGATGCACGCTGTCGATGAGTCCATCCCCTTTCAGGTGGAGAGTGATGCATCTGATTTCGCCCTGGCCGCCACACTTAACCAGGTGGACAGGCCCGTCGCCTTTTTCTCTCGCACCCTCCAAGGCCCTGAAATTCGGCACTCCTCTGTGGAGAAAGAGGCTCAGGCCATTGTGGAGGCCGTCCTGCATTGGCGCCATTATTTGGCTGGCAAACGGTTTACCCTGCTCACGGACTAGCGGTCCGTGGCCTTCATGTTCAACAACACGTTAAAGGGAAAAATTAAGAATGATAAAATCTTGAGGTGGAGAATCGAACTCTCCACCTACAACTATGATATCATGTACCGTCCGGGGAAGCTCAATGAGCCCTCAGATGCCCTGTCGCGTGGAACATGTGCCAGTGTGCAGGAGGACCGGTTACAGGCCCTCCACAATGATCTCTGCCATCCGGGGATCACTCGGCTCTTCCATTTTGTAAAGGCACGGAATCTGCCCTACTCTATAGAGGATGTCAGGTCGATAACTCGAAGCTGCAGAGTGCAAGCCGCACTTTTACCGGCCTGACAGGGCACACCTCATTAAGGCCACTCGCCCTTTTGAACGACTGAGCGTCGACTTCAAGGGCCCCCTTCCTTCGACAGATTGGAATGTGTATTTCCTCAACGTGGTTGACGAATACCCCCGATTCCCCTTTGCCATCCCCTGTTCTGACATGTCCTCTGCCACGGTCATGGAAAAAGCGGAGTCTTTTTACCCTGTTCGGCTACCCCAGTTATATCCACAGTGATAGGGGTTCGTCGTTTATAAGCGACGACTTGAGGCAATACCTGCTCTCTAAAGGAATTGCCTCAAGTAGGACTACGAGTTATAATCCCAGGGGTAACGGACAGGTCGAGAGAGAAAACGCTACAGTCTGGAAGGCTGTTTTACTGGCGCTAAGGTCTAGGGGTCTTCCAGTCTCCCGTTGGCAAGAGGTACTTTCTGATGCGCTCCATTCAATCCGGTCCCTCCTGTGTACGGCAACCAACGCTACCCCACATGAGCAGATGTTTACCTTCCCTAGGAAGTCTTCCTCTGGGACCTCACTGCCGTCTTGGTTGACGTACTCAGGACCTGTCCTCCTGCGGCGGCATGTTAGGGCCCGCAAGTCCGACCCTTTGGTTGAACAGGTCCATCTCCTCCACGCCAACCCTCAATATGCCTATGTGGCATATCCTGACGGGCGAGAGGACACGGTCTCTATCCGAGATCTGGCGCCTGCAGGGGACCTGGAAACCCCCGTCACTCCCGCACCCCTGGTTAGGATTCCTTTGCCCATTCTCTCCCCTCCTGACACGGCGCGGGCAGCATCGGGACCTCAACTTAATCCTCTTACTCCCGTGTACAGCTTGCCTGAGTCCAGGAGATTGTCGCCACCTCAAGGTCCACAGGCGTGTGAGGAACTGGAGGAGTCACTGGACACCACCTCGGAGAGAGGGTTGTCACCACGGTCACCAGAACCGGCACTGGAGCCAGTGCTGCGGAGGTCGCAGAGACGGTGCGGACCTCCGATACGGCTGAACTTGTGAACATATGGACAGTTCGTATTGTCTCCTTACCCCACCGGCCTTTGTTTTTAAAGGAGGGGTGAATGTGGTGAACCATAGATGGTTACCACTATGGGTACTTGTACATATGTTACTCTTGTTACTGTTGGGGTTAGGGTTGGGGTGTTCCACCTGTTAGCATTGTTCTGTGGTACACTCCGTTTGGCTCCGCCTTCTTATAGGAGTATAAAGGTCACTGCTACTTCCTAGTAGCCCTTAGTCTGGGATAGTATTGTTAAGCAGTATGCTCTATTCTTGTTGTGAATAAAAGCCTTTATTCCCGGGTACGTCCTAGCCTCCCATGTGAATTAATCGCGCATCAGTTAATTATGTTATTTCAACAATGATAATGTCAAGGAGCAATTGTTATATTACCTCTTATTGGAGATGATCAATGCTTGCCCCTTCTGTAGCATAAATATTACTTTCCAATAAATTTTATTTGAATTTTATACAAGATTTGCATGTGGGCATGGATTCCTTCATTGTCTGAGAATTGTGAATGTATTAAACACTGGGAAGTCATCAGTGAGCATTCCTGTTTTTGGCCTTGTGTTGGAGGGAAGATCACTTCAGCTGAGGAACTGCAACAATGTCCTAGGACTGAAATGATTGGCCTTGAATAGCTGAAGTCATCTCCCTTTTATGCTATGCATGAGAGTGGCTTTTGCTACCAAATAAACCTGTTGGACTTTAACCTGGTGTTGTCAGACTTCTTACTGTGTATGACTCCAACCAGAGTTTCCTCCATTATTTCAATTTTCGTTGGGCTCCTTGATGTCTCATTCAGTCAAAAGCAGTCTTGATACTTTTTGCCTCTCCTCTGGCGTTCAGTCTTTTGTTTTCCATGTTGGACTAAGGACACTACCCTGAGGAACTCCCGCAATGTTGTCCTAGAACTGGGATGATTGGCCTCCAACCACAACAACTATCTTCCTATGTGCCGCAACTAGCAGAAAGTTCTCCACCTAGGAAAACTAGGGCTAGGGCTCCTTGGTGCCATGCTCTGTAAAATGCTGCCTTGATATCAACGGCAGTCACACTCTCATCTTGCCCCTGGTGTTCAGCTCTTTCATCCATGTTTGAACCAAGGCTGTAATGAGGTCAGGAGCTGAGTGACCCTGGTAAAATCCAAACTGGGTGTCGCTGAGCAGGTGCTATCAAGCACTGTTGACCCTTTTCATCACTTTACTGATGATCGAGAGTAGACTGATGGGGCAATAATTGAGTCTTGAAGACATTTGACGTAGTGAAGAAAAGTAGTCTGAGCCTTAAAAAGAACATTTGACATAGTGAAAAGGATTATTCAGAGAAGCTGTGCTCCTGGCCATGCCGACCTTGACTTTGGATCATTTTTTACATTTGAAACATTGGTTGGAAGATTGAGGGGGATGTGAGTTTCCAAGTGTTGAGAGGTGTAAAAGGTACAATTGTTTAGCTTAGATTCCGAATATAGAGCTGGAAAGCAATTTTATAATTCAATACTTTTTATAATTTTATATGTGGTGCATTGTAATAGCAGGAATTATGAGATTTTGTGAAATGCCCATAAGGAATACAGAGTTCCTATGGGCATAGGAACAGATAGAGTCCAAAAATACAGGCACTGATTTGTGTGTCAGTTTCCTGGCATAACGATCCTGCCAAATTTTGACCAATTAAGATGCTGAGAGCTCATAAGAGCTCGTAACTGGCTGGGTGTTGATTTTCTTGGGGGCTCAGAGGCTACATGTGTATTTTCGACAGACCAGGTGAAGGGAGGTGGGTACATGATGGGCAGGTAGCCATGACTGCCCAGGTAATTATCCCAGATTTAAATGTTGTGAAGGGAGTGCTGTGCTATTGGTTGAGCACACTCATCCAAGCAAGTGATTATTCCATTGCACTGTTGACTGTGCCAATGATGGACAGGCTTTGGAGAGTCAGGAGATGAATTAATCACCATAGAATTCCCAGCCTTTTACCTGCGCTCATAGCCACAGTTTTTATTTGGCTAGACCAGTTCAGTTTCTGGTCAGTGGTAAGCCCCAGCAAGATGTTAGAGTGTCAGCAATGGTAAAGCCATTGCGTGTCAAGGGGCAGTGGTTAGATCTCATGTTGGAAATGGTCATTGCCTGGCACTTGGTACAAATGTTACTTGCCACTTGTCAGCCCAAGCCTGGATATTTTCCAGGTCTTGCAGCATATGGCTGTGAATTGCTTCAATATCTGAGGAGGCATGAATGGTGCTGAACAATGTGCGATCACCAGTGATGATGACCACTCACCTCTATTCTTATGATGGAAGGAAAGTCTTTTGATGAAGATGGTTGGGCCTAGAACCTACCCCGAAAAGCTGCTGCAGTGATGTCCTGGAACTGAGATGATTGATTTCCAATGATCACACCTTCCTTTGTGCTTGATGTCACTCCAACCTGTGGAGGGTTTCCCCCTGGTTCCCATTGATCCCAGTTTTTCTAGGGCTCCTCGTGTCTGGAGTTCAACTATTTTGTCCATGTTTGAATAAAGGCTGTAATGTGGTCAGGAGATGCGACCCTGGCCAAACCTAAACTGAGCATCAGGTTATCGCTAAGTAAGTGCTGCTTTATAGCATTGCTGATGACCCCTTGCATCACTTTACTGATGATTGCGTATAGGTTGATGGAGCAGTAATTGGTTGGGTTGGATTCGTCCTGACTTTTGTGTACCTAGGCAATATGAAAAATTGCCGAGTAGATACCAATGTTGTATCTTGACTGGAACAGTTTGGCGAAAGGCATGGCAGTTCTGGAGTACAATCTTCAGTACGATTGCTGGAATATTGTCAGTACCCATTGCCTTGGCAGTAACTGTGGATGCTACACAAGTCCTAGGGAACATGCTGTCCCTAACATGGGAGGAGTGTTTGTTCGAGGCACTTGGTACCCTGCCCTTAGACTGGTACATAGTTACGGTGCTGCTGAGCAAGGCTGTGTCTGTCTCCCCTCCTCCAAAGGGAATATCCATTTGTGAGATACTGCTCACCTTATGATACATTCTCTAACTGCTTGTGAGAATGCACCTCTGTGAGAGTATTTGCGCTGCTGGGCAGTGTGCTTGTAAGATATAACAACACTGTGTAGTTTGGATGGAAGAGGGTCTCCATGAATGGATGTCTTCACCTGTGGGAGACACCAGAAGAATTCATGAAATTACCCGTTGAGGAGCGAAAGACTCTATGTCTACGATTTCCAGTGCAACGGTATTTGGAATGCTATCAGATATAGCAGATTGGAATGTATCGTTAATTAGTGCATTACCTTCTGTAGTCGCCACCTCCACTAGTGCCCATTTTGCCATGGCAGACTTCCATCTGAATCACGATCCTGGCCAGTTCCATCACTTGATGGATGTTATCACCTTAAGGGACACCTCTGTTTCGGTCTTCATATGGGCATTGTGAGCTTGCTTCACCTGCAAGGCCAAGAAGAGAATGGAGACAGGCACTAAATTCCAGTGTGGCAATGCCAGCTGCTCCTATTCCCTTAATAAGCTTTTATTTAACATATTCACTTGCCAATACTAAAGCATTTTACAGCAGGCAGAGCATTAACAAATGAACAAAACACTGACATATTTACTATGCAATTACATTTTAAAAGCTTTTTAATCTCGGTGGCAACAGGTCCTCACAGCACTTTGGCTTTGTATGATTCTAATGGGTCATTAAATGTCTGAGCATACATTCTATCCACGTCTGGTGGCAGCATGCACCCTGGGACTTGTCTGCTGGAAGGTGAAGCCCCAGGGATCTGGCGGGGAGGGGGGGGGGGGGGGGGGGTGTTTGGATTCACTGATCTTGCCGAGGGTGCAAGATCAATGTGGATCCAGAATTTGTGGGTGACACTTAAGCCACTCACAGCATAGACATTTCCTGCCAAGAATTTACAACATGGAAGAAAAGAATTATGACTGTGAAGAAGAGAATGTCCAGAAATATGATGAAGAACTCCAACTGAATGTCTTATCCATAGCTGCTTATGAAAGGTCAATTTTGCTGAATTTAAAGAAAGTGGACATTAATCAGCACAGAACATCATGGCTCACATAGAATCACACTCGTGGATCATCTATTAGGATGGTGGTTGATAGTGTGCTGCTATTGTGCTCCTGTATTGTTGATTCCTGAGACCTATGTACCAATAAAAGTTGAAACATCTTCCTTTAAAAGCAGCTGATGTGATTTTAAGAGCATACACTGTGCTTGCAATGTATCTTACAAGCACATTGCCCAGCAGCTTTAAGAGCTGATCACATGGTTTGATGGTGATGCCATTAGGGTGTTGCATAGGCTACTGTTTTTAGTTTGGTCCTCTGCACAGGCAACAGCTCCTTAATAAATCTGTTGTTGTTAATTTGAATCTACATGTGTGAACAACTTTTTGTTTAAAACCCACAATCCCCAATCCGTAACATAGTTAGGACATTACATATTCCCATGCCTGTATTCTGCCCATCATCTTTTTGACAGTTTAGTCTAGTGGCATTCTTATCCTGCCGCCTTCCAAAGTTGAGAAGGGCCACATGGATGTAAAATACAAGTGATCTGAGATTTTTTACTTAATCATGCAAATTATCTAGCTATTAAGCAGACAACGTTCCACACTGGTTTGCAGGGAGTGATTGCATGAATTCTGAAATAATGAACTTGCAAAATATCTTAAATTCTAGGAAAGAAATAAATTACTAAATTTAAAATCCAGGCAGACATGCATTTTCTTCCTCCTTCAAGAATTATTAATATGGCACAGGCTCCCAAGAAAAATAGTTAATACTCTACTAATTCTCAATGGCTTCTTGATCCCTCACTCTTCCTTCATATTGTTAACCTTTAGACTCTTTGTCTAACCCAGGTTTGGCATCATCCAATCAATATTTTTCTGAAAACTTCAACTCTTTCAATCATGATGAATATTTCCATTATAAGCCTTGGTTCTTCACTAGTTTTTTACATTTTGTAAAAGAAAAGTGAGCAGAAGACTAAACTTGAATAAGGACAATTTTTAAACAATCTGCTGAAAATTGGGCAGATTATTCTAAATTGCTGTAAAACGAGTGATGCATCTGACTCTACTTAGTCCATGAAAGGAAACACCATTACCTGCAAGTTTCCCTCAAAGCCAATGCCATCTTGAAAGTACATTACCGTTCCTTCACTGCCATTGAATCAATATCCTGGAACTCTCAATTCACCTAGCACAATTCACCTTGTCACCTAAATGAATATATCTACACCACATAGACCAAAATAGTGGGTATGCCTACACCCCATAGACTGCAACATTCAAGACGACAGCTCACTACTACCTCCTCAAAGGCAGTTAAGAATTGGCAATAAATGCTGGTTTTGGGAATTGTTGGCAAAGCCAATGAATGAATTAAAAACCCCATCTAAATTGCCAAATCAAAAGTGCTTACAGATTATTTATAGGGTTATTTGGAATCTATTTGGATTTTAATTGCATGCCACACTTACCTCACTCAGCAAAGATCTCTTCAATACGTGCTGATAATTTATACATTCTGCTCTTTTATAAATTGTTGCATTCAGTATTATGAATACTGAAGATATTAATATTATCCTATTTACTTTTTGTAGCTAATCAAATATGGATGTTGCAAATATTGCTCCAAGGAAGATTTTCAGAGCAAAGAAAACACTTCGAGCAAGTGACCGCAAGCAGTGGGAAGCATTACACAGAAGGAGATCTCACAGTGGGAATGATCAACCCTTTAAAAAATATGATCATCAGAAAAACCATTTGCAAGGCATGGATGCAGAAGGTATAGATGACAGCAAACATGGTAAACATTTTATTTCAAACCATGCGAAAAGTGAACTTTCAAAACCTGGACTATGCCAGAGTTCAACAATGTATTGCAAAAGTGACATTAAAGCTGAGTTGAAAGCATCTGACACCGATGTAGCAGAAAAGCACATTGAGACTGCCAGTTTAAAAGATCAAGACATTCAATCTAATGGTCACCTTCAGCTAAGGGAGCATCAGAATATTGGTTTGCTCAGAAAGTCTATAAACTCTCCTTCAAAATCTGCTGATCAAAATGTAATTGCTACAAATGGTAGCGCCATTCACATTTCTTCATGTGTATTAAAAGAAGACTTTAACAACAAAACTTCTAAAACCTATTCAACTAAGATTCCTGAGCTAATGGACCAAAAGAACTGTGTGAAATCCATCAGTTCAGATAGGAAGTGGAATATTGAGCCAGTCCTTAGTATTATTGATGTTGAAGATCTTAAATTTGTTTCCTTGAATGCTAATGATAAAACTGGTAACCTGAAGACAAAGTATTCCATTGGTCCTATTTTAGAGAAGATGTCCAATAAGGCCCAGGAGAACATGCGTAACATGCATTTGTCAGCACCACATATTACCATCAATGTGAAAGACAAGGTTGAGGAAAATGTACAAAATGGAATACAGAATGCTGATGTTTCAAAATGCCTTAATGTAGAAGAATCCAGATTTCTGACCAATTGCCAAGGGAGGATTGAATGCAGCCCAATTATACAAAAAGATTTGAAAAGCTCTGGTGAGTAAACTGGAATTTTATAATTCAATGGCTAGTGATGTTAATTGAATAAAAAGAAATGTCTTTTTCCATGTTTATCCTTTGGATTTTTCCTATTGAAATTTCACTTTTTGTTCTTTGAGCCATTTGCAAATTGGCATAAGACAAATTCCATTAGAGAAATGAATATGTGGCTCAAAGACTGCTGTGGGAGAAGTGTGTTCAGGTTTCTGGCGTGAGCCCGACTTTTTGGCTCTCGCAATCTTACTGGCTCGCCCCACTGGGGTAAGATGTGCATCACACACACACGATGACCCACGTTCAGGAAACCAGGAGAAGCAGTTTGGCTGAGCTGCAAAATTATAAAAGCAAGTAGTCACTTGTGGGAGTGATGTATAGCCCACTAAATGTAACTGCTCAGTAGGACACACTTAAAGATAATGCAATGATGGGGGATTGTAATCAACATATTATTTGGAAAAAGATGGACAAAGATGGCATAGATGAGGAGTTCATAGAATGTTTTCAGGATAGTTTCTTAGAACAGCAGTTCTGAAGCCAACCAGAGGGCAGGCTACACTGGACCTGGTATTGTGCAATGTGATGGGATTAATTGATAACCTCATAATGAAGGCACCACTAGGTACAGATGATCATCATATGATTGAATTTTACATTTGATGGAGAAAAGAATGTGCCCGAAACTAATATTTTTATCTTGAATGTGGACAATTATCAGGGGATGAAAGTGGAGCTAGCTTAAGTGTGAATCGGTGAATATGTTCACGGGATAGATCAACAGATATTGGTGGCAGACACTTAAATGGATATTCCATGATACACAGAATAGACACATTCCAATGAGTGAGGAAAAATTAAGGGGAGAGCCCATCATCTGTGGTTAATTTAAAACATTAAAGACAGCATTAAACTTAAACAAAAAGTATATGTTTGTGCAAAGACGAGTAGCAGAAGATTGAAATGAATATTTAGAACATCAAAGAATTACAAAACAATTGATGAGGGAAAAACTAGAGCACGAGAGGGTCTTGATAATTGATGCATTGGTTTTAATTTTCCAAAATTCCCTACATTTGGGGAAGGTTCCATTTGATTGGAAGATGAGAAATGTAACTCCTTTATTCAAAACGTGAGGAGGCAGGAAACTACCTATAAGCCAATTAGCCTAACATCCGTCATAAGAAAAATGGTAGAAGCCATTATTAAGGATGTTATAGCAGGGCTCTTCGAAACATCCAAGGCAATCAGGCAGAATCAACATTATTTTGTGAAAGTGAAATCCTGTTTAACCAATTTATTGGAGTTCTTTGAAGGAGTCGGTTGTGGATAAAGAGGAACCAGTGGATGTACTGTACTTAGATTTCCAGAAAGCATTTAATAAGATGTCACATCAAAGGTTATTGTATAAAAATAAAAGTTCATGGTGTAGGGGGTAACATATTAGCATGGATTGTAGATTGGCTAGCTAACAGGAAACAGTTGGCATAAATGGGTTGTTTTGTGACAAGTGGTGTGCCACAGCGATAAGTGTAGACAACTTGGATAAAGGGATCAAAGGTATGATTCCAAAATTTGTTGACAATACAAAGATAGATAGGAAAGTAAATTGTGAAGGGGCTACAAAGAGATCTAGGTAGGCTAAGTGAGTGAGCAAAGAACTGGCAAATATAATGTGGACAAATATGAAATTGTCCATTTTGGCAGGAAGAGTAAAGAAGGAAGCTTATATAAATGATGAGAGGTTGCAGAGGAATCAGAGTGTCTGGTTGCATGAATCTCAAAAGGCTACTATACAGATAGAGGAAGCAATTAGGAAAACTAAAGCATGTTATCATTCATTGTGAGGGGGAATTGATTAAATAAGTTAGGGAGGTTATATTTAGAACATAAGAACAGGGAGCAGGAGTAGACCATCTGGCCCCTCGAGCCTGCTCCGCCATTCAATAAGGTCATGGCTGATCTTTTCGTGGACTCAGCTCCATTTATCCGCCCGCTCACCATAACCCTTAATTCCTTAACTGTTCAAACATTTATCTATCCTTGCCTTTAAAGCTTCAGTTGTACAGGTCATTGGTGAGACCATGTCTGGAATATTAAGTACAGTATTGGTTTTCTTATTTAATGAAATATATAAATGCATTAGAAGCAGTTCAGAGATTGTTTATTACACTGATGTAGAAATGGGCAGGTTACCTTATGAGGAAAGGCTAGGTTGGTATCCACTACATAGAGTATAAAAGCTGGAGTCTGATGATGCAGCTGTATAGAACGCTGGTTAGGCCACATTTGTAGTACTCCGTCCAGTTCTGGTCACCGCACTACCAGAAGGACGTGGAGGCGTTAGAGAGAGTGCAGAGAAGGTTTACCAGGATGTTGCCTGGTATGGAGGGTCTTAGCTATGAGGAGAGATTGGGTAAACTGGGGTTTTTCTCTCTGGAAAGACGGAGAATGAAGGGAGATCTAATAGAGGTGTACAAGATTATGAAGGGGATAGATAGGGTGAACAGTGGGAAGCTTTTTCCCAGGTCGGAGGTGACGATCACGAGGGGTCACGGGCTCAAGGTGAGAGGGGCGAAGTATAACTCAGATATCAGAGGGATATTTTTTACACAGAGGGTGGTGGGGGCCTGGAATGCGCTGCCAAATAGGGTGGTGGAGGCAGACACGCTGACATCGTTTAAGACTTACCTGGATAGTCACATGAGCAGCCTGGGAATGGAGGGATACAAACGATTGGTCTAGTTGGACCAAGGAGCGGCACAGGCTTGGAGGGCCGAGGGGCCTGTTTCCTGTGCTGTACTGTTCTTTGTTCTTTGTACAATTTAGAAGAATTAAGAAGTGACTTGATCAAAACTTTTAAGATCCTGAGGGGATTGACAGGATGGATGTGGAGATGTTTGGGGGCCGGGGGGTGTGCCTCGTGGGGGGGGCGGGGTCTGCTGGGGTGGGGGGATCGCTACTGGTGGGGAAGGGTGGGTGGAGGAGGGGCTGGCCCGGGAGTGATCGGGGAGAGGGGGGGACGGGTGGGGAGGCAGTAGTGCGAGGGTCCCGGGCTGGCCAGCAAACAGGGAAACTGACAGATCGGGTCACGCGCAGAGTTCCGGAACTGTCAAACTCTGGCGTGAATAGGCCTTGCCCCCTGAGTTTTTAATGAGATTCACGATTGTGGCCACTGCATTGCACAGTGTGGGAGATTCGGGTCTGAAGTTGAACTGAAAAAACAGTCGTGATTTACACCAGTTTTCTCGCCAATTCAGCACTTTTAGGAGAAGCGCCCCCTTTTGTCTCTGTCTCACACTCACTCCCATTGAATGCACAACACTTACCAAGTTCCAAGTGAATACACTTCTAACAACCTGAAGTACTAATAATGTGCAGCATTAACAGTGGAGGAGTTAAAATTGCACTAATGCCACAGATGGGGCAAGTTGTGATTTTTTAAAAATTATTTATTTGAGAGGAAACAGTGGTGTTATGCTGAGCTGTGTTATGTTTACCCAATGAAGTGCATGTGTGGTTGGGCATTCTCTTATATTGAGACAATGTCTAAGGATGATCTGAAACATGCTGCAAAGGTAGACAGAACATGGGAGTCTGGACACATGACAGAAAAGCTTGATCTACTGCACAGCAACAGGCAAATCTGCCTTTTAGCAACACATGATCATTTAAGAAGCACGAGCAACACACACTGCACAGTTCCATCACCTCTATAGCTGTCCGGCTCGTTTTATTTGAATCTATGACTGCTACCTATCCTTCCAGTGCTTCGCCCTCTTCCTCAGCCGAAAAAGGGGAAATCGCAAGATCATTTGGCTTGTTTGAATCACATGTTCATTCCTCTTTGTGCAAGTAATTTTTGATATCGGCACCAAATTTGAATATGTCCTTTTGCCTTACATTGAAGGTATGCATTTTTGATTTTTAAGTACTGACCCTTGCGTATTAATATTTTTATCCTGCCTTGGTGACCGAGAATACACAAGGCAGTGAAGATGTCATCTAAGCAGCTGACTGGTCACTTTAGCATAAAGAATCAGACCATCTGTATCACTGTGGGGTGGAGGTATGGAAAGTGAAATAGAGCAGGAGCCTTCAACTGAAATGCCTCCTCAATTCCTGCCATGATTTCCCTCCTGTTAGGTGAAAGGAAGGCTCAGACTTTCATTGAAAAGAAAAACAAAAAGCTTAGCATGAGTTCCGTTGAATTAATTGATACTGATAGACAAAACTAACAAATTGGCATCCTGTTAATTTCATAGTATTAGCTTGCACCAGGATTCAACAAATAAATGAAAAATCGACTTTTGACTTTGTCTAGGATGGGACAATAATATATGCATCCAAATTCCACTTGGCTCCATATCTCTTGATACTCTTGGCTATTGATCTTGAAATTAAAATTATTAAATTAATCTAGCACCTATTGCTTTTTGTTGGAAAGATTTCCACACTTAGCTATCCTTCCTTGAATGGCTTGTTTCCCTTTTTCTTAGACTCTAACACTAGCAGAAAAAGTTTACAAATTTTGCCTATTACTTTCAAAATCCTAAAGACCACCCTCAAATCACTTATATATTCCATGGGATTCAAGCCTAGCCTCTCCTCATAACCTAATCCTCGGGCACTCAGTTCTGGTGAATTTGCACCAGAAGTGAACATAATACTCCACATGGTAGGCAGGATTTTCTGACCCTGCCAGCAGGACCTTCTGGGACTGCCGACAGTGATTTGAAAGGCTAGAAAATTTGGGCCATGGTCTCTAGATGTAGTTTACCTAAAACTTTATATAGCTGCAGAACTTCCTCCTCCTTAGATTCTAGCTGGCATTACATTAGTTTAGATTAGATGGGGATGGTACGGTGGCACAGTGGTTAACACTGCTGCCTCACAGCACCAGGAACCCAGGTTCGATTCGCTGTTTGGGTCACTATCTGTGTGGAGTTTGCACGTTCTCCCCTTGTCTGCGTGGGTTTCCTCTGGCTGCTCCGGTTTCCTTCCACAGCCTGAAAGACGTACTGGTTAGGTGCATTGGCTGTGCTAAATTCTCCCTCAGTGTACCCGAACAGGCGACTAAGAGAATTTCACAGTAACTTCATTGCAGTGTTAATGTAAGTCTTACTTGTGATGAATAAATAAACTTTATCAGATTATAATTTAGTACCCGATTTACATTTTAACAATGTTTATATGGACTCCTAAACC
The DNA here is from genome assembly GCF_964213995.1 of Mustelus asterias. Taxonomy (NCBI): domain Eukaryota; kingdom Metazoa; phylum Chordata; class Chondrichthyes; order Carcharhiniformes; family Triakidae; genus Mustelus; species Mustelus asterias. Next base: position 63,182,356 of record NC_135823.1, read on the forward strand.
CCTTTGGACCTCAGATGTTCTCAGCTTTTCAACATTTTTTATAAGTGCTCTGAATTTTGTTCTTGGGTCCAAAATCAATTAATTTAACCCGTATTTAAATCCATCTGTCACTGTTGGGTGCAGAATAGCGATGTATGTACCAAACGTGATTGCAGCTCTGTAAATATTCCCAGCTGAGCACCACGCACAGAGTTCAGCAACACCATTTTCAGAATTTCATCGAGTGAGAACAGCAGGACTGTGATTTCTGGCAGGAAGAACCACAATAGGGAGTGACTTCATCAGTGGGGCGCTGTTGGGTGATCTGCTGCAAGCAGGGCAAGAAATATCATTGGACTGAGCATCAAACTTTCACTAATGATTCCATTTGAAGTACAATGAAAGCATTTCAGTTTATGCAATTCTCTGCAGTAAACTTTTTATTTCATATTTGGTCATTTTAACTTGTGGTTTTTGCAGTGAAAGAAAACGTATTCTTAATATCTGTAAAGAGCTCTTCAGCTAGCTGCTTACTCGGATCAGGAGAAAGGAATAGAACTTGTGTTGATAAAATAATACAGTTAATTTCTTACATGACCCACTGGTTTTTGCTGCATTTTTGTGATATCTTGTTTCCTCTTAATCATCATAGATCATAGAAACCCTACAGTACAGAAAGAGGCCATTCGGCCCATCGAGTCTGCACCGACCACAATCCCACCCAGGCCCTACCCCCATATCCCTTCATATTTTAGCCACTAATCCCTCTAACCTACGCATCTCAGGATACTGAGGGGCAATTTTAACCTGGCCAATCAACCTAACCCGCACATCTTTGGACTGTGGGAGGAAACCGGAGCACCCGGAGGAAACCCACGCAGACACGAGGAGAATGTGCAAACTCCACACAGACAGTGACCCAAGCCAGGAATCGAACCCAGGTCCCTGGAGCTGTGAAGCAGCAGTGCTAACCACTGTGCTACCGTGCCGCCCTGATTGTGATGAAAGGATATGTGGTCACTAAGTCATTTGAGGTTGCTATGCCTATTTGCTTTTCCTATTTAAGAATTTCAAATAAATGTGTTTTTTGTTTCCCTCCCAGCACTCCCCATGGAAACTATGATACAGCACCGTATTTTGCATACAAACATAAGTCTGAATCTCATTGTTTAAGATGTAATAATTTGGCAATCCAGGTGCTTTTGTTCAGGAATAAAAATTGGCTAAAAAGTATTGTCAGCAATCAAGAAAGAAAATAACCAAATGAAAGGAATGATTACTTGATTAACCTTGCTTCCCCTTTTTAATGAGGAAAAGAACATTAACTAAAATTATACATTTTTATAATCTTCAAGTGTCAAGAAAGAGGACCCATTCAAAAGGTGGAGAAAGAAGCAGCAAAAAGCGAGTCAAGATTTTAGAAGGTGACAAAAGTGACCATTTTAAATTAAGTTCCAAAAGCCAAAGTGCAGATACTACCAAGAAGATGTCTTTGGATGAGGTGATCTTTGTTTTTATTGAATTAGTGGATATTAAGAATTGTTTTAAGTTTTCAAGAGAAATACTGAGCAGTAAACTAAAATATTTAATGACCAAAGTATGCTTTTAAGGATCATTTGATTCCTTAAGTTTAAAGTGGTCTGTTACATTTTAGTAGGAAGTGTCTTCATTACTACCTTTAGAAAATGTAATGTTAATGTGAGTGTTTTTAATTGGAATATTCAGAAAGGTGCTTTTTAATCTAGTTGCTCCTGTGAATTTGGTTAATGTTGGTTCTAATTCATCTGCCATTAGTTAATTTGATGAGCACCTTGGGTAATCAGTGCAAGTCGCAGGGGTATTGCGACCAGGTGAGGAAATAGCTCCACTCAATTCAACTAGCCAGCGATGTTCACATCTAAATTTTTTTTTAAACTTCCTCGTTCCTCAGTTGGTCACAACAAAGGTGTAAGTTTCTTTTTCACAAAGTTATGCCTTTCCAAATCAAATGTATTTAACTATTCAAGCTGTGAACAACAAGGAGCCAATCAAACAAGGTTTTCCTGAATCAAAGAGCACACTAAACCTGAGGAAAATAATAACCCGATGTCGAGCATTCAGCCCACATGTAGTCATTCTGGCATACGCACACACACAATAAAGGAAATTAGAGTCTAATTTTTTAAAACATTAACGAATATATGGTTAAGTATCCTTTGTCATTGAGGTGGAGATTTTACATGTTGCAGCCAATTTGGGTTAGCTGGCTTCTCGGATGCATTCAGATGTTGAAAATGAGTGCGTTGCTGGAGTTATTTCTTTCCCACACCGTCTCTCTCACCTTCCTTGCTGCATGAGGAAGCCTTTGGCTGGAGCACTGCACCCCATTTGCCTTTGCCCGAGTTCCTTCCTCAGTCTCCTCTGGGAGTTGCCCCTCACTGTCCTCTTCATCTAAAGAGATGTGGCAGTCCTTCATCTCCTCCTTATCTAGCTCTTCACCCTCTTGTAGCACCAGGCTATGGAGGGTGCAGCACACCATGATGATGCGCAAAACCCTCTGGGGCTCTACTGGTGGGTTCTCCTGACTGGTCCTGGCACCAGAACCACATCCTCAGCAGGCCAATCGTCTGCTCCACCAGTGCGCATGTAGCAGCATGAGCCTCGTTGTATCGGGTCTCAGCTTTTGGTGTCATCGTCCACCTCCTGAGGGGAGTACCCTTTATGTCCCCAAGGAGCCATCCTTCCAGCTGCTGATCTCCCTCGAAGGCGACCGGGATCTGAGAGCAGCTTAGAATATAGATATCGTAGTCGCTCCCCAGGAAATGGGCACACACCTGCATGGTGCACTTGGCGCTGTCAAATGAGCTGCACTTCCAGGGAGTGGAAAGGAAAGGTGCCCCATGCCACCATGGGGAATGCAGAGCCATGTGTGTGCAGTCAGAAAGACCTGCACTTGGGGTAGTCTAGCTATGTGGGTAAAGCCCATGGCTCTGGCATCCTGACTAGCCTGGTCCCAGTCAAAATTTATGTAGTTCTGCATCTTCGCAAAGAGAACATAGGTCACCTAGCTTATGTGCAGTGGACTGGGAGATGCTGCAGAGGTCATCCGTACAGCCCTGAAATGAGCCGCTAGTGTAAAGGTTTAGCGTGGTTGTAACCGTCAGGGCCACAGGTATTAAGTGACCTCTCAGACCATATGGCACCAACTCCTGCACCACCTGATAAACCGTCCCTCAAGAGGGTTTCCACCATCCCTCCGAACAGATGCAGTTGTCGCTGGCAGTGGTTTTTAGTCATCTGGAGGTATGTTATTCTCCTCCGCTAGACCCATGCCTGGCAGTGCCACTTCCATGTCTGATCCTACCCCTGGAAACTCAGCAGGCCCTGCCACCCCACCTCTGTACAGCAGACGTCCCGTTGACATGGAGCCACAGGTTGATGTCATCTCTCCTATTCCACTGCAATCAGAAGTACAGCCAATCCACTGGCATCATGCATACATTGACTTGCCCTATATGCTGACATTCAGAGGTTGGTGGGGGTTGGTGCGCTGCCATTACTCTTGTCGTTTCTGTTACCTTTGCCCCTTGTATTAGGAGCCAAACCTGTTACCTCTCTCTTGTTGAGAGCTGAGTGCAAGCCATGGAGTTCAGTGCTTGGGGACTCAGCTCCCAAAGGATTAACTGGTGGGCACCAATTGGTTCCAAAATCATGCATTACAATACTGACTTAATGGGCATAATTGATTCATCTAGAGAAGGTCAGGGATGCTATTAGGGGACTGGGTTTCTTCTGTGGCGAGTGAGGCTTACCTGATTTATTTCAAGCCTCCAGATTAAATTCAAGTTCATCATTTACTTTAACCTGCAGCCCCCAGCACTCACGGATAATGGATCATACGAGCCTTCCATTTTATACACTCAGCCATCCATGATAATATTTCTGACGACATGGTCTCCCGGACCATAGGCATTGCCCATCCACACTGCTCATGCCCTATAGCTGCCCCTTGGAACCTGTGGGTGGGGAATAAATGTGACTTGCCTTGTTGCCCCCTCTGTGTCAGGGTCCTAGTGCCTATGAGAATAAATCACCACCCCGTCATAATCTCCCACATTGTCCGTCCAACCTGGAGTGTCACCCAACCCCATCTGATGGCTAAAGCAGGCTTAAAATTCACAGCGTTCATTAGTTCTGTATGCAATGTATCCTGCGTGAAAGGGCATAAACAGGTAAGGAGCTGGCATGGACAATATGAGGAGCCATTGAGGGTGGATGGAAGGTATGATTTGATATAAGGACATGATGGACTGAGGAGTGAGTGGGAGGTGAGTGATGAGCGCTAGAGAGCCTGAAATGTAAATGTAATCAAACAGTTGGGACAAATTCCCATAGAATTAAGGCAGCCCTTTTATCCAGCTGCCCCTGTGGATGCCTCGATTCTGCTTTGGAGTTGGCAAGCCCCACACATGCCCCCTCCTCCCAGAGCGAAATAGAACATGAAGGGGCCCTTTATGCTGAGGAGGGTCTGCCGAATCAGGGAATGCTTTGGTTGCAAAAATCCACCTGAATGTCTAAAATACTGATCAAATTAATCATCACCAAATTTAGATGCTTTTGCCCCCCAAATGTTTCACAGAAAAATTTCTATACCTACTGTTGTTACTTGGGGTAATTCCTCATTCTCTAAATACAGATAATCCTTCAAAAGCCAGATCTGTCTGTCTATTGGTTTTTCTCCTGACCTGGTTTGCTTGAATATTTTAATTCATTTTGTTAACTTGGCCTCTATATGCTGCCACCTTTTTAGAACAGTAAGAAGTCTCACAACACCAGGTTAAAGTCCAACAGGTTTATTTGGTAGCAAATACCATAAGCTTTCGGAGCACTGCTCCGAAAGCTTATGGTATTTGCTACCAAATAAACCTGTTGGACTTTAACCTGGTGTTGTGAGACTTCTTACTGTGCTTGCCCCAGTCCAACGCCGGCATCTCCACATCATGACCTTTTTAGAAGACAGGCGTGCTTTGGCATCTGACTCTATAGACAATTTTGGGAAAGGAGAGGAAACAGTTTCCTATATTGTGCAAAAAGGCAGTATTTAAGAGGATATCCCTGATTTTGGATGATGTCAGTTCATTTGTAATTAGGGGGAGGTGATGGCATAGTGGTATTGTCACTGATCTAGTAATCCGGCGACCCAGGGTAGTGCTCTGGGGGCCTGGTTATGAATCACACCACGGCAGATGGCAAATTTGAAAAAAAAATCTGGAATTAGTGGGCTAATAATGACCCTGAAACCATTGTCAACTGTTGTAAAAACCCATCTGGTTCATTCATGTCATTTAGGAAAGGAAATCTGCCATCTGGTCTGGCCTACATGTTGACTTCAGAGCTTAGCAAGCCACTCCGTGCAATTAGGGATGAGCAATAAATGCTGGCCCAGCCAGCGATGTCCATATCCCATGAATAAATGAAATGGGAGTAAAATTGTTAAAGCCATGAGTAACCATAGCTATAATAGATAATAAATGTTTTAATGTAAGTAAATGTAATGTTAAAAATTGAGCTTTACTTTGGCTTCCTCTTTGTGCAAACGGCATTCATTCCAATTTGTATTATTAGATCCAGAAAATGTTTCACCAAAAGATGGTCACTGAACTTGGTGATGGTTTGGACAGCAAACTTGAAGAGTTAACAAAAAGAATTGAAAACATTGACTGCAGACAAAAGCATGAAGAACTGGCTAAAAGTATTCAAGTAAGTTTTTAACTTAATCCAAAACAACTTGCATTTATTAGCACCTTTTGTCATAGTAAATTGAACCTAAACACTTGAGGGGCATAATGCAACAGAATTTGAACAAGCTACACAAGATATTTGAACAGATGACACACTCAAAGTTTTGTCGAAAAGAGATTGTAAGAAGTATGTTAAAGGAGGAAAGCAAGAAGAGGTGAAGGGGTTTATATAGGGAATTCCAGAGCTTGGAGCTTTGACAACTGAAGATTCAGCCAACAATGTTAGAGCAATTAAAATTGGGGATCTGCAAGAGGCCAGAATTGGAGGAACACAGCTTGGGAGAGTTGTAGGGCTGGAAAAAATTGTAGATGTAAGCAACGGCAAAGCCATGGAGGAATTTGAAAACAAAAGAGAAAATGCTAGAAAATCTCAACAGGTCTGGCAGCATCTGGTAAGGAGAGAAAAGAGCTGACGTTTCGAGTCCAGATGACCCTTTGTTCAAGCCCTCTGGTCATCTGGACTTGAAACGTCAGCTCTTTTCTCTCCTTACAGATGCTGTCAGACCTGTTGAGATTTTTCAGCATTTTCTCTTTTGGTTTCAGATTCCAGCATCTGCAGTAATTTGCTTTTATGAGGAATTTGAAAAGATGGTTGAGAATTTTAAAATTGTCCCTCCATTGAATAACAACTCCATGTAGGTCAATTGAGCACAGGGTTGATGGATGAATGCAACTTGTAAACACTTAGGATAAAAAGTTTTGGATATCCTCAACGTTACAAAAGGTTGGAATGGTCAAATCGAGTAGTAACAAAGGCATGGATGAGTAATCTAGAAACCAAGGATGATGCGAATCCCACCATGGCAGCTAGTGGAATTTAAAATTCAATTAATAAATCTGGAATATAAAGCTAGTAATGGTGATCGTGATAACAATCATCAATTCTGGTTCACCAATGTCCTTTCAAGGAAGGAAATATGCCATTTGGTCTCGTCTACATGTGACTCCAGACTCCTAACATTGGCCACTCAAATGGCCTAGCAAGCCACTTGAGGACGATGCGAATATGTGCTTGTCAGCTCACTTCTGGATCAGACATGGCAAAAGTTTGCAAGCAGTCTGCTTCAGCCTCAAATAATTGCTGGAGAGAGAGATTGAGTTGGTTGCTAGCTTGTCTATTATGGGGACCAATACTGATTCTTTTTTATTCATTCATGGGACATGGGCATCACTGGTTGGCCAGCATTTATTGCCCATCCCTAGTTGCCTGAGGGCAGTTGAGAGGCAACCACATTGCTGTGGATCTGGAGTCACATGTAGGACAGACCAGGTAAGGATGGCGGATTTCCTCCCCTAAAGGACATTGTCGATTGTCAGAAAAACCCATCTCATTCACCAATGGTTTCATTGTCATCAGTAGATTCTTCCAGATTTTTTTTATTGAATTCGAATTCCACCATTTGGCGTGGCAGGATTTGAACCCGAGTCCCCAGAACATTAGCTGAGTTTCTGGATTAATAGCCTAGCAATAATACCATTAAGCCATCCCTTAAATCTTAACCTAGTGCATGAAATTTGGAAAAAAAATTATTCCTGATGCATTTTGCTTTTTAGAAAAAATGTTGAGGACGTGCAATAAATTACATCAATGATTTTTTCCTGTGCTTTTCATTCCATGTAAATGTGCTCCAGTCCAAACCAGACAGAAGGGATAAATATCCCTCTCTTTTGATGCAAATTATGCAGTGGACGACTACTATCCTGTTGGAAGTGGACTGAACACTAGTACTGTTGTTGAATGTATATAGTATGAGAGAAATTTGGCGAAGCTAAATTGAAATTATTGACAAAGGAGACCATTTTCCAAACCTGGATATTCAAAATACCAAGTCTTTATCTCTACAGAAACTCTCTTTTTTGTTGGATATAGGGCACTCGATTACTTTTATCACAATATATGAAATGTTTCTATCTTCCCTTCTGGGATTTGACTTGCTATTGGATATATGTTTCATGCCATTGTCACCTTTTTTGAAACAAATGTTAAGAAATGTAAGTGATCATGTTAAAAACTGATTTATAACTATTTATTTTTGCACACAGACTAGAATAAAACGATTGGAAAGAAAAGTAAAAGCTGCTTTGCAGACTGTAAATGCACTGTCGCTCAGAAAGAAAGCAGAGGAGGTATAAAATGATCTTTGGCCAGAATGTAGCCATCCTAATTTTACATTCATTTTCACTTTTATTATGTTTTTGCATTGAATTACTTCTATTATTAGAAGAATCTATGATGATTTTTCTTTAGACAACAGCTATAAGCATTCTCAACAGATTTTTGTTTTATTCTTCAATACTTATCCAGAGCACTTCTACATTATTTTCACAACAATCTGAAACGCAACCTGTGCCACAATATGGTACCACTGCAGTAATTTCGATGAATGCAACGGAGGCTCGGTCACTTGCAAAGCATATGGATTCATCTGCTGCACTTGCAGTTGTATCAGACCAATCCTCACAGCCATTGCCTCACACGAAAACTCCAGATTCTTCTAATTATGAACTGAACTTGCAGTTACCTAAAAGGTATTGTTTAATTGAAGTATAGCGATTGTTTATGGTAGGATTGCAATGTTGACAATGTTAGAATTATGTACTTTCACTTAAGGCACATGGTTTTCTAAGAATAATAGCAAAGATAAAAATGTATAAATAGAATCACACTGCTATAATATCATGTTCTGAAATTCAAGGTGTTTTTTAAAACAACGTTATTATGTCAAAACTCTTTACTCCATCTTCTGGTTTAGCAGTACATCAATTGGTTTTGTTCCATAATTTCCTGTGTTTCTGGTGTCAGTGCACTTTTATGCCAACCAGCAAGTTTACCATCCAGGAAAATGGTTTTTGGAGTGCTATAATCTTCATCCATTTGTCTTGGTTATGAAAAGGAAACTTACTCCGTTTCTGTTAGTAATGTGTTTTACAATAATACCGGCAATTGATGCCCCAAAGATGTTACTGGATATTTGCCGAGGTGAATAAGGGCTACAAGTAGGTTGCAGATACTCTGCTCCAATCTTGCCTTTCCCAATGCTCGTGGCTTTTCCTGGACTTTGTATTTCGTTTGTGCAAAATCTATGATGTCAGGCCTTTCTCTTTGACATTATATGCTGTTGTACCCAGAAGAAGGAAGGCAAGAATTGCGAATGATATGATATTGAAATGGGAAGTGGAGATGAGAACTTCTGCATATAGCGCACCTGCTGAAAGTTGGAGACGTGAGATAGAATGAAGATCAGGAGCTGAATGGAAGGCCAAGCATATGGAATATGAAGTGCAAGTTGTTGTTCAGATCATAGGGCAAAGTTTCCCAAACTCAAGGTTACAATGCCTAGTGGGGTTGCAAGATAACACTTTGGAACCACAAGCCCTGAAACAACAAAGGGTGCAGTGGAACGCTGACTGAATGCTAACAGCTGTGAAGCCCCTAATGGTGGAAGCCTAAGGAACAGATCTTTGAGGCCTGGTTGTTGCCAAAAAAAGCCTCTAAAAAATAGATTTTTAAATGCTGCAGTTTAAACAATTCTCACCATGCTGAATCTCTAGGTCCTGGCACTGACCAGCTGTCTCTGTTAATGCCACCTCTGTGAGTGATGTGCTACTTTCCTTGCCTTGACCCCCACCAGAACCTTCAAGGAGACGCATGAAAGCCTCTGTTTATCCTTAATAAACTGAATCCACGTCATTCCGCTGAAATCTTTTCAGAAGGAAAAGCAACATTGCTTTAAGAGCCTGCTTTAGATGGACTTCGTGCTCTGTCGGAAAATTGCACTGCAAAATTAGCTGGGATGCCGATTTCCTAGTGCTGATCGATTTAGGCACTTTAATCATCATAAAATGCTGTCTAGGACTTAAAATCGCACAGGCCTCAAATTGACAATGTCATACAGGTTTGCAACTTACTCTACCTACTGTATTCTCCACCCCAAGGTAAAATTGGGGTTAATGTATATTCACTGAAAGTATGTAAAACAGTTTATGGTGCCCTCTGTGGTGTTGATGCAAGATGCTGTCTCAAAAAAGGCACCAATTTTTTCTGATTCTCTTCTGCTTTTAACCTCAGCATGGTTAGGACAGTGTCAACCACATCCAGAGGACAGAGAAAATATTTGTTATAAATAATATGTCATTGCTACGGAACCATTTGATTTTTTAGTGGTTCTACAATTCCATGTCTGAATCCCTGCAATTGGGTGTGTCACAGTACTGAAACAGTCCCATTGTGTGACTTTAACATTGGCAATCTATCCCTCCTATCCTTGTTGATCTGTCTGCAACCTGTTGAACACACCATCCTCTGCCAACACTTCTCTCCTGTCATCCAGCTGTGAGCAACTGCTCTTGTCCGCATCCATTCTTGACTATCCAGGTATAATTAGTCAACTCCTCTTCTCTCATTGTTATCTGTGGAGTACTCCAAAGATCAATCCTTTGTCCCCTACTATTTCTCATCTGTATGCGGTTCTCATCTGCAAGCTATCCCTCACTGATATCTTCCAAAAGTGTGTCAGATTGCAAATGTATGCTCACAACACCGAGCTCCATCTAGCACCTTCCCTTTCAACCCTTCCACTGCCTCTGATGTGTCACATTTCTTGTCCAACATTCAGCACTGGGTGAACAAAAAATTCCTATACAACTAAATATCAGAAAAACTGAAACCTTTGTATTTGGTCACCGCCACAACTCCATTTCCTTGTAGCTGACTTTATCCCTCTCCCTGGTAGTTGTCTAAAGTTCAACTAACTTTGGTGTCATTCCTGACATTGAGAGATGAGCTTTTGACCATATATCCATGTTATTACTAAGGGCCCGATTTTACCAAAATTTCGTGCCCATTTTTGGGGGATCCCCCCCCCCCCAGGGGCAGACACGTCACTCCCCTTCTCCATCGCCCCCCCCCCCCCCCAGGGAAAGCCAAAGCAGCACAGACAGCAGAGAGGATGAAAGGAGGATGATGTCCAAATCACAGGAACTAAAAACCTGACAGTCCAAAATCTGGGATAATATTTCAAAATGTATGTCCCCCCATCCCTGTCCTGTAATATTATCCCAGATAATCCCGCTGCCTGCGGTCTGTTCCGAACTGCACATGCGCAGTTGGAGCTCTGGCCGCTCCAACAGCGCTAAGCCCCGCCCAATAGACTGGTGCCGAAAAAAGGCGTATGGGCGCGCTGGAGTGCGGCTGCCGGGCACGGATCCGTTTGACGACCGGACCCGGCACTTAGTCCCGATTTGGTAAAATCGGTCCCTAAGACTGTCTGCTTTAACTTCCATAACATTGCTCAATTCGGACCCTCATTTCATCTGCTCCCAAAACACTCCATGTCCTTTTGTACTTCTTAACATGACTATTCTAATGCTCTCTTGGCCAACCTTCTACCTTCCACCCTATATAAGCTGGAACTCATCCAAGCTCTACTGCCTGAATCCTAACCTACCAAGTCCTATTAACCATTCTGACCTACATTGGCTTCTGTCCAACAACTTTGTTTTAAATTTTTCATCCTTGTATTCAGATCTCTGCATGGCCTTCTCCCTTTCACTGTAACCTCCACCCCACATGCCATCAAGATTTCTGAACTCATCCAATTCTGACCACTTGTATATCCCCAATTTTATTCCACTTCTTTGTTGGCAGCATGAACTGCTGAGGCCTTAGATCTGAAATTGTCTTCCTAATCTTAACTGCGTCTTTCTTTGACCAAGCTTTTGCTTATAGCTCCTTTTCTGCCTTTTGTTAACATTCCAAGGCACTTTCACAAGAACATTATGTTGAAGGCAAGTTCGTGGGTGTGTTTGATTTTGTTTTGGTTCCTTCCCCAAATTAAGTGATACTACTCAGTGGAGGAAAGGAAAAGCCTTTTTGGTGCAGAAATAATGCACAGGTTGTAAAAAAAAACTTGCATTTTTAATTGTGTAAAATTAAATGTTATTCTAGCATTGATTTCTTTAATGTAAATTTTCCAATCTATATAAATTGTAATTTTACCCATTGCTAGTATCAGTGTCAGTAGAAAAATTCTGATTTATTTGTATTGCTGTTTATGGAATTTTGCTGACATTGAATGACTGCTACAATTACCTACGTAAAACATTGCTCTTCAGGAAGAACTAAATAATACTCTTCAAGATATTTCAGCAAAGAGCACTATATAAATGCAGGTATTTACTACCATAATCATCAAAAATATAATTGGAATTGAATAACTATATAGTGTCTATGTACAAATTTACAGTTCACAGACTACATTTCTGCTGGGTTGACGGAGGGTCTACAACTGAAACCTGCTGCAGAATTATTTTGGATGAAGTGGTACATCAGCCACAGTTGATTTTAAATGTTGCCTTCACAAACTTTATGTTCCTTTCAGAAGACTTGGTGAAAGTCTGAACAAAATTTTGTAACTGGAAAATGATTTGCTGATTTCTAATGTATGTAATGAGCAATTTAGCGAGAAAGTCAACTTGCACCCAACTAAGTAGCATAATGAAATGTAATATTCCATGTCCGTTCATCTGTATGCAACCAGAGTCTCTAGACCCCGTCCCCCCAAGCCAGTGCTATAAAGTTTGATACATTGCCTTATCCTATATGAGCTGAGATTGGAGATTGAGTCAGTGTCATCAACTTCAGGAAGCAGAGTGGAGGATATGCTCCTGTCTACATAAGTGAAAATGGTTGCGAGCTTCAGGTTTCTAGGGGACCAGATCTCCAACAACCTGTCCTGGTCCCTGCACGCTGACGCTATAGTTAAGAAAGCCCACCAACGTCTCTACTTTCCCAGGAGGCTGAGGCAATTCGGCACGTCAGCTACGAATATGTCCAATTTTTACAGATGCACCATAGAAAACATCCTTTCCGGATGTATCACAGCTTGGAATGGCTCCAGCTTTGACCAAAGCCCACAAGAAGCTACAAAGGGTTGTGAACGTAGCCCAGTCCATCACGCAAACCACACTCCCATCCACTGAATCCATTAACACTTGCTGCTGCCCCTGAAAAACAGTCAGCATAATCAAGGACCCAACTCACCCTGGACATATTTTCTTCCACCTTCTTCCTTTGGGGAAAAAGATACAAAAGTCTGAACACATACCAACCGACTCAAGGACAGCTTCTTCCCTGCTGCCATCAGACCTTTTATGACTATAACTATATTCTGCACCCTCTCCTTTCCTTCTCCCCTATGTACTCTATGAATGGTATGTTTTGTCTGTATAGTGTACAAGCAACAATACTTTTCACTGTATCCCAATACATGTGACAATAATAAATCAAATCAAAAGTATCTGTCTCCTGTAGCTGTTATGTTACCATAGCTTTTTCTGATGATTCTACAGCTTTTATCCTGCTATTCGGGGTCCAGCATATGGTAGTTCGAAGTGCATGATGTTCTACTCAGTGGTGCATGGTGTGCTGGTAGTTTCATTTCCCAACGTTTGGTAACATCTTCACCAAAATTATCATCGTCCTCTCAGTGTTGCTATTCCTTTCTTGGAAACTTATAGGATCCTCTCCAGTAGACTGGATATGATGTGCTGGTAGTTTTAGTTCATAATGTTTGGCAAAGCCTTCACCAAAATTATCATCATCCTCTCAGTGTTGCAATTCCTTTCTTGGAGATTGATAGGGTCCACTCCAGTAGACTGGCTATGTATGTAGAATAATCATCTAGAGGTAAAAAGGAGAATTGCATGATGATGTTTTGAACTTTATACTGCAAAGGCTATGGTGAAATGATTTTAAAATCTATTGCATCATAGTTTAATTTTAAAGACTTTGCTAGGTGTTTTGATTCTGTTGTGTTTTTTAAAACATTTTGAACAATGTATTATGTCCATGTGTCCACAATGTTAATTAATAGCCACACGTAGCTAAAAGGAATCCAGAAGCGGATCATTGCATTTCTGATTAATAAATGAATAATTACTGTCATCGGGCATGTAATCCCAAGACTTCTATTTGCATAGCCATGCCTATGTTAACTAACCCTTTTGTATATTTGGTTAAATAGTGAGACGGAAAGCAGTCTGCAAATATTTTGGATAACAAGTGGTTTGCTTCCTTGGCAGTAGATATTACAGTGAGAAACAATGGGGACAGGGCAAGTAATCTTAAAAAGACAAGCCTTAAGCTTTATGCCTTAATGTGCGGAGCTTTTGCAATAAAGTAGATGAATTAACCACACAAAAAGATGTAGATGGGCATGATATAACCAGGGTTAGAGATATGGCTGCAGGGGGATCAGGGATGGGAATGGAACATCTTGAAGGTATTCAGGACAAAAAAGAAAAGGCATTGGAGTTGAATTGTTCTTTAAAAAGGAAATTAATGCAATAGTGGGGGGAAATATTAGCTCTGACGATATGGGATCTGTATGGGCAGAGCTGAGAAACACCAAGGGGCAAAAAACAAATAGTAGTGGTTGTCTATAGACCCCCAAACTGCAGTGGTGATGTTGGGAATGGCATTAAACAAAGAGATGCATGCGATAAAGGAAGATCTGTAAATATGGGAGACTTTAATCTGCATATAGATTGGGCAAATCAAATTAGTAAGAATGCCGTAGAGGGGGAATTCCTGGAGTATGTATGGGATTGTGTTCTGGACCAATACGTTGAGGAACCAACTAGAGATCAGGCCATCCTCGACTGGGTATTGTGGAATGAGAAGGAAATAATTGGCAATCTAGTTGTGCGAAAGCAACCATAATATGATGGAATTCTTCATCAAGATGGAGAATGATGTAATTGATTCTGAAACTAAGATCCGAAATCTAAATAAAGGAAACCACAATGATATGAGGTGCGACTTAGCTATGATGGATTGAGGAATGTTACTTAAAGGAAAGACGGTGGCTCGGCAGTGACAAACATTCAAAGAGCGCATGGATGAACAGCAACAATTGTTCATTCTTGTCTGGCACAAAAATAAAATGGGAAAGGTGGCCAAGTTATGGCTTACAAGGGAAATTAGAGATAGTATTCGACATACAAATTGACCAGAAAAAACAACAGACCTGAGGATTGGGAGCAGTTTAGAATTCAACATAGGACAAAGGGGAAAATAGAGTGTGAGAGTAAGCTTGCAGGGAGCATCAAGACAGATTGTCAAAGTTTCTGTAGAGGTGTGAAGAGAAAAAGATTGAAGACATATGTAGGTCCTTTAAAGTCAGAAACCGGGCAGTTTATAATGGGGAACAAAAAAATGGCTGACCAACTAAATGCATATTTTGGTTGTCTTCATAAAGGTGGACACACATAATGGACCAGAAATGTTGGGGAACACTTTAGTGAGAGGGAGGAACTGAAGGAAATCCGTATTGGTAGGGAAATGGTGTTGGGGAGATTGGGATTGAAGGCTGATAAATCGCCAGGCATGATGATCCACATCCCAGAGTACTTAAGTGAGTGGCCCAGGAGACAGTGGATATATTGGTGGTCATCTTCCAAGATTCTATAGACTCTAGAACATCTAGAGTCTATTGGAGGGTCGCAAATGTAACCCCATTATTTAGAAAGGGAGGCAGAGAGAAAACGGGTAATTATTGATTAGTTAGCCTGGCGTCTGTAGTGGGAAAAATACTGGTGTCCATGGTAAAAGACCAGTTTCTAGAAAATACTAGTGTCCATTGTCAGAGCACTTGGAAAATGGTGGTAGGATTGGACCGAGTCGGCATGGATTTACAAGAGGGAAATCATGCTTGACAAATCTACTGGAATTCTTTCAGGATGTAACTAGCAGAGTTGATGAGGGGCTGGCAGTGGGTGTGATTTTATTTGGACTTTCAGAAGGCTTTCAACAAAGTCCCACATAAGAGATTGGCATGTAAAATTAAAGCAAATGGTGTATTGAGATGGATATAAAACTGGTTGGCAGACTGATACAAAAAGTAGGAATAAATGGGTCTTTTTCCGAATGGCAGGCAGTGACTAGTGGGGTAAGCAGGGGTCAGTGCTTAGATGAAACTAAATGTGATATCTCCAAATTTGCAGATGACACAAAGCTCGTGGTAGATGAGCTGTGAGGAGGATGCAGAGATGCTTCAGTGTGATTTGGACAAGTTGAGTGAGTGGGCAAATGCATCACTTGTGCATTATAATGTGGTAAATGTGAGGTTATCCACTTTGTTAACAATAACAGGAAAGCCAATTATTATCTGGTTATAAATTGAGAGAATGGAATGTGCAATGAGACCAGGGTGTCCTCGTACACTAAGCACTGAATGTAAGAGCGCAAGTGCAGCAGGCAGTAAAGAAGGCAAATGGTATGTTGGCCTTCATAGAAGATTAGAGTACAGGAGTTGGAATGTCATGCTGCAATTGTACAAGGCCTTGGTGAGACCACATCTGAAATGTTGTGTACAATTTTGTGCTCCTTATCTGAGGAAGGATGTTCTTGCTGTGGAGGGAGTGCAGAGAAGGTTAACGAGACTGACGTATGAGGAGAGATTTGAGTCGGTTAGGATTATATTCACTGGTGTTTAGAAGAATGAGGGAGATCTCATAGCAACCTATAAAATTCTAACAGGAATAGACAGGTTAGATGTAGGAAGGCTGCTCCTGATAGTGGAAGAATCCAGAACCAGGAGTTGCAGTCTAAAAAAACAAATAGGGTAAACCATTAAGTACTGAGATCTTTTCCCTCAAAGTGGTGAGTTGATGGAATTTCCAACCCAGAACTCGAGAATGAGTTCTATAGCCCTTGGGATTAAAGGATATGGGGGGAACCGATGAGCCATTATCATAACAAATGGCCTACTCCTGCTATTTTCCAAGTTTCTCAATTTCTATATTTAAAGAAACACATGTAAAGTATGTTTATTTGGATTGTGAGAGTGTACAAAGGACATTTTTTCTACTAAAATTCATGCATGTGGCTAAAACAGTGCCACTGTTGACACAGAAGCCAGTCAACAATTCTTACTGGATAGCATTACCTTATCAGAATCAGATGATTGTAGACTAGAATTATTCTCAACGCATTGTACTGGAGCGGGATTTTTTTTCTCTCTCTAGTGCTAGACAGATCCTGTTTAGCTTGCATTTATTATATGTCCCTTTCTGCCACAGATGTAACACACAGGTTCCCTAATTCTATATGCCTTCTGTGGACTTGCTCCTCCACACTGATAGCAATCTTCATTCTTGGTTTGCAGTTCACACCTTCTATACCTCTGCATTCTGTCTGGCTCTGTACTACTTTGTCTGTTAAATACCGCCTTTTACTGTCATTTGTAATTTCCCTCCCAACTTGATGGACCTCACCAGCTTGCACACTTTGAAGTTCCATCATGTCTTTTTCTTCACTTTTTCCATAGCAAGGGCAATTTCTAATGCCTTCTTTAGAGCTAAATCTGTTTGCCAGCAATTTCTTCTGTATGGCCATATTATTCACCCCACAGACTAGCTAGTCTCTCAACATTAAGGGCAGATCCATGTTCACAATGTTCAGCCATTTGCCTCGACCTTACCACAGAAGCTGCTATCACCTCTCTGAGGCCTCTTGCCATCGAATTAACTTTATAACTCTGCATAGTCACCGAGGCCTTTGAATGATGATGCCCTTTTACTATTTCTAGGAATTCCTCAAAGGTTTCAGTGTCAGGGGGGCTGACAAGTCAAGCTCCTCATCAGCGTCTAGATTTGGGTACCGATTCGCGCTCTTCAGCCCGATTGGCCAAATGGGTCCATGACCCTCCGAAACCTCACCCCTTAAAGAGGCTCGCTACCACAATAGCCCAGAAGGAATCATGAGATTCTGGTCTCCAGGGTCAACCCTGACTGCTTGAAGGTTTGGACTGCTCATTTATCCAGTCTGTTGGATATTGGAAGGTAGGTTGCAGTCATGATGTGCTCGCTACCATTTAAGGAGGTGTAATTTTGAAATTCAGCACCCGTGAAGGCTGTTCCATTATCAAACACTGACGCATTTTGTCAATTGTAGTGTGTGACGTCGTAGACTTCATTTCAAATACTGCCATCCACTTTGAATGGACATCAACAAGAGCAGAAACATTGGGCGGGATTTTACAGCTTCACTCACCCTGAAACTGTAAAATCCAGCTCAAGGTCAACTGACCTTTCCTTTGTCCACTCTTTGCCCGCTCCGATTCCTGTGGCGGGTGGGATGGTAAAATTCCAGCCATTATGTTCCAAGAATGGCCCCACATAATCAACATGAACTCGTACCCATGAGCAGCCTGGCTATTCCCAAGGGGCTGTAGCAGGTGACCTTTGTTGCACTTGGCACTGTTCACAGTGCTTCACTAGACTCTCAATGTTGGCATTAATGCCAGGCCACCATACATAATTCCTGGTGAGCATCTTCATCTTGGATCTAGCCGGATGGGCACAATGCAGTTCAGCTAGGGGCAACTCCCTTCCTGGTACAGGAACGACTACTCTGGCTCCCCAAAGTATGATGCCAGCTTTGCAACTTAATTCATCTTTTCATACATAATATGGTTCCATTTCTTTAGAAACTGGCTCACAGGCCTTACCTATTAATATCCTGTACCTCACATAGATCCCTGCTGGGCTGGATTTGCTGTGAGACTGGCAAGGTGTCCAAGAAATTAAACACCATAACAATTTACTGCAGTATTGGGGGAGGTGTTACACTGGCACATGCCAAAGCGCACCCACATCCATGATGTGTTACAAGCTTGAATGATGTTTGTAGCCAGACAGAATTAACAGCCAACACTGAATTCTTGCTGACACCATTGTTGGAATTGCCTTGTCTTCTTTAAAAACATTGTGGTCTGTAACAATAGTAAAATGGCTCCCATACATGTGCTGTGGAACTTCTTTACCCTGTATACCATTGATGAGCCACCATTTTCAATCTGAGAGTAACCTTTTTTGGCCTCGGTGGGGGGGTGTTCTCGAGACATACTCTACAGGTCTTTCAGATCCAACATCCATCTTGTGGGACAATACTGCACTGACATGGAAAGGTATCACAGGTTAACAGAAATTCCTTAGATGGGTCAAAATGTACCAATAAACTTGATTAAATGTAACAATTGCCTCACTGTTAAAAGGTTCTTTCTGGGGCGTCTTCCAAAACCAATGCTGCTGCTTCTTTAGCAGTAATTGCAAGAGGGCCAATAATATCAATAAATTTAGTGGAAAATGTCTATAGTAATTCACCATTCCCAAGAATTACTTGAGCTCAGATGGGCTTCTGGGGGCTAGTGCGTCTTTTATTGCTCAGACCTTATCTTCCATGAGGCATAATCCTTGTGCATCTATGCAATACCCTAGACAGGCTACCTCAGTTGCTTGAAAAAGAAATTTCTGCTTCTTGAGGTGAACTCCAGCCTCTTGAAATCTCTTTAGCACCTTCTCTTGTTAGCTCGGGACTCAGCTTCTGTCGATCCAGTTATCACAACATTATTCAGATATACTACAACTGGCAGCAGTCCTTGCAGTAGAATTTCCATTGAACACATGCCAACAATACCAAAGGGAGGCATGTATACTGGAACAAACCATTGTGCGTGTTTATTATAACCTCAGGAATCATCGTCTAACTGAAGTTGCTGACATGCATGGCTCATATCCAGTTTTGTATAAGACTGGCCAGCCAGTTTTGCATACAAATCTCCAATTTGGGGATTAGATACTTATCTAACTTGGCAGCATGATTAACTGTTAATTTGTAATCTCCAGAAATGTGGATGATCTTGTCAAGTTTATCACTGGGACTACGGGTTCTGTCCTCTCTATGAATTGAACTGGCTAGATGAAACTTAGTTCTTCCAATCTCTTCAATTCCATGTCCAACTTTTCTTGCAGGGCATATTGCATTGGTCTTGCTCTTAAAGAAAAAGTGAGGGATTGTCTCTGGATCTACATAGATCGTTGCCTGGAAGGCCTTTATATTACCTAACTTGTTGCAAAAAATGCTCTCATACTTCATTAACTCAAACAAGATACTTAGCACTTGGAAGGTCTCCATCCAATTTAATTTGATTATCTTGAGCTAGTCACAACTTATAAGACTTGGTCCTTGGCCTGATACTGTTATTACTGGGAGCTGAGTGGACTGCTGCCAATAGCTTACAGGTACTGTGATAGTACCCTTTATCATGATGGGTTCCCCTGTGTAAGTTGTTAACTTTGCTGCAGTACCCCTCCAAATAGTGGCTGGATTCCTTCTTATAAATATCAAAATGTGTGTTCTCCTATCACCGTGGCAGAGGCCCCTGCATCAACATCCATCTTTAAGGACTTAACATTTACCAAAAGAATCACCGTGATGAGGGCTACCTTTCCCATTTTCATATTGAATAATGAGTGAATACTTAAATCCTCAGTACTGGACTCTTCCACATTGTGCACTTGCAATGTATTACTGTTAGTTGCGATGTTACTGCCTTGACTAGACTTTATTTTACGTTGGTGCCTTAAGTGGCCATTCCTGTAGCAAAACAATTCAGCCCCTTTATACCTGCGGGCTTCAGGGGAATGATTACCTCTGCACCGGTAACACTATCCTTCAACCTTAGGTGATTGATTGGCTCTTCCAAATTTTCTCACTCTATTGATGGCTGTGTTTGCTTCCCGCTTTAAAATTACATCTTTATTTTTGGTCCCACTGATTCCTGTCCTAACTGGTGAACTGTTCCATTTTGCTTGCTTTGAAGCTCCTGTGCACCCTTCTCAGCGCTCTCCATTGCCAGTGCTATCTGTATCTGTCTAAGCTGCTAGCTTCCTTTTTAAAGCCTCGTTATTTACCCGCAGACTAAACAGCCGTACAGCATATCATTGAGAGTGGCTCTGAAATCGCAGTGCTCTGGGATTTACTTGGCAAGTTGCAATAGTTTCCCCCGGGACTCTCTGCAATATTACCAATGGCGTCAGGTGGTAGTGTGTTTTTATCAATCCACTGTCTCAGTGAATGACTTAGAGGCGGCACGGTAGCACAGTTAGGGCGGCACGGTAGCACAGTGGTTAGCACTGCTGCTTCACAGCTCCAGGGTCCCGGGTTCGATTCCCGGCTCGGGTCACTGTCTGTGTGGAGTTTGCACATTCTCCTCGTGTCTGCGTGGGTTTCCTCCGGGTGCTCCGGTTTCCTCCCACAGTCCAAAGATGTGCGGGTTAGGTTGATTGGCCAGGTTAAAAAAAAAAATTGCCCCTTAGAGTCCTGGGATGCGTAGGTTAGAGGGAATAGTGGGTAAAATATGTGGGGGTAGGGCCTGGGTGGGATTGTGGTCGGTGCAGACTCGATGGGCCGAATGGCCTCCTTCTGCACTGTAGGGTTTCTATGATTTCTATAGAGTTGCCTGTGCTTGTGGAAGTGAGGCTGCACATTAAGTTGTAGGCCTTGGTCCCCCGTGAGCTCAGAAGGATTGCCTTTCTCTTCCCTTCCCCCTCTATTCCATTGGCCTATAAATAGTAGCCTAAACATTCAATGCATTGCGTCCAATCCTCCATAGAGGCATCAAAAGGACTTATCAGTCTGAATTGGGGCATGCCTACAAACAATTTTTTTGTTTCTCAACTTGAACTGAGCTTCAACATGACTTTATACTCTCAACTTTGACCTTTTTTGTCCTCATCGCCAACATAATAGTTTCTGTTCATCAGTTAGGTAAACAATAGCTGCAGCCTTTATATGTAACTATAATGCAGAGGCTAACTGGCTGCCAGTTAGCTTCCAGGATCAAACTGAATACAGAAGCCCATGCTTGCTAGGGTGATCCCTAATTCTGGCCTCTGATTACTGAGTCACGTGACCCTCTCGGCAGATTGCCCCATAAAGGGGACAAACACCAGACTGAATTTCCTTTTTTTTAAACTGGTTGCCTTAGAAATGGTGGCACCATAGAGGTGAACTAGATCTACATGGTCTACCTATTCGATCCTTAAAGGGACTGCTGAAGCCAGCCAGAAGAAAGGGTAAGTTAGCACACTTGACTGAATGTGAAACTGGA
Organism: Mustelus asterias; assembly: GCF_964213995.1. Lineage (NCBI taxonomy): Eukaryota > Metazoa > Chordata > Chondrichthyes > Carcharhiniformes > Triakidae > Mustelus > Mustelus asterias. Next base: position 63,204,071 of record NC_135823.1, read on the forward strand.
ATATGCTCCTCCTGGATCCATGTTAAAACCATAGGTCACTGCTTTCCCCATTTGCCCCCCCCCCCCCCCCCCCCCCACTTCATTGCACCCCACAGTTCCTTCTTGATCATCCTCCCTTTCGCTTTAACTGCTTACCTAAGACAACTGATGTTTTAATGCAACTATGTATTTTCTAAGCTTATACAGTTACCAAATGAACCTACAAGCAGGTCATAGAATCCCTACAGAAGGAGGCCATTTGACCCGTCGAGTCTGTACCGACCACAATCCCACCCAGGCCCTATTCCCGTAACCCTCATTTACCCTGCTAATCCCCCTGACACTCGCAGTCAATTTAGCCAATCAATCTTATCTGCATATCTTTGGACTGTGGGAGGAAATCAGAACACACGGAGGAAACCCATGCAGACACTGGAAGAAAGTGCAGACTCCACACAGACAGTGATCCAAGGCTGGAATTGAACCTGGATCCCAGGCACTGAGGCAGCAGTACTAACCAATGTTGGGTATTTCAATAAATTGTGCTCGTTGTGCAGTGTGGTAATATATAGAAAGAACACTCAGATCACTTATTTTGTAATGAAACAAATTATAATTGGTTGTGTTTTGAAATAACCAGGCGATGTGCTTCAGAAAACTTCTACCTGGATGGTGAAAACTAAAATATAATATAATATCTCACTGATAATGGATTAATGTTCCCTTTTTTTTCAATATTATTTCCTCAGAACTTCAAATTCCATGGCTGAAGATGCAAAGATCGAATGGAATGTTCCATTACCAAAGAATTTGGATATTGTAACTCCAAGTACAAATTACTGTGGTAACTAACTTAAATAGCAAGGAGATGGAATTTATTAGACTTGCTCGCTATTTCAGATATTGGACTGCAACATCCCATCACTTTAATTTGCTGGTTCACTCAACTGAGTACCTGATCATAGTCCCATCAATAGATAAAGTAATGGGTAAAGTGCAAGCGTTTCTCCAGAGGAAGGAGAGAGAATGATGTATGGCTGAGAGAACACCAATACTGGAAAATAAAGAGGGGTGAGGGAGGAAGTAAAACTATTCTCCTTAAAATAGTTTTCTACAGGGTACCCCCTGATCTAGGGCCACAACTGCAGAAAATTCCCCGGTTGAAACAACGTAAATGGTCATCAAAGCTACAGCAGGAGATTAGGAGAACCTCTGCAGAAATTCTGGTTGGAAATGTTTTCTTCACTAACCATAGAATTGATTTAATATTACACAAGGTGAGATTCTACTCAACAAGGGCACATAGGGAGATGCTAAACAAAAATAAATTGAAGTAAGAGAAAGTGAACCTGCAGTATCCCTATACACCTCCAAGCAAATAGTTGAAAGCTGTAGTAATGTGTGAATTGGTCACGTATTTACACTTTGTTAAGGAACATAGATTGGAGATGGGAACTTGAGATGAAGCAATTTTGCAAAGTTGAATACATTTGGCAAAATATCATCTGCTTATTTCCTCAGATCAAAGTAAATTTTGTACACCTAGTAGAAGATTTTATTTAGCAAATGCAGTTACTTTAATACATTGTATGTAGTGGTGTCACACTTAATATGCTGGAATAGAAAATGCCTGTCACACTTTGATCAAAATTGCCACATTTGTTTTCGGCAGAAAGAGTTTACTTTTACTGATTTTTGAAACCATTCACTTCTGTAAGATTCCCAACACCCCATCAATGATGTTGTAGGCAATCCAATATTTGTAATGGAAACTTCTTTAAATCAATATCAGAAACGTTCTACTCCACCAGGGTCATTCTGAATCGAAACATTGGCTCTATTCTCTCTCCGCAGATGCTGTCAGATTCTAAGGACGTTCTAACATGCAAGTTCAGTCGGCATTTAGGAAGGCAAATGCAATGTTAGCATTCATGTCGAGAGGGCTAAAATACAAGAGCAGGGATGTACTTCTGAGGCTGGTCAGATCCCGTTTGGAGTATTGTGAGCAGTTTTGATACGGGATCTAAGGCAGCATGTGCTGGCCTTGGAAACAGAGGAGGTTCAGAAGAATGATCTCTGGAATGAAGAGCTTGTCATATGAGGAGCTGTTGAGGACTCTGGGTCTGTACTCATTGGAGTTTAGAAGGATGAAGGAGAATATTATTGAAACTGACAGGATACTGCGAGGTCTGGATAGAGTGAACGTTTCCATTAGTAGGTAAAACTAGAACCAGAGGGCACAACCTCAGGCTAAAGGAACGATTCTTTAAATGATGAGGAGGAATTTCTTTATCCAGAGTGGTGAATCTGAAACTCTTTGCCGCAGAAGCCGTGGAGGCCAGGTCATTGAGTGTCTTTGAAGACAGAGATAGGTTCTTGATTAATAAGGGAATCAAGGGTTATGGGGATGAGAAAAATATCAGCTATGATCGAATGGTGGAGCAGACTTGATGGGCCGAGTGGCCTAATTCTGCTTGAATGCCTTATGGTCTTATGGACATTGGGACCAGTACTGAGCATGAGGCAACCATTCAAAAAGGAACAGATTGCACCTCAGCAGAACTGGGACCAGTGTGTTTGTGAGGTTGTGGAGGAACAAACTTCATTGGAATAAATGAAGGGGGGAATCTAGTCAGGATAGAATGGAACAAAAGACTGATCAGGAGAAACTAACGGAACACTGGATGATGTTTGAAATGATGTACAACAAGGGCACAAGGCAAATGAGCCAGGGCTCTTTGGATGATGAGGTTGATAGAACATATGATGAAATCAAAAGAAATTGATGCTGCATATCATGTGACTTCATGCAAACCTCAGGCCAAATACATTGGTTAAATTTTCAATTTTTGAAACGGTACAGTGTTGGGTGGGTACCACAGCACATTTTCCTGCTGGTTTGGCTAGTAAGAAATCATACCCGATTGCACATTCGAAAGCTCATTAATTATGCATAGACAAGTATCTCACTAAATCATGTGGCAGGTTGGAATGGATTTAATTGTCCTGCCTTTACCTAATGCAGTTGAAGGTCTGCTCCATATTTAAGCACCACTTGAGCCACACATTTCCTACCTTCAGGAGATTTATCAAGATGGCTGCATGCAAGAAGAAGGCTGCATCTGGCTTTAACCAGAGGACGCTTTAATCAGAGGAGTGCACAAACACTGGGATCTGCAGTTCCCAACAGATGGAGCAGCACACTTCTCTGACCTAGAAGGTGATAACAGAGTGGGTCAGCATGGCTGGCAACCATCCCAGCAATGCAATTCAGTGTAGAAAGAGAATGAACGATCTTCAATTAATACTCAGCTTCTTCAATCTCAAATTCCCATCATGGCACCATGAACTCAAAGGGCTGCACTGTTCAGGAGTCTCCTGCTAAGTATGTGTGAGATCCAACGGCACTCTCTCGCATACTTTCACCACCACCATCTCATCTATTCTGCTGCACAAACTCCATCCTTGGCCTGTTCTGGGAGGGTTCACCACACACAGGGGGCATGCATCCTACCCGGCCTTTTCTGCATCCATCTCAAAACTTTGTCTTTATGCAGGGCCAGCTTGCCCACAACAAGAGCGGGCAAGGTCCCAAATTGGAAGAGGGGCTGCAGCATCACTGAGCTCACCAGATTTGAGGAGGATTCTGCTGATTTGACTGAGGATGACGAACTTGCTTCTCCAAGCAACCTAGTACAGATGTGAACTTAGTTCCATTATATCCTAAAATTCACAGTGCATGACTTCGAATCTTCTATTTTGTTTGCTCATGAACTTAATCTGCATCTACTTGCTCATGGACTTAATCTGCCTTAATCTTAATTTGCATCAGCAGGTCAAGTCTTACCAGGAGGGCCAACATAAGCCCCAGCCCACCTTGGAGAAGGATGCTGATGAGCAAAGGCAAGAAGAACAGTCACTGTGTTCACCCGCACTCTCCACCAGCGCAGAGACAGACATCTCAGTGGGTCATGGCTCTAGATTGAACTTGGAGTTAACTTCTGAAGAACATCTCACGAACATCTCATAGCAACTGAAGGCATGACAGCCCAGGTCTCAATGTAAGGACTGCTGGAGTTCTGCAAGAGGTCACCAACACTGCTGGAAATGCATTGACAGGCAAAGATGCAAGAGTCACTCAGAAGACTGGAGTGAAGGATGTAGTCATCATTCCACATTCTGTCCGATATCAAGACTCTGATGTGCGAGCACTTGGTCACCATGGGAAAGGCAGTGGCCATCATGGAGACCTTGTCCAGCAGGTTTGGCTGGATTTATGCTTGGAATGCAAACCATGGCAATCGGTATTAGTGGGATTCATCAGTAGCTAGGAAAGAGTGGGGCGGGGCAGAGCATCTTGACGTCCCTACAGGTGCCCTTTCTCAAGGAGTCAAGAAGGAGCCTTTGGGCATCTACAGGGAGGATGGGTTTCAGCCGGACACCCTAGGGACTTCCACATAGGACATTCCCAAGAGTGTCCTGCTGCACTAAATCTTATTGGGGACAAAAAGGTGATGTATACTTAAAGGCATAGGGCAAGGCTAGCATTTAATGATGAGTACTTTGTATCAGTGTTTAACAAGGAAGAGGATGCTGACACGATATTAGTAGAAACGGAGATGGTAGAGGTAATGGATTGGATGGAAAAGCTGGCTATACTTAAAATGGATGTGTCCCCTGGTCCAGGTGGCTTGCATCCCAGGTTGCTGTAGTAAGTGAGAATGGAGCTAATGGAAGGGCCTGTCATAATCTTCCAATCTTGACTAAATAGGAGGGAAGTGTTAGGATTGGAGCGTGGCGAATATGACACACTTTCTTGGGTAAGGATATTCCTGGTAACTACAGGCAGGTTAAATGATGCACATGGTTTTCGAAACAATCAGGAAAAATAATCAACAGGTACTTGAGTTAATTAAGGACAGACAGCATAGATTTGTAAATGGTAGATCGTAGTTGACTAACCTAATTTAATTTTTTGGTGAAGTAACAGAGACATTGATGTTGTACATATGAATTTTAACAAAAGTTTTTAATAAAGTACCACATAAGTGGCTAACTTAACAAAATTAAAGCTCTTGCAATAGGAAGGTCCAATGTAAGCTTGGATTTAAAAAAGGCTTAAGGACAGAAAACAGGAAGTCATGATTGTATGATTTCGATATTGGAATGCAGAGTAAAATTTCAAAATTTGCTGATCGTTCCAAACTTGGAGGTGTGGCTGACAGTGAGGGTAACATCAATCGACTGCAGCAGGACATGGGCAAACAGAATGGGCAGATGTGGTAGCTGAAATTTAATACAAAGAAATGTGAGAAGATGCACAGGAGGGATTGGGAGAGGCAGTATAGACTGAATGGCACAGTTCTATGAGTGTACAGGGACAGAGGACCTGGGAGTTCTTGTGCATATATCTTTGAAAGCAGGACATATTAAGAGAACAGTTAGCATAGCATGTAGGATCTTGGGCTTCACAAATAATGATATTTAGTATCAAAGCTTCTGCTGAACCTGTATAAACCTCTGGTTAAATCACAATTGGAGTATTGTATCCTGTTTTAGTCACCAAACCTAAGGATGAGGGCCCTTAAGAGGCTGCAGAGAAAAATTACCAGTGATTCCCGAGATGAGGGATTTTAGCTACAAGGTTAAGCTGGAGAAGCTGTGTAATCCTTAGAACAAAGGAGATCAGGGGAAGATTTGATAGAGGTGCACAAGATTGTGACAGTTTAGACAAGGTGGACGAAAAGAAGTTTCCATTAGCTGATGGTACATAGATTAGAGGGACACAGATTTAAGTGCTTAGGCAATTGATGCAGGAGGATAGAATGACCAGGAACTCATTGACTTGGGTATTTTAAGCAGAGATTATGAATGATTTCAAAAAGAAACTGAGTGGGCACTTGGGATGGAGTAGGGCAATGGGACTGATTGGATTTCTTTACAGAGAGCCATCATGGATTTGATGGGCTAAATGCCCTTTCCTGTGCTATAATAACTATGAATCTCTATAAATTCACCCTCTTAGTTCAACTCTTCTGTGGTGGGAATTGGTAACCTGCTCTCATCTCCTGCAACCAAATTACATTTGAGGTTAGCTACTAAATATGGAGACTCCAATATCCCACCAATCAGTTAATTTATACATTTTATATGTTTACTGTTTGATTTACTCAATTCCATAGAGGAGATATATTGTATAACAATGCAGGTAGTATAAAATCAACGCTGCATTTAAAGGGAGCCATGGGCCATTGACCCAAATTCCTAAATCTTATAAAAGTGAAATACTGCAGATGCTGGAAATCTGAGAAGAAATCACAAGTACTGAAAAAACTCAACTGCTCAGGTAGCATCTGTGGACAGAGAAAGCCTTAATTTTTTCAAGTCTAACATGACTGTTGCCAGACCTCCTGAGTTTTTCCAGCCTTTTGAATCATAGAATTATAGTGTGCAGAAGAGGCCATTCGACACATCAATTCTGTACTGACACATTAGAAACACCTGAACTCCCACCTAATCCCATCTGCAAGTCCTTGGCCCATAACTCTGAATGTTATGACGTGCCAAGTGCTCATCCAGGTACTTTTTAAAGGATGTGAGGCAACCTGACTCTACCGCCCTCCTAAGCAATGCATTCCAGACCATCACCACTCTCTGGGTTTAAAAACACTTTTCCTCACATCTCCCCCAACCCTCCTTTGCCTAAATGTTATACAGTGTTCTTGTTGTGACATTATTAAATTTGATGACCTAAAACTTTCAAATGCATCCCGTGATCTACTGTGTTTATTCCCTGTCAGAGGTTGATAATGAGTTTAGAAATTACCTTTGGCGGTCATTAATGGATGAGCATTTAACAGGTTCATTTGACAATTGTATCTCTGCTATTTTAATGGAGACATAATGCGTAGAGTAACATTTTTTTAACATCTGTTTAAGTTCTATGAAAGGAGAGACCTGAACAAAATATCTGCTCAGACATTTATCCAGTAATTCCAAACATATGTTAATATCAATACAAATATGATATTTAAGATTGTGGGATAATTCAGCCAGTCCATTTTCCTTAATTTTGCTATTATGAATCTATAGCCAACATAAACATTGAATGCTTTATTCACTATTGATTTATTTTCTGTTACTAGACATTATAAATACAACACCAAGGAATGAAATGTCTCCTGATTATCTGACTTTGAAACCTGATAGTAAAAGACAAGTTGTTGATGTAAAACAGGTAAGTCTGGGATGTTTCTTTGCATTGACTGTCTTTTAATTACATTAATTTCCCAGAGTTGCGAGTTGCTATGCACTCTTGCCTCCACTTTTTGATGTCCTGGTCCCATTAAAACCCATTGCCCTCTCCCATCCTGGCTATTCACCCTCATTTCTGCTCCTTTTAGTTTTAACATAAATAGCTGACATCTGGGTTAGCAATTCTCTGGCTCACAAAGCACTATCGAATCCTGCTTTTGTCTGCCAAAAACTGCTCACTGAAGATTCCGATGCTTCCTTTTCTCCACTATGAACTATCTTCTTAAACCCCTCTACACTGTCTGCTTCCATATCCCTCCCCACCCAACAACATGGATGAGGGGGTTAATGGGCATCTTTGGGATTTAACATTGACCGGGCTCTTGCCTAGCAGTTTGAGAGTGTTGTGAACCCCACATTACTTCTGTGGGGAGGTACAAAGAAATAGTGCCGGTCACCTTAAGACAGAGAGAGGGAAGAGCGGGTGGGGGGGGGGGGGGGTCAAAGGCCAGCCTTGCCGGCACACACAAACTGCCTTCCAAGTGTCAGGTTCTGTGATTGGGCACTGAGTACCTCACCGTGCGGGCACCTCAGTAGATTGCTTCAGGAAATATGGGCAAGCCATGCGACTCCATTTAATCTCTGAGTTGCCACTAAATTCTGATGAGCAGAGCGCTACTTGACGTCTCACCTCTGACTTATTTGCAGCTGACTTATTTTCCTGCCAGTGACCAACTGGCACACTTGGAGTGCCCCCTGTCAATTAGGAGTGCCCCCTGTCAATTAGGAGTGCCCCCTGTCAATTAGGAGTGCCCCCTGGCATGATTAAGCAGGCTAGACCACCAAGTTTTCTACTGCTGGATTAAATTCCGCCCTTTGTTTTTACTGAAGCTGAGACTCTGTTCAGTGGCCCCGGCTACTTCCATCCATTCCCAGCTCACTGGGCTAAACTTCTAAAGGTCTCTCCCCATCCAAATCCTGAACTTCTTATCTTACTCCAGTTTCAGCCTATTTCCTATTTCCTCTCATGTCCTTTCCGAGCTTCCCTTTTCCCTGAGCTTCAACTTGCGAGCCCTCAACTTGATGCTCGCTAGATTGTTGACCTCTGAACTTCCCTTCTTCATTTTTGTGTTAGGTAATACTTTTCTATCTTCACCCAGAGTATGTAAGGACCTAAGAAACAGGAGTTTCCTGGTCAGCCATAGTGCAGAAGGCAACAGCAAACCATTGCACCACTTTGCCAAGCACAATTATGGACCAAGTGGAAATCCATGATCAAAATGCCCTCTTCAAAGAGAAAGTTAGGATCAATGGGGTGCTTGAAGTGCATTCAACCGTGAAGGGAAATAAAAATAAATATAGGTGGCTGGAGGATGATAGAAATCCAATGAGCTGACAGCTGAATCTTTTACAAGACATTACAAGTTGAATTTGTTACAGATCAAAAGACTGCAAGTGCAATGGAGAGTGTTTCAATGATTTCAGCTTGCTGGGAAGCCTCAGCAACTTCAAATCAAGGCTGTATGCATGCAATGGAGCTGAGTGCACAGTTGGGCAGACTAGAAACCCCCCTCCCCAGTGAAATTGACATCTCCTCTCTGCCAGAGGACTTCAAATGGGTCTGCTCTCACCTGCAGCTTTGGAAAATCTCTGGTGCAGAATGGAGTGCTGCAATGATTTAAAATCCTGCCTGGTGAAAGGTGGTGGTCGGGGTGGGGGGGGGGGGGGGGGGGGGGGTGTGTGGTGGGGTGGCGGCGGTGGGAGCTTGGAGGTTAAAGTTACCTGCACAGCTGACAGGCAGGAATGGAGAAATTGATCACTGGGCTGTCTAAAATCACTGTCAGGGGTGATGTTCAGGTCTGCCAGGGCTAGAAGGGGCAATCCAGCCACAGCACCCCTATCCCGGCAGAGAGTGGCGAGGTCAACCACAAGACCCTTGAGGAACCTGTCATTTGCACTTTGGCAGCAGCAGAGGGCAAATGACCACTGGACCTAACTCCTTGAGCTCTCTTGGGGCCCAAGTGCCAGATCAGGGAGTAATGCACTATTGGCACTGCCAAGAGTTTAGGGGGAGGGGCAGGGACAAGGGGGGAATGCTTCTCATTGCTGAAGAATTAGTTGGTCGTGCTTCCTTGACCCCCGGGGCCCAACACGCTAGAGGACCTGTGTGAAAACCTACCCGGTACAGATCCCGGGGAGGCGGGTGACTAGCGAGAGCTATTTGAATCGGGCTGCAAGCCCACTAATTATGTTCAAAACATTGTTTTGAATATGCATGCAGCGTGGCCTGGGAGAGTCACGAGGGGTTTGGTGACCAGTTTTCTTTCTTCGTTCTGGCAATTGTCTGAGGCTTTACTCTCATCTGTGTCTATTACCCCAAGACTTGATTGTTCCAACACTCCCTGGCTGGTGTCTCATTTTCTTTTCTTCATAAACTTGAGGCCATTGCAAGAATTCAACGTGAATTCCAGGGGTTTTGACATGCCAAAGTCAAGAGGTGCAGATTAGTTTGTTGCAATGTATTACAAAATATAAATCTTAAACCAGGTATTGGTTAACAAGTTGGGACAGGTTTTACATCTCATGTTAACCTTGGACGTGGAACACACTACTTGCTTGGACATTGTGGCGTCTTCCTCTGTGTCTCTTCCTCTCTGGGTTCTGCTGTAATATATTTATATTGTTGTGAGGAGGTCAGTTGTGTTTTTTCTCCAACATGAGAATGAGTTTCTTGGCTGTTTTCTGTTATCCTGTTTTGAATGCAAAACTGCACAAATAGCTAAATTCTGTATTCCTTTGGAATGTAACTACATTTCTTTCCTTAACAGATCCTTTCACTTGTATGTTTTCTTCTCGCACAAACATCCTGATCAATCTTAAGCTGTCGTCTTGTACCAGTATTTCAGCAGTTCAAAATTTTAAGTAAAGTCAGTCCGTATAGTTTCTCAGATATGCAATTGAGATCAGGGGTTTAACAATGTTTCTGCTAAAATACTTCAGTGACTAAGCCAGGACAAGTTAATGCCTTGCTCTTATAATTTACCTGAATTAATTGTATGGCTATTTTAAAATGCATGCAGATAGTTGCCATGGGGTCTTTGTAAACTCATACCCTTTATAATGGATCTATGTGCACCATTAAATCCTTAGGGCCCAAGGTCCTATCCAATAAGAATTCCCAGATCATAAGATTCCAATATTGAAACAGAAACGTAATGGTTACAATAGTTAACATGATTAAGCACTAATTATTCTTGGATATTAGTATAATTCTCATACAATTGGTCATCCAAAGCTCTGCTGCCCATGTGGTAATTGCATCAAGTTCTGTTCCTCCTTCACCCCTCGGCTCATTGAGTGTATTTAAGACCGCGATAGATAGGCTCTTGATTGTTACGGGGAAAAGACCGGAAAATGGATTTTTTTTATTCATTTGTAGGACACGGGCGTCGCTGGCTGGCCAGCATTTATTGCCCATCCCTAGTTGCCCTTGAGAAGGTGCTGGTGAGCTGCCTTCTTGAATCGCTGCAGTCCATGCTCTGTGGGTTGACCCACAATGCCGTTAGGGAGGGAATTCCAGGATTTTGACCCAGCGACGGCAAAGGAAGGGCAATATATTTCCAAGTCAGGATGGTGAGTGGCTTGGAGGGGAACCTGTTGAGAAACTATGATTGAATGGTGGAGAAGGCCTGATGGGCCGAATGGCCTAATCTTGCACCTATATCTTATAGTCTTATGGATCTACATTGGTTCCTGGCTAAGCAACATCTCAACTTCAAAATTGCCTTCTTTTAGATCCCTCCATGACTTTGCCCATCCCAATCTGTAATCTCCAGCTCTAAGAACCTTCAAGAATTAATTTAACAATAATCTTGTACATCACATACTAATATTCCAATCCTTGGCCGGAGTCTGAAATGTGGTGGGGCCATGTGGTGGCGACCAATAATGTTTTGCTTAATGTAGATAAAGGTTAAGATTCAAGACACCTGCTTTTGGAATAAGGCCATAAGATTCCACCAGTTTTGAACAAGCAAAAAAAAAGAATTTTACTGTATTAGTTCAGAAAAATAAAACAATTTAAAAGATATATTTTGTACTCTAACATAAGTAGACGAACTGTAGTCAGAAACATCAGAGTAAAACACTGATTCAGTCAGAGTCGATGGATTTCTCAAGAAACCATCCGGATGTTAGTCCCACTGAGTTACCCAATCTCACTCAACTTGTTTTACTCACAAGGCTTTTCAATCTCCACATTTTGAAGATCTGTGGTTTGGGATTCTCTCCAGATGCCACTCCCACTCGGACAGTTTTAATAAGGGCCCATCTCATATGCTTTCAGTATTGTTTTCTGAAATTCCTTCTCCCTGGCTTTCCAAGTATGCTTACTAGCACACTTTCAGATCTACTGCTGTGCCAAACAGAACACCAAAAAAGGGCTACCAATGCCCCATCAGCCTTCTTTGCTTAAAATCTGCTCCCCACAGCTTTCTTTAACTTAACTGGAACCTCTGCCTGTCCCTGTCTGGAACTAGTTGGCTGGATCCCCAAAGCCGACTCCTTCAGAACAATGGTTCACTGTCCCTTGAACTGATCTGGGAGACCTATCAAAACACTCTGAGAGGTTCCCGCCTTTTACTAGGCAGGAACCAATGTAACAAGCATTGGAACATCCTGTACCTTTAAATATTAACATCTCCGCAGCCAGGGCACAGAGCAACAGATTTGATGTACTAGTATAATAAAGTAGATAGTCGTTATGCATAAAGCTGGATTCAACTGATACCTTTTGAGATGACCAAGATTAAATGGATTCCTTGGAATTAAATTGTTTCTACAGGGCCATTGGAGACAAATTCTGCATGTATTCTGTAGTCATCCTACTGTTTTCAATGAGAAAATAAATTGCTTATTGTTAAATCCAAGATGTCCATAAGTGGATCACTTTAATACATTTGATTAGCATACAATACATAAATGCTTTCTTTTTTAGAGGAGCAACCTGCCAAACAGTAAAACAGTAATTGACCTTACAGAAGATGATGAATGGTGTATTAACAATCAAAGTCGGAAAAAAGGTACTGCTGTCTTGTGTTCTGATTCAAAGCAATAAATGAAGATCACTTTTATTTTAGCAATCTACCTCTTTAAACTATTGGGGAATTTTAATATGCAATGTGTGTAATTAAGAAAATCAAATAAAAATGTGAATATTTAATATTTTGTGTACAAGCAATATAAAATACTATTTACTTACCTGTAGCATTTGTTCACAGGGAATCAAGAACTAGTGTAGCCTTCAGATGATTCTAGGTTGGTTGCGAAGAGCAGACAAAATCCATTGCCCAATTTAAAGTCCATACATTTTTGCACAAACTTGCACCAGGTCCTGTTCACCTATCACTTCCATGCTTGCTATCCTAAAAATTGGCTCCTGATCTGGTAACATCTTAGTGTTTGAGCCAAGACTGTAATGAGGTCTGGAGCTAAGTGGCCTTAATGGAACCCAAGCTGGGCACTCGTGAATGGTTTATTGTGAGTAAGTGCTGCTTGAGAGCGCTATCAATGACACCTTCCATTACCTTGCTGTTGTTTGACAGTGGACTGTTGAATGGTGATTGGTCAAATTGGATGTGTCCTTTTTTTTCGTGGAATGTGGGTATTGTTGGCTGGGCCAGCATTTAATGCCCATCCTAATTGCCCTTCAACTGAGAGGCTTGCTAAGCCATTTCAGAGGGGATTTGAGTCACCAGACTAGGTAAGGATGCCCAATTTCCATCCCTAAAACACATTAGTTATCCACGTGAGTTTTTATGATAATGAACATTGATTTCACAGTCATCATTCAACTTTCATCACCAGCCATGGTGGCATTTAGACCCAGGTCTCCAGAGCAATGCCCTAATACGAAGAGGCAGAGCTGGTAGAACAATCTATTGCCCAGTGACAATACCACTATGCCACAGCCTCCCCAATGTTGTAAGTGTACTGGTATAACTTGACTAGCGGTTTGTTCTGGAGCACAGTTGTTCAGTAATGCAGCCAGATGTTATCAGGACCGAAATAGTATTTATATCGAGTGCCTTCAACTATATGATATCCTGCGGAGTGATTCAAATTGGCTGAAGACTGTCATTGATGCTGGAGATCTCCGGAGGAAGCTATGATGGATTATTGGGTCGAGGTTTTCGACTGAAGATGACTGGAAGTGCTTCAACTTTGTCTTTTGCACTGATGTATGCTGTGCTGCCCTAGCATTAAGGATGAAAATATTTATTGTGGCTCCTGGTTATCTTTATTATCCACCATCATTCAGAACTGGATGTGGCAGGCCTGCAGAGGTTTGATCTATCTGTTGTTTGTGTAATAGCTTGACTCTCATGCATGCTGCTTCTGTTCTGCAGGCATGTGGTCCTATTTTGCAACTCCACCAGGTTGGTACTTCATTTTTAATATATCTGCTGCTACTCCTGACATGCCCACTTATGATCCTTATTGAATCAGGGTTGGCTCCCTGGCTCAATCTCGATGGTAATAGAGTGAGGGATTAGCCAGGCTATGAGATTACAGATAGAAGCATGGAAAAAGGAGTATGCTGCTTTGCCCTTTGAGCTTGCTCTGCCATTCAATGTGAGCATGGCTGATCCTCCATCTCAATGCATGTACCTGCACTCTCCCATACACCTTGATGCCTTTAGAATCTGGAAATCTATCTATTTCCTTAAATATATTCAGTGACTTGGCCTCCACAACCTTCTGTAACAGAGAATTCCACAGATTCACCATCCTCTAAGTGAAGAGTTTTCTCCTCATCTCAATCCTAAATGGCCTACTCTGTATCCTGAAACTGACCCCCTTGTTCTAGAACCCCAAACCCCCCAACCAGAGGAAACAACATCCCTACATCAAGTCTGTCCAACCCTGTCAGAATTTTATACGATTTAATTCGATTCCCTCTCATTCTTCTAAACTCTAGTGAATACAGGCCCAGTTGACCCAATCTCTCCTCGTATGACAATCCTGCCATCCCAGAAATTAGTCTGGTGGACCCTTGCTACACTCCCTCTATGGCAAGTATATCCTTTCTTAGATAAGAAGTCCAAAACTGCACAAAATACTCCCGATGTGGTCTCAAATAGGCCCTGTACAGTTGCAATAAGACATCCTTGCTTCCTATACTTGGGCCCTCTTGCAATGAAGGCCTACATACTATTTGCCTTCCAAACTACTTGCTTGCTTTCAGTGACTGATGTACAAGGATACCAAGGTCCCTTGGTATGTCAACGTTTCCCAACCTTATCACCATTTAAATAATGTTCTGCCATTCTGTTTTGCCTTTCAAAGTGGATAACTTCACATTTATCCATGTTCTACTGCATCTGCTGTGTATTTGCCCACTTGAAGTCTCTTAACATCCTCCTCACCACTCATTCCTACCAAATCTTGTCTTGACAGCAAACTTGGAAATATTTAGTTCCCTCATCAAAACCATTGATGAATATTGTGAATAGTTGGGGCCCAAGCACTGATCCCTGCAGAACCCACTTGTCACTGTTTGTCACTTTGAAAAAGACCCATTTATTCCTCCTTTGTTTCTTGCCTGCTAACCAATTCTCTTTCCATGCCAATATATTACCCCCAACCCCATGTGCTTAATTTTGCACACAACTCTTGTGTGGGACTTTATAGCTTTCCAAAAATCCAGACAACACATCCACTGGTTCTCCCTTATCTATTCTGTGAGTTACACCCTCAAAAAGCTCTAGTAAGTTTGTCAAGCATGATTTCCTTTTCATAAATCCATGTTGACTGTGTCTAATATTGTTTGAATGCATTTCTGCTGCTGATGACGCACTGCATGGTTGGTCCAGTTTTGAGCTGCTAGATCTGTTCTGAATCTGTACCATTTAGCAAAGTCATTATACCACACAACATAATGGTGCATGTCCTAATGTGAATATGTTACTTCCTTCTCGATAGGGACTGTGTAGTGGTCACTCCTACTAATACCATCGTGGACAGATGCATCTGATAGGACGAGATCATATAAACTTGTCTCACTTGGTTTTCTCATTACCTGGCACAGGCCTAGTCTGACACATGTCGTTCAAGACTCAGTGAGCTCAGTCAATAGTGGTGCTACTGAGGCATGCTTAATGGACAATGAAAGCCCCCACCTGTATAGTGCATTCTATGTCTCTGCTCCCCTCTGAAGGTTATATGAAGTAGAAGCAGGTGTAGGCCATTTGACCTATCAAGCCTGCTCTGCCATTCAATAAATCTAAATATGGCCTTAACTCCGCTCCCACCGCCCCCTGCACACATACACACAAACAACTCTCGACTCTTTTATTTCTTCCTCCAGGTGATTTTAACACCTATGGACAGAAATCCACACAGTTTTCAGAGAAGGATATATCCTCAAGACAGCAAAGCAGAAGTAAATCTGGTCTCTAGCAGCTTCCAGCCTTCAGACACAGGAAAAGATACCCCTTTCAACTCCAAACAGCATCTGAAAACAACTAAGCTGGAATTGTCTATGAAAGGCAACCTGACGAACTCTACTCCGCAATCCCAGGGGAACACTAAAACAACAGAACACTTTTATCTGAATTAGTTCAGATTAAAACAAATATAGTATCAATTTTACTGCTTCAGTAACAGTAGAAAACACCGGCTGCAAACAAAATGGCTCTGACAAAATGCCAGGAACTGCTCAAAACATCCTGCAGAGAAGCATGATTAAAATGCATTTCACAAAGGCATAGTATCAGCACACTGGGCTCACCACTGATGTGAGCTAGCCTGGACTAGTTTTTGTTGTGTCCTTTGTCTAGCCTAACATATATCAAGTTATCCCAGCAGTCTCTGCTTTTCAAGCTCCTATCTCATGCTTTTTCATACTGCTGATGTGCTATGCTACCTCACACTTGCTAACAAATGAAAAATACCTTGTGCACTCTAACTGTGTCAAATATTTTTCCATAACACTCCTATAAAGTATCTTGGGTGGGAGATTCTATTACATTCAATGCACTATATAAATGCACATTGTTTGATAGTGAAACTAAACCCCATTGACTAAAGGGACTCCAGCAGTTGGATATTGAATTAGTTAAGGGCAGAAAGTAAAGAGAACTGGTGCATAGTAGTTTTTCAAATTGAAGGAAATATAAACTAGACCATTACTCTTTGATATGTATTAAAGATATTGACTTGGAGATATGGGTCATGACTCCAAAATTTGCAGAGTTCAGAAAGCACAGGAATTAAGTAAATGATGAGGAAAATAGTAATATACATTTGAGGGCATGGATAACATGCTGAAGTGGGCAGATGCATGGAGAATGACAATTGTGAAGTTGCACATTTTGATAGAGACTGAAGAGCAACAATGTAAACTAAAAGAAGCAATTTTACTGAGATTCAGGAACAGACACTATTAGTTGAAGATGGCAGGACAGGTTGAGAAGGCATTTTTTAAGAAAAACTTAAGATCCTGGGCTTTATTAATAGACATAGAATACAAAGCAAGTTGCGCTGTGTTGGTCGAAAAAAATCCTGTACTAGAATTAATGGAGTTAAGAATCAGATGTGATGTGTTTAAATATGGCTAATTAGTCCAATATGAGCTGGAAAAAATCTTTTGCAAACTGGACCTGCATATCCGTGCAGAAGACCTACTTGAAGCTCGAGACTGGTGAAGCTCATGTTTCCTGTTGCTGAGTGTAACATTGTTTTATTCATAGACGGGTATTCATTGTGTACTCACAGAATCCCTGGCTTCATTAGTAATGGCATAGAATATAAAAGCAAGGTAGTTGAGCTAAATCTTTATTATAAACACTAGTAGCTGGAGAATTGTGTTCAAATCTGAATACCACAAATCTGAATACCACATGTTGTGGGAAAAATGCCACTTGTGAGTCAGGCTTGAAGGTTTCAACAGTACAGTTTTATTTAACGAAGCTTCGTGGAGAAAAGGCACTGGCACTCCGCAGTGCTTCTGAACAGCTACCTTCTCTCAATGAGACAATAGGAGCGGTCCATCTTTATACCCTTTACACAATAGATGGACCGGACATCTAGCCATTATCACATCGTTGTAATCAAGTAGAATCATAGAATCATAGATTCGTTGTAATCAAGTAGGTGATCGATCGTTAAACACATCAACACATCGTTATAGACAAATACAGACAGATACAGACATAAGCATGTTAACATCGCATTGTTCTATGAATGGATACATTTCCTACGTCAGTGACTATCAATGACTTTAGTTTCGGTCTATTCATACAGTAGTTGACAGTAATTGGTTTTCCTGCAGTTATGTATTCCCGATCCCACCTGTAGTTAATCTCATTATCTATCCCTATTGTCCTTATCTTTAAGCCCTGGCTGGCTTCCTGTAAGATTTGATTCCTGCAAGATTTGATTCCTGCATGTTTAACTTTGGATAGCTGTCTGTCCTTTATGTTTTAATCTCAGGTGACTGTTTGTACTAAAAGTCAGTGTCTGTTTAATGTCTCTTTCCCAGGTAACTGTGTGCCAGGCCATCATCTTATGTGTACCCATCTGTATATTTTTCCTCCTTCACCACACTTAGAATGTAAAGGCCATAGAAAGTTAATTTGAGATGTTAATTTGTATATCATTTGGAAGTTCATTATATTCAGGTGATGAGCATTAATTATGGACTCACCAATGGGCATCTTATAAGAGCAGACTGAAAGTGTGGCTTTTTGTTGGAGGTGTCTCAATATAAAAACTTGTAATTATTACAATTAGGCTCCAATAATCTATCCTTCATTACCTGACTACTTGAGTTCTAATATGGTAACAGGATGGTGGCTTGAAGATGTTGTTTTTTAAGCCATAAAATTAAAATACTCCTGGCCATTGTGGAAAACTACAGAAGGCAATCTCAAATTGTCATCTTGATTATCCTGTGTCCCTGAAGTCTGGAAGAATGAGATTACTGCCCTATCAAAGAGAAAACAAGGTGTGGTCTTGGTGAAATTTGGTAAATTGGGCTTGAGTTTTCCTTTATTATGGAGCACATCTTTCATTTCATCCCCAGAGTTAACAAAGAATGGCTTTCATTTGCCTTTTTAGACACCATACTACTAGCTGTTCATTCCTATGCCACACGTTCTCCAGAGGCCTTGTCACTTCCTGTGTAAAGTAATATGAGAAGTAAGGTATAATGGATCCCTGAATTGAATCCTATAAGAAATAAAAATACCCGTGGATCCTCATCAGAATTTGATTTTTGGAAAATGAGAGTATGATGTTAGTGTACCTTTTAAGAGATTTTTTTCCCCCTAAATCATGTTTTCTACAGTTGTAGGCAGGCCTTTTTGGCTTCAGTTGTTTTTTCATAATGGCACCAGTTTGTCTGGAGGAGTCTTTTTATTGCTGCTTAAATGGGAGTTTGTTTATTTTTACTGGGATGTTTATGACTCTGCAATGTTAGGAGAAAAACTGGTTGGAAGAACAGGTGATAGGAGCGCTTTCATTTTCAGTTTGGGGCTGCCGGTTTTAGAATCATAGAATAGAAACCCTACAGTGCAGGAAGAGGCCATTCGGCCCATCGAGTCTGCACCGACCACAATCCCACCCAGGCCCTACCCCCATATCCCTACATATTTTCACCCGCTAATCTCTCTAACCTACACATCTCGGGACACTAAGTGGCAATTTTAGCATGGCCAATCAACCTAACCCGCACATCTTTGGACTGTGGGAGGAAACCGGAGCACCCGGAGGAAACCCACGCAGACACGAGGAGAATGTGCAAACTCCACACAGACAGTGACCCGAGCCGGGAATCGAACCCGGGTCCCTGGAGCTGTGAAGCAGCAGTGCTAACCACTGTGCTACCGTGCCACCCTAGCCATTGTGCTACCGTGCGCCCTAGTGTTTAGTGTTAGAAGGGACAGCAAGTTGAAAAGAAGTCTCTCTCTCCCGGGTTTTGGAAATTTTATGGGTTTGCTGAAAGCCTTCCTGGAGAAGAAAATATGCTGTTGGTGGCTTGACCAGAGTCTACCTGGGGTTCTGGGAAGCTGTTTTGACTTCACACTGTTCTGGGTGTGTAAAGGGGACTACTAGAACTTACAAGACTGAGTTTTCAATTCTCCAACCAAGGGTCTCAATTCCAATATCACGTGAACATTAGACCTTGCTGTGTTAAACCTGTTTAAAGGGTTTTGTCTATGGCAAAGGTTTTGTTTGATTGGAACATTTTAGATATATTTGTTGAGGGTTCTATGTTATCGTGGTTTTTTTGTTTGTAATTGATAAAAGTTATTGCTAATTTTTCTTTCCATACGTTTTAACTATATTCTTAATTAAACTTTGTTTGATAAAAGCTCCCTAGTGGGCCATTTGAATCATTCTTGAAGTGAAACATGTGCTTATCCTAGCCAAATTCAAGATACAAAACTTATGATCCAGACGGGCTTCATAAAACACTTTGGAGTTTCTGACCTGAACTATAACAAAAGTTATTCCTCAGATGTGTTCTTCACGTTAAACTGCCAACCTTTAGTAGAATTTGGTAATTCGGGTATTCCCAGATCCATCCTAATCTATAAATGATTGATTGTACTCTGGTATCTCGTTGACAGGAAACTGGTTCTAATTCTCAGAGTCACAGAATTATTACAGCACAGAAGGAGGCTTTTCAGTACGTACTATTTGAGCCAGCATTCCAGATGTGCATTTCACCTAGTGATATTCCACTGCATTCTCCCCATAATTCTGCACGTTCTTCCTTTTCAGATAATAATTCAATTCCCTCATGCCTCAATTGAACTTTCCTCTACCAAACACACTGACTTTTGGTTCTTGGAGAAGGAGACTCTGGTAGATCTCATAGAATCATAGAAACCCTACAGTGCAGAAGGAGGCCATTCGGCCCATCGAGTCTGCACCGACCACAATCCCACCCAGGCCCTACCCCCACATATTTACCCGCTAAGCCCTCTAACCTACGCATCTCAGGATTCTAAGGGGCAATTTTTAACCTGGCCAATCAACCTAACCCGCACATCTTTGGACTGTGGGAGGAAACCGGAGTACCCGGAGGAAACCCACGCAGACACGAGGAGAATGTGCAAACTCCACACAGACAGTGACCCGAGCCGGGAATCGAACCCGGGACCCTGGAGCTGTGAAGCAGCAGTGCTAACCACTGCGCTACCGTGCCGCCCATCTGCCTTAAAAAAAAATTGTGGCAAAACATTAATTACCATTCAACCTTCTTGGAACAAATAATGCAATCCGCTGTTACACGTGGCATAGAAGACGCTGTGATTACCAGGTTTTGAAAATAACCAGACACAGTGCGATTTGAAAGGATTAAAGACAGAATCGTGATGAAAGCACATATAGCAAATTTGACTATTTCAGCAGAAGATGAAATTGAAGCTAATAAACAAATAAATCCCCAGGAAAAGTTAATTGATGCTTAGCTGCGACTGTCTAGTATCATTTGTATAGTGAATTGCTCAACTTTGAAATGACACTTGAAGAAGAAAATTCTGATGAAGAGCATGAAGATGATGAATTGAACAGATTATACAGGTCACAAGGAGTTTTAATCCTGTGAATGTATTGATCGTAGATTTTGTTAAATGTGCGATATGTGCATGTACCTCAACGATATATGGTGTAAACGCACTAAAATATTGATTCACTGAGTTATGATCAACATAAGGTTAAGGTGCTTGCTTTAGATTTGGTAATGATTACATCTTTGAGGTCACACGAGTGGTAATTCCATGTAAAATACTGGAGTAAGGCATTTTATATGTATCGATGTTTCTGGTGAAACCTTTGTGAAAAGGCACAAATGAAACTACACATAGAATACGATATGGCAGTTATTTTGGAAAAATTAGTTGATAAAGAGTGTACCTAATCAGGACGTAAATATCCTCTTAACAAAACTAGATGTTTCTGTTCAGAGTGGTAGGAAACTATTAATGGGACCAGGTGCTGTGGATAAGGGAAAAGGAGCAAATTGTCTCAAGATTCCACTAAAATTTGCTCACCTGACTTACCAACAGTTAAAAATCCTGCTAAAAGATGCAGATATATTTGATAAGAAGCTTAATAAACGAGTTTAGTGAGAATTGTGAAATCTGCATCCAAGGGTGACCTTGCGTAATCTTCCATTGACATGTGACTTTAATAAGGTAGTTAAGGTATGGAGAAAAAGACAAGTGTTTGTGTCTTGAGTTTTAATTACCTGGCTATAAGATTTGGTATTTCTAATATCTTACTAATATCTGCCAAGAATACAGTAAGTTATAGGTAAATTGTGGAGTCACAGGAATTAAAATTGGTACACCAACTTAAATTTTATGACAAATTCTGAGGTTTAATTTGCAACAAGAAGTTTTAAACGTATGTACTGGAGTATGTATATTTTTGTCCTGCATACAGCAGCTGTGTCCATTTAGCAATAGCCTTTTTGAAAGAAACCACACTGTAATTGATGAAATGGTGAGCAAAGCTTGACTGACCGGAGCATAGATTATCAACCGCTTCTAGCATAGGCAGTTCATACAAAGAATTCTCTTCAGTTGGTCCCAACTCGTCCATGAGTGCAATCATAAATTACCTCCTGTCCTTTGTAGTGCCTTCTGGAGCAGGAAGATAATCAATATGTGCCACTTTATTTTCTGAACATTTAAATGCTTTGTTTGCAGGGATAGACAGGCTTTTATGAAGACAAGAGTCATTGGCCAGAATTTTACTGGCACATCCGCCCGAAGCCAACGGAGAATGCTGTTCTCCGAGCCTCGCCCACTCCCGGAATCGGGGCAGACATGCCGGTAAAATTCCGGCCATTGTATGAGACAGTTGGAGACTGAGCTCAATTCAGGAAATTTAGTATACTATGAGGGAGGATCATAGAAAATGACAAGGTAATGGTACGACAGTACTTGTCAAGAATGGCAATCAAATTGATACACTTCATTCTTCGCAATTAATTGAAATTAATTATAAAATCTTGATTCTGAGCAGCTCACAGAAATAAAAGGGAGGGACCTGGAAATGCTTTTGTTTTTAGTGACAATGGTCTTGAGGAACAGAATGCATGGGAAAAGGGCTGGATAGTAATCATGTTCATGGTGCACATGATATCACATCCACAGAACAATTGCACACTGTGTGTACAAAGGTGATAAATATTACAAAATGGAGAGATGCAGTGATTGTGCCAGAAAAACTGATAAGTTTAAATTTTGGTTAAATGTTCAGGATGATGGCTAAGAAGTGAGATCCATGGATAGCAGAATGGGGTAAAAGAGAAAATAAGATGCAGTATAAGCAGTGAAGCAATTCTTTTCTGAAAATGAGCACAAACTGCAATTGCACAAAAGGGAAATAAAACCATAAGATGTAAGAGTAGAGGCAGGCTATTCGGCCCATTGAGTCTGTTATGTCAATCAAATAGATCATGAGGGATTTGATAATCCTCAAATCCCGCCTTAACCCATAGCCCTTATAGAATCCCTACAGTGCAGAAGGAGGCCATTCAAGTCTCCACCGACTCATACCCAGGCTTAACTTGGATCTCCAAGTATTTACCGTGCTAATTCTCAGCCTATATATCGTGGGACACTAAGGGATAATTTAACTTGTCCAATCAACCTAACCCACATATCTTTGGACTGTGGGAGGAAACCCCACGCAGACACTGGGAGAACGTGCAAACTCCACGCAGACAGTCACCCAAGGTGGGAATTGAACCCTGGTCCCTGGCACTGTGAGGCAGCAGTGCTAATTACTGTGCTACCGTGCTGCCCTTGATCTCTTTACTGATTAAAGACCTCTAACTCAGCTTTAAACATACTTCACGACCCAGCCTATACAACTCTCTGTTAAAGTAAATCCACAGATTCACTGCCCAGAAACATCTGATATGTTCCTTGAATAGACCCGATAATGAAATCAAGATCACAGAATTCTCATGCAGCAGAGCTAGAAATGGAAGTCCTCCATGATTGTGATGTTTTGGTGGCTGTCCATGACCTTGAGGAAGAACTAATGAGAGTTACTTGGTTGGAGAAACTTCGGAGTTTATTCTGATGTGAACCTGATATTTGTCATGTCAAAGGGTCTTCACTGAAGAAATCCTTGCATTTGGGATTTAAGATTAAACCAAATGATAACTAGGGATTTAGAACTAAGGATGCATGTACAGATTATGAGTGACCTCCTCCACTGCTGGAAAAGTAGTCTTTAAAATATTTTTGGCTCTTTTGGCCAAATGTCCATGGGAGTTGACAATTGACATAAAAAGTCACATCTGTGGACAATACTTTTCAGAGTGCCATATTTGTGAAAATGCCCAAAGAGGCAGCAGGTGCAAAAGGAAAACAATAAGGAAACAAAACAAATGTGTGTATGACCTGAATGATGCCTCCAAAATCATTCGTAGGATATAATATTTCAGGGTATGGTATTTTCAGGGTATGGTAAGATCTGTTTTGATGAATACCGGTTGTAATTCTGTAATATTTCATTGGTACTATAAAAAGAAACTTTCAGGTATTTTCATGATGCATGTTGGTAGCACCTCCAGAATTTGAGAATGTGTCATTACAAAGGTTAAAGTAGAATGCAAAATTGGGAGCTGGGCTTGTGGGGCGTTCCATTGTTTAGATATTAAGCTAAATAGATTTGGACCCAATGGTATTATCGCTAGACTAATAATCCAGAAACTCAGCTTATGTTCTGGAGATCCTGGTTTGAATCCCGCCATAGCAGATGGTGGAATTTGAATTCAATAAAAAAATCTGGAATTAAGAATCTACTGATGACCATGAAACCATTGTCGATTGTCGGAAAATCCACCTAGTTCACTAATGTTCTTTAGGGCAGGAATGAAACCAGATGGACCACCTGGCACTGACTTGAGCACCGGAAAAGACAACGGCAAAAAAACAAACAGCCCTGCCAACCGTACAAAGTCCTGCTTACTAGCCTCTGGGGCCTAGTGCCAAAATTCGGAGAGCTGTCTCACAGACTAGTCAAGTCATAGCCTGATATAGTCATTTTCATGGAATCATACCTTTAAAGATAATGTCCATGACACCACCATCACTATCCCTGGATCTGTCCTGTCCCACCAGCAGGACAGACTCAGCAGAGGTGGCGTCACATATGGTATACAGTCAGGAAGGAGTTGCCCTGGGAGTCCTCAACATTGACTCCAGACCCCATGAAGTCTCATGGCTTCAGGTTAAACATGGGCAAGGAAACCTCTTTCTGGTTACCACGTACCATCCTCTTTCGCCTGATGAATCAGTACTCCTCCCTGTTGAACAACACTTGTGACAAGGGCGCAAAATGTGCTCTTGAGTGAGGGATTTCAATGTCTACCAGCAAGAGTGGCTCAGCAGCAACACTATTGATTGAGCTGGTTGGGTCCTAAAGGATATAACTGCTGTGTTTGTGGCAGGTGGTGAGGGAACCAACAAGAGGGGGAAAACATACTTAGCCTCATCCTTATCAATCTTCCGGCTGCAACTGCATCTGTCCACGACAGTATTGGTAAGAGCGATCACCACACATCCTTGTGGAGATGAAGTCCCACCATCACATTGAGAATAACCTCCATCGTGTTATGTGGCACTATCACTCTGCTAAATCGGATAGACTTCGAACAGAACTGGCAACTCAAGACTGGCATTCATGTGGCGATGTGGGCCATCAACAGCAGCAGAACTGTACTCCAGCTCACCTACAACCTCGGGTCCGGCATATACCCCACTCAACCATTACCACCAAGCCAGGAGATCAGCCCTGGTTCAATAGAGAATGCAGGAGGACATGGCAGGAGCAGCACCAAGCACCTAAAAATGAGGTGCCAACTTGGTGAAGCTACCAAACAGGACTACTTGCATGCCAGCAACAGGTGATAGACAGAGCTAAACAATCCCACAACCAAAGGATCAGATCCAAGCTCTGCAGTCCTGCCACATCCAGTTGTGAATGGTGGTGAGCAATTAAACAACTCTCACGAGAGGAGGAGGCTCCACAAACATCCCCATCCTCGGTGAAGGAGGAGCCCAGCACGTCAGTTCAAAAGCTAAGGCTAAAGCACTCGCAGCAATCTTCAGCCAGAAGTACCGAGTGGATGATCCATCTCAGAATCCTCCAGTGGTCCCCAGAATCATAGATGCCAGTCTCCAACAAATTCAATGCACTCCACATGATATCAAGAAACAGTTGGAGGCACTGGATACCGTAAAGGCAATGGGTCCTGAGAACATGCTGACAATAGTACTGAAGACTTGTGCTCCAGAGCTTGCCAAGACTATTACAACACTGGCATCTACCTGACAATGTGGAAAATTGCCCAGGTATGTCATGTACATAAAAAGCAGGATAAATCCAACCCGGCCAATTACTGCCCCATCAGTCTATTCTTGATCATCGGTAAAGTGATAGAAGGGGCCATCAACAGCACTATCAAGCCGCACCTGCTCAGCAATAACTTGCTCAGTGACACCCAACTTGGGTTTCGCCAGGGTTTCTCAAATCCTGATCTCATTACAGCCTCGGTTCAGACATGGACAAAAGAGCTGAATTCATGAAGTGAGAGTGACTGCCCTTGACATCAAGGCAGCATTTGACGGAGTGTGGCATCAAGGAACCTGAACAAAGCTGGAGTCAATGTGATTCGGGGGCAAACTCTGCTGGTCAGAGTCACACCTGGCACGTAGGAAGCTAGATGTGATTGTGGGGGGTCAACATTTCAGTTCCAGGACATATCTGCAGGAGCCCCTCAGGGTAGTGTCCTAGGCCCAACCATCTTCAGGTGCTTCATCAATGACCTGACCTTATGACGAAGTAGGGATGATTGCACAACGTTCAGCATTATTTGCGACTCCTCATTTAGATAGTCCATGTTCAAATGCAACAAGATCTAGACAATATCCTGGCCGGGGGTGACACATGGCAAGTAAATTTCAAGCAACACAAATGCCAGGCAATGGCCATAATCAATAAGAGATAATCTAACCATCATCCTTTGACATTCAATGGTGTTACCACCACTGAATCCCCCACTATCAACATCCTTGAGGTTACCATTGACTGAAGCTCAATTGGAGTCGCCATATAAACAATGGCTACAAGAGCAGGTCAAATGCTAGAAATACTGCGAGTAACTCACCTACTGACTCCCCAAAGCCTGTCCACCATCTACAAGGCACAAGTCAGGAGTGTGATAGAATACTTCCTACTTGCCTGGATGGGTGCAGCTCCAACAACACTCAAGAAGCTTGACGATATCCAGGACAAAGCAGCCCGTTTAATTGGCACCATGTCCACAAACATCCATTCCTTTCACCACCAACGCTCAGCAGCAGCAGCAGTGCGTACTATCTACAAGATGCACTGCAGCAATTCACCAAAAATCCTTAGACAGCACCTTCCAAACCCACGACTACTTCCATCTAGGAAGACAAGGGCAACAGATGCATGGAAACACCATCACCAGCAAGTTCCCCTCCAAGCCACTCACCATCCTGACTTCGAAATATATCGCTGTTCCTTTGCAGTCGCTGGGTCAAAATCCTGGAATTCCCTCCCTAACCGCACGTGAACTGCAGCATTTCAAGAAGGCAGCTCACCACCAACTTCTTAAGGGCAACTAGGGATGGGCAATGAATGCTGGGCTAGCCAGCGACACCCATATCCCACAACTGAATTTTTTTTTTAAATTAGAGAGTGTTACTCCCACCCTCCTTGTTATATCCAGAAACTACAAATAGAAGTTCTCCATGATCATGATGTTTTGGTGGCTGTAAATGATCCTAAGGAAAAAATAATCAGAGGGAAAACAAAGGGAGTTACTTGGTTGGAGCAATTGAGAAGCTTGATTGATCATTTAAATTGTTTGTGCTCTCATTCTAGGCCAGAAACTAGCTCAGTGTATTAACAGAAAATACTGGAAATGCTCAAAAGGTCTGGCAGCATCTCTGTATAGAGAAACAGAATTAACATTTTTGGAACCTTTTTTTTATCAGAATAGGTTTTGATGATTTGTAGTTAAATGCTTCTATTAAAATAGAGGATGTTTTAAAGGCAAATAAAACTTATGAAAACTAAATCTGGAAAATTACCTACTTAATGTTCCATCCTTGGGTGACCTAAGCACACGAAACAAGTTCTAGTCATACTAATCTTCCTGGTATTTTGGTGCAGATCGTTTCTTGGTACTTCTTATGGGTGAAAATGGGAAATGTTGTCCTTTTATCTTAAGAAGGTAGAACAATAAAAATCGGTTTGTTAAAAATCATGAGGTAATTATGGCACAGAAAATACTCTGGCTGCTGAAACACAGATCCTTGTAGGGATAGCAGAGGTAGGATTGCATTTGGCAAATATCTTCAGGGACATTATGTAGAATGGCGATACTGAAGTTAGTATACTAATCATTCATTGTGAAATAAGATTATGAATTGATCATGACAACTTCAAACAAATGGTGGAGAGAAAGGAAATCCCTAAAATTAGATGAGCATATTCAAACCGCCAATGGTTGGATGGTTTTACCAAGAGCTGCGTGAACAAAGCAATGCATAAGGAAACATGGTTGTGTAGTGGTTATGTCGCTGGACTAGTAACCCAGGCTAGTACTCTGGGCAAAAGCAAAATACTGCAGATGCTGGAATCTGAAACAAAAACAGAAAATGCTGGAAAATCTCAGCAGGTCTGACAGCATCTGTGGAGAGAGAATAGAGCCAACTCTGGGCACATGGGTTCAAATCTCACCATGAAAACTGGTAGGATTTAAATTCAATTAATGAAAGAAAATGAATAAAAGCTCATCTCTGTAATGGTGATCATGACATGAAAGCCCTATATAGGGAAAGAAATTAATATCCTTACCTAGTCTCTAACTCTGAGCAGTGTGCTTGACTCTTAACGGCCCACTGACATGGCTCAGTGTAAGGGCAATTAGGGATGGGCAACAAAAGCTGGCCTTGCCAGCAATTCACATAGCTCATTAAATATATTTTTTAAAAATGTAATGTAATGCTTCATATAACTTATGCAAGTTTTTTTTTATTATTGTATATATAAGGAAAGAAACTTAATTATATAGCAATTGGTGCGTGTGTACGTGTGTGTTTGTGCCCGCGTGTATGCCTGTGTGCATGCCTGTCATGATTAGGCTGTTCGAGCCCTTGGCATTGGGCTCTCTGAGATCTAACAGCACGGATTACACTTGTACCATGGGTGAGAGTTTCGTCTTGTTGAGTCCACACAGCAAGTTCCACATTATTACCACTCCACTATGTAAAAAGGTTCTTCCTCACATTCCTCTCATTCCTTAGTCTGTTTAAAATTGCCGGGAAGGAATTGAACATCTCAACCAATAACCATATAGTCATCACAGCTGGTTATGAATTAAATATTCATCTTCCTCAGTACATCCATGCCTTGGTATCTTGCACTCTGAAATATGTTAGCAGTTAGTCCCTAAGTTCTATTTAAACTGTCTAAAATAAATTTGTGTGTTAATAAAATCATTGAAAACACTTCAGTAATTAACACTTGTTTTCCCATATTGCAAATTTATTTTCTTAATTCAATAATGTTTTCACAATCTTTTTCCTTCCCAGAATTAAAAATTCAAACATACGTTATGACCATAGGCACTCAACCATCAGCCACTCAGTCAGACAACAGGATTGATGTTGACTCTGTACAAATGCCACTTGTTTCAGAAACTCAGACAGCCAAGCCACAAATCAATGCTGCGCATGTACAACTATCACAGACTGAGTGCATGCAGATATTTTCAATAGGTAAGTGAATCTCTGGTTCCTGCACTGTAGAAACCTGATTAAAATGATTAAAATCCAATTTTTGTTGACCAAAAAAGACTTTATTTGGTTTCCCAATTGAAGCCCGAACAAGTAACAGCACGAGGGACCTGGGTTAAATTCAAGCCTCAGGTGACTGTGTGGATTTTGCATGTTCTCCCTGTGTCTGCATGGGTTTCCTCCAGGTGCTCTAGTTTCCTGCAACACTTCAACGATGTGCACATTGGGTGGATTGACCATTCTAAATTGCCCCTTAGTGTCAGGAAGATTAGCAGAGTAAATATGTGGGGTTGGGGGAGAGGGCCTGGATAGGATTGCTGTCGGTGCAGTCTTGATAGGCTAAATGGCCTCTTTCTACACTGTAGGGATTCTATAATTCTATCTGTGAAGTATTATCACTTAATACATCCAACCGCGTAATTTAATCAACATCTCGACTTGTGAGGTTGACTATAACTCACACATAAGTTATCTGGCAGACTTGTTTTTGGAGTTGTGTGTCTAAACATAGTGGTTGGATAATGGCTTGGCACAGCGCTGCTCGCTAGCAGCAGAATTCTCTGGTCCTGCCACTGTAAATGGGATTTGCCATTGATGTCATCTCACACCGCCGTGAAACCCACGGGGGAACGTTGCTGGTGGGACCTCTTATGGTGTAGGTCAGAAACTCCAAAATGTTTTTTGGAGCCCACCTGGATTATAGGCTTTGCATCTTGAATTTGGCTAGGATACGCATGACAGGCTTCACATTGATTCAAATGACCCACTAGGGAACTTTCATCAAGCAAAGTTTGTTGAAGAAAATATTCAACAAGTTGCAGCGAGACATTGATAGGATGCAAGACTGGGCGGAGAAGTGGCAGATGGAGTTCAACCCAGATAAGTGTGAGGTGGTTCATTTTGGCAGGTCAAATAGGATGGTGGAATATAATATTAATGGTAGGACTCTTGGCAGAGTAGAAGATCAGAAGGATCTTGGGGTCCGAGTTCATAGGACGCTCAAAGCAGATGTGCAGGTTGAGGCTGTGGTTAAGAAGGCATATGGTGTACTGGCCTTCATCAATCGAGGAATTGAGTTTAGGAGTCGTGAGATAATGTTGCAGCTATATAAGACCCTGGTCAGACCACACTTGGAGTACTGTGCTCAGTTCTGGTCGCCTCATTACAGGGAGGATGTGGAACCCATAGAAAGGGTGCAGAGGAGATTTACAAGGATGTTGCCTGGGTTGGGGAGCATGCCTTATGAGGATAGGTTGAGTGAGCTTGGCCTTTTCTCCTTGGAGAGACGAAGGATGAGGGGTGACCTGATAGAGGTGTATAAGATGTTGAGAGGTATTGATCGAGTGGATAGTCAGAGGCTTTTTCCCAGGGCTGAAATGGTTGCCACAAGGGGACACAGGTTTAAGGTGCTGGGGAGTAGGTACAGAGGAGATGTCAGGGGTAAGTTTTTCACTCAGAGGGTGGTGGGTGCGTGGAATGGGCTACCAGCAATGGTGGTGGAGGCGGATTCGATAGGGTCTTTTAAGAGACTTTTAGATAAGTACATGGAACTTAGTAAGATAGAGGGTTATAGGTAAGCCTAGTAATCGCTAAGGTAGGGACATGTTCGGCACAACTTTGTGGGCTGAAGGGCCTGTATTGTGTTGTAGTTTTTCTATGTTTCTATGTATAGTAAGAAAATTAGCAAAACATTTTATCAATTACAAACAAGAAACAAAACAACCACTATAATGTATAATCCTTAACAAAGATATCTAATGTGTTCCAATCAAACCAAAATTCTTGCCCTAGACAAAACCCTTTAAAAAGGTTCAATACAGCAAAGTCTACTGTTCATGTGATAATGGAAATTGAGTCCTTTGGTTGAAGTCTGTAGTTCTCTGGATTCACTCCGAACAGTTTGAAGACAGGGCAGTTTCCCAATTCACCAGAGAGACTCTGGTCCAGCCCCCAACAACAGCAGATTTTCACCCTTCAGAAAAACAAGAACTTGTTTAGAATTTCCAAAGAAAAGAACAGGGAGAAAGAGAGAGACTTCTCTTTCAGCTTGGTGCTTCTAACACTCCAACTCCCAAAACTGAAACTGAAAATGAACTCCTGTCACCTGACCTGCCCACAGTTTTTCTTCTCCTCCCAATAATGACATAATCTAAGGCTGTGAGCATGAATTTTTTAAAAAATTAATTTTAAAAAAAACCAATCCCACAATCATCACAGACCAGCGAATCCCGCTGGCATGAACGGCCGGAGAATTTTGGCCATTGTCTCAAACACAGGTTCTCACCTGTTTAGAAATGACAGTAGAACAATATGGTTGCAACTTGCAATTATAGCAGGTTTATAGATTATTAGATAGAGATGATACTCAAAAGTTGAAGTGAAAAGATTTCTCGGTAAATGAAGTGGTATCTTGAGGCCAAATTTCCAGGAAGTTGGTTCTCGGGAACAGGGTGGGTGGTGGTGGTCCTGCTATCACTTTCAAGGTGTTGCTATTTACTACATTAAGTACAAATTCTGGGGGCGGTCTTACCAAAAAGATTCCAAGTGCCAACCAAGGGTGAAAATGGGATAAATTTGTGCCTTTTTTTGGGTGACTTCAAAGTTGAATCTTACCTCACTTTGGTAAAATAATCGTGACAAACTTGAAATTCAGCAATAGGAGGAATAGACAAGGCCTAAATTGCCTGAAAGCTGGCTGATAGCATCAGAGAGCGCCATTGTGCATGTGCAGTTTTCTGTGCTCTGAGAGGCCTTTGTAATTGATCATCCCCTGTTCCCCACTACCGCGGGGCTCCATGGCCAATCGCATATCCCTGGTATGGCCCAGCCCCCTTGGCACTACCTGGTGCATGGTGGACACTACCAGGGTGCAAAGCTGGCAGTGCCAGGTTGGCATTGCCTAAGGGGTACTCCCCTGCCTTCGACCTCCTCAATTGTCTCCAAATCTACCGGCGAGGCCATCATGTCTGATCCTCATTGATGGGGACCATATGTGATTCACATCGGAGAGAATCTTCCCTGCTGAGGCCACAGAGGCAAGTGAACCTGGATGATTGCTTGCTTGAACCTGGGAGCTTGCTCATTACCTTAAAATCAACATTTGAATATATTTAAATATAATCAGCATTGTGCCAGATATTCGGTGCTGGTGAGAATCGGGTGCGAACTATCATGGGTCCATCGGCCAGTGGGGCGCAATGGTAAGAACAGCTCCCCGTGTTGTGAATTTCACACCTTTTGAGGCAGCCAGCATTTTTATACTTGAAGGAGTTGCCTTTGATTGTACTTGAGGTGTGGATTTTTAATGCTGTGGCAATTTTGTGTTAGCTGCATTCTTTGCAGTTAGATGTAGAAGATGTTGCCATTATTATGAGATGAGATCTCAATTCACTGGTGGGTTTTAGGTTTTCAAACCGGGCAATATGTTTATTCCAAAAAGAGAGCAAGAGAAGGATCAGACTTCAGCCTGTTTCCTCTGCCGAAGACATTCTTGACACCATCTGTGCCATTTACAACCTCTCTCAAGTACCTAGTCAACCTTGCTTTGAAATACTTCACCCATTGTGTATTTCCAAGAGACTTTTGGTGTGTCTGTCTATGGCAGTCACTATTTCAATATCCAGCATTTTTAATATCTCTTCCTTGGACAGTTATGAGTTTTGATGGGTATCTGGAATATAGGACTCATCTGAAGGTGATTTGCTTGTTTCTCATTTCCAACTAGGAATGTGGCCTTGCATGTTTAAGTAACTTTTTCCATCTCAGTTCAAATTGAAAGTTTCCAGTAAGTTGGAAATTGAAAAATTATATTTTCGATGCTAGCTTGAGACAATTTGTTTATGGGCAGTCCAACAAACTGGTCCATACATGGCTTTTGTCACACTGACATCTTGCCGGTCCTTTCTGACTATGATCTGGTCCGTTAGATGCCAGTGCTTGGAGCGAGGGTCCAACCAGGGTATTTGGAATATGGAATGTAGTTTTGGTAACGAGGAGATTATGCTGCGCATATATCTTCGGAAGAAAGATGTTGCTGCTGCTCCCTATGCTGTTTCTCCCTATGATTTCCTCCCCAGTTTAATACTCTGCACCAACTCTCGTGTTAAAACCACCATGGATGCTGAGTTTGGCTGATCTTGGCACTGCAGCAATCGAAGATTCTATCTCCTTCAAATTGATCTTTCTCTTTGAGGGAAAGTCCCAATGTCCTGAATCGTATGTTTGTGCCTTGAGACACTGGCAAGTTTGGAGACCAGGTTGGACTTTATCCAAACCTCCTCCTGTTTCATGATGTTCTAAGCTGTTGCAACAATCTATAAGAATGTGTATCCAGCATCTGCAGTTTGCCCTTCATCAGCTAGACAAGTCTCACTTAACACATCTATGTGTTGTAATGCATCTATGTATGTTAATATCAGGCACCTTAGCTCTCAATGAAGAAACCTCAGTGTAAAACACTCACCTGATGAAGGAGCAGTGCTCTGAAAGCTCGTAATTCCTAATAAACCTGTCGGACTTTAACCTGGTGTTGTGAGACTTCTTACAGTGTAAAAAGAGTATAGAAGAAATTTGCTTTGGTGTCGAACGATTATGTTTTTTAAATTATTTATGGTTAAACAAACTTTAACCCCAAATGCTTTAATATCGATTTTTGCAGCCCAAAATAAAACACTAATAAAATCAGCCACTGCAGGCAATAAATATACATGTTTGTTTAGGTGGATCAATGAAAGGAAATAATCTGATGACCGAAGATCTAAAGCCAGATGACTCTATAATGGATCAACAACCACAGCATTCTCAGGCAAGTAATCTATGAAAAACTGTACGTTTACATTGTCAGCATTTAGAAAAGCATGTTAGCATTTATTGACCTATTCGAGTTATGGAGTGTTCTCGTATCACAAGCATGCTTTTTAAGATTATTTTAAGAACAGCATGACCTTTCCTTTCTGTACAATGTAGGACTATCTCCAAGCAGATAATTAGGCTATTTAATACCATTAAATCTTAAATTCTTCAGTTATTCTACTTCCACTGATATTCCCCAGATTATGATCTACCTTTTAGCTCCTCGATTTTCACAAATGATGTAAAATATAAGGACTGGTAAAGCAGCACTGGTGGTTATAATGTCAGCAAAGAAATTAGCTTGCAGGAAAGAAGGGCAATCTTCTATTGGCATTTCTAAGAGGAAGAAAATCCGATGAGTAAAGATTTAACTTTAGATTTAGAACTCCAAGCTGGATTGCTGCGGAGTGTGGCAATGCCAAAGCGACACAGGTCACATTGGCACAAGACCAGGAAATTAATTTGCTTTGCAAAATATTTGCATAACATTTTTTAAAAATTAGGTGAACTGTCAAAAGAATGCATTAAGGGTTACACCACCACATAGTGCTTTGCTCAAAGGAACACTTAAAATTGCGAGAGCAAATTTTTATTTTTTGGCACTGCATAACAATCATATTGTTAAAAGGTGCCTAAAAATGTTTTTTATATTATTTGGCTTGTCCCTTTCCTTGGACTTATTTTCCGTTTCGACTGACTAATTATTGCACTAAAATGTGACCCTGTGACCAAGTGAAGGATAATGAATGAATCTGGTTTTCATTCCTGATGTTTCACCGCAGATATTTTCTTCATTCATGAGCGTTACTGGCTAGATATTTTATTGTCAAATACCTTAAACCAATCAAACTAAATCTTAGAAATGCTTTGCTTTCATTACTTTGGCTCAATATGCGAATGCCAGCTCTGTCCTACCAGTAAGTTCCCTAAAGCCATTTATTTTTCTCTTTTAAGTTGCAAATATATCTGCTTCCAACATCCATTCAGGGAGTACATTCAAGATCATAACTCAATAAATAAAAATGTTCTTGTTTCCCCCGAATATCCTCATGATCAGATCCTGAGTAGAGGAGGGAGTAACACACTGCATCAATAAGATGCATCCAAATTTGACTCAAGTATAAGTCACTTTACTACCTTTAGAACAAAATGAGCATTTGACCCAAACATTGGCATATCAATCATCTGTACCCATAACTGATATCTGGGATTAGGGGGGTGGGGTGAGTGGAGGCGTGGTAGGAGTTGCTTAGAAGAATGAAAAGTGACATTGTTGAAACATGCAAGATCTTGAAAGGACCTGACAGGGTGAATGCTGAAAGGATGTTGGAGAGACTAAAACTAGAGCACATTTTAAAAATAGGAGGTTGTGGTCACATGATGTGAGGAGGGGTGGCTGCATTTTTGTGTCTCTGGAGCTACTCATCTTTTAATCCTCTCTTTTATCCTAATGCATGATCTATATTTAGTTGATCCTGATGTATATAATCTATGCAATATTTTTGGAAAATCCTGGTTACCTTTCTTGACTGCGGGTAGCCAAATTAAGTTGAAGAAATCCTTCTTTGTGAGATGCGGTTGGAGCTGACTTGGGTGGGGCCTAGTTCACAGTGGCAGTGCTAGTGAATAGGCCCATGCTCAGGAGATGCGGTTGGCACCAATATGAAGACCCTTTTTATGACTAAAAATGGGGAAGATGTATTCTGCTCCCCTGCACAGATTGAGTGCTCAACACAACAAATCCTACAGAGAATGAATGGTGTGGAGATGATAATCTTTCAGTCAAGAAGGTTTCCTTGATGAAGGCTCACCTTCAATCCTTGGAAATGATGGTGTGTCAAAAATCCTGTTTAAGTCAAGGGGACATGGCTGGACGAGGATTGTCCATGAGCTAGTCTCCCTGGGAAGAGGAAGAGCTGTGGTAAGGTTTCTGCTGATTTTGAGAACTGGCTGCTATGCTCTTGCTCCTCTGGGCTCTGGAACGATGTGGAGATGCTGGCATTGGACTGGGGTAAACACAGTAAGAAGTCTAACAACACCAGGTTAAAGTCCAACAGGTTTATTTGGTAGCAAATGCCACTAGCTTTCGGAGCGTGCTGCTCCTTCGTCAGGTGGAGTGGGAGATGTGCTCACAAACAGGGCATACAGAGACACAAACTCAATTGACAGAATAATGATTGGAATGCTAATCAATGCTAATACAGCTAATCAAGTCTTAAAGTGAGTGGAGAGCATTAAGCACAGGTTAAAGAGATATGTATTGTCTCCAGACAGGACAGCTAGTGAGATTTTGCAAGTCCGGGCAAGTTGTGGGGGTTACAGATAGTGTGACATGAACCCAAGACTCTGGGACTCTGGCAACTCTGGAACGACAACATGATGGTGGAGACTTCAGTAAAATTCTGAATGATTCCTGGATGTTCCTCGATGATACGGTCATGGCTTTGGCCTTTTCTAACTCCGTGGATGGCTAATAATCCTGCAGTTTGTTGTTAATCCTGAACTTTGTTCCCTTGTGATTTTACTCCTGATTAAGTGATGTTGTCTTTTATTCTGGTAGAACATGTTTTGATCACAGTGGGTTGAGTTTATTCTTTTCCCTTGCCTGTTATCCTGTAAATTTGGGATCACTATCTCTTATATCCTTGTTGATGGCTCTTCCATCGCTGTGCTCCAGGGGGCCTTGATTCTCTGGCCAGGGGCCCTTTTTCTTTTTTCTTGTCAGGGAGTGCACTGAATGGGTTGGATGGTTTAAAGGTAGTGCAATGTATATTTAAGTGTTTTTTTTAATCTCCTGTAATCCTTGCATTTGCACAGAAGGAGTACATTCTTTTACAGTATCCTTTGCTTTAGTTATAAAAACTAGAAGCAGGAGTAGGCCAGTTGGCCCTTCGAGCCTGCTCCGCCATTCATTTTGATCATGGCTGATCATCGAATTCAATCTCCTGATTCCCCCCCTTCCCCCCCTTCTCCCCCCCCCTTCCCCCCCCCCCCTTCCCCCCCCCCCCTTCCCCCCCCCCCCTTCCCCCTTCCCCCCCCCTTCTCCCCCCCCCCCCCTTCTCCCCCCCCCCCCCCCCCCCTTCCCCCCCCCTTCCCCCCCCCCCTTCCCCCCCCCTTCCCCCGAATATCCCAGTAACGCTCATGAAATCCAACAATGTTTTGGCCTCAACCACATTCTGTGATAGTGAATTCCATACATTCACCACCCTCTGGATGAAGAAATTTCTCCTCACCTCAGTTCTAAAAGGTTTACCCCTTATCTTCAAATTAGGACCCCTGGTTCTGGACTCTCCCACCATTGAGAACATTCTGAATCTACCCTTTCTAACTCTATTAGAATTTTATAAGAAAGAATGAATAGCGCTACAGCAGGATGGTGGGTGGATAGGTATATGTAAAAGTGGTTATTGTGGCCTTAAGTCTTCATTTTAGTTAAGGAAGAAGCCCTCCCAATAGAACTAGTGGTGTCATTCTTTTCTTTGTTTTTTTTGTTAGTTATTTTGCATCTAAGAAATCCTGGTGCAGGCAGACTAAATATCCTGGCGTGGACAGGACTTCTTTTCCTTGGCATTGACGCTTCTGGTTGTTGGGAGTGTGGGGCTGGTGTGTGGTGATGCATGCCCGAGCGTGGTTGATAGGTCTTTGAGTTTTGAGTATCTTTGGACTGGTTTCCTGAGGTTACTTAACTGGATAGGCAGAGTTGAGAGCTGCCTGGTTACTTGTTTGGGAAAGGCGTCTTCTTTGTATGGGGGTTCCCTTTGTAAGAAGTCTCACAACACCAGGTTGAAGTCTAACAGGTTTATTTGGAATCAAAATTCCTGAAAGATCACTACCAATGCCACCACAATTTCCTCAGTTATCTCTTTTAGAACCCTGGGGTGTAGTCCATCCGGTCCAGCTGATTTATCCACCTTCAGACCTTTCAGTTTCCCCAGAACCTTCTCCTTAGTGATGGCCTGTGTCCCCTGACTCTCCTGGGGCTCTGGCATCCCATTGGTGTCTTCCACTGTGAAGACTGATGCAAAGTAACTATTCAGTTCCTCTGCCATTTCTATTATTATTTCTCCAGCCCCATTTTCCAGTGGTCCAATGTCTATTTTTGCCTCTCTCTTACCTTTTATATTGAAAAAAACTCTTCCTATCTTCTTTTATATTACTAGCTAGCTTACACTCATATTTCATGTTCTCCCCTCCCCCCCCCTTATTGCTTTTTTAGTTGCCTTCTGCTCACTTTTAAAGGCTTCCCAATCCTCTGGCTTCCCACTAATCCTTGCCACTTGGTATGCTTTTTCTTTTCCTTTTATGCTGTCCTTGAGTTCCCTCGTCAGCCATGGATGCCTTGTCCTTTACTTAGCATGTATCCTCCTCCTTGGGATGAATTTCTGTTGTGCCTCCCAAATAACTCCCAGAAATTCCT
The DNA here is from genome assembly GCF_964213995.1 of Mustelus asterias. Lineage (NCBI taxonomy): Eukaryota > Metazoa > Chordata > Chondrichthyes > Carcharhiniformes > Triakidae > Mustelus > Mustelus asterias. The sequence continues at coordinate 63,242,438 of NC_135823.1, forward strand.
GCTATTGCTGTTCTACTGTCTTCCCTGCTAGGCTCCTTTTCCAATCAACTGGCCAGCTTCTCCCTCATGTCTTTGTAGTTACCTTTATTTAATTGTAATACTGTTACATCTGATTCCAGCTTCTCCCTCGCAATCTGCAGGGTAAATTCTATCATATTGTGGTCACTGCTCCCTCAGGTTTCCTTCACCTTAATTTCCCTAATCAAGATTACCTCATTACACATCAACAAATCCAGAATTGCCTGTTCCCTAGTAGGCTCTATCACAAGCTGCTCTAAAAAACCATCTCTTAGAGATTCCAAAAATTCCTTTTCTTGGGATCCACTACCTACCTAATTTTCCCAGTCCACCTGCATATACTCCATATACCATTGATTCAACATAGAACAGTACAGCACAGTACAGGCCCTTCGGCCCACGATGTTGTGCCGAACCATTTCCGAAACCAAGATCAAGCTATCCAACTCCCTATCATTCTAGTGTGCTCCATGTGCCTATCCAACAACTGCTTGAAAGTTCCTAAAGTGTCCGACTCCACTATCACAGCAGGCAGTCCATTCCACACCCCAACCACTCTGAGTAAAGAACCTACCTCGTACATCCCTTCTATATCTTCCACCACGAACCTTATAGTTATGCCCCCTAGTAACAGCTACATCCACCCAAGGAAATAGTCTCTGAATGTCCACTCTATCTATCCCCCTCATCATCTTATAAACCTCTATTAAGTCACCTCTCAACCTCCTCCGCTCTAAAGAGAAAAGCCCTAGCTCCCTCAACCTTTCCTCATAAGACCTACCCTCCAAACCAGGCAGCATCCTGGTAAATCTCCTTTGCACTCTTTCCAGTGCTTCCACATCCTTCTTATAGTGAAGTGACCAGAACTGCACACAATATTCCAAATGTGGTCCCACCAAGGTCCTGTACAGTTGCAGCATAACCCCACGGCTCTTAAACTCAAACCCCTTTTCCACCGTTTTCAATCTGAGAGTAGCTTTTTTCGGCCTCTGGGGTGTGTTCTCAAGACATACCCTATAGGTCTTTCAGATCCATCATCCATCTTGTGGGACAATACTGCACTGATATGGAAAGGTGTCATAGGTTAACACAAATTCCTTAGATGGGTCAAAATGCACCAATAAACTTGATTAAATGTAACAATTGCTTCATTGCTAAAAAGGTTCTCTTTGGGGCATTTCCTAAACCAATACTGGTGCTTCTTTAGCAGCATATGCAAGGGGGTCAATAATATTGACAAATTTGGTAGAAAACTCCCATAGTAATTCACCATTTCTAAGAATGACCTGAGCTCAGATGGGTTTCTGGGGGCCAGTTCTCCCTTTTATTGCTCTGACCTGCCTTCCATGGAGTGTAATCCTTGTGGAAGAAGTGACGCAGAGTATTGTCACTGGACTAGTAATCCAGAGACCCAGAGCAAGATTGAACCCGGGTTCAACTTCAGCTAACATTCCCCAGTCTGCTAGTTTAGTTTAGTCAAAGCTTCAATAAAAGGTATTTTTCCAAATCCATGCTGGTGCACTCTGATCAGCTGAAATTTTGAGGTTTTCATTCACTCTATACTTAACAACAGATTTCAGTAATTACCCAACAATAAATATTAGGCTAACTGGTCTGTAATTCAGTGGTTTCTCTCTGTCGAAGCAATTTGTGCAATTTTCCAATCTAAAGGAACAGTTCCTAACTCAAGGGAACTCGATGATCTAATTAAAATCTTCCAATATTCTCACCCACTTCCTTTAAACCACAAGAGAAGGCATGGTAGCACAGTGGTTAGCACTGCTGCCTCACAGCGCCAGGGACCCGGGCTCAATTCCGGCCTCGGGTCACTGTCTGTGTGGAGTTTGCACATTCTCCCCGTGTCTGCGTGGGTTTCCTCCAGGTGCTCCAGTTTGCTCCCACAGTCCAAAGATGTGCGAGTTAGGTTGATTGGCCAGGCTAAATTGCCCCTAGTGTTGGGATTAGCAGGGTTAATATGTGGGGTTATGGGAATAGGGCCTGGGTGGAATTATTGGTGCAGACTCAATGGGCTGAATGGCTTCCTTCTGCACTATAGGGATTCTGATTCTATATGATAAGGTATGTGATCCTTTGGTGAGTCCCTGTCATTGATTAGTATCTTTCCCTGGGATGTCTGGCATGCTGACCAATTCCAGATCGTCACTGAGGATGTCCATCTTCCAACCTCAACATTCCCAGAGATCCATCATCATCTTTTATAGAAGGTCCATCTTCTTTCTTCAATCATGGCTCCGTGATGGTGGGATAGTGGGGCAGTTATGCTGAATTGTGTCCTGACACATCATAATTATTCAGCATATCTGCCATTTCTTTATTTTCATTGACAGCCGTGCAATGTTAGTCTGAGGCAACAGATGATCTCCTCCAGGACTGTTTCAAATCGGTGGACTGATCAATATTCAAGAACTCAGCGACCAACCTAAGTAAGTACGCCACTACAGCAACAGACTTCATTAGTAAGTGTATAGAAGACTGTGTGCCAAAGAAGCTAATCCAAGTGTTTCCCAGCCAGAAACCATGGATGAACAGGGATATCAACTTACTACTGTAGTTCAGGTCTCGGGTGTTCAAATCGGGTGACCCTGACCTATACAAGAAATCCAGATACGATCTATGGAGAACCATCAAAGGTGCCCAAAAACAAAACTGGACCAAGCTGGAATCCCAAGCTAGCCACACGAACACCCATCGATTGTGGCAAGGTCTACACGATACAACAGGCTACAAGGTGAAGACAAGTAGAATCACTGGCAATAATGCATCTCTCCTTAAGGAGCTCAACACATTCTATGCTCATGCTCAAAATCCACTCCGACAGTCTCGGTTGCACTGGTATCTGGGGCCACTGTCGCAGATGGCAAACTGGCCTTCTTGATAGTTAATCCACGGAAAGCGACTGCCCCGGATGGGGTCCCCGGCTGAGCACTTAGATCCTCTGCGGACCAACTGGCATCTTTAACCTCTCCTTATTCCAATCTGAGCTTCAAGAAGACAACCATCATTCAAAAGCCAGGCAGCATGCATTAATATCAAACGGCCCGGTGGCTCTGACATCCATCATTATGAAGTGCTTCGAAAGGTTAATCATGGCACTTATCAAATCCAGTCTTCCAGAGGCCAGGACCCACTACAGTTCCCTATCACCACAACCAGTCCACAGCAGATGCCATCTCCCTATCCTTACACTCAACCCTGGAACACCTGGATAACAAGGACACTTATCAGACTCAAATTTATTGACTACAGTTCAGCCTTCAGCATCATAATTCCAACAAAACTCATCTTCAAGCTCCGTAGCCTAGAACTCTGCAACTGGATACTCCACTTCCTAACCTATAGACCACAATCAGTAAGAATAGGCAATGACGCCTCCTTCACCCTTATCCTCAACACCGGTGCCCTGTAAGGCTATGTCCTCAGCCCCTTACTGTAGTCCTTATACATTTATGACTGTGTGGCCAAATTCTGCTCCAATTCCATTTTCATGTTTGCTGATGACACCACTGTAATGGTCGAATCTCAAACAAGAATGAAACGGAATATAGGAAAGAGAGAATTTGATGAAGTGGTGGGACGACAATAATCACTCCCTCAATGTCAGTGAAATGAAGGAACTAATCATCAACTTCAGGAAATGCAGTGGAGGACATGCTCCTGTCTACATGCTGAAGTGGTCAACAGCTTCAAATTTCTAGGTGTTCAGATCAACAATCTGTCCTGGACCCTCCACATTGACTCTATACTTAAGAAAGCTCACCAACGCCTCTATTTCCTCAGAAGGCTAAGGAAATTTGGCATGTCCACTACGAATCTTATCAATTTTTACAGATGCACCATAGAAAGCATCCTATCCAGATGTATCATACTTGGTATGGCTCCTGCTCTGACCAGGACCGCAAGAAACTTCAAAGGGTTGTGAATGTAACCCAGTCCATCATGCAAACCAGCCTCCCATTAATTGACTCCATCCACTACTTTGGGAAAGCAGCCAACATAATCAAGGATCCCACACGCTCTCTTTCACCTTCTTCTGTGGGGAAAAAGATACAAAAGTTTGAAAACACATACCAACTGATTTAAGAGGAGCTTCTTCCCTGCTGTCATCAGACTTTTGAATGGTCATATCATATATTAAGCTGATCTTTCTCTAGACCCCACCTGTAACAGCAGCACTATATTCGGCACGGTAGCACAGTGGTTACCACTGCTGCTTCACAGCTCCAGGGACCTGGGTTCAATTCCCAGCTTGGGTCACTGTCTGTGTGGAGTTTGCACATTCTCCTCGTGTCTGCATGGGTTTCCTCCGGGTGCTCCGGTTTCCTCCCACAGTCCAAAGATGTGCGGGTTAGGTTGACTGGCCATGCTAAAAATTGCCCTTAGTGTCCTGAGATGCGTAGGTTAGAGGGATATGGGGGAAGGGCCTGGGTGGGATTGTGGTCGGTGCAGACTCGATGGGCCAAATGGCCTCTTTCTGTACTGTAGGGTTTCTATGATTTCTATTCTTTTCCTTTTTCCCTGTATACTTTATGAACAGTATGTTTTGCCTGTATTGCACACAAGAGATAATTTCACTGCATGCCAGTACGTGACAATAATAAATCATTTTTGTGGCTCATACTATTTGTTTTGCCACTCTGTTTGTTGTCATTTTTCCCATTGGTCGGGTTCTGTTTGTTTTTGCATAATCTTGTATGTTATTTTTCTGTCATCTCTTATCCATGCAGTTGTCCGTGGCTCTGTTCCATGTAGTTGGCCATGGCTCTGTTTCATAAGAGCATATGACTTTGAAGCAGGAGGAGGCAATTCAGCCCTTTGAACATGCTCCATCATTCAATAAGATCATGCCTGATCTGGTTTCTTTTGGAGGCAAATAGGGTCCCAGCCCATTAAATGTATTAACAACTTACGCATAAATTATTTTTTGAATACCTCCCACTGATATGACATTTTATCATTAATGGATTTGCCCAGTTCACCCTAGACTGTCTGCTTCTCATCCCATTCATGTCAGTCTTCTCTAAATATAGAATCTTTGGATAGAACTCTCCCAATCTGGGGACTAAGTCTCATGGCAGGGTCATGGGCTGCTTCCTGCAGCAGAGGCCAGTGGAAATCATACCATATCTTCCAGCTCCAACATCATTAATTATGCAAATAGGGGTTTTGTGCCGTATTCTATGATGGGGCAGGCCTGATGGTGCGTCTTCTGCCATTCTATCAAGGTGTCCAACATCACAGACCCACTGTTAAAGATAGAATATTGACCTCCTGAAGAAGGTGAATCACTGGAACACACTGAGGCTGGAAGATGGACATCCTTGATGACGATGAAACTGTAAGGTTCGCGCACCTGTAGATGCTTTTCTCCTCCTTCTGCCGCCCATCACCCCCCTACCCCCAGGTTCCAGGGTTGCTGGCGGCCTACATTGTGTACTCCAAAGGCAACCCCAGGCATTGTTCAAGTGAGTCCTGATATCTACATGCCACATTGTTCAAAACTTATTTTGCACTGCCATGTTTTCCCAATGATTTTGTGGACAATCTTGCGTGGGTAGAAGATTCTGGTCAGGCCTCCATCTGCATCCCAGTAGTGGGATGCAAATCAGTTTCACACCACTGGATTTCTCGATCCGCCAAGGCGGGCACCAACGAAGGATACATGGGAAATTCATGCCAGTGTGCTATTAATTTTTGCACTCCTGCCAAATTCTCTTCCATCCACCATTGGACCCACCAGTCGGGCCATGGGAGTATTCTGCCCTTAGTCATTTCTCCCTTTCAAACACTGTTGAAGTTTAACTTCAACCATATTATGATCGTTATGAGGTAAAGGTTCACACATCGTTGTTAAATAGATCTCTTTCAATATACTTTCATAAATTTGATATGACATTCCCCCTTTGTTGGTTCTAGAAAATTATCCCAGACACACAAAGAAATCTCAACTTTCTGACATGTTGGTCTGTTTATCCCAATCTTTATTTAAGTTAAAATCCACTATTAAAATGTTACTACCAGTGAACTACTGTTACTACTTGTCTAAACTCTGCATTTATATCATTTTTCACTTCACAGCTGCTACCAGGGGCCAATATACAATTGCCATTACTGTCTACTAGTTAATTTTACCCATAAAGTCTTCATTGTCTTTTACCTCCCATTATATCCTCACCATTGACGTAATTTCATTCTTCATCAGATTAGTTTTTCTCTGTAAATGCAAAAGCATTTGTTTTCTCTCATCATTCCATTTTATCCCAAAGTCAGAACCCTGCAATACACACAATCCCACTGAACTTGGATATCCTTCCTGTTTGTACCCTAGATAGATGATTCACTTTAAACCCTCATCATTCCCTCTTGTTTCTAATACCTTCTAACCTTTTGTCTCTGTCTGCTGCAAGGGTGGCATGGTAGCACAGTGGTTAGCACTGCTGCCTCACAGCACCAGGGACCTGGTTCACTTCCCGGCTTGGGTCACTGTTTGTGTGGAGTTTGCATGTTTTCTCTGTGTCTGCGTAGGTTTCCTCCGGGTGCTCCGGTTTCCCCCCACGGTCCAAAGATGTGCAGGTTGGGTGGATTGGACATGCTAAATTGCCCTTTAGTGTCAGGGGCACTAGCTAGGGTAAATACATGGGGTTATGGGGATAGGGCCTGGGTGGGATTGTGGTCGGTGGAGACTTGATGGTCCAGATGGCCTCTTTCTGCAGTGTAGGATTCTATGATGAGCACTGCTGCTCTTCTCTATCTTTTCTCCTGTATACCTAATAACCTGGTATATTTGGTTCCCAATCCTGACCAACTTGCAGCCATGTCCTAGTAATGGCTATTTATGCCATACCCTCCACATGGAAATTGTGCAGTAATTTATTTTGTTCATTCCTTATACTTTTGAGTTTGTATAAAGGACATTTATTTTGGCCATGCACTCTAACCTATCCTTCTACCCTCATGTTTTGCTCTCACATTTCTTGCTTCCCTCGCTGTTTAATTACTTTACATCTTTTAGTTTAGCAGAATTTCTGACTATTACTCACTTCCCTTCCTTGTCTGTTTTCAAACTATCATCTATTCTACTTTTTCCGTCTGAGCTCTCCACCGCTCACCCCCCATTTCACCACTTCAAACCCTTTGTGACTGCACTTTTTATCCTTTCTGCTGAAATCCCTCATTCCAGCCTAGTTCATTGAAGCCCGTTACGATGGTACAGTTCCTGTCACAATACTGATGCCAGTGCCTCGTAACATAGAAGCCCCCTTTTCCACATCACCTGTTCCCTGCACCACTCCTTTAGCCATGTGTCCACATCCTAAATCTGCTTATCCCAAGTTAATTTGCACATGGCTCTGATATTATCATCTTTGAGGTCCTGTTCTTCAATGGAGCTCCCAATTCCTGAGTACTTCTCAAGCAGGACAAGCACTAGGTCACTCTCTTGGTGCGAAAATTATGCATGGTATTTAAAGGAAATGAAAGAGCAGGAGAATAATCTTAAATGAGTGTTAATATGTTCCATATTTTCAAAGATGTGACATAATTGCAATACTGCATACAATAAAGTTTATCAAGTTAAGGAGATAATTAATTTATAATTCTATATTATATAGGTTTCCATTAAATCTGTACATCCTGCTCCACTACCCAAGATACAGACAACATCAGACTTACCTCCTGAAGTTCATAATACAAGTCCTCCCCAGAAGCCTGAACTAAATCTGGCATACGTGAGAAAACCAAAAGGAATTGCACTCTCCTGGAATATCACAGATGTTAACCAGACATGTGCCCCTGTACACTCTTATCAGTTGTATGCATATCATGAAGACCCCAATTTGAAGTGTCCATCACAATGGAAAATAATTGGAGAAATAAAAGCCCTTCCTCTTCCAATGGCTTGTACTTTGACTCAGTTTGTACTTGGAAGCAAGTATTATTTTACAGTTAGAGCAAAGGACATTAATGGATGTTTTGGCCCTTTTTGTGAACCACAAGCTATTTGTTTTCTAGAATCCTAAATATCATACAGATTAAATTTATATTAATGAGCATTAATTGCATTATAAAATCTTGTTTAAACTGTGGTCTTCATTTGTAAACAATTGATAATTGATTATGCAAATGATAAAAACTAGTAAAACTTGCTTACTGTGGCAACAGTTCTGAAAGAATTCCTATTTAATTTGAGAGGATCTTGATCTGGCTCTAAATGTTGAGATAATGAGAAAGTTAGTAAATGTATTTATATAACAGCCATTGTGGTATTCACTTTGAATTAAATTAAATTCAAAAATCAGACATGGTTCTTGAGCACAGTTTTGGGTTAAAAAGGCTTCATTTTCCACTGAGCAGTTTCCAGTTCTTACTTAAATGTTACTGCTACTTTAGACATTTTCAAAGTTGAATACATAAGCTGAAAAGGATCAAAATATTATAATATTTCCCTTTTTAACTTGTGACTTATTAATTCTCTGTAATTTCTTTTGCGCGATCAAGTGTCAAATTCAATGAAGGTATTTATTTTTTCTGCTTCCTTCTGACCTCCTTGTGCCTCACTCCACCTACAACCGTGAGGACAGACAATATGCTTTCAGCCTGCTATCAATAATATTCTGATCGTTAAACATGCAAGAATATCCCAGGGTGTTTCTCCTGCCACTATTTCCCAAGGTTTTTCCCACCTGCTCCAAGGCAATCCCTGACCTGTTTGTTGTGTCTCCATCATTGAGTTTTGAACTTCAGTGACAAGCTTGGCTTAAAAATGCATTCCTTATCGTGTAACTTGTTAGTGCTTTCTTGTTCTCCGAGCATGTTTGAAATTTTAAAGCTCTGTTGCAAGAATAGAGATGCTTACAATCTTAAAGCTATATGGCATCATGACAGTTACAAAATCCAAAATTTTTAATTACATTACACAACATTGAATTTTACGTATTAAAAATGCCGCCTTGAACTTCTAAATACTATGGAGGCTAAGTAAATTAGACTTTACTGTTCATAGGTCTTGCCTGAACATTGCTATTCACAACAGATGGATGTTAATGACATATCACTTCCATCACAAACACTAGTAAAATTATTTTCTTAATTTTGATTCAACCCTAAACCATTCAGAATATGCAGGGTAAGTAATCAGGTCAATACTGTATAGCCTATACCTTTGTAGACATACTACATTTTTGAAGGCTACTCTTCCCACTTTAGCACAGACTGGAATTTTGCTAAAGTCATCTCATCTAAAACTCAGCATGTGGCAATTTCGAGCAGACTGTATGTATAGAGGTTGGGATAAGTGGATAAAGACATAATGAAGCCCAAGTGAGGAGCTGGAAAGTTCAATAAAATGGCTTGGTGTGAGACATGAGTATTCCAACAGAGCCATACAAGTGGAAAACTGGCTTGATCAAAAATGATTTGGGGGCAGATTTTCCATCTTTCAGCTATTATGGGTGGAGCGTAGCCAATTTATTCCCTACTTATAAGAGTATTACACCAGTGTGTAGTCAGTTATGCTAGTGTGGAATCAGTGGTGATGACTTTTCGGCTCATAAAAAATTAGATAATTGAACTTTTTTTGCCTTCCACATCACGAATGAATCTAGAAAGATTGAAATTTGTTGGTCTGAAGTTGTGTATTATCTGTTAACACTAAACTGAATTATTAGTCAAACAATGCATGAATTGTGCAGCCATAGGAGCAGGTTGTAGAATACAAGAATAGCAGTTGCTTTAATTTATTTTGCAAATATTATTCTAATCCTATTTTTTCAACTGTTGATCTGAATTGCAGCTTAGCCTGCATCTTGCACAGAAACACACGGGGATCATGAAAAATGTTCCAAACAACTATTCAAAGTTTCCACATAGAGATGATTGGAGTTGAAATTGTGCATTTCATTGCAACTCAAGTTAAAATTGCGGCACAGTGGTTGGCTCTGCTATCTCACAGCCCCAGGGACCTGGGTTCTATTTCCAGCTGGGGTCACTGTCTGTGCAGAGTCTGCACATTCTCCCCGTCTGCGTGAGTTTCCTCCAGGTACTTCAGTTTCCTCCCACAGGCCAAAGATGTGCGGGTTAGGTGGATTGGCCATGGTAGATTGCTCCTGAGTGTCAGGGGGACTAACTGGGTAAATGCATGGGGATAGGGCCTGGTGCTTGGGAATTGTGGCAGTGCAGACTCGATGGGCCGATTGGCCTCCTTCTGCACTGTAGGATTCTATGATATTCCTCCGGTTACTATTACCTACAAAAGGGAAAATATAATTGTATAATCAAAGATGTAAGGGTGTTAAATTAGCCATAATGTGCTTAATTGCCAATGGTATTACAATCACTCTGAGACAGTGACTTTATGTCTGCTTATCTGACAATACTTTGGGATACACCTAATGTTATTGTTAGCATTTGTAAAGGAATGTATTTGACTTTTTTTGTTTTGTACAAATACACTGGTGTACAGAAGGCAATTTTATTTTCAAGCAAAGAACTACTTAAACATCTTCAATTTTATTTAAATATTCTCAATTTGTATGCTGTTTATCATATGGCTCAGGAATTCACTGTATTTTAAGTCTTCCTATAACTTTAATTTCAGAATTAAAGACCACATTAACACAGTGATATTATGCTTTTCAGTTGTGCACCATAGATTTTGAATAAAGTAATATACAGCACCTGAAAATTAGAGGACCTATTCCATTATATTTCTCACATCGGTAAATTCTACTTTTCACATTTGGATTTTCCTCATTTATGTTTTTCCAGTAGTGGAATACTATGGGTTGCATGACTAATCACACCCGTAGAACAAATATAATTCTACTCTTATTTCCTCTGCACAGCTTTAATGCTCAAAAGAGGGAATTCAAGTCTCAACACAGAAGGAAGATGGGTAACAAGAATCATTTCTCAGGAATCCTGTTAGGTAAATTCCACCTGGCCTTTCAACTGGGACAAGATTTATAAAAGTAAAATTGTTTTCTTTGCAAAGTTCTGGGATTTTTTTTGAAATTCAATCAATGCTGCATTCATGTGGACAAAATAAATATTTTCATAAACTTTCAGCAGATTATTTGGCTGTATGCAAACTAGTATATTTACTGTCTTTGTTTCTTTCTCTCTGACTACAACAATGAACAAACTTGCAATTATAATCCATTTCACATTCTCTGGATTTCCCAAAGCACTTCATAACAAATTAAATTCTCTTGAAGTCTACTCAGTTATGTGGAAATTGGCTGACAGTAATCTCCACAAACAGCAAGATATTAATGATACATCAGTGTTGGTTGAGACAGATGTTAATCGGGGCAAGAGGAAATCCCCCCCCCCCAATTTTCTTCAAATAGTAACATCAAATATTTTTGATGGTAGTCAGGTAGCCATGACCTTGGTTTGATATCTCATCTCAAAGACAGCAGCACTGATGTTGGAGCACTCATTCATTCTGCACAAAGCCCAAATAACATGCTCAAGTCTCTGGGATGGAACTTGCAGTGGTGCTAGCACAGAGCAAAGGCTGATCTATGTGCCGGAACATGCAAGGCCGAAGACAGAATGATTTGTAACATTACAATCTCCCTCTTTTGCTTTTTGATTGATTATTAATTGTAAAATTTAATTACATAGCAAGGTTACAAAGCATAAGAATGTTACAATAAATCTTTACAATATAAATATCACTTTAATTGTAAAAGATTAAAATTACTTTTCCCTTTGCTTGTTGAATTGCTGTGAGACTACAGAAATTATAAAGGTTGTTGTTTAATATGCACGTGGGAAGGCACGTAAAGTAACATCTCACAAAGGTGGCTTGATAACCATTAAATTAAGTCACCTTTTCGGATTGTCAACTGAAAAAAGAACAAATTCAAATAAGGCAATTGATTATGTAACCCATGTTCAAATATAGAGTTAAAATTATTTTACTTGTTCAAAAAGTTTTATTTGTTGGTATTTACTGTTTATAATCAATCCAGAACAAGTGTTTTATCTTGACTTTCAAATGTTGCCAAACTTTCCTCCTATCCAAAATGGTTCATATCTCAGTCTGAATCTAGTGTTTGAGCCCGATGAAAAAATGTGCTTTAATATAGCTAATTGAAACTTAATTGATTCTTTGTAATAATAGTTAGAGCTTCTAGACAGCAACTGGCAGGTGATTGGTGAGGTAGAGACATGGGCTGCAATTAAATATCAAGATAACCTCAATTAGAGCAAATTACTTGGAGATTCTCAAGTCTCTGGCCTCAAGAGCGCCCCCTCTCCCAACCAACCACACCACAAAGGCAACTTAATTTTCGAACCAATCTCTTTTAAGTGATGTCAGTCAAGATACTAGGAGAACAATTCTGCTACTCTTCAAATAATGCCATGGAATCTTCAAAAATGCTATGGAATCTTCAAATAATGCGGTGGCGTCTTTTGCATCTATCCAAGCAGATAACCAGGACCTCAGTTTCACGTCTCAGCTGAAAGATTGTATTTCAGATGATTTTCTCTACTGCCCTGGTGTCAGCCTTGATTATATACATAAGTCTCAAAGTGCAGCTTGTACCCATGTTCTTCCTATATTTGAAGACCAGAAGGCTACCACTGAGTCAAGATTGTCACTGAAGAATTGAAGCTTTGAAAGGAATGAGGATTGCAATGAACAGAATGTAATCTGTATGGGGGCTCAGGGTGGCTTGGTGATGGCATCCCAGACCAGGCTGGGCAAGTCTTGAAAAACACAACCATCAGTTTGGGTTGATAAGAAACCGACAATGGAGAGTGAGCTTCTTGAGCTGGTCCTCACCAACCTAGATGCAGTTGTCTACCATTGGCCGCCATCCCTCACTCCAATGAAGGGAAAGTCTCATCTTTACTGTAAGCACACCTTCCATCATGTGTGTGGCACTACAATTGTGCTAAATGGCACAGATTAGCAGCCTTTAAATGTGAATTGTTGTAAAGTTTTTTGATATCTCACAAAGAGGGCTGGTGGCCTGTGTGATTGAACATGAACTGTTCTTTGTTAACACAACTATACATATATCTTCATGGTATGGCCTTATCTGGATGCTATCTTCATGCCGCCATCTCTCAGACTCTCCGTGTACATAGTCTACCATCATATGACTCTCCACACCACATTAACCCTTGCTACACCCAACATCCTTACACTGCAGGAATCCGTGAGGTGCTGTAGGATGCCAGCAGCAGCTTTGGTGTACTGCCAAATTCCATAACTTCATGGCCCAACACATTTAAACCTTGATGATGATAACCGTGTATCTTACGGAAACTAAAACACACTATTACCTAGTTGCTGAAAACAAAGCAGCTAACTAGAAAGTCTAGTCAGAAATGGTGGTGGACAGCCAGGCAAATACCAAGAGGAGGGTCCATTACCATCCACAGGCTGTACTATGGCAGAGCACAGCATATTGTCAGAGACGAACCTTGCATTTTTGTCTGAACAGACGCAGAGTAATTTCATGCAGCCCCTTCTCAAAAGTACCCATTATCATAAATGTCATTGTTCAGCCAATTCAATTCATTCCATATAGTGTTAAGAAATGCTAAATGCTCTGGACGTATTAAGAACTGACAACATCCCAGATGTGATGCTGAAGACCTGAACTAGTTGTCTCTCTTACCAGTCCCACCCCAGCTGCTCAGGGATTGGCATCTATCTGAAAATCTGGATATAGTTTATTTATTTGTGTACAAGTGGGCTTACATTAACTCAGCAATGAAGTTACTGTGAAAATCCCCTAGTTGCCACACTCCGGCCCCTGTTCGGGTACACTGACGGAGAATTTAGCATGGCCAATGCACCTAACCAGCATGTCTTTTGGACTGTGGGAGGAAACCCACACAGTCATGGGGAGAATGTGCAGACTCCTTACAGACAGTGATCCAAGCCAGGAATCAAACCTGGGTCCCTGGCGCTGTGAGGCAGCAGCGCTAACCACCATCCCACCCACTAGAAATAGGAAGAGTCTAAATAAGTGACATGCTAACAAGACACAAAAAAAATTATACTGTGTACAAACATACATATTAATTTTTGCTTTTTGTAAAATGGATTTTGGTAGCAGCCATCTTTTGGCTCAGCAAGTCACATGACTTAAGATCGACCATCTGTTCTGGAAATCTCCAAAAGGAATTACAAGGGCAAAATAGTTCCACACTCATCCTTGTGGAATCTTTAACTTTACAAATATTGACTGGAAAAGCTATAGTTCGAGTACTTTAGATGGGTCAGTTTTTGTCCAATGTGTGCAGGAGGGTTGCCTGACACAGTATGTAGATAGGCCAACAAGAGGCAAGGCCACATTGGATTTGGTACTAGGTAATGAACCAGGCCAGGTGTTAGATTTGGAGGTAGGTGAACACTTTGGTGATAGTGACCACAATTCGGTTATGTTTACTTTAGTGATGGAAAGGGATAGGTATATACTGTAGGGCAAGAGTTGTAGCTGGGGGAAAGGAAATTATGATGCGAATAGGCGAGATTTAGGATGCATAGGATGTGGAAGGAAACTGCAGGGGATGGGCACAATTGAAATGTGGAGCTTGTTCAAGGAACAGCTACTGCGTGTCCTTGATAAGCATGTACCTGTAAGGCAGGGAGGAAGTGGTTGAGCGAGGACAAGAGAAGTTGAATCTCTTGTGAAGAGGAAGGAGACTTGTGTAAAGATGAGACGTAAAGGCTCAGTTAGGGCGCTTGAGAGTTACAAGTTAGCCAGGAAGGACCTAAAGAGAGAGCTAAGAAGAGCCAGGAAGGGACATGAGAAGTCTTTGGCAGGTAGGATCAAGGAAAACCCTAAAGCTTTCTATAGGTATGTCAGGAATAAAAGAATGACTAGGGTAAGCTTAGGGCCAGTCAAGGACAGTAGTGGGAAGTTGTGCATGGAATCCGGAGAGATAGGAGAGGCGCTAAATGAATATTTTTCATCAGTATTCACACAGGAAAAAGACAATGTTGTCGAGGAGAATACAGAGATACACTAGACAGGATTGAGGTTCATAAGGAGGAGGTGTTAGCAATTCTGGAAAGTGTGAAAATAGTGGTGTACCGCAAGGATCTGTTTTGGGGCCACTGCTGTTTGTCATTTTTATAAATGACCTGGATGAGTGCGTAGAAGGATGGGTTAGTAAATTTGCGGATGACACTAAAGTCGGTGGAGTTGTGGACAGGGCGGAAGGATGTTGCAGGTTACAGAGGGACATAGATAAGCTGCAGAGCTGGGCTGAGGGGTGGCAAATGGAGTTTAATGCGTAAAAGTGAGGTGATTCACTTTGGAAGGAGTAACAGGAATACAGAGTACTGGGCTAATGGTAAGATACTTGGTAGTGTGGATGAGCACAGAGATCTCGGTGTCCATGTGCATAGATCCCTGAAAGTTGGCACCCAGGTTGATAGGGTTGTTAAGAAGGCGTACGGTGTGTTAGCTTTTATTGGTAGAGGGATTGAGTTTCGGAGCCATGAGGTCATGTTGCAGCTGTACAAAACTGTTGTGCGGCCGCACTTGGAGTATTGCGTACAGTTCTGGTCGCCGCATTATAGGAAGGATGTGGAAGCATTGGAAAGGGTGCAGAGGAGATTTACCAGGATGTTGCCTGGTATGTATGGTGGGAAGGTCTTATGAAGACTGAGGGACTCTAGGTTGTTTTCGTTAGAGAGAAGAAGGTTAAGAGGTGACTTAATAGAGGCATACAAGATGATCAGAGGATTAGATAAGGTGGATAGTGAGAGCCTTTTTCCTCGGATGGTGATGGCTAGCACGAGGGGACATAGCTTTAAATTGAGGGGTGATAGATATAGGACAGATGTCAGAGGTAGGTTCTTCACTCAGAGTAGTAAGGGCGTGGAATGCCCTGCCTGCAACAGTAGTGGACTTGCCAACATTAAGGGCATTCAAATGGTCATTGGATAAACATATGGATGATATTGGAATAGTGTAGGTTAGATGGGCTTTAGATTGGTTTCACAGGTTGGTGCAACATCGAGGGCTAAAGGGCCTGTACTGCGCTGTAATGTTCTACGTTCTATCTGCTGTGGCGGGATTGAAACCCAGGTCTCCAGAATATCAGCTGAGTTTCTGGATTAATAGTAGAGCGATAAATACCACTAGGCCATCACCTCCCTGTTAAGTTCAGTTTGCCCCTTGATCGTGTCCAAAACAGTGAGACAATTAAGCAGTACACCAAGTAGCACTAAGTCCAATTGACCGAGTTCAGCCATGTGCTGAGAACACAGGCCATGCCATCAGCTTGGGTCAGCTTGATGTTATTCCATAAATAAAGGCTAGTCTCAAGATATGGAAGAGCAGGCTGTGTGTCTGGAGCTTGTGCATGGCAAAATAGTCCCAAAAATGTTCTGAGACTATAGGAAAGATGTGATTACATTGGAGAAAGTGCGGATGAAAATTACAAGAATGGTCCAGAAACTTCAATTATAAGAATGAATTTGAAAGACTGGGACTGTTCTCCTTGGAGCAAGGGCAGGTAAGAGGAGATTTCAGAGGCACTCAAAAATCTTGACGGGTGGACAGAGTAGATAGTAAATAGATCAAGAACAAGAGGGGCAAGGATTCAAATTGATTTCCACAAGAAGCAAATATGGTGTGAGAATAAAGTTTTTCACACAGCAAGTGGTTCAGGTTGGGAATGCAGATTCGATCAAGGCATTCAAGAGGGCATTAGATGATTATTTTCAAGTGTGCAAAGGTACGGGGAAAAGACAGGAGAATGGCACTAAGTGATAAAATTCGTTTGGAGAACCGGTGCAAGTACAATGGGCCGAATAGCCTCCTTCTGTGCCATAACAATTCTGTAAAGAACAAAAATCACAAAGGTGTCAGGGAAAAAGATATATCTCATGGCAGCTGTAGAGGAACTTGGAAAGGATGGGTAAATCCAATTGTGATCCATGTTAGAACAAAGAACATATGGAGGAGGTATCAGGACTTGGAATCTAACTTAAAGCAGGATCTCAAGGGTAATAATCTTTGGATTACTGCCTGAACCACATGCAAATAAGCAGACAGATCAGAATAATGCTTTAATTGTTAGGTAGTGCAGAATTTGAGTATTGCTGAAAAGAGACATGCTGTTGAATCTTGTTGTCATTCATCAAGACAGATTCACAAGAATATCAATTGTAAAGGGTGCAAAAATTTATATTGCACGAGAATAGAATGCTGATTGGTTGGCTAGTAAACTCTGGTAGAGGTGTTGCCATGGAGAATGCACCAGGGAACAGTTATCTACCTAGCTTTTGTTCAAATTAAAACCAGGAAGCTTCACTCCTGTCTCGGCATTGCTATGAAGATGGCCCAGGTAATGGCTGTCCCCCAAGCTTTTGTTTAATTGAAAACAATACAATGCATGTATTGGGTCTTCTGTCTGCCCTGTGTGTGAATGTAGGCCGTTTATAGCATGCCTAAGTGAGCTACACTGCAAGCCTGACATAATAAATGGTTGATTGTGCTAAGAATTGCTCTATCAGGATTGGACTGCATGTGCTAAACCATCATGGAATCACATCTGATGTCATGCACTGTTTGAAGTTTTGCAAGCACGGACTGAATGAGCATGGTTAATAAATATTTTGTGGGAGCAACACAAGCGGTATTCTTTACTAATAGGATGCTGCTGTCAAGCCAAAAAGGCATATTGCCTTGCACAGTGATATGGTATATTAATTTCCATGCCAGTGTGATGCTAGTTGTATAAGTCACACTTGCCAATGACTGGCAGATTGTATCGAGCAGCACACCTTTTTGGCTGTTAGCAACAGACAGAAGTGCTGACCATACCCAACCAGGCTAGCTTGAAAAACTCAAAACATGGCATCCAACATTCAATGTTTGCTATACAATCCTGATTGTGCTAAAAACTGCACTGACATCCAATTTAAGATGGTCAGGCTTGCACTGTAGCTCACATATGAAAGTAAGGAGGTGTGGGATAGAGGGAAAGTTGGCCGATTGGATAGGTAACTGGCTGTCTGATCGAAGACAGAGGGTGGTGGTGGATGGAAAATTTTCGGACTGGAGGCAGGTTGCTAGCGGAGTGCCGCAGGGATCGGTGCTTGGTCCTTTGCTCTTTGTGATTTTTATTAATGACTTACTGGAGGGGGCTGAAGGGTGGATCAGTAAATTTGCTGATGACACCAAGATTGGTGGAGTAGTGGATGAGGTGGAGGGGTGTTGTAGGCTGCAAAGAGACATAGATAGGATGCAAAGCTGGGCTGAAAAATGGCAAATGGAGTTTAACCCTGATAAATGTGAGGTGATTCATTTTGGTAGGACTAATTTAAATGTGGATTACAGGGTCAAAGGTAGGGTTCTGAAGACTGTGGAGGAACAGAGAGATCTTGGGGTCCATATCCACAGATCTCTAAAGGTTGCCACTCAAGTGGATAGAGCTGTGAAGAAGGCATATAGTGTGTTAGCTTTTATTAACAGGGGGTTGGAGTTTAAGAGCCGTGGGGTTATGCTGCAACTGTACAGGACCTTGGTGAGACCGCATTTGGAATATTGCGTGCAGTTCTGGTCACCTCACTATAAGAAGGATGTGGAAGCGCTGGAAAGAGTGCAGAGGAGATTTACCAGGATGCTGCCTGGTTTGGAGTGTCGGTCTTATGAGGAAAGGTTGAGGGAGCTGGGGCTGTTCTCTCTGGAGCGGAGGAGATTGAGGGGAGACTTAATAGAGGTTTATAAAATGATGAAGGGGATAGATCGAGTGAACGTTCAAAGACTATTTCCTCGGGTGGATGGAGCTATTACGAGGGGGCATAACTATAGGGTTCATGGTGGGAGATATAGGAAGGATATCAGAGGTAGGTTCTTCACGCAGAGAGTGGTTGGGGTGTGGAATGGACTGCTTGCAGTGATAGTGGAGTCAGACACTTTAGGAACATTTAAGCGGTTATTGGATAGGCACATGGAGCACGCCAGGATGGTAGGGAGTGGGATAGCTTGATCTTGGTTTCAGATGAAGGTCGGCACAACATCGTGGGCCGAAGGGCCTGTTCTGTGCTGTACTGTTCTATGTTCTATATGTGTGCTCGAAGCTACATATACAGTTGCCCTTTGACATTCAATGGCATTACCATTGCTGAATCTCCCACCTTCAACATTGTGGGGATTACTATTGACCAGAAACTGAACTGGACTAGCCATATAAATACTATGCCTGCCAGTGCAGATCAAAGGCTAGGAATCCTGCAGCGAGTAACTCAACTCCCGACTTCCCAAGCCTGCCCACCATTTACATGTCAGTAATATAATGGAATACTCTCCACTTACCTGGATGAGTGCAGCACCAACAACTCTTAAGAAGCTCGACACCATCCAGGACAAAGCAGCCCACTTGATTGCTATCCCTTCCACAAACATTCACTCCCTCCACCACCGATGAACGGTGGCAGCTGTGTGTACCATCTACAAGATGCACTGCAGGAACTCACCAAAGGTTCCTTAGAGAGCACCTGCCAAACGCATGACCATCACCATTTAGAAAGACAAGGGCAGCAGATACATGGGAACACCAACACCTGGAGGTTCCCCTCCAAGCCACTCGACATCCTGACTTGGAAATATATTGCCGTTCCTTCAGTGTCCCTGGGTCAAAATCCTAGAACTCCCTCCCTAATAGCAGTGTGGTTGTAACTAGGGACTGCAGTGTTTCAAGAAGATAGCTCACTCACTATCACCTTCTCAAGGGCAACTAGGAATCGGCAATAAATGTTGTTCTGACAGGCGATGCCCACATCCTATAAAATAATTTTTTTTAAAGTATATACTTTCTTAGGTAGGGAGACCCCTCATTTGATCCGTTGTTCCCTTACATTTCTGGGAGGTTATTTGTCCCTTCTTTCTTCAGGACAGAACCAAAGCATGTGTTCAATTCTTCTGGGATGAGGTAGAGGTCACCACTGAGCAACTGGACCAGCCATTATTAAGTCAGTGTAATCAGGCATTTGCTGCATCTCCCATTGTTGATCAATGGGATAGGATCAGCATGCAATGACCTGGCATGTGTACATATTCAATCATCCTGCTGTCATAGATTACATAACTTCTACTCAATCTGATGGGAATCATAGAATCCCTACAGTGCAGAGAGGCCATTTGGCCCATTAAGCCTACACCTATCCCCATAACCCCACGTATATACCCAGCTAATATCTCTCACACTAAGGGACAATCAGCCTAACCCGCACACCTTTGGACTGTGGGAAGAAACTGGAGCACCCGGAGGAAACCCATGCAGACACGGGGATAATGTGCAAACTCCACACAGATAGTGACCCAAGACGGGAATTGAACCCAGATCCCTGGCACTGTGAGCAGCAGTGCTAACCACCGTGCCACCATTGCCTGCTGAAACAGACAACATCCCCAGAGATGATGCTTTAACTGCCATTCTTGGCTGTTTATACTGTCTCCAGTGGTAGCCTTTAAAAGGGAATTGGATAAATATTTAGAGAAACAATTGTAAAGGTATAGGAAAAGAGCTTGGCCTGAAATGCAGTTGTCCATTATGCTGAGAGTCTTACTTTAGTTGCCTTACCCTTTATTATCTTCGATAATATAGCCTGTACATCTTTTGCATAACCAAGTGTTGCAGACTATACGATTGCACTTGTATCTTGCAATGTCAGAATATCCACAGCAATTCAAAGCCAATTAAAATAAATGTAGTCAACATTGTAATGTATCCCAAAGTAAATGCTTGGCTGTAGGCCGAATTTCAATGTGATTCCTTTGACAGCAGATAATTAAATATACACATGCTAATGTGTTGGATGTTAAATAAGTCTTCTGACCATTAGTGTTGAGAGGATTAGTATGCAGGCATACAGATGTGTGTTTCACTGTATACTGTCAAAACATTTGTTCCACCCTTACATACAAACACAACCCTGTCAGTGATTTACTAGGCAGGTATTTTATTACATACAAAATACAGAATTAATCATTTCTTATATTTTAGATTTCATTACACAGCCCTTATAACACAAATTTTGAATAATGAGATCAAAACTAAAAAATGCCAAGAGAGTGTCCAAGTAGTGTCAAAGGGCTTATCATTCAAAAAAAATCAATAGTTTACAATATTTTCTATAGGTCTTTGACTAAAAATTAATCAGTATTGTAGACAACATCCAAAAGGAAGAAATCCCTAAATAAATTTCATGTTAACCTCTTAATTTATCATAGTTTACATAGCATATAAGAAATTGGATCCTGGATGACCATAAATTTAGTCAAGGATTGTTTAGTTGGTGGTCTATAGATGCGATCATGATTTCACCTAATTTTCATACTGGAATATTTCATCTGATAATGTAGAAAAATAAACAAACATGCTTATCGATGTTAAGAATCAGATTTGGCTTCAACTCAACACCAAATCATTAGCTTGCTGTTTAAAAACTATGAATATTAGATTCAAATCAATGTGTATGTTAAATGCATGAACTGGGAATTAAATGGCAGAAATTAACTTAAAAGTCAAGTCATTAAAATGCATGCAATGTATTCCTTACTTGCAAGTTGCACAATGCAATATTACTGATTTGTACATACCCACAGATGTACTTGGGGTGAGACATTCAATTTTTCTTTTTCATGCTCAATAGTTTCGATTCTTTCCGAGCTGATAATTTAGGCAGAGAAAGGATAACGCCTTGCATGACCTTGCATTAGATAAACTATTTATTATACACCAGGTATCAAATGAGTGAATACTTTCAAATACAAATTTCTACTGGGCGCTCGAGTCTTATTTTTTTTAACTGTGTACAATACTGTGAGAGTAAAAGAGTTGGCATGCAATAAATACATATCGGTTATAAAAACAATACCGTGAGATACTATAAATGGAGAAAAGCTAGCTTCACTGCTAGCTAAGGAGTGTTATATCTTTGTTGGTTACTAAGCTTTGAAGAAACACCAACTGGATAAGATGTCCTGCAAGCAGAATTTTCAAATTCTGATTGGAAGCGGTGTAAATGTCATTAAATACCAATTGATTAGCAGGGAAACACTTTGTAGTCCTATTTCACTGCTTATACAAATGGGATCCACTTGCAAGATAGACCATTTTTAAAAATTTGAACCTTTTCTATGAAAATCCATGGTGTGTCCCCCCACCTCCCACCCCCCCCCCCCCCGCCACAACCTGTACAACAGTAAATAATTTACCAATTTGCATAGACCACTGAATTAATGAAAAAGATATACCCCACCCAAACATTTTAAATGAAAGAAAGCAAATGACTGTCTGCGACACTATTAACATTGCTGCAAAACAATATAAAACCACATTTTGTTAGGCACAAGATTTAAGAAATCAGAAATACCAAGCTATTCATTAACAAGTCATTTGATAGTATCATCCTGCTGCCACTAGAGGTCACTAGTAGACATTTCAACCATTCTACAGTATTGCATTGGCAGTCACAATTCTGGAGTTGAACCTACAGTGGCATTTCCACATGTGAGCGAATGGATTTATTTAAAACGTTAAAATTTGTTATCTTGAAGTCAAATTCACTTCTGGGCTTAGAAATCTTTTGAGAGATGAAAAGACCTCTTTGCCTGGAGGTTGAACGCCAAGTTTCAGTGCAAAAAACAAAATATTGTTTTCTATTATGTTGATGCTCACTAATTATCAAACAGGTACAGGAAAAAAATATCGACATCTTGTGAGAGTAATTAAACACAAAGTGAAACTGGTACCCTTGTTTAGATTTAAGAGCCTTTGCAATCACCATGATAATCAGGAAATAGAACATGCAACATCAACTTGACAAACTCACAAATGCTGAATTCATGTATATCACAACAGCAGTATTTTTCTATCTGTTTCCCATCAAAGTTAAGGCAGCAATTTTCTCAAGTGGAGTGTTTCTGGGGAAACCTCGTTGCTGTCGTTTAAACATAGGGAAAATCTGTGCTGGCAGATCTTAGTTCAACTTCAGTACTTCATCCACGATGATGGACTTGAAGTAGTCTGATTACGATCGGGTAAAATTTTAAAAGGTTACTCAACTGACATCTAGTGGCAGAAAATCTATGACTGAGAATTACGTGGTGCTGAAGACATGACTTTCAGTAGGTGAGTACATAAAACAAACTTTTAAAGTTTCACTCAAGCAAAAAGATCAAGAGTCGCCTCATTACCAACCACATCAGCACAAGAACATGAAGCTTTTAATTAGTCTGGTGCCATGAATCTCAGAGGGGCTAAGTTTTTATTTTTTTAAAAATCTGGTGGTGCCTGTTTCACTTAGAAGAAAAAGGGGCACTTACTTGTACCAAGCCAAAAATATCAGTTTGATCTAAAACAAACCCTATTATTTTATCAATTAGCAGCTGCTCTGCTTTAGAATAAGTACATAGATGCTTGTTTCCAGCCGTTTACACTCCAGTAGACCAAATGTAATAAACAAGCCCCAGATATCATAGGCAACAACGAAGCATTTGTTTTAGATTTTGCTTTCAAAGCTAAATGCTCCAACCTTGCTCGCGGCTGGGATTCTCTGGCCCCGCTGCTGTGAATGGAGGTTTAGCTGAGCGCCAAATTCTCCATTCTCACTGGCAATGGCGCGTGCAAGACCGGAGAATTCCAGTCCATATTTAAAAAGACAAGATAAATGGGAACTTGCAATTTCAGTCCTGATTCTCTGGCATATTGGTGTAATTACATCTATATACTTGACCAGTCGAAAATAATTTAAAATATTGAGTGATTACACTTAATCCAAAACTTTGATCCCATTTGCATCTGATTGTACTGATTTTCTTTCAAAACCCACCACCTTCGGTATCTTGGCACCCAACGCCACCAACTAATGTGGATATATTTATACATGGTTAGATCCAGTTCTATGACATGGTAAAGAATATGCTGCTCCTGACTTAGCATTGAGCTGATTATCTGAGCTTTCAAAATTAACATTTTTTTTAAATTACAATTTTTTTTTAAAGAAGGTACCATTTTATTTTAATTATTATTGGTTTGGATAGTTTTAAACCAAATTCACAAAATTCACTGACTGTACAAAAGGTATCAGTTGTTCCTTTTGAATACATTGTTACAACACTGCTACATGATTAAGGCAACACTGAGGAAAAAGATGCTTTTCCAGTGGACACTATACAGTACAGTTCTCTGGCTTCTAGACGAACATTAATAATGTACTTTTCTACAAGGACTAAATCAAGACTTACTGCCACTTTTCAGGATACTTTATCGATATGTAGTTTTAATTTGTATATGCAAAATAGTGTTTTAGAAAACTAAACTTGATTGTAGATAAAATAAGCTGACTTTGGGGGAAGGCCTCATTTGAGAGGGAGTCAAAAGACACCAGTTTAAAAAGCTTCCTGTGAACTAAACATAACTCATTTTGGTGGACATTGAAGTGTTTACACCACCTGCTCTGTGAACATGAACAGACAAGCTGAATAGTTGCAGGTAAATAATACAAAAAGTGATCATTTGACAAAATAACTTGTAGATGTACCTTAGTGTAAACAAATGTGAATATTTTTTGTACAAACTGTGCCAAACTGGTTTTTAAAGAATTTGCCACTAATAAGACTTCATAAACTGTAAAATTTAACTACTGCATGATTTTGTTTTGCTTCACCTGACGGTCACTGTACAGAAGATGTGTTTGTTTGCAGGAGATTGAAGTTATTCATTCAGAAACTATTCTCCTGTAGTGATGCATACAGAAGGATTTAGATAGACTGAAACCTCTATTTACGTTTCCGTAAAACAATATACATCACACCACTGATCAGAGTAAAAGCAAACGCGATCCAAGCTAGAATGTAAGAGTATCCATAATTTCCTGGAACCACTGTTCCATGGAACGCTGCTTCTTGGTTTGTGTAAATGGACGCTGCAATCATTACACTGAGACCTGCAAAACAAAACAAATCCCGTTTTCAATACAATTCATTCTCTAACACAAAACTGTACTCAAAGGAAACTTTGAGTACTGTAACTTGCATTGTATAATCTTGAAGACATGCCAAACAATTGTTAACAAACTCAATTTGAACCTCAAAACTGAAGCTTATAGTAATGACTTCCGTCAGAAATGATCCGAGTGTGCATATCGAGTGCCACATCATTATTGCTGCATAATGTTATTGTTTCAGCATACTCGCAGTCCAAGTACTGGGAATCCGTGACTAGGTATTTTTTCTGTGTGTGTGGCGGGGGCGGGGGGGGGGGGCTAGGGGCAGGGGGAGATGGTGAGACCCAAGGAGGAAGTGGAGAGGGGACATTTGTGGCGAGGCCGTGGGTTTGGGAGACAGCATTTGCAGAGCTAGACCTTTTAGGAGGTCATCCAATGTTGCAATGAAGCAGTTGATGGAGGGCCCACGACCCACCTGAGGCCTGAGCACGATTACCTTTCAGGCCATCGGAAATAATTTAATGGCTACCCCTCCCACCCTTACTGCAAACCTGATAGGGAAGGAGGGGGAGGGTGATGAAACATTGTGTCCCAGGTTGCATTCAAATAATAACAAAAGGGAAGCATAGAAAAGGCAAAAGGAGCAGACAGTGAGCCACGGTGTCAGACAGGGAATGGTAATAAGAGAGTCAAAGAGTTAAGTTGATCTTTCTCTACACCCTAGCTATGACTAACACAAAATTCTGCACGCTCTCCTTTCCTTCTCTATGAATGGTATGCTTTGTCTGTATAGTGCGCAAGAAACAATACTTTTCACTGTATGTTAATACATGTGACAATAAATCAAATCAAAGAGACGTTTTATGTCAACTATTCGGAAGCGGAGAGAGAGAGAGTTTAAAGAAGGGTGCGTCAGATAATGGGGCTGAAGCAAATGAAAACTCTTCCACCAGTAATGTGGCTAAAGCAAGTGGAGTGTACAGCAGACCAAATTCAGAGGACTGAAAGGCTGTGACAGGGGTTGCAAAGCAGACATTACAAAAATGGGATGAAGGAATTTGAAGAGGAAGATGTGGACTTTAAACACAATGTTTTAATAGGTACAGGACCAGTATAGGTCAGTGATTGGTCAGACATGATGAAGGCTAAACTTTGAATAAGCTGGATTTTTGAAAGCAGCATGTTGCAGAAATCCAGTGGCAACAAAAGCATCGGTGGCACAGTGGTCAGCACGATTGCCTCACAGCATCAGGGACCCGGGTTCGATTCTTGGCTTTGGTAGCTGTCTGTGCAGAGTCTGAATGTTCTCCCAGTGTCTGCGTGGGTTTCCTCCGGGTGCTCCCGTTCCCTCCCACAATCTGAAAGACCTGCTGGTTAGGTGCATTGGCCATGCTAAATTCTCCCTCAGTGTATCCGAACAGGTATCGGTCGGAGTGTGGCGACTAGGGGATTTTCACAGCAACTTCATTGCAGTGTTAATGTAAGCCAAGCATGGGGATATCTATGTCAGCAGGAGAGGCACACAATGGCACACAAGTAAAAGAGAGCAAGCTTGGCAATGGATAGTATGTTATACTGGGCTTTATTTAAATCATGTAGGACATCAAGGTTTGCACAGGATTCATGATGCCAACTAAAACAGATGATTTCAGTCTTCCTGATGTTGAGTTGGAGGAAACAATGAGCTGTCAGATTGGTTGATAGGAATGGTAGGAAAATGATAGGAAAAATAGTAGAAATCATAGAAATCATAGAAACCCTACAGTGCAGAAGGAGGCCATTCGGCCCATCGAGTCTGCACCGACCACAATCCCACCCAGGCCCTACCCCCACATATTTACCCGCTAATCCCTCTAACCTATGCATCTCAGGGGCAATTTTAACCTGGCCAATCAACCTAACCCGCACATCTTTGGACTGTGGGAGGAAACCGGAGCACCCGGAGGAAACCCACGCAAACACGAGGAGAATGTGCAAACTCCACACAGACAGTGACCCAAGCCGGGAATCGAACTCGGGACCCTGGAGCTGTGAAGCAGCAGTGCTAACCACTGTGCTACCGTGCCGCCACATATCTTTGGAAAACTGGAGGAGGTGAATTTGTAGAGGTAAAAAGAGAAGAAACGAGAATAATGCAGTGACTGTATTCAGAGAGGCAGGAGTGGAACCGCACAAAAGCTTGTGAGGCACCATGTGGGACAGTGGAAGACGACAGCATGTTCCATCAAGCCGGAGAAGTTGTGGGGAACAAGCAGAGATAATAAATATGATCACAATCGTTGACTATTTTTGTGCCTTGAGCCAGGGTGATCTTGACAGTGCGAGCAAGATGGAAACTGGATTGAAATAGAGTTTAGGGAACAAGTACTTTTACATTCCAGCAGACTTACTAGAAAGCAGCTGCAGGGTTCCAGCGATGAAAAACCTCTGTCCCTTCTGCAGCCGGAACAGTTGAACAACAAACACAATGAAAGAAATGCAGCAGAAAATCACCGACAGGCACATTGTCGCCTGTATTGCCTTGATGCAATCTGCAGAATAAAAACAAAGGCGGTTAAGGAGATCGACTTTCGCAAAGCTTTAAGAGGACTGCAACAGCTGGATTTTTCAAAAGTTCCCATTACTTCCTCCATTTCTTTATTTTTCACAAGTTTACCGGTTTTAAAAATACATTGAGGTGAGTTTTTAAAAAATTAGTTAACAAAGATACCACACATCAACCTGTCTCGCAACATTTCATTTAGACACAGTTCGAATCTGCTCATTTTCATATCCTAGCCAAGAACTCGGTGACAGGTTTCCTGGGGGTTGCCTGGCCAATGTTGAAGCGGTATCTCAGGAGTATAAACAGAGGGCTTCAGGTTTTTCACCAGGTTTATTAGCTCATTAGAAGTTCTTGAGTCAGGGAAATCCAGATAGGTTAGACTTTTTGGACACGCTGAAAGTCAGGGCCCTGCGTGCGATCAACGATATTACTTTTTATTTTCCATCTCCTACAATGTTGTTAACACGGAAGAAGAAACACTCACTCAGTCTTGCCCAATGATATCGTAGGGTTCACGTTTCTTGAAAAAAAGAGGCATAATTGCTTTTCCTTACTGGAGAAGATTCTTAACTAGTAACTCAGCCAAGGCCAGTTTGTCCCCAGGGACCCACAACAATGGTTTGGGTTAGAGCCACAGGTTTTAACCTGCCTCTGCTCACTTCCACTCGTTCAATAAGGAGGTTCATACACTAGGGAGGCCACAGGGGGATCTATCAGTGATTCCCCCGGTGTCCTTCGTAGCTGTCAATACAAGCAAGTGTACATTTTAGGTACAGCCCGCCAAAATGGGAAAAGTCCACTTTACTTAGCCAGCTCCGAAGTAATCAGTTGCTGCAGGCAAGGCAATCATTTAAAAGGCCCTTTTACTTCTCATTTCAATTTTTGGCTGGAGCTGTCAGCATTAGTCCCTGGCAGCTCCCTTGCTGGGCTGCAGTGGTGCAAACACCCACCTGTGTTAAAATGTCTGACCCCGGGAATTGCAATGGGGTTGGGCACGTACGTGCAGAAGATACCTTCCGGTCTCCCAATGTTACAGGGATTGAAGAACCAACACAACGCTTTAAATTAATTCAATGTGGATCAAAGCGAAGACGATCATTGCAAATATTTACCTCCATAATCCTCAACAGGCTTATCATCACAGTCAGATTTATTGAAGTGGCAGGTTTGCCATATATCAGTGCTGGCAAACTCAGTTTTCCACCAAGCCTACAAAAAAAAAGTAAAAATACACGTTGGAAAATTAAATGACTAGAATTTGGGTAAAGTGCATTGTTTTCCTGCTTGCATTTTGAAAGTTGGACACCTAGGGGGCAGCATGGTGGCACAGTGGTTAGCACTGCTGCTTCACAGCGATTCCCAGCTTGGGTCACTGTCTGTGTGGAGTTTGCACGTTCTCTCCGTGTCTGTGTGGGTTTCCTCCAGGTGCTCCGGTTTCCTCCCACATTCTGAAAGACGTGCTGGTTAGGTGCATTGACCCGAACAGGTGCTGGACTGTGGCGATTTGGGGAATTTCACAGTAACTTAGTTGCAGTGTTAATGTAAGCCTCATTTCATAGAATCCCTCCAGTGTAGGAGGCCGCCATTTGGCCCATCGAGTCTGCACTGACCACAATCCCACCAAGGCCCTATCCCCGTAACCCCACCATATTTCCCTTGCTAATTCCCCTGATACTTGGGTCAATTTAGCATGGTCAATCCACCTAACCCACACATCTTTGGGCTGTGGGAGGAAACTGGAGCACCCAGAAGAAACCCACGCATACACGGTGAGAACGTGCGAACTCCACATAGACAGTGACCCGAGGCCGGTATTGAACCCGAGTCCCTGGTGCTGAGAGACAGCAGTGCTAACCACTGTGCATTCAGAAATTTACATCGAGCCAGCTAGGAGTCGAACCTAATAAACTTTAAAAAGGATTTCTATTCTCTCATTAAGAAAAGGCAAGTTTGTTACTTTCCAGAAAAAAAGGGGGTTAATTTCAGAAATACCTGATAAGTTTTTAGGTCATTCTAGAACCATATCATGAACCAGCATAGTCCCGAGGCCATTTAGCCTAGCTTGGTAATGCTGGCTCTTATTGGTTTAGCTATCCAACTAAGCCTTGCTTTTTCCTCCAAGCCCTGAAACTTCTTTTCTTCCTTCAAGTATTTGTCCAATTATCTAAATCCATTTCCACTAATCTTTCAGGCAGTCATTCCAGATCACAATTTGCTGTCTAAAGAATGTTTCTGCATTCTGCACGTCACCTCCGGTTCTCTTGCCAATCAGCTTGGACTTGTGCCCTTTGGTTACTGACACTTGTTCCTCTTCTGATATCTGTCTCTTTCTATTACATTTCCCATCCAATACTTTGACATGTTGTCCTCTCTTCTCCAGCTGATTTAGAGATCAAAATGAGTGGCATAATACCATAAGACATAGGAGCAGAATTAGGCCACTCGGCCCATTGAAGACTCAATCATGGCTGATATTTTTCTCATCCCCATTCTCCTGCATTTTCCTCATAACCCTTGACCCCCTTATTAATCAAGAACCTATCTATCTCTGTCTTACAGACACTCAATGACTTGGCCTCCACAGCCTTTCTGCAGCACAGAGTTCCACAGATTCACCACTCTCTGGCTGAAGAAATTCCTCCTCATCTCTGTTTTAAAGGATCGTCCCTTTAGGCTGAGGTTGTGTCCTCTGGTTCTAGTTTTTCCTACGAGTGGAAACATCCTCTCCATGTCCACTCTATCCAGGCCTTGCAGTATCCTGTAAGTTTCAATAAGATCCCCCCTCATCCTTCTAAACTCCAACGACTACAGACCCAGAGTCCTCAAACGACAAGCAGTTTATATTATATCATCGACCCCAGAGAACACATTTTATACCTGCCCCCCCACTAATCCCTCCAAGTCTAAAGAACAACTGTTCAACACTACTTTCTCCTTTGACGAATTCCATGTCAGAGAAAATAGCCGGAGTTTTCCAGCTGTTCACACCGGCGGGATTCTCTAGTCCCGCTGCAGCAGGCAGAGATTTGGCCGAGTGCCAAATTCTCCATTCTTGCTTGCAGCAAGTGGCAGGGCGTGAATGGTCGAAGAATCCCAGCCAATGAGTTATATCATTGAACCTGAAGGTTAAAGGCAGCCTCATTTATTATTGCTCCATAATACAAAAATTGGTCCTGTTTTTACGAAGTTATCATTAAGTTTCTAACCAAGAATCTTAGAATTAACAGCATGAACTAAGGCATCATGTCAGTGCTGCTGTTAGCTCAGCACCCCTAGTTCCCTGGTGATTGTCTGCCCTTTCTTGTCTTTAAGTCCTGCCACTTCCACATTAAACACAGATCACTTTGATCAAACATTCTGCTTCAATCACCCTTCGAAAATCTGTTTCCAAAAACTGGGAAGAATGTTGACCAAGTTTTCCTCAATTACTTGAGGCATTCATATTTAGCAACAAGGCTTGCTTGATATTTGGTGGGGGGGGCATGACACGGTGGCACAGTGGTTAGCACTGCTGCCTCACAGCGCCAGGGACCCAGGTTCAATTCCAGCCTCGGATCAGTGTGTGGAGCTTGCACGTTCTCCCTGTGTCAGAATGGGTTTCCTTCCACAGTCCAAAGATGTGTGGGTTAGATTGATTGGCCATACTAAATTGCCCCATAGTGTCAGGGAGACGAGCAAAGTAAATATGTGGGGTTACAGGAATAGGGCCTTGTGGGATTGTGGTTGGTACAGACCCAATGGGCCAAATGGCCTCCTTCCGTACTGTAGTGATTCTATAATGAATTGGATGAAAATTACATTTTCGTACACATGGCAACCTTAAATTAGATACCTTCAAGACCTCTATGGGCACAACCTGCCCATTCAGTCTCACCACCTCAACCAGGGCAATTTGTTTTCTTCATCTGTTTATGCCACTAGAATTGGCTGCTGAAGGAAGCCAACCTGCCCTTCTCTGCAAGGAAGGCCCTCATTCAGTGACTACTCCTATTACAGTGGACTTTAGCAAGGCCTTTGACAAGGTACCGCATGGTAGGTTGTTGCACAAGGTTAAATCTCACGGGATCCAAGGTGAGGTATCTAAATGGATACAAAATTGGCTGGGTTGTATATATATATATAGGAGGCATGGTTAGTAAGTTTGCAGATGACACTAAGATTGGTGGCATAGTGGACAGTGAAGAAAGTTATCTCCAATTGCAACGGGATCTTGATCAATTGGGCCAGTGGGCTGATGAATGGAGTTTAATTTAGATAAGTGCGAGGTGATGCATTTTTATAGATCGAATCAGGGTAGGACCTACTCAGTTCACGGTAGGACGTTGGGGAGAGTTATAGAACAAAGAGATCTGGGGGTACAGGTTCATAGCTCCTTGAAAGTGGAGTCACAGGTGGACAGAGTGGTGAAGGCGGCATTCGACATGCTTGGTTTGATTGGTCAGAACATTGAATACAGGAGTTGGGACGTCTTGTTGAAGTTGTACCAGACATTAGTAAAGCCACTCTTGGAATATTGTGTACAGTTCTGGGTCACCCTATTATAGAAAGGGTATTGTTAAACTAGAAAGCGTGCAGAAAAGATTTACCAGGACGCTGCCAGGATTTGGTTTGAGTTATATGGAGAGGCTGGAAAGACTGGAACTTTTTTCTCTCTGGAGCATAGGAGGCGGAGCGGTGATCTTATAGAGGTCTATAAAATAATGAGGGGCATGGATCAGCTAGATAGTCAACACCTTTTCCCAAAGGTAGGGGAGTCTAAAGCTAAAGGGCATTGGTTTGTGAGGGGGGAGAGATACGAAAGGGTCCAGAGGGGCCAACTGTTTCCACACAGAGGGTGGTGAGTGTCTGGAACAAGCTGCCAGAGGTAGTAGTAGAGGCGGGCACAATTTTGTCTTTTAAAAACATTTAGACAGTTACATGGGTAAG
Organism: Mustelus asterias; assembly: GCF_964213995.1. Classification (NCBI taxonomy): domain Eukaryota; kingdom Metazoa; phylum Chordata; class Chondrichthyes; order Carcharhiniformes; family Triakidae; genus Mustelus; species Mustelus asterias. The sequence continues at coordinate 63,274,885 of NC_135823.1, forward strand.
ATGGGTATAAAGGGATATGGGCCAAATGCAGGCAATTGGGACTAGCTTAGTGGAACAAACTGGGCGGCATGGACAAGTTGGGCTGAAGGGCCTTTTTCCATGCTGTAAACCTCTGACCCAGGTAACTAAAAATGAGAAATCAGAATCGCTCCACTGCCTATTGCCAGCAGCATTACAGCTACACTCCAACCTCAAAAAGACTTTGGCAGGGATGAGAAAACACACAAGAGCAGGTATTTTGTATTTATTTTGAGCAAGAAGTGTAGCATTCTCCTTTCAACAGCCCCAGAGCAAGTTAACATTCTACCACTCGCCTCTCTCCTTCCTCCTCAGTCAATGGCAACACATTACATTGCATTTCCTCCCCCAATCCAAAGCACCACTCACCATTTCCCCTTCCCAACTTCACTACTACTCATTTCCCCACTCCAATGCCACTGCTATCCATTTCTCTATCGTTTTCTTCTTCATTGCAAGACATTGCTTCTCCCCTTTCTCTTCTCTCCCAGAGCGCTTTTAGCAAATGAAGAGATTCCAACCAGTCCTTACCATGAGCAAGAACAACTGTTCTCATGAGAATTCCCAGCTACAGCAGCCAGGAAACTTCCATCAACAGCTTGGGTGGGTTTTGGAAAGGTGAGGGAGTGGAGCATTCGAAGATGAGTGACAGTAAAGTCAAAAGAGGCCCAGACAACATTTGCAGATAGGTTAATGATATGTCCCAAACAGACCTCCAAAAGCACACATCAGCGTAAAACGGCAATAGGAGCAAATGAGCATTAACTTAAAATAACCGACATGCACTAATAAGCCGTCTATTTCCTTGTTACGAGAACAAGAATGGCACAGTAATATCTATGCACTAATATATGGGGCAGCACGGTGGCACAATGGTTAGCACTGCTGCCTCACAGCACCGGGGACCCGGTTCAATTCCCGGCTTGGGTCACTGTCTGTGCGGAGTTTGCACGTTCTCCCCGTGTCTGCGTGGGTTTCCTCCCACAGCCCAAAAAAAAAGTGCTGGTTAGGTGGGTTGGCCATGCCAAAATCTTGCTCAGTGTATCCAAACAGGCACCAGAGTGTGGTAACTAGGGGATTTTCACAATAACTCCATTGCAGTGTTAATGTAAGCCTACTGGTGACTAACAAATAAATTTTAGATACACAGACCACTGTTTTCATTACAAACATAGAATGTAATTTGTAAATGTATTTAAGAACTGAACTGAACCAATCCACCTGAAAATACAATACAGCTATCGATGGGCGAAATGTGACCAAGCATTCTGTCAGCCTCCTAATATTTCCTTGGCCAACATTCATTTGTTTTCCTCAAGCCTCAGGAAAACATTCCGTGGGACTCCAATGTTAAAGGCACTTTATCAATTCTCATTTTTGCTTTTTGGAAGCCAAACCCAACTCAATAATGCTTCCCTTTCAGAGAGTTTCATTAATGGTAAAGCAGCCTTCTTCATCCCTGCTCTAACTACCCACAGAGTAAAAATAACCTCACGATAAAGAATCACATTCTAATAACTTGCTTTCACAATCCCCAATTTACCAAAAGTCTGGTAACTTCTATCCTCTGTCCTTACACAAATCTAAACACTTGGGATAATCTACTTACATTATCTATCGTGGCGATAAACAGCAGGGCTGCTGTTGCAACGTGAAAGACCAGAATAAATCCCAGAAGCACAAGCATCACGACAACGTGTGTTTATACGTGTCTCCGACCAAAATTCTTCGAACTACAAGGGTTTGCTGCAAAAAAAAACAAGTATACAAATTATTTCTTTCATAGATAGTTCATTGTTGCACATGAAGGAGACTGTGTGTGGTACACTGATTAAAAATGACACGCCTGCACAATTCACGGAAAAAAATGTTGTGGAAAGAACAGACCATTAAGTTTGGAGCCAGGAACATCTGGCAAAACCATCTATTTTAAATATTTTCCCATGTAAAAGTGCCCCCTTAGCAGTTTTTAAATATATAGTCAGTTCCTGCCTGAAAAAAAACTCCACAAAACCACTGTACAGCATTATTTTTGTTTTAGATGTTGTAGCATCTAGACCAAGCTGATATTTTATAATTAAGGATTCCATTCTCTACTTGCTTCAAAGCTAAAACTAATGATTTAAATCAATTTTACTTGCGCCAAAAACACAGATTTTATTCCTCTTTTTTTTCTCTCCTGACAGATGCTGCCAGACCTGCTGAGATTTTCCAACATTTTCTCTTTTGGTTTCAGATTCCAGCATCCGCAGTAACGTGCTTTTATTTTTAAACCGGTTCAATTCTGGCCTTGGATCACAGTCTGTGTGGAGTTTGCACATTCTCCCCGTGTCTGCGTGGGTTTCCACCGGGTGCTCCAGTTTCCTCCCACAGTCCAAAGATGTGCAGGTTGGGTGAATTGGCCATGGTAAATTGTCCCTTCGTGTCCGAAGATGTGTAGGTTAGGGGGGGGGGGGGGGGGATTAGTGGGGTAAATGTGACACCACTGTTTAAAAAAATGAGGTAGACAAAAGGCGGGTAACTATAGGCTGGTTAGCTTAGATTCAAGCATTTTCCCTACTACAGAAGTTATCATCAAGGAAGAAATAGTGAGACATCTGGATATAAATTGTCCCATTGGGAAGACGCAGCATGGGTTCACAAAGGGCAGGACATGTTTGGCTAATTTGGTGGAATTCTTTGAGAACATTACATGGACAATGGATGTGGTGTATCTGGATTTGCAGAAGGCATTTGACAAGGTCCGCACCAAAGGCTGCTGAATAAGATAAAGGTGCACGGTGTTACAGGTAATGCATTAGCATGGATAGAGGATTGGTTAACTAACAGAAAGCAAAGAGTGGGGGTAAATGGGTGTTTTTCTGGTTGGCGATCAGTGACTGGTGGTGTGCCTCAGGGATCAGTGTTGGGACCGCAATTATTTACGATTAGCATAGATGATTTGGAGTTGGGGACCAAGTGTAGTGTGTCAAAATTCACAGATGACACTAAGATGGGTGTCAGAGCAGAGGACGCTGAAAGTCTGCAAAGGGATATAGATAACCTAACTGAGTGGGCGAGGGTCTGGCAGATGGAGTACAATGTTGGTAAATGTGAGGTCATCTATTGTAGTAGGAATAACAGCAAAATGGACTATTATTTAAATGGTAAAAAAAATTGCAGCATGCTGCCGTGCAGAGGGACCTGGGTGTCCTTGTGCATGAATCACAAAAAGTTGGTTTGCAAGTGCAGCAGGTAATTAAGGCAAATGGAACTTTGTCCTTCATTGCTAGAGGGATGGAGTTTAAGAACAGTGAGGTTATGCTGCAGCTGTATAGGGTGCTGATGAGGCCACACCTGGAGTACTGTGTACAGTTTTGGTCTCCTTGAGAAAGGATATACTGGCACTGGAGGGGATGCAGAGGAGATTCACTAGGTTGATTCCAGAGTTGAGAGGATTGGCTTATGGAGGAGAGACTGAATAGACTGGGGCTATACTCAGTGGAATTCAGAAGAATGAGGGGAGATCGTACAGAAACATACAAGATTATGAAGGGAATAGATAAGATAGAAGCAGGGAGGTTGTTTCCACTGACAGGTGAAACTAGAACTAGGGGGCATAGCCTCAAAGTAAGGGGAAGCAGATTTAGGACTGAGTCGAGGAGGACTTTCTTCACATGAAGGGTTGTGAATCTGTGGAATTCCCTGCCCAGTGAAGCAGTTGAGGCTACCTCATTGAATGTTTTTAAGGCAAGAACAGATAAATTTTTGAACAGAAAAGAAATTGTTATGGTTAGCGGACGGGTAAGTGGAGCCGAGTCCACGAAAAGATCAGCCATGATCTTATTGAATGGCGGAGCAGGCTCGAGGGGCCAGATGGCCTACTCCTGCTCCTAGTTCTTATGGATGATACTATGATTATTAGTTTCTGATCAGAAAAGATTCAATGGCATATCAAACATCCCTGCATCTTAAGGTTATGCAGTGGTTAGTAACTTTATAGAATCATAGAATTCTACAGGGCAGGAGGCACCATTTGGCCCATTGAGTCTGCACCAACCACAATCCCACCCAGGCCCTATCCCCATAACCCCAAGCATTTGATCTAGCTAGCCCCCCTGACACTAAGGATCAATTTAACATGGCCAATCCACCTAACCCGCACATCTTGGGATCGTGGGAGGAAACATGAGCAACCGGAGGAAACCCACGCAGACACGGGGAGAACGTGCAAACTCCACACAGACAGTGATCCAAGCAGGGAATCGATCCTGGGACCCTGGCGCTGCGAGTCAGCAGTGCTAACCACTGCGCCACCGTGCCACCCCATTTAGGTCCTTAAATGTTTGAACAAAATTTCAAAACCAGGCTCTGGCTGAAAACTGAACTGAAAACTGAACCTCAGAACTATTGTCCAGCACTAACATTGAGAGTTGGGAAGCATGTCAGTTTCCAGTCAGTACGGATCTCACCGATTCAGTAGATCTTTCCCAGATCAGCCCACCAGAAGTTGCCATCGAAGAGGCCCAATATAGTAGGATTCACTTCCAAAATTGAGAATTATTCATCAGGCACAAAGCACTTTTTTCCCCATTCATGTGGGGAAACTAACTCCCTGGAGTATTGTTCTCATCTAAATACAATGAGAGCAATCTTCCCAAAAAAATTCCAAGTCTCATAAAAGTCTGAAAACCAGAGTGTTTCATTCTGGTTTTTGCAGTGAGCTACTCTGTCAATTTTTTTGACAGTTGGGAGTTTCAAACCAGTGTGGGGGGAGCAGAATCCCACCAGAGAATACCGGCAGAAGACTGCTCAGGGCGCCAGTGTGCATGCGCACCAATCTACCTGCCAATAGACCTCCCCCCACCCCTCCTCTATCCCCCCCGCCCAGACATCTCCGGCCTCTCCCCACCCCGACTCCCGGTCACCAGCCTCAACCCCTGATCGCCGCCCCAGCACCACTCCCCAAATGCAGAGTTCTCCCCTTCCCTCCACTCCTGCTGACCTCCTATCCCTTACCCGTCTGGCTCTGCCTCCAACAGACCCTGCCCCATCAGGCCCCACCCCCTTGGTGCTTCCTGGTGCCTGATGGGTAGTGACAGGCTGGCACTGCTTGCCCCTGCCCCCGGGCACCCAAGGGGTTTCAATGGTCTCCAGTCCCACCGGTGAGACCATAACATCCCTGTTGGTGGGGACCATTTGTGATCCTCGCTGGTGAGGATCTCCACCGGCGAGCTCGGAAAGCTGAGTGAGCCTGAACTACAACTCCCCGGTTTACTAATAACATTAAAATTACTCTATACATATTTAAATCAGCCTCACACCCTTCCTGGGCAAGGGACTGATTAGATAGGTGGAAACAAATATTTTGAAATGATTTAATTCAAAAGGCCATTTTTTAAAAAGCAATTTTTCCTGGTTCAGATTGTATTTCCTTCAGCAATCCAAAGTGTTTTTATTGACTGATAACACACTGCAAACTAAAATGGAGAATCAGCACAGAATTTATAATATGCTGTTGACCCAGCCCTTCCCACAAGTAGTCATGGTAACTCCCACTCTCTCGTGCTCAGAAAAGAGGCGAGAAGCGTGTGGCTGCAAAACAGCAATATGGCTACAGTCAACTTGAGAAACGAGTTATTGATATTCTCCTCCCAGCTACAGAGGAGTGGTTGAATCTCAGCATTGACATGGCTGTCTGTCAGAAGTCCAAGATCCTCTGTTATTCATCTGTGCTTGAAGGCTTTGTCGTGCTTGGCTCTGTCCCTTGTTAGATGGTGGGCACGGTTTTCTGTAGTCTGATTCATTATCGTTTCCACAAATTCTTGCCATAGTACAGAACAGCATAAATGTTCCTGCATATTTCTCATTGGAATTCCATTCCACCGTCCAGAATGACTACAGCAACTTACCGCCAATTAATAAGATCCTATTTATTTATTCCAATTCACCTTTAATCCATTAAAAAAAAGGTTTCGCAAACTGTTTCGATTAAGAGCACCTGTTAAATGGGAACCCGAGTGGATTGGTAAACTTAAGCAGTTTTAAATATCTGTACTATAAAAACAGAAAGAGCATAATTTTCAATAGGGAATTAGACCAATGACTCTTCAGCCCATCATGTCTGCACTGACAATAACTACTATTAAAAGGTGGCCAATATTTTAAATGAGGCGCCAGAGTCCCAGGTTCAATTCCCGGCTTGGGTCACTGTCTGTGCGGAGACTGCACATTCTCCCTGTGTCTGCATTTCCTCCGGGTGCTCTGGCCATGCTAAATTCTCCCTCCGTGTACCCAAACAGGCGCCGGAGTGTGGCGACTAGGGGATTTTCACAGCAACTTCATTAACACTGCAAATCTATGTCTACTTGTAGTACGAATCAATAAACTTTAAATACTTGAAGGGGACATAAATTGCAAGACTCTTAGAAAAGGGCAGCAGAGTGGGACTAATTAGATAAGCTAAAAAGCTTCATCTGTGCTACAGCATTCTATAACGTAAGGCACAAATGTCAATTTTTCATTGGTATGGTTGTGGCCATCAATATTCAGCCATGCATTGATGCCAACAGTATTTCATGTGGTTCTAAGTATAGACTTGGCATTGTATCCATCAAAGTCCACAACTCTTTTTCTCACTTTTTTTCCCCCCAATTCATTCGTGGGACACGGGCGTCGCTGGCTGGCCAGCATTTATTGCCCATCCCTAGTTGCCCTTGAGAAGGTGGTGGTGAGCTACCTTCTTGAATCGCTGCAGTCCACATGCTGTGGGTTAACTCACAATGCCATTAGGGAGGGAATTCCAGGATTTTGACCCAGCAACTGGGAAGGAATGGCGATATATTTCCAAGTCAGGATGGCGAGTGGCTTGGAGGGGAACTTGCAGGTGGTGTTCTCCTGTATCTGTTGTCCTTTTAGATGGAAGTGGTTGTAGGTTTGGAAGGGGCTGTCCAAGGATCTTTGGTGAGTACTTCCAAGTATTTCTTCTTCAGTGAAGACTTCAAAACATTCCCACGTCATTGCTGTTGGTTTCCATTTCGAATGTGCCATTCAGGACAGGTCTCCAGGAATTGTTTGACACAGTTGCTGATGACTTCTTGCCAAGCACGGCAGCAGTGCTTTTCCCGATACATGTGACAATAAGTCAAATCACAGGTAGCTTCCCTCTTTTGTCTGGAGTTTCTTCAGGCAATTTGTCACTTTCTCCTTATTGTCCACATCCTCTTGATCGGTTCTTTGCTAATCATCCTTCGCTGGTTCCGGACACTACTGGCCCTAGATATTCCCTTTCATTTGGTGGCCAAAAAAATAACCTCAGCATGAGCTTAAACAACACGACCGGATATGGATGTGCCTTTCAGCTTTCTGCTGAGCCAACAACATGGGCACAACTTTGTCGGGAGGTGTTTTGTTTGCATTTTGCATGTTCTTTCCTGCGTGGACACTTTCGTCCCATCTGCATCGAGACACTTCTCAACTTCTCTTCCTCTAAGCCACCCGGGAGCACCGATTCAGCGATCCTCATTCTCTGTGGAATCAATGCTTGGGAAGCATTTTCCTTTATCTGGGTTCTAATTTTAAGTTGCCATAATTCAGTTCATATGGTTTTGCCATGATCATTGTATGTGGAGTCTGCATGTTCTCCTTGTGTCTGCATGGGTTTCCTCCGGGTGCTCCGGTTTCCTCCCACAGTCCGAAAGATGTGCTGGTTAGGGTGCATTGGCCATGCTAAATTCTCCCTCAGTGTACCCGAACAGGCGCCGGAGTGTGGTTACTAGGGGATTTTCACAATAACTTCATTGCAGTGTTAATATAAGTCTACTTGTGACACTAATAAATAATAATAATAATGAAAATCATAGCATGTTTGACCTGCATTTGTACAGAGCGACCTGGTACCTTATTTAGTCACAAGGCTGATACCTCATTGTTGAGGTGTAAATGCTCCATAAATGATTTACAACCTGCAATTAGTGAAGTAGATGTTCGGAAATGAAAATTTACATGAAATCTTTGAGGGCCACAACAGACTTGCATTATATGGGGTTCCGAGTTTTGGTTGATCACATTACAGCAGGGTCCCAGTGTACATAGTCACAAAATGGGCGGCACTGTGGCACAGTGGTTAGCACTGCGGCACAGTGGTTAGCACTGCGGCACAGTGGTTAGCACTGCGGCCTCTCAGCTACGGCCATCCCAGCCTTGGATCACTGCCTGTGTGGAGTTTGCACATTCTCTCCGTGTCTGCGTGGGTTTCCTCCGGGTGCTCCGGTTTCCTCCTACACTCCAAAGATGTGCAGGTTAGGTTGATTAGCCATGATAAATTGCCCCTTAGTGTCAGAGGGGATTAGCAGGGTAAATATATGTGGTTGCAGGGATCGGGCCTGGGTGGGATTGTTGTTGGTGCAGGCTTGATGGGCTGAATAGCCTCCTTCTGCACTGTAGGGATTCTATGAAATTGCACGGATTCAAATTAATATATTGAAGGCCTTTACCTGCACATTTAGAAGGTTAGCTGTTATGATAAGTTCCCAAACAATGAGTTGCCCTGCCTCTCATTGCTGCTGAGATTTGTGTAGTGGGGTTTAAAAAAGGGCTCCCAGAATATAAGGGCTCCCAATCAGCAGGCAGCAAATCCTCACCCCCCCCCCCCCCCCCCCCCCCCAGTATGAACAATAGGGCTTTTTATTACTAAACTGCTCAGAATGAAACCATTGCATCACTTTTAACAATTCCTCTGCGGTTGATTTTGTTTTGATCGTGTACCTCCCAAACGTTCCTTTTCTTTCCCCAACCAAACCTCCCCTTCCACTCCAAAAACAAGACAGACGACAACTTGGGCCAAGATCTAAACGTTAATGAATGTGAAGAAAATTCCAGCAAGGATTCAACTATTCCATAGTGGAATGCCTCGCTGATGGATTCTTTACTACAACTGGGTGTGGTCCACTGCACAAATCTAAAGCAAACTGACTCATTCCGATAGCAGTGCCAAATGTTCCCTCAGTACGTTCCCGATTGTAACCTCGGCAGCCCTTTCAGAGAACAAAGGCGGCACAAATTGAATGAATTATTTCAACATCTGTTTGATGACCCCAAGCCAAATATCCCAAAGCCCATTCAGTATTTCAATGGTGACCCTCAATATTCAAGTTCCTTCCACCCAGCAGTTTAACTCAGCCCAAGAACGTAGGACAGAATGGTTTAACGTTTGCCCACTTGAGACAAATACATTCTCACCGAAGGAATAAAAGAGTCTTTAAAAAAAAGACAGCAAAAAAAAAAAAATATGCAGGGAATACTGGAAAAATACAGGACAAATGACCAGTTTGCCAAAGCAAATTTGTTTTTTTAATTCATCTTTGGGACACGGGCATCTCTGGCTGGCCAGCATTTAATCGCCCATCCCTACTTGCCCTTGGCTAGGCCATTCCAGAGGGCAGTTGAGAGTCAACCACATTGCTGTGGCTCTGGAGTCACACGTAAACACAGTAAGAGTTTTAACAACACCAGGTTAAAGTCCAACAGGTTTATTTGGTAGCAAATGCCATTAGCTTTCGGAGCGCTGCTCCTTCGTCAGATGGAGTGGAAATCTGCTCTCAAACAGGGCACAGAGACACAAAATCAAGTTACACAGTACTGGCTGGGTAGTTTGCTGCGGACAATGGTCTGTTTGAGGTTGTGTGGTTGTTTGAACGCAAGAAGTGGGGGTGTGGGGATGGCCTTGGCGAGATGTCGTCTTCATCAATGACATGTTGAAGGCTCCGGAGGAGATGGCTCACACGTAAGCCAGAGCAGATAAGGACGGTAGATTTCCTTCCCTAAAAAGGACATTAGTGAACCAGATGGGTTTTTCCCGACAATCAACAATGGTTTCATGGTCATCTGTAGATTCTTAATTCCAGATTTTTTTTTTTATTGAATTCAAATTCCACCATTTGCCACGTTGGGATTCAAACCCGGGATGTTACTGCGCACGTTTGCCGTGTTAAATTGGACACAGCTAATTCCCTCCTTGCTCTGGAATTCACCAAAATCTTTGTATATGGCACCTGAAAGGTTAAATCGGTCAGAGACTGCATATTCATTTGCCTTCTGCCCAGAGAGGCCACTAGTCAACAGTAGGATAATCTGACTGAGGGAAATCTCTTCTCATACATTGAAAGTATCAGCTGACTATAATGTGTTGGCATTTTGGGTTGTTCCAATCACAGACAGGAATCACACAAGAGGAAAACAAATTTATAAAATCTAAAAAGTACAAACACCTTTGATGCAAAAACAGTTGGTTTCACATTAGACCATAAGACAGAGGAGCAGTTGTAGGCCATTCGGCCCATTGAGTCTGCTCCTCCATTCAATGAGATCACAACTGATCTGATGTGATAATCCTCAACTCCACTTTCTCGCCTGATCCCCATAATCATCGTATTCCCTTACTGATTAAAAATCTGTCCATCTCAGCCTCCGTAGTCAGTGACACTTAACTAGCAACTAAAGCCCATCGATGTACAGGGGGGGGGGGGGGGGGGTACTGCACCATCCTTCAAGATGCTGAAGTGGCACAATGGTTAGCACGGCTGCCTCAGAGTGCCAGGGACACGGGTTCGATTCTCGGCTTGGGTCACTGTCTGTGCAGAGTCTGAACCTTTTCCCTGTGTCTGCGTGGGTTTCCTCCGGGTGCTCCGGTTTCCTCCCCCAGTCCACAAGACGTGCTGGTTAGGGTGCATTGGCCGTGCTAAATTCTCCCTCAGTGTACCCGAACAGGTGCCGGAGTGTGGCGACTGGGGGATTTTCACAGTAACTTCATTGCAGTGTTAATGTAAGCCTACTTGTGACACTAATAAATAAACTTGAAAAGCTGAATATTGAATAAGTGGTTGAATTGTATTGGATGAATGGATCGAGTGGTATGGACGGAGAAGATAAGAAAAAGCAGATGGATGTGACTGAACATCTGCTTGAGTCATCAAGCAGCATCACATCACTGACTTAAATACGATGGGAAGGCGATGGCCTAGTGGTATTATCATTGGACTATTATTCCAGAAACTCAACTAATGTTCTGGGGACTCGGGTTCGAATCCCGTCAAAGCAGATGATGGAATTTGAATTCAATACTAAAAAAAAAATATTTGGAATTAAGAATTTACTGATAACCATGAAACCATTGTCGCTGTTCGGAAAAACCCATCTGGTTCACTAATGCCCTTTAGGGAAGGAAATCTGCCATCCTTACCTGGCCTGGTCTACATGTGACTCCAGAGCCACAGCAATGTGGTTGACTCTCAATTGCCCTCTAAAACAGCCTAGCAAGCCGCTCAGTTCAAAGGCAATTAGGTATGGGAAATAAATGCTGGCCAGCCAGCAATGCCCATGTCCCCCGAATGAATAACAAAATATGCATTCTATGTGACATGTTCTAGGTGCATTGACATTAGTGAAGGATAGATGGAATAAGAATTGTAGGTTCCTCAGTTTGACGATACAGCGAGGTAAATAATGTGGGGCCAAAGTGCTCCAGGGTAAATAACATGGAGCAAACTGAGTACAGCTAATTTTGTGGCTCTTAGCGAATGGATCACAGTGTAACAAACGCACCGTAAGGGAGCACATCATTACTGCTTAAAGTGGGTATATTTGCTGCTTGCTTTGGTCTCCTCCCCCCTCCAGCTGCAGATTCTAGTTTACCACGTCTTATCCTCGACAAATGCAACACATTGGAAGAAAAATTGCAAGAATTCTTACTTTAGCAGTGGTACTCTGTCTTAGAAAGGAGAGAGAGAGAGAGAGAAAACTGCGAGTTACTCTATATACCAAAGATTATCATCTTGTAAACAGAATGTTTATCCCACCAACATATTCAACTTCTTGTGGAAGGTCAGAGAATATTTTTGGAACATGACGAGTGCACAGTGACTTCTTTTTGTGGACTAATTGTACCTATAAGCTCCTTTGCAGAGCCGGGTATTGAGAACGCAGAGAGCAGAGGACTTAGTTAACTTAACTGTAACAGAGATTCGGTCAGTGATTGCATGTACTGCCGCAATGCTGTATTATGGGTTTTATGTTCTGTGTAAGTGAGCTGGTAGATATAGTGGAGGATGGAAGTGGCCTAGAAGTGTCTTACACATGGCCCTGAACAACAGATTAGGTGCATGCTGTTCGTCATTGCTGCCATTTGATGTTAGATAGTAAAAGATCGAATAGATTAATTTGATGACTGGAGTTTCTGCTACTGACATTGGAAACTACACCATGATGCCCACCGTCATCTTGTAAAACTGTATTTGCTCAACCTTTTTCATTCATCGTCATTTGGCCACTTTGAGTTGATTCAGAATTCAAGGCTTAGTTTTTGGCACTTTGGAAGAAATATCATGAACAGGTGAGTGCAGGATCGGAAAACCCAAGTCCTAGCAATGTTCAAGTCGTATCTTGATGGACACATGAATGGGAGGCAAGTTGAGGGATTGAAAGCACGGATGGGCAATAAGTATGGGGTCTAATTAAGGATTAGGAATCGGCGCAGGCTTGGTGGGCCAAAGGGCCTGTTCCTGTGCTGTTTGTTCTGATAACACCTCCAATGCTGTCCTGAAAGTGAAATCAGTGAGGGTACCACTGGAATTGGCACGTCAGGATTCCAAGTTTTCCTGAAAGATAGAAATCCTGATCGGAATTCAGATTGGGATTGATGATGCTTCCCGCTGCAAACTGACTGAGCCTGTAATCGGAGACCTGTACCTGAAAAGAATTGTTGTGTGACAACCGCTTCTCTCTCCAGTGTCTGTGCGTACATGTATGCATCTCATAAATATAGAGCTAATCATTGAAGTTTCATTGTGGTGAAAACCCTGTCAACATGCACTTCAATGTTTAGATGGAAATTAAATCCTCCACTTGCCAGCTATATTCACACCCAATCCCCCACCATTTTGAAAATGTGAAGTTTTTAAAATGGCAGTTGCAAGAACACCTCCGCTGTGTGGCCAGCATTTGTTGGAGTTAAATATGTAAGCAATTATCATTATTGGACATTTTGCCACAAAGCTCATGCTAAGTACAGAGCCAAATTCATAGCAAAAAACAGAGGCTTCGTACAATGACCAGAGTGCTGGAAATGTGTATAACTTCAGCAGACTCCCGTTTTACCCTCGTACTGCCCACTTTTATCAAATTATTTTTTATCAGTCCTAATTTATTGCATATAATGGAATTCATGATTTTCACAAAGTGGATCCAATTATCTTTGTGGCTGTCCAAAAATACACCATTCTTTGAAATATTCATTCATGGGACCATGGGCGTTGCTGGCTGGCCAGCATTTATTGCCCATCCCTAGTTGCCTGAGGGCAGTTGAGAGTCAACCACATTGCTGTGGCTCTTGAGTCACATGTAGGCCAGACTATGTAAGGACGACAGGTTTCCTTCCCTAAAAGGACATTATTGAACCAGATGGGTTTTCCCGACAATTGACAGTGGTTTCATGGTCATCAGTAGATTCTTAAATTTTTTTTAATCGATTCAAATTCCACCATCTGCCGTGGCAGGATTTGAACCCAGGTCCGCAGAGCTGAGTTTTTGGATGAATAATCTAGTGATAATCCCACTAGGCCATCACCTCTCCAATGCAATGAAGCCAATCAGGATTGAGACATCCAAGCCAGTTGCAAGGGGAAAGGAAAGCGATATACCCACTCACTCTCAATCACTGAAACCAGTAATAGAAAAGGAGGAAGCACATCTCAGACAATAGTGCTACAGAAGCGCGCTTGTACGATGTCTTACATTTACAGAACTTGGTTTCCCCCAGTTATTATTTGAACCTTAAAAACAAAATATTAGCTCCCCCAATGTCCAAGTTGCTAAAGGCACTGTATACAGAGAAGAAGGTCCAAATGTTTTCCTGGCCTGTACTGAGTTACTTCATCATGGTCAGCGCAGTTTGGATACTATGATTAACAAGTCAGAGAGAAAACAATTAAGCCAGGGTTTTCACTCTCAATTTCTATCCAACATGCTCTGGAAAGTGCATGTGCAGACGTTGGTCAGAGCCTGTTTTGGCTCAGGGATGTTCCCTGATTGAACAGCATTCTAGCTTCATGAGTTGCTTGCTTGGCCAACTTGACAAAGTACCAGACATAGGAAGAGGAGACCATTCATTCCCTTGTTCTTGCTTCACCATTTAATTATAGAATCAAACAGTACAAAAGAGGCCCTTTGGCCCATCAAGTCTGCACCAACACATCAGAAACACCTGAACTCCTACCGAATCCCATCTGCCAGCACTTGGCATGTCATAACATTAAGGGCTATGGCCAAGTGCTCATCCAGGTACTTTTTAAAGGATGTGAGGCAACCCACCTTGACCACCCTCCCTGGCAGCGCATTCCAGACCGTCACCATCCTCTGGATAAAAAAGTTTTTCCTCACATCCTCCCTAAACCTCCTGCTCCTCACCTTGAACCCATGTCCCCTTGTGACTGACCCTTCAATAAGGGGAACAGCTGCTTCTTATCATCTCCTCTGTCTATGCCCCCCTCCTAATCTTATACACCTCGATCAGGTCGTCCCCTCAGTCTTCTCTGCTCCAACGAAAACAACTCAAGCGTACCCAACCTCTCTTCAATAACTTAAATGTTCCATCCCAGGCAGCATCCTGACTAACTAGCTCCTGCTAAGCGGCAACTTACCTCTATTTAACTGCCTTGGTTTTGCACGTCTTAAGACTAACACAATCTGCATAACTCGACCTCAATTTCAGGAATTGAGAAGAAAAAGAAAGAGAACTTTTGAATATATATTTAGTTTTTTTTTAAAATTAGAACCATAGAAAATTACAGCTCAGAAACAGGCCTTTTGGCCCTTCTTGTCTGTGCCGAACCATTTTATGCCTAGTCCCACTGACCTGCACTTGGAATAAATTAGCTCGATACATGACAGGAAAGACGCACATTTCAGAGAATTTAACATTCAAGAAATATTTCATTGTAGGAGAGAGCACAATGTTTAGTTTGCACCTGGAATCGTAATTAAATCTAATTTTACACAACAGTTCAATTTAAAATCCAAACAATATCGCATGGAGAAGGGTTTGGAGTTTTATGAGATTTTTTTTGAGCTCTGCCCACTCAGTGACATCTGAAATACCGAACATCAACAGATTCTGACTCATGTGCAATCTGGCAGCCAGATAGACGTGGAAAAAAAGCCAGTTAGCACTGGAAAACATACTCAAGATTAAAATAAATCTTCCAAATGAACTATATGAAGAAATGCCTCAAAACCTCCCAGCAGTAAGTGGTTATTTAGGGCTGGTCGGCCCCAAATCCAAATGCTTTACATTCTAGAAAAATCGACACTCTTATTTTTGGTTCGAGGGGGTGGGGGAGGGAAGGACTGTCTGCTTTTAACCCTAAAGAGTACCATTGCAGTGTATCTGGCTTCAGTCATTATATCTCCTCTTTCTTCAACACTATTAAAGCTTACAATTAACACAATTGGAAAACAAACTGGTTTGGAACCAGGTTAAGCTAACCCTTTGGGGATGGTTAGAAATTTTCAACATTTTTGTTGCATCTCTTGTTAACAAACATTGAAGGCAATGCACATTTTGGAAAGTTAACCATTTCATTCCCATTGTTCACTATAAGAACTTATCTTCGTTTTCCCCAAGTTGATTAAACAGTTCCATGTTTCAACACCAACTGCAAGGTCACTGCTCAATTTTTCGTTATTCATTCACGGGAAGTGGGCATCACTGGCTGGTCCAGCATTTGTTGCCCATCCCTACTTGCCCATTTCAGAGGGCAATTGAGAGTCAACCACATTGCTGTGAATCACATGAAGGCCAGACCAGGTAAGGATGGCAGATGGGGTGGTGGTGGTGGCACAGTGGTATTGTCACTGGACTAGTAATCCAGGATAATGTTCTGGGGAACGGGATTCAAATCCCAATATTGGCAGATGGTGAAATTTGAATTCAATAAGAATCTGGAATTATAAGTCTAACAATGACCATGAAACCATTGTCGAATGTCATAAAAACCCATCTGGTTCACTAATACCCTTTAGGGAAGGAAATCTGACATCCTTACCTGGTCTGGCCTACATGCGACTCCAAATCCACTGCAATGTGGTTGACTCTTAAATGCCCTCTCAAGGGCATTTAGGGATGGACAATAAACACTGGCCCGGCCAGAGAAGCCCATATCTCATGAGAGAATTAAAAAATTCCTTCCCTAAGGGACATTAGTGAATCAGGTGGGTTTTTACGACAATCGGCAATGGTTTCATGGCCAGATTTCATTGAATTCAAATTCCACCGTCTGCCATGGTGGGATTCGAACCCGGGTCAAACCAGAGCATGACTGTGGGTCTCTGGATTACTACTCTAGTGACAATACCACTCCGCCACTGCCTTCCACTTGACTGACTTCACCCATTCACTATTTTCCATATTACAACTTGTCAATAGTGTTTGCTTAATTTATTTTAACTGCACAGAGTATTTTATGTTTCAGCTTAATTTACGTTAATACCTATCAATTTCTACAATTGCCCTCTATTCGGTTTTCACAGAATCTACAGTGCAGAAAGAGGCCATTTGGTCCATCGAGCCTGCACCGACAATAATCCCACCCAAGTACTGTCCTATCCCCGTAACCTCTCAAATTTACCCTCCTGATCCTCTTGACACTAAGGGGCAATTTAGCATGGCCAATCAACCTAACCTGCACATCTTTGGAGTGTAGGATGAAACTGGAGCACCTGGGAGGAAACCCACGGGGAGAATGTGCAAACTTTGCAGAGTGACCCGAGGCCAGAATTGAACCTAGGTTTCTGGTGCTGTGAGGCAGCAGTGCTAACCACTGTGCCACGGTGCCTCCCCAGCTTAATTTGAGTGGATTGTTCAGAAGGTTCTAGAATACAGAAACAGGAGTAGACATAGGAGCAGAGGTAGGCAAATTGAGTCCTTCGAGCCATTAAAATTGAAATTCCATCCAGCATCTTGAGCCTTTTCCACCATTGAAGAAGATCTGCATCTTTATTCCATCCAGCCACTTCCATTCCAGAACGCTCTACATTAAATAAAGCCTTGAAACTTTCAGTTGACCTCCCCAGCCTCAAAAGCTTTATGGGGTTAAAGAGATGCTTAAAATGCATTCCACACATTTTAAAGTATAATTCTCACACAATAAGGTCGACAACAGTATGCAAATTTATAATATCCATTGCAAAAACAAAATCAGAAGTCAATCTCGGCTCTCTGTTTCCCCTGCCCTGCACTGCCATCCTGCCCGATTTGGGACTTGGCAAAAGACGGCAACTTTATTGAGTGCAGATTTACAGTCATGATAAAGCTGGTGGTTTCTTAGATCTGGGCAGTGGGCCAGCCCTCAATCTGCTCCTTTTCAGCATACAGTGATAGACACAGATTCTTCAGAGTCCCTACATGCAAGGAGATTTGAAGTACAAATTGCAAAGTCACATGCTTTAAACTCGAGTTGCTGTTCTCTTTTGAAAGACATGGGTGAAAAATGTGACTTAATTAGCAATCAGTTGACAAACAAATATCATTTCCAGCAAATAATTTGAAGTTGGCCTGAATCATACTTGCACCAAATGCCACCAATTCGAGTTTTATGGTAGGGATGCAAATCATTTTCTTTACTAAAACCAATAGTGTTCCAGTCCATAATCGTACGATGCTCACGTGTCCTGAATGGTACCAGCACCATTCAGAATGCATGTCCTTTCCCAACTACATCCTATTTAAGTGGTTGATTAGGACAGCATGGTTAGCACTGCTGCCTCACTGTACCAGGGAACCTGGGTTCAATTCCAGCCTTCGGTGACTGTCTGTGTGGAGTTTGCACCTTCACCCAGTGTCTGTGTGGGTTTCCTCTGGGAGCTCCGGTTTCCTCCCACAGTCCAAAGATGTGCAGGTTAGGTGGATTGGCGGTGCTAAATTGCCCCTTAGTGTCCCAAAACTTGTAGGTTAGGGGGATAAATAATGGTAAATGCGCAGGGTTATGGGGGATAGGGCTAGGGTGGGGGAGAGGGAGTGTTAAGATATTCTGTCAGAGACTCAGTGCAGACTTAATGGGCTGAATTTTTTTCTTATTCATTCGTGGGATATGGGCACTGCTGGCTGGCCATCATTTATTGCCCATCCCTAGGTGCCCGAGGGCAGTTGGGAGTCAACCACATTGCTGTGGCTCTGGAGTCACATGCAGGCCAGACCAAGTAAGGACGGCAGATTTCCTTCCCTAAAGACCATTAGTGAACCAGATGGGTTTTTCTGACAATCGACAATGGTTTCATGGTCATCAGTAGATCCTTAATTCCAGATTTTTAAAATTGAATTCAAATTCCACCATCTGCCGTGGCGGAATTCAAACCCAGCTCCCCCTGAACATTGGCTGAGTTTCTGGATCAATACTTTAGTGATAATACCACCAGGCCATCACCTCCCCCTGAATGGCCTCTTCTGCACTGTAGTGATTGCATGAGTTAAGATTTTGTGGAATTGCATGCTACAACCTTCGTGAGACTTGCATTTATTTTTGTTCTCTTGAATTCCACTTAAAAAAAAAACCATTGGTTTTCTCCATCCAAGCAAAGAAGGCAAGCAGTTGAGTGGGCCCGAGTCTTCCACTAATTCAATGGGACTAGAAAATGCGCCAAAAACAAAGTATCCACGACTGGCTCCTTGGTTGGGGGGGGGGGGGGGGGGGTGGAGGAGGAGGAGGAGGAGAAAGACAGTAAGAAGTCTCACAACACCAGGTTAAAGTCCAACAGATTTATTTGGTAGCACTACCAAATAAACCTGTTAGACTTTAACCTGGTGCTATGAGACATCTTACTGTGCTTACCCCAGTCCAATGCCGGCATCTCCACATCCTTGGGGGAACCAGCTGGCTTCCCCTCTGGGGACACAACCGCCACAAAACTGGGATACAGAAGTCATGCTGGGGAGATTTGTGGACAATGCTCAGAAGGCATTTTCCTTTAAAATTATGAAGGCAATCATTTTCCAAAACTTCGATTTGCTGCCTGTTCAGTTCCCCGCTCCTTCCTTCAGCAGCACACAATTAAATCAGGTATTATTTTGTGCCAAGCAGTAATTATGCTTTGACGCCTTTGTAGTTTAAAAGACACAAAAGCAACTACTCTCAACATCTTGAATAGGCCGGATATTCCTGCAAGGGATATTACTGTGAGGATGCTTAACATGTCAGAACAAATTCTTCTCTCACGGTTGTAAGATTTGCCATTCTATGACAACAAACAGCTCAATTCTTGCCAGGAAAACAGCGAGAGAGGAAAAATAAATTGATGCGATAATATTTCTGAGTTCTTGACTTATACATTCCGACCCTTTAAAAAAAAATCCTCCCCTTTGCTGCTCTCTTTTATGGGAACACAGACTGTAGTATTTATAATGTGCGTGTGACTATCATTCTGAAATTCTAATTAATAGGGTCACAAGGTTGTTACTGTACATTAATATGAACAAACAGTCCCAGTCACCCCAGAATACATGGCATCTTAAGCAGATACTAATAAAACGCCATGTGATATTTGCAAATTCTCTCTCTGACAATTTTGCACAAAATGCCAAAGAAAGCAGCAGACAACAGCAGCTCTACACCAATGCCGGTTTGTTCCTGGAACGGCACAGTGGTTAGCACTGCTGCCTCACAGCAGTACCTGTAAAGACTCGAATTCCAACCAACAATTGTAAATTGAGTTTGTGCCTTTATATGCCCTGTTTGTGAACACAAGTCCTCACTCACCTGAAGAAGGAGCTCGAGGCTCCGAAAGCTAGTGCTGCCAAATAAACCTGTTGGACTTTAACCTGGTGTTGAGAGACTTCTTACTGTTACTCACAGCACCAGGGACCCTGGTTCGATTCCCGGCTTGGGTCGCTGTCTGCGTGGAGTTTGCATGTTCTCCCAGTATCTGCGTGAGTTTCCTCCGGGTGCTCCGGATGACTTCCACAGTCCGAAAGACGTGTTGGTTAGGTGCATTGGCCATGCTAAGTTGCCCCTCAGTGTCCCAAGGAGTGTAGATTAGATGGATTAACCACTGAAAGTGCATGTGGTTACGGGGATAGGGTGGAGGGGAGGGCCTGGGTAAAGATTCTCTTTCAGAGAGTCAGTGCAGATGTGATGGGCTGAATGGCTTTCTTCTGCAAGTAGGGATTCTATGGAATGTGAACATAAGGTACAGCAATAAAAATATCCATTTCCCTTCCATGTTTTATATCCTTTCTTTAGATCTCTCTTTCCCCACTGCCTTTGATAAGTCTAGGGCTAGAGTAGGCAGCCTATACTGCTACTTCCTCACAATCATGAAACTATTGAAGGGATAAAGTCGCTCTCTTGTCTTCCGAATTCCCTGGCGTGTTACAGTTCACTCAGTGGCAACGAGCATGCTGTACTCTGGAGCTATGGACAGGGATGGTCGCGGCTCCAATGTTCTTTCCATCACATGGCTGACCAGGAATCTCTCCCAGTTTTACCACCTGCCCTTGGTGTGCGTTGGAAGGATTTGCAGGGTGATGCTCACCCTATTTGGTCACATTATGAATGCACCGCCCTTGGCCACCAAGTCCCCAGGTGGGACTCGAACCCTGAACCCCTGGCTAAGAGGCACGGATGGTACCCACTTTGCAAACGGTCACCTCCACTACCTCATGTCCACTCGGATGAACCTTTCAGGCATGTTGAATTACCAGAATTGGCCTAGCCAGCCTTCCATTCCATTTATCTGATATCTGGGAGAATATGGAAATTCATATTCGCAAACCATTGTTTTGAAAATCTCAGTGCTTTCCTATTTGCCAACTCATGGTGCATGTAATGAAGCCGTTTGTCCGAGCATGCAGCACAACTTTGTCAACACCCAAACTTGAGCTAAGTGGCTGGCAAGGAACATTTACACCACACCATTGCCAGACAATGAGCATCTCCAACAAGAGAGAATCTAACCACCTCCCCTCGGCCTTTAGAAATCATTAAATCAACATCCTGCAAAGTTACCATGGACCAGAAATGTAACTGGGCCAGCCAGGGTAAGCAACAGGTCAGAGGATGGGAATTCGCATCGCCTAACTCCACAAAGCCTCTCCACAATCTACCAGACACAAATCAGGAGTGTGACAGAATATTCTCCACTTGCCTGGTCGGTGCTGCTCCAGACACCTCAGGCAACTCAACTTCATCCAGGAGAAAGTAACCCACTTGATCAACACCTCATCCACCACACTCTCTCCACCACTCCCACAATGACTGCAGTGTGTACTGTCTACAAGATACACTGCAGCAACTCACCAAGGCTTCTTCACCAGCATCTCCCAAAGCTGCTATTAGCCAGAGGGACATGGGCAGCAAACACACAGGATCATCCCGACTTGGAAATACAATCACCCTCCCTCAGCATTATTGGAACACCCTCTCCGAGAGCACTGCAGGAGTGCATTCACCAGACTGACTACAACTGTTCAAGACGACAACTGGCACAGTGGTTAGCACTGCTGCCTCACAGCACCAGGGACCCCGGTTCAATTCCTGGCTTGGGTCACTGTGTGTGGAGTTTGCACATTCCCCCCGTGTCTGCGTGGGTTTCCTCCAGGTGCTCTGGTTTCCTTCTACAGTCTGAAAGACATGCTGGTTAGGTGTATCAACCCGAACAGGCGCCAGAGTGTGACGACTAGGGGAATTTCACAGTAACTTCATTGCAGTGTTAATGTAAGCCTTACTTGTGACTAATAAACTTTACTTAACTTTCTCAAGGGCAATAAGAGATGGACAATGAATGCTGGCCTTGTCAGCAGTGCCCACATCCTGTGAATCAATAGTTTTTTTTAAAAACCCCGAGGTCCAGTCTCTGAATCAGTTCTACTATTAACGCAATTGTATTTTTGAGATAGATTTTTCAGCTTAAAAAGGTGCTTAGTGGAGACCAATGAGAAAGATCGTTTGTGAACATAACCCAAAGCAACATAAACTGTTGCATCAAAATATAAAACTGCCATCGCATCTTATAACAAACTTCGAGATTTTCCAATGCCCCAGTCCAATGACATTAATTTAATTAATGATAATTCATTATTAGCCCCGTGTAATGAAAATGCAGACAGTAACTTCCTTTGTTTAAACCACGGCCTCTGGTCCTGTAACGCCCGACCTCTCGTGCATAGGGATTCTGACAGGACTGTAACTCATGAAAGGCCCAATTTAAAACTCGTCCGCGGAAAACAAGTGGATTTCAAGATTACAATGTCTGTTTTGTGAACTCTTGCAATCAGACGTGGCCAGGTCAGGTTCAACCTAAAAGTAACAGCGGGTTTAGTAAGTTTTTAAGTTCAGCTGCAGTTCAGGAATATCTCAGAATCGCAAGCGCTGACCGAACACAGATTCTTCCCTGCAACCTTCTCCATTTTATACGGCTGCAAAATTCAGCCACTCTCAAACACAGCTAAGCTCGTCCTTGCAAATTTCATACGCATTGTAAATATATAAAAGATTTCCATTGTATTGAATTTCCCTTCCACTGTTATATAACAGAGAAACCAGTCAAAATTTATATCTGCCTTGGCAGGGCAGCGTATGTTTTTTTGTTGGCATTTTTCGATTTCCCCTCCACACAGCAACATTCAAAGAGTGACTAATATGTTAAGATCTGTATATATCATAGAACCCCTATAGTACAGGAGGAGACCATTCGGCCCATCGAGCATATACCAACAACAATCCCACCCTATCTCCGTAAACCCATATATTTACCCTGCTAATTACACCCCCCGAAACTAGGATCAATTTAGCATGGCCAATCATCCTAACCAGCACATCTTTGGAGTGTGGGAGGAAACCCACGCAGACACGGGGGAGAAGGTGCAAACTCCACACAGTGACCCAAGTCAGGGATTGAACCCGGGTCTCTGGCGCTGTGAGGCAGCAGTGCTAACCACTGTGCCACCGTGTCGCCTTGTACTATTGCAGTTTTTTTTCAAATGATTACCAGAAACTAAGGGCAGATTTGGCTTTCCATTTTCACTCTCAGTAGCAATGCATCCCCCAGCAGCCTGATCCCAATGAGAGCTTGTACACACCAAGTTGTCAGATCACCCCTCACCCACCACTGTATCCATGTGGTTCTTCAGTGCAAAACCTCACCCTGTTCGTGTTGTCCTATTCTCAGTTGCCATGCAAAATAGGATCGAGTTACAGTTAGTCCCTCTATAGCACCATCTCAAAGACTGAGATGCCCTATTGTGACATTGGGTGCTTCTCTGAGAATTTACATCATCCTTTTATAAACTGTTTGAGTTGCCACAGCAAACACGAAGATTGTGCAACCCCACCCAGTTTAGACCATAAGACCATAAGACATAGGAGCGGAAGTAAGGCCATTCGGCCCATCGAGTCCACTCCACCATTCAATCATGGTTGATTTCAACTCCATTTACCCGCTCTCTCCCCATAGCCCCATAGAGTAGTCAGACAGAGTTATTACATATTTCCTCAGGCTAGTTGCTGCACTATAGGGCTGTCCAATTAAATAGTACCTCCACATTCACATGAATGACAATGAATAAGCGACGCAACCAAAAATACTACTGTACGAAAATAGCAAAGAGACACATCTACAAACCAGTCGTTGCTACATTATAACACACAAACGTCACACTCTTCACAACAGAGGTTTGTGCAATAGCAGGTTGAGCTTTTGGTCAGGCAAGAGACATCAGTGCTGGAAAGTAAAATCATTTCCCATTTCTGGCAGCCTGGGTTGACATTAAGCAAGCTCAGGTCACATGTAGAATAAAGGTCCCTAAACCAACGTACCAGCATCTCAAGCTATGAAATTCACATTCACCGAGTATGCCCTTTAGGGAAGGAAATCTGCCATCCTTACCCGGTCTGGCCTACATGCGACTCCAGAGCCACAGCAATGTGGTTGACTCTCAACTGCACTCGAGCAACTAGGGATGGGCAATAAATGCTGGCCCAGCCAGCGACGCCCATGTCCCACGAATGAATTAAAAAAAATTGAGAGTGTCCAATATCATTTCATGGCAACACCCAGGGGGCAGAAAAACAACTAGAGTGAATTTTTTTACTCCACCCTTTAAGTTACAAAGCCAGAGCTCAGAGTGGACTGGGAAAACCCAAACCTTGCTCGCTCCAAAAAACATTCAAAATCCAATTCAATCCAATTCATGGTCCCCACAAAAGGAGACAACCAAGATCCAAGCTGACAAGATGAGACATTGCAACCCATCTTGGGCTTGATCTTAGCCAAAAGACCGAGAAGTGAAAATCAACTCTAATTTTTTTTTCCATTTGTGGGACAAGGGTGTCTCTGGCTGACCAGCATTTATTGCCCATCCCGAGTTGCCCTTGTTCAGAGCAGCAATTGAGATTCAACCACATTGCTTTGGCCCTGGAATCACATGTAGGCCAGACTGGGTAAGTATGGCAGATTTCCTTCCCTAAAAAAGGATATTAGTGAACCAGATGGGTTTTTTTCCCCCCCAAACAATCGACAATGGTTTCATGGTCACCAGTATATTCTTAATTCCAGATTTTTTAAAAATTGAATTCAAATTTCACCATCTGCTGTGGCGGGATTCGAGCCCAGGTCCCCAGAACATTAGCTGAGTTTCTGGATTAGTAGCCTAGCTACCAGGTCATTGTCTCCCCAAAAAAGGGTGAGAGAAAAACTGAATCCTCTATTAACAGCCCACCCAACGTCCTTTTCTACTGAAGTCTTGTTTCTCACATTTCCCAACAGCTAACTCAGGAAGGGTAATTTCTTATTGGCCAGGAGCTCACTCCCATTCAGCCAATCAGCAAAACAATGTTTTTGCTGAATGGGCATCGAAAGACAAAGGAACCCAACTCATTAAATATTGGCGGCAACAGAATCCAACGACGGATAACAACTTGCTTTGAAATTTAGGATAAAAACAACACTCTTTTGATCATGATACTGGGAAAGTTACAGATAGTAAATATGCTGATTATATACACATACACACCTAGGGGAAAAGGAAACTTGCATAAAACATGTAATTAAATGCTTCATCCACAAAAGGGGCTTGGAAATAATACCTACACTAAGCATGTTAAAATCTTTTTCCCACTGGTTTCATAGAATCCCTACATTGCAGAAGGAGATCACTCGGCCCATTGAGTCCGCACCGACCACAATCCCACACAGGCCCTAGTCCCGTAACTCCAACTATTTACCCTGCTAATCCCGCCCCCCCCCCCCCCCCCCCCGACCGACACTAGGGTCAATTTAGCACGGTCAATCAACCTAACTCGCACATCTTTGGACTGTGGGAGGAAACCGGAGCACCCGGAGGAAACCCACGCAGACACGGGGAGAATGTGCAAACTCTACACAGACCCGAGGCCGGAATTGAACCTGGGTCCCTGGCGCTGTGAGACAGCAGTGTTAACCACTGTGCCACCCGTTTCTCCTCCCCTCCCAAAAATAAAAATCCCTCGCATCATAGTCAGTCAGCAGTTTTGAATGTTCCAGCCTGCAGGCATGATTATTTCCATTTCTTCATCAAATGACTGGAATTCTACACCCAGAAACACAGATCGATGGCCATAGCTATTCTCTGTCCCTTTTAGGAGACCGTGTCATAGAACATAGAACAGTACAGCACAGAACAGGCCCTTCGGCCCACGATGTTGTGCCGAGCTTTATCTGAAAGTGTCAAATAAACTGGAACTTCTCTCTCCAGGGTCAAAATGAGTGGAGATTGAAATTTGGACTCCGAGGTCCGGCCGTCTCATACAGGGAATATCACAACTCGGAATTTTGTATTTAAATTCCGAATATTAAAAACTGCATATTGGGCTAGTAAACTATTTTTCACAGGAGGATTTCTCCCTGATTAATGTATTATAATTTATTCATTAACCTCAAATTGCTCTGCCTGTAGCGGTAATTATAGTGGTTATTTCCCTGTTCAGGTACTTGCTTCAGTTATTTTTTAAAATTATTTTCTTATTTGTTCAGGAAGTGTGAACGTCGCTCATTTGTCCAGCATTTATTGTCCAACACTCATTGACCTTGAATTGAGTGGCTTCCTCGGCCATTTAAAAGTCAACTACATTGCTGTGGATCTTGAATCACATGTAGGCCAGACCAGGTAAGGACAGCAGATTTCCTTCCCTAAAGGACATTAGTGAACCAGATGGGTTTTTGCGACAATCGTCATAATTAGACTTTTAATTCCAGATTTTTATTGAATTCAAATTTCACCATCTGCAGTGGTCCCCCAGACTATTACCGAATTACTAGTCCAGTGACAATACCACTCCGCCACTGCTTTCCATAAACCTGTGTCAAATAGAATTGTCCTCAGATCACCTCCCCCTCTCTTTCATCTCATTCTTCCACTGGCTCCCAGACACCTAGAATAATAGAATCCCTACAAAGGAGAGAAGGAGGCCACTCGTCCCATCTGCACCGACCACAATCCTACCCAGGCCCTATCCTCGTAACCCTACCCATTTATCCTGCTAATCCCCCTCACACTAAGGGGCAATTTAGCATGGCCAATCATCCTAACCTGCACATCTTTGTGGCATCATTTAACTGTGATTGCCTTGTGTATTCGAGCTGTTTCAGGTGGATTGGTAATCCAGAGGCCTGGGCTAATAAATCCAGAAACATCAGTTCAAATCCCATCACGACAGCTAGAGAATTTAAATTCAGTTAACTAAATAAAATCAAGCATGAAATTTTGGTGACCATAAAACTTAAGGATTGTTACAGTCCTGTGGGGGGGGGGGAAAAGAATCTGCTATCATTACCCTATATGTGACGCCAGACCTTCAGCAATGTGGCTTGACTCTTAATGGGGCGGCACGGTAGCACAGTGGTTAGCACTGCTGCTTTACAGCTCCAGGGACCTGGGTTCGATTCCCGGCTTAGGTCACTGTCTTTGTGGAGTTTGCACATTCTCCTCGTGTCTGCGTGGGTTTCCTCCGGGTGCTCCGGTTTCCTCCCACATTCCAGGGTTAGGTTGATTGGCTATGCTTAAATTGCCCCTTAGTGTCCTGAGATGTGTAGGTTAGAAGGATTAATGGGTAAATATGTAGGGATATGGGGGTAGGGCCTGGGTGGGTTTGTGGTCGGTGCAGACTCGATGGGCCGAATGGCCTCTTTCTGTACTGTAGGGTTTCTATGATTCCAATTTCTATGATTAATGTTCCCTGAAGTGGTCACTCAGTTGTATCAAATCTGCTAAAATGGATTGCAGAGGCTCAAGATGGCAGATCCCCACCACCTGTGCAAGGGCAATAAATGCTGGTCTTGATAGGGATGTTCTATGAATGGGTCACAAAGAGGACGCACGTGCAGCACAAACATGCCCATGCCACAAACGGGAAAGAAGGCCGAGCACGTTTTGCCAATAGTTGGCAGGAGCGAGAAAAATCAATATTTCCAGACTTTGTCGTAAACAGAAATTGAAATGAGTGAACATAGCCGCTCCGGCTGGGAGAGAATCTAAGGCAAATGGCGTAGATGCATTCAAGAAAACCTGGGTAACCAAAAGGGCGAAAGAATTGAAAGATCTGCTAAAATGAAGCAAAATAGAATACAAAGTGGCAGGTGTGGAACTCTGCTGAATCATAGAATCCCTACAGCGCAGAAGGAGGCCATTCAGCCCATCAAGTCTGCACCGACTCTCTGAAAAAGCATCTTATCCAGGCCCACCTGGCACCCTATCCCTGTAATCCCACACATTTACCCCGGTAATCTCCCTAACCTACACATCTTTGGACATTAAGGGATAATTTTAGCACGGCCAATCCACCAGACCTGCACATCTTTGGCGTGTGGGAGGAAACCCACGCAGACATGGGGAGAATGTGCAAACTCCACAGAGTCAGTGACCCGAGGCCGGAATGGAACACGGGTCACATATCTCAGGGCTGGATGCAATTATCAGCTCAACGGGTACAACAAATATACAAAATTAGGGAGCAAGAGTAGGCCATTTGGTCCCTCGAGCCTGTTCTGCCATTCGATAAGATCCGAGGCAGCAGTGCTAACCGCTGTGACACCATGCCAATGGCCACTTTCTGTACGGTACATTGTGTAAAATACTCAAACAGGAGTTAGCAGCCACAGCAACTGGAGAAAATATCAATTGAAAAATTGTGTTAATGCACTCCTTTAGGGAGAATGCGGTTCAAAACCTTATCAGCCATGGTTCAATGGCAGAGCAGATTCAATGGGCCGAATGGCCTAATTCTGCTCCTATACCTTATGATCCATTCCTATTCTAGCAGTCAATTACAGGTGAGCACTGTCAAAGTTGAATGTGCATCACCTAATGGAGTAAAACTAACAAAACAACACCACACACTTTCTGTAATATTTTACAAGTTACTAATCGCTCCGTGTGAGAGTTTCAGGGATATCGGTTCCGACGAAGGATAAACACCCGAAACGTAACTTGACTGTCCGGCCGCTTACCCTGTTCCTGTTCGAGAGATTGCAGTGCAGAAACTAGCTGCCGTTGTTTAACTGCACGAGTTTTTATTTCTTTCCGTCACAGATGCTGCCTAACCCAGCGTGTTTGCAGCATTCTTTTTTAAAACTTGTTCCATAAATGTCGTGCCACCTTGTGACTGAGATTCTACTCGAAGCGCGCCCTAACACAAAGAATCCATCTGTCTCTCACACACATCCACCTGGAATGAGAGAACCTGTACATACGCAACACCCCATCGCCTCTGCTGGATGTCCCAAGCACTTTACAGCCAGAGCACTCCAGTGATACTTTCATACACCTCAGGGCTGGATGCAATTAGCAGCTCAACACGTACCACAAATTAGGGAGCAAGAGTAGGCCATTCGGCCCCTCGAGCCTGTTCTGCCATTCGATAAGACCCTAGCTGATCTTATTGTTGCCTCAACTTTCAACTCTACTTTCCCATTTACCCCCATACCCTTTGACCCCTTGTCAATCTAACTCAGCCTTAAAAATATCCAACAACCCCGTGTTTTCTATCGCTATAGAAAATTTCCAGAGATTAACGTCCAGCTGTTTTTATTAGTCAGATTGTGCTTTTCTATTTCCCAGATAAAAGGTCAGACAGACTATGTCCAGGGTGAGTGTTCCTGAAAGCCACTGTAGGAATAAACAATGCACAATTATAGAGATGGGCATCGTAAGAAGTCTCACAACACCAGGTTAAAGTCCAACAGGATTATTTGAAATCGCGAGCTTTCGGAGCACTGCTCCTTCACCAGGTGAGTGAGGAAGGAGTAGCGCTCCGAAAGCTCGTGATTCCAAATAAACCTGGTGTTGTAAGACTTCTTATTGTGCCCACCCAAGTCCAACGCTGGCATCTCCACATCAATTAGAGAGGGGACAGAAGAATCATACAATCCCTCCAGTGCCGGAGTAGGTCATTTGGCCCATCATGTCCACGCCGATTCCGGTCAGAGATCTTACCCAAGTCCTCTCCCCTGCCCTATCCTCATAACCCCACACATTTCCCATGGCTAATCCATCTAACCTGCACATCATGGAACGCCAGGGGACAATTTAGCCTGAGCAATTCACCCAACCCGAACATCTTTGGAGTGTGGGAGGAAACTGGAGCGCGTGGAGGAAACCCACGCAGACATGGGGAGAATGTGCAGACTCCACACAGACAGTGACCCAAGCCAGGAATCAAACCTGGGTCCCTGGGGCTGTGAGGCAGCAGTGTCACCCAGAAGAGGGAGATGATTAGACAGCAGGAGATAGAAAGAATTGAGAGAGCAAAGGGGCAGGATAGACTAAGTAATAGGAGAGAAGACAGAAAAAAAATGGAAGTTAGATTAAAGAGCAAAGAACGAGAAAGATGAAAATCAATTTGCATGCACCAGACATACCATGTTAGACCAAAGAATTTCCATATCACGTGTTTTGCATTAAGCAGCAACTGAAACCAGATCCCTCATATTGATCAAAGCCTCTCAGTCCACCAACTAAGGATGATTATTTAAATTGATTCTGTGCAGATACAAATCTTGTACCAAGGAGGCTTTTCTCAACCATCTCTACTACTAATGCACTCGGCCGAGTAGCGATCACAACACAGTCTCTCAGTGCAACTCAATAACCCCACCGAGTTATTTTCCACCCTCAGTACAAACTCCGGCCCACGTAACTGAATCGGAGGGGAGGCTGAAAGCTTCTATGATTTTTCTTTGCACTGCACCTTGGCTGGAGCAGTTAGGTAATTGCAACTTGTTGAATTCAGAACTCGTCTCCCAATCACACAGGGCAGTGATGCAAGGTGCAGGGAGTGAGTCATGCTGGGAAACAGTGACCTCTTCTATACTAATTGAACTAAAATACTGAACTAAAAGCTACAGTTCAAGCAGAATTCCTTGCCAGCTAGACTTTTGGGAAAGTCAGGCTTTATTCTGAAGACACCAGTTCCTGACTCAATGATAGCTAGAATCAAAAGTCAGTGACTTTTTGGGGCGGCAGGGTGGCACAGTGGTTAGCACTGCCGCCTCACAGCACCAGGGACCTGGGTTCAATACTGGCCTCGGGTCACTGTGTGCGTAGAGTTT
The DNA here is from genome assembly GCF_964213995.1 of Mustelus asterias. NCBI lineage: Eukaryota > Metazoa > Chordata > Chondrichthyes > Carcharhiniformes > Triakidae > Mustelus > Mustelus asterias. The sequence continues at coordinate 63,305,506 of NC_135823.1, forward strand.
GCACATTCTCCCTGTGTCTGCGTCGGTTTCCTCCGGGTGCTTCCGTTTCCTCCCACACTCCAAAAGGGTTAGGTTGATTGGCCATGATAAATTGCCTCTTAGTGTCAGGGAGATTAAGAGGATAAATATGTCGGGTTATGGTCTAAGGCCTGTGGGGGATTGCTGTTGGTACAGGCTCGATGGGCCGAACGGTCTCTTTCTGCACTGTAGGGATTCTATGACATTGATATTTTTTAAAGTGACAGAGATTCTCATCGCTGTGAGGAATGCCAATGTAGGCGAGACCACGTCTGGAATATTGTTCCATTTTGGTCTCCTTATCTGAGGAAGGATGTGGTGGCATTGGAGGCAGTTCAGAGGAGGTTCACCAGATTGATTCCGGGGATGAAGAGGTTGACGTATGAGGAGAGACTAAACAGTTTGGGCTTATACACGCTGGAGTTTAGAAGGATGAGAGGAGATCTGACTGAGGTATATAAAATTTTAAAAGAGATTTATAAAGTAAATGTAGACCAATTGTTTCCCTTGTGGGGCAATCTAGAACAAGAGGTCACAGGTATAGGTTGAGAGATGGTAGATTTAAAACTGAGATGAGGAGGAACTACTTCTCAGAAGGTGGTGAATTTGTGGAACTCGCTGCCCCATAGCGAGGCAGAGTCTGAATCTTTAATTGTTTTCAAGAGGTAGATAGATATATTTCTAACTAAGAAACGGATGAGATACGGGGGAAACAAGTGGGATGATGGATTTGAGACCAGGGAGAGATCAGCCACAAGAGAAAATGCTGGAAAATCTCACAGGTCTGGCAGCATCTGTGAGGAAAGAAAAGAACTGACGTTTCGAGTCCAGATGACCCTTTGTCAGAGCCATGATCTGATTGATGGCAGAGCAGGTTCGAAGGGCTATATCTGCCTACTTCTGGGCAGCACGGTGGCACAGTGGTTAGCGCTGCTGCCTCACAGCGCCAGGGACCCGGGTTCGATTCCCGGCTTGGGTCACTGTGTGCGGAGTCTGCACATTCTCCCCGTGTCTGCGTGGGTTTCCTCCGGGTGCTCCGATTTCCTCCCACAGTCCAAAGATGTGCAGGTTAGGTGGATTGGCCATGCTAAATTGTCCCTTAGTGTCAGGGGGACTAGTTAGGGTAAATGCATGGGGTTATGGGGATAGGGCCTGGGTGGGATTGTGGTTGGTGCAGACTCAATGGGCCGAATGGCCTCCTTCTGCACTGTAGGATTCTATGATTCTGCTCCTAATTCCCATGTTCCTATGATAAATAAAATGCCCGCCCAGGTCAGTATTTTGCATTTCCAACTCAAATTGAGCATAGTAACTTGCCACTTTAACTCTGCAAGCAGCTTCAAGTTAAGGTTGCATCAGGAGACTGTTTTATTTGCTTCCAGCCACACCCACAATGAGCTGGATCCAGTCCAGCCCAACTCACTTCACTCAGACCATTCTACTCTACAGGAGGGGACCAGGGTTGGTTTCAAACTAACCCGATGGCTTTGGCCTGTTTTGATGTGTTGGAGCTTAACTTGTGCAGCTGGGAATGAAGTGAAACACAGGATTTTAATATTGTTATTTCAGACAGGAAACCTGAAACCAGATGAAAGCTTTCCTTCTGCACCAGTCAGTGCATTTAAAAAAAAAACCAGCATCGTTATTCATGAGCAGAAAGACAACTTCAAAACCCATCAGGCCCACAACTGTCCTCTGCTGGTATTACATGAAATAGGTTCGAAACTGCCTCAGCCAATGCATTACCAATGAATAGGGGGCCACATGCTCACCCAATTGGATTTGGCACAAGAAATTGTGAACTATTCCAACAATGGAAATGTTACACTGGTGCTATACAGGATACTATTCAGAGGTTCATAGAATCCCTACAGTGCAGAAGGAGGCCATTCAGCCCATCAAGCCTGCACCGACAACAATCCCACCCAGTCCCTATCCCCGTGACCCCTCTTATTTACCCTGTTAATCCTCTTGACACTAAGGGTGAGGTGTGTTGGACAGCAGAGCAGGTGAAAGTTTAACCTTTAGGCAGCCGTACCTGGAGGTACTCGCTGCCAGCACAGAGCTGGTTGCCTTCCATTGGAATTCCAGCAGGGGCCAGCTCCGGGGATTGCCTGGAGACAAGTACACCATGTGCCGGGGCCCTGGGAATTCCTGCTATGCTTCAATGAAGCCTCCAACCTCCCCCTAAAAACACTAACATGAGGCCAGAATCGGTACTGGTGCCTTCAGTGGAGCCAAGGTTTTGATTGGATTTATTATTGTCACAGGTATTAACATAGTGAAAAGTATTGTTTCTTGCGTGCTATACAGACAAAGCATACCATTCATAGAGAAGGAAAGGAATGGGTGCAGAATGTGGTGTTACAGTCATAGCTAGGGTGTAGAGAAAGATCAACTTAATGTGAGGTAGGTCCATTCAAAAGTCTGACGGCAGCAGGGAGGAAGCTGTTCTTGAATCAGTTGGTACGTGACCTCAGACTTTTGTATCTTTTCCCCGAAGGAAGGAGGTGGAAGAGAGAATGTCCGGGGTGCGTTGGGTCCTTAATTATGCTGGCTGCTTTGCCGAGGCAGCGGGAAGTGTAGACAGAGTCAATGGATGGGAGGCTGGTTTGCGTGATGGATTGGGCTACATTCACAACCTTTTGTAGTTTCACCAACTATTGACACCAAGCTGCACCAAGTTACTGGGTGGGGAAGAAAAGGAGCAGGACTTCGAGTTCCGACTAGAAATGAAGCCTTAAAAAGAGCGAACTGCATTCAAGTTTATTAACTAGAAGTGGCCCACATGGCAAGTGCACTAGGGACAACTTCCAGGAGATAGTCTGACAATCACCATGCACCTCACATAGTCCTGCTTCTTTCTACTCCACCCTGCCTCTGTAATGTGGAGGACCCAAAATGGGCAAATGCTGGGATTTATACTTCGTTATGGCCCCTGTACATTTCCTGGGCCTGAGATGTCCAAATGGAAAAACGTTCTACTCTTTAATGCAGACATCCCAATCCACCACTGGCATGAAGTTCATTGTGATAAATATGCCATTTGCTATATGTAAAAATTATATAAAGGTTTATTTCATTTCAGAAAAAGACAGCTTCATCCTGACTAACTGAAGATGTTGATCAGAGTTGTGTTACTGTGAAACAGGGGTGGACAACCTGTGGCCCAGGGCCACATGCGGCCCATCTGGGTTCTCAGTGCGGCCTACAAGACATTTTGTTGACTGCTGCCCCAGTGCAGAGTTGCCACATTCCGCTGATTTCCGCCGCACAGTTTTTTTTCCCCCGACTGGTGTGGCTGGAGTGATGCCCCTGCTTTACGAGTGTGAGTGAAGTGAGGTGTGTGCTGATTGGTCACAACATTGACTGCCAGAGCCATGCACTCCCTCTGTGTCCAAAGTGTAAATACATCTTTTGTTTTTATCACTTGAAGTTGATGATAGTTCAATTAATATATGAATCATAGAATCCCCACAGTGCAGGAGGAGGCCATTTGGCCCACCCAGCCTGCACCAACAAAAATCGCACCCAGGCCCTATCCCCATTTACCTGCTAATCCCCCGACACTAGACC